>NC_082341.1:155060015-156260015 GCF_027477595.1 Haemorhous mexicanus | reverse complement strand
GGAGAACTTAGAGCTCCTTCCTGTTGGGATCCAAAATGCAGGGAATTCTCACAACTTTGGGCCTATGAACCAAGGCTTAGAATTAAACACAGGATTTGATATGAGATCTTGGAAAACATTTCCAAACATAGGTGCTAGAAGCAAAAATCTGGATTTTTAGTTCAAAGAAGTGACATGTTAAGTGGAAGAAAGTTTAGAGTTTTAGAGTTTAAGATATAGAAAAAATAAAAGCAGTTACAAAGGTAAGAAGGAGTTTAGAATGCAGTACTGTAGGTTTGTGTATCATAACATGATTGGCTAAGAAAGTTTACACTGTAGCATGAGTCCATAAGAGGAAATATTTAAGGATTAGGTCAAAAAAATAAATATCCTTGTTGGCAGTGTTTTATTCGTAAATAAATCCTTTAAAAGTCTTGCAACTAGGAGTCTTGTGATCTTCTGAACCATTCAGCAAAGATGTGAGCTGAACTCACCCTTCCTGCCTGTGTGGAAGAAAAGAAAAATTAATTGTATCATCAAAACCAATTCAGAGGTCCCATCTCTAACTCATTCAAAAATCCTTCAAAAATCCCCATTCTTCCAGGGACTAAAGGGGCTCCAAGAGAGCTGGAGAGGGGCTTGGACAAAATCTGGAATGCCGGGACACAAGGAATGGCCTCCTACTGCCAGACGGCAGGGTTAGGGGGGATATTAGGGATAAATCCTTCCCTGTGACAGCAAATGACACCAGCACAGGATTCCCAGAGAAACTGTGGCTGCCCCATCCCTGGAAGTGTCCAAGGCCAGGTTGGACAGGGCTTGGAGCAACCGGGGATTGTAGGAATTGTCCCTGCCCATGGCAGAGGGGTTGGAACTGGATGATCTTTAAGGTTCCTTTCAATCCAAACTATTCTGTGGAAATGCAGAACCTCCAGAGATGTTTTCTCCCCTTGTGCAGGTGCAGAGTGGAGATCACTCCCCAAACTCCAGCATTCCCATTGCCTTGCTCTCCAGAGGTGGAGCAAGGAACCTCCAGTGATATTTCCCATCTGGAATCACGTAGAAACACAAAATCTCCAAATTATGGAGCAGCCTGAGCTGGGAGGGACCCATGAGGATCATCAAATTCTCATTTCTTTCCCTGGACAGCACCAGACAAACCCACTGTTGGTTTCCTGAAAAAAAAAACATCCCTGGAGCTCGGGATCCATGTGGATCCTCTGATGGCAAATCAGGGTGAAGGAATGACACACCTCACACCTCTTTCTGTTCTCCTTTCAAACCACAGGTCCCACTGAAACTAGGAGTTTTTTAATAAATCTTCCTCCTGACAAATTATATTGAAATTATCTGCCGGCCGTATGATTTATTAAGGAGGAACACAGGAAAAGGCAGAAAGAACAAATGGAGGCAGAAAAACCACGTCAGGTGATAATGAATATTATAAGTTTAGTTTTGTTTGGATTTCATAGAGAAAAAGCAAACAGAGAAAGGTTTTCTTTGAAGTGCCTGGTAGTTTAGCTTTTTCAGAGGGATTTAATTCAAAGCTAGGCCATTAATTTTGTCTTAATTTTTAAATTAGCCCTTGTTATTTCTCTTGAAAAATGAATGGAACTGAAAGAAGTAGCATTGGCAAAACGTCATGAAAATCACTTTCATTCCACTTCTTTTTTTCTTGTGTTTCCACAGTAAGAAGATGGGAAGTGTGAAGTTAAAAAGTGAGAAATCCAACCTCTCAGAGAGAAGTGAAAATGTTCATCTCTTTAAAAGTCAAAACAAGCTGCAAAACTCTTCATTAAGTTGCTGGTTGGAATGTTTTTCATAACAACATCGAAAATGCCACTGAAACGGGTGTGATTTATCTGAATGTTTACATTTTAATGGAATTTGCTTCTTTTTTTTTTTTTTTTTAATGGTGAAAAAAATTCATTCCGTGGTTTTCCATTAGCAAGTGTAATACTAAAGACTAAACTCTCCTGAAATCCAGGAGTGGGAGTGGAACAGTCTGCTCTGAAGAAGATTTTACACATTGAAGGGGGAATTATGAGGCATTCCTCAATTTACACCATCTGCAGAATGTGGTTGCTTCTCATGCTTTGCTGACAAAATAAGACTTGTTATAAATCTGGAAGAAGATAAAATGGCATAAAAAAATTACCTTTTCTATTTTTTTTTCCTTACAGGAAATTGGAAGGGAGAAAAACAGCCAAAACCAGACATGTGTTAGACAAAAAAATAGATATTTCACTCAGAAGATGCTGAGGAAAAACAAGTCTGTCAGCAGGGTTATGTCACCTCAAAGCTGTGTGATACCAAATCGTTGAACCTGGATTTAAGCAAAGGTTCTCAAAGAGGCCAAAGTAAAGAAGACTCTAAAAACTTTATTTTCAATTTTTAAATTATTTATTCTTTTCATTTTGTTGCTGAGACAGAAACGAAGATGGAGTGAAGAGAGAAATAAAATTCATGTCACACATCCAAGCTCCATCTGACGGTAACTGAAAGCATTGCAGCTACTGGAAATCAGGAGGAATTTCTTCATTAGGAGGAATTTCTGCATGGAAAGGGTGGTCAGGCACTGGAATGGGATGCTCAGGGAGGTGGTGGAGTCCCCATCCCTGGAGGTTTCCAAGGAATGACAGAACATTCAGTGCCCTGTGCTGGTGACAAGGTGGGGATCAGGCACGGCTTGGACTCAATGATCTTGGAGGTCTTCCCCAACCTCAATGGCTCTGTGATTCTGTGAATTTCAACATTATCCAAAGAGAGAGGCATTTAGCAGGGAAGTTAATTAAGCTGAGGAGAGTTTAGCATTAAATGCATCATTAATAATTTAGTTTTGTGTTCTACATTTTTTGCAACACGTCCCCATGATGCAAATCATTGAGTGCCTGAGAAAGCTGTGAGACTCTGAAATCACTCCAAGGGGCTGGAGTGACAGGGAAAGGGGAAATGGCTTCCCACTGAGAGAAGGTTTAGATTGGATATTTGGAAGAAATTCCACCCTGGAAGGGTGCTGAGGCCCTGGCACAGGGTGCCCAGAGCAGCTGTGGCTGCCTCATCCATTGAAGTGTCCAAGGCCAGGTTGGACAGGGCTTGGAGCAGCCTGGGATAGTGGAAGGTATCCCTGTCCATGGCAGGGGGGTGGAACTGGATGGTCTTTAAGGTTTCTTCCAACCATTTTAGGATTATACATCTTGTTAAAGCTGGTTTGAGTCACCTGACACCCAAGGAATCCCTCATGAGAGTTTGGAGGTGATCACAAACACAATCTGGAGGTGCTGCCTTTCCCCCCCTGATTCTTGAGGTCTCCACCTTCAGTTCTCTGCTCCAGATCTAAAGGTTGAAAAGCAAAGCAGCATAATTTTGATTTTTCTTTCTTCCCCTCTGAGGAAACTCCATATTCCAGACCTGCTCCAGCATTGCCACTGCAATGCTGGTGCTGAAAAACACATAACTGGCATTTTTAATTTGACAAGAGCTTATCTGACAGAGCCTTTTGGGTGGAATATTTGCTAGAGACATAACTGGCATTTAAAATTTTATAAGAGCTTATCTGACGGAGCCTTTTGGGTGGAATATTTTCTAGAGACATGGACTATCCATGCTGCAAATTATCAGCTGTAAGAAATAGGATAAACTGGGATTTACAGGGATAAACTGGGCAGCTGAGCTAAGGGATCTGCTGGGGTAGAGAGTCACAGAATCATGGAGTTGTTTAGGTTGGGAAAGACCTCCAAGATCTTTTCTTCTTAGCTTGAAGTTCCAGGATTCTTCAGCTCAGACCTCCACAGAAATGGAAACAAGGGGTTGGGAAAAGGGCTTGGTTTTTTTTCCTTCTTCCTGCGGTTTCAGAAGCTGCTAAAGGTACCTATTTCTTCCAAATATTGAACCACATTTTGGTATTTTATGAGAACTTGCTGGCTGGAGCTGTAATTCATTCACATAAATCCATTTGCAACAGAAAATGAGATCCAGAAGTGGAAAAAAATTATCCTGCTTTATATTGGTTGTTAGGAAATTTCAGGAGAGTTGCTGCTTCCTCCATTGACTGTCAGTGCATAACCTGGGAAAAAAAAATCACAAAATAGTTCTGCATCCTTTCTGCCGATCATTAAATTGGGATAAAAGCCTTCCTTTTTCCATATGCTTTTTCTGACTTCTTTTCCTCATTTGTAAATGCTTGGACATACTGGCTGTCTTAGATTAAATATATATAACTAAATGGACAATGTTTGTAATTTTAAATTTTCCTTGCAGTGTTCCAGCTGTTTTTTAGTGTTATTTTGGTCAATAAGCCCCACTGCAGTGATTTCTAGTTCAGTTTTGAAGAGACACAAAGGGTTGTGATGGTCACTAATCTCTTATAAGGGTGATGTTCACTGGAAAACAACTTTTACAGTGGAGGAAACCAACATAATTTGGAAATTTTGCCTCCGTGATATATGCAGGTGACAACTGGGCAAATGGAAATTCCTATCTTTGCTCACATGTGCAAAAAACTTCATTTTCTGAGGAAATCAGGTTGGAAAAGCATCTCTTGAGGTGTCATTTAGCCTTCAGTCACTGACCTTGAGATTTCAGGAGACAGGAATTTCACTGGAGAATCATTGAGTTTCCTTAATGCTGACTAAAGTTCATTATTGGGCATTTTTTTGTCATTGACCAGGTTGTAGAAAGAGGTCTTCTATATATTGGTATTGATGGTGGGGATTAGAGAAGAGCTAAAGGTAAAAGAAAAAACAGAATGAATCCAAAGAAACCTGGGCTGGACATGAAATATCCCATCAGCTCTGTAAATGAGAACCATTAAAACAATAAAAATACCAATCTTTACGTTCTGAAGGGATCTGGGCAATCAGGAAATCCATCAGAGGAGCTGCTTCCTCATCTCCTGCTGTCTTTTTCCACATAAAAACTCATATTTCTCTTGGCTGAGGTTACATCCTGCCCAGCCTCCCGATGCCAGGAATGAAACTTCTGAATATTTTCTCTTCTCTCTGTTAATGAATTGCAGCTTGGATAATTGCTCTTGTTTGTTGGATGGCAGGGGTGGTTTGTTTGAAGATTTTGTTGGATGTATCCTTTCAAATAATTATTTTCCAGGTTTTGGGATGTGATTCTGTGTTTGGTTAATTTTTTTTTGGCTGTTATTCAGGTTATGACATTTCCTTCTCACGTGGATTTAGTGTCTGCCATCAATAAACTCACTCTCTCATGAGATATTTTCCAGTTTTATTGCTTAGGGAACCAAGGATTGGGAGACAGAAAGTAGGAAAATAGAGGGGGAAAAAAATCAGAATTGACATGAATAAACATAACTACATAGCTACAGCTGAGAAAAAGAAATTCAAGTACAAATTCAAGTACAAATTCAAGTACTGCAACCTCAGCTGGGAGAAAGCAGAAATGTCACCCTGTGACTAAGGAAACCCTTGGAGGTCCAGTCAATTTGAACATTTATATTGGATATTGGGAAGAAATTCTTCCCTGAGAGGATGTGGAGGCCCTGGCACAGGTTGCCCAGAGAAGCTGTGGCTGCCCCATCCCTGGAAGTGTCCAAGGCCAGGTTGGACGGGGCTTGGACCAACCTGGGAGAGTGAAAATTGTCCCCACCCATAGCAGGGGGTAGAACTCACTGATCTTTCATTTCCCTTCCAACTCAAACCATTTTGGCATTTTATGGAATAAATCCTTCAAGTGTGAAAAATCCCATTGCATGAGAGTGAAAAGAGGAGATGGTTGATAGTTGTGGACAAAATCCCACTTTTACTGGGGAATGGCCACTGGTCTGTGAGTTTAGGGGAACAAATCACCACTATTATTATTTACAACCATGTCTTTCCCTTGTGCCTCACAGGAATCAGAGCATCCATGGGCCACGAAAACCTCAGCGTGATCTTCCACTGAGGAATGACTGAGCCAGCAAAAAAAGGGAGCAGGGAATAGATGGGGAACTAATTCTGGATGGGAAGTTTTGCTGTTCCCCCACATCTCGAGTGATGAGAAACTCAATCCCCAATAATCCCAGCCCAGCATTTCAAGTCAAACTTACTTGTTTTCAAAAGGATTTGTGCATTTGTTGCCCTGTCACTGACAGAAACCCCCAGCCTGATGTGATCCATGCAAATCTGCAGGTGGAGGGACCCTTTCACAAGGCTGCCACTGCTGGAGGGTTGTTTTTCCCCTTAGTGCTGTTTTTCTTCATCCCAATCCAGCTTTGCCAGGCATCTTCAGAGCACCTCAGAACAGTGGTAAACAACAAGGAATGAAAGTTCCTGTCATGGCATTTTTCCTCAGAGCACCCTGAGAGGCAGCTGGTTGCCCACAGTAACAAAACAACAAAAAAACCTTCTAGTAAAACACAAATGAGTCAAAAACCTTGAGCCTGTTCTCCAGGAGATGAGATTGTTCCCTGTTTGTAAAAGGAGTTGATGTTGTCCTCAGGAAAGTTTTGTCACACTGTTCTCAGGATAAGGATAAGTGGTAGAAAATGATCTGAGCTGAGTTTACGATTCATATTTGTGAGTTTCATCAGCTCACAAAGTGGGACCTGGTTCAGGATGCAGCTGGACTGGAACTGGTGATGAAGAAAATTCCTCTTTTTTCCTCATCCTAAAGTAATGATGTGAATTTAATGTAAACTCATTAAATATTCCAAACCTACACTTACACACAGACATTGCCCCTTAATTTTTCTTGGCTTTTGTCGCTGGAATTCAGCAACAACTTGGGGATGAGTCTGGACTCTCAGAAGGCTTCAGTGAGGAAAATCTCTCCCTGTCAACCCTTCTTTGGGGTGTGAGGGAACACTGACCTTCAGGGGATGCTGAAAAGGGCAACAAGGAAGGGTCCCCAGCACAGGAAGGACCTGGAGCTGCTGGAGCAAGTCCAGAGGACACACAAGGATGATCAGAGGATGGAGCAGCTCTACCATGAGGAAAGGCTGAAACAACTGGGATAGTTCTGCCTGGAAAAGTTTTAGGATGACCTAATTATGGCATTCCAGTGCCTGAAGGGAGCCTGCAAGAAAGAAGGAGAGAAATGTTTTACAATGGCCTGGAGTGACTTGAAACTGAGAGTAGGGTTTGGTTGGATATTAGAGAGAAAGTCTTTACTGTGATGGTGGTGAGGCCCTGGCACAGGATGGCCAGAGGAGCTGTGGCTGCCCTATCCTTGGAAATGCTCCAGGCCAGGTTGGATGGGGCTTGGAACAGCCTGGGATAGTGGGAGGTGTCTCTGCCCACGGCAGAGGGGTTGAACAAGATGAGCTTTAAAGCCCCATCCAACCCAAGCCATCCTGTGATTCTATGGAAACAAAGAGGACAAAATTAATTAGAAGTAGCACAAATCATAGATTCATGGCTTGGCTGAAAGGGACCTTAAAGATGATCCAATTCCAACACCCCCACCATGGGCAGGGATCCCCCCACGAGACCAGGCTGCTCAGACTGGATATTCATGCTCTTACCACTGGCCTCCAGCAGAACTCTGTCTTTATGAGGCAGTTCATTATTTAAGAGCTATTTCCAGTCTTTTAACCCTCAGATCAGAAATCTGGATCCATTCACCACAGAGAAAAAGAGGACATGGATGGCTGGATGCAATAGATTCATTAACTCCTGAGATGTTTTGGGGTTTTTTTGCCAAGGTTTTGTTTTACTGTCAGAACAGATGAGTTGTAAATTGATGTCCAGGAGAACTTTCTTTGCTGCTACTTGAAACAAATATGGGATGCTGATAATAAGAATCAACATTTGATGGTGTTGGATATCTCTCAGCTGTTTTCCTCTGAGGAAAAAGAGGAGACACAGGATGGATTTAATGCCAGAGTCTCCACAGAAATCTGTCCCAGACCACTGTGGGGACAGAGTCTCTTTGCTGGTGGGGCTTTGTCACCCCTCAGTACAAATTCCAGCTGCCTTAGAAGATGATATTTTCCTTTCTCTGGCTCACCTGACCTTCTCTCATCCCTGATGTGTTCACAATGAGCTTTAAATCCTCCTGGAGCTCACCAAAGGACACTTGCCTCACATGGATTCTCCAGGAGAAGGAACTCTCAGATGGTTACGTTGACATTTGTGCTAAGGAACAACTTCTCCCTACTTTTCCCATGGTGTTTCTGTTCATATTTGAGAATTCCCAGGAGTGGATTTGTTCATAAAAGGGCACTTGGAGAGAACAAAGGAGGGATCAAGGCCTGTTGTTGAGGAGTGGGACCCATTGTACTTTTCCTGGAGCTGTAGAGGCTGAGTATAAGATTATTCCTGGAAATTCTTCTGTACTGAGGTAACAAATGGTTGTGTAAAAGTTAAAAGAAGTCTTGTAGGCTGTTTGGACCTAAATCCAGAAGATTTTTTTTACCTCAGCAGAGTGCTACACCGTTTACTTGTGCTGGCTTTAGGATATCTCCAGAACACACTTTCACCATCCTGTGTCTGACAGACAAAAGGTTCTTGATCCTGTCTGGGCATGGGAACTCCACAGGGATAAAACCCAGCCAATTCAGCCCCTTTTAGGGAATCCAAAGGTGTTTTGCAACTCAAAAGTGTTCATTAATATGCAGACTTTTTGTGCATATTAACATGTGCAAGCAAGGCCTCTTGAAAACAACATCGGCAGAGCCATCACCTTTTGCCCCCCAGTGCAAGAAACTCCCAGATCTAATCAGTGTTCATATCCTTGGGAAGCAAAGAGAAGAGAGAGAAAAGGATGGATTAATGTGGAAAAGATTTGTCCAGTGTCTCAGAGAGCAGCTGGAGCCTTAAACCAGCCAAACTCAATTTCTTGCCAGAAGAAATTTGTGTAGTCAGAATCAATATTTATTAATTCAGCGTTCTCCATACAATCCCAATCCATTGATCAGGCACATTTTTACAGCTCCAATGAGTTGGAGTGGTCTGCTGGCACTGGGCCTGAGCAGGGCTTGACTTGAGCCAACCTCCCAATTTGCTTTGGAATATTATGTTGTCTTTACTCAACTACATGAGTAAAATTCTGCTATTTTTTGGAGGCAACAGATGAGTTAACTCTGCAAGTCAAGCTAGAAATAAACCAACAAGTTTTGGGCTTTAGGATTTTTTTCCATTCAGTGAAAGAGCCATGAAGATGGTAATTATCACTAGAAATTCTGTGTGGAATGGCAAGAAATCCATCTGATCAGCTTTATGGATAAACCAATTCACTGAACCTTGTATTTCTCTTGGACAACCCTGTATGGAAGGCCCAAAATACTTTGGCAGCTCCCAGCCAAAATTGCTCCAAAGGAGTTTCTACAGAAGGCACTGAAGTCTTTTAAAAGTCCTGAGTGTCACAGTCAGATTTTGTCCCGTGGGGGATGAGATGGGAACAAGGTACTTCAGAATTAAATACACAAATCCTTAAGATGATTCCAAAAGCCTGAACAAACAATGTTTTTATCTTCCTTCAGCATCCTTACCAAGTGTTTCCATAGGATACTGCCCCTGTATGACAAAAGAAAAGGAAAAAAGGAATGAACTGGGTGCAATGAAATGGGTGGTTGACACTGGAAAATCTTACAGGCTTAACAATACTTCCCCTCAGCTCCTGAAAAACACAGGAAAACACAAGAAAATAATCAGCTAAAGTTAGCTGGTCTCCTTCCCCTGGTCAAAAACTGGTACTCAGCACATCCCTCTGCTTTGGTGGTCTCATATTTATGGTATTCCTAAGCTTTCCTGATATTTGTTCCATGATAAATCCTACAGGTTTAGCAATTCCTCATTATTTGTGCATTTTGAGCTGTCATGTTGTGGAAGTGCCTCTGAGAAATTCCAGGTTTCAGCCCAAAAGGAGCTCCAGTCTCCAACTTCTGTCCTGCCCCAGGTCCATCCCTGCTCTCCTGGATTCTTCATGAATTACTGTAGATCAACCATTTCTTTCTATCAATCAACTGCTTAATTACTATCAATTAACTATTTAGTTACAATAAATCAGCCCTTGTCAATGGACATGAGGGTAAGAGCGCTGCTTTCCTAAGGAATTCAGGAGGTCACTCAGACATCAATGACGATCTTCATTAGCATAAAACTAATGAGTAGGACTAAGCTAATTGTTTTGCAGCACTTTTGGAATGAAGAAATCTTAAGACTGAATTCCCAACCTCATTTAATTTCCTACCTCTCTTCCTAAAAAGAGTTCTCTGAAAATCCAAACTGGTGAGGGTGGAGTAACTGCTTGCAAACAAATATTGGGAATTATTTGAACAATCCGAGACTCAGCAGCCATCCCTCAAGGCTGCTCTGCCTGGGAGGGACCTGTGCACTGTAGGAGTTGAAGGATGGCTTAAATCTGGACAGATTTTTCAGGATCTGGTGTTTTCCTCAGGCCATGTTAAATGATAATTCAGTGGAAATTTCATTTCATTCTGTATAAAAAGTAGAACAAGAGGAGGAAATTCCAGAGAAAGCAAACATGGATAAAAGTACAATATTAACCCTTTGTCACTGTAGATAGTTCTATGACCAGAGTGATGCTAAGGAATAAACTCCAGTGATGATTTAAAAAAATCTGGGTTAAGATGAAACAATTTTGGGCAATTCATTTATGCTGAAGGCAACTCTCGCCAAAGAAGAGTGGAATTCTGAACTGGAGAGAGCTGCACAAAAATTCATCTCAAATCTCAAAGAGGAGTTTTTTAGACATTTCCACCCAAGCAAAAAGAAATCTTGCAAACTTGTTCAAAGTTTGTGAAGTGGCACAGGATGATCCCGAGTGATGTCATGGATTTATGGCTGAAAGGTGATGCCAACAATCTGCCTGCTCACATTTTATTTCCTCAAATATCTGGGGATAAATTTCCATTGTTTTTACCTCTGCTGTTACAGCCACGTATCAAGTGTGGTCAAAATAATTGGGATAAGGGGGCTGTTTCTCTTCTGGATGTTTTCAAAATGCCTTATTTTATCAGAATTTTTAATCATTTTAATTCATATGCTTGAAATGACTGTGTTTATGAGCAGAATTCCATAAAGTGTTGTGTACCTTGAGCGTGGGATGTAGGAAAAATCAGGAAGGATATTGCTGTTAGGTACAATGGGACCCAGGAGAGAGAAAAGAAATGGCCTGAAATTAAAAATATGCTCACTTGAATAATTTTCTAACAAACTACTTATGCTGTTAAGTCCTTATCCAATCAATACATCACTGACTTCACTTTAAATGATGAATTTTTTTTTCTTATATGTTGTTAAGTCTAATTAAAAGGAATTAGTCACGAGAGTGACAAATTTGAAGCTCACTACAGAATTACTTCATGTGGCATTTATTAGATGTCAAACACGGGAAAAGTTTGAATCAAACTGGCAAATTCAGCAAAAGTTGTGTCTTGGCATCAAAATTCTTTCTTAAAAATTAAGTCATTTGTTATTAAGGGGAGTCATTTTTTTTCTCCAATAACTTCTTTTTCTGTACTTTCTTTTTGTTAGGACTGGAGAACACAGAAATTGTATAATAGTGAGTAATAAAATCCGTCATTCTCGTGAGTAATGCTTTGTAATTAGATGAAATAAAAGTAAAGTAAGTTGAATTGTGTGGAGTGCAGGGCTGGGGGTGGAGTGCTGCACTCAAAGGTTTTTGTATTATTAATGATGCTGAACTTTCAGTGCTGGAAGGTTCTGTTGGAATTGACATCAAAAGCTGGTTCATCTCTATATCTCTGCTTTGGGCTCCCAATGCTGCCACAGTGACAGGAATTTGTCACACAGGGAGAATTGGGATGATCTTTCTTTGCAGCAAGCTGCAGGTGTGAAAGTTTTGGGAAGAAAACCCCTGAAAGTCCAACTGGCTTTCCAATCCAGCCCCTCCATGGCTGAGTTCCCCTCTCAAAGGAACGCCAGGGCCTGCTCTGCCACAGGATTATAATTTCCCTCCTCCCAGAATCAGTCTTGCTGCTCCCACTGTGCTCTTTTTTCCAGAAAAAATCATGAAAATGACATAACCTTTGAATGAAAGATTTTATTTAAAATTTTCTTCAGGTTCACAGAATCACTGATTTTGGAAAAGACCTCCAAGATCTTCAAGTCCAACTTCCAGCTGACTTTCCACCTCATCCGTTAAACCACACCCCAAAGTGCCAGGTTTTTGAACACTTTCCCAGGATGGTGACTCCAACCTTCCCCTGGGCAGCCTGTTCCAGTGTTTAGTCCCTCTTTCAGTAGAGAAATTTTTCCAAATATCCAACCTGAGCCTCACCTAGCTCAACTTGAGGCTGTTCCCCCTTTTCCCGTCTCTCGCTGCCCAGGAGAAGAGGTTGACCCTCACCACACCACAATCTCTTTTCAAGGAATTGTAGAGATGCAGAAGGTCCCCCCCGAGCCTCCTTTTCTCCAGGCTGAGCCCTTTTCCCAGATGCTCCTGGTGTTCCAGACCCTTTCCCAGCTCCATTCCCTTCTCTGGATGCTCTCCAGCCCCTCAATGTCCTTCTTGTCACGGGGGCCCCAAACTTACCCCAGGACTAGAGGTGCCTCACCACTGCCCAGTTCATCCCATGACCTTTAATCAAGTCCAGAGCTGTGTTTCTCAAAGCTAAGAACAGTTTTCCTCACATCATGTTGGTCCTTTGCTGGATTTATCCAGAGCTGGGTGTTTTATCTGCTGTGCCCTCTCCTGGAACAGATGGCTCTGATAGGGCTGTTCCAGAGCTGGGGATTTGGGAAGATGGATATTTCCAGGGCTTGGGCAGTGAGATGGAGGATCTGCCCCAGAACTGGGAGTGCTGGGAGCCACCTGCAGCTGCTCAGTGTAATTAGCATTCTCATTAACCGGCATTTAACGGGCTTGCAATTGCCAGCTAGTAATGAAGTATACGGGAGTGTCAGATTTACTGAGCAGCTTCTGGGATCTGGGAGCTTCTAGTTTCATGGAAATGTGGATGATTTTTGCTTTTTACCACATTTAAAAAATGTCTTTCAAAAGGACCAAAAAATTCTGATTTTCAGCAAACTCTGCTGTCTCTTTCCGCCTCAGAGATTCCAGGGAATACTCAGTCCACTCTGACCACTTTTAAATTCCAAGTGAATATAATTATTTCCACTTCTTGGAAGTACTGTCTTATTTCAAGGCTAAATTCAACTAAATCAAATTTCCAACACTTTGATTGATGCAACTTCCTCTTGCATAACTCAAAATCATAAAGTTTTCCCTCCTTGCTATCTCAGATATTGTGTTAAATGCTGAGAAACTTCACAAGAAAACTGCTCCTTATCCACTTGAATGAACTGATGTGATTGTGAATCTTAAAATTAATACAGGATCATGGAATAATGGAGATTTTTGGGTTGGAAGAGTCCTTATATCATCCAGTTCCACCCCCCTGCCATGGGCAGGGACACCTTTCACTATCCCAGGTTGCTCCAAGCCCTGTTCAACCTGGCCTTGGACACTTCCAGAGATGGGACAACCACAGCTTCCCTGAGAAACCTGTGCCAGGGCCTCACCACCTTCAGAGTAAGGAATTTCTTCCTCAAATCCCATCTAAACCTACTCTTTTTCAACCCATTTTCCCTTGTGATAAAAATACTGAACAATATTTGCTTGGAATCTTCTCTTTAAGGTGATTGCAACAAAGATAAAAATCACTGCACATCCTTCCCTCCCCATTCAAATTAGAATTTGCTGGACTGAGACGAGTTTTAATTGATGTAAGATGTGTCTTTTTGTTCCTTTATTTGGCAGCAGCTTCAATCCTGAAGGCACCTGGTTATAATCCAGTGGAACCAAAGTAGGTTTTATCATCATGACTTTCATTATCACCCAGACATGAAATCTCCTTGAACATATAACAGATTTCTTTGATGAGCCTTACTTTCCAGGGAACAAAGTCATCTGGTGCTGGAGAGATATTTTTAACTTTGAATTTTCTATTTTGGAGAACTTCTGAGTTAACAGGGATTTTGCTGGTTGAAGATCAGACTTTACAGCCCAGCACTAACCACATGGAATCACAGAATATACTGAGTTGGAAGGAGCCCTCAAGGACTTGATGAAATGTCCACAGGCCCTCATTCCATTGGAAGGCCTCCAGTTTTTTAAAATGTGTTGGGAGAATTCAATCCCAAAACAGCTTCTAAAACTCTTTAAATTTTTCTAAGAAGTTGGAATATCAACTTCCATGCTGCTGAAATTCTCCAATATTTCATTGCAACACCTGTGGCCTCAGTTGGTAAAAATTTAAGTGGATTAACCTGGTCTAGGAAAGAGTCCCTGCCCATAGCAGAAGGTTGGAATGAAATGATTGTTCTTGAACAACCCAAACCTTTCCATGATTCTACAAATGTTTATAGGTTAAATCTACTGAATATTTACTGCCATAATGGCATTCACTAATCCAGGTGCACTGGGAATATTGCAACACTCAGCCAATAGATTTTCACTACAAACCTGGGGCTCACAAATGATGGGAGAATTTTGGTGCCTCCATGTGTTACAGCCCTTCTCCTTCTACATAAAGGAATTTACAGCTCCATTTTGTCAGCCCAAATGTGTGTTTAGTCAGTGTTCTCAAACAGTGGCTCCCCCATCATGCCCAATAAAATTTAAGAGATAAAAATACACCGTTATTTCCGTGATATGTTCTCTGCAGCCGGAACACCGCGATGTTCTCTGAAAATTCTGGAGAAAAGGGGTTATTTTCTGCTTCCTTGTCCCCACCATCCAGAAGGCAGAGCGAAGGTTGACTGCTGTGCCACTTCCAGCCCCGTTTCATCTCCATGTGCAGAGAGAGATGCAATTTTCTTACTGGCACAGCAAAGTGCTGGATTCCTTAATCTGTTTGTCCTTTCTGCAGCAGCACCTCCGCTTGGTAAATAACCCGGAGATGGGAGCAATCAGAGTAGTGAGGCAAAGCAAAGTTATTATGAACTTGTTGAAATGTATGAGGGATGTAAAATGTGAGACGGAGAGGAAAAAGGAAGAAAGAGCGTCCCAGGGGCACATTTCATTGCTCAGGAGTATCAGGTTGAATAAGTTACAAATAAGCTGTCATCTTAAAAGGTGCCAGACACTGACGCAAGTGGAAAGTTAAAACAGCAGCTCTTTGAGTATTGCAGGCAACAGCTTCTGGTGTTTTAGTGCAGTCCTCAAAATTGAATTGTGCATTGTGCATGGTGCATTGGCAGTGACTTTGCTGCTAGACAGCTCGTACTTTGCTTTTTTTGGGTATTTTTTTAGCTCTGGATGGTCTCTGTTCTGACTGTACTGAGGATACTGGCTGGAATAAATGTCCAGAACGTTTTTGCTGGTAGGTTTGTGGCCTAGGAAGGTCAGCTTAACTCGTGGTGACCATCCCACTGTTTGTGATAGTGAGGCCCTGGAAAAATGCTAAGATAAAACTCTGAAATGTTAAGCCTTGTGTTTTACCTGCGTAAGTAGTATAATTGCTAGCTGTGATGATTGTTTAGTAATTAAAATAATTATTGTATAATCATAAGAAGAACAATGAGAAACTGTATGTTCCTAGTCTAAGGTGGCTATGCTTGGCTGAAATCCATATATACTACAGAACAATGTAAGTTTAATAATTAACATGAAAGTTATATAACGATAGAATATAAAAGCATATCCATCCCGAACCTATGTGGGAGTCAGATTTGGGTTTGTACCCCTGACACCCAGAGCTCTTCAATAAAAGCACCTGCATATAATCATTTCTCGTGATTATGTGTTCCTGAACGCTAACATTTGCACACAAGAAAATGTGGGTTTATTCCAAGCTTTGAAAAGATTGAATGGAGCATAAATCTGAGAGCCTAAATTTATGAAAGTGCTTGTCTCTTCTGTCTTGTTTACATGGCTTTCCTCACTCCTGGAACTACAGGTTGCAAGAGTATTTGTGGCTCCATCCCTGGAAGTGTTCAAGGGATTGGATGTGGCTTGTAGCAACCTGGGATAGTGGAATCCCATGGCAGGGATTGGAACTGGATGATCTTTCAGGGCCTTTCCAAACCAAACCACTCTCTGATTCTTTGATAATCTGATTCTACTTTGAACCCTGTTGTAATTCCTTTCCCTACACAGCCATTTTTCCAAATTTCCCAAATTTCCAGTCTTTACCAAAAGTTCCTCCAAAGTTTACTGGCAAATACACACAGAGACATAAATCAGATTTCATCTAAAGCTTTTAAATGCTGTCCTCTCTCAGCTCCCTTCAGGATTTGGCCAAGGAGTGAACTTTTGTCTTGGCTCTCTCCGGAACACAGAGCTCAGTGTTCTCCAATCCCTTATGCTTTAGTCTTTAACACCAGAGAGTTTGTCTGCGTAAGACAGCCCTTTCTCAAGTTTGGAACAAGTTTTGCCACCTGAATTTGGATGTAGAGGGACTGCAGCATTCATGGTTCCAAGGTTCTCTTCACCGAACGAGAATTACTGGACCCCGGAATGGGAAAAATGGAAGAGATGGGTTTATTTCCAGACCTAAAATGTCTGACCAGAAGGTTGAGGGACCCCACCTGGAACAGACTCCATCTCTGAGGATGCTGACATAAGAAGGATGTGGAGCTGCTGGAGTGAGACCAGAGGAAGCTGTGGAGATGCTCCAAGGGATGGAGCCCCTCTGCTCTGGAGCCTCGCTGGGAGGGCTGGGAGAGGTGGGAATGTCCAGTCTGGAAAAGGGAAGGCTCCAGGGAGACCTCAGAGCCCCTTCCAGTGCCTGAAGGGGCTCCAGGAGAGCTGGAGAGGGACTTGGGACAAGGGATGGAGGGACAGGACAAGTGGAACGACATTAAATTGACAGAAGGTGGAGTTAGATGGGATATTGGGAAGAAATTCTTGGCTGTGAGGGTGCTGAGGCCCTGGCACAGGTTTCCCAGAGAAGCTGTGGCTCCCCCATCCCTGGAAGTGTCCAGGGCCTGGTTGGACAGGACTTGGAGCAACCTGGGACAGTGGAAGGTGTCCCTGCCCACGGCAGGGGGTTGGAATTCCATGATCTTTCAGGCCTCTTCCAGTCCAAACAATTCCATGATTCCATGACTGTGGAAGGTACCACAAGCTACAAGTGTTCCCTCCAGAAGAAAGTCATGAAGAAACTTCCTAATGCTGAGATGAGTCAAACAGTGATATAGATTTCCCAGGAATTTCAGTCTCTTTTAATAGAATTCTTAAAATCATCTTAGACTGATTTTTTTCCAGGAATGAGGAAAGCCATGTAAACAAGACAGAAGAGACAAGTACCTTCATAAATTTAGGCCCTCAGATTTAGGCTCCATTCAGATGTGAACTGCTTCGGAAAATAGAGTCACATCTCACTTGTTATTTATTAAGGCTGAAACAGATCAGTATCAAATAAAACCCTCAAGGTGAAGTTAAATGTTCCAGGCACCACTGAGTACAAAAAGATCATTTTTCCATTGTTTCGTAGTTCACAAATTTGATTTCTTGATCTGCAGCACAGAGTAGAAGTCTCCCTTTTTGGCTATAAAATCCTCTTAACCAAGTTAGGGAAAGGAAAAAAAAAAAAATATTCTTCCCCCCAAACTCTGCTCTCAGGCTCATGAAGACCAATCTGGGCAGCCCTCAGGGATCTGCTTTCCATTTCTGCAGTGGGTACCTATTCTTAGCTACTTTCACATGGGTTTTTAATGCAAACAGCACCCTTCTCATCTCCTCAGCCAAGACTCTGACATTCCCCACTTTCCCTGTCAGCCGTGGATGTGTTTTCCCCCTCGTGTGGTGCAGGGATGGCTCGTGCTCTACATAGCAGGCAGGCAGAAATAGAGGTGTGCACACGCCTGTAAATCCCCTTTTAGAAGGCAGAAAATCCCAGTTCCTCCAGCACCTCCAAGTCCACTCCATAAACCTCAAGTGGGAATTTTGTCTCGGCAGGGCACAACTTTGGAAATTATGCACATATTGAGGAACTTTGCTGGAAAAGTGGGGCAACACAGTGTTATTTTAAAATTATGTCTTCATAACTTGTTGACTTGCTATGATATTTTTCTGCAGCTTTAACACTGGCCGACCAATTTATAAAGGATTGTGTGTGGAATACTGAAATGAATTTCTAACCTCTCTGAATATTGATGTTCCGTGGAGAAATAGGCTTCCAAATGCTTTCTGGAAGTGGGAAACTTTATCAGGGCATTTATAAAAGTATCATGAAGTTCCTTCAGAGCCTGCATCTTTTTTTCTGATAAACACATTTTCCAACTCAGAAATGACCCCCCTTAATAGGAGACCTTGTGGAAAATGGATTTATTATTTTCCTTGTGGTCTGCAGCAGAAAGAAAGAGCCCAGTAGCCTGTTTTGCATAAAGCTTGATCAAACATTGTTTTCCTCTGGTAAACTGGAAAGCTGATAATGCTTTCACTAGAAGGGAATGTTTCACTTCAGTGCCCAGATTTTGATTTATGTTCAAAAGTACTTCTGATGGAATAAATGTCATTTCCAATCAGAAAATCAAAATATTTTTTAAATGAGAGACTGCATCTCCTACACATTTTCTGCTTCCTGCTGTTTTTTGTTTGTCTCTCTGAGACCGACTAATTTGTGAAACTAAGACAAACTCTGGAATAATTTTGAATTTACAAAACAGGCATTTTTCATCTGTTTTTAACAGAGAATTTGGGTTTAATGGAAACTTCTAGTGGCAAGAGTGACTCAGGGCCAACCAAATACTCCTCAGAGGTGTGACCTCACATTAATGTGTCTGGCACATAATATTAGGAATTTCAGAGCTACTATATAATCAATTCAAAAACCCATAACACCCTTAATTGCCATTTAAATATGCCTTAGTTAAATTTCTTACCATGTTAAATTGTAATGAGAGATGAAAATCTTCAATCAAAGCTCTGTTTCTAGTAAGTTCCAGAAGGTCTCTGATTTCTACACAAGAACTCTGATTCAATGTGGCCTTCTCTCTCTCTGTCAAATGAGCTGAAGCCACAAAAAGGGGCTTTTGGAGCTGCTTCTAAATGCAAATTATCCCCAATTCCAGCTTTAATAACAATCCTGTCATCCAAATTAGTGGTTGATTGAATTAAACAGAATGGACTCAAATCCACCACTCCCTTCCCAAAGCATCCCTACAAAAAACAGCCTTCAAGTTGCCTTTGAAATACTTGGAATTCTTCCTTTTTAAACCCCTGGAATGTGCCCCTTAGAGAAATAATGGCTATTGCTATTTTCTGGAAGGTTTGTACCGTGCCCTCTGGACAGAGAGGACTTCTCCAGAGACAGGAACATGTCTCCATGATTTTGGCGTCATGAAACGTGTCTGGACTTTTCCAGGCAAGTTTATAGGGAAGGAAGGCAGTTATTTATCATGGAATCACAGAATAGAATCATGGAATGGTTTGGGTTGGAAGGCACCTTCAAAACCATTTCGTTCCAACCAGGTTGCTCCAAGCCCCATCCAACTTGGCCTTGGATGTTTCCAGGGAAGAGGCAGTCACAGCTTCACTGGGCAACCTGTGCCAGGGCCTCACCATCCTCTGAGCACAGAACTTCCACCTAAAATCTGATTTTAATCTCTCCTCTCTGCCTGCCTGGATAGAGCTGGGCCCCCTGAGAAAGTGGGGTGAAGGTGTCTTTTAGTTATTTCTAGAAGAATTTGGAGTTGGGCACCCAAATCATTGACACAGCTTATCCATTTTGGATGGGCGAAGGCACATCACGTCTCCTTGTGCCTGAGGATTCCCACCAACTCCATACCTGGGTGGTCCTTGGGATGGGACAGGGAGTTCCATAAGGAAAGAAAAAAAACTAGATTCCAGGACCTGGATTGGGTAGAAAGATGGGAAAGGCCTAGGAACAAAAGCAGAACTGTGATTCAAGGTGCCACCAGCAAAGATATTTTTTAATTATTTTTATTATTTTATTATTTAATATTATTTTTGTTTATATATTTTATTGATTTTCATTATTAATAATATTATTTATAATTATTTTAATTGTTTTTATTATTGTTGTTCTTTTTATTAGCTGTATTATGATCTATAAATTTGGAAGGTTTCTTATTCAGTAATGAACCAATTTTCAGGGATTTTATTATCTATTATTTTGTTTTAGAGCTGTGTTTCCAACACAGTGTCTGGGCTGGACTGCGGCAGATAAGGGAAATGAAGATGTTCATGGGCAAAGGATCACATGAGGAATTTCACATCCTTAATTTCATAGCCAAGCTATCAAACCCATCAGAATGATGGGACATTGCAGACTTTACCCTCTGCACAGGAGTTTTCAGCAGTTTGGACCTGTGGGGGTTTGTGACACCCGGCTGGAAGTTCTTAGGCCAGGCAGGGTTTAACCCACCTCAGTTTGCAGCAACCAAAAAATGTTAACAGCAAAAATGTCTGGTCCTGTGAAAGAAATGGGGAGTGGGGGCACTTTTCTATCTTTAGGGAGGATCTTGACTTGGCTGCTTTCTTGGCACTGTAATGCAATTCAGGATGGACTATGTGGAGGAATTTGGTTTGGGATCCACCCCATCTCATTTCAAAGAACTCCATCCCAGCTGGTCACATTCAGATCCCCTTATAATAGAATCATGGAATGGTTTGGGTTGGAAACGAACTTCAAATGAACTTCTGGTCTGGTCCAACCTCCTGCAAGAATCAGGGACATCTTCAACCAGATCATGTTGCTCAGGGCCCCACCCAACCTGACCTTGAATGTTTCCTGGGATGGAAGTTTCTCTGGATAACCTCATCTGGTGCTTAACCACTCCCACCATAAAAGATTTCTTCCTTAGAGCCAGTCTAAATCTCCCCTCTTTCAGTTTAAAACCATCACCCCTTGTCCTGTCCCTACGCACCCTACAAAAATCTCTGCTTCCACCTTTCTTATAAACTACCTTTAAGTATTGAAAGGCTTCAATAAGTTTTTTCCTGGATCCTTCTATTTTCCACGCTAAATAACCCCAGCTCTCTGATCTTTTCCTCACAGGAGCAGCACTCCATCCCTCTGAAGGAATCAGATGAGTGAAACTTTTAGGATTCCTCCAGCATTAGCGCCTTTTCTGATGCACATATGGGAAAGGTTCAGGCTGTTTGCAGGCTGGGGATCACAGGATCTTTCAGGTTGGAAAAGACCTCAAAGATCCTGGAGCCCAACCTTTGACTGATCCCCACCCTGTCACCCAGCACATGGTGCTAAGTGCCACATCCAGGCTTTTCTTGAACACCTCCTGAGATTGTGACTCCTCCACATCCCGACCCTGCAATGTTCTTGCCCCAGAATGAGCTGAAAAAAAAAAAAAAAAGCCATTTAGGTGTGAACTGCTCACCTTGCTCTAAATTCTCACCCAGCTCTGAGTTTTACAGGCTCAACTCTTCTTCCTTGTCCTGCAATCCTGGGTGACATCAGGCAGTGGCAGTGGTGGTGTCTGCCAGACTTGCTGGGGCGGCACAGGACACACTTGTCACTCCCCCAGCAGGAAGGTGGCCCTCACAAAACAAAGCTTTTTGCCATGACCTACATTGCCAACACCCACCCACCCCACAGACGTGTGGGCTGTGTCTCCTCCTGGGGGAAGCCCAGCAGCTGCGTGGGGGTTTTATCCCAATTTGTTTTCACGTTGTCAGTGAGAGAAGGAGACATCCTGGTGTGTCCTGTGTGACAGAATCCTGCCAGCAATAGAGACTCCCACTGCTGCTGGGAAAATATAATTTATTGGCAAGGCTGGCCACAGTTTTACAGATATTTGTGCTGTTTCGTGGAAAGAATAATTTTATTTTAAGAATGTATATCTGCCTCTAAGCCTGGGTATCTATAGCCCTCTCTGCATACAATACTTGGCTGGCATTTCTCAAAGTCAGCCATTTAATTAACAGAAATTTGGGCTTTTTTTAATTCCTATGTGGTATCAGTTACCAGCCTGTACCCTTCCATTTTAGGGAGTAAAGATGAAACTCCAGGCCCCTTCTCAGAGGTTTAATCATCGGGAGATTGGATTCCACATCCCTGGAAGTGCTCAAGGCCAGGATAGATAGGGTTTGGAGCAAGCTGGTTTAGTGGGAGGTGTCCCTGCCCTTGGCAGGGGGGTGGAATGAAAGCATCTTTCAGGTCTTTTCCCATCCAAACGATTCTGAGCCCTTTGCTGTTATTTTTGTGTTGCTGGAACCAAGTGAAAGGGGAGAGTGGACTCTCACTTCCCACACGACCCAGAGGGAAAGGACAATATCCCAGAATCCACAAGATCCTCCCTACGTGTGGTGGGTCATACCCAGAGCTCCAAAACCACCACCTGGTGGTCAGGGTGTGGCCTGGAAGCCCCCCAAAAAATGGTTCAGGTTTCACTCTTAGGCTTCACCACCCAGGGGAGATGCCAACTGCTGCTGTCCACATTCCCTGTCCTAATGGACACAACAAGCCTCTGCCACCCACTTCTGCTTGCATTAGGAAGGTGGGAAAATTATGGCCTTTCTGCATCCTGGAGAGATTCTGGAGAAAAGAGAAAAGGTTGGTTAAAAATAACAGGCTGTGGATTTGCAGGCAGAACTCTGCAATTAGTTGGGGTCTGTTACTCAAAGCTGTGAGAACAGAGTGAAATGCAGCAGATGGGGGAAGACTCAGCAAACACAGAGTTTGTTGTCTTCAAAAGTTTCCAACAACATCTTTTTTTCCATTTTTTCTTCCTTTTCCCTCTGGCTGTTGCTTGATGATCATAGTTATATGTTTGGAATAAATCTAAAGCCTGATAAATGCACAGTTTATCAGCCATTGGAGTTTTTAGAGGTGGTTTATCTCCACTCTACCTTGTTAACCATCAGGAGAAGCTTTATTTGGATTATCACTGAACTTCACCCTTAATTTGGGGCAAAAAAATACCAAAGGAGGGTAGATTAGATTAGATTAGGTACTAGGAAGAAATGCCTCCATGTGAGGGTGGTGAGGCCCTGGCATGGAATTCCCAGAGAAACTGTGGCTGCCCCAATCCTGGCAGTGTTCCAGGCCAGGCTGGATGGAGCTTGGAGCAACCTGGGATAATGGAAAGTGTCCCTGCCCATGGCAGAGGAGCTGGAACCAGATGATCTTCCAGGTCCCTTCCAAACTAAACCATTCTGTGATTATCCTATTAAATTAAAATCCTTTACTAACAGAAATATAGGGTTTGGTGCTGAAATAATTTAAAAATTCACTGGGGGCCAAACATTTTTTCCCCCACAATTTCCTATTTATTAACTAAAAAAGAAAGTCCTTTGCTTCATAACCTTGTATTTAGACTTGTCTTCCTTTAATTGGGAACCCTCAGTTCAAGTGTTTTCCATTTTTTAGGGAAGGGATGAGGCTTTGAAATCCTAAGAAATACCAAACCCACCCTTTTCCACCAGCTCTAGGACATTTCAATGGGGGCACCTCTCAGCCAGAGACAGAAGGATTAAGGAAGGCATAAAATAATCCAGGCAGCAATTGTGATGGAAAAACATTATTCACAGATTTAATTATTTCCATTTGCATAATCATCCTCAGGGACACAGGTCTGTGGCTAAATCCCTGGAATCTCCCCCTCACGCAGCTCTTGGGCCATTAATTGATCCTGAAAGAAATTTTTTCACAGGGAAAAGCTGTTGATGTGGCAGGAGGTCTGACCACCCTCCCAAAAACCTCAGGTAGCTCCAATTTTCACCCATCCCCAAAAAAGATTCAGCACCACAGACTTCCCAGAGCTGCGAGGAGCCTGATGGAGGCTTCACCCCCAATTCCACCCCTCCAAAACCACGCTGGGATGAAATACCCTTTAAATGTCAGATGAGCAGGAGCTGGCAGGTGGCTTTACCTCCCTCCCTGGGGACATTTCTGACTCTGCAAGGTCTCCTGACTCACAGGCAGTGCCCGGGGGGCTGCATCAGCCCCCTCCTCGGCGGGGGAAGGCAGGTGGGCCAGGCAGAGCCCCGGCCCCACGGGGAGAGAGATGCTTTTAGCTCTGACTCATCCCTGGGCTGCCTTTGGAGGGAGAGAGAGGCAGCAGCTCCGCAGAGTGGGAGTTGCTCTGCTATTTTCTGTTTACTGGCTCTGCTGGCTGTCATTTCCCACCTGGGGGACAAGGGGTTTGAAAGCCAGAGTGCAGCATTTTGTGGCTGGAACATTATATTTTGTTTCCTCCTCTCCCAGTGAAGGGTGAAAGTTTGGTGCTGGAGGGAGAAGCTGGAAAATGGAGAAGGGGAGAGGGGAAGGAAAATCTTATTTTGGGCACTGTTATTTTACATCCAGACTGTCCAGAGGGTTTACTGGCACCTGTTAGCTTGAGAAATATGTGGGGAAGGGGGAAAAATGAGCCTTTCCTGCCCCCAGATCCTGGATGGGTGTTTGATCCAATGTCATTCCTGCCACAGAGGACCCAGATAAGCTACCAGAAGTCCCTTTGGGTCAATATTTCTATGCCTCAGAGCTGTCAATCTTCCCATCAGACTTGGTGTCACTCAGGTCCATTTCCCGCTGGATGCATTATCCGTGGAGAATCAATTGCACGGCTTGGGGCTGGGTTATTGATGCCATTATCTTGTTTACGGCTTGTGGATGTTTCTGGATTTAAAGCAGTGCCCTTCTAACACCCAAGTCAAAGAAAACTCCAATTATTCCCATATTTCAGATGTCAGAATGGAGATGGATCCACTCAGGGTGTTTGCCCCACCAGGCTTGTGTTGTTTGCAGGGCTTGATCCTGTTCTGTGCTCTCTGGGAATGGCATAAAATGGTTTTGCTTGGAAGGGACCTTCATGATCAACCTGTTTAAACTCTCCTGCCATGGACAGGGACACTTTCCACTATCCCAGGGTGGTCCCAGCTCTGTCCAACCTGGCCTTGAACACTTCCAGGGATGGAGCAGCCACAGCAGCAGCCTGTGCCAGGGCCTCCCCACCCTCACAGGGAAGAATTTCCTTGTAATATCCCATCTAAATCTACCCTTTCTCATCCTAAAGCTGTCCCCCCTTGTCCTGTCACTGTTTGCCATTGCAAAAAGCCCTTTGCCAGCTTTCCTGTGTCCCCATTTAGCTACTGGAAGGCCACAGGAGGATCTCCAGGATACCTGGTGAGCAAATTCTGAAAGTTCTCAGACAGGCTGAGGGCTTGAACCTCATCTCTTGTCTAACTCCAAGAGCAAGATCCCATTTATATCCTCACATGTGTCCAGCAGCAAACTTTTATAGGAGTAGGTTGGCTTAGCCAGGAGAAATCTTCAGACCTGGATCTTCAATGGAGATTTCCCAACAGCCTGGTGTGACCTACCTGACTTCCAAACAGATTTGGAGGCTCATGCTTCCCCTTTCCCGACAAGTCCTGTGGAGCACCTCCAGCTGGCACTCAGTCTCAGATCTTGGCAGGGAATGTCTGTCTACCCAGGAAAGCTCATTGTGCAGGACTGGAGCTGCCAAATTCACAGCTGGGGCTTAGCCATGTGCAGTAGTGGAATTTTGGAGGAGAAACCATGGGAAATTGCAGCACAAACCCTATATCTGAACGGGGTGAGTACCTGGAGGAGTTCCCCGAGGTTGGAAAAGAAATTCCCAGTTCTGAGACAGAGCTGCATGCCAGGATTGGATCAGGGCTGTGAAATCCATGAAAACACAGAACCTCCCATCCTCCATGCATTTCACTGCCATGGGCCATAATCCTTTTCCATCTCTCACACCCAGGTTTTTCTCTTTGTTAGAGATTATCTGTTTTTTACAGACAAATAATGAAGCTGAATCCTTCACCCCGATTTAAGACAGTGTAAAGATTTTGATCCCACTCTTGAAGCAGCCAGATCTAATGGGAGGAGGGATTCTTGAGTGCTGCATCCAGCTCTGGGTTCCCAGCACAGAAAGGACATGGAGCTATTGGAGTGAGTCCAGAGGAAGCACCAAGGGTGTCAGAGGGATGGAGCAGCTCTGCTGTGACGAAAGGCTGGTGGAATTGTGATTGTTTGGCCTGGATAAAAAAGGTTTGGGGTGACCTAAGTGTGGCCTTCCAGTACCTGAAGAAGGTGACAAAGAGCAAAGAGAGGAATGATTTACTAGAGCATGGAGGGACAGGGCAAGGCTTCCCACTGAGAGTAGGTTTAGATTGGATATTAGGAAGAAATTCTTCCCTGTGAGGATGTTGAGGGCCTGGCACAGATTTCCCAGAGAAGCTGTGGCTGTCCCTGGATCCCTGGAAGTGTCCAAGGCCAGGCTGGACAGAGCTTAGAGCCACCTGGAGTAGCGGAAGTTGTCCCTGTCCATGGCAGCAGGTGGGAACGAGATGATCTTTGAGGTCCTTTCCAGCCCAAACCATTCCATGTTTGTTTCTAATGTTTGATGCTTCTTGCATTGGAATGAAGCTGTGGGTGAACTGATGACCTTCAGCGGCAGGAGGTTGCTCTGGAGGGAGCTAAAGATGCTCCAGATTTTTCCTCCATCTCCACATGTTCTGGAGCCTTGCAGATTCCTGGTGTAAACTTAGGGAAACTTTGTGGTTCCTCTGCTTTCTCTGCACCTGGGGGTGTCACCTCTTGGATGTGTCCATTGCCTGCATTCCCAGATTTATCCTCACTCTACACAGATTCTGGAGTGCTTTGGATTAGGACCCTCTCCAGGTTCCCTCTGAAATCCCTGGCACAAGAAATGTCTGGAAATGCTCAAGAAATGAAGCTGGATTCCCAAGCAGCAGCACAACCAAAATGCACACTCCTTGTTCTTTGCAGTTTTGGGGACTTTGATTATCAAAGCCAAGTTGTTAAACAACAACCTCTAGAACATTTAGATGGGAAAATTTCTCTTTTTTTTTTGATCTCAAATAATTTACATTTAAGCACAAATTTACCTCCCAATCATTTCTAAATGGATTTCTTTTTAAGACAATTTAAAGCAGGGAAAATTAGGTGTTATTGGATGCATACTGGGGAGCATAAGTCTTATTTATTGGAGAGGCAGCAATGAACTACATATGTTACATAATTATATAGAAGATAGCAGAATTGCAGTGTTCTGAAACAAAAAAGTGCCAGCATTTGGAAAGATGAGGGATCATTGGAAACAATTTATGTAGTTTAGAGTGATTTAAGTGTAGTTAAACAACTGCACATTTTGGTGCAATGTCTGACATAATAGTCCAAGAAAGCTGAAAGGTTTTCAAGTCTGTTTTCCATGTCAGCTTCCCAGCTGATGCTCCATCAGGGAAAACTCTTATATGTGGGGAGAGGTTTCTCCTGGCCTGGGTTTTCCTGAGATTTGTTCTCTCATGTTTTGTTTTGTGCTCAGTCACACCATTCCAACACTGGAATGGGTTGCTCAGAGAAGCTGTGGCTGCCCCATCCCTGGAAATGTCCAAGGACAGGATGGATGGGGTTTGGATCAGCCTGGGACAGTGGGAGGTGTCCCTGCCCCTGACAGGGAGTGAAATGTGTTGATCTTAAAGGTCCCTTCCAACACAAACCATTTCATGGTTCTTCTTGGAGGAGCGTTGGGCAAACTGCTTTGAATGGTGAAAGTTTGAAATCTCATCATGTTCCAACAGGTTTTGGAAAAATCTAAACCTCTGCAGGGCTGAAGTAGCTCAGCTGGGAGAGCGTTAGACTGAAGATCTAAAGGTCCCTGGTTCAATCCCGGGCTTCAGCAGACTTTTCCTGCCCTTTTGTGTGCCCAGGGCCGGGCTCTGCACTGCAGGAGACACCTGGACATCCAGGACAGAGTCCAGCCCAGGGCCAGAGGGACTGGGAGGCGCTGGAGGGGACAGGAGCATCTCAGCTCTGGGGAAAGGAGGAGAAGCTGGGCCCAGTGCCCTTGAGAGAGTGTGGAGTTCCCCTTCTGGGACATATTCCCAACTGGAGGTGGCGCTGGGCAAGGGGCTGTAGGTCCTGCTTCAGCAGGGCTTTGGAGCAGGAACCTCCATGAGGTCCCTTTGGACCTCAACCAGTCTGAGCCTGTGAAAGAGGGACAGGGTTTTACAATTCAAGTTTTTTTGCAAAAATCGTGATATAAAGGGATTTTTGTTCCTTCCACTGCCTGTTCCCAGTCCTGTGGCATGGACTGCCCTGTAAATTGTGGGTAATGTCGAGCCACTGATGTGGGGGGGCTGCTAAGTCTGGAGTGAGTCCAGAGGAAACCACGAAGATTATTAGAGAGAGAGAGCTCCTCTGTTATGAGGAAAGGCTGGGTTTGTTCAGCCTAGAGAAGAGACAGCTCCAGAGAGACCTCAGAGCCCCATCCAGTTCCTAAAGAGGATCCAGGAGAGCTGGAGAGGGCTTTGGAAAAGGGCCTGGAGTGTCAAGACAAGGAGGAATGGCTCCAAACTGACAGAGGGCAGCATTAAATGGAATATTAGGAAAAACTTCTTCCCTATGAGGGTGGTGAGGCCCTGTCCCAGGTTTCCCAGAGAAGCTGTGGCTGCCCCTGAATCTCTGGAAGTGTCCAAGGCCAGGCTGGACAAAGCTGGGAGCACCCTGTGATAGTGGAAGGTGTCCCTGCCCATGGTGGGGGTGTTGGAACTCACTGATCTTGAAGGCTCCTTCCAAGCCAAACCATTCCATGATTTTATGATCCTTTGAGGACAATCACTGGTGCCTGACCACCACTGCCAGGCAGCATTCCCGGCTTTGAGCAGCACCAGCCACAGCTGCAGAGTCATCATTACCAGCAGAGCTCAGATCCTTGCTGGAGTTAATGATCTGAGTCTGCTTAATCAAAGGCTCCTCCCCCTTGCCAGAGATGTTAATCCCTTCTCCAGCCATAGAGTTGCACAGGGGCTCTGTGAGCTCACTTCTTGATATTTTCTGTCAGTGAGGCACTGAAGAAGGGACTGCATCCTCCTCCCTTCAGTGTTGCCCTCTCCCCAGGACAGAAGGAACAATGCTTTGACATCACGTTACATAATTTTCTTCTTATGAGTCCTTGCAAACATCTTTATGGCAGGAAAAAAAAAAAAAATGAAAGGATCTTGGAAATAACTTTTGAACTTCAGAGAAAAGGCAAAAGAGAAAGCCTGGCTGAGACAGATTAAAACTCATGATTCATCAAGGGTAGAGAGGAGATGCAACCTGAGAAAGACCTGCTCTACACCCTGTAACACATCTCTGAAAAATAAAGGTGGCAGAGATGCGGTGGTGAGTGATACTGTCATGGAAAAATAGGTGTGAGTGTTGGGCAGACAACACAGGGAGTACAACAATCCCTGGAGACCAGGAGAGGCTGGGCAGCTCATTCCTACCCACTCTCATGGTTATCCATGATTTGGAGTGGCTGCAGGGGGCTGCCAGGTGGGAACTTTTGAGGTATTTGAGATATTGTCCCTTCTTTTGCAGAGCCACAGTGTGGATCCAGATGGATCCGAGAGTAGGTGCTGCAGTGCAGAGAACTTGTCTTGTCCTTCATTTGCAAAATCTGCAACTAAGAAAACCCCCAGAGTCCTGGTCTCTCCTGTAGCAGCCCCTCATTCCATTTTAGTTCCTGCTTGGCTCTCCATAATCCCAAAATCTGGGATCATTTCCTCTCCAGACAAACTGAGCGCCAAGAAGGACAAAAACGCTTCAGGAGCTTCAGGGATTGCTGAGATTGGATTTAAGCAGGAAATAAAACAAATTTCCCAGGGCAATCTCCTGCTTGTGGCCCGGATGCCTGGGAAGAGGGAATGGATTGACGGAGGAATGGTCGTAAAGCAGCAGAAAAGAGGGACTGACGTCAGAGCTCCTCATTTCCATTTCTACGTCACCTAGCAACACTCCAGCTAAGGACTGAGCTTCCGAGACGTGGAGTTCCTGGGAATTTTCCCATTAGGTGGCACCACTGGCCTTGGGAAGGCTTTCATCTACTCTGGCTCATCCAGCCAGACACACCTAGATCCAAATGCGTTGATCTCTCCGTCCCAAAAATTCAGAAACAGCTGAAATCTCCACAGATTTGTGAAGATCTAAAAGTGCTGTAGACCCAAATGTGTTGATCTCCCTCCCAAAAATTCAGAAACATATGAAAATGGATCAGATTTGTGAAGACCTAAAAGTGCTGTGGGTTATTTGCTGTAATTAATTTGGAGAAAATTTTTTATAGGATCCAGCCCATTTTTAATACAGATCCTGGAAAACTCCATAGAGAGACAAAACCTGACTGCTCTTGGCATGAATTAAATGATCCTGAAGGTCCTTTCCAAGCCCCCAAAATTTCTATGATTGGGTCAATTGTAGAGATTTGCCTTTTTGGCCTCAGAGAAGTAGGTGAGATGAATCCCACCCCAGGAACCTTTTCAAATTTGCTGTATTTTACAGAACAAAATGTCATGCCAGATCTTCTCTTGTGGTTTTCACTCCCTGTCACATGGATGTGCCCACCTGGCCTTCCAGGAATTTGGAAATCATCACTGCTGGTAGTGCCAAACAGCTCACAACTCCTCAGGGAAGAAAAAAACAGAACTATTTCACAGAATTAGAGGCTCTGATGTTTTAAAATAGGCAGTGGTCTGTTTTGATTTGCTTTCAAAGACAGAATCTTTGAAGAAAAATTAAGCCTGGAGCAAGTCCACACTCCAGACATTAAAAACTCTTCAAAGCAAAGCTTTACATGTGAGTAAACACTTAGGATAGACTCCAAAATAATCAGCAAAGAAATCATCTGGCTGTGCAATTCTCACTTTCCTTCAGCATCCAAGTGTGGAAAAAAATACCAAGAAGAGTGTTCTGTTCCTGAAATCTGATCCAAGATGTACTTGTAAGATCCACAGTCACTGAGCTCAAGAAACTGCTCCTTTAAAAACCTTCTGCAGATAAAAATAACCTGCTCTGAGCACACAACCTTGGTTTGGGGATGACCTTGCAGAGGGCGCACTGCAAGAGTTTTTCCTCATCCTCTTTCATGGACAACAGGAAAAACTCACTGGGGTCAATGCCCAGCTTCCTTCTTCTTACAGATGCTGAGGTCCTGGTGGAGATGAGGGAGACACAACAAGGGTGGCTCACTCCCACTTCAGGGCTGAGGCCTCATTACCCTCCCGTGGCTCCAATTAATGCCTGGACAGCACTGTAAATCCCTCTCATATCAGCAGCTCTACCAGACACACAATGGAATTGGTTTTGGGAATTTTTTTGGGGTTATGCTCTCTGTTGGCCGTGGTCTTTAGCTACACCCTGGGTTTGTTATGTTATTTTTGCACCTTTTTTTTTTTTTTTTTTTTTTTGTAACACAGAGCTTTCAGAAGCTGGATCTGGAATGTTTTAGGTCACATAGAGGAGACAATTTGTAAGTCAAGAAGCAGAAATTCTGTAGCTCACCTGTCCAAAAATTCTCCACCTATCAAGCACAAAGATGCTGAGACCCTCAGCCACCCATGACCAGTTCCTCAGTGAGCATGGGTGGGATCACCACTGAGATCCAGCGCTAGAAGTGTTTTTGGAGAAAGAAAACCCACTTGGGGAATGATCCTGATGCCTGGATATTTCAAAAGATTCTGTAGCCTAGTTTGGGAGCGCGAGATATCAGGAACTGTTATCTAATAAATGTCAGTGAGGAAATATCAGCTGCTGTCAAGCTGAACATTCAAACCCAGATTAAATATATTTCTAACACCTTTCACTACCAGATTTTTAACAGACATGGAAAACTTGCTGTGCGTTCCACATATGTATTTTGGGAAGATGTGAATTTGAAGCTGGTGAAAGATGGGAGATTGTCCTGGGAGCGAATAATTTGCAGGATAAGTTGGTGGGCTGGGCAAACATCTCCCATATCACTGCATGAAGATGCCTGGCTGACATTCCTTAGGTGGAGAGAGACAGATTGATGTGAAAAGATTAGCCAGACTCCATGGATAATTCCAGATCCTTCCGTGGGATCTGTGAAAAGGTGTCAGGAAATTCTGTTCAATGCTACTGCTCCTGGCTGGTTCCCAGAACAGGGCTGCTGTTTAATTCCAGATTTAGCTGTGTTTTATCACAGAATGCTGTAATGTTTCAAGTTGGGAAGGGCCTTAAAGATCATCTCTTTCCAATCCTGTGGCATGGGCAGGGACACTTTCCACCATTCCAGGTTTCTCCAAGCCCCATCCAACCTGGCCTTGAACACTTCCATGAGTTTTGAGCCATTAATTCTGATCTCAGTCTGTCTCTATCCTGTTCCCTGAAACAATTCTTTGATTCACAACATAAAGTCAACCAAAGGCTGCCTGAAAAGGCTGAAATCTCATCATATTCCAACAGGTTTTGGGAAAATCTGGGCCTCAGTAGGGCTGAAGTAGCTCAGCTGGGAGAGTGTTAGACTGAAGATCTAAAGGTCCCTGGTTCAATCCCGGGCTTCAGCAGGCTTTTCCTGCACTTTTGTGTGCCCAGGGCTGGGTTCTGCACTGCAGGAGACACCTGGACATCCAGGACAGATCCAGCCCAGGGCCAGGAAGGTGATCACAGAATCATGGAATGGGTCAGGCTGGAAGGGATCACAGTGGCGTCATCTGGTGCCACCTCCCTGCTCCAGCAGGGCCATCCCAGAGCACAGGGCACAGGATTAGATCCAGAGGTTCTGGAATATCTCCCATGAGGGAGACTCCCGGCCCTCTCTTCTCTCTGCTCAGGGCTTGGTCACTGCCCAGGGAAGTTCTGCCTCCTGTCCAGGTGGAATTCCCGGGGATCAGTTCCTGCCTGCTCCTCTTGTGCCATTTCTGGGCCCCTCAGAGCAGAGCCTGGTCCATGCTCTGAGCCCTCCCTGCAGACAGGGACAGACAGGAATGAGGTCCCCTCTCAGCTGTGTCTCCTCTCGAGGCTGAACAGCTCCAGCTGAACATAATGAAAAGACTGGAGCCTCTTTTTTATCATGAGAGGATAAGAGGGATTGGTTACCCTGAGAGGTTGTGGAGTTTCCATTCTGAGAAATTTTAAAATGCCACCTAGCTGTGGCATTTCCCTGGGTGACTGGCTCTGGGCGGCCCTGCTGGAGCAGAGGGTTGCACTAGAAGATGTCCAGAAATCTCTTCCAACTCTTCAGCAAGTAGAGGACAAAGACAATTTTTTATGTGTAGGGCAGGGAAAAACCAGGCCAAGGTCATCCTCAGGTTTTTCCATCAGCAGTGTCCGCCTGGCCAATCTGCACAATCATCCTGGCTGACCAACCAGCCAACAAAGAGCTGGGACCAAGATTAGGGTGTCAGAAGAACCTGACCTACAAATGAATAAAACCAAATTTAAACACTCCTAAAACACTCCTTAAAATATTATCAAGGTAGAGTTCTCCTCTTTTCATTTTTCTTTTTCTTTTTTTTTTTCCCCATTTATTTTGAGTCAAACTAATAGCTCTAATAGCACATAGAGACTCCTTCAAATTGAACTGCTCACCCTCTCTGAAATCCCGGTGCCTGTCATCTGCTGCAGGATCTGCAGCGCGACGTCACACCCAGAGCCCCCAAATAAACTTCCGCTCCCGTTTCAGGCACCATCTGTGTCCCATTTCTGCAGTGCCTGGCAGAGATTGCTTCCCTTCTATGGAATGTTCCTTTCCCCTTGCCTGAGCTGCAGACTTCGGAGGTGGGGAAGTTGGCGGGTGGAACGGATCCCAGCTCCGTGCGCTGCGCTGTCTGTCCTTGGGTGCTGGGGTGATTTTGGTGCTTGTCCTCGGTCAGACGGCCTCAAACCAGGCTCCAGGGCAACACAAAGAAGAGGTGAAGACAACATTTGGTCATCTGGCTGCAGGAAATGGGAGAGGCTTCACTGGGGTGTTAATGAGGGTAGGAGTGGTGAGGTGAGGAAGAGCCAAATTTGGGATAATCATGGAGTGGTCCAAATGCACTGGAACATGGAACTGCTCTGGGTCACAGAGTCACAGAACCACAGGATCACAGAACTACAGAGCCACAGAATAACCTGAGTTGGAACAGACCCCCAAGGATCATCCTGTCCAACTCCTGGCCCTGCACAGGACACCCCAACAATCCCACCATGTGCCCAAGAGTGTTGCCCAAGCAGTCCTAGAGCTCTGTCAGGCTTGGTGCTGTGACCACTGCCCTGGGAAGCTGTTCCAGTACCCAGCCACCCTCTGGGGGAAGAACTTTTTCCTGAAATCCAACCTAAACCTCCCCTGACAAAACTTCAGACCATTTCCTCTTGTCCTGTCACTGTCACAACAGAGCAGAGATCAGTGTCTACCCCTCCTCTTCCTCTCAGGAGGAAGTTTTAGACTGTGATGAGGTCTCCCCTCATTCTCCTCTTGTCCAGCTGAACAAACCAAGTGTCCTCAGCTGCTCCTCAATGGGCTTCCCCAGGATGGAGTTCACAATCTTGTCTTCCTCTTATGGAAATAAATTGAACTTTAATGCATAATTCAGGCAGCTGCAACCCAAACAGCTCATGAAGAGCCTTGCCTTAGGCTCCCCTCCAAACCAACTGAATCTCTGCCAATCCCTGTGCCTCAGTTTCCCTCTCTGCAGTGCTGACACTTCCCTTCCTTTCCCGAAGAATGGGAAGAGCCAACTTGCAGATGAAAGTACTCTGTGTTCCCAGCTTGTTTTCTTGTGTTATCCCAGCACGTGTCCCCAGGGATGATGCTGGATTACTCATACACCTCTCGAGTCCTCTGCTTCTCTAATTCCTTTTATTTGCAAGAATTAGGAACAGTCATGCTATCCAGGAAAACACAGCCCTCACAATGCCAGCACCGGCGTCACGGAGCTGTGCTTGGCATGCTGTTCCGGAGAAACTCCTGGGACTTTCAGGTGGATTCACCTCCAAGTGGGGCGGAAATGGGGAGGAGGGAATGATTAGCAAGGAGAGGACAGATCGTCTCAGAACACTGCAAGATGAGGTAAATAATTAGGAAGCCACGTGGGAAAGCAGGTGATTCAGAATCCTGGGTCACCCTTGATACAGAACATTTAAAATGGCCAGGAAAGACTTTGGGATTCATCTGGAAAGGGAGAGGCTGCTGGAGATGAGAAAAACTTGGAATATTTTGCCTATCATGGCAAAGGTTAGCCAGGTTGAGTGTTAATGATGTGGATCTGGAGGTTGTAAGGATGAGGAATTTGTGGTAGAGCCAGAGGTCAGCATTGTAAGGAAGAGGTTTGAACTGGTTAAGGAAGTGAAAATTACAAGGCTCATACCAGTCAATACTAGGGCAGCTCTCAATGAGCTCTTTCTTGTCCTCCAGAAAGACCAACAGATGCCAGAAGAGGCTTGTAGGGACTTCTAGGAAAAGGGTTTTGCCATGTGGTTGCTGGGAACGACCTTCCCATTCCTAATGTTCGTTTTGCTGCACAACCCTCTCTGTTGCTACTGTTGCTGATCCCTCTGAGGATGCTCAAGTCTCATTAAACACAAAAAAGTGGATGAAGAAGATGTGATGAATCAAATCCTTCTCTTCCCTGTTCTCCTTCACTACTAGTGTGAATTTTTTGGTTTTTTTTTTTTTTTTTGTTTTTTTTTTTTGTTTTTTTTTTTTTTGTGAAAAGCTGAGCCACAAAATTCAGAGGTTTAACCTACTTTTGAAATTGTATTACCCTTTGATTTTGAGGTGGTAGCCCCAAACTGACATGGGGAGCTATGGTTCAATCTTCATTTTGGTTTTCCCAGCTGCCAAAACTGGTGTTCAGACATCTGTTGCCTTGGTGCTGCCATGTTTGATAACCCTAGTTATTAAATCGATAATCCTGGTTGTGAAGATTTTGTCTAAAAGTGTTAAAACACTTTTTTGATCATTTTGATAACTTTTGGTTGATAGGTTCTGCTTCTGGTTGTGGCACATTTTGGCAAGAGAAGTGGTCATCACACAGAAGCAAGGAGAAGAAAAAGACACTCCAAAAAATAAATTTCCAGCAATTTTAATTGATTGAAAGCCCTCTTTGTTTCATTCCTGTATTCACATGGAGACCCCCATTCCCTCAAATCCCACTTATAAATGGGCTCACCGGAAAGTTTCATCATTAGAAAGTTTTAATCATTATTAAATCATTATGTCAGGAATAGTGTGGCCAGCAGGACCAGGGCAGTGATCATCCCCCTGTACCTGGCACCTCAAATCCTGGGTTCAGTTCTGGGTCCTTCATGGTAAGAAAGACATTGAGGGGGTGGAGAGTGTCCAGGGAAGGGAATGGAGCTGGGGAAGGGTCTGGAGCACCAGGAGCAGCTGAGGGAGCTGGGGAGGCCCAGCCTGGAGAAAAGGAGGCTCAGGGGGGACCTTCTTTCCACAATCCCTGGGATAGGAGGATGGAGGCAGGTGGGGATTGGTCTCTTCTCCTAAGAAAGGAGGAATGGGATAAGGGATAACAACCTCAGGTTGCATCAGGGGAAGAATTATGTTGGATATTAGGAAAAATTTCTCCGTAAGGGTTGTCAGGCGCTGGCACAGGCAGGCCCAGGACAGTGGTGGAGTCTCCATCCTTGAAGGTATTTAAAAGCTGTGAGTGTGTGGCACTTGGGGACATGGTTTAGTGGTGACCTTGGCAGTGCTGCAGTGATGGTTTGACTCAGTGATCCTAGAGGTCTTTTCCAATCTAAATAATTCCATGATTTGAAGCACCCAGTTTCATAAAAAACCATGGCAAAGAGGGAAAAACAAATCAGTAATCTCATTTTTCAGCCTATCCCAACTGTTCTTCTCCTATTCCCTACAGCAATAAAATTCCTGGGAAAGATGGACATGGGAAGGATCTGGTGTTTCCTGGGATGACGGCAGAACCCTTCAAACCCAGCAGAACCCTTCAAAGAAGGAGTGGGAATAACTCGTAACACATTCCAGAGCCCTGCCCTGCTCTGTCTGTGCCTCCCGCCCACCTGCCAGGGGGAGTGGGGAGGGAAAAGTTCACCTGGAGGGGAAAACAAGCAGTCCCTGGAGGAGGTGAGAGAGGAGGATCCTGTGAAATGCCACAGTTTCATTCTCAGAGCTTTCTGGATTGAACCTTATCTAGGGGCACGAAAGGTGGGCAGGTGAGAGGGACAAAGGGTTCAAAGAGGTGTCCTAACATCTTTATCAATGTAGTCCACAAAGTTTGGCTCGTTTGGATTAAGGAATCTCTTGCATATTCCTCTGGAAGTCTCTCTCTCACATTTTCAAACACTGTTTAATTTGCTGCAGTGTGTGAGACCGACTTTTAACAATTTATCTTGACAGCTGCCAGCCCTGGAATGGGACAAATTCCTCAGTGCTGCTGGAGGATTGACACAGATTTATCTGTGCTGCAGATGGCTGTAGGCACACTTGCAGGTGTTTGTGGGGATTTGGCTCCTTCTCCTGACATCTTCCATCTAATTTCTCTCTTTTTTTTTTTTTTTTTTAATAGTTTATATATTCCATCTCCTCCAAGAGAAGATGTTTGACCCATGTGGGAAGTCATGGCTCAGCTGAGGCTCTCAAAGTTCACTCTGGCTCCTGATTAATACAATCACAGAATCAGAGTTTGGGTTAGAAAACACCTTAAAGATTATCCAGTTCCAACACTCCACGGGCAGGGGCAACTTCTACTTGACCAGGTCACTCAGAACCCCAGCTAGTCCCTTGGGTTCTCCATCAGCCCATGCACAAGCTGATAAACCATATTTCTGGACATATTTTCTCTTGCTGTCAGGTTCTGCCCCTCTGAAAAATCATCTTTAGGAAGGTCCTTGCATCAAGCTCCAACATCTTGTGTCACTGTGTTTCCAAAGTAGGAACCTTTACAGAAAAAATATTTTCTATATTATTTCTATTTTCTACATTATTTCTGTTTTTTATATTGCCCTTTCTAAGCCAGACACTGAGATTCATTCACTGAAGGGTTGGAATTGATCCTTGTGAGTCCCTTCCAACTCAAAATATTCTGTGATTTTGTGAAATATCCAGAGCTCTCCAAGGCTTGGACATTTTGCTGGATGTCCACAGGCCATTCATAAACTTGGGCAGAGTTTCTGGGCAGGTCCCTCACCTTTACCCCAAAATTATCAGGCAGCTGAGAGGTGTTATTCTATTTTTTAGGGAAATCTGACCGCCTCTCCAAACCCTGGGCTAACAGGTTTTCAGGTTTTTCCTCAGAGAAGAACTAAAATTGCAAAGATACTGAGTTTTTTATCTCCTGTCTATATTGAGAGGCTGGAAAGAAAAAAAAAAAAAAAAAAAAAAGAAAAAGAAAAGCAGCTCAACTTAGAAACTTCATCTCCAAGTTTCAAGTTAGAGGTGATGATCTGAGACCTTAAGAGCTAAAAATCCTTGTGCTGAAAAAAAAACGTGCCCTCAGTGCATTTTCAAGACTTCTACTCCTGATTTTATGTACATCTGCTCTTGGTTTTTATTTAAAGGATTGGCTGCAAGAGTAGGGAGCTTGCAGGGCAAATCTGGAGCCGAGGCAAAGTCTGAACTCCACTTTTGGAAGCTTTTAGATGGCTGCAAACCTCAGCACATCCCTCAGCACATCCATTGCCACCCTTCAGGGTCTTTAATGACTTCCAAACCAGCAGTTTGGTGAAGCTCAGCCCAAGGAACAAAAAAAGCTGCTGCCGTTTTCTATGCAGATTTTATGGTTTATCCAAAGCCCATTTCACTTCTCCTCCTCCTCCTCCTTAAAATTCTCCTTCTCTTGCTCGCCCTGTGGAGGTGCCAAAGCCTCCTCCATCAATTTGTGAGAACTTCTGCTTGAAAACTGGAGCAGAGCATCACCCACGGAACCAGGCTGGCATGAAAATACCGGAGGCAGAGGCTCTGATGAGAAATGACTCGAGGAGTTTCCCCATGTCAGGGGGAAAGAAATGGGAAAGTGGAATCAGCTCCACCAAATTTCCTGGGGGATGGGACACCTGTCCAGCATCTTCTGACCCTGGACAGGGATATAGCTCATTTTTTAATTTCCTCCTGCTGTCTTTTAATTCATAATTTTATCTTTTTCCTGCTTGTCTGGGACTTGAAGTGTACCCAAATCTGCTATATTTTTCCCTCCATGGAAAAAAAATACCAGTTCAGCAGGTCAGGCTTTCTCCTGAACATTTCCAATTGCTTGGAATGAGGGATTAGAAGGCAGATTTGAATTCCCAAAGCAAAAGAGAAGTTTCCAACCCATGTGGATAAGTCAAGAAGGTTAAAAAGCCGATCTAAGGGTAGTTTAAAGCCTTACATAATGTAGAGTAACTAAAATCACTTCTCTACTGGATCCTCATATTTTTTACATAAAATACTTTCCTGAATTTGCCAAGTTTTGCCAAGGATGTTTTCAGTGCTGTAGATACTTACTAGGAACCAAACTGAAATCCACCCACCTTTCTGCATGGAATTTCAAACTCTTCCCAAGCTGTCACCTCCTGGATGCTCCTAGAAGCTGCCAGAAGAGTTTTTACTCCTGTCCCAGCCTGAATCCCACCCTGGGCAGGGGAATAAAAAAAATATCCATATCAAATAAGCGACAGCAGGAAGCTCCACAATCCTGTTTCTCTCTGCTTTTCTGAGCACAATTTGCATATTTAAATAGGCTACTTCCCCTTGGAATGAGCAGTGCTTCATGTTCTCTCCTTTTCTTCCACTTGCAGCCCACAGTCACAAATAAAATTAGGGTTTGCAATTCAAAACTAAGAGAAAGGAGAACCCAAAACCGCAAAAGTTAACAGCCCCATTAACGACCTCAATTGTTTTTAATTAATCAGCCCCACATGGTAAAGCCAAGACTCTTTAAAGGTATTTTGACTGTCTGTTTACTTTAGTAGCCGTGAGGAGCTAAGCTGGGTCCAAAAAGTATTGTTCTATTCCCCAGTTTTAGTGTTTGGTATTCAAGCAAGACCTGGACAGTTGCTGCCTTTGAATGTTCGTCTTTTCTGGTTTTGGGGTGTTTTTCAGTTTTGGTGTTTTCTCCCCACGGCACATAATTCACACCTCATTTAAAACACAGTTTAGACAGTCACAGAAATCCTAACTCAAATTTTTCTGGGGTTTTGTTGGATGACCTGAGTGAAAGAACCATTCTGAGGCCCACGTAGAATAAATCATAGAATCCTGGAATAGTTCGGGTCGGATGGAACCTCAAAGATCATCCAGTTCCACCTCCACTGGAGGAGGAGGACCTCGCCTTCCACTATCCCAGGTTGCTCCAAGCTTTGTCCAGCTTCCAGGGATCCAGGGGCAGCCACAGCTTCTTTCGGAAACCTGTGCCAGGGCCTCACCACCACCACAGAGAATAATTTCTTCCCAATATCCAATCTATCCGGTCCCTCTGTCAATTTAAACCAATTCCCCCTATGTCCTGTCCCTCCATCCCTTGTCCCAAGTCCCTCTCCAGCCCCCCTGGAGCCCCTTTAAGCACTGGAAGGAGCTCTAAGCTCTCCCTGGAGCCTTCTCTTCTCCAGGCTGGACAATCCCAGCTCTCCCAGCCTGGCTCCAGTGCAGAGAAAGATCACATTTGCTCTGTGTAAGTCACCTGCAACATCATCTTCACAGCTGGATGAAGACCCTGTGCTTTCCCAGAGATCCAGACAACTCCCACTGCTAAAGGCAGGCAGGGATGGATTTGCAGCTCTAAGCTCAGATTTTGGAAAAGCTGAGCTCTTAGGAGCAGCTGGACTCCCCTCTGGGTAGTGCAGAGTCAGCTCCTAGGTCATGGAATTCTTCTTGAGGTTCCCTCAGGCAAAACTTCTCCTCAGCAGTAAAACCCTTGGTATTCCCAGGATCCTTCCCGAGTAATTCAGAATATTTGGTGCCTCAGACCTTGACTCAGCCCTCAGCCTTGGGGGCCAACCTGAGCTGCTCAGAGAGGATGAGAGAGGGCAAAGCTGAGCTTAAGCTGCTGTCAGAGGGTCTGGGTGGCAGCTCCTGCCTCCCACTGCTGGATCCTTCTCCTGATGTGAGCAGGGGTGGGCTGCATCTCACAAAAGTGGGAATTTTCTCCCCTGTTCCCAGAACAGCTCTGAGAACTCCCTTAATGTCTTTGTGCCTGCAGCAGTAATCTCAGGATTATTGCTCCCAAGGCATGCAAATAATAATCCTTTCTTTTCCCTCATCTTGTAGCTGCCATGTAATTTAGAAAATTAATCTGCAGGGCTGGCAGTGTCTTTTTTTGTCTGCATGTGCTGCCTCTGTCACGGTGAGATCCCTCTGGCAGATCCCAGAGTGCTTTCCCAAGGATTCTGGAGAACTTTGCCCAGTTTTCTGAAACTGAGACATGGGTAAGGAAATTGTACTTTCCTCATGCCAGCCATTGGCAGAACGAGGGACAAAGCAGACATGCAATTAACCCATATATTAAAGTAGCTCTAACCAACCTGGCCTAGTGGAAGGTGCCCCTGACTGTGGCAGGGCAGCTGGAATTATGTGATATTTCCAGTCCCTTCCAACCCAAACCATTCTATGATTCTATGAAAAAGAAAGGAAAAGGAAAATCACTCTGTGGGAATGCAAACTGTCACAAAAACAATCAGCAAAATTCAAATGTCCTGGGTTCGTTCTTTTCTTTCTTTCTTTCTTTCTTTCTTTCTTTCTTTCTTTCTTTCTTTCTTTCTCTTTCTTTCTTTCTCTTTCTTTCTTTCTTTCTTTCTTTCTTTCTTTCTTTCTTTCTTTCTTTCTTTTTCTTTCTTTCTCTTTCTTTCTTTCTTTCTTTCTTTCTTTCTTTCTTTCTTTCTTTCTTTCTCTGTCTCTCTTTCTCTCTCTCTCCCTTTCTCTCTTTCTTTCTCTCTTTCTCTCTCTCTTTCTCTCTTTCTTCCTCTCTTTCTCTCTTTATTTCTTTCTCTTTGTCTCTTTCTCTTCTCTTTCTCTTTCTCTCTTTCTCTTTCTCTTTCTCTTTCTCTTTCTCTTTCTCTTTCTCTTTCTCTTTCTCTTTCTCTTTCTCTTTCTCTTTCTCTTTCTCTTTCTCTTTCTCTTTTTCTCTCTCTTTCTCTATCTCTCTTTCTTTCTTTCCCTTCCTTTCTGCAGTAAAATATTTTAACCTCCTGCTGAGGGTTTCCCATGTATTTATCTCTCTGGTCTTTCCTCTCACGCTTCTCATCAGCTCTGGAGCTGTGAGGTCAGGGCGGGTGTGTGAGGACCGATCCCTGCCGGAGCTCTTGGTAGCAAAGGTGGAGAGGGAAGTTCACGAGGATGCCGAGAAGCAAACCAGGACTGAAAGCATTAAGAGAAAGAAGCAGAAATCACCAGAATAAAAGGCAGAGAATCAGAGCTAGAGGGCACCGGCAGAGCTGTTTGTGGGGGAGAGCTGCGGGTTGGAGCAGGTACTCGGGGAAAGATGGATTTTGGGATCTGCCGTGCTCTGATTGATCGGTGTGGGGGCCCTGGAGGGGTCTGAGCGGGGGTGAGAGGAGGGAGCTGAGTGCGAGGGGGCTGCAGAAGGTGCTGGCAGGGCAGCCGCCCCCGCGCTCCTGCCGCCCACCGCGGTTATTCATCCCGCTCCTTCCCTCGCAGTATCCCCGGGAGCACGGGCAGGTTTTAACCCTTCTCTCAGCCAAATCCAGGGAAACTTGGCAACTTCTGGCATTGTGTTTCAGCCAGGAGGGGACTGAGTTGTCAGGAGAAGGAGGAGGGGAAAAAATACTTCTCTCATCTCCTCTCAGAGCTGCGTTGTGGTCTCTGGGATTTCTGGATTTCCCGAGTGCTGACACATCAGTGGGGATCTTTCTTTTGCCTTCACCTTCCCATAGTTGGGTCAGGTTTGAAACCGATTTCACAAGCTTATCACCCCCGTGTGCTGAGCTTGTGTTCGAGGCCAACAAGCCAGGATGTCACTGTCACCTCCACGGGCACAGAGGTGCCAGTTCTGGCTGGGCATCCCCTGGTGCTGGCTGGGAGCAGGGACCTGGTGAGGAGGGGGAACAGCTCCCCTGCACTAGGTGTTACAGTGGCCAAAGGAAATGGAACTGCTCTGCCCTGTTTGTTGAGACTAAACCCATCTGGCAGGGCTAAAATCTCTCCCTCTCTCTGCTCCAGCAGAAGTCACCGAATCACAGATTCACTGAATGATTTGGGTAAGGAGGGACCTTAAAACCCTGTGGTTCCAACCCCCTTCACCAACACTTTCCACGAGGCCAAGTTGTTCAAGTTGCTCATCCAGCTTGGCTAAAAATTTCCAGGGATGGGACAACCACAGCTTCTCTGGAAAACCTGTGCCAGAACCTCACCACCCTCACACGGAAGAATGTCTTCTCAATATCCCATCTAACCCTTCCTGCTTGCAGTGGGAAGCCATTCTCTGTGTTCTGTCTCCATCCCTTACCCCAAGTCCCTCTCCAGCTCTCCTGGAGCCCCTTTAGGCTCTGGAAAGGGCTCGAAGATCTCCAAACCTTCTCTTATCCAGTCTGAATAATCACATCTCTCAGCATTTCTTCAAAAATAGACCTATTAAATCCAAACCACTTCCTTGGAATTGTTCCTGGCTCCTGCTAGGCAGGGAACTGTGTCTGGGCATTGTCTGGGAGCACACAGATTGTCATATTTAGGCCATTCTGGTCACCATCAGGTCAGTGTCTCCGGTATGGGATTTGCCTCTCTCCTCCGGGCTCAGGTCTGCCTTTCTCCAGGGGATTACTGAGGGCAGAGACCCTCAGCACAGCCACAGTGTGTGAACTGTTCTTAAACCTGAGGGCAATATTTGGGATGTTCATAACACCTGAGCTCTGCTTTCATAACAAAACGAGGCCCAAGACATGCACAAAATCTGATATAATTAAATCCCACACATGGACCTTGCAGGGAGTTCTGACCTACTTTGATCCAATCTGGGGACCAGGAGGCTCCTGCCTGATTCAGATCCAGGCAAAGACAGCTGGAGTAAAGGCTAATTTCCAGCTGGTGCATCCCTGAGCCAGATGATCCTGCCTGAGGGCATCAGGTCTGCAGAGGTCCAGCCTGGGTGAGCTGCTGCTGCATTTGTGGTGCTGTGTTTGTGGTGTTGTATTTGAGGTGTTGTGTTTGTGGTGTTGCATTTGTGGTGCTGTATTTGAGGTGTTGTATTTGGCTGGTGGCTGTTGGCAGAGATATTTGCCCAGCAGGACCCCTGTTGTCTCTTCAAGGCTTAAGCAGGTGATGATGGTTTTGGTTTATACACAAGTTATTTTAAAGACATTCTGGTCAGGGAAGTATTTTCTGGAATTTCTGGATGTCAGACAGCCTGATGTCCATGACTTTTAGAGCACCACCAGAAGGAAAAGGGGAAAGAAGAGTCCCTGTCCTGCTATGAAGAAGAGACTGGATGAGCATTGGGGTTGATCTTGAGAAGGTCAAGGGTTTGCCGCTTCTCACTTTCTTTTTGGACAATTGGCATTTTGTGTCCTGTTTCTGGTGTTGGTCTGAAGGGCTCCATGGAACAGGAAAAAGAAAGGCAGAAAGGAGCAAACACAGAGCAGATCTACTCAGTTTGGTGGGGTGTCTGCACATTGAACACCATCATTTGACAAGGGTCAGGGTAAAAACATGAAACGGTCAGGAAAGAGTAGAAAACTTCATTAGAGAATCACAGAGTACCCTGAGATGGAAGAACCCACAAGGGTAAAATCACAGAACCATTCAGATTCCAGAAGATTTCCAAGACAGAGTCCAAGTTTTGACCCATCAACTAAGCAAGATGCCTGAGTGCTATGTCCAGTCATTTCCTGGACACTTCCAAGGATGCATCATTGATTCCAACTACTAGAACTCTGCTGAAGCCCAGGATTGAACCAAGGATGTTTGGATCTTCAGTCTAACACTCTCCCAGCTGAGCTACTTCAGCCCTGGTATGAGGATTTGTTTCCCTATAAACAACAGGTAAACACACTGGAACCCTTCAGCCTGAAAAACACAAATTTTAGGGAGAGGGGTTGCTTCAAGGTCAGTTGTGATTGATGCTAAAAATCACTTTCATGGATAAGGGGTTTTTCCTATTCCCCAAACTCAGTTTTGATTTCCTGCTTGGCCATACACCAAAGGTGGATCAACCTTTCTCCTTCTTCTCAGGGCAGTCCATGCCACAGGGCTGGGAACAGGCAGTGGAAGGAACAAAAATCCCTTTATATCATGATTTTTGCTAAAATACTTGAATTGTAAAGCCCTGTCCCTCTTTCACAAGCTCAGACTGACTGAGATACAAATATTCCCATATCCTGGAATTCCCAAATCCTGGAATTCCCAAATCCCAAAATTCCCAAATCCCAGAAATTGGGATCCCAAACATTCCTGGGAATTCCTAAATATTCCCAGAATTCCCCAATCCCAAAATTCCCAAATATTCCCAGAATTCCCAAATCCCAGAATTTCCTGTTCCAAATATTCCCAAAATTCCAAAATCTTGGAATTCCCAAATTCTGGAATTCCTGATCCCAAATATTCCCAAAATTCCCCAAATCCCAGAATTTCTGAATCCCAAAACTCCCCACTCCTGGAATTCCCCAGCCCAAAAACTCCTAAAATTCCCGAATCCTGGAATTACCAAATCCCAGAAATTTGGATCCCAAATATTTCTGTGAATCCCCAAATCCCGGAATTCCCCATCCCAAATATTCCCAAAATTCCCAAATCCCAGAATTCCTGATCCCAAATATTCCCAGGAATTTCAAAATCCCAGAATTTCCCCTCCAAAATATTCCCAAAAATTCCCAAATCCTGGAATTAATGACACGAAATATTCCCTGAAGCAGGACCTACAGCCCCTTGCCCAGCAGCACCTCCAGTTGGGAATATGTCCCAGAAGGGGAACTCCACACTCTCTCAAGGGCACTGGGCCCAGCTTCTCCTCCTTTCCCCAGAGCTGAGATGCTCCTGTCCCCTCCAGTGCCTCCCAGTCCTGCTGGCCCTGGGCTGGATCTGTCCTGGATGTCCAGGTGTCTCCTGCAGTGCAGAGCCCGGCCCTGGGCACACAGAATTTCAGGAAAAGTCTGCTGAAGCCCGGGATTGAACCAGGGACCTTTAGATCTTCAGTCTAATGCTCTCCCAGCTGAGCTACTTCAGCCCTGCTGAGGCTCAGCTTTTCCCAAAACCTGTTGGAACACGATGAGATTTCAGATTTCTGCCATTCAAACTGGCTCAGTGGATACTTGACTCTTTTTGATATATAAACACCTGGCTCAAACATCAACTATCAGACCCCAGAAAGGTCAACAATTATCAAAGGTCTTTAAATGAGAATGGCTGTGGTGGATAAACACCCAAGACTGGAATTATTCTTACAGCCACATCTGCAGTGGTAGCACCCAGACAAGCGGGTCTTCATTGAAACGTGGAATGATTTGGGATAGAAAGGATTTGAAAGGACCAGTTCTACCCCCTGCCATGGGCCTGGACACATTCTGCTAGACCAGGCTGCTCCAAGCCTTATCCATCCTGGCCTTAGACAGTTCCAGGGATGGAGCAGCCATCTCTGGGAAACCTGTGCCAGTGCCTCACCACCCTCACAGGGAAGAACTTCTTGCTAATATTCAGTCCAACCCTACTCTGTGTCAATTTAAAGCCATTCTTTGTTGTGGTGTTGTGAACCCCAGGGCGAGGTGAGAGATGAGGATTTGACTCCAAGTTCTCAGAAGGCTGATTTTATTATTTTATGATATTATATTAAAATAAAATTATATTCTAAAACTATGCTAAAGAAAGTATACATCAGAAGGCTAAAATAAAAATGAATAATAAAAACCTGTGATTGACCAGAGTCCTGACACAGCTGGATTGGGATTGGTCATTTAATTAAAACAATTCACATGCTAAATAAACAATTCTCCAACTCACATTCCAAAGCAACAAAACAGGAAGAAGCTGAAGCTTCCCAGCCTCCCAAGAAAAGAAATCCTAGCGAAGGGATTTTTCATAAAATATCACAGTGACAATTCTCCTTTTTTCCTCCATCCCTTGTCCCAAGTCCCTCTCCAGCTCTTCTGGAGCTCCTTCAGGCCCTGGAAGGGGCTCTGAGGTCTCCCTGGAGCCTTCTCTTCTCCAGGCTGGACATTTCCAGCTTTTCCAGCCTGGCTCCAGAGCAGAGGGGCTCCAGCATTTGGGAATCAATGGCCTCCTTTGGATTCCCTCCACATCCTTTTGAAGTTGGAGGCTCCAGAGTTTTCTCAGAGGCTGAACTAATCTGTCACTCCACAGAGCTGCCATCATCCCCATCCTGATGGCTCTCAGTGGGTGACAAGGATCCATCTGCAGGCTCTCCCTAGGAAAGGGAAGATGTGGATGCCTGTCTCACTTGGACTTGGCTCTGCCTTTCCAGCTGTCCCACTTTTGCTTCAGCAGCTTTTTCCTTGTCAAGGAAAGTGGCTTCCCACCAGCTTTCCTCAGACAGGAAGAAATGATCCCAGCATGGAAACTGTGGTATTTGACAGCCCACTCTTCCTCACTGGAAATACTGAAGCTTCAGCTGGGCACAGAATTCCTGTGGAAAGCTGAGCTACGCTGCCACTTTGCAAACGCTCAGCAGTGTTGGTGGAAAGGAAGAAGAGAAGGATCTGATAAAGAACAGGCCTTGATGGAAGTGCTACATTGCAGTTAAATTAGAAGTCTGAGGAGCTGACTCACTGGGAACTTGGGTTTTTCAGCTGGTGCAACACCAGAACTGGAAGTCTGTGGGCAAAGTCAGAAGTCAGACTTGTGGTGCCAGCTTGACAAGTCACATGGAAGAAGTTGGAAGATCAGACTTTTCCTTATTGAAGAGGAAGAAATTAAAGTTGTTGTTCCAGCTCAGTTCAGACCTCAGGGCTGGAGCTCTGCAGGGAGAGAATGAAGTGGAAGGAGTGAAATATTAGGATATCTCCTGTTGCCCTCTCTCCACTACACCATTCACCCTGAAAAAAACCTCCTCTGCCATTCACATCTTGATTACTCTTTGGGGTGTTTTTTGGTGCCTTCACCCCACGAAGGATGTGAAAAAAAGCCCTTAGCAAAGTGTCTTCTGTACAGAGAATTGCTGTGTAAACCTTTTTTATCCAATCAGCAAAAAAAAAAAAGAGTAAAGGGAAGCATATTACAGGACCTAAAGAAAGAAATGGTATTTTAGAATCTAGAGAGAAATCATTAGGGGTTGGTGGCTTATTGGTTCTTCTGATGCAGGAACTAAAGGTTATCATTGGAAAAGAGCAAGTTCCAAACTTGGAACAAAGGAAAAGAAGACATTTCCTCATACAGTGTCTGGTTATCTGTGCAAATCCCTGCTATTATAGATCCACAAACCATAAAAATGTTTAGAAGATGACCAGGAAGATTTATGGAGGGGAAAAAAAAGAAAAACCCCAAAACTCTGTAAAGAGCATAAAAATATGGAACTTCCTGCTTTGGTTCATGCAGGGCCTGAGCCACAAATCTCTGGAGATCAGGAGAGCATCTGGTGATATAACACCCTGCTGTTTTTTCCTTTTTTAAGCACTAACTCACGGAAAATGTTGCAGGATGGGTTTTGAGCTGGCTGTTCTTCTGTACATCTCCTCTGGCACCTCCTTGTCCTCATGCTCTGGCTTCTGGAGGCACCAGGAGGGTGTCAGCCTGTGAAACCCTGCTGGCACATTGTGCAGAGCCGTGCTGGAGGTGTCATTTCATGCCACCAGCCAACTGTTTAATCACCACACCCACGCGGGTGGCTCAGGCTCTGGCCATGACAAACAGATGACAGGCCATCCCTCTGTCCCCACTTCCCCTCCTCCCATTTTTCCCAGTTTTCCTACCACTCCAGCCTCATCTGCCTGTGCTTTCTCAAATATCCATCTGCCATCAGGCAGAAGAAGCTTTCAAAGGTTGTGGAATTACATCCATTACTACATTTCCTGTCAGAAAGCTGATTGTCCTGGGCTGCATCCAAAGAACTGCAGGCTGCAAGTGAGGAAGGGGATTTTGTCCCTCTGGAGCCTGGAGAGATCCCACCAGGAATACTACATCCAGCACTGGGGTCCCAGCACAGGAAGGGCATGGAGATGTTGGAGGAGTCCAGAAGAGGCACCAAGGTGATCAGAGGGATGGAGCAGCTCTGCTGTGAGCAAAACAATGAGAGAATTGGGAATGTTCAGCCTGGAGAAGAGGAGACTCTGGGGTGACCTAATTGTGGCCCTTCAGTACCTGACAGGAGCCCACAAAAAAATGGAGAGAGACAATTTACAAGGGCCTGAAGTGACAGGAAAAGGGAGAATGGCTCTAAGATGAAGAAGAGTAAATTTAGATTGGAGAGTAGGAAGAAATTCTTCCTGTGAGGGTGCTGAGGCCCTGGCACAGGTTTCCCAGAGCAGCTGTGGCTGCCCCATCCCTGGAAGTGTCCAAGGCCAGGTTGGATGGGGTTTGGAGCAGCCTGGGATTGTGGAAGGTGTCCCTGCCCAGGCAGGAGGGTTGGAACTGGATGCTTCTTAAGGTCCTTTCCAACCCATTACCAAGCCATTCTGTGATTCCATTATTTGCTGAGAGTTACCACCAAATTATCCCAACCTTCCTGTCCCTGTCCAGAGCCGTGCTGGCCTTTGTGTTCCAGTCTGGATTCACCACCTCTTGTGGAATTCACTCTTTTTTAGTTTGGGCAAGGGCATCACCCTCGGAGGTACAGAGAGGTGACCTTTTTCACCCAACCCAGCACATCTAATTCATCACCCATGTTAGTTTTTCCTGCAGACATCTTGGGACCAAACTCTGCCCCTGATGGGATTTTGTCCCATTTCCTTGCTCTTTCCTCAGCTCTGTACCAGGGGAGTGACATCCAGCTGCAGGGTTGGGATGTGATTGCTTTTCACTCCCTGACTTGGCTCTGATGTGTCATAAAAAAACACATGTTCTTCCTTTAGGCTTCCTGAAATTTTTCTGTCTCATTACACCAAGAGGGCTCTTGGTTTACTTGAAAATCATTTTTAGTGATTATCTCTATTTTGCTGTCACTATTTTCTCTTTCTGCTCTCTCCCCAGACTTTTATGAAAATGATCTCATTAGGAAAGTGGAACTCCTGTTTCTGAGAAAGGTTTCTTGAGGTTTGTAAAGGTCTCACAGCAGGAAGTTTGCTCAGCTCCATTTTCCCCTCTGGTTGAACAGACCCCCAAGTGAGCCCATTAGGGGAAAATGGACTGCTTGAAAATAAAATTGTACAAAACATGCAACAGCAGCAGCACCTCTGAATTGTAAAGGTTCCAATAAGCAACAAACCATATTTGCAAAACTCTTCTTTGATGGCAGTTTAATATGATAGAGAGAGAAAGAGATAATGGCCCAAAGGGCACTGGGGGTGCTTCCCACCACAATGGCTGTGAGGGGATGGAAGATGAGGCCTGGGATAACATCATTGTTATGCTGGAGACACAAATGCAGCTTTGAAAAACAGAGTTAATGAAGCCCAGCTGCCAAACTCTGCCCATCACACAGCCATTCCCTCTCCCTCCTGAAGTCTGATGTCTAAAAGATGCTGAGATTGTCAGTCCATCACTCAGGGGGGATGGCACTAGGGGTTCTTCACTGTTTTTTTAAAAAGCTAGGAATTCAGGCTACGAATAACAGCTCTGCAGTCCTGAGGTGCAGCAATCCTGTGCTGTAAACACAGACCTTGGATGGAGGAATGCAGAATAATCTGGGCCTGGGTGAGTATTTGCAATCTGCCCTGTGGTGAAGCGCCCACAAACTCACTGCTAGGGAGGGCCAGTGACAACAAAACCCAGACCCGGAATTTAAGTCCTCCCCAAGTTTAACCCCCTTTTTTTTCCTGAGAAAAACAATGTTTTAGTGTTTTGTAGTTCTCAAAGTGAGAGGCCTGAGACATCTCAGAACCCTCCAATGGTTTGGATTGGAAGGGACCTTAAAATAATCTAATTCCCATCTCCCTGCCATGGGTCTTCCACTATTCCAGGTTGCTCCAAGCCCTGTCCAACCTGGCCTTGAACACTTCCAGGGATGGGCAGCCACAGCTTCTCTGGGCAGCATCTTGGATGCATTTCACTCAGAGTGGAAGAGAAAATCTGGACAAGCAGAGGTCTGTGTTCACCAGATCGTAGTTTCAGAATGTATTTTTGGCAGAACTTTCTGGGCTTGATGAGGGCACCTCAGCTCCATGTGGAAAATAGAGGGCAATGCCCATGTCCATGGTTGTGTCCTGCATGGACACAGCTGACCAGGCAGCAGGAGAAACCTTGTCTGAGAGTCTTGGAGCAAGCACTGAGAGACACAAGCCTTGTCCTAAATCTGTTTTGTGCCAGCTCCTGAATATTTCAATGCTGCAGTTCAGCTCAAGTCCTGCTGCTTTCCCCAGCCTTAATAACACAGGCAGATCCTGCTCTGCCCCCACAAACTCTCAGTCCCCGTGCCTTCCCTACATCTTCCTTCCAATAAGGATCACCCACTGCTATGTCAACCCAGCAAAACTTCATTTTCAGCAGAATAAACCAAAGGCATTTGGGAATCATTCATTTAATAACTGTCAGCAGACCAGAGGAATGAAATAGGTGCTAAAAAGATGGAAGAGCAGCACCAAGAAAATATTTGTAAAAAATAACAGGTGTTTTAAAGTGTGTAGGGGTGTGTAAATATATTTATAAGATATTAATACACAAACCAGGTGGTCCTGAACCTCATTAGGGAACCAATTATTCTTGCCAAACATTCTTTGGTGAGGTTCCCTGAGAGATTTCCCAGAAACTCCTAAAATTAATAGTAAACAACCATTCTTGGGGGCTGGGTGATATTTTCTGTCTCTGCTGAACATCCCAGCCACCTTCTGAAGTTTTTAATTGTTTTGCAAAACATCCAGAAGGCACAGGGAAAGAAAAATAATGGAAGAAAAGGGGGGGAAAGATGAATATAAACAGAACAAAAAAATAATGGGCTTCACATTGAAAAGCACAGAATGATTGCTTGGACAGTGATTGTGTCTTGATGTATAAACGGGTTTGTTACTTAACTCTGGTGATTCATGCTTCAGGCACAGGGATGAGGCAGCTGCCAAATTTCATGCCGGGAAGGAATTTTCACTCCCAGAACAGATTGGCAGGGAATTTGTAAAGATGAAAAGTCAGGGACAGGGCCAGGTGTTGTCATCATGAGCATGTGGGCAAGAGGGGGGACATCACAGAGGCCAACAATGCCGAGTTTTATCTCATGGTACCAAGTATCCCCCGAAAATCAGTGCACAGCCCTTTATCCCTTTCTCCCACAGCTCCACCAGACCTGCAATCCACAAAGGAATTACTTTATTGGGCACTCTCCAGTCTGCAATGGATGAATCCTGGAGCAACATAAAATATTCTTCACAACATTTATTTCAGCTGTGTTTCTAAATAAAGCTGGGCTGAAGCTACATGAGATTTAGTTGCTGGATGTTTTGGGTAGGGAGGGTTTTTATTTCTTTCCTTTTGTCTTTAAAGAGAGTCTAAAGAATGTGTTCCAGCTGTCTGGAAGGAAAGAGCTAGAAAGGAAAAGAGAACAAAGGGAAACCAGTGGGGATATTTAATTGAGATAATTTTAGTGCTCTAAATGTCACAGGCAATCTTGTACAAGTACTTGGGGAAAGGAGAGGAGGAAGAAAGTTCTGTGCTGGTCATTCAGTGCCCAAATTAAGGAAAGGTGGGGGGGATCCTTTCAGAAATCAGGCAGGACCCTAGCTGGAAGCTCTGGAGTAATTGCTTTTTGACCCTCAGGGGTCTCCCCTAAACCCACAAGACTTCAGTGCAAACCACAGATTCATCCAGACCCAACAGCCTGAGGGGAAACCCTGTGGTTTTGGGGCTGAGAAAGGAAATAAGGTGCTCTTAGGGGTGCTCAGCCTGGGTGTGGTGAATTCAGGTCCCTTCTTGGTCTGGACCTCTGTGCCTTAGGTGAACACTTCTATGTCAGAGCAAGGCTTGGTCACTCCTGGTGGGATCTCTGTGTGACCAAATGTGCAGAGTCAGGGAGATGGATATTGGAGCAGGCTGCCTGTGCCAGTCATGGAGTCCCCACCCCTGGAGAGATTTAACAGATGTGTAGATGTGGCACTTGGGGACATTGGCAGGGCTGGTTTAATGGTCGGGCTTCATGATCTTAGAGGTGTTCTTCCACCTAAACAATTCTCTGGTGTTGGCTTTCCTGTGACATCTGGGATGCATAGCCTGGGGTGTGTGATCTGAGATTTGAGACAGTCAGGTTAATACCCTGGTCTGGCCTGATGGATGTTTATTGTTATCCAAAATGCAAAACTCTTGAAGGAGTTGGGTAGTTGCTGATGTGCGGGACAGAACTCTTCAGCTGTGAAGAAATCACAATTCGTGCCCCAGTTAAAACAGATGTTCTCTGAACATGGTTTCCAAAAATTCCTGGGAAGGGAACCTTATCCCATGTCTATTTTGGACAAAACCAGACTCATTTTTAATGATTTGAGGACATGGTTTAGTGGGGAACACAGTGGTGGTGCTGGGTTCAGAGCTGGACTTGGTGATCATTGAATTTGATCTCTGATGATCATGGAAAGGATTTGGGTTGGAAGGGACCTCAAAGATCCTCCAGTTCCACCCCCTGCCATGGACAGGGACTCTTTCCACTATCCCAGGTTGCTCCAAGCCCCTTCCAGCCTGGCCTTGGGAACTTCCAGGGGTGGGGCAGCCACAGCTTCTCTGGACACCCTGTGCCAGTGATCTTAGAGGTGTTTTCCAGCAGTAACAATTCCATGATTCTATGTAAGTAATAAACACAATTTTAATACAACTTCCACCTCCTCATCCCCACTTACACTCGAGCTTTGGGTAGACATTTCATGTTCAGTACACTTCCTGTACGACCACTGACAGAAACCTGGGGGGGACCCTGGTGAGATTGTGTCACCCTGACAGAACCTGGGGAGGGAGTTGAAGGACTTTGGAGAGCCAGCAGTGGATGGGAAGGAAGGATCTGCCTCTGTGCATTGTGGAGGCCACAAAACTCCAAATCTTAGGGTTTCCCCCTCCATCACAAATTCCCCAAACATTGTTCTGAGCAGCCTGGTCCAGAGCAAGGTGTCCCTGCCCATGACAGGGGGTTGGAATGGGATTATTTTTACATCCATTCCAACCCCTGTCATAGGATTCTAGGATAGTATGATCCCTTCAGAGAGCCTTCCTGGCTCTGAGCAAAGCAACACTGCAGGGTCTCTCTCCCCCTCCCTGATGCATCTCCAAAAGAGGAGAAAACCTGGCTCTAACCCCCCAGAGTAGGCACCACATTTGGGGAGCCGTGCCCACAGCATCCCTATTTTAGCAATGCCTTGGGGGTGCTGCCGTGGCTCATTTTCACCCCCCTGGAAAGCTCACCCGGCATCTGGGTGTTGGCAGGCAGGTGGAAGAAAGGCAGGAGCGTGCGGCAGATCCCCCGGCACACAAACACACACACACACACAGAGAGTACTCATCCCTTTTGTCTGCCCCTCTCCCACTCCCCCCCTTCTCCCCCGCATTCCCGCCCACCCCCGGTGTCTCATCCCAGGATGGCTCATGGCTCTCCAGGTACCTGCAGGGATGGATGCTCTACCCTCGGCTTCTCCTCAAGGAACCCATTACTGCCGAGCTGCCGCTTCTCCCCGCCCTCCCCTCCCTCCCCGCAGCCAAACCTGACTGCTGGAAAAAAAAAAAAAAAATAAAAAAAAAAAAAAAAAAAAAAGGGGGAGAGAGATGGGAAATCCAGGATAGCGCATCCTCCCCCTGCAGTGGGGGCTGAGGCTCCTCAGGGAAGGTCAGCGCTCTGTGTGAGAGGGGAGAGCGGGCAGCGATGGGCAGGGAAGGGTTGATAGGGCTGGAGGAATGACCCTGAACCCCCCTCAAATTCCCTTTCTCTGTCGCAGCATTCCTGCGGGGATCCATGGAGAGCTCGATCCCATCGTGCTGGGAGCGAGCTGCCAGCGCTGGGAACAGGAGTCCAGCAGGGGAGTGAGTGCTGCTCATCCCATCCCGACTGCCCTACAGCGGGATCATCCCGGCCCACGTCATGTCTGAGGGACATGAACAAAAAATTCTGCAATCCTTAGGGATCTGACGCTAAAATCAGTCTCAAGTAACTCCGTCTGTCTCTATACTGTTAGATTTTTTTTTCCTTTATTTTCCCCCTATTTTTCCCCCTTTTTTTTTCTTTTTATTCCCCCCTTTTTCTCTCTCTCCTTTTTTTTCCTCCCTTCCCCCCTTGTTTTCATTATTATTCTTTCCCCTTTTGGTCTTGCTAAGATTCAACAGATCTATGGGGATAAAAATTTCCATCAGCAGCTTTTTTTTTTTTTTTTTTCTAGATATGACCAACCCGCTTCAAAAACAACCTGAGGAGAAGGGAGATGGAATAAATTCCCACGATCTTGTGGGGACAAGGAACGGATTGGTTTCAGGATCACTCCTGTCCCAAGTTTATGCTTCTAATCCTGTGGATATCCCATCCCTGGAAGTATTCAAGGCCAGGTTGGATGGGGCTGGGAGCAGCCAGGACTAATGGAATGTGCCCATGGAAAAGGGCTGGGAGCTTGATGCCCTTCAAAGGTCCCTTACAACCCAAACTTTTCTAGGATTCTGTGACCTCCAGCCTGAGGCCACCAAGGATTTGTGTTCAGTGCTGGGGAAGTGATGTGCTGAGGAGTTGTGAGGGGTTTTTGGAGCAAGGAACTCCTGAAAATCTTTCCACAGCAACTTGCTCCCCAGCTCCTCCCACCCCTGTTTTAATAAAGCTTTTAGTGACGTCTGGGGCCTCCTAGATTTGGAAGGAAGAAATTAGCACAGTCTGCTGCTTGCTTCTCACGTTATTCTGTTTCCCTCAAGCTTCCCTGCTGGCCCTAATTACCCATCTCTCATTTAGAGGTACTTAAATAAAGGAAATGGGAATGCTGGTAGAATTGGGCTGGGATGAGGATGTGCTGAATGAGGCTCCCTTTATTCCAGAAGTGACCTGGTATCACCCCTGCTGTTCCCAGCCATGCAGGAGCTTCTTTGCCACATGAGGCAGGCGCTCTGTTGTTTTCTTGGGATAAGGGGACAAGTTCTTCACTGACTCCAGCTGTGGCTCCCTGTAGATAAGCAAGAATAGCGAGGATGCTTAGACAAATCTTTTGGTGGGGACAAAAATAAGGGAAACAGCTTAGAAGATGAAGAAGCAATATGGAAAGATGGAAAAGAAGGTAAATTGAGTCACAACTTGGTGACAGAACTGCTAAAAAGAGGAGAGCAGTGGCCTAGTTTGTGTCCTCAGGGTGGTGACGGCTGTGAGAGCAGGGAGCTGATAGAGCTCTGGGGACACAGGTTGGGCTGGGAACAGCAGCCTTGTATCCTGCTGTGATCATGGAAAGGCTCCTTAGTGTCCCTTGGAATGCCCCAAAAGAGCCCAACGCAGACAGACAGACACACATCCCTGATCAGAGATTGGTACAATCCATGCCCACAAAATGAGTTATAATAAAGCACTGAGGTTTTCCCTTCATTTTCAGAAATGTCCCATCACTGAGGATGCTTGAGTTGAAACCCTGGTCCCAAATTAGGCAGAGCATGGCTTTAAACCTGTCTGGGGTGTTGTTCAAAGACACCTTTGTGGCCAAATTCTGGACAGGTTTGGAAATGCTTTGGGATTTCAGCCTGAATGAGGGAAAATAAAACATTTGGAGGGTGAGGACTTAAGTGTTCCTGAAGAGAGAAAACCCATCCATCCATTCAGCAAGGCAGGAATTGATCAGTGGTTCAGGCAGGGAGGAAAATGTCTGGATGATACCATGGAGGACACTTGCAGTACCTCGTGCAAAGCCTTCCCTGAGCATTCCTTAGCTTCCTCAGGTGTATTCCCTCATGGAAGCAGAGGTGCTGCCACTCACAGGAGAGGCAGGACTCTAATTTGATGTGGAAGAGGGGCTGTGGTGGATTCTCCATGGAATCAGCTCTGGCTGTTCACCACCACAAGGCAGGATTTTCTCTGGTGGCCACAGGACAATCCCATTTCTCCATCCTTCCCATAGCCCACAGCAGGGAGTCTGAAGTTGGAAATCTTCCCATGAGGCAGTCTGGCTTCACTGATGGAAGACGAGGCCCCCACCACCCCTAAAGCCCCTTCCCATGTCCTCTAGTCCAGGAGAAAAATCCATGTAGGTGCTGAGCAAAGTGAAAGATGGTTAGCATGGATTCACCCATGGGAACAGCAGGATTAGCAGGAGCAGGAAAGGTCTGGAGCTGCCTGAGCCCCTCACTCCTCATCACCTGAGCAGCTGGTACAGCCAAAAACCTGTGGCTGCACACCTTCCCTTGGTCAGCACGGGAATCATCGTCGAGGGTAGGATTTGATGGCCCCAGCAAGGACCATGCCCCATTTTCTCTGTGTGACATCCCAGTGCTCCATCACCATCACCCCTCCTCTCACATGGCCTTGGGGGTCTCAGTGTGAAGCCCAGATTGAAATGGGATGCAGGGGAGGAGGGGACTGGCTCCATGGGCCACAAATGATCCGTAAATCTCCGTGGGATGATGGCAGAGGATGAGGAGCAGAGCTCTCCTGGCCTGGTGGGGCTCTGTCAGCCAAGCCACACCAGCAGAGGAACCAGGTCTGCTCCTCACAACCACCCCACCACTCTCCCTTTTTTTAGCAGACCTGTGATTTGCAGTCTTTGCTGCTGAGGAGGAGTAAAAAAAAAAAAAAAGCATTAAAATCAGAAACTTTTACTGGAGCACTTAGAGGGACACCCTGAAGGGGGGCAGGTGGGCGAGGAGTCAGTGTGAGGCCCCAAGTGGGCCAAACTCAGCTGCAAAACGTAGCAGAAGAAATGTCACAAACCAGTTGTGAACCAGGCCCTTTGACAGGGCGAAAAATGTGTTTTTCCAGCTCGTCAGGGCTGTGCAGAGGAGGAAAATGAAGTTCATTTGGAGATGTCTTTCTATTTGTGTTGACCTCAGAAGGGTCATAACAGCCAATGCCAGCGTGTGAAAAATGCTGATACCTCCTTTGACTTCCTTGCTTTAGCCTCAGGCAGGCTCGAGGAGGCAAAAAGCAGCACAAGAAGAGACTCATTAACATTTCCTCTGCCCAGCAAGGAGACCAAAATAACAAACATCTCATTAAATAAGAAGAGGGGAGAGTTACAAAACGCAGGAGATATTTTTGGTTGGAAAACAAAGCACTCTCAAAGTAGGGCTTTCCAGATGAAAAGGAATACAGAGAGAATTCTGCACCAGAAGGAGTGGCACTAATAACAATCATCATTATGGGATAATATTGATAGCAGGATGCCCTCAGATTCCCAATTGCTTCCACACCCTCCCAGTAAGTGACGTGGGCCTGGGGGACAATGGGTGGCCGGGAACAAAGGACCTACTGACGTGTGAGCCATGTTTCAAAAGCAAAACTCTGCGTTGTGAGTGCCAGCTCCAGTGCAATAAAGTGTTCCAGGGCTGGAGATGGATGAATAGAAACGTATGGTGCAAATTAAATGTGCTATTCTTTTCCCTCTTTCCTTCCTTGTGAGTTTAAAAGCCCAACACCTTGGTTTCTTCTTAATTTTATTTCCTTCCGAGGGTTTTGCTACCAAACAAATGACTGGGCAGCTTTGTCTGGTGAGCTGTAGGAGAATTATTAGGGATTGAAAGGATGTGGAGGCAGATGGGGGGAAAATGTGGTTTCTTATTTTCTTCTTTTTTCTTGTAGAAAGAGGAAGCAATTATGGAAGGGAAAAGGAAAATTCTAGCACAGGGAATATAGGATAATGCAGAAAATCCCTTGTTCACCACTAGAAGATATTAGTTCCTGCAAGAATATGGGATGAATTGCCCACATGGCTTCAGGCTTCCAATTTCAGGTGCTTCAAAGAGTCTTGGGTGAATGAAAGGCTCCTCCAGACAGCGATTCCGAGGAGGAACACAATGAACATCTCAGTGCACAACTGGGGAGGGACCCTGGCAGCACAGGAGGGCACTTCAGCATCCACCAGAGCCCCTCAGAGCGTGTGCAGCACAAAATCAGCTGCACCAGAAACTTCCCCAAGTTTCCCTGGGGATCTCCTCCTTCTCACTCACCCACCAGGTTCATCTGGCTCGCAGCTCAGGCTGCTCTCCAAGGAGTGACATCTCCTGCCATAAGGAGCCTCTGAGCAGAATACTCATCCAGATGAGGTGGCAAAGGCCTGTCAACCCCCCCAAAAAACCCCCAAACCAAACACATTTGCTCTAAGGCAGAGAGAGCTCTCAGCCTGAACTGATGCCAAGGGATTAGTGCCACCAGTGTCCTCAGCAGACAGTGGCAGCACCAGGGAAGGTGCCAGTGACTCAGTGTCCCTTTATTCTGGTCCCACTCCCCTCAGGGGAAGACTCAGTTGCTGCTCACTGCCACATGCTCCTTTTGCTGCCTTTAATTGGTCTGTTGGCTTTCCCCTTTCTCTCTCATATTTTTTGGATCTTATCCTAACCTACGGTGCTTTAAAACTCTCCAGGAAGCTCTAGGGAGACAACCCACGTTGAAACCATCCCTGCTGAGCTATGAGATGTGGCTTTTTGCTATTTTCTCTCCTTCCCTTGCTTCAGCTGAGCTCTTTTGGAGCAAACTGCTCGCCCTCATCTTCACTTCCCACTTTCCTTCCTGCTCTTCTTGCCCCTCTCTTATCTTGGACACCCTGTGGCCACTCAGAAGACTTCTGCCTCTTCCCCATTCCCCATCCTGTCCCAATCTGTGGATCCTGTCTCTCCATGCCTGTCTGCCTCTCTGTGCCCAGAATCTGCCTGTCTGCCTCAAATTGCCTCTCTCCATCACCTCGCTCCACATCTCCCTCCTCCCTTGGCTTCCGGCTCCCCTCTCTCCTCCTCCTCTTCCCACGCACCACGCTTTAATTAGAAATACAAAGAAAATGCTTATCACACATGTCTTAATCAGCAACTCGTTCCCCAGCAGGTCCAGAAGGAAAACCCCCATTCGTCCTCGCTTCTCCCACCTCCCCCACCACCTCCACAGAATTAGGAGGAGAGTGATTAGGGGGAGAGCACTGTGAAAGGAGGCTGAATGAGATTAACCCAGAGACCTGGAAAAGCTGGAGGGAAGAGCCAAGAGAAACATGGTGATGTTCAGCAAGGGCTGATTCTGGAATTTCTGGGGGAAAAAGAGTCCCTGGCAGCAAGAGACTGGGAGAACTGGACTGGGAGTGCTTGGCAGGATGAGGATGATACAGCAGTGTGTCCTGGTAGCAAAATAATTATCCTGGATTGTGGGAGCATAAATACAGCCAGGAGATCATGGAAGTGATTATCCCCCTCCAGTCAGAGCATTTTAGATCATATTTAGCTGCTGCAATCAGGTTTGGGCCTCTTAATACACAACACTGACCACAGGGAATGAGTTCAGGCCATTGGGATGGTCAGAGCTAGTGCCTGGTGTGGGATTAGACACTGGAAAAGTGATGGATTTGGGGGACCTAAAAGCAGTGTCCTTTCCCTGTGGGGAGGTTATTAAGGAGATAAAATCAGGATCTTCTGGCGGCTGGTGAGAGGACAAGGGGCAGCAGGTCCAAATTTCAACAGGACACAGTTTGGGTACGAGGAAAAAGGTTTTCCCTCCGAGCAATCGCCATCCCTGGGGTTTTCAGTGTCTGAAACCATCTCAGCTGACCCAGCAGCTGACTCAGCTCAGAGTAGGAGGTTGAGGTAGAAACCTCCCGAGTCCCCTTCATCCTTAATAATCCTGAGATCCTGTGCTGAGTGTCAAACGAGGCCATTCAGATTCAGGATTCCTCCCCAGCTGAAAAGCAAGGGAGAAGCAAAGAGAGGCAGCAGGGCCTGGAAAAGGACTCATTTATTGGAGCAGGTTTAGAAGCCATTTCATCCCAGACTCTGGCATTTGATGGGACAAAGAGAGGCTGAATTCAGGCCATTTCACATAGTTAATGCTACTTTATATCATCCCCATCCTATGGGTCATTTCTGGGGTTCCTGGGTGAAAAGCTCTCCGGGGAATATCTTTGCACCAATCCAGAGCTACAAAGGGTGCAGAGTCTCTCCCAATCCATGTTATCCCTTCCTGGCAGAGCAGGTTTGAGGCAGATTCTGGGGCACTCAGACCACAGCATAAAAGGCTGCAGATCTCTCCCAACCCCTCAGGTGACTGACATTTCACTTTTTCTGAACACAAGCACAGCTGCCCCAACATCTTGTGCTTAGGAAAATTGGGTGAAATTGGAGAAGTAAGCAAGGCAGAGGGCAGTCAGAGAAGTGGCACTGGGAGGGGCTGCTGGATGAGGAATTGTATGTTACACCCTCAGGGTTTTGTCCCCTTCCCCACTCAGCATGCTATTCTTTTCCTCCCCTCCTTTCAACCAAACCAGGCGGCCCTTCTAGGTCAGCTGCTTTTGTTCCCTGAGAACCATCACCTGCTAGGGAACAGACACTGGCCCTCCTGCACCACATAGATTTGAGGGGAAAAAAGGAAATCCTGACCCCTGTCCCTCACACCCCTCACACTTAACCACCACCAGTCTGTGATTCTGCTTTACCTGGGCTCACCCAGACCTCCTTCCAGCAGGACTTGCCTAAAACACCCTCTGCCTCCTCCTCTTTCTGCTCCTCTGGGATGGCTGAATTCCCACCAGGAAGCACTGAGCCAGGAGCTTTGGGAGTGAGGATCCACCCAAAGCCTCGCTGGCACCCTGCCCACCATCCTGAGCACAGGCAGGGCACCCCCCCCCACCACCACCCTGCTGCCAACAGGCTCAAACCCCCTTTTTAGATGATCCTGATGGATCAGCATCCCACTGCCTCTGGCCACTGGCACTGGGAAGGTACGAGAAGGCCCAGATGTCCTCAGCACCTCCCCGAGGGTGTTCCGGCGGGGAAACTCTCTCGGATTAGGGAATCCTTTATCTCTGGCTTATGTAAGACCCGGAGACTCCTTTTATGGTTGGCTTTTCCTGCCTTGTCAAGAGCGAAGAACAAATGTAGCTTCATCTGCGCTGGTGGGCTGGCTCACTGATTAAACATCTGATTCAAAGCTAAGTACAGAACAGGCTTTTGATGGGCGGATTTAATTCGGTGTAAAAAACCAGGATGTCGTCCCCCTCCCTCACCCAAAATTCCCAAGATAGTGGTTGGTCTGGTGCAATTAAGCCGCGGGGATGACTCCCACCTACCAAAGCCTGAGAAAGTCCAGAGCGCTCCAATTTGTGCTGAAGCGGCTCCTTTGAGTGTTTCCCCCTCTGCATCCCCCCCCCCTCCTCTTTGCTTTTCCTTTCTCTTCCCTCCCTTTCTTTTTTTTTTTTAATTTTTTTTTCGCTCTGCTGATTTACCACCGTTCCCAGGCATTTGCATGAGGAGTGAGCTCACCCTGTGTGTGTGTGTGAGTGCAGGGGGTGTGCGGGGGCGTCTGACACACCGGATTCCTCCTCATCCCGCCCTCCCCAAGCCCTGCCAGGGGACGCATGTTAATGATGACCTTGCTGAGTAAAGAGTTGTGGAAGGAATAAGTGTTTTTCCTGCGCTCCGAGAGGCGGAAGGTGCGATTACTCATCCATCTCTCCAACTGTCTCCAGCACCTTTCAAGCGCTTCTCGCGTCGAGTCTGGGGGCGTGAGCGAGGGGGTGGCAAGCGAGGGGAGGCTGCCAAAATCTGGGTTGCCACAGACACCGGCCTCGCTTTTCCTCCAATGAACGCTGCGCTGAGAGTGCGAGAGGAGGCTGGGCACCACCCACATGTTGAGCTGCGTGGAGTATAAGTAGATGGAGGAGCCTGGACTAGTGGCAGTTCAGACAGGGAGGAGAAGCAGCTCTTTGCATCTCCAGTGAAAGCGGTTTTCGACTCACCTAGTTTGCCCGAGGAGAAATCACCCGGATTTTTGCTGCAGCTTCCAGCTTCTTTGTGCATCTCTGTGATTTTTCTCCGGCGGGGACTTTGCGGCGTCCCAGATTCCCAGCGGGATTGGACATCCTATCCAACTCCTCTCTCTCTGTTCCTGGAGGATCCTGGTTCTCTCTGGGACTCCCCTGAACACGTGAGACCGGCGTTTCCAGCTTGGCACCGGGAGAAATTTGCCTACAACTCTCTCTGGGATCCACGTGGACCGACCAGCTCGCTCTGCGGTGATATCTGATTGGGTTGTGTTTGTGTCCAAAAGTCCTTGGAGGGGGGTTTAGAAGTCTCTGTGTGTCTCTCAGGAAGTGTTCTGGTGGGGGGTTTTGGGATCCAGCTTTAGTGCCAGGGGCTTATAACCCAGTTCTTTCTGTGTTTGCCACTCGCACAGTCGGAGCCATGCAGCTGGACAATGTCACCAGCGCGGGCGTCCACTCCTTCCAGGGGCACCGTGGAGTTGCCAACAAGCCCAATGTGATCCTGCAGATAGGGAAGTGCAGGGCAGAAATGCTGGAGCATGTCCGGAGGACCCACCGGCACCTCCTGACAGAGGTCTCCAAGCAGGTGGAGCGGGAGCTGAAGGGATTGCAGAAATCCGTGGGGAAGTTGGAGAACAACTTAGAGGACCACGTCCCAACTGAAAACCAGAGATGGAAGAAGTCCATCAAGGCCTGCCTGATCAGATGCCAGGAGACCATTGCCCACCTGGAGAGGTGGGTCAAGAGGGAGATGAATGTTTGGAAGGAGGTCTTTTTCCGCCTGGAAAAGTGGGCTGACCGCCTGGAGTCCATGGGAGGCAAATACTGCCCTGGGGAGCAGGGCAAGCAGACAGTGTCCGTCGGGGTGGGAGGTCCGGAGATAAGGCCAAGTGAGGGGGAGATTTATGATTATGCTCTGGACATGAGCCAGATGTATGCCCTGACCCCTCCTCCTGGGGAGGTGCCTAGCATCCCCCAGGGCCACGATTCCTACCAGTGGGTCTCCGTGTCGGAGGATGCTCCAGCCTCCCCGGTGGAGACCCAGGTGTTTGAGGATCCCCGGGAGTTCTTGAGCCACTTGGAGGAATACTTAAAGCAGGTGGGTGGAACAGAGGAATATTGGCTGTCTCAGATCCAAAACCACATGAACGGCCCAGCTAAAAAGTGGTGGGAGTACAAGCAGGACTCCGTCAAAAACTGGGTTGAGTTCAAGAAGGAGTTCCTGCAGTACAGCGAAGGAACTCTGACTAGGGATGCCATCAAAAGGGAGCTGGATTTGCCCCAGAAAGAGGGGGAGCCCCTGGATCAGTTCCTCTGGCGCAAGAGAGACCTGTACCAGACCCTCTATGTGGATGCAGATGAGGAGGAGATCATCCAGTATGTGGTAGGCACCCTCCAGCCCAAACTGAAGCGTTTCCTGAGCTACCCCCTGCCCAAGACCTTAGAGCAGCTGATCCAGAGGGGGAAGGAAGTCCAAGGCAACATGGAGCACTCTGAGGAGCCCAGCCCACAGAGGACCCCTGAGGTTCAGCCAGGAGACTCCGTGGAGACCGTGCCCCCCTCAACCACTGCCAGTCCCGTGCCGAGCAATGGGACTCAACCAGAGCCCCCCAGCCCCCCAGCCACTGTCATATGAGCTCCCCTCAGGGGGGTCTGGGTTCCGTGGAAGGGAGAAGGGGGCTTATTTAGGAAGCTTCTCCTTGGAGGGAAGTTCTGGCTGAGACCTGAGGAGCGCTCAGTCCAACAGCCCAGAGCAGAGGGATTGGCTTTGCTCCTGGGGGGAGGGAGGTGGTGGGGGAGAGGCACCCCAGGATGGGGCTGCCCCCCTCACCCAGGCCGTGCCATGCTGTGGTGCTGGGGACCCTGCTGGCACCACTGCGGGGAACAGCCAATTTTATGAGAATTCCCTGACAAGAAACTAGAGACAATTCCCAACTTGTGAAGCAGCCGCTTGGCGCTGGCAGCTCTCAAGGACTTCATACGAGTGCAGCAGTTGGTGGAGGGTTCCTACCCATCTGGATCTCTCTTTTTCCTTCTCTCCTTCCTCCTCTGAGAGGGTGGCCCTTTCCTGAGGAGACAGCTTTCTTTCTGACCCTTGCCTGATTTTGATTGACCTCTGGGTTTCTGTTCACTCGGCAATCTCCTGCTCTTACTTGCTCCAAAGGATTAAAGTAATTTTTTTGATTATTTTTCTGTTTAAGAAGAAAAAAAAAACCTATTATTTCAGGAACTGAAAGCTTTAAGAATCTGGATTATTTTCTGTGGTTTTCATTTCACTGCACCTAATACCTGCTTTAATGTGTTTCCTCTCAAGAGGCTCTTACTGGTTTACTTCTTGTCTTAGTTTCTGCTCACTCTAGTTCAAGGCCACTGCAGTGCAGAGGCAGATTTCATCCTTTCTCTGCACATTATCCTGTGCATTCAGCAGGAAACAGATTTTCTAATTAAATTCTGAGCTCATTTATTGAAGGAGCAGTCTCCTTCCTTTCAGAGAAAAAAGGGTGTTCAAGGTAGAGAGAAGAGACACCAGAGCTCTTTTGAGAGAGACTGGGGGGGGGGAAGGGAAAGAAATCCTTATTCTTTGAATGAAACAAACAAACACACCCTAAATTCAGAGCAAAATATCCCCAGAGCAGCAAATCGAGTCCATGCTGATGTGTGGAGACAACAGGAGCTTTTGCCATGTAAAAGCCAAAAGAAGTGAAGAGAGGATCTATGTGCCCCAGCACAGTTTTAGCCTGTGCACCACTGCAAGGAGTTTCTGCTCACACAGACAGACTCCAAATGCTCCTGGAAAGCCTGGCACCCCTGTCCTGGAGCACCTGAGGACAGAGTGCTGTCTGCTCACAGAGGAATTCCTGCAACATCTCGTCACAGATGGAGATGGACTTGGACTTTGTGACTTCTTCCGTGTTGAGACAGGAAACGCTCAGCACTCACCTTTGGCCAGTGCTTGATGACAGGACTGAGAGAAGCAAGATTCCTGAAGTTTGGCTCTCCAAAGCTTCCCGAGGCTGGACACATCTTGGGCATCATCTGCATCCACCTCCAGACCAAATAAACAGCAGGGATGCAGCAGCAGGAGTGACCCTGGGATGCTCCTGGCACTGCCACAGCGGTGACCTGTGGCCCTGGTGGCTCGGAAGGCCTTTGCTGTGACTCCTTCCAAGAGGCTGAAGGTAAGGAAGCTCTCTGGCATTCTCTCCTCAGAGCTTAACTGGTCATAGAATGTCCAGCAGGAACTGGGAAAAAACTCATCAGGAAAAGGATATGAAGCATTGGGGTTGGGAGACAGGGGAAGGGAGAGCCAGCCAAAGGGAAATACAGGAATGGGAAAAGTTTTGAAAGAGGGCAGTATGCTGCACTTTCTGATTAATTTGGCAGAAGAATGGGAAGCTTCTTAATTAGCTCAGCCCCAGAACCTGCCTTGTTCTTAATGAAAAACCTCTGTGCTTGAGTCCCCTCCTGAGGCAGCACATCCCAGGTCCATGCACAGCCCAGAGGAGCTGCAGGTCTGCTCTGCATCCTTGCTGGGAGCTGGTCTCAGGAATGGTGGGAGCTCTCTTCTCACTGGTTCCCAGTTTGTCAACATCTCTGTGTGCAGAGAAAGGAGCATTTCTCACTAATGACCTGGGCTGAGTGATGGGGGAGTGGGAGTCACTGCTGAGGATGAGCTGGCCGTGTATTACAAGCTTTGTCTCCTCTTGCTTCCAGTGACTCACTCAGATCCTCCTCTGAGAAGGAATCACTTTGCAGCATGCAGCATTTGGGAGGAAAGCCACGGAAAAAGCTGCAAAACAAAGGCCTCAACATCAGACCTGCTCTCAGGACCCTCAGCCACCAACAGCCAGATCCACCACCTGAAGGAAAGACTGGCACAGGTAATTACATCCCATATTTGCCTTGTGGGTCTACCTTAATCTCCCCAGTGCCCTGACCTGAGATATTGAACAGCCCAAGGGCAAACAGCTGTGCTGGTCTTGAAACCTCAGTCCCGGGGGCTGCAGCAGCCTGGCACCACCAGAGAGGTGGGATTTCAGCTCCTTGGTGTCAGTACCCAAGCACCAGCCCCAGTAATTGATGCTCCAGGGACTGCACATTGTGGCTTTCCCTTGGCTGGACCATGGGCAAATCCTTAAACCCCAACATCTGCTGGCACAGCAAAATTCAATCCCAACTCCTGAGAATTCCCCGTTTCTCTCCACTTCAAAAATCTAATGGGAGTTGTGCATTTTTTTTTTTTTCTTTTCCAGCAATCCCTGCTGCTGTTGCTGAGATTCCTTCTCCGTGTCCAAGAGCTTTCCCAGGGGAGAAGAAAGTGCTGCAGGAAGACAGAGGGCAAACCACGCACCAAAGAGCCTCCCATGCAGTGCAATGCAAACATTCAAGGTGCTGAGAGCCAGAATGAAACTGGGAAGCTGCTTCCAGCAGGACAAAGAAAAGCCTGAGCTGGTCCAGGTACTCCAAGCAGGGAAGAAAGTGCTGAGAATGGAAAGAGAGAGCAGAACAGAAGAACCAAGTCCAGGCTTTGGGGACAGCAGGGATGCTGACTGTCTGTGGAGAGGATTCTGCACCTCTGCAGTCTGGGGCCGCTGGGACTCACCTAAAGAAATCTTCACTAGAAAATGATCCTCACTGAAAAAAACTGTCCTGATTAACTTTGCCAAGGGGCTGATCCTGCCTTGGCTACGAACCCTCCCCGCTGGCCGCGCTGTAACTCACCTCTCCTGAGTCGTTTCATGCGGGTATCAGTTCCAAACCTCAAAGGGCTCCTGGAGTTTGGAGAAGCATCCCATGGTCCAGATGCTTGTCTGAACTGTTGGAGCCTGCACATCTGGGCCAGCTGTCTTGCCAGCAAGGAGCCTTGTGAGACAGCAGGCGCTTTCTGGGTCTGCATGGGCCAGAGTTACTGCAAGAACTTGGGTTCTTGTGCTGGCTTTGGAGTGACTGTTTCCATCCAGACCCAGGGAGCCCAAAAAGAGCTCGAGTGAGCTGGACAAGACAGTTTTGGTTCATCTCTCAGCCGAAGAGGTCCAGTTGGTTCCTCTCTCTTCCAGAGCCAGCTGTCCTGTGTGTGTGTGTGTGTGTGTGTGTGTGTGTGTGTGTGTGTCAGTGGGGGGGTGGGGGGTGTGTGTGTGTTGAGCAAAAAAAATCCACATTACTTAAATTCTGTGATGTTTTGTTGCATTTGAATTAAGCCAGAGGGACCTAAGGCACATTCCAACAAGGCTCAGCAAAAATGTCCAGGACTGGAAAATTCCATAAAACCATGTAAAGGCAGATTCCCGGGCATCATCTTAAGGTCTAAATGATATTTGATTTTGAGGTGCTTAATTTCCACAGTCTCTTCCAAGGGACTAGACTGCCTCAATAGGCATTTTATTTTTCCTGCTTTTTTAGGGAATTAGCCTTGGTCATTTGGTCCTGAGTTGTTTTTTTTTTACATTTTCAGCTGGCTTTTTGGAGTGTGCAGAACTGAATTTCCTGGGTCTGATTTGATTTCAATTGTTGCTCCCAGCAAATTGGAGCTTTACTTGTAGCACCCTGGTTTTTATTACCAGCCTCTCCAGGAAGGACTGGTAGTTTATTTTCCTGGGGCAGAGTCACATGAATGAGAAGTGTGGATGTGTTGTACCTCTGGAACTTTAGCAGATTTCAACCACTGCATTTTTTTTTCCTCCCTAGGCGATTTTGCATTTACTGATGAAACTACTTTAGAGTTTTTATTTTTACTAGAGATATTATTAATTCAAGCAACCTTGTGCAAAAGGCAAACGTGTTGAATCGCTGCAGGTTGTGGGGGTTGAAGCCAAAAGGTCTTTGTAAGCCGACATCACCTGCCCTTGATCTGACTGGATCAGGCAGTTTATTCCTCATGTGTCATGTTGGAGTTACAAGATCACACCAAGCCACTAGAGCCTGTCAGTAGAGTAGTGCTACACTTGATTTGCTATTGTAGCAAAGCCTTTTGTAGATTTATACAATAAAACTTTGAAATATCTGCTTCAATTGCTTCCTGCCTCATTTCCTGCTCTTTCTTCCTTGGTTCATGGGTGACTCAAGTATCTACTGCCCTCTGAAAATTTGGGGTTATTGGAGTTACCTGGCTTATGGAAATCTTTTTTCTCAGCAAAAGCATGTTGACGTAAAAAATGAAACACACTGAGTTTTTCAGACCCTAAAACTGAGTCAGATGTAGCCCACGAGGCTGGGAGGAGTGGCCCTTTGTGGGATTGTGGCTCCTGCAGGGCTCTGGTCGGGTACAGCTGAGAGAAGAATCTTTGAAATGAGGACAATCACATTCCTGCCCATGTTTGAGAAATTCACAGAACTGAGGCAAGAGAGGACTAGGTAAAGAAATTAAACCTCAATCAGCTCCATTTGACAACCAAAGAGCTTTTGTAAGTAATAAGATCCAGGAGCTGGGGCTTTGCTATCTGATGCATTCTCAATTCCTTGGGTTCATTACCTCTGAAATATCCAGGGGTTATCCAGGCTGGAGTCTGGGAACACAGCAGGGAAAGGAGTTCAGAGTGTTTTAAACTGAAATGTTTATTTTTAGCAATAGATTGATTGTCCCCAAAGATGTTCAGCTAAAGGACTCTGCCTCTGCAGATCCTTTTCCAGAAAATCTTTGCACTCAAATGGATTTAGCCCCATTCCCTGCTCCATCCCTGGTCTTTCTCCAATGAAGGAAAACAGTGCAGGGTGGGATGCAACTGGCAGTGTGCACTTGGGTGGGTCAGCTGGAGAAACAAAAGAAGTAATTCAGTTTACAGCAGGGAATAAATGCCCAATGGACCTCCCAGAGATCCTTTTTGAGCTCAGGTTGGAGAGGCAGAGATGATCTGGAGGCCAAAGATGCCTCAAGGAAAGCTGCTGAGTCTCCAGCTCTTTGCAACTCTTCAACCACAAACTCTTGGCAAGAGTGAGAAGGAAATTTTTGAAGGTGCCATTTGGTTCCACAGCTGAACTCTGCCTTTGTTGCCAGAATCAGTAAAAAAGTGGGGGAAAATAGCATTGAGGGGACAGACCAGTGACAAAAGTACTTCCAGTGCCACCCCAACCTGTGACAGTGTAGAGAAGCTACAGGTGAGCAGGTTTAGATTTTCATGGTCTGTGGACATGGCCAAAAGTGCCATGAGCAACCCTGATCCTTGCAGAACAAACCAGCAAGAGCTGCACCAGCCCTGACAGAGTTCAAGAAGCATTTGGACAACACTCTCAGGCACCTGATGGGATTTTTGGGGTGTTCCCTGCAGGGCCAGGAGCTGGATTTGCTGATCCTTGTGGGTCCCTTCCAATTCAGGAATTTTGAGGGTACTGAGCTCAGCTGGAGGTGCTGAGCTCTTCCAGCAGAGGGGGGCAGAACTCCACTGTACAGTGTGGGAATTAAAACCAGGAAAAGCACTGAAGAGGGAAAAATCTGTCCTTGTCATCATCCATCCCCACACAGCCCATTCCCACAGGACATAAGATCAGGGGTTGCTTCAGTGAGGGAAGTCTGAGAGAATGGGAGAAGTGAGGTCATGTGGAGAAGGGATGAGGACTGATGGCCATGGAGGAACATGGACGGGATGGGGATGGGAGGTGAAAAAGGAAAGTGAGGCTGGAAGATGCCTGCCTGTGCCAGGTAAACTCATAAGGTTTCCAATTTTGCCCCAGAGTCTTCCAGGTTTGACTGTAATCATTATTATTTCCTTACTTTCCGACAGTTCCAGATGAAAATCCCTAGAGAGTCATTGGACCTACACTCATTAATTAATGGAAAAAATGCCTTATTACTGCTCCTGGCTCTCAGAGTAGGCAGTCACCTGGAACAGATGCAGCCCAGTCATGGATTAACTGCCTCAAACTAGTGAAATCCCCTTCAAAATCAGAGTGGGAACTATCCAAGATCCAAAATGCAGAAGTATTCACAGAGGAAACAGCCTTGGGTTGCACCAGGAGTGGTTTAATATTAGGGAAAAATTCTTCACTGGAAGGTGGGTCAGGCATTGGAACAATGTGGAATCACCATCCCTAGAAGTGCTCCAAAGCCTCGTGGATGTGGCAGCTGGGGACAGGGATTGGTGGTGGATCTGGCCACGCTGATGGTTGGACTGGATGATCTCAGAGGTCTTTTCCAAGTGTAAAAATTCCATTATTCCATAAATGGTGGAGAAGGTGCGTGAGGCCAAGCACTTACAGAACTGAGAAAAAACATCATAAATTCTGGATAATTTTTACTTGATAATTTTTATTTTCTCCTTTCTTTATTGTGACTGGACTGATGGGCTCCTTAATTTGCTTATTCAGGACAGCTTAAAGAAAGAGCCAAGATGGAACTATTGCACACACAAATTATATTATAGAATCATAGAATGATTTGGGCTGGAAGGGATCCTAAAGACTATCCAGTTCCACCCCCCTGCAATGGGCAGCAACACCTTCCACTAGACCTGCTTGCTTTGTTTCTTTTTTCCCCTTGTTTTTAGCCTTTTTTTTTGTCTTTTATCTCCTTTTTAAATCAAAGCGATTGCCCCTTTCCGTGCTGTAAATCATATTTATTGACTTTCCAGGCAGGCCTGGTGTGTGTGAACAGCCCAACTGCTCCCCTGGATCTCCTTTTTCCACGTAATTAAGGAAGGCTGTGAAATTTCCATTATTGAAAAAAACGGGCTCTAATGGCTCCAATTATCACATGCAAACTGCTCCAGTGAGTGCTGGGTGCTCACTCCCATCATGGAGCAGAAAGTTGTCCCAGACCTGTTCCTGCAACACTCGTTTGTACCAGGGATGAGCTGAAGGCCGTTTTTTTGTTTTTACAGCTGATTTTTAATCATTAGGAATTGCAAGGAGGGTTGCTGTGTACATTCAGCTCGATTCTTGACACAGTTTGTGGTGATTTTTATGGAGGACATGGCCATTTTCATTACTTTTTAGGATATATTTAGGGATTTTTAGGATCTTGTTAAATTAAAATGAGTCTGTAGTGTCAGTGTCATTTTCAGTCATTTCATCTTGGATGTTTATCAGCTTTCAGCTCCTGAATTCAAATGTCAGGAAGGGAGCTGGAGTGGGAATTTTACAAGGACATGGCATGATAGGACAAGGGGAATGGCCTTAAGATGAAGGAATTTAGATTTAGATGGGGCATTGGGAAGAAATTCTTCCATGTGAAGGTGGAGAGACCCTGGTATGGAATTCCCAGAGAAGCTGTGGCTGCCCCATCCCTGGAAGTGTCCAAGATATTTGGACAGGGCTTGGAGCAACCAGGTCCAGTGGGAGGTGTCCCTGCCAGTGGCAGAGGCTGGAATGTGATAATCTTTCAGGTCCCTTCCAAGCCAAACCATTTTCTGATCCTATGAATTCGTATCCTGCAAAACCAGGGATTCCCAAGCTCACTGAAAGCCTTCATGGTTCTGATATGGAGTTGAGGAGTTTTTCCATCCCTCCTACATGTGGTCAGACAATACTACATTCAAAAAACTGAAATAATGTAGAAAATCAGATTTTATGAATCTGACAGAAACACTTAGTGGCATAAAGTGTTTTTGTATTTTTCTAAAGGAATCAAATCTTCACATCTTCAAAATGAGCTTTTGACTCCTTTCTGAAAATCGCCACTTAAAAACTGACTTCAACTTCAAAAAAATAAAAAAAACAACCAACAAAACAAAACAAAAGAAAGAAGAAAAAAGTAAGAAAAAGGTTAGAAAGCTGAAAAAAGAACTTGAATTTAGTGTTTTGGGACCTGAGGCTTGTGCTGAGTTGGTGCGAGAAGAAATGTCTTTTTCCAGCTTCATTTTAATTGACTGAAATATCAGGAGAATTTCTCATCTGACCTGACTTTGCCCTATTTTGCCCTCACCTGATTTGATTATTCAGCTAAATAAACTCAGACATTTCCCTTGTTGCAGGATTTCAACTCTCTGTGTTCTTCTGCTGTAGGAATTTCAGGGACTTAGAATATTCTGAGTGCCACTGGAATGGTGTGAAACCCTTCCTCACCCAGAACGTATTTGCCCAACAGGGTGAAGGGATAATCCCTCCTTGTGACCAGGATTACAAAACCTGAGTTACACACTTGGAAAATTACAAATCCAGTGGAGGGCCCGAATTCACTGACAATTTTGACAGCAGGAAAAAAGCCAGACTTCAGGGTTTTACCTTAAATAACAGCCTTAAAATCCATTCTGGGTTTGGGCAGTGATGTCAGGGCAGTACTTGAGGAAGTCTGTGCTGATCACAGAATCCCAGAATGGTTTGAGTTGGAAGGAACCTCCAAGATCACCTCATTCCACCTCCTGCCATGGGCAGGGACTCCTTCCACTATCCCAGGGTGTTCCAAACCCCATCCAACCTGTCCTGGAACACTTCCAGGGGTGGAGCAGCCACAGCTTCTCTGGGTAACCTCTGCCAGGGCCTCACCAGCCTCCCAGGGAAGAATTCCTTTCCAACATCACTTCTAAATCCACCCTCTGGCAATTTAAAGCCATTCCCCTTTATCCTTGTCCTTGTCCTTGTCCTGTCCTCTATCCCTTGTCCAAAGTCCCTTTTCAGCTCTCTTGGAGGCCCTTCAGGCCCTGGAAGGTCACGGTGAGGTGTCCTTGGTGAGGTGAGGTGGCCTCAGCAGTTCTGGGTTAAAGGTTGGATTCATTGATCTTGGAGGTCTTTTCCTACCTAAACAATTCCATGATTCTCCAATCGTGGAGAGACCATCAACTCTTTAGTGCAACCTGCATTCCCTTTAGTCCTAGAGTCACTGGGGACATTCCAGGTGGTGTTCCCTGGTTTTCCAGAGGAGGCAGAGCTTGGAGAGAGGGATTTACTGAATACCCAAGGGTGAAGGCAGGAAGGAAAAGTGAGTGCAGACCCCTCTGTTCTGTGTAGGAGCCCCACCAATATCTTGTTTTCAGAGTTCATCTCCACCTCCCACAGAACATCCCCTTTTCCTGGCGTGGAAAATGAGGGATATGGCTGAACTGGAAGCAGAGGACAGGGTGGCCTTTCCCAGAAAGCAGCTCCATCACTGCTCTGTGCTTCCCCCCCTCAGTTTCCTCAGAAATCACCTTCTTTTTTATTCCTTCATGTTCTGTAAAGGTTCCTAAATCTCCTTGCAATCAAGTAAAGGAGACTCCAATTCATAATTTCCCAAAGATCTTTGTCCCTGAGGAGTCCCCTGCACAGAGAGTTCCAGAAAAGCAAATCCAAACCGAACCAAGGCACGGCCGTGTTGGAAATTACTTGGAAGAATTTCAGACCTGTGTCTTCAATTTATTTCAGAATTAAGGTGACCTGAATGCAGCATGGTTCACTTCCCTTTGGCTTGATCAGAAAGGTGTGTCTGGGAATGAATTAAGCTTGGCTGAATTAATCCCACCTTTGATCCTCATTAAGTTTGGACACCCAGGCGTTTAGGCCAGCCTAAGTTCTCCCACCCTAAAAGTCAGTGCTGAGGGATGAGGAAAGGTTGGAAATCTGCACAGAAACTGCTGGAAGAACATCCAGGCTGAGATAATATTTTTTGCTAAAACCTGTCACTGGCAAATTCTGCTCTGTGGCCCCATGGACACTTTCCTGGGAACCACAGAATGGTTGGATTGGACTTGGAGAGACCTGGGATAGTAGAGATGTCCCTGACCATGGCAGGGTTTGGAATGAGATCATTTTGAAGGTCCCTCCCTACCCAAATTATTCCATGATTCTGTGATACTGAGAGAGCAGGCGTCTTGTCTTTCTCTTTCCCACTGATCCTTGAGTGCCTGTCCAGGACAAGACCACTAAAATATTCCCAGATTTTGCTGAGCACCAGGATATTGCCTCCATCACAGTCATTCCAAATAAAATTCAAGTTAAACCTCACTTCAGCAGAGGCTGATGCAGCTTTGCACAATGTCTGTACAACCTCAGCAACTGGAATGGCAGAGAAATGCCATGAAAATCCAGGAAATGTTGTTTCCTCTACACCTTCCCTACATGAGTTTGGAACAGCTGCTAAATGTCTTTTTCTTTTTTAATATGTCACATAGAATCAAGCAAGATCATGCAAAATCTACATTTTTCTTCACAATCTTCACAGGATTTTTTATTTATTTTACCTTAAATCAGGTTAGATAACGAGGCTGAGCCCTTTCAACATCCCTGAGGTTGCCTCCTAGATCGAGGCACCGAGAGGATGAAAAACAGGGGAATATCAACACAGCTGATTTCTCATGGAGCCACCTCAGGAAATCTGGAACGTTTGTCACCTGTGCCAGCAGAAATCCCTGCCTGGCATCCCCTCTAGTGAAAGAGTGAAGCAGTGCTGGCCAAAATCTGCAGAGTGAAATAGAAGAGACAGGAAGAAGGAAAACAAACGGGGATGTCTGCCTGGTGAGGTTATTTTGAATTCCTTTGACCTGAACTCAGGCAGAGCTGCCTCTCCAGGAACTGGACATATTTAGTGCCTGTTTTCCAAAATCAGCATCCCATGGATGTCACAAACCTGGACATCAGCTCTGTTTGCCTGTCATTGGACCCAAGTCCTCCCAAACTTTCCAATGCATTCAGGGCACAGAAGAAAAATCAAATTTTCTGCCCCTTTTGACACTGATGTGGCTTTAGGCATCTACTTTTTTCTGCTTTTATGAAAGATTCTCCCCACGGCTCATGAAGTCATTGCTTAATCTGGATTTCCTTGCAATTCTGACTACTAGGAGAAATCAAGGAATTTTGTTTCCCCTACCTGCTCAGCCATTTGTCTGCAGCTTTACTTTTTGTTTGCTGAAATCTGGGTGTGATCACAGAGTCCAAAGCTGCCAATCCAGCACCTTTACTATGGCATGAGAAAAGCTTGGGGGCAAAAAATTAAAAAGCAATAATGAATAATTTTCAAAATAAATAAAATAAGGAAGCCCTGAAATGCCCAGGCCCTGGCATGAAGGACTTTAATAAACATTCAGAGCTTGTTCCTGTGCTGCTGAGGCTTTACCTCTCAGAAAGTACAAGGTGTCAATCAGGATTTTCTCTGCTGGAAGCAGGAACCCAAATCTCTATGGAAACCAGAAGGAGGTGACGGTGCCTATGGAAAGGTTTTCTGCATAGATTCCCATCCCCACAGTTTACAATTGCTGGAGATTTTATTGCCACTGTAGTTCTGGAAAAGATAAAAAATGTTTTGTCTTCCTTGGACTGCAGATTCTGACATTGTTCCCTCTCCTTCTCCCTCTGCCAGCCTCAGTCAATGAAACCTTTGGTTTAACTTATTTAGTGCCACATTAGAAAAGAATAAATTACTGATGCAGGTGAAAAATTAATCCTTTCCAATGAATCCATTCCATAGAGGATATCAGGATCTAATTGGGATTTGCAGCTCCACAGGATGGAATTGAACAGGGAGGTGCAAGCAGAGGGGTTTTTTTGGGAGTAGAGAGCGGCCCCACTGCAGCACAACTGTCTGTGGGAGAACATGAAAAAGGAGTTCTTCAAGCCAAAAAGTATCAGATCCTGACTTCAGTCAGCCCTGACTTCTTGGAAACATAGCCCCAAATTTTCCTGTTAGGCAGCTGATCTCAGAACACGCCAGCATCTCATCCTGAGCGTCCCAGAAGAGCATCCTGCTCACAGTTCCTTTTCTTGCCAGAAGCCAAGCCAGGAAACAAAGCCCTTGGAGCTGCTCTGTGGGTGGGTGGTTTCCCTTTCTCTTTTGTTGCTCAGTTTCCAGCTCTTGAGCAAGACAAAAAAAGAGAAATTGTTGAGTTATTCAACATCTGAGGAGCTGAAGGGGTGAATTCACCACTGGAGAAAAGTTCAGGAGTTGTTCTGTGCCTGGCATGGAGGAGCCTGGGGTTGAAAATGGAGTTGGCTGGGCACAGGGTTGGAAGATTAGAGACAGATCTTCAAATTAAAAATCCCCCATGCAGCGAATATGTGGAGGGCAGAACTAGGAGGTGCCAAGAGGGGACAGAGTGAAGGGTCAAAGACAGACTTCACAAGCTGGGTGTATATAAAAAGCACCATGATGTGGCTGTGATGACCACACAGTGACAGTGGAGGTGACAAACCATGAGGACCTTGGCCCTGCTCCTCACAGAGTCATTAAATCCCTGCCAAAAACCAACGGGAGCTGCTGCCACACCTGGGGTAGGGGTTTAATGAATGTCCCTGCAGGAGACACTGGGAATGGTGTCAGCTCTGAATCCTGCTGCTCCTTGGTCTATAAATGCCATTCACAACCTGTCCCCTGCTGTGAAGATTTCCCTGCAGCTCATCCCATGCCTGGGAAGGGAAGGGACCACCCACCCATTTGCTGTGCTACTGCCTGAAAGTGCCAGAGGTTTTCATGGAATCACAGAGCTGGAAGGGACCTTGGAGACCATCTTGCTTCAACCTTTCGGCTGTGGGGCATCTTCCACTAGGCCAGGCTGCTCAAAACCACATCCAGCCTGGCCTTGGACACTTCCAGGGATCCAGGGGCAGCCACAGCTTCTCTGGGTAGGGCCTCACCACCCTCACAGCCAAGAATTCCTTCCCAATATCCCATCTAAGCCCATCCTCTGTGAGTTTAAAGCTGTTCTCCTTTGTTCTGTCCCTCCATCCCTTGTCCCAAGTCCCTCTCCAGCCCTCCTGGAGCCCCTTCAGGCACTGGAAGGGGTTCTCAGGTCTCCCTGGAGCCTTCTCTTCTCCAGACTGGACATTCCCAGCTCTCTCAGCCTGGCGCCAGAGCAGGGAGGGTCTGCTCTCTCTAAACAGGGGCTCCAGCTCTCTGAACATCTCCATGGCCTCCTCTGGACTTGCTCCAACAGATTTTGTTCTGGCATATTCAACAGCATTGCAGAGGGAATTCCAGGAAACTCCATTTCCATTGGGGGAACGATATTGTCCCTCTACTTCAGAGGAACATTATTTATGGCACTGCAATTCACAGATCATGTCCTAAACTATTTTTGAAACTCTTTAAGTGGTGGAGACCTGACATTTTCTCAGTTTAGCTCATTTTTACCATTGGCCGGAGAGAGCAAGACAGCCCCTTCCTGCTTGCAGAAGCCTTTTCTGTGCTGGAAGTTTCAGAATATGGAAAATTGGGTTGTAAAAATTGGTGTAAAGTTTTTCAGCATTCCTTTCTGTGGCTGACACTCTCAGATACAGGAGATTCATTTTGGCTCCTTCCCTGTTCACTGATTGGATCGTCCATGGGACCGTGTGCTCTAAACATGATCCAACGTGTTTTCTTCATGTTGTTATCAATACACCAAAAATACTTTGTGCACCAGGAGTTTCTCCTTGCACACCCCTTTTTTTTGCTAATCTGTCCTCCTACTCATCAGTCTTATTTCTCACCCAGTAACTCCCTTTTAAACTTTATAAATGTCTCAACTCCGCTTGGACCTGTCCTGTGTCTCCTGAGTAGGTGCTTGCCCAGACAGAGCTGCTGCCATGGGCTTGCATTTTGATGATGGAACATCTGACATCACCATCCATGATTTTGGAGGGTATTTGTCCATACCCTAAAATTTAATCTCTCTGTTGTCTTACTTTACACCCTTTTGGGACCTCAGAGATTGAGCTTTTCCCTTTTGAAATCTGAATTTCGCTGAGACAATTCCATCACTGCAAGGACCACCCCTGAAGACAAATCCCCAGCTTCCACCCGCATCTGTCTCCTGAGAATATTTCTCTGTCCATGCCTTTGCTGGGACTCTTTTCTGAGCACCAAAGCTGAGTTTTTTTAAAGTGATACATTCTTTAATGGCAACGCAAAGGGATTTCTGGTGGGGGTGAGCTCAGATCTCCACTCAGGGAATTATCTGTACCCCAGCACATGTGAAAAAACGCAGGAGCCAGGTTGTCCCTCAGGCAGGACACTGCTGAGAGTGCAAGGGACATGAATGGCTTGGGGAGCTAAATGAGATCCCAGCGCTTCCATGGCTGCTGTTGCTACGGAGACGCTTCCTTGGCATCTGCATAATGAGCACTCCCCTACCATTAACTCCGGGAAAAATGAGGCTCTCAGGTACCCAGTGATGAGGAGACAGAGAGACAGAGCCAGAATTTTAAGAGGGAAAACACCCTCGGAGGCTTCAGCAACCAAACAAATCCAGTGCTCTTCACACATGCGTGGGCCTGGGGAGGGGTTTCCACACTGCTGCTGTTCTCTGTGATGGAGCCTCTGAGCCAAAAGCAGAGTGAGGATGGTGAAGAGAGATCTGAACCACTTTTTTTTTTCTCTGCTTGCAGCAAATATATAGGTCAGGAGATGAGATTCTCTGCAGTTGGGTGGAGTTTGGCTTTTCTACTCTTCCCAGCAAGAACGCTCTGTTGTGAGCTACTTGGGGGGCTAAGAAGGGGGAAGCATTAAAGTATCAAACAGTTTGGGATGGAAGAGACCTTAAAGATCATTCACCTCCGCTGCAAAGGGACACTTTCCACTAGAACAGGTTGCTCAGAGGCCCATCCAACCTGGCATTGGTAGGAAATGTTTCCACAAATTTATCCAGAACGCTCCACACATCAAGAGGAAGATCCACATTGTGTGAAATAGGCTTTGAATCCAGGCCCTGTCCCTTCATCCCTCCAAAGAAGAGGTAATTCCACATATGCCAAAGGTGTTGGACTGGCACAGGAGTTCAGGAGATGTACGACAGGAATGGCTGGAGGAGATGGAGCAACTTGACTGCTGAGAATTCAGAAATTCAGACCTGGAATTGGTGCTCAAGGCGTTTTCAGACCTCGGAGAACCCATTTCTGCCAGATGTTTCTATTGTATTTGTGGGGTGCCCTGTGGCAGGAAGGAATGATGAATCTGACTCCATGTTCTCAGAAGGTTAATTAATTATTTTAAGATACTATATTATATTAAAGAATGCTAAACTAAATTATATTAAAGAATACAGAAAGGATACTTACAGAAGGCTAAAAAGATAATAATGAAAACTCGTGACTCCTTCCAGAGCCTCGACACAGCTTGACCCTGATTGGCCAATAAGTCAAAACAATTCTGACTTATTGTTTCACATGAAACCAATCAAACAACCATCTGTTGGTAAACAATGTCCAAACACATTCCAAAGGAGCAAAACGCAGGAGAAGCAGATCAGATAATTACTGTTTTCCTTTTTCTCTCAGGCTTTTCAGCTTCCCAGGAGCAACATCCTGGGCGAAGGGATTTTTCAGAAAATATGACTGCCACATGTTTCCAAGAGGGTCCCAGCCCTGGTGTCTTTTGGGTTGTCTTTTCCTGCTCTCCTGCTGTGCCTGGCCTTCGGGCCAGCTTCAGAATCTTCTGGAAAAGAAGATATCATGGTTAATAGGTAAATTGCATAGATTTTTTCCACTTATCTGGAGTGGCACACTGAGCATTTTAAAATGCCTCTAATAAGTGAGCCCAAATCTGCCCTTGGAAGAGAGAATTTTGAACTCCCTGATATCTCTATTTATCTTTTCCTTGGTTTGGGATTTTTCAAGGGAAAACAAGGCATTGTTCTTCAGCTCCAGTCTGCCTTAGCTCCCAGTTTTAATCAGACATCCACTCCTTCACCTCTAATTATCTGCAATAGTGGCGTAATTTGCATTGTGCCCTTTTCCTGAATTGACACAGTAAAAGCATTTTCCCATTATTTCCCTGACTTTATTCCCTATCATTAATGCCGCCAGGATGACTCAGTTCTAGACAAGGATTTTTGTCTGAGAACCTCAGGTTTCCTGTCAGTCCCTGAACCTTTCAGCTGCCTGTTTGGCATGATTAAAGATGCTGCTTTGTTGACCTGTTAATCACACACTTTTCCCAGTGTTGGACTGCTGGGATGCTTTTCAAACTGGGAAAATGATGCTGAGAAGTCTCTGGCTGGTTATTAACTGCTCACAGGGATGCTTACAGAGCTTTTTGTGTTCCAATCACAGGAGCCCAGGCTGGCACTTCCAACCCTCCCACCCTCAACCTGCTCTTCTCCAAGACACAGAATCATGGAATGGTTTGGGTTGAGAGGGACTCTCAAGATTCTCTCATTCCATGCCCTGCCAAGCCTTCCACTGTCCCAGGGTGCTCCAAGCCCTGTCCAACCTGGCCTTGGACACTTCCAGGGATGGGGCAGCCACAGCTTCTCTGGGACACCTGTGCCAGGGCCTCACACCCTGACAGCCAAGAATTTCTTCCCAATATCCCATCTTTCCTGCCCTCTGGCAGTGGGAAGCCATTCCCTGTGTCCTGTTGCTCCAGCCCTTGTCCTAAGTCCCTCTCCAGCTCTCCTGGAGCTATTTCAGGCACTGGAAGAGGCTCTAAGCTCTCCCTGGGGCCTTCTCTTGTCCAGACTGGACATTCCCAACTCTCCCAGCTTGGTTCTACAGGAGAGTGGATGTTTTCCTTGCCACACAACCCAGCCCAGGTGTGGCTGCAGCATAACAAACATTTATTTCTGGCAGTGATAATCTAAAACTCTTTCCCCCATCCCTTTAAAACAAACCAGCTCAATTCTGCTGCTTGGAGTTTTACAGACTCCTAATAAAACCTTCCTGAATATCATCCCAGGCTGGAGCTTCCTGTTCTGTCTCCAAGGTTTTCTTTGCTGCTGGGGCTTTTATCTTGTCTGCTCCTTTGAAACTCCCCGTCTGCTGCCTGTTCCCAGCTCGTTCTCAGCCTCACATATGTGAAGCTTGAATACTTTCCCTCACATCTCCTGCCTGTTTACTGCAGTATTAAAAAGAAAAAATAAAAAAAATTTAAAAAAAGGCAAAAAAGATGATTAATGACCTCATGGAAAGACAGATTAGCCGTCCACAATCGGTATCAGCACGATAGCTGAGCCCTCCCAGCTTTCTTTTTTCCTTCTTTTGTGTGTTGCCTTTTTCTGCTTTTCTTTCTTAGATGGCTCCAGAGGTCCATCATTATATTCTGAAACTCTCCCTTCTCCTGGGACAGATGGAGCTTATCAAAATGATAAAGGGGAAAAGAGGCAGCATTCAGACTTCAGCTCTGCTAATGGAATAGAGTCTCTGGATGTAATTGGGAATGGGAACGTAAAATGGGGCAGCAGGAGAGGGAAGGGGTAAAGATACCAGGATTCTCCTTCAGGGGGAAAAAGACACCTTTCCATAGTCATAAAAATTCTAAATATGGTCTTTGTCTCCTCAGAGCCACTCACCAAAAAGGACAAAGCCAAAACCAGGCAGGGAGAGCCCCGTTGGAGCCTCAAGTTGAACATTCCCCAGCAAAAAGCCTCAGAGCAGCAACAGCAGCTGATAATTGATGTCATCTGACAGCCTTGGCCGCCACCAGGCCAAGATCCAGACCCAGCATCTCTGTTTTGTCTCCCAGCTCTGCCTTCTCCTCTAGTGGGCAGGAGAAAGAGCAGCGTGGGAGCAGATGGAGCTCCAGAGGGAACAGACACAAGGACACACACATATGGGCCACTGCAGCAGGAGCTGAGGGAACAGCCTGAAGGGGTTCCCTCGGGAATCCCTTTGTTCCCTGGGTCTCCATTTTCTCCCCTGGCCTGGTCTGCATGGGTTCTGTAGGGTGAAGAGGCTCCTTTCATTGCTCAACTCCTGATCCTACAGAGCCTTGATTCTCTTCTGGACCATGGCATGGTCCTGGAACATCAAGAGCAGCTGATCCTGTCCAGAAGTGGGAGGAACTTCTTCCCAATATCCCATCTAACCCTGCCCTCTGACACTTTAAAGCCATTCCGCCTTGTTTTTTTCCCCCATCCCTTGTCCAAAGTCCCTCTCCAGTTCTCTTGGAGTCCTTTCAGGCACTGGAAGGGGCTCCAAGGTCTCCCTGGAGCCTTCTCTGGGGCTGGACAGCCCCAGCTTTCTCAAGCTTTTCTCACAGGAGAGGTGCTCCAGGCCTCAAATAATTTTCGTGATCCTCCTCTGGAATCACTCCAGTGTTGGCAGCCCGTGAGCTCACAGAAACCAGAGCTCAGTCTGCAATAGAGCACAGGTTTAGATGGGAAACTGGGAAGAATTTTTCCCTGTGAGGGTGAGGAGAGCCTGGAATGGAATTCCCAGCTGTGGCTGCCCCATCCCTGGAAGTGTCCAAGGCTAGGTTGGACAGAGCTTGGAGCAACCTGGGATAGCGGAAGGTGTCCCTGTCCATGGCAGGGGTGGGATTGGATGATCTTTAAGGTCCTTTCCAACTCAAAAAATTCCATGTTTCCATTGGTTTTAAGGTGACTTTAATGGAGAAGACAAGAAAGTTAGGAAGAATCTCCTCTATTGTCTCCTTTTCTTATTCATCCCCTCTGGAGAAAAATAAAAATTGCAGCACAAATGTACCTGGTTCTGCCTGCAGATCTGGATTAAATCCGGATGCAGTTTATAGATATTAAAACTTTGTTCAGCAGCCAGGTCCAGCATGGTTAAAATGACATCAAAAGGATCCTGTTTTGCAAATGGAATTTCAACCTCAGGCTGGAGAAAGGAAGGCCATGGGAGCTCTGATATCAAGCAGCAACCAGAAGGTGCAAATTCATCTGTTATAATCCAGAATATTATTTTTGGCTGAATCCTGGATGAAAATTGAGTCTTGCTGGTGATTTCCGCGTGTTACTCTGAGTTTTATGCATTTTTTTTGTATTTATTCTCTGCTTCCTCCTCTCAGGAAAGTCATCCACAGAGCAGAGTGAAAAGGCACTTAACCTCGAATCTGAATGTTTTGGAGACGGTTGATATCCCCATTTATTTTGATTTTTGCAAATTGCACAAAAATAAATAAAAAAAAAAAAAAAAAAGAAAAAATCTGCTTAAGGGTAAGGTTTGTATTCAAGGAGAGAAAAGAGTGGGAATCTGACCCTGGAGTTTTCCACTGCATGTTTTTCTTGAGGAGGAAGAACAGTCAACGTGTAAATGCATTAATGAGATAAATAAGGACAGGAATTGTACAGGCTGTTCCAGGCAGGAGAGAGACATTCTCGAGGAGAGAAAAATACATTTTGTGCTAACAATTTGTGTGTCAGTATCCAGCACAGAGTTCCAGCTGGGATCTTGTGCATAGGGAGGGATAGGGATTACTTGGAGAAGGAAAGTTAGTAATAAAAAAAAAGAAATAAATAAAAATTAATAGTGACAATAACAATAATTTATTATAGCCACCTTACATTTGTTATATGTCAGAAGAAAAAAAATAATTAAACAATGTTCACTCTGTTTCCAACCTGAATTTTAAATTTTACTTCCCTAGAAAAATGGTTTGATTGTTTTTCTCTGCCATGTAAACTCCACCATTTTAAACCACTGAATTTTCCAGAAATCCAGCTCTAAAACTGGATTTGATTTTAGATTTGGTGATTTGGTCATTGTCACCAGCACTTCACATAATATTTTTCACTCCAAAGTGAAGAATGAGCGTGAGCTCAGCTGGCAGTTACACAAAAGAGTTCCTGAACTCTGTTTTTTTCCCAGAAAAATGTTCTGACTCCAGAGAATCAGGTGTTACCACCTTCCTGACTGGTAAATGCAGGACAACCTAATATCCTGAGTATTTCAAATGGCATTTGACACCTGAATCAGCTGCTGTTTCTCCACTGACTTTAAAAGAATATTTATGAAAATAAACAGCCAAAGCTCATCTGAACCCTATAATTCAATAAAGGTAAACTCCTACCCTGAATCAGGGCTGAATCAGGGTGTTGGCATAACACAAAAAATCCCGCACCAAACAACACCAAAAAAACCCCTCAAAGTACATAAAAACAGAAGAAAAGGTGGCTTTGATTTTAACTGTAGAAACAAAGAGTGGATTTGTTTCATCTGCACCAACAGGGGTCTTGCTGAAGTGCACAGTCAGTTTGAAGAGATTCATCCAAAAGTCTTTTACAGATCACAGGCTCCATATATGAACTGGTTTTATCCAGCTCCAGTACAGTGAAAAGCTGGAAAAGACTTTCCAATGTCCTAACAGGCTCTCCTGATTTCTGCAAATTGTGGCCTGACCTACTTCATGAGACAGGTTATTAAATTCTCCCAGCAGTTCCTATATCTACCCAACAGCCAGAGCTTCTGCAATAATTCTCTTCTGAAATACTCCCAGAAAGATCCAGCTGATAGAAAAGGGAATCTATTCCCATGGTTATTCATTCTAATAACCCAAATTTGTACTGTATTTTTAGTTTGATAATATTTATGCTTGGCTTCCAGGCCCAGGATTAGGATCTGACTTCATGCAACAAATGAAAAATCACCCAAACCATTGAGCTGTTCTAGATCCCTCTGCTCCTCATGGATATCATTCCAATTATAGGTTCACAGAATCATTTAGGTTGGAAAAGACCTCTAAGATCATCGAGTCCAACCACTAACCCATGTCCCCAAGTGCCACATCTCCAAGTCTTCTAAATCCCTCTGGGGGTGGTGACTCCACACTTCCCTGGGCAGTGTCATGGCTTGAAAAGACAGGTGTCTGCTAAGGAAGGCAGGAGCCTCCCTTGAAATGGAGAATGTAAACCCCCTCCCTCCAAATTATTGTAATTTTGAAATTAAGAGGCTCTCGGGCAAAGATATGGGAATAGAAATAACTGTTCTTTACTAGGAAAATTAAAAATAAAAATGCAATAGTACAAACAAAACAACACTACCAGAATCAGAACAGGACCTGACACCCTGTGGGTCAGGGTGGTGGCAGCAGTCCCATTCCATGTTGGCTGCAGCCCTCCTGCAATGCCAGCTGTGGTTCTGTTGGAGCAGGGGTCCTGGACAAGGGTGGAGTTTTCCTCTGAAGGTCCAGGGGTGGTGTAGATGGGCCTGGTTTTCCTCTGGGAATCCAGCTGGAAAAGGCTTTTGCGGAGAAGAAAGCTGCTCCTCTGGGAATGCAGTGGGAAAAGGCTGCTGTGGTGTTCCCAACCTCAGATTATACCCAGTTAGGAATGCTTGGCTCCTCCCCCTGGGCGGAGCATCTCCCAAAGGGATGATAGAATTTTATCAGCCATGCAGTGACCCTCAATGACCATTAACAGAACGTGTCTCCCCAGAGGGAGGATTGGTTGTGGAAGAGATAAAGAAAACTGCCCAAAAACAAAAGGTAACTGCCCCACCTCTAGCAGATGGGAAATAGAATACCCCCAAACCATATCTTACAACCCAGGAAAGGCAGCCTCTTCCAGTGTTTGACAAACCTCTTGATGAAGAAATTTTTCCTAACATCCAACCTAAATCTCCCTGGCATAACTCGAGGCCATTTCCTCCTATTCAGTCCAGCATTAAATGATAGATAATTGTCACATGTGCCAGCACCACCTTGGAGCAGGAAGGGACCTTCCTTATATCCAATCTAAAGTTATTCCCTGTCAATTTGAAGCCATTCCTCTTTGTCACTCCAGGCTCCTGTGAATAAATCTCTCCATCTTCCTTACAGGCTCTGTTCAGGTACTGGAAAGCCACAATTAGGTCACCCCAAAGCCTTCTCTTCTCCAGGCTGCACAATCCCAATTCTCTTTTTTTCCTCACAGCAGAGCTGGTCCATCCCTCTGGTCAATTTGGCAGCAGTTTGTGCCTCCAGTTTCTAATGGGATAATGCAGGTGGGATGTCACTCCTGAGCTGGATCCCTTCCTCTCTAAATGGGATGTGAAGGAGCCTCTCCTGGATGCTCCACAGCCCAAGCCCTGCAGAGCCTGACACCACCTGAACTTTGATTTTTAATTGCTTTGTGTGATCTCTGTGAGCCTGGGTGTGCTCAGCTGAATCACGGCTCTTCCCCAGAGCTGCTCCCCTTTGTACCAGCCCTGCCACCTCGCATTAACACCTTCCCAAAGGTAATCCAGGCAGGCACAGCCATCCCAGCGCAGCCCAGCACGGGTCATTTCCATGGAACAGCAGGATTCATTAGGAATGAGTGTTGGAGAAATCTGCAGCGGGCGGACAACAGAGGAGTAAATGGGGAGAGACTTCAGAGCACACCTCATGCATCTCTAATGGGTTTGCTTGCCAAAAGGAATGACAGCTTTGATGGAATCGTGCTTTTTTTTTTTTTTTTCCCTGTTGGAACAGTGAGTCCCAGACTCTGAGCACAGCACAGTTCCTTCCACAGGCTCTGAAACGGAGATGAAAGCAAATTGTTAATCAATGGCGGGTTAGCACCGGGCTCTGATGTTCCTCTGGACTTTCCAGACTGAAAGTTTATCTTTTAAAGAGGCAGCAAGAAATAGGAGCTGAGTCTTCACTCTGCTCATGAGAGCCCACCTGGAGCACTGTGTCCAGTTCTGGGATCCCCATCAGAAAGATTTGGGGATCCTGGAGTGAGTCCAGAGGAGGCCACAGAGATTCTCCAGGATCTGGAACTCCTCTGGTCTGGATCCAGGCTGGGAGGGCTGGGAATGTCCAGCCTGGAGATGGGAAGGCTCCAGGGAGAGCTTAGAGCCCCTTCCAGTGCCTGAAGGGGTTCCAGGAAAGCTGTACAGGGAATTTAGGAAAGGGTCTGGAGTGCCAGGAGAAGGACAAATAATTTTGAACTGATGGAAGGTAGGTTTAGATGAGATATTAGGAAAAAGTCCTTCCCTGTGAGAGGAATAGCAGATTTGTCTTTACAAACAAGCAGTGGGTCTGCTGGTAGATAAAACTAGCACTGGGAGACAAAAGAAACAATGGGAAGGATTCCACTGATTGATGAATGGGAAAAGATATTTGCTTTTACTAATGAACTTTAGGTTTGCTGATAAATGAAATTAGACATTGAAAGATGAAAGAAACAATGGGGAAGAAAAACCCCTACATTCCATAAGAATTAAAAATGAAAAGGGAGGGTTATACATTAGAGGGAAATCTTCAGTATCAGGCATATTGGGAAGTCTGTACCTCTAATTACCTCAGCCAATGGGGAAAGAGAGAAGGGAAATGTGGCCAGGAAATTGGGATGAAAAGGGAGGCTGCATCCTCCAAAAATTTGAGTGATCCCAAGGGAATGCCCCATGGCCTCTCCCTTTATTCGAATAAAGTAAAAGGACTCCTCTGTCTCCTTTTTGGACATAAACCTCTGATGTTTGTAGGATTAATTTTCGTAATACCTGTGAGGGTGGTGAGGCCCTGGCACGGGTTTTCCAGAAAAACTGTGGCTGCTCCATCCCTGGAAGTGTTCAAGGCCAGGTTGGATGGGGCTTGGAGCATCCTGGGGTAGTGGAAGGTGTCCCATAGTAGGGGCTGGAATGAGAAGATCTTGAAGGCCTCTCCCATTCCAAACCATTCCATGATCCCATGATTATGTCAGGGAGCCCACAGCTGCTTGTGGAGGAAGCTCTTCTCTTTCCAGTTGTAGCCAAGTTTGAGTTGAAAGTTCCTGTGTTACTTTAAAAAAGTTATAAAGAAAGAGGAAATTATATATTTATAAAATCTAAGAGTTCCTCTGGATAATTCTGTATTCTTTAAACTTGCACACTGGAAAGTTTCAATGAAACCTCTCCTGCTCTGGAGAGAAAAGGATCCAGAACTAACCAGGCTAATGAGGCCAAGCCAATAAACATGGAAAAATGTGAAATTCTTAATCTACAATTCATTGGGGTCACTCCATCCCACCAGGTCCTTGGACAAAGATATGTCCCCAGTTGGGATTTCCTTGCACTATTTTAGATCTTTTTGGGATTGTTTGCTGGGCAGTTGGGCTCTGGGTTGCAGGGATGTAGGAGTTGGAGGGTTTGTAGCCTCTTTTAGCCCGAGGCTGGGGTAGAGGATTTGTTCTTAGGCAGCTAATGACTGTGTGGAGACGTTTTAAAGTGTCCCTGCCGCCTGAAAAGGGACCCATTTACCAACAGCTCTGAAAGGGTTTTATTAGGCAGGAACTACCCAAGCAATTAACGCTGCTACTTCTCATTAAAATGAGCCTCTTGAATGCAATTAAAGGGTTCCTCAACCCCTCAGGCAAGGCCAAGGGGCTGCCCGGGTGTCAGCTGCACTCAATACCCACACCAAACCCTTGTTTCAATCTCCAGCAGGCATTTTGCAGCTCTCCCAGCCATCCTGCTCAAACCCGGGATTTTGCTTGTTATTCCTGATTTTCCTATTCAGAAGCCAATGCCCAGAGCTGTTTCTCTGTCTTTGCTTTGAAGGACACCATGCCTAAATTCCTGACCTCCAACTGGATTATTGATTCACCAGCATGTCAGGATCTCACAGCTTTTTAGGTATCTGAGGCTGCAGGACACCCACTCTTGCACTATTTGTTGGGTTTTTTTTTTAATTGCTAACACGGTGAGATGGACTCTAGGAAATGACAATTTCTGTCTTCAGGTTTGGACAGAGCTAAAATCTCCTCTTGGGTCTGCACCAGGTGGCTACACAGAGGAACAGGGCATTCTTTTTTCATGTTTGCAGGTTGCTTGGAGTTATCAGTCTGTAAAATATGTCTTGGGAAGAAAAGAAGCAGCCTTGGGTGAATGTAACTACTTGGGAATGGGGAGAAAAACACTGACTTACAGCAAATGCTGTCATCCCCGAGTTCAGCACCTGTGAATGATGAATTTGTGATTCAGCCCTGATCCATGTACAAAAAGGTGTTGTAGGACTCTGTTGCTCAGCTGGACCCCTTAACAGGGGACAAACCCAGGCATTTCTAAACATGATTCACCTCTCAGCATTAACTGGCTGCTTTAGGATGAGAGGAATTACCCTCTGGAAGTGCAAAGGAAGCTCAGGGTGGCTGTCACAGATGGCTCCATTTGAGGAATCTCATTCCATGAGTACAGAGGTGCAACAGGGCTCAGCCAGAGCTAAAAATCTGTAATAATATCTACAATAACTTCTGTAAAATCTGTAATAATATCTACCATAACAAAGGGAGTTGCTTCTGGGTGCAAGCTGTGCTTTGGCTTCTCTGGGAGCTAAAAACTGTTTTCTCAGTCCTGTGGCTGCTCCAGTTTGCATTCCCACTGTGTATCTCCAAAGCAGCCTTCATGGAAAGCCTGGGAAGATGGAAGGTGATCTCCACACAAAATTTTAGAATCACAGAATACCTTGAGTTGGGAGGGATCCACAAGGACCATCAAGGCCATCTCCTGGCCCTGTCCAGGACATCCCCAAGAATCCCACCCTGTGGCTGAGTGTTGTCCAAATGCTTTTTTGGACTCTGGCAGGCTTGGTGCTGTGGCCACTTCCCTGGGGAACCCGTTCCAGTGACCAACCACCCTCCAGGTGAAGAATTTTCCCCTGACATCCAAGCTAAACTTCCTCTAATACAACTTCAGTTTGTTGTTGATCAGTTCAGTTGAGTCCTGCACTGGTCACCAGAGAGAAGGGATCTGTGCTTGCCCTTCCTCTTTCCTTAATGAGGAAGCTGCAGACCCCAAAGAGGTCTCACTTCAGCCTCCTCTTCCTCAGCTGAACAAACCAAGTGGCCTCAGCAGCTCCTCCTATGGCTTCCCCTCCAGACCCTTCACCATCCTCATGGCCCTCCTGTGGTCACTCTCTGGTTCCTTTATATTCCTTAAATTCACTGTTTAGAGCCCACTGTGAGGAAGTTCTTCAGGGCTTTGCAAGACTTCTCCAAGGCAGGTGGGCACCACCAAACTCTCACTCCAAGGGTTCTTATCCATAGCAGACATCATGTTTGTGGATTTAAGGATCTTACTCCTTACAACAAAAAGAACTCACTGCTCACTGCTGCCAAGAACCCAAGTTCATTAGGAGTGGGTCTCTTTTTTCCCTTGGTTTTAGATGATTAAGAACTTTTTGATGGCTCTGCCCTGCACTGACTTGCTGGGGTGGATCTGTCTGTGGAGCCTCACCTGCAAGACATCAGTGTGAGGAGCATCCCTGGACCAGCATTTGTGCCAAGGCTGTGCCAGCAACAGGTATGGCCAGGTACCACCGTGTGAGCACAACTATTTCTCCACAGGAGGTGAAGACATGGATATTTCTTGTATCATATAATCCTGGAGTGGTTTAGGTTAGAAGAGACCTGAAAGATTATCTCATTCCAAACTCCTGCCATGGGCAGGGACACTTTTAATTAGACCAGGTAGCTCCAAGCTCCATCCAACCTGGCCTTGGACACTTCCAGGGATGAGGCAGCCACAGCTTTTTTTGGAAACCTGTGCCAGGGCCTTGCCACCCTCCCAGGAAAGGATTTCTTCCCAGTATCCCATCTAACCCTACTCTCCTCCAGCCTAAAGCCAGTACACCTTTTTTCCCATGTGAGCTTGCTCATTGAACTGAGCCAACCCCCCTCTTTTTTGCTTTCTCCTGCCTTTGAAGCCTTGAGCTCCTGTTTATTTACAATCAGCTGTTCCGTTTAACTGCAGCACTGCCATTTCCTCACTGCTGTGCTCCGGGATTCCTTTCCTGGCATGGAACAATCCATTCTTTCCCTCTGTTGTTCCCTGTGCCAAATTATTTCCCTGTAGCTCTCCCCCTACCCCCCACCCCCATGGTGATTCTTTCACTGGAGATCAGCCCCACTCACTCGGCCTGGTGGATCTGCAGCCTGGACTTTATTTAATGAATCTCACTGAAGCTGTTATCAGTGCTCCCAACACTCTGCTCATGAATATTCATGAGCCAAACCACTGCTCAGGAGCTATAAGGGAAGGCGACAGTGCCAGTCAGCAGCTGCTGCCGAGACAGATCCCAGCCTTCAGCTATAATTACACCTGGAGATGTGTTGTCAGAACAACCCTCACTCACGGATTAGGGCATTCCTGATTTTCCAGGCGTGAAGAGGGCATTCTCTTATTGCCAGCAATAATATTTCAGGCTTGATATTGCTCCCCTCACAAAGCAACGCTGCCTGTTGCATGCTAAACATCACAGCAGTAATACAGTGAAAATACAAAGAGTGCAGCCAGGGTTGGGGCAGCTGCCTGCAGTGAAATGGAGTGATAAGAATTGACTGAGGCACTGCTGGGCTCAGTGAGTCGTCAATAAATGCTGTCTCCCTACACCCACAAATGAAAAGATCTGAAAACAAATGTAAGCAATATTGATTTTATTTTTTTTTTTTAATTTGTCAAGCCTGGAGGATTCACAGCAAGGCCTAAATCCCAGCCCTTGGTGCCTTGGGAAATTGTTATTAATCCCTAGGAAATGGCATTCTGGGAAAGAACATGGATATGCTACATCAGCTGCTTTGAGTGTCACGGGATAAAGACCAGCTAACTGGAAATCAGCTTTGGATTCAAGGGAAGGATGGCAGATCTTGCATTTCTGGACTAAGACTTGAAGAGCTTCACCTCTACTCTGTCATCTTATTCTCAACCAAATCACTTGCTGCACTCCAGCCTGGCTTGTTTATTCATTTTCTGTGAGAGAAGGAGCAGGAGCTTCCCCCTCTTTCTTCAGATTAAGGGCTTGGAGCAACCTGGTCTAACGGAAGGTGTTTCTGGCCACGGCAGGGGGATGGAATTCGGTGATAATCGAGGTCCCTTCCAACCCAAATGAGATGATCTTGAAGGTCCCTTCCAGCCCAAACCACTCTGTGATGTTATGATTAAATGAAAAAGCCAAAAGCACCAAGCTTGTGGCTGTCTTTGGCATGGGACACCCCTCTGTCCTGCCAGCTCTCCTCTGCTCTCCTGCTTCGATGATTGGTTGTTGGCATCACAATCAGGAGAATTTTGGGCCTCCAAAAACCTCCTCTTTTTTCTGTAACTGGATTTTTGATTCAGGTGTTTGTTGTTGACCTGATTCTTCACCCAGTGGGCAGTCAGGAACTGGAATGGGCTCCCCAGGGAAGTGGCTACAGCATTTGGACAACGCCCTCAGTCACATGAGTGATTTTTGGGGTCCTGTGCAGGATCAGGAGTTGGAATTGCCTTTCCAACTCAGGATATTTTGATTCTAATCAAACAACCTCCTTAAACACCCTCCTATCCAAAATATGTGTATGAGAAGCATTTTGGCTTCATTAAAAAATGTCTTTTAATGAAACAGGGCTTTAAAATCTGGAAATGCTCATCAGGAAAGCACTGGAAAACTTGGATTCTCTTCTCTGCACCTTGAGAACTGGACTAAGTTTGCTGTGGAGTGCCCACCTGTGCTGGCTCAGTAAAGATCCTACAGCAAGTGGTCTGAGAATGGTCTTAAATATAAATTGAATTGGATTCTGGCAGGGACCATTGGATCAGCATGTGTGGACTGCAAAGCTGAGTACCCAGGAGCAGAATTCACAGCATGGAGAGAAGCCCTGAGGTCAGACTCATTCTGAATTCACTGCTTTAGCCCAGGTTTGATCACGGACAGAGATAAACCTCTCATCTGTGAGTGATTTACACCCCTCTGCAAAGGACTCAGCCTAAAGTGTTGTTCCCAGCAAGGACTGGGAATGAGTCACCGCAGTGAGTGAAAGGAATGAGGTAATGCCTGGTTTGACCACAGGCCATCAGGCTTAGGATGTCACAGCCAAAATGTGACACTTCTCTGAGTCAGACCCAGGGATGAAGCAAAATAGAAGAGTTTAAACCCTCTTTGAGGTGTTACAAGTGAGTTGAACTACCCAAAACCAGCCGTGCCAGCAACTCAGCACTGCCTTGGATGGCACAGCCCTACTAATGATTGTAATGATGGAGAGACAAAGGGGGCCATGTGATATTTCAGGTTTCTTGTCTTGGAGTTTTTGCTCTTTTATGGGTCCTTTCTCCTTTTTTTTTTTTTTTGAGGGTGCATTTCTGTATCATCATGTCAGTCTGGTCCAGAACTATTTAATTTTGAATTTTCTAGTAAACAAGCAGAGTCAAGACTTTCACACAAAGCTGTCTGCCCTCACTTCAGCAGTTCAGAACCACCCTTGATCTCCTTTTGCTGCTAAAGATCTGATCTGTATTTCATTTCAGATTTACCCACTGTCAGATGGAACTGTCCTTGGTCTCACCAAGCCTTCCAGCTCTGGCTCACTCTGTGTGACAGAGATGTTGGGAGAAGGTTCCATGCCACAGATAGGACATAGGGATTTTGTGGATGATTAAGAATAGATTAATTGCTAATAAAGTGTCTGGATATTGTCAGTGTACCTAATTTATAAGTCTGTCATATAATTACAATGGATTATTTTATAATCAGGTTGTGGTCACATCTTGAGTGCTGTGTCCAGTTTTGGGCCAATCACTTCAAGAAGGACATTGAGGGGCTGGAGCATGTCCAGAGGAGGGAACAGAGCTGGGGAAGGGTCTGGAGCACCAGGAGCAGCTGAGGGAGCTGGGAAAGGGGCTCAGCCTGGAGAAAAGGAGACTCAGGGGGGACCTTCTGGCTCTGCACAGATCCTGGATGGGAGGCTACAGCCGAAGGGGTTGGCCACTTCCCCCAGGCTCAAACTACACATGGGGAGGTTCAGGTCAGACATCAGGAGGAATCTCTTCATGGAAAGGGTCATCAAGCATTGGAATGGACTGCTCAGACAGGTGGTGGAAGCACCATCTCTGGAGGTGTTTAAGGAAAAACTGGACCTAGCACCCAGTGCTTGGTGGTGTTTAACCTAAGGATGGAACTGATGATCTCAGAGTTCTCCTCCAACCCAATCGATTCTGTGGCTCTGTGCTGCATTTCTGACTTGCCCAGAGTCAAAAGAATGACACCCAAACCATGTCCTATGGCTGCCATGATGCTGAGGGCAGGTTCTGTCTCCCACAGGCTTTTCCTGGCTTGCACCCATTCAAACCTTTCCTCCTCCTGCACCAGCAAAAGATGCAGCTTGTGAATCATCCCCCAGCCCTGGCTTGTTTCCCCCAGTATTTACAGCCCCTTCTCATCTTTACAGCCCTCCCTCAGAGTACCTCTGGTTATGAAATAGCTGCTGATGATTCTTTTTCCCTGAGAAATAATTCAAGCCCAGAGGGGTCTCTTGGCACCCAGTAGAAAACATTGCTGCCAAAAAAGCAAATCTAAATGCAAATTTAGACCCATTTCAGGTTTCTCCCTGCTGGCAGATGCAGTCAGATCTCACTTCCTTTCTTGTCTCCATTATAAAGTCATGGGTATTTCCTAGATATCTCCAACGAGAGCCTGGGAAGAGAGAATTGGGGTAAGATTTTTCCCCATCACAGTTTTGTTTATCAACAAACAATGTTTATTTCTTACTGGCAGGTAGAATGCTCAACTGGGAACTTAGGACAAGGGGGAATGGCTTTAAGCTGAAAGAAAGTCGATTTAAATTGGGTGAGGCCCTGGCACAGACAAGTTTTTGACATCCCATCCCTGGAAGTGTTCAAGGCCAGGCTGGGGGACTTGGAGCAACTTGAGGTGGTGGAAGGTGCCCCTGCCCATGGTAGAGGTTTGGAATGAGATGGTCTTCCAACCCAAAACATTCCATGATTTTATGATTTTCTGAACCTTTGTGATTTCTATGACTTCCTATGACTTTTCCTACCTTAGGCCTGGCCTTGCTGCATCCTGCTTTGCCTTCCTCTGTTGCTCGGCATTGCACTTGGTCTTTGCTCCCCATGGTGGCACTGGTGGGAAGAAGGAACGAGCTCTGCATTTTGCCCTCAACTTTTCCTGGAAAGAAGGCAGAACCAGTGAGTTTCCATTCAGTGCTGGTGTCCAGACTTGCCTTTCTTTTCTGCATAATTTTTAACCTGGTGCAGAGTCTAAGCCTTTAGACTGGGCTTAACAGCAGGAGATTTATTCTCCATGGCTGAAGAATCACAATGACCTGAGCTTAGAATAGGCTTTTTTGATCATGAAAATTCTTTGAGAATGGATAATTTTTCTCTCTGTGGCTTTCCAAGCATTTTGGGAAGGCGAAAGTATCCTTTTCCCCCATTCTTCCTTTGAAGTGATAGCCTTATTTATCCCCATGTATCTTGACAGGAAACAGGCACTGATGAGTTAAAGAACAAGGTAAAAAAGTAATAGGTATCTGCCTAAAAAAGTAATAGGTATTTGTCTAAAAAGCCAAGTAAGCAGAATTTAGATATTTCTATTCGAGAATCTTTTATAAAAGAGTCTTGCTTGACTTGTCTATGAGCTTGAAATATCTCAGTACTGAGATTCTGGAGTCTGCAGTTCATTATTCATCTAATTCTGAGCTAATGAGAAGTGAAAGCACCACCCACATTAGATGAGAGCCAGAAGAAATGGTCTTGTGCTGATAAATTTGAGTTTTGTGAAGTATTTGAGCTTTCAAGGGGTGGCACAGAGGAACAGCAGTGCCTGCACAGTGATATCTCCTGTGACCAGCTGATAAAAGATGTAAACAGACCTTTGTTTTCACATATATTGAACTTTTCAGAGGGAAGAAAAATCTTTTCCAGGCTCAGCTCTAGAGGCAGGGAGTTCAAAACAACAAACTTTAGTCTCAGATTGGAATGCTGGTTTTGTTTATCTTGGTTGCAAAAGACAAAAAAATTTTAAAAGTCATTTCTGAGTGAAAGGTTTCTTTTCCCTCTTGTGGCATTAAAAAGTCATAACCTAACTCAGCTAATACACACAGCAACCAAAATATCTCTGCAAAATGAGTAACTAAAAAGGGGGGTTTCAAATGAGTTAGAGACAGGAGTTCAGCAGTTTGGGAACAGATTGTCCCAGTGCCCTGGTGCCAAGCCAGAAACCTTGGGGAGAGGTCTCTGCCTCGCTGCCCTAGGATTTGTTGGGGTGTCTGACCCACACCAGTCTGTTAGCAACTCTTCCCTTTCTCATTTTCCATGTGTTTTCCTGGCCACGGCCCAGGGACCTCCATGCACAAGAGGTTGGAGGGTGTGTGATGGTTTGTGGCAGGAATTAATTGGAATTGTGCCTTCAGCAGGGAGCTGGGAGGGCTTGAGAGCTGGCAGGTGCAGGTGGATAATGTGGAAGCTTGGGCGTTGGGTGAGATGACCCCAAGATGCTGAGATCCTCAATAAAAACCATCCTGAGAAACTCAACATTACTGGCAATGAACATTTGCATCCCAGAAAACCAAGTGTGTCCCAGGAAACCTCAAGAGAAGCACCAGCAGGTTGAGGGAGGTGATTCTGCCCCTGTGAGACCTGCCTGGAGCACTGTGGCAGCTCTGGGGTCCCCAGAATATGGATGTGGAGCTGCTGGAGTGAGTACAGGGGATGCCACCAAGTTGATGTCAGGACTGGAGCCCCTCTCAAAAACACAACACAAACAATATTCCAGGGTTTAGAGTTTTCTGGTTTTTTTTTTTTGTTTTTTTTTTTTTTTTCCAATTAACCTGTAGAAAATGGATAAAGATGCAGAAGAAAAGAAAAAAACCAGCAGTGCTACCACCTGGCTCTGCTGGGTGGTACAACAGGACAAGAGGCAATGGGAAGAAACTGGAATGAAGGAAGTTCCACCTGAATGAGAAGAAGAACTTTTCTGGGATGTGACCATGCATGGGAACAGGCTGCCCAGAGGGGGTGGGGAGTCTCCTTCCCTGGGGATAGTCAAAATCCACAGTCTTAGGGACACAATCCTGGGTTACCTGCTCGTGGGGATTCCCTGCCTGAGCAGTGAGGTTGGACTAGATAACCTTTGTGTCCCTTCCAAGCCCAGCCATTCTGGGATTCTGGGATTCACATGCAGCTGAAGCACTGCACAATGGGTAGATCTAAGGCTCCTGGAGAATATTTTCCTTCCTGAGGTTTACCAACAGTGCCCAGGGCTGACAGCAAACCTTCGGGATATTGTTCTTGGCAATCTGACAATCCCAAGTTATCACTTCCATGTGTTAACTTCCCGGCTCTGCTGTGGAGCCTGACTGGGAGAGCTGGGAATGTCCAGCCTGGAGAAGAGAAAGTTCCAGGGGGAGCATCTCTTGGGTGAGTAACAGGGATTCACCTTTTCTATTGTTTCTCTCTCCATTTTCAGACCATAATTTTATCATTTGTTGGACTGGCCTGACAAGCAAAGCTCCCAGTAAATGATATTGCCATGAACACCTCTCACTGCCATCCTTGTGATATCCAGAGTGTGCATTCCCAAGGGAATGCACAAACCTGCTGCAAGACCCCTGAGATGGGATGAAGGATCGTGAGCCACAGCTGAAGTGAGGAAGATGAGGGGAAACACCTGGTAAGACACTCAGACAGTGATGGAGAAGAGATTCTGTGAATGGAGAATCTCAGGAAAAGCTTGGGCTAAAAACTGGAGCGAGAAGCATTGACCACCTCTGAAGGGCAAGGGCAACCCATCACATTTGGGTTGGCTTCAAAACAAAATTCAAGCTTTTCAGAGAAATCAGGAGTTGGCCTATGAGACACTGACTTAGTTTATGCAGTTGAAGCAGCACCTCTGGTTCCTTCCTTGCCTTTTTTCTGGGATTTACATGTTGGAAAGATAAAGAAAAATAAACTCTGTTTACAAATGAACCACAGGGCAGTTTTGACCATTAAAGGTGTGAAAAACTGGACTGTGATGCTGCACCACTGCAAAGCAGAGAATATTGTACTGAGAGCAGGGCTTCCATATTTACACAAGCTGGGAGTTTATTTGGAATATCACAAACCAGTCCACATCACCTTCAGTCAGGCAAGGTGGTGCAACATGAAATCCATGCAGGCAGGAGAAGAAAACCTGCAAGGACTGTCAGAGCTAAAGAAGACTTCCTTTTAATAGAAAAGACTGGAAGAGCTTGGCTGGAGCTGGAAGTTGAGTAGGGCTGGGCCTGGTCTGCAGACTCTGCCTCCAGACAAGCAGCAGGAAGGAGGAAGAATTATTTTAGCTGCAGGATGAAGCTGGCACCAGGACAAAGAGCTAAAAATTCATCTCAAGTGAATGTTGGATGCAAAGTAAAATATTTCTAAGCATGAAAATTAAATAAGGTTTTGGAACACCCTCCCAAACGCCTACCAGGTTTGGGATGGTTTGAGATCCATGTGTGAGCAGGACTATGGAAAAACCATGGAGCTCAAGGAGCAGAAAACTCTGTCAAGTCATACATCAGTCTTAGAAAGACATCCTGGCAACTTAAACTAAAAGAGGGGAGGTTTGGATTGGATATTAGGAAGAAGTTCCTCCCTGTGAGGGTGCTGAGGCCCTGGCACAGGTTGCCCAGAGAAGCTGTGGCTGCTCCATCCCTGCAAGTGTTCATGGCCAGGCTTGGAGCAGCCTGGTCTGGTGAAAGTTGCCCCTGTTCATGGCAGAGGGTTTGGAACTGGATGATCTTGAAGTTTCCTTTAAATCCAAACCCCCTGAACACTAAGTCAAATCATGCTGTAAATGCACTGGAGGAATCCTCAAGTGTCACAACCCAGGACATCCCTCTGGCTGTCCTGAGCAGCCAAGACCCCTGCCAGGGGTCTCAGAGACCCTGGCACAGAGCCCAAAATGCCTGTGGTTCTGATTATGACCTGTGGAGCAAGTTACCAACCTTAGATGAACATCTGCAAGCCACAACAAATTAAGTAGAATGATAGTGACTTTATCACAAGGTGAAAAAGTCGATTTTAGGGTTTCTAGAATGGGGGTTCAGGGGGCAAGACAGAGAGATCTGGGTGTGTCCTGCCTTTCTCTTTCTTCTTCTTGGCCTCCATCTTCTGCTGTGATGTTGGCACTTTTAGATTGGTTTAGAGTAGCAGCTCACTGTCTAACATAGGTGACAGGTATTGGAAAGTAATTGTAAACATTGTATATGTAGTTTTTTAGTATAAAGACATAACACCGGGGGCAGGTAGAGTGCCCTGGACTGTCCTGCTGAGAGGACCTCAGCAGGACAGGAGAAAGAATTTTATGGATAAGATGCAATAAACAACCTTGAGACTGAGAAATGAAGAGCTCTGACTTCTTCTTCAAGTGCCGGGATGGGAAAAGAGACTTTCCAACTTTTCTCGGGGACACTCTGTCAAGCTAGAGACCCCGACACTCAAGGATTTGGGAATTCTTACTTGTGTCATTCCTGCTCTCTGGTCTTGTTCCACAAGGACATGAATCCTTACCCAGAGCTGCCTCCATTTCCATGTGTGGGTACAAGTGAAAATTAAGAATTTTCCATTGAAAAAAATGTCCTGAAGATATGAAAATAAAAACGAGGTTTACTTCAAATATATGAACATTCACTCAAAGAGTGGTTTGGGAATTCTTACTTGTGTCGTTCCTGCTCTCTGGTCTTGTTCCACAAGGACATGAATCCTTACCCAGAGCTGCCTCCATTTCCATGTGTGGGTACAAGTGAAAATTAAGAATTTTCCATTGAAAAAATGTCCTGAAGATATGAAAATAAAAACAAGGTTTACTTCAACTATATGAACATTCACTCAAAGAGTGGTTGAGCACTGGAACAGATTCCCAAGGGAAGGAGTGGAGTCACCATCCCTTGAAGTGTTTATAAAATGAGATGTGGCATTTGTGGGCATGGTTTAGTGAATATGGCAGTATTGGATGGAAGGCTGGACTTGATGATCTTGGAGGTCTTTTCCAACCTTCATGGTTCTATAATTTAGAGGCCACAATTTCCCCACTCACAGCTTTAACATGTTTACAGGAGATAAATATCCCAACACTGTTTCCACCATATTTGATTAGGGCTTTAATAATGCTGCTTTTTTTTTTCTTTAATGTAATTTAAATTGCATTCATAATTTTGAAGGATGTTATTAACTGTGACAGCCATAAAAACCTTTTATTTGTGTAAGGCTTGGGTAAACATTTTCGTGGTGCTCAGGAGCACTGCGGGTTTGTCTCTTTGGGGAGCATCCAAATAAGTCTCAGCACAATCACTAATGTCACCAGAAAACTTAAATTCTGCAAACTGAATGGTTTTAAAGTTTTTCCAAGGAAGATAACAATGAAAGTGGTTCTCATTTAATTTGACTGCAGGCTGGAGGATACCCCCAGGAACAAAATTCCAGCCTGGGGAAGCTGGAGATGGTTCATTCACTGCCCTGTTCCTTTGGTAAATTGGCTTTCCAATCGTGATGGTTATAGGAAGAAAATAAGTCTTTTGCAAACACAAAATCTTGGAATTATTTAGATTAGAAAGGACATTAAAAATCAACTCATTCCATGCCCTTCCACTTTACCTGGCTGCTCCAAGCCCAATCCAACCTGGGGCAGCCACAGCTTCTCTGGGCAACCTGTGCCAGGGCCTCACCACCCACACAGCCAAGAATTCCTTCCTAGAATCTAATCTAACCCCACTCTTTTTGCTTCAAAACCCTGGTCCCTTTTCCTGTCACTCCACCCCTCATCCCAAGCCCCTCTCCAGCTCTTCTGGAGCTCTGAAGTCTCCTTGGAACTTTCACTTCTCCAGGCTGAACAGTCCCAAATCTCTTAGTACATCTGCAAAGGTTTGGTTGGTTAAGACAACGCAAAAGATCAAAAAGTAAAATCTGGATTATTAAAAGGAGGAAAAAGAGTCACTCCCTGTGTGACAAACCTGAGTAATTTGGTTGTCATTGTCTCCTGTGCAAAGATTCCATCCACCACTGTTACTCAAAAATGTGCTTGTGGGAAGATGAACATTTACATTCCTGTATCTATTTGTTATTTAATGAGGGGGAAAAATCTCAGTTATCGATGGCGTTTTTTTCACTGCCCAGAGCTTGGTGTTTGTCATCATGAAACAGGGGCGGGAGGAAGGCAAAGGGAGGCTTTGTCTGCTCTATTTTAGGTTTTCACTTGGGGCTGGATGAATAACTAAATAAAATATCGAGTGTGAGGAGCCTTTTGTTCTCCTACAGCCTGCAGGAAGTCACAAAATACTCCCTACTTGCAAGCAAGGAGTAACAACTTGATTAAACTCCCTGAAAACGTGTTTGCTTTTGCACACTACTAAGGAAAAGGGATCTTAGCTATGGCTCCAATCAAACTGTAAAAAATAATAATTTTCCAGGGATGGAAAAGGCCTTTTTGATCCAGGTTGTCACGCAAAGAGTTTGTATTTGTCAGAAGTCTTTAAGTTTTGATTAAAACCAAGAAAACCTTAGAACTGGATTAGAAAGATTTTGAAGATAGAGAATTTTCATGCTCTAAAGGTGGGCTGTTTTTATTTTTTAGCAGATTTATCAAAAAAAAGATTTTGTTTTTTCAACATCTGAAGGCATTCTGGGTGAAAAATGTAAAGTGTTGTGGAAGGAGAGTTTTTTGATGGAAAGCCAGGAATCATATGTAAAGAAATACTAAAGAAGGATTGAGTTCTTTCCAAATAAGATTAATTCAGCTTTTCTTTTATTTTTTTTCCCTTTTAATTCTGAATCCATTTGATATGGGGAAGCCAACAGAAATATAAACTGGATTTACATATTCCTTTTGTCTGTTTTCAAAAGTGAAATCTGGCTGACAAGCATTAAAAGTGACAAATTAGTAAAGAAAATAAACCAATGTTCCTTCCACCCTCTATAAATAAATCCCTGGAATATGGAACAGAAATCTGTGAAATTATTTGCTGTAAATGTAAGTTCAGGGTAGCGAGCATAAAGGAAAATTTAGATATCATCTAGCATATGCACAAAGAGAGATCTCCATGGTAAAATATCCATCCTAAGCAAAACCAGCCTGAACTGGAATTCACCTTTAGTGTGGTGACAGCCCAACAAATGTTAAAATGCAGCAGAAATAGAAACAAAATGAATCCCCAGGACACCAGCTTTTCCCAAATCCTCTTCTCTTACAGATTAAAATATCAATTATGTCATGAGAAGCATGACAGCAGTGATTAATGTTTCTATAAGGAATGTGCTCTGACAGCCAAATCATGATCCCCAATCCCTGGAAGTGTCCAAGGCCAGGTTGGATGAAGCTTGGATCAACCTGGAAGATGTCCCTGCCTGGGGCAGAGGCGTGGAACAAGATGATCTTGAAGGTCCCTTCCAACCCAAACCATTCTATGATTTTCCCACGTATCAATTGCTAATTCCACCAAATTTATGGAAGGGAGTTGAATTCAGAGCTCCATGCCTTTCCAGGAGCACCAGGATGCACAAAACCCAAGAGCTGGTTATTCCTTGTGTGGTACAAGTGAGGAACTGCATTGAAACAGCTGATGCTGCTACCCAGGGAACTATTCATCCAGCTGGAGTTGGGAATTTGGGAAGAATCTCTTCATGGAAAGGGTGGTCAAGCACTGGAAGGGGCTGCCCAGGGAGGTGCTGGAGTCCCCACCCCTGGAGGTGTTCAAGGAATGTCTGGATGTGGCACTCAGTGCTCTGGGCTGGTGACAAGGATTGGTCACATTGGACTTGATGATCTTGGAGGTCTTTTCCAACCTCAGTGGTTCTGGGATTCTCTGGATTGGGCTCATGATGGCTACAGAATCAAAATTTCGCTAGAGCCAACTCCAAGAAAAACTCATGGATTTGATTGAGACAGAGCCCACAGGACAAGCAAGACCACATGGAAAACAGACTGTCATGGTTTTGTATGAAAACAGTAAACTAACTAAAAATTTTATTTCTTTACATTATCAATAGAAAAAAAAAGTTGCGAAGAAAAGTATTGTAAAAAATTTATTTTATTCTTACTACTTTTCTTTTAGTTACTATTAATAAAATTTTCTTTATATCCTTTAAAAATTTTAAACTTACTTTACTTTTCTCCTAATCCTATCTCACAACAAGAAGAAAATACATAAGTAAGTAGCCAGCACTGAAGCCCATCCCACTCACCGACACATTGATTAAAAAAAAATCTCAAAATTAAAGAAATCTTAAATTAACAAACAAAAACCACTACATAGCCAAAGGTTTTATTTTTCTCCCTAAACTTTTTGGTGCTGGCACTTTTTGCAGATGAAATATAAAACTTTGAGGGACTTGGTAGAAGGCTGAAAAATGTCAAGTGATGGTTTGGGATTGGAATGAAGGGGAAGGAGGGGATATTTGGGTTGTTCATTAAAAAAAGACAAATCCCCTGAAAGGAGACATTTCTCATGGAAATATCACTCCTTTAAAACCAGACAAACAAAGCTTTTTTTGTCTGGGATAGAGACTGAGATCAGTCTGAAACTGAAGTTGAACTGTGAATCCAAGACCTACCTGAGCCACTGGAGGCTCACTGACTCACCTGGCACCCAGGAGAAATCCCATAATTTCTGGACAGGGCTCTGAGCAGCCTGATTTAGTGGTATTGGATGATTTTTAAGGTCCCTTCCAACCCTTGTATAATTCTATAAGTCCTTTTTCTACATGATGTTTATCACACGAGTCTGTGGTTGAGAGGAGCTGCAGTTTCTCTCTTTCCCTTGTGTCCAGAGTGGAGTTTATCCAGCTTTGCTGGCCAAGAACACACACAAAAATGACATTATCTTCTTTTCTCTTCCTAGGAAAGACCCATTTTCCAGATGGTTACAATATCATTCCAGAATTTTCTCCATGCCCCATAATCTCTGAAAATGCAAAGGGTCTTCAGGAAAGCTGCCCTGGTGAACTTGTGTGGGATGAAAAGGCAGAAGAAAAGGTATTTAAAAATTACAGCAGAAGTTCTGGGGGAAGGGAGGTCTTGAAAGGACAAGAATGGATTCCTCTTCTTGGTCCTAATTAGGATTTGAGAAATTTTTGTGGGCTAATGAAGAGCAGACATGTTGAAATGTCACTCATGTACATGGCAATTTAAGAGCCTCCCTTCCTGGAGAGAGTTATTATGGGATATTAAAGGCCAGTGTCTCAAAATCACAATGGAAAATTAATCCTTGCCTTGAAACTAAAGAGTGAGGAGGAGTTTTCTGGGTGCATTAAAAATGTGTTTAATACCTAACAGGCCAAAAAGAGAAAAATTAAGGAAGAAACGGCTGGAAGAAAGTGATTAATTGACAATAAGCACAAACCATCATCCCAGGAATCACCAGAGCACCTGCTTGACAAAGCAACATCCTTTCCTCTAATGTATTTTCTCTAATAACATTTGCCCCTTTTCTTTTCAAAGATCAGTTAATTGAGCTTATACCTTAGTTTGTTTTCACCCTTTAATTGTCTCCTTCCATGTCCTGAAAATGCAGCTTTGCATTCTGCAAGGGCTTCCTTCGAGGTGCTGTGTTTAATACTCTAAAATGCTCTGGGCTAATCAGAATCACTGGTTTGGACCATGTTTTCAGTTGGATCAGGGTTATTTTATCTGTTCCTTAGACAGCAAAAAATTTTTCTTGTGAGGGTGGTGAGGCCCTGGCACAGGCTGTCCAGAGAAGAATTTCTGTCCCTGGAAGTGTCCAAGGCCAGCTTGGAAGGGGCACGGAGCAACCTGGGATAGTAAGGTGTCCCTGGCCATGGCAGGGGGGTGGAGCTCAATGATCTTTAAGGTCCATTTCAACCCAAGCTTTTCTGTGATTCCATGATATCTGGAGAATTAGAGGGAAGTAGAGGCAACTAAAACAAATTGTCAAGTTCCCAAACAACAATCATTTTGCGTTTCTCATTTTCTTAAAATCTGGCAGCTGGGGAGGCAGCATTCCCTCTACATGGTCCTCAAAGATTTAAGAATGAGCTCTTATGGTTTGGGGTTCTTTTTTTAATCAGAGTGGGAAAAAAAATCATTCAGGGACTATAATTCTTTGTACACTGAGTTTATTCCAAAGAACAATTTAACATGAATTCCTCAATTTGGATGCTCCTCTGTTCATATCCTTCTGTTCCACTTTGGACTCTGCTGGGGGATATCTGTGCCAACGTTCCTTGCACCATGGCAATTTCCTGCTCTGGGAATTCCTTGAAATTACTTTAGAATGATGTAACATTGCTAAGCCCATTGCTCTCATCCCGTAAAACAGGAGACACCTGCAACCAGGTGGGATTCCCTGTTTACTATAGTGTTTATTAGCTGTCACCATTCATAGGCTGTCTATATTTAATTCAGCACATTCTGCTTCGATTCACTGGCACAAAATAAAGATCATAAAGCATCAAGGCTCTAAGAGAAATAGAGAACTTCATTTTCTGCAAAAAGTCACCTTTATGTGTGGATTTTTGGGTGCACTGGGCACTGTGAAAGCATCAAAATTATGTAGAGCTGGTAAACCAAGATATTTTGAGGTGCAACAGTTGTCATGGTCATGTTTGAGGATGTTGAGCAGGCAGCCAAAAGTGCCACTCAGTGACAGCATCCCAGCAGGGCCAATGACACACAAAGAAGAGGAAACAGAATTGGGATCACTAAAAATAGAGCTCTCCTGCCATCAATGCCAGAATTATTTCCTTTGTAGGAAGGACAGAGAAAGACTCTGAAGGTGCCATCCCTCTTATCTTCTGTGCAAAGCAACCAGGGGGATATTTTTGTTTGGTTTGATGTTTGCTTTGAGTAAAAATAAACTGGAATAGGAACATTGCTGCTTGTTTTGACATTAGGCATGGTTAGAGAGATGCAGAAAGATGAGAGCACAAGAAACAGCTCCTTCTTTGGGCATCTTAAATCCTGTTATCTCTTGTGGGAATTGTTCTTGGAAATGGCCTTTGATTGTCAAAATAAAGTGGTTTGGCTTCAAAAAAAAGCCCTCATTGAGATCAATTTCCACAGAACATGACAGGTGAGGCCCAGGCACAGGTTGCCCAGAGAAGTCGTGGATGTCACATCCCTGGAAGTGTCCAAGGACAAGGTGGATGGGGTTTGGAGCAACCTGAATGTTGGAGAAGGTGCTGAAAGACGTCCCAGCCCACAACAGGGTGTTGCAATCTGATGATCTTTAAGGTCCCTTCCAACCTAAATAAATTCTCTCTTCTTAGCACTTCTCAAGGCTCTTTTTCAGTTCTCACAGCCCTGACACAAGCTCTGTCTTTTGCTTGTTTGCTGAGTGTTTTTGAAAATGGGGTGCTGAGCATTCAGGGGAGACTTCTCCAAGCCTAAAGATTCTCCAAGTGGCAGATTTCCAAAATAAAGAGACACAGCTCAGTCAGCTCCAGCCTGTTGGGCTCAGGTCATTTTGGAGAGTTTGGTCTTGAAGTCCCCTGCCCAGCCAGATGCTGCTTTTTAAAGATTTCCATTTGGAGATTTAAAATGTGTCAGAAGCTGAGAAGCAAAATCCGGGTTTAGAACCAGAAAACAGCAAAAATAGTGTTTAGAACTTTCAAAAATCTTAGTGTGGGAAGAAGAGAGGAAGAGAGAAAGGAGGAGAGGGAGGGAGGGAGGGAGGGAGGGAGGAAGGAAGGAAGTGGTGGAAGGAAGTGGCGGAAGGAAGTGGCGGAAGGAAGTGGCGGAAGGAAGTGGCGGAAGTGGCGGAAGTGGCGGAAGGAAGTGGCGGAAGGAAGGAAGGAAGTGGCGGAAGGAAGTGGCGGACGGAAGGAAGGAAGTGGCGGAAGGAAGTGGCGGAAGGAAGTGGCGGAAGGAAGGAAGGAAGTGGCGGAAGGAAGGAAGTGGCGGAAGGAAGGAAGGAAGGAAGGAAGGAAGGAAGGAAGGAAGGAAGGAAGGAAGGAAGGAAGGAAGGAAGGAAGGAAGGAAGGAAGGAAGGAAGGAAGGAAGGAAGGAAGGAAGGAAGGAAGGAAGGAAGGAAGGAAGGAAGATGACATCTAAGTCTGCCTCTGAAATACTGCAGGAACCAAAGCAATTTCTCCAGTGAATCATTATTTTTGTGCGAGATCAAAGGGCAGATTTCACCTCCTGGCGTCTCACAGGGGCTGGAACATGGAACAGCTGAGCCCCTACTGCAACACAAAAGAAACTAAAATAAGAAAAAAGCAAAGCTCACAAAATCTACCAATTAAGAGTGAACACAAATGTACCAAGTTATTCAAGTGGTGGGGATCCATGGGGATATTATATAAATAAACTCACCAACACTTTTTTTCTTGAGCAAACAGGTTTAATGGAAAGTGACCCTGGGGCTGTAATGAAAAAATCTTTCAGGTACCTTCCTACTCAAACTGTTCTATGAACTTTCAGGATGTCTATCAACAACATCCCTGAAAGTTTTTCCATCTCTCAGTCTTCCCCCCTCCCTAACTCTAAGAATTATTACTGGGATAGAAAAATTGGGTTCTTATCTTGACACTTATTAAAAGCCTTAAACAGCTCTTGTTTTGCCCCTTGGCTCACAGTTAAAAAGAACAGACTTAAAGCATTTGGTTTAAATAGGAATAAACAGAAACCACTCATCCTGATAATATCTTAGAGGATGAGAGTCCAGCTGAGCACGGAATTGGTGACAAGATGTCCAGAAGGGTTTGGAGAGGCCCTGCAGTGCCAAGGTGATGGGTCCTGTAGTCAGAGAGACCTTTGAAGTGGAATTTCCCAAATTTTGAATTAAAGTAAGCACAAAAAAGTCCTCATTGAGTTGTTTTTGTTTCTCTACAGGTTTGCATTGCTGAACTCCATCTTGATGAATGTGTTGTTTAAAGAAAAGTCTTTGGATCCTTTGGAGAAAAGGAAAAAAAAATCAAATTGGATTTGAAAACAAAGATGTTCTTTGATCATTGTCTTATAAAACAGATCCATTTCTCCCATCATTAGCTTCCAGTATTTTCTGGATTGCAACAAAACTGAATTTTTGGGATCCCTAGGGAAAAGCCTCTTCTTTTCTATATTTCATGAGGCTTTGTTACACATTTGCTGTGAGTTTCCTCATTTCTGCTTATTCTTGACTTTCCCACCTGGCCTGGTCCCCTCTGTTTTATCTCTGTCTCCAATGCACAGTTGGAAGTGGAAAGTTCCCTTGTCAGAGTGTTCAGCAGAAAATTACTCAAACAAATTGCTTTTCTCCCAACTTCTCTGCCCAAAACTTCCTAAGAAACATAAACACAGTGAAAAAAGGAACACAAGAATTGCACTTTCACACCAGGGAATCATAACCTTTTTTAACATAACTCCAGCTATTTTTCAAGTACCATTTTGCTGTTGTTTTTGTGGTGTTGCTGCAGTGGCTTTTGGATTTTAGACACATAAAAATGAGCATAACTTTTAAAGACAAAATAAGCATAACTTTTTAATGACTACTGGTTTGTATTTTGGCTGATTCACTGTCAAGCAGAATTTTTGGTCATTCCTCTTCTCTATTGATGAGTTTCTTCCATGTTTTTACAGAATACTTCATGCTTGACACACCACAGGTTTGTCAAAGCTGATTTTCCAAACATCCAGACTTTCAAAACTATCTATTATTCCAACCATAACCTGTGCATTACCCTCAATATAAGTTATGTTCCTACCAGGCCTTCCAAAAAGAGACCAGAGACTTGTCTTTATCTCAGGATAAAGATTTCCTATCAAAGCAAATATGATTTTAGTCGTGCATTGAATAGAGCAGCATTAGTGGGCAGAGATTTTCTCTTCTATCCTTTGCCTGGCAGCATGTAAAATAATATTTGTTTTCCTTATTTGAAGAGGAAAATGAACTTGTTCACCTTTCTGTGCGTTAATAAAGAGAGTAAAACAATGGCACCATGAGTATCTGAGTTAATGAAGTTTTTTTCCCCTCAGACTTGTGTCCTGCTGGTTTTGAATCTTGTGGAAATATAACCCTTGAGAACCTTTGAGATCTCTGCTCTTTTGCCAGAGGGATTTTGATACCGATGAATTAAAAAACTCCAAGGAAAACACACAGAAAAGGTAACAGCCACACACACAGGACAGCCAGGTCATTACATCTAAATCCAGCTCAGAAATACTTTGGGATAGATCAGACCCTCAGGAATGGGCTGGAAGAGCATCCTTGGGGCAGAAAAAGACCTCCTGCTCTGCCCGCCTGTCTCCCACCAGGATCCCTGGGCTGTGGATTGCAGTCCTTGAGAGGGGAATGTGGGAATATGAGACTAGAGGGATTTGGGTCCAGACCCAAACACCTCTGTCCTGATGTCCTCATCCATGTGCCAGCTGGGGACCTGACAGTAAAGACAGCAATGACTTCAGAATTCACAGGATCACCAAATCATGGAATACCCTGAGTTGGAAGGGACCTACAAGGAATATTGAGTCCAGCTCTTGGTCCTGCACAGGACAACTCCAAGAATCACCACGTTCCTGAGAACATTGACCAAGATGTACATGGGGCTGTCCAAGATCCTCATAAAAAGGGCCTCTCATTCCACCCTTTTAAATTCAGTTCTTCCAGCCATTAGTGTCAACAATCCATCTAAATGATTCTGGTTTGGAATGTTTAGCATTTGAGCTGTGGTAGGATCCAGACCCAGAGCAAAATCCCACAGCAGTTAAGGACTGAATGAACAGATTATTCCTGCTCAGAGCAGTTTGCAAACAGCGTGAAGAGACTCCGACAAGCAGAGACTCCAAACCCAGGGATCTCAGCACACCATCAATTCCAGTTTCCCACAGGCATTGCCCACAATGACCATTAAGTTCCCCCACTGAAATTCAAAGAATTGGATGTGTGTTCCAAACCAATTCCCAAGATTAGCTGCTCCATCAGCTTCCCAGGGAACTCCCTGTCCTGAGTTCTCTTTCTGTGCTTCTTGAAGACAGGAGTGGAATCTGCCTCCTTCTGCTCCTGGAAACTTCCAAGGCACCATGACCTTTCAAAGGTGAGAGTGACTTTGCAATGGTATCAGATCCCACGGATCCAGCCTGTCCTCATCCATGCATTCCATAAGTCTATTTTGTCTTAGTGTTCCCTGACTGGATCCTCCTCCCCTGAGGATAAATCTTCTTTGCTCTGGTCCAGGAAACGGGGATTTCTGAAGGCTGATTTTACCAGCAAAGACTTAAATGAAGAGTACTTGGGCAATTTCCATGTTCTTTGCCACCCACCCTGCTGAGCAGCAGCCCCACATTTTCCTCACTCTTCCTTTTGCTGCTGATATTCCTGCAGAAAACTTGCTGCCCTTCGTGTCCCTCACCAGATTTAATTCCAGACGGGCTTTGATTCCCCCCTCCAGTCGTATCCATCAACTCCCTTGCATTGATTTTTTTTTTCTGCAGATGGAAATACGTGGAGATCTACAACACAGAGAACACAATCCCAGCTCCAGAGCGCATATTTGTTGGTCCATCTCGCCAGAATTTTTGCAGCTTGGCCAGCTTACACCACATATGGAGTCTTCTTCCACGGGAAAACATGGAAATATTTTGCCCAAATAAAGGCAGGGAAATCTCACCGCATGGAGTTTGGAGGCACACTTGGTTTTGATGCATCCCACGAAAAAGTCACAGAAAAAAGGGAAAGACACACGGTAAGGGCTGGAATTGATTTTTCACTATGGGATGGAATGCCAGGAGTAGTTTCTTCAGTGTGAATGTTCATGTAAAAACCTGCTGGGGTTTCTGCCAGCTCATATGGAACAAGAAAGATGCCTGTGCCACTCTGCATCCCAAAAATGGGGGCTTCAGGAAGAGGAAAGGCTGGGAAGTTGAAGGGGCAAAATATTTCCTTTGGTTTTCTTTTCAAATGTCTTGTTAAATAGACGCTCTGATTCATATTTTTTTCATGGGGAAAGATTTCTGTTTCAGGACTTCCAGGCTCAGTCAGAGACTTGGGCTCTGTGTAGGGCTTTTCAGAGTCCCCCTGATGAGTTATTCCTGGAAATCACATTCCCTTCAGCTGTGACATCACTTGCCTTCCTCTTTTCTCTATACTAATCTTCATTTCAGAATCAGTGACCTTTACTCTTTCCAAAACTCAGCTCCCCAACACCACAAGGAGGCAAAAAGTTTCTCCTTTGCCTCTCCCATTTCCACAGGTTGTAAATGTTCTGTTTTCTCTGGATATCATTGCCCATAACTTTTATCAAGGGCCATTAACACCTAAAGTTTGGGAAACCACTGAATTTTTGAACACTGACTTTTTGCTACTCATATTTTTTTTTCCCAGTTCTTATATTTCTCCTGGTTATCTCCAGTTTCTCATTGGATCCTGAAGAGAGGAAGCTGTTTCCAGAACACCCAGGATGCCAACTCTTCTGTTTTAAAGTATCCAGACCATGGATGACAGGTTTGAAAGCCATAATAACATCAATGATACAAGGTACATATATAAAATTCCACTGCACACATCCAGGCACTTTCAGCTTGGGGAGATTTCCCACAGGAGAACACAGTTTCTCCTGCTCTGATTTATTCTGATGCTTTATTCCTTTCCATCTCCATTCATCAAGGCTTGAATGGGATAACAGCCTTAATAGATGCTAATTAGCAATATAAACCATCCACTATGCAGTAATAGCAAACTCAGACTGAAAAAAGCCCTGTCAAAATAATGGTTGGGCTTAATGATTGAAAGGAGGAAAATGCAGTTGGATTCTTAATACTGGAGTGCAACTGAGAAAGAAAAGAGAAATTATTGCTTTTCCCATGTAGATTATAAGCAATTAAGAAGGCCATGGAATAAACCCTGGGACTGGAAACCCTTTGACTTTCCTGTGTCAGCTCCTCCCTGTGTTTCAGGGTGCTGCAGGAGCTGAAACACAATTTTTGTGTGTTTACTGTCAGCTCTGGTTTGATTTTGTGCTCAAGCAGGGAAGAACAGCCCCAACCAGCACAGATTTCCTGCTGGAAAGAGGAGACACATTCTGGATTCAGCTCAGAGCCTTCCTTTCAGTGGGTGCAGATGTTTTGCTTTCACTTGGAGGATTGGTATGTGCTAATTGGGCAAAGAACAGTAATTAGTCAGGGTGTGTGGGAGGTGATTTGTCTGGATAGCACCACAGAGCATCCCATAAGGCCCCAAGGCTGGAGCAGCCCTTGGGAACTCCCTGTAATTGCCTGGACAACTGGTTCACTGCAAACACCTGGAATTTGAGGCCTCTCCCTCCCTCTCCCCAAATCCTTCCCTCTCAAACATGGAACCATGGTGGCCCATTTGGAAAATAGCAAATTTCCAGGGAAAAAGGAGGATCACTTCTGGCCATGCAATGAAATTACATCCGATCATAGGATAGGATTGCAACAGAAATTATTTCATCCACACATTGCCCAGGTTGTGCAGAGAAAACCATTCCATCACACATGAACTTTAAAACATTTTTAATATATTTTATATATTATTATATTGATTAATTTGTTGTATATATTTTATATATTATGACATTATTATAATTATAATTTTCATTATTATTATTATATTTTTTAACAGTCAAAAACCATAGAAATTAATTGGTTGGATGTTCATTGGTGCCAGGTAGTGCAGTTCTTATAAGGTGTTTGGGCTCCTGTTGGATACGGATTTCTTTGCCTCTGATGTTAATTAGGTTCTCATTCTCCTTTCTTTTATCTCTCTTTTCCCAGACCAGGTGTTTTGGACCATTGGGTGATGGTTGGAGTTAATAGTTGTTATCTTTTGTGTATTTTCTGTGCTACTCCCAATCTGCTGAGATGTTCAGCTCATCAGACCTAGCCTGGTAAAACAATCTTTTGCAAAGAAACTGCAGTTCTCTTTCCGTGGGGCAAAGGTGAAGAAAAACCCATGAAAATAATTCTATAAAAAATTTTGAACTTGGTATCATTTCCAACAGTAGGACCCAAGAGAATGATCTGAAGTTGTGCCAGGGGAGGCTTAGGTTTGAAATTAGGAGCAGTTTTTCACTCAGAGCTGGTTGGACACTGCAACAGCTTCCCAGGGAATGGTCACAGCCCAAAGGCTGCTCAAGAAGTTTTTGGACAAAGTTCTCAGGCACAGGTGGGATTGTTGGGATGTCCAGGACCAGGAGTTGGACTAGATGATCCTTGTGGATCCCTACCAGCTCAGGATATTAACCTTGGGAAAGACATTCTGAAATATTAGAATGACATTCTAAAGTATTCTAAAGTAAAGACATTTTCCAGTAGTAACCCAATGCCCAATGTTTTAAAGCTGAACACATTCCTGCCACATTGTGCTGGGTAATTTTAAAGGAGAAAACCAGGCCATTAACTGAACTACACTTGTCACCAGCCTGTCCTGAAGTCCCCTGGCCAAGAGCAGATCCCTGCTCCAGAATATCTGGATGCCAATCAAAGTGCTGGCTGTGTGGCAAGGATCAGCTGCTGAGATTATTCTGACTTCAGGAAAACCACAAAATTCCTGTGAATTTGAATGTTAAAGCTAATCAGAGAAGGAGCAACTTTTTCCAAGTTGGTGTCCACTTTAAAGTTGTTGGAACAAGCAAATTCCATGTTCCTGACTCTCTGTTTAGCCACCCACCTGCCTATTTATGCAGCTAATTTTCCTCAAGAGCTTCAGAGTTCCTTCTGGGTTGCATCATTTTGTAGGAAGGATCTTACACATCATGGGATCAAAAAATAAATATCTCCCCTACCATCCAGCTTCTGCAAGCCAGATTTGGGGAGCAGAATATTAATTTCCTATAAAATCTGAAGTGAAAAGCACTGGTTCCCTATAAATATGTGTGAATACATATTTATGTGTATATATAAACAGATGTATGTGCATCTGTGTATATGAACATGCACACACACATGTATATATAAATATAAATGAAGTCTGGAAGGCACTGGAGAAATTTTTGGGGAGATGTCTTTCTCCTGCAGTGAATGTTTTCCTGGGGAATTCAACCAATTTTCTTCTCTACCATTAAATTCCAGTGTTTCTCCTACATGGCCCTCTTTCTGAGGTGTCTCTAAATTGGATTACTTGTGTCCAGAGATTTTGGTGTCTTCCTGCCTCTCCAAGAACCCAGGAATCAGAGTAAATTCCAACCGTCTTTTATTATATAATCCTGTTTATTAAAAATTAGTCTACAGATGGTGTTTCTTTTCAAGTCCACCACTGAAAGCTAGAATTATTTTTTCAGTTGTTTCTATTTACAAACAACAATAACAACAAAAGATGATGAGTTATCATCATTTATTCAGTAAAACCCCTGACATTTTCGGAAAGATGAAGTTTTTAACACAAATGTTACATAACAGGAATGTCTACAGAAGAATGCATTAAATTCCAAGCAGTTCAGGCTGTATTTTCTTTCGTTTCCCACTGCTCCTAATAACATTATTTGTTCCTCTCTAACCCAATCTTTCTCATTCTTTGTTGGTTTTACAATCTGCAAATGCCTGCGGACAGTTCTGGTCCCCTTAGTCAGGGATTAGACAAATTGCACACATTGCTTCCTTTAAATCTCATCTCCCTCCTGACTACTGAAATACTCAGAGTTGTTCTCCACCATCCTCAGCAGTTTGCCAATACTTACTTGATATTTTGATGTGCTGAACCAGCACCATTTCACAGTGGGAGTCAGCTGATCCCAAAACACTCGACCCTCTCTGTTCAGCAGCAGTTTTGGGGGAAGCATCTCATTGCTGATTGCACCAGAACATCTGATTTTGAGAAAACTGTTGCACTTGGATATTCTAATTAGAGACAAGGCTTGGCATCTCCCACACAATTAATGACAGGACAAGGGGAGATGGCCTCAAGTTGCACCAGGGGAGGTTCAGGTTGGATATCAGGAAAAAAATATTCACTGGGGGAGTGGTCAAACATAAAACAGTCTGCCCAGGGCAGTGATGAAGTTGCCAACACTGACTGTCACAAAACCCTTCTAAGGTTTTATGTTCTCAGTTGGACTTGGGCTCTTGCAGCAGTCAAATGTTTCCTTCCACAATGTCTGTCTCAAAGGAAGAGTTTATTTTTTTAACTTAAAACTTGAAATTCATCACTGCCCTCACATAAGCTCTGCACCCTTTCCCCTCCTTTTCTATAGCAGAAAAGGTCCTTTGGCAATGATATTTAAAGGAAGGTGCACACCTGAGTCTGCAGAAAGTGCTGCTGCATTGCTCTTATTAAGAAAGTGAAGATGGGATGATTCATTTGCTCCAATTTCTTTGCCTTTCAAGACAAACCAGTTTTCCTGCTCCTTTTATGCACCTTTGTTTGCTGAACTCCCCTGTCTGCCTGGGAGGCACACAAGGATCTCAAGGATTTGCTACTGCTATTTGAAAATGAATGATGGAAGAAATCCAGGGTCTGGGATTTGATTGCAATGGAGATAAGCTATGACCAAAAAATTCTTGAGCAAGAGGAGTGGAGCAGTTATTGCTGAGAGTTCCTGCTCTGACGGATGAGGATATTTCTACTACCAGCAGTACTCAAACACTGCAGGGCTGGATAAAACACTCAATAAAAGACATCATCTCAAGGAATTTGCAGCATAAATGTTATGAAGCTTCACATGCATTAGGGAAAAAATGGTGCAGTAAAAAGATTGTTCTGGGTTTAACTGCTGCAGCTGCTGCTTTTTATTTTTCTTTTCCTTGTCTTGTTTAGGTTTGAAGAGGATTTCCGAGTTTAAGAACCACAGAATTGACAGGTTTGGCAAAGACCTCCAAGATCATCACATCCAGTCTTTGACCGAATGCCACCATGGCCACTTAATCATGGCACAAAGTGCCACATTCATTCATTTTTTGAACTTAGCCCACTGATCCAGCCTGTCCAGGTCCTTTTGTAGAGCCTTCCATGCTGCAAGCAGATGGATTTCAATCCCAACACTGGCATGGTGCCCCTGGGCTCACCCAGGGAGCCTGGGTTTATCCCCTTCCCCTTCAAACCTCATTTAAAGCCCTCAATCAGCCCCAAAACTCATGGCTTAGAACTCTTTTCCCCCCTGAGACACGTGAGACCCAGTTTTCATCAGCAGCCCCAGTGCCTGTAAAACACCAGAAAAGCTAAAATTCCACTTGAGCCAGGTGTATCCTATGTAAAAATAAAACACCACCTACACCAGGTGTTGATTAGTGGGGAGGACACTCTTTATGAACATGAACAACAAATAGTGGAAGTTTATCCTGGGGCTGGACTAGATCAGGGAAATTGCCAGGAATGTCTCTTGCACAGAGAGGCAGCAGAATTCCCCGTGAGATGGCTCTGGCCAGCAAAGGAATTGTCAGGAGTGGGATTCGAACCCACGCCTCCAGGGGAGACTGCGACCTGAACGCAGCGCCTTAGACCGCTCGGCCATCCTGACCCCTGGAACTGCTCCCCTGCATACTAAAATTCCTGGGAAATTGTTTCCCATCGAGTGTGTCCTTTTAGTGTGTGGAGCATTTCCTTGGGCATCCTCCAGAAAGCAAAGAACAGCCTGAATTTTGAAACTGACAGGAGAGTGCAGCCAGGTAGGGGTAAATAAAAAGAGACAGAGGCAGAAACAGCCTAAAAATGCACCAGGAACAATTCAGATGGAATATTAGGACAAATTTCTTTGGTGAAAGGGTGGTCAAGGATGGGAATGGGCTGTCCAGGGAAGTGCTGGAGTCACCAGTCTCTGGAAGTGTTCCAAGGTGTGTGGAAGTGGCTCAGGGATATGGTGTGGTGGTGTATCCAGTGCTGGGTTAGTGATGGGATTCGGTGATCTCAGGGGTCTTCTCCAAAGGCTTGGAGTTCTCTCTATCTTCACTTAGAACTAAGCTAACAATTAGTTAAGAGGTTGACAATTAGCTTAGGGTGGGCCTAACCAGTGTAAATACCAAACATCAGCTTAATGAAGAAGGAAAAAACCCCAAAGCACCTTGAGAATCAGAATAAAAAAAGAGATACAATAATTTCTGGCATATCTCATTATCTCTGCCAGCTCCTTTTTATTTCTTTCTCTTTGTTTTTTTTTTCTTTCCCTGCAGAGTGCTGGAATTTGTCCAACAGACTTTAGATGAATTGACAGTGGCATATGCATGAGCTGATGGCTGCTGCAGCGATGAGGTTTTCCCCTCCTCCAAAGCTCAGAGCAACTCCCCAGAGATGATCTGAGCAAGGTCATCTCTTCCCTTTGAAGGTGGGAACAGGGGCACAGCAGGACTTTGCAGGGTCCAGAAACAGGGCTGAGGAAATTCAGTTTCAAATGAAAAGAAAGATTTTATTCCAAGAGAAAGGGAAATTGAGGTAAGCAGTAAATCTTCCAGAGTGAGCAGGAGTGGCTCACAAAATATATCGGAGAAAGAGAAAGCCATGCAAAATAAATTTCACCCTTTATGCAAGAGATGCTAGGGGCTTGGAACTGGATCTTTAAGGCTTCTTCCAATCTAAACCAGTCTGGATTCTGTACTATTTTAAGGAGGTTGGGTGGTAACAATACATGGCCCTGAATAGGGGTGAGGGTCTTCATGAGAGTCTTCACAGAAGAGAGGTGATATTTATAGAGACAGAGGGGGAGAGGGCTCAGAGCATGCAAAGTTCCTCCCAGCTCAAACCATCCTACGGTTCTCTATAAAACCCCTAAAACTCTAAAAATTTTAGAGGATTTTACATGCAACACTTATAACTGTATCATTACAGATGAAAACTTCAGCATCCCTTTTAGCTTTATCCTGCAGAAGGATTTCCTGAGCTTGGAAGAGTTGCTGGATGTCTATAATTATCAGCTGCTTCTGCCCACATTCCTGGCTGAAGGGAAGTCGTTAGTCTTGAGCCCTGGCTAATGGGCCATGTTAGAGAGACAGAGGAGATTTTGGCACTACAAATTCCCAGTCTAGGTGCATTTGATGGATGCAAAGCCATGTGTCACCAATGTCCATCACAGGGATGTGGCTTTAATGACAATGACCCTCTGCCCAGGGAGACAACAATGGCAGAGAAGGGAATCAAACTCCTGGGAACTGAGTATCAACCTGCCACCAAAGCGATGTACCTCATGTCTTTTATAAATTTAAAGGCAGAAATGGACAAAAAGGGCAGGAGGACAAGTCAGGGGCTTCTGTGTTGGCTTAAAAGATGTCCTGGTCAACCCCTGTTCCTCGAGCTCCTTCAGGCCTGGTGTGGGCGGCATCTGGGTGTAGGTGGCCATGGGTGAGTAAGAAAGGTTTTTTGCAGAGCTCCAGCTGGCGAGGAATGAGCTGTGCGAGGCTCGAGGGGGAAACACAATGCCGAGGGGTTTCCATTGGGCAAACATTCCGCATTTGGATTGCTTTGTATGAGAATAAAACAGCCGGCACAAAGGAAGCTGCCAACTCCCCATCAACACCACGTCCTTTTAAGGCTTTTTTTTTAACAGCTTCACAGACTCCCAGGCAGGATCGTGTAGCAGTTTTGAAATCAATGAGGCATTTGCCATTTCCCTCTCACCTTGCCTGCCTTTGGACTGGCACAGCTCCACAGCTCGGGTTTTATGCCTGTGGATCTCTCTTGCTCTATCTATTGTCAAAGCAAATGATGCTTTGGCTCGGGAAAGAGATTATTCTGGCTTGGGAAAGAAGAAGGGGAAGGAACGTTTGCTCATCATGGCAGATAAGTCATGGACTTGGAGATTTTGGAGGATTGGGGCAGCCACCACCTGCTAAGAACAAGGGCAGAGCTTCACTCCAAGGTCAGGCACCTTGAGGAGACCTTCACTAAAAGTCACTCATCCAGGGGGACATCTCCAGGATTTTATGTCCCATCCCATGTCCAGCAAGTAGGATCTTTAATCAAAAGAGGCCATAGCTCTCATTCCCCATGTGAGAAGGGATCCTTGATGAGATTGTCTAATACTTTGTCCAATTTCATCTTCATGGATTCATGGAATGGTTTGGTTCAGAAGGGGCCTTCAAGATTATCTGGTTCCACCCCCTGCCATGGGCAGGGACACCTTCCACTGGACCATGTTTCTCAGAATCCCTTCCAGCCTGGCCTTTGGACACTTCCAGGGATGGGGCTTGAAACCTTTCAAGACTGGGGACTCCACCACATCCCTGGTCAGGTTGTTCCAGTGTTTGACTGTTCTTACTGTAAAAAGAAATAAATAAAATATTTCTTATCTCGAGATGGAAGCTTTTTGATGTGTCCACACTGGATACAGGCTCCCACTGCTTGGCAGAGATTTATTACTCTAATCAATGCTTATTAAGGGAAACTATTTCAGAAATCTCTTATTTTCATTTATTACTTGAGGCTGGGTGGAGAAAGGGTGTTCATTTCTTGAATTTTCTAAGCCGTGGAGGGCTTTAACTGTTCATCAAAAAGTGCAGTTAAATCAAAACCACTTGTTTAATAGCGGTTTTAACATCTGCATGAGAAGAAAGGGAGAAGCTCCTTGGACACAGCTTGGGGTGTTGGCTGGGGTTTTAAATCACAGTCTGTGCAAACCAAGCTGCAGAGAAGTTTCCTTTTGCAATTAAAAAAAAAAAAGTTTCATACATGGATTTATCTGAGCCTTAGGTGCCAGAGGCACCTGTGTACAGTGCTGTCCATCCAAACGTGACCAGGGCGCTGGGATGTCACTGCCAGACCCTCGGAAAGGAGAGGGGACCGCAGCGGCACGGTGTATCTGTCAGTGAGCATTGCTGCCCTCTCCTGGCTCCAAAGCACACAAAACCACGGAAAATCGGCTCGGGAAGGACGGTGATGGCAGCAGGGAGCACAGGGATGGATGTGGGACAGGTGGGACCTGTGGAGATTGCTGCTGCTTTTGGGGCAAATGGGCTCATCCACGCTGCTGGTAGATGTCACCCCAAATAATCTCAGCTACCAGGGTCCTGCTGGCCAGCTTTGTCTTCTTGGTGGTTTTGTCACTCTGCAGGTGTCACAGAACCATGGAATGGTTTGGGTTGGAAGGACCTTAAAGATCATCTCATTCCCTCTGCCACGGGCAGGGACACCTTCCACTATACCAGGTTGCTCCAAGCCCCATCCAACCTGAGCTTGGACACTTCCAGGGATGGGGCAGCCACAGCTTCTCTGCACAAGGCAAGGCAGGATGTCTCTGCAAAGGACTCCAAAGCTATTTTCAGGTAGGGGAACGGGGGCTTCAAGTATTTCCCCACAAAGCTCAGACCTTCTTTGACCTTCCACATATTTGCTCAAGGTTTTTCTCACCTCTCAAGCAGTGGGACTTTGCTGTGATTTCCCCAAAACCCAGCAAGGGAAGCCTTTCTTCTCCTAGCAGCCACTGTCTGCCCTAGAACAGGAGTCTCTTTTCAGAGAATCACAGAATGGGTCAGGCTAGAAGTGACCACAGTGCGGCCATCTGGTCCCACCTCCCTGCTCAACCAGGGCCGTCCCAGAGCGCACAGGATTGTGTCCAGATGGTTCTGGAATGTGTCCAATGAGGGAGGCTCCACACCCCCTCTGGACAATCTGTTCAGGGCTTGGGCACTGCACATGACAGCTTTTCCTCATGTTCAGGTGGAACTTCCTGGGCATAATTTTCTGCCTGTTCTTCCTCCTATTGCTGGGCCCCATGGAGCAGAGCCTGGTCCATCCTCTGACCCCTCCTTGCAGATGTCACTAGACATTGATGAGGTTCCCTCTCAGTCACTTTAATTGAGACTGAACATGTTCAACTCTCTCACACTGGTCTCGTAACAAAGATGCTCCAGTCCCTTCATCATCTTGGTTACCATCTTCTGTTCTTGTCTTTCCAATTTCTCTCCTGATGAATCTCTAGAGCTGCAGGCCCAGGTCTAGAAGACCACATAAAAGAGCTGGCACATGTTCTTAATCCCAGAATCAAAGTGTTTTAAAAGGGATTTGGTCCATATGGACAAAGTCTCACCCTCCTTTCTACCCTTAAACCAGGAATTCACATCCCTGGCACCTCCTGGGACTTGTCTGGTCTGATCAAACTTACAAACTAGGCCAGAACACCAACAGGGAGAGGTTGGCAAGAAAAAAAGACCTTTGCAAAACATCCTGAGAGTTTTGCTTCCAATGTTGGAAATGTGGAAGTCTTATTTGGGTCTGACAAGCTGTTGGCTCAGAAAAATGTGACATTTGCTGAACTGTTAACATGAGTTTCTGGAAAGATGTGCTTGGGTTTCTTACTCACATGGCACCTTCATGTGGATCTTCAGGAAGAAAGAGGGTCATCCCAACTTCTTCCATAGGAAACAAGGCTACCTGGAGCTGTGTGTGAGGGAGAGGGACAAAAGTGTCCTGTTGTGGTGACAGGATGTCCCTCAGCAATCTGTCCCTGAATTTTGTGGGATGATGTCTAAATATTCACAAAATTGTCTTAGCAAATGTTGCCTCTGTTGGGGGCAACTTGATTAATTCCATCTTGAAAACCTCTCAGTTGAAATCCTCTCCCTCTCTTTTCCTTCACAGGGAAAGAAATAAAACATTGGGAAATAAGCAACCACTCTATTAATCATCACTTTTTCTCCAGTCAAGCAAGAAATGAAAAATATCTCCCCCACCCCCACTTGAACCCTGCTGATGGCAGGCCAGTCCTAACAGAATAGAGATCTTGAAATAGAAGAGATAAATGGTAACTAATCACATGAAGAATGAAAGAAAAACAAAAAGAAAGCTCTGAAAAATGAAATTTCTAAAAAAGAAGGAAAGCTTCCAAAATCTATTAAGGAACACTTAGACCCTGAAGAACTTTGTCTATGAAGCTGTGGAGAGCTTGCATCTCTGGATGAGTCACATCTCCAGCCAATAAACTTCATCTTTCTCCTTTCCAGAAAGGTGTCTCCGCCAATCCCAAGCACAACTTCTTCCAGCACAACTACTCCTTCCAGCAGCTCGGAAATGAAGAGAAGAAATTTATTCCTGCAGCAGACAGGAAGATTTGGAACAGCTGCAGAGCTGTCCATACCTAACTGTGGGTCAGCTGAAGCCAAACCCTTCTCCCTCTGGGCTTTCTCCTGTACTCACCAACCCCTAGCAAATGCCAGGAGCTGCTGTTCCTGGCAATGCAGCCAACAGTCGTGATTCCTTGGAGCTGAAAATAGGATGGTGCTGGCAGCAGCTGATGCTTTTGCTCACAGTTCCTAGCTGAGTGGGCTACCTCCAAAAAAGCAGATGGCCAGGGAGGAACTCCAGCAATTTGCTACCAAGCAGCTAAAAAGTCCCCTTCGCCCACAGTTCTGAGAGCATCCACAGCATTTCATGACATCTAGTGGGCAAGGCAGGCACAGTGACTTGTGCGGAGAGAAAGCCTCGGATAAAAACAACAAATAAAAGTGGCCCGGGAGAAACACAGATATGAAATGAAATAGGAAAATAAAGAGAGCTGATTTCTTCCTTGGAAAGAGTTACAACCCCAGCAGTAACTCCAGAGGGAGACAGGGAAGAAAATCAGAATTACGGAGAGGGCAAGTGATTTGAGAAAGATCAAACATCAGATTAGTTCAATAAAGGCAATTATATCCAAGCCCAGCCCTCCTCAGCCTCAGTCTGTCCTGTCTCCTGGCTGGAAGGAAAACGGAGCTCTCAGAACAAGGACATCACCCAGAAAGTGACAAAGAAAGGAGAAAATTTCCTAAGAGAACTTGTGGATCTATATTACAAAATCAGAGGGAGAAACCAGGAGTGTGATCTCACAGGTGAAGTGTGACACTGGGACACATCACCCAGGTGTGGGATGTGGAATCCTCATGGCAGGGAATATATTGAGGAGCTGGAGTGTGTCCAGAGAAGGGAATGGAGATGGGGAAGGCTCTGGAGCACCAGGAGCAGATGAGGGAGCTGGGGGGGCTCAGCATGGAGAAAAGGAGACTCAGGAGAGACCTTTTGGCTCTGCACAACTCCCTGACAAGAAGGGACAGCAAGGTGGGTGTTGGTCTCTTCTCTTGGGTGACAAGAGACAGGACAAGGGGAAATGGCCTCAAGTTCCATCAGGAAAGGTTTAAATTGGACATCAGGAACAAATTCTTCACTGAAAGGCTAGTCCAGCCCTGGAACAGGCTACCCGTGGATGTGGTGGAGTTACTGTCCCTGGAGATGTTTAAAAGTTTTGTAGGTGTATGTGGCACTTGGGGACATTGTTTCATGGTGGCTTTGGCAGTGCTGAGTTAAGGGTTGGACCTGATGACCTTTGATGTCTTTTCCAACCTAAATGATCCTATGATCCCCTGTTTCTGGATTCTCCCATTGTGCTTTAGAGACAGACTGCAGCACATTAAAATCACCTGTCCATTCAGTTTTTAAACCATTTTAGATTCATCTTCCCTAGTATCATTATGACGAGGTGCCCAATTTAATAAAAATCCCAAATTCCCTCAATTTCCTTAAAATAACTCACCTCCAGCCATTTATTTGGAGGAAGCTGTCAACATCTGACCAGATGAAACCCATCTCAATGCCATCTCAATGGACCAGAGCATACTCACCTACCTGCCCAAGTTTTTTGCAAGTTTTAGCACAGGGTTATGCTGGAACTCAATGGATGGAAAAAAAATGGGTGAATGCAGGATGGATTTGCAGGTCTGTGGTTCTCCAGTGTTTTGCAGTTGAGCCCAAGGGGAGAGATTGACTCTGAAGCTGCCAGAGAGGCTTCTGAAGCCATGAAGGATGCAATCAGAGATGAGGTAATGCCATGAAGCCAGAGAGGAGCAGTTTCATTCTTTAAGGACCCCACTGTGTGTTCATCACATTCCAGTCTTTCTATTTTCTGCCTTTTTTTATCCCTGTGAGTTTTTCTAAACACCTTCTCTCCCCTTCCAGTGGCACTAATACGCATCCACCCTTTTCCTTTCTTACTGAGAGAATAACTCACCCCACTCTCCACCCTCCTGAAAGGAGCAAAGAGAATTTATTCAAGTTGCAAAATTTGGGGTTTTTGCCCTTGCCCCAGGATTTTTCCCCAAACCTTCTATTTGGGAGAATCCCAGGAGCTCCTGTTTGCTTTCAGTGATTACCTCAGTACACTGATTGTTGCTGTGTTGTCTTGCTTTGCTTTCCTGGCTGTTCCTTCCCAGAGCTGTTTCTATTCCAGGTTTTCTGAGTTGTAGAGGAAAAGAAAAAAAAACAAAAACCACAAAACAACTTCTTCCTTTGAGCCAAACACAAATTAGGCAACTGAGCAGACAGAAATGCTCACTGGTCCAGGGGAGAGAAGATTTGTAATCTAAATTACTGTGGAATAAAAGCATCACCCTCCCTCTGTTCTCTAATTTAAACATTGTCTCCTGTTCTTCTTCCCTTTTGGTTTGACTAATTTAGTTGCCTTTGGTCTAAGGACAAGGAAATCTCATTTGCATATTGTAAAGGACATTAATTATAAGTCCTTTTACTTCAAGCCCTGCTCCTCCTGCACTGACTGGAAGCCTCAATCTGACTGCAGCCCTGGTTCCTGTGAGGGTCGTTAATTATTGAGCTATACCTGAAGATAACGAGCTCAGGGATGAGCTGTGTCTCCCTGGGGGTCTGGCTGGAAGGAGAGGACGGGCAGAGGGAAGGGGACAAGCCACAGCAATCCCAGTTTAGGAGAAGGTGTGACTGTCAGAAGGACAGAGCGAGTGTTACAGAGTCACAGAACCATGGAATGGTTTGGGTTGGAAGAGACCTTAAAAATCATCCAGTTCCAGCACCTGCCATGGGCAGGGACACATTCTACTGGACTAAGCTCCACAATCTAAATTCCAGATCCACAACCTCTCTGAACAACTTGTTCCAGGGCCTCACCACCCTTACAGTAAAGAATTTTTTCCTAATAAAGAATTTTTTCCTAATATCTAACCTAAAGGTGCCATTGTAATTTGAAAATAATTCCCCCTTGTCCTGGATTATTGGGATTTATTGAACGGTGAGGCAAAGGTAAAAGTTGGCCAGAAAAGCTGTGGATGCCCCATCCCTGGAAGTGTCCAAGGCCAGGCTGGACAGGGCTTGGAGCAACCTGGAATAGTGGAAGGCATCCCTACGCTAACTATGGGGGTTGCAACAAGGTGGTTTTTCAAACCCTTCCAAGCCAAACAATTTTATGATTCTGAGATTGAAATACCCTAATTCTGACCAAGATTTCCCATCCTGGTGACTCCACAAAGCCTGGAGTCACTAGGTCCAGGACTCCAGCCAGGATCTCCTTTCTGCGCTGCCAAAACTGATGAGACCCCAGCACAAAAGGGGGAGGAAGAAGCCTCAATTGACGCAGAGGCATCTCACTAATCTCTCCTTAATGGGGGCAGACTTCTGCACACAGCACTCGAGGTGTGGCCAAACCAGTGCCCAGCAGAGAGGGACAATCAAACCCCTGGTCCTGCAGGTAACACTATTGCTGACAAAGAATACCATGATGCCACTGGCATATTCCTGACCAGAATTCCACCCTCCCCAGCCACCTCTTTATGAAATAATGAGTGGACATTTCACCTGGTCATCCTTTCTTATTGATCTTTTGTAAAAAAAACACTTATAAAATTCATTCACAGTAGCCACCAGATAAAGTTCAACTGGAGCTTTTGCCTCCCTGATGATCTTTCTACAGGAAGTCAGGGCCGAGGGCCGAGGGTCCCATGGTGGGCTGGGTAGAAAAAGGACTGGCATTTTGACACAGAGCTTCCTTGGAGATGTGTAGGACAGGAACACAAGGTGGGACCATAGAGAGATGCAGCTCACTGGGAGAGGAACAAGTGCACGAAGAGTTCAGGGGTAAAGGCTATAAAAAGACCTAAACGTCCAGGGATATCTGCATGGAAACCACCAGGCCTCTGGGACAAATAGCGGCATGCCCACCAGCCCTTTGTGACCCACAGTGACATCGTGCCCAGAGGCCATTGTGACATGAGTACATCTCATGAGCCTTGGGGCTATAAATACCCTGCAGTGGCCACTCCCAGGAGAGCAGCTCTCTGAGGAGGCAGCAGCTTCTCTTGAGGCAGCAGCTCACCTGGGAGATTGTGGTCAGTGTTCATCAGAGCACTCCCACAATGTCAAAAAAGCTGGAGGCGAATGCCCATGGCCTGCCCCGTCAAGGGCAGTCACTGCTGTACCGGCACTGGCAACAGGTGAGGGCCGGGGAAGGATGGACAGCCGGCAGTGGGACCGGAGGGAAGCCCTGGGGCAGAGACAGCCAGGCCAGGCACCAGGCCATGCTCTGCAGAGGGTCCAGCACTGGCATGGCCTAGGCACAGCAATGGCCCAGAGGCAGCGAGCCCAGCTGGGAACCCGGCCCAGCCTGGCTGCTGTGGCCAGCACCTGCCTTGGGGCCAGGCCTGGGCTTGCAGGCACATGGGGGACACTGTGCTCACACAGCCACCTCCAACCCGTGCCTCCTCCTGCTTCCCACAGGTGACCCCCAGACAGCTGCAGGCAGCACCTCAGGTCACCAGGAGAACCATCACACCCATCCATGGGGACAGGCCCACTCTGTTCCCCATCCAGCCACGAAGCCCCACCATGTTCTGCACACGCGGGGGCAGCCAGGAGGGCGGGCACTCAATGCCCCGCAGCCATGTCACAGGGCCACAGAGATTGTCCGTGTCGGACTTGCCACCTCTCCATGGCCCTCAGGTGACACTGGCCCCTCCACAGCAGCTCAGTGGTCAATGGTCAAGAGCATCCACTGACTGCGTTAAGCTGCCCCCTCTGCCAGCCACAGGAGCAGCCTCTGGATGCTCTCCCAGAGGCACAGCACAGGCTGTGGGAGCAGCCTCGGGCAGTGTCAAGCTGCCCCCTCTGCCAGCAGCACCAGCAGCAGCCACCTCTGGGTCTATTCCCAGAGGCACAGCACGCGCTGTAGGCCCCAAGGCCAGGGACCAGCCAGAGCGTGTGCCAACTCCTCCATGCGGCACTCTGGCTGCAGGCAGAGCCCTGGGAACACCTTCCCTGGAGAGCACAATGGAAAGGCTCTGGCAGGGGTCAGAGGCAAGGCAGAGCTATCACCTGCAACCCGTGACACCTACACGCAGTGTGCCGCTCTGCACTGGGGCCCAGCCAGGTTGGGAGCACCTGGAACACTCCGAGATGGAGGAGCTGATTGAGGTGCAGGCAGGGCACGGAGGCAGCACCTTCAAAGACCCTTATGGAGGCCTGGGCCCATACCTGTTAGAAGACAGGTCCATGGTATCCACCTGCACCTGGCAGAAGTCAAATGTCACCCCACAGATGGATGTAGAGCCCCAGGAGCTGCCCAGGGCTTGCAGCTCAACCAACGGCTGCACTGAAAAGGCAGCTGAGTGCTCTCAGCTCCTGTGCCCTGCCCAGTTGGCAGAGCAGAGCCCCGCCTCTGGAAACTCGACACCCTGGGACACTCCTGTAAAGGAGCTGGAGGAAAAGTGGGAGGAGGAAGAGGTGGCAGAAGCACAGGCTGCAGGAGAGTGGGACAGTGACCTGCAGAATGTGTTTCTTTCCATTCTGAAAGAGGCCGAGGAAGAGGAAGAAGTTTGTGCCCTGGCTGGAGATCCCTTGGAAGAGGGCCACAGCAAGCTCCTCCTCACATCAGAGTCTGAGGAAAGCTCAAACTTCTCAGCTTCTCCTTTGTCTGGAGTCCCCGATGAGGAGAGAGCAGCTTGTTGGACAGCCAAGCACGCTGCACTTCAGAAGCAGCTGTGCATGAGGCTACAAATTATGCGGAAAAAGAGAGAGGAGCTGGAGAAGCTGGTGGAAGAGGAGGTGTATGCAGAGCTCTTTGGAGACATCTTCTCTTCCATGAGCAGTGAAGAAAGCCCCATGACGTCCAGCTGTGATCTCAGGGATGCATCAAGTGCCAGCCTGGAACCATCTGCAGACCCCTCGGTGCCACTCAGCCCTTGGAGCACCACCGAAGATGCCACAGCAGAGACACAGAGCTACTCAGAGCTTGTGTCTCCTGAGCTGTCGGCAGACTTGGGGTCTGACTCTGAGGATTCACTGTCCCTGGAAATTCCTCTGAACGAGCTCCTGGAGAAGTGGGAGCACAAAGAAGCGGCAGGACAGCGGGACACAGAGGTAGAGAGCCCGTTGTCCATCCCGCCGCAAGATGAAGAGTTCGAGCCATCGCCTACTCCTCCGGACAGCGACCTCAGTGACCAGGGGCACAGCGAGCCTCTCCCCAGGCCACTGCCCCAAGAGGCCAAGGGGTTTGCGGGTTGTGCCTCGCCTGCCGATGTCATGGACATGGCCGAGGCAGCAGGCACTGAGGCTGGCTGTGCCCAGGCCAACCCTCCGCAGGAAAAGTCCTCCAGGGATGAGCGACTGGCAGGAGCTTGCCCGGTGCCTGCCCAGCCCCTGGCACGCAGCGTTCCTGCTTGCCCCGCTGGCAGCGCAGCCGTCCCGCAGCCCCCGGCCCCACGGCCGTGGCGCCCCATGGCCAAGAGGGCCCGGCAGGCTCTGCGCCGCCTGTTCTCCTTCAGCTGCCTCAGGGGGCAGCCAGAGGAGTGAGCCCGAGACCAGCTACAGGACGATGGCCAAAGATGCCGGCTCACCCTGGGGACACCCAGCTCCCAGGGGCAGCAGCAGGTCCCTGAGGGAACGGCATCAGGGAGATGAAATACAGGATGCACGGATGGGTGGATGGTGGCCAAGGCAACCACTTGCCAAAGGTAGGCCCTGCCGCTGGCCCCAGCTCTTCACCCCTCACCAACAGCAAGGCAGCCCTGTTCAGGGAGAGCTGGCTGAGGAAGGATGACAGCGCTGCTTTGTATAATCCCACAGAGACAGACTTTAACCCTAGGCTGCCTAGTGGGGGTTCATCTCCGCTCTTCCCCCAGGCCACATTTGGAGCTCAGAAATGCTCCTTGGGCCTCAGCATTGCAGGTAAATGAAGGCAAACCCATTCTCTTTTCACAGGGCAATTAGGATAATGCCTCCCTGGCTACCTGCAACATGGAATGGTCAAAGGTGTTTATTCCAGATGATTGACCTGGTGTCCTCAACTCTACAAGAAGCACTGGGACCCTAGTGCAGAGAAGCACAGGGAGGGGAAGGTCTGAAGGGATGCTGCTGTCAGCAAACATCTTGGACTGTCTGCGGTCAGGCATCTTCACGTCCCCACTCCAGCCGTGGTCTTCCCCACAACCTTCCAACCCCACTCTTCCTCTCCCTACGCCATCCCTGATTTTCTCCCTCTTTGCATCTCACTTTCCTATTTCCTACCCCTTTCTGTCTCTCTACCCCACATGTATGGTTAAATAAAATCCCAGTTGTTGATGTTTGTAGATGATCTCCTGAGCACCTTAATTCACACAGAGGCATCTTTGACTAATCACACCTTAATGGGGGCATGCTTCTGCACACAGCACTCGTGGTGTGGCCAAACCAGTGCTCAGCACAGAAGGACAATAGATGCCCTGGTCCTTCTGAACACACTATGGCTGACACAGATTACCAGGATGCCATTGGCACATTCCAGATCAAAATTTTCCCCAACCCCCCCGCCTCCCCACCCCCGCAGTAAGTAAAGATGAAAATTTTCCTTGGTTTCTTTTGTAATAATTCTTTTTTAAAACTACACTGTTGATAGTCTTTCAAAGTAGTTACTAGATTAAGTTCAAATGGAGCTTTCTCCTTTCTCATGATCTCTCTACCTGGGTTCGAGGCCAAAGGCTGGGACACATGGTGATGTGAGTGGGCAAAGCACTGTGGCATGGCACAGGGATTACTTGGGCATGTTTAGGGGAGGAACACAAGGTGGGACCATAGAGAGATGGAGGACATTCAAAGAGGAACAAGTCTAGGAAAAGTTGAGGGGCAAAAGCTTTAAAAAGGCCTTTGTGCCCACGGCATCAGCATGGAAAAAACCAGGCCTCTGGGAGAAAAGGCAGCCATGCCCAGCAGGCCTTTGTGACCAACAGTGACATTGTGCCCAGAGGCCATTGTGATGTGGAGCATGTCATGAGCCTTGTGGCAGTAAATACCCTGCAGTGGCCACTCCCAGAAGAGCAGCTCTCTGAGGAGGCAGCAGCTTCTCTGGAGGCAGCAGCTTCTCAGGAGGCAGCAGCTCACCTGGGAGATTGTGGCCAGTGTTCAGCAGAGCACTCCCACAATGTCAAAAAAGCTGGAGGCAAATGCCCATGGCCTGCCCCATGTCGGGCAGTCACTGCTGTACCAGCGGCGGCAACAGGTGAGGGCCAGGGAAGGATGGACAGCCGGCAGTGGGACCGGAGGGAAGCCCTGGGGCAGAGACAGCCAGGCCTGGCACCAGGCCATGCTCTGCAGAGGGTCCAGCACTGGCATGGCCTAGGCACAGCAATGGCCCAGAGACAGCGAGCCCAGCTGGGAACCCGGCCCAGCCTGGCTGCTGTGGCCAGCACCTGCCTTGGGGCCAGGCCTGGGCTTGCAGGCACGTGGGGGACACTGTCCTCGCAAAGCCACCTCCATCTCGTGCCTCCTCCTGCTTCCCACAGGTGACCCCCAGGCAGCCGCAGGCAGCACCTCAGGTCACCAGGAGAACCATCACACCCATCCATGGGGACAGGCCCACTCTGTTCCCCATCCAGCCACGAAGCCCCACCATGTCCTGCACACGCGGGGGCAGCCAGGAGGGCAGGCACTCAGTGCCCCGCAGCCGTGTCACAGGGCCACAGAGATCGTCCGTGTCGGACTTGCCGCCTCTCCATGGCCCTCAGGTGACACTGGCCCCTCCACAGCAGCTCAGTGGTCAATGGTCAAGAGCATCCACTGACTGTGTTAAGCTGCCCCCTCTGCCAGCCACGGGAGCAGCCTCTGGATGCTCTCCCAGAGGCACAGCACGTGCTGTGGGAGCAGCCTCGGGCAGTGTCAAGCTGCCCCCTCTGCCAGCAGCACCAGCAGCAGCCTCTTGGTCTATTCCCAGAGGCACAGCACGCGCTGTAGGCCCCAAGTCCAGGGACCAGCCAGAGCGTGTGCCACCTCCTCCATGCGGCACTCTGGCTGCAGGCAGAGCCCTGGGAACACCTTCCCTGGAGAGCAGAATGGAAAGGCTGTGGCAGGGGTCAGAGGCAAGGCAGAGCTATCATCTGCAACCTGTGACACCTACGCGCAGTGTGCCGCTCTGCACTGGGGCCCAACCAGGTTGGGAGCACCTGGAACACTGCGAGATGGAGGAGCTGATTGAGGTGCAGGCAGGGCACGGAGGCAACACCTTCAAAGACCCTTATGGAGGCCTGGGCCCATACCTGTTAGAAGACAGGTCCATGGTATCCACCTGCACCTGGCAGAAGTCAAATGTCACCCCACAGATGGATGTAGAGCCCCAGGAGCTGCCCAGGGCTTGCAGCTCAACCAACGGCTGCACTGAAAAGGCAGCAGAGTGCTCTCAGCTCCTGCGCTCTGCCCTGTTGGCAGAGCAGAGCCCCGCCTCTGGAAACTCGACACCCTGGGACACTCCTGTAAAGGAGCTGGAGGAAAAGGGGGAGGAGGAAGAGGTGGCAGAAGCACAGGCTGCAGGAGAGTGGGACAGCGACCTGCAGAATGTGTTTCTTTCCATTCTGAAAGAGGCCAAGGAAGAGGAAGAAGTTTGTGCCCTGGCTGGAGATCCCTTGGAAGAGGGCCACAGCAAGCTCCTCCTCACATCAGAGTCTGAGGAAAGCTCAAACTTCTCAGCTTCTCCTTTGTCTGGAGTCCCTGATGAGGAGAGAGCAGCTTGTTGGACAGCCAAGCACGCTGCACTTCAGAAGCAGCTGTGCATGAGGCTACAAATTATGCGGAAAAAGAGAGAGGAGCTGGAGAAGCTGGTGGAAGAGGAGGTGTATGCAGAGCTCTTTGGAGACATCGTCTCTTCCATGAGCAGTGAAGAAAGCCCCATGACGTCCAGCTGTGACCTCAGGGATGCATCAAGTGCCAGCCTGGAACCATCTGCAGACCCCTCGGTGCCACTCAGCCCTTGGAGCACCACCGAAGATGCCACAGCAGAGACACAGAGCTACTCAGAGCTTGTGTCTTCTGAGCTGTCGACAGACTTGGGGTCTGACTCTGAGGATTCGCTGTCCCTGGAAATTCCTCTGAACGAGCTCCTGGAGAAGTGGGAGCACAAAGAAGCGGCAGGACAGCAAGACACAGAGGTAGAGAGCCCGTTGTCCATCCCGCCGCAAGACGAAGAGTTCGAGCCATCGCCTCCTCCTCCTGACAGTGACCTCAATGACCAGGGGCACAGCGAGCCTCTCCCCGGGGCACTGGCCCAAGAGGCCAAGGGGTTTGCGGGTTGTGCCTCGCCTGCCGATGTCATGGACGAGGCCGAGGCAGCAGGCATGGAGGCTGGCTGTGCCCAGGCCAACCCTCCCCAGGAAAGGCCCTGCAGGGATGAGCCACCGGCAGGAGCTTGCCCGGTGCCTGTCCAGCCCCTGGCACACAGCGTTCCTGCTTGCCCCGCTGGCAGCGCAGCCGTCCCGCAGCCCCCGGCCCCACGGCCGTGGCGCTCCATGGCCAAGAGGGCCCGGCGGGCTCTGCGCCGCCTTTTCTCCTTCAGCTGCCTCAGGGGGCAGCCAGAGGAGTGAGGCCCCGGCCAGCAGCAGGACGATGGCCAAAGATGCCGGCTCACCCTGGGGACACCCAGCTCCCAGGGGCAGCAGCAGGTCCCTGAGGGAACGGCACCAGGGAGATGAAATACAGGATGCACGGATGGGTGGATGGTGGCCATGGCAACCACTTGCCAAAGGTAGGCCCTGCCGCTGGCCCCAGCTCTTCACCCCTCGCCAACAGCAAGGCGGCCTGGTCAGGGAGAGCCGGCTGAGGAAGGATGATAGTGCTACATTGTATAATCCCACAGAAGCTGACTTGAGGCCCAGGCTGCCTAGTGGGGGTTTATCTCCGCTCTTCCCCCAGGCCACATTTGGAGCTCAGAAATGCTCCTTGGGCCTCAGCATTGCAGGTAAATGAAGGCAAACCCATTCTCTTTTCACAGGGCAATTAGGATAATGCCTCCCTGGCTACCTGCAACATGGACTGGTCAAAGGTGTTTACTCCAGATGATTGACCTGGTGTCCTCAACTCTACAAGAAGCACTGGGACCCTAGTGCAGAGAAGCACAGGGAGGGGAAGGACTGAAGGGATGCTGCTGTCAGCAAACATCTTGGACTGTCTGCGGTCAGGCATCTTCACGTCCCCACTCCAGCCGTGGTCTTCCCTACAACCTTCCAACCCCACTCTTCCTCTCCCTACGCCATCCCTGATTTTCTCCCTCTTTGCATCTCACTTTCCTATTTCCTACCCCTTTTTGTCTCTCTACCCCACATTTATGGTTAAATAAAATCCCAGTTGTTGATGTTTGTAGATGATCTCCTGAGCACCTTAATTCACACAGAGGCATCTTTGACTAATCACACCTTAATGGGGGCATGCTTCTGCACACAGCACTCGTGGTGTGGCCAAACCAGTGCTCAGCACAGAAGGACAATAGATGCCCTGGTCCTTCTGAACACACTATGGCTGACACAGATTACCAGGATGCCATTGGCACATTCCAGATCAAAATTTTCTCCACCCAACCTGCCTCCCCACCCCTGCAGTAAGTAAAGATGGAAATTTTCCTTGGTTTCTTTTGTAATAATTCTTATCTAAAACTACACTGTTGATAGTCTTTCACAGTAGTGACTAGATTAAGTTCAAATGGAGCTTTCTCCTTTCTCATGATCTCTCTACCTGGGTTCGAGGCCAAAGGCTGGGACACATGGTGATGTGAGTGGGCAAAGCACTTTGGCATGGCACAGGGATTACTTGGGCATGTTTAGGGGAGGAACACAAGGTGGGACGATAGAGAGATGGAGGACATTCAAAGAGGAACAAGTCTAGGAAAAGTTGAGGAGCAAAGGCTTTAAAAAGGCCTTTGTGCACACGGCATCAGCATGGAAAACACCAGGCCTCTGGGCGAAAAGGCAGCCATGCCCAGCAGGCCTTTGTGACCAACAGTGACATTGTGCCCAGAGGCCATTGTGATGTGGGAGCATGTAATGAGCCTTGTGGCAATAAATACCCTGCAGTGGCCACTCCCAGAAGAGCAGCTCTCTGAGGAGGCAGCAGCTTCTCTGGAGGCAGCAGCTTCTCAGGAGGCAGCAGCTCACCTGGGAGATTGTGGTCAGTGTTCAGCAGAGCACTCCCACAATGTCAAAAAAGCAGGAGGCGAATGCTCATGGCCTGCCCCATGTGGGGCAGTCACTGCTGTACCGGCGGCGGCAACAGGTGAGGGCCAGGGAAGCATGGACAGCCTGCAGTGGGACCTGAGGGAAGCCCTGGGGCAGAGACAGCCAGGCCTGGCACCACGCCATGCTCTGTGCAGGACCCGACACTGGGATGGTCCAGGCACAGCAATGGCCCAGAGTCAGCGAGCCCAGCTGGGAACCCGGCCCAGCCTGGCTGCTGTGGCCAGCACCTGCCTTGGGGCCAGGCCTGGGCTTGCAGGCACGTGGGGGACACTGTGCTCACACAGCCACCTCCATCCCGTGCCTCCTCCTGCTTCCCACAGGTGACCCCCAGACAGCCACAGGCAGCACCTCAGGTCACCAGGAGAACCATCACACCCATCCATGGGGACAGGCCCACTCTGTTCCCCATCCAGCCACGAAGCCCCACCATGTCCTGCACACGCGGGGGGCAGGATGGCGGGCACTCAACGCTCTGCAGCCGTGTCACAGGGCCACAGAGGTTGTCCGTGTCGGACTTGCCGCCTCTCCATGGCCCTCAGGTGACACTGGCCCCTCCACAGCAGCTCAGTGGTCAATGGTCAAGAGCATCCACTGACTGCGTTAAGCTGCCCCCTCTGCCCGCCACAGGAGCAGCCTCTGGATGCTCTCCCAGAGGCACAGCACGTGCTGTGGGAGCAGCCTCGGGCAGTGTCAAGCTGCCCCCTCTGCCAGCAGCACCAGAAGCAGCAGCCACTGGGTCTTCACCCAGAGGCACAGCACGCGCTGTAGGCCCCAAGGCCAGGGACCAGCCAGAGCGTGTGCCACCTCCTCCATGTGGCACTCTGGCTGCAGGCAGAGCCCTGGGAACACCTTCCCTGGAGAGCAGAATGGAAAGGCTCTGGCAGGGGTCAGAGGCAAGGCAGAGCTATCACCTGCAACCCGTGACACCTACACGCAGTGTGCCGCTCTGCACTGGGGCCCAGCCAGGTTGGGAGCACCTGGAACACTCCGAGATGGAGGAGCTGATTGAGGTGCAGGCAGGGCACAGAGGCAACACCTTCAAAGACCCTTATGGAGGCCTGGGCCCATACCTGTTAGAAGACAGGTCCATGGTATCCACCTGCACCTGGCAGAAGTCAAATGTCACCCCACAGATGGATGCAGAGCCCCAGGAGCTGCCCAGGGCTTGCAGCTCAACCAACGGCTGCACTGAAAAGGCAGCTGAGTGCTCTCAGCTCCTGTGCCCTGCCCAGTTGGCAGAGCAGAGCCCCGCCTCTGGAAACTCGACACCCTGGGACACTCCTGTAAAGGAGCTGGAGGAAAAGTGGGAGGAGGAAGAGGTGGCAGAAGCACAGGCTGCAGGAGAGTGGGACAGCGACCTGCAGAATGTGTTTCTTTCCATTCTGAAAGAGGCCAAGGAAGAGGAAGAAGTTTGTGCTCTGGCTGGAGATCCCTTGGAAGAGGGCCACAGCAAGCTCCTCCTCACATCAGAGTCTGAGGAAAGCTCAAACTTCTCAGCTTCTCCTTTGTCTGGAGTCCCCGATGAGGAGAGAGCAGCTTGTTGGACAGCCAAGCACGCTGCACTTCAGAAGCAGCTGTGCATGAGGCTACAAATTATGCGGAAAAAGAGAGAGGAGCTGGAGAAGCTGGTGGAAGAGGAGGTGTATGCAGAGCTCTTTGGAGACATCTTCTCTTCCATGAGCAGTGAAGAAAGCCCCATGACGTCCAGCTGTGACCTCAGGGATGCATCAAGTGCCAGCCTGGAACCATCTGCAGACCCCTCGGTGCCACTCAGCCCTTGGAGCACCACCGAAGATGCCACAGCAGAGACACAGAGCTACTCAGAGCTTGTGTCTCCTGAGCTGTCAGCAGACTTGGGGTCTGATTCTGAGGATTCGCTGTCCCTGGAAATTCATCTGAACGAGCTCCTGGAGATGTGGGAGCACAAAGAAGCGGCAGGACAGTGGGACACAGAGGTAGAGAGCCCGTTGTCCATCCCGCCGCAAGATGAAGTGTTCGACCCAGCGCCTACTCCTCCGGACAGCGACCTCAGTGACCAGGGGCACAGCGAGCCTCTCCCCGGGGCACTGGCCCAAGAGGCCAAGGGGTTTGCGGGTTGTGCCTCGCCTGCCGATGTCATGGACGAGGCCGAGGCAGCAGGCATGGACGCTGGCTGTGCCCAGGCCAACCCTCACCAGGAAAGGCCCTGCAGGGATGAGCCACCGGCAGGAGCTTGCCCGGTGCCTGCCCAGCCCCTGGCACACACAGTTCCTGCTTGCCCCGCTGGCAGCGCAGCCGTCCCGCAGCCCCCGGCCCCACGGCCGTGGCGTTCCATGGCCAAGAGGGCCCGGCGGGCTCTGCGCCGCCTGTTCTCCTTCAGCTGCCTCAGGGGGCAGCCAGAGGAGTGAGCCCAGGGCCAGCAGCAGGACGATGGCCAAAGATGCTGGCTCACCCTGTGGATGCCCACCTCCCAGGGGCAGTGGCAGGACCCAGAGGGAATGGCACCAGAGAGATGAAAAGGCAGGATTCATGGATGGATGGATGAGTGGATGGTGGCCAAGGCAAACACTTCCCAAAGGTAGGCCCAGATGCCAGCCCCAGCCCCTGAGCCCAATCAAGGCAGCCAAGACAGGGAGAGCTGGCTGAGGAAGGATGACAGCACGCCATTGTATAATCCCCCTGGAGCTGACTTTAGCCACAGGCTGCATTCTGGGGGTGCATCCCCAACCTCCCTCAGGCTGCATTTGAAGCTCAGAAATGCTCCTTGGGCCTCAGCATTGCAGGTAAATGAAGGCACACCCATTCTCCTTTCACAGGCAACTAGGAAATGCCTCCCTGGATGTCCTTAAAGAGGAAAAAGCTGTTAACCCCAGATGAGCGACCCGGGGTCCTCACCTCCACAAGAACCATTGTTACACCTGTGCAGAGAATTGGAGGGTGACAAAGGACTGATGGTACACTGCTGGAGACAAGTGTCTCGGACTGTATTATATTTGATCCCTTCCCCAGCATACCCCACCCCTCACACTCTTTCCCCCCTGTTTCCTTCTCCCTTTCCAGTTTCCTATCCATTTCAATCTCTCTACCCCATATTTATTGTAAAATAAAATCCCTCTTGTTGGCTTTGGCAGATGAACTCCTCGGCACCTTAATTCACGCAGGGGCATCTCTCACTAATTGCATCTTATCAGGGACACACTTCTGCACACAGCACTTGAGGTGTGACCACACCCATGCCCAGCACAGAAGGATAATCACTGCCTTGGTCCTGCTGGCCACACTATTGCTGGCACAGAATATCTGGATACCCTTGGCATATTCCTGACCAGAATTCCACCTTCCCCCACAACCTCTTTATGAAATTATGAGGTCCTCCTTAGTTATTGTTTTTAAAAACACACTCTTTCACAGTAGCCACCAGATTAAGATGAAATGGTGCTTTAGTATTCCTGATGATATTTCTACAAGAGGTCAGTGCCGAGGGACTAGGACCCATGGTGTGCAGGGTGGGAAAATCACTTTGCCACTTTGGCACAGGGCTTCCTAGGAACTGCTCAGGGGAGGAACACAAGGAGGGACAAGAGAGACCTGGAGAATCTTAAAAGAGGAACAAGTGTAGGCAAAGTTGAAGGGCAAAGGCTTTAAAAAGACATTTGTGCCCAGGGGCATTAGCATGAAACCACTAGGCCTCTGGGAAAAAGGGCAGCCATGCCCACCTGGCCTTTGTGACCCGTAGTGACATCGTGCCCAGAGGCCATTGTGACATGAGTGCATGTCATGAGCCTTGGGGCTATAAATACCCTGCAGGGGCCACTCCCAGGAGAGCAGCTCTCTGAGGAGGCAGCAGCTTCTCTGGAGGTAGCAGCTCAACTGGAAGACTGTGGCCAGTGTTCAGCAGAGCACTCCCGCAATGTCACAGAAGCAGAAGGCGAATGTCCATGGCCTGCCTCGTCAGGGGCAGCCACTGCTGTACCGGCGGCGGCAACAGGTGAGGGCCAGGGAAGGATGGACAGCCGGCAGTGGGACCTAAGGGAAGCCCTGGGGCAGAGACAGCCAGGCCTGGCACCAGGCCATGCTCAGCAGAGGGTCCAGCACTGGCATGGCCCAGGCACAGCAATGGCCCCGAGGCAGCGAGTCCAGCTGGGAACCCGGACCAGCCTGGCTGCTGTGGCCAGCACCTGCTTTGGGGCCAGGTCCAGGCTTGCAGGCACGTGGGGGACACTGTGCTCACACAGCCACCTCCATCCCGTGCCTCCTCCTGCTTCCCACAGGTGACCCCCAGACAGCCACAGGCAGCACCTCAGGTCACCAGGAGAACCATCACACCCATCCATGGGGACAGGCCCACTCTGTTCCCCATCCAGCCACGAAGCCCCACCATGTCCTGCACACGCGGGGGCAGCCAGGAGGGCAGGCACTCAATGCCCCGCAGCCGTGTCACAAGGCCACAGAGGTTGTTCGTGTCGGACTTGCCGCCTCTCCATGGCCCTCAGGTGACACTGGCCCCTCCACAGCAGCTCAGTGGTCAATGGTCAAGAGCATCCACTGACTGTGTTAAGCTGCCCCTTCTGCCAGCCACAGGAGCAGCCTCTGGATGCTCTCCCAGAGGCACAGCACGTGCTGTGGGAGCAGCCTCGGGCAGTGTCAAGCTGCCCCCTCTGCCAGCAGCACCAGCAGCAGCCACCTCTGGGTCTATTCCCAGAGGCACAGCACGCGCTGTAGGCCCCAAGTCCAGGGACCAGCCAGAGCGTGTGCCACCTCCTCCATGCGGCACTCTGGCTGCAGGCAGAGCCCTGGGAACACCTTCCCTGGAGAGCAGAATGGAAAGGCTGTGGCAGGGGTCAGAGGCAAGGCAGAGCTATCATCTGCAACCTGTGACACCTACGTGCAGTGTGCCGCTCTGCACTGGGGCCCAACCAGGTTGGGAGCACCTGGAACACTCTGAGATGGAGGAGCTGATTGAGGTGCAGGCAGGGCACGGAGGCAACACCTTCAAAGACCCTTATGGAGGCCTGGGCCCATACCTGTTAGAAGACAGGTCCATGGTATCCACCTGCACCTGGCAGAAGTCAAATGTCACCCCACAGATGGATGTAGAGCCCCAGGAGCTGCCCAGAGCTTGCAGCTCAACCAACGGCTGCACTGAAAAGGCAGCTGAGTGCTCTCAGCTCCTGTGCCCTGCCCAGTTGGCAGAGCAGAGCCCCGCCTCTGGAAACTCGACACCCTGGGACACTCCTGTAAAGGAGCTGGAGGAAAAGTGGGAGGAGGAAGAGGTGGCAGAAGCACAGGCTGCAGGAGAGTGGGACAGCGACCTGCAGAATGTGTTTCTTTCCATTCTGAAAGAGGCCGAGGAAGAGGAAGAAGTTTGTGCCCTGGCTGGAGATCCCTTGGAAGAGGGCCACAGCAAGCTCCTCCTCACATCAGAGTCTGAGGAAGGCTCAAACTTCTCAGCTTCTCCTTTGTCTGGAGTCCCCGATGAGGAGAGAGCAGCTTGTTGGACAGCGAAGCATGCTGCACTTCAGAAGCAGCTGTGCATGAGGCTACAAATTATGCGGAAAAAGAGAGAGGAGCTGGAGAAGCTGGTGGAAGAGGAGGTGTATGCAGAGCTCTTTGGAGACATCTTCTCTTCCATGAGCAGTGAAGAAAGCCCCATGACGTCCAGCTGTGACCTCAGGGATGCATCAAGTGCCAGCCTGGAACCATCTGCAGACCCCTCGGTGCCACTCAGCCCTTGGAGCACCATCGAAGATGCCACAGCAGAGACACAGAGCTACTCAGAGCTTGTGTCTCCTGAGCTGTCGGCAGACTTGGGGTCTGATTCTGAGGATTCGCTGTCCCTGGAAATTCCTCTGAACGAGCTCCTGGAGAAGTGGGAGCACAAAGAAGCGGCAGGACAGCAAGACATAGAGGTAGAGAGCCCGTTGTCCATCCCGCCGCAAGACGAAGAGTTCGAGCCATCGCCTCCTCCTCCTGACAGTGACCTCAATGACCAGGGGCACAGCGAGCCTCCCCCCGGGGCACTGGCCCAAGAGGCCAAGGGGTTTGCGGGTTGTGCCTCGCCTGCCGATGTCATGGACGAGGCCAAGGCAGCAGGCATGGAGGCTGGCTGTGCCCAGGCCAACCCTCCCCAGGAAAGGCCCTGCAGGGATGAGCCACCGGCAGGAGCTTGCCCGGTGCCTGCCCAGCCCCTGGCACGCAGTGTTCCTGCTTGCCCCGCTGGCAGCGCAGCCGTCCCGCAGCCCCCGGCCCCACGGCCGTGGCGCTCCATGGCTAAGAGGGCCCGGCGGGCTCTGCGCCGCCTGTTCTCCTTCAGCTGCCTCAGGGGGCAGCCAGAGGAGTGAGCCCGGAGCCAGCAGCAGGACGATGGCCAAAGATGCCGGCTCACCCTGGGGACACCCAGCTCCCAGGGGCAGCAGCAGGTCCCTGAGGGAACGGCACCAGGGAGATGAAATACAGGATGCACGGATGGGTGGATGGTGGCCAAGGCAACCACTTGCCAAAGGTAGGCCCTGCCGCTGGCCCCAGCTCTTCACCCCTCGCCAACAGCAAGGCAGCCTGGTCAGGGAGAGCTGGCTGAGGAAGGATGACAGTGCTACATTGTATAATCCCACAGAAGCTGACTTGAGGCCCAGGCTGCCTAGTGGGGGTTCATCTCCGCTCTTCCCCCAGGCCACATTTGGAACTCAGAAATGCTCCTTGGGCCTCAGCATTGCAGGTAAATGAAGGCAAACCCATTCTCTTTTCACAGGGCAATTAGGAAAATGCCTCCCTGGCTACCTGCAACATGGAATGGTCAAAGGTGTTTACTCCAGATGATTGACCTGGTGTCCTCAACTCTACAAGAAGCACTGGGACCCTAGTGCAGAGAAGCACAGGGAGAGGAAGGACTGAAGGGATGCTGCTGTCAGCAAACATCTTGGACTGTCTGCGGTTGGGCATCTTCACGTCCCCACTCCAGCCGTGGTCTTCCCCACAACCTTCCAACCCCACTCTTCCTCTCCCTACGCCATCCCTGATTTTCTCCCTCTTTGCATCTCACTTTCCTATTCCCTACCCCTTTCTGTCTCTCTACGCCACATTTATGGTTAAATAAAATCCCAGTTGTTGATGTTTGTAGATGATCTCCTGAGCACCTTAATTCACACAGAGGCATCTTTGACTAATCCCACCTTAATGGGGGCATGCTTCTGCACACAGCACTCGTGGTGTGGCCAAACCAGTGCTCAGCACAGAAGGACAATAGATGCCCTGGTCCTTCTGAACACACTATGGCTGACACAGATTACCAGGATGCCATTGGCACATTCCAGATCAAAATTTTCTCCACCCAACCTGCCTCCCCACCCCTGCAGTAAGTAAAGATGGAAATTTTCCTTGGTTTCTTTTGTAATAATTCTTATTTAAAACTACACTGTTGATAGTCTTTCACAGTAGTGACTAGATTAAGTTCAAATGGAGCTTTCTCCTTTCTCATGATCTCTCTACCTGGGTTCGAGGCCAAAGGCTGGGACACATGGTGATGTGAGGGGGCAAAGCACTTTGGCATGGCACAGGGATTACTTGGGCATGTTTAGGGGAGGAACACAAGGTGGGACGATAGAGAGATGGAGGACATTCAAAGAGGAACAAGTCTAGGAAAAGTTGAGGGGCAAAGGCTTTAAAAAGTCCTTTGTGCCCACGGCATCAGCATGGAAACCACCAGGCCTCTGGGAGAAAAGGCAGCCATGCCCAGCAGGCCTTTGTGACCAACAGTGACATTGTGCCCAGAGGCCATTGTGATGTGGGAGCATGTCATGAGCCTTGGGGCTATAAATACCCTGCAGTGGCCACTCCCAGAAGAGCAGCTCTCTGAGGAGGCAGCAGCTTCTCTGGAGGCAGCAGCTTCTCAGGAGGCAGCAGCTCACCTGGGAGATTGTGGCCAGTGTTCATCAGAGCACTGCCACAATGTCAAAAAAGCAGGAGGCGAATGCTCATGGCCTGCCCCATGTGGGGCAGTCACTGCTATACCGGCACTGGCAACAGGTGAGGGCCGGGGAAGGATGGACAGCCGGCAGTGGGACCTGAGGGAAGCCCTGGGGCAGAGACAGCCAGGCCTGGCACCAGGCCATGCTCAGCAGAGGGTCCAGCACTGGCATGGCCTAGGCACAGCAATGGCCCAGAGGCAGCGAGCCCAGCAGAGAACCCGGCCCAGCCTGGCTGCTGTGGCCAGCACCTGCCTTGGGGCCAGGCCTGGGCTTGCAGGCACGTGGGGGACACTGTGCTCACACAGCCACCTCCATCCCGTGCCTCCTCCTGCTTCCCACAGGTGACCCCCAGACAGCCGCAGGCAGCACCTCAGGTCACCAGGAGAACCATCACACCCATCCATGGGGACAGGCCCACTCTGTTCCCCATCCAGCCACGAAGCCCCACCATGTCCTGCACACGCGGGGGCAGCCAGGAGGACAGGCACTCAATGCCCCGCAGCCGTGTCACAGGGCCACAGAGATTGTCCGTGTCGGACTTGCCGCCTCTCCATGGCCCTCAGGTGACACTGGCCCCTCCACAGCAGCTCAGTGGTCAATGGTCAAGAGCATCCACTGACTGTGTTAAGCTGCCCCCTCTGCCAGCCACAGGAGCAGCCTCTGGATGCTCTCCCAGAGGCACAGCACGTGCTGTGGGAGCAGCCTCGGGCAGTGTCAAGCTGCCCCCTCTGCCAGCAGCACCAGCAGCAGCCACTTCTGGGTCTTCTCCCAGAGGCACAGCACGTGCCGTAGGCCCCAAGGCCAGGGACCAGCCAGAGCGTGTGCCACCTCCTCCATGCGGCACTCTGGCTGCAAGCAGAGCCCTGGGAACACCTTCCCTGGAGAGCAGAATGGAAAGGCTCTGGCAGGGGTCAGAGGCAAGGCAGAGCCATCACCTGCAACCCGTGACACCTACACGCAGTGTGCCGCTCTGCACTGGGGCCCAGCCAGGTTGGGAGCACCTGGAACACTCTGAGATGGAGGAGCTGATTGAGGTGCAGGCAGGGCACGGAGGCAGCACCTTCAAAGACCCTTATGGAGGCCTGGGCCCATACCTGTTAGAAGACAGGTCCATGGTATCCACCTGCACCTGGCAGAAGTCAAATGTCACCCCACAGATGGATGCAGAGCCCCAGGAGCTGCCCAGGGCTTGCAGCTCAACCAACGGCTGCACTGAAAAGGCAGCTGACTGCTCTCAGCTCCTGTGCCCTGCCCAGTTGGCAGAGCAGAGCCCCGCCTCTGGAAACTCGACACCCTGGGACACTCCTGTAAAGGAGCTGGAGGAAAAGTGGGAGGAGGAAGAGGTGGCAGAAGCACAGGCTGCAGGAGAGTGGGACAGCGACCTGCAGAATGTGTTTCTTTCCATTCTGAAAGAGGCCGAGGAAGAGGAAGAAGTTTGTGCCCTGGCTGGAGATCCCTTGGAAGAGGGCCACAGCAAGCTCCTCCTCACATCAGAGTCTGAGGAAAGCTCAAACTTCTCAGCTTCTCCTTTGTCTGGAGTCCCCGCTGAGGAGAGAGCAGCTTGTTGGACAGCCAAGCACGCTGCACTTCAGAAGCAGCTGTGCATGAGGCTACAAATTATGCGGAAAAAGAGAGAGGAGCTGGAGAAGCTGGTGGAAGAGGAGGTGTATGCAGAGCTCTTTGGAGACATCGTCTCTTCCATGAGCAGTGAAGAAAGCCCCATGACGTCCAGCTGTGACCTCAGGGATGCATCAAGTGCCAGCCTGGAACCATCTGCAGACCCCTCGGTGCCACTCAGCCCTTGGAGCACCATCGAAGATGCCACAGCAGAGACACAGAGCTACTCAGAGCTTGTGTCTCCTGAGCTGTCGACAGACTTGGGGTCTGACTCTGAGGATTCACTGTCCCTGGAAATTCGTCTGAACGAGCTCCTGGACAAGTGGGAGCACAAAGAAGCGGCAGGACAGCGGGACACAGAGGTAGAGAGCCGGTTGTCCATCCCGCCGCAAGACGAAGAGATCGAGCCATCGCCTACTTCTCCGGACAGCGACCTCAGTGACCAGGGGCACAGTGAGCCTCTCCCCAAGGCACTGCCTCAAGAGGCCAAGGGGTTTGTGGGTTGTGCCTCGCCTGCCGATGTCATGGATGAGGCCGAGGCAGCAGGCATGGAGGCTGGCCGTGCCGAGGCCTCCCCTCTGCAGGAAAAGTCCTCCAGGGATGAGCGACTGGCAGGAGCTTGCCCGGTGCCTGTCCAGCCCCTGGCACACAGTGTTCCTGCTTGCCCCGCTGGCCGTGCAGCCGTCCCGCAGCCCCCGGCCCCACGGCCGTGGCGCTCCATGGCCAAGAGGGCCCGGCGGGCTCTGCGCCGCCTGTTCTCCTTCAGCTGCCTCAGGGGGCAGCCAGAGGAGTGAGCCCGAGGCCAGCTACAGGACGATGGCCAAAGATGCCGGCTCTCCCTGGGGACACCCAGCTCCCAGGGGCAGCAGCAGGTCCCTGAGGGAACGGCACCAGGGAGATGAAATACAGGATGCACGGATGGGTGGATGGTGGCCAAGGCAACCACTTGCCAAAGGTAGGCCCTGCCGCTGGCCCCAGCTCTTCACCTCTCGCCAACAGCAAGGCGGCCTGGTCAGGGAGAGCTGGCTGAGGAAGGATGACAGCGCTGCTTTGTATAATCCCACAGAGACAGACTTTAACCCTAGGCTGCATTGTGGGGGTGCATCCCCAACCTGCCCGCAGGGAGGGGGTTTCAGGAGCTGAGAAATGCTCCTTGGGCTCCTCATTGCAGGTAAATGAAGGCCAAGCTATTCTCCTTTCACAGGGCAACTGGGAAAGTGCCTCCCTGGATACCCCTAGGATGTAAGAATGTGTTAACTGCAGAAGAATGACCCGGGGTCCTCTGCTCCACTAGAACCTCTGGGACCCCAATGCAGAGAACCCTGCAGGGTGACAAAGGACCGATTGGACACTGCTGGAGACACGCATCCTGGACTGTCCTGTTTGATCGCTTACTCACCCCAGCCCACCTTGTTTTTCCCCCTTCTCACTCTCCTGTTTCCTGTAAGTTTCAATCTCTCTACCCCATATTTATTGCTAAATAAAATCCCTGGTTTTCACTTTGGTAGATGGTCTCCTTGGCACCTTAATTCCAGAGATGCATCTCTCACTTGTTGCTTCTTCAATGCTGGTGTAGAGTGGAAGTGTTTGGACTTTAGGCTGAACCTGGAACCCAGCCTGACCCAGTGTGTGGATTTTTATTTTGTGCTGCTGGTCATGACAGATTTTTGGTCCTTTGTAAAACCTCCCTATCTAAAAAATTCCCTCTTGGAGCCTTGCTCAAAGCCATTTGGAATAGAGCTGGAGATGGAATTGTCATTAGAGGTCATGTGGCAACCCCCGAATATTAAAGGATCTGCTCTTCCTGTACTCCATTCTTCTCATTAGGCAGTTTCTCCTGGAGGTGCAGAGCTGCCCTTTTGCTGTTGATGACTCCTGCCAGTTCTCCTCCAGAAGATGGCATAGGCTGGATTTGCTCTGCAAGGTCTTTTGGCACTGACAGCAAGCTCGGGATGTTATTAACAGAGGCTTTTTGTGACAGAGCAGGGAGGGCTGAGGGACATTTGCCTGTGAATAGCAGCAGAATTTAAGACTCTTCTGTGTTTTATTTATGGCGTGTTTCCAGATGCTGGGCACAGAAATAATTTGCTTAATAAATAATACAAATAAACAGACATCCAACGCCTTGTGCTCGCAGCCCAGACAGCCTCACACAGAGCCACAGCCTGCCAGGCAGCTGGAGGCTTTGGAGCTGTTCTGTTTTCATGGAATCCTTCAGGTTGGAAAAGACCTTCAAGATCATCGGGTCCAATTTTTGACTGAATACCACCACATTCACCAAACCAAGTGCAATGCCTACTCATTTTTGAACACTTGAGGGATGATATCTCCCCTGAGCAGTCCATTCCAGTGCTTAACCATCCTTTCAGTGAATAAATTTTTCATAATATCCAACCTGGACCTGCTCTGTTACAGCTTGAGGACCTTTCCCCTTGTGCTATTCTCTCCTGGGACAAGAAATCAACCCTCATCTCACTCAGCCTCCTTTCAGAGGCTGTAGAGAGCAATGAGGTCTCCCCTGAGCTTCATTTTCTCCTTTTTAAGGTCTTCCTCAAGCCATTACTGTAATGAGTGATCAAGGGCTGATCAATTTCTTTTCCAGCTGTTTTCCTCGCTTTCCGGAGCCCCATCAAGCATCCCAGGGGACAGTGAACAGCACGTTACCCCCAGTGCTGGATGATGTGATTTCAGTATCTTTAGGCACTAGAGTTAACCTTGGGAAAATTATTCCGAGCACTAAAATCTGGGAATTTTAATTTATATTGTCAAGTATTGGAACAGGCTTCCCAGAGAAGCGGTGGAGTCCCCATCCCTGGAAGTGTTCAAAGGGGGTGTGGATGAGAACAGGGTTTAATGGTGTTGACAGTTGGACTGGATGAACTTAGAGGACTTTGCCAACTTTAGCAATTCTGTAATTCCATGATTTGGGTGATCTCCCAGGTCCCTCACCCCAGCTGCAGAAGTGATGTGTGGAGTCACCCCGCTGGCCTGGTCTTTGGTTCCTGGACTGATTTTAGGTGTCCCAAAGCGTCAAAGGGCTGTAGGAAGGAATGGGGCTCCTCTTGGCTCTCTGTCCTGTTGACCAGCAATATGTAAATGCATAGATTGGTTGACTAAAGTTTCAATAAATTGAGTGCCAAGGCAGCAGAATCACACTCAGGCTGTAGAGAACTGGATGATTTTGAAGGTTTTTTCCAGCCCAACCTATTTTGTGTTTTATCTCGTTCTAAACCAGAGGTACTTTTTGTCAGGTTATTCACACTCCAAACTCTATCCAGTTGTTGATTGGATTGTCTTTAATTGTAATGAGAATTAAGATAATTAAATTAAGACAGATAAGTTACAGACACCTCAAATTATGCAGATGAATCCCAGTCTTCTCCCGTGCCTCAGTTTCTCCACAGGAAGAATTTAATTAAAGCCACTTTCTTATCTTGTAAGGCTAAATAAAAATATCAACATATTCAACAGCAGAGAAAATGAAGTCAATATTCCTCTGTTACATCTTCATGGATTGAAATGATTGGTTGGGAGAAGACACCAAGTCTGGCTAAGGTCAGACAGATAAAAACATATTTAAGGCATTTTTTCCTCCTCACATGTGCATTCTGGATGGAGTTCCAGAACAGAGTTTTTATTCCCTTCTTTCCCCTCGGAGAGAACACATTTTCTCCATCCATAAGGATGAAGAAAGAGTCATGTCAAGAGCAGCGTGACAGTGGTAAATGGATAAGAAATGTTTTTACATGAACTGTTCCAGCTATGGCTGGGGTGAAATCATTCCAGGTGACAGCAGGAACAGCACAAAGTAATTTGTAATCTTCAGGAGTGCATGTCCTGGGACACCCAAACCCAAAACACGTGTTAACACCAGGACAGGGAGACTTTAAATGCTGCTGTTTAAAGGTTTTGAAGTTTAAAGGTGTGTCAGACAGGAAAAGGAGACAGAGGGTGCTGAGCAATTCCTAGGGAAATGAAGGATAGTAGAGAGAAAATATGGAGACTGGAGAAACAGAAAAAAAAAGAGATTTATTGATTTTTTTTTAACATTTGGTGTCTACTCTGGAGCCTTTCTTCTTTTGTTTGAGGTAAATATTTAAATTTCTAAAAAATGGAGGAATATTCAGTGAAGCTACTGGATTTTATACCCAACATTCCACATCCACCAGCTCTGGAGGAAGATTTCGGTGACCCAGCTCAGATGGAACCCTTTACATATATATCAGAATAATTTAGGTTGGATATCCTCTTTTGGAATAACCAGTCCAAAAACCTGTTCCAAACAGGGCCATGCAGTTCAGGTCACCCAATTTCCAGTCAAAATTTTAGTATCTCCAAGAATTGGGATCCATCTTCTCTTAAGGAATCCTTTCCTTAGGGAATTTCATACAATAATAGGATTTTCCTTCACCTTGAGTATGGGCACATCTTCTACTCCCAGCTTCCCCTTGGAAATCCTTGTATTTCCAGCTTTCCCAACCTTCTTGGTTTACTCAGTGTCTTTTTTGAACCCAAAAAAGGGTTCAAAAAGGGTTCCCAAAGGGAGAACCAAAAAAAGGACAAATTATCTATATTTCTCTTTCTTTCCTTAGGCTGGAAGAGGTCAGTAACATGCCTGAGCCTTTCCAGGTTTAATCCTGTTCCCTAAGTAAAGGAGATAGGAGTCAGGTGTCAGGAGAAAATGTGACCAATTCCTGGTGTCTTCCCTGCCCTTCTGGCCTTTCTCTGGTGCTTGGCACTGAGTGACAGCTTCTGTTGACAATGGCATCAGAAAGGCCCAATACCTTTTAAAATCAGTTTATAATTAATTGAATGCTGGTATCACAAGTCACTTTAATATGTGTTCAGTGTCACTTGGCCCCTCTGATATAGGGTACAACCTGAAGGAATTGAAATTAATGGATAGCCTGAATACCATTCATCAGTGATCAGCAGCAGCCACGGGGTGTGTCAGAAGCAGTTTCCTTCACAGTGTGAAAGAGAGGGAAGGAAAAGTTCACACTTTAAACTTCCATTTCAATACACTTAAAAGCCAGATTAGAATGAAAAAGGAGGTTTTTTTCTCTCAGCTTGAAACCTGAATTCAGAACAAAATAATTTGATTCCATATTTGAAGGCATGTCCCACTGAGTTATTCAGTAATCAAAACACATTTTCTGTTTTCCCTTTGCTTTCATGGATACACACATGGAAGTGTGTGGGTACTGCCTGAAATCAGCCTGGGCGTTGAAGGAGCTGACAGAGCTTGACCCACTCTCAGTTCCCAAACCACTCCATCCAGGAGGTGATGGAGTGACTCCACTGAGGCTTCTGCAGTGGCTTCAATGGATCAGGCATCTGCTCCAGTGTGCACATGGAGGAGAAATGTTCATTTTTCCCCCAGAGAGACAGAAACAGGCATGGTCATATTGCTCTTCCACCATTCTGAAGTATCCAGGCTGTTTGTTTATCCCAGGATCAGCTAATTCCCAACAATAACTTCTCCAGGAGGACTGACAGGGTTTTTTACAGAACCCCTCGGCCAAACTCTTCATCTCTGAGCAGTGAAGGCTGAATGTCTTCTTCTCTGGGTGACTAAAAGCCAGAGGGAGAGAAGAACAAAACTGGTGGCAAGTGTAATACTCAAGAGGATGGAAGAAATTCTTCTTGGATGGAATCCCTCTATAGTTAAATGTTTGCGTGCTTCAGACTTCTGTCTTGAGGGGGAAAAGAGTCAAGTCAGCCTTTGGACTTGTGCTACTTGATTAAGAAATCAGAGCATCTCAGGGAGAAGAAAAAATTCCTCTCCCCAATCCACAGCCAGTGTCCAGGGGACCAAGGCACTTCAGCAACCATCCTGGCAAATGCCTGCCTCCATCTACTCCTGCTTCTGTTTTAGGCAGACTGTGATTAAAGATCACTGTGACACAGCTCACAGATCATCCAGATAAGCCTAAACAAGATGATAAAATCACCTCAGGCCCTGAGAAATGTGTTTCAAGGGTGTTGGTGTCTGATCTTCACCCACAGCATTGATGTGCCACGGTGGGAAATTTGGTCACTCGGAATTCAGCTCCAGCCTGGTGGGACTGAGCAGCTGCCAGTGCCAGACCAGTAACAAACCCAGGATCACAAAGTCATTAATTAAAGTTGGAAAAGACCTTTGAGATCATAGATGACCACCAAACCACATTGGGAAGTGTCATTTCTACTCATTTTTTGAACAATTCCGAAGATGGTGATCCCAGACTTCCCTGGGCAGCCTGTTCCAATGCTTGACCACTCTTCCAGTGCAGAAATTTTTCCTAATATTCAACGTCATTTTTCCTATTATCCCTCTCATCACTGGACATGAGCTGTGAACAGCTCACACAGCACAAAGCACTCCATTTCTATTTTATGGTTTTCCTTCTGGAGCAGACCAAAATGTCTTCTGCCAACAGTTTAAGGGATGTTTTAGGGAGCACTCAGTCTTCAAGGGATGAGTTTTGAGTGAAAATCAGAATCTGAGATGATAAAAGATGCTGTGCAGTGAAGAACTGACCCCTTTGCCCCTATGATATGGAAATAGCTGTTCTTTCTTGCTGCTCTCTCCACTGGCCTGAGCAGAAATGCTGGAAATACAGCTGGAATTATTTGTGCTTATATAATCAAGCCACATCTATGCAAAATTGCTTCTTAATGACTCATCACAGCACACTGTTTGTCTTCTCCTGCCAACCAGCTGACTGAGAGGAGTTGCTAGACCTCAGATTCCTCCCAGGCAGCCTCTATAAACATTTGAGTTTTATTAGCTGTTTATAAATTATATCAAAGTACATCAGGCACCCATAGCAGGGACAGAACAGCGATTGTGACATGTAATAAATAACAAGAGCATGGGATGAAAACAGATATATACATTTTAAAGTTCACCTGAGGCACATTAGAGTAATTGCATAATATGTTATGACTTAATAAGAAGATGCACTTTGTGTAAAGACAGCACTTAAAGTGGCTTTCCCTGACTGATTTATGAAATGTAAATGTTTACACATCTACTGTGTATCCTGGGGCTTGGAGGAATAAAGTCAAAACAACCTTGGGGGTGGGAATACATTTCGCTGGGTACAGGAAAATCCTCCTCTCACTTCCACTTGACCAAGCTGGAATTGTGATGAGTTGCATCAGAGGACAAAATGGGGCTTAAAAGAGGCAAAATAGATGCACACAAACTCAAAATGCACATTTCTTCTCATATGACAGACAAAATAATGAGATGTTTGAGAAGCTTCCACGGGGAGATGATGGTTTCCCTGTTGTTTGATTTCATCGAGATGCAATGACCTAATCCCCCCCCACAAAAAGGAATAAAAAGAAATGTTTTTTTTTTCTGTAAAATCAGACATTATGTACATGATTATATGTATAAATTATACAGATATATAGATATGTGTATCCCCAGAGAGGGGGTGGAGTCACCATCCCTGAAAGCATTGAAAAAATGATTCTCTGTATCCTAAGTCAGAGAGACAATTCTCAAAGGACCAAAGGAGAACAAACCAATAATTCTTGCTAAACCTGAAATCTCTGACCTTAGGCTGGGCAAAGGACTTAACACTTTCCTTCCTTCCTGGAAAAGACTCCCTCTAAGTTTAGTTCTTCTGCAAATTTTGAATAAATGGAGTCCAAACTTCTCTGGGGATATTCTCACTGACTTTGGCAGGGTTAGATCCAATTCAGTATCCCTAAGTGGGAATTCAGGATAGGCTCACCTTGATTTAACACTGATCTTTTAAAATTGCAGGCTTGTCTACATATTTTGAACACGCACTTGTAGTTAATTACTTATATGATGTACCCACTTCTGGATCTCAGATTATTTTCCAGTTATGAATTCATGTGCCCTCTGAGGCATATTCAGTGTTGTCAGTTGGGCAGAATCCTTCATCCTTATTCAAAAACAAATTTGGGAAACGGGGTTTCCATACTTGTAGTGGACAGGAAGACAAACATTGTAAATAATGAACATCAACCTTTCCTCATCCTTCTTGTCCTAGTTTATATTGCTGAGCAGATGTGCTATGAGGAAAATTAACTCCATCCCAGCCAGACCCGACACAAAGGCTGCACCTTGAGTTCTGTGTCCAGTTCTGGATCCCTCATTTCAACAAAATTGTTGGAGTGCTGGAGAGTGTCCAGAGAAGGGGAACAGAACTGAAGGTGAAGGTTCTAGAGAGTGAGTGCCATGAGGAGTGGCTGAGGTAGCTGGGGGAGCTTAACCTGGGGAAAAGGAGGCTCAGGGGAGACCTCATTGCTCTTTACAATCACCTGGACTGTAAAGAGGAGGGTGAAGCCAGGAGGGTGCTGGCCTTTTCTCCCTGGGAACAAGGGACAGGACAACAGAAAGCAGCCTCCAGTTGCACTGGTGGAGGTTCAGGTTGGACTCAGGAAGAATTTCTTCATGGAAAGAGTTGTGAAGACTTGGAAAAGGCTACCCAGGGAGGTGGTGGGGTCCCCATCCCTGGAGATGTCCAAGGAGTGACTGGACGTAGCACTCATTGCTCTGGTCTGCGTGACAACGGGGTGATCATAGGCTGGACTCAATAATATTGGATGTTTTTTCCAACTTAAATGACTGGGATTTGGTGAAAGAGGCAGACAAGCCCTGGGTGGAGCAATAGATAAAAACTGCAGCTCTGTCACGGCGCACAAAGATATCAGAGCTAACTCAAACCCAGCCATGCAGCACAAAGCGAACAGGAGCTGCAAAATCCCACAAGAAGGATAAATCAGCTCATGCTTCATTCCGTCCTGGCTCAGTTAATACACTGATACTTGAGTTAATGAATTTAAAATCAACTTGAATGCATCTCAAATGCTCTGGGGTTTGTAGACCTGGTTTCCACTTTTTTTCACTCTGAAAGACACTCTGTGTAACCAAGCACCCGTCTGGGTCCTGATTTTCCCTCTGCAAAAGGCACCTTTTTCAATACAAGGCCGTGAGAATAAACCCCAGCATCTTTGGGTGCTCAGGAAAGAGCAGATAATGCCTCAAGATAAAGAGGAAAATAACTGGTGTCACAGAATCACAGAAATAGGGTTGGAAGGGACCTCTGGAGGTCATCCAGTCCAACCCCCTGCCAGGGCAGGGTCACCTGGAGCAGAAATGTGTCCAGGTGGGTTTGGAACCAGAGAAGGAGAATCTGCATCCTCCCTGGGCAGCTGCTCCAGTGGTCACACACTCTCCATGAAAGAAGTTCTTCCTCAGGTTGAGATGGAACTTGTTGCATTTTAGTTTATGGCCACTGCACCTTGTTCTGTTGTCGGTCACCTCTGGAAAGCATGGCACCATCCTCTTGACACCCATCTTGGAGGTATTTATATGGATTGATGAGATCTCTCCTCTCCTCTCCTCTCCTCTCCTCTCCTCTCCTCTCCTCTCCTCTCCTCTCCTCTCCTCTCCTCTCCTCTCCTCTCCTCTCCTCTCCTCTCCTCTCCTCTCCTCTCCTCTCCTCTCCTCTCCTCTCCTCTCCTCTCCTCTCCTCTCCTCTCCTCTCCTCTCCTCTCCTCTCCTCTCCTCTCCTCTCCTCTCCTCTCCTCTCCTCTCCTCTCCTCTCCTCTCCTCTCCTCTCCTCTCCTCTCCTCTCCTCTCCTCTCCTCTCCTCTCCTCTCCTCTCCTCTCCTCTCCTCTCCTCTCCTCTCCTCTCCTCTCCTCTCCTCTCCTCTCCTCTCCTCTCCTCTCCTCTCCTCTCCTCTCCTCTCCTCTCCTCTCCTCTCCTCTCCTCTCCTCTCCTCTCGCCATAATGAAGAACTTTCACTGTGCTCAGAGTTTGCAGCCAAACAAAATGGACATTTAATTGGTGGTTTTATGAGTTTTCTTAAGCCTTCAGCAATGCCTAAATGTTGTGGAAATATGAACAGACTGAAAGTTGAGTGACTCAAAGCTGTACTGTCCTGGTATTGGCTGGGCATTGATCAGCAGGTGTGTATAGTGCATCACTGGTTGCTCGAGTTTTATTTCTCTTTCTCTCTCTCTTCCACCAATATTATTATTATTATTATTATTATTATTATTATTATTATTATTATTATTTTACCTCCTGTATTATTTCCTTCAGTTATTGCACTGTGCTTATCTCAACCCACGAGGTTTTGCTTTTCCCTGATTCCCCTCTCCACCTCCTTTATCTCTTGACCTGGGTTTCCCTAATGGCCACATGTTTAAGGCTGGGATTGAAATGAGTTTGAAACCTTGGGGTCACCAACACTTGCTACCCTTCTCCTAACTTTTGCTACTTCTTTTGCTTCCAGAATTCACATTCCCAACCATTCTCCATCCAGACCATTTACAGAATTTCCATCACAGTCTCAGTGACAAGTTAGCAAGTCATTTTCCTTTCCTGTTGTCCTATCACAGATACAGGAAGGGATGAAGAAAGAGGTTCATGATTTTTTCCTTTCTAAGTTGCTTTAAGTCTTTTCTGAGGTGGGACATCAACCGAAGTGACATGAGGACCCCAATTTCTATTTCTTCTTTCTCAAATCAGCTTCTCTCTTCTGGATGAGAATGGGCAGCTGTGCTGAGGGCATTTTACACAACCTTGGCTTGGGCAAGACTGCTGGGGAGAAAAGAAAAGAGGCACCCAGTTATTCCTCTAAATTATCTCTTGGAGAATCCTCCTGGAGTGTCAGCCTGAATCTTCTATCCTGCAGAGAGCTGTTTTCCCCAATCCCTATCCCAGAAACACAGGCTGTGAACAAGCTGCGGCCCTAACTCTGGGAAAAGCTTCATCTTTAAACCAAGGGTTTGAGGCCTGATGTTGGAATTAAATTCTGGCACAGAGGTGCAAAACTTCAGCATTTTATTTAAAGGCAAGATGTGGTGGAAAGGGGCAAGAATTCCAGAGGGAGATGGTTCATATTAAAACTGAAGAAAACACATAAAACATGAAGAGAAAAATAGGAAATAAAAGTCTGATAGCAGGGGGAAAAATTAACAGAGGGGGAAGGAGAGGAAGGAATTTAAAAATAACCCCCACAAACCCAGACACAACAAACAAAGCCTCTGGCATCTGCAGTGTTGCTCTGAGCTGGTGTCAAAATATCCTTCCCGTTCTTAGGCTGTGACAGCTCCATGCTGGCCTGCTGGGAGAGAGCAGTGTTTGAGTCACTGGTGCCTGTTGGTTGCCATTTCCATCTTGCCTGGATGGATTTGTCCAGGAGGAAAACAGATCTGGTAGGTGCAGCTGCCTCAGAGTGCCCTGGACTTAAAATTCCTGAAAGTCTCACAGAGGGAAGACACACCTGTCCCAAAGAGGGAAAGATGTTTTTGTGCAGGTGTTAGAGATCATGGAAAGAGTTTTAGGCTGGATTTGAAGGGGCAAAGAGATCAAACCAGGCTCCCTGAACCCAGCCAGAACCCAGCACCACCACCACATTCACCATGTCCTAAAATGCCACATCCACAAAATTTTTATTTTTAAAACCAGGGATGGCTGCTGGGGTGTCCATTCCGATGCCTGACAACACCTTTGGTGAAGAATTTTTTCCTAATATCTCACTCAACAGCTACTCAGGAAGCAGAGGAACAGCCTGGGAGGAAAGGGAGGTCTGGATGTAGTTTCTCACAGTATAAATGCCTTATACTGTTATGTATTAGTAAGTATGCCTTATAACAGTGTAAATAAATTCTTTATTTTTATTAGAGTCATCCACATTTTTCACCAAGAATGAGTGCAAAGATTTTGTTCTGTTTTTCAAAAGATTTTTTTCCTCTCAGGCTGCAGGAGTGACCTCACTCTACTTCTGTCATTTTGTTGAGATGCGCTGCAACCCCTTCAGATTTTCAGTGAATGGGTCCTATTTGCATGGCCACACCTTCAAAAGGGTTTAAATTTCCCAAAAGGAGAGGCAGGAGACAGCATCACCTGGGCTGGTTGGTGTGAAAAGTGCTGTGCCACTGCTGTCACCCACAGCCATCCTTCACTGAGCTCTGACTCTGCATTACTGCTGGAGCTCTGGCATCATCCCCCTGCTCTCTCTTTTTCCCTCTCAGGCTCGAATAAATTGTGAGTTATTTGTGTTTTTTCACCCACTTCTCCTTGCTTATCTGTGAAACTTCTCAACAACAAAAATCTTGGGCTTGCATGCAAAGTGAATTGTGCTTTTCAAAGAAATAGAGTGATAAGGTAAAAGCAGGGAAAAGCAAATTCTGAACAGTTGGGGTTTTTTGTGGTTTATAAGCAAAAATAATGGGCAAACTCAATTTTCTGATACCCAGGCAGTATCACACTATTCATGTGCTGCCAGTGAACCATAAAAGGAAGAAAGATGGTGAGGTGGATTGAACCCAAACACAATGGATTTCTCTAGGCTTCAGGGCTAATCAGGGACTGTTTGAGACACCAGAAAAGATTCCTGACTGCATTCTGTGAACACAAAGCCACTAAACATCCCATGGCTTCTGCCTCGTGCAATCAACCGCAGCCCGGGGTGAAGCAAAAGAGAGATAAACCAGAGAGGAGGGTGGGAGGAGGGAGGTGCTGGTGGGTTTAGTGAATGCTTTTGATCTTCTCCCAGTGGAAGAAAAATGGAATGGGATGGAATCAGGATGGCCTGGGGACAGTTTCATCAGGAATAGGCTGCCCAGGGAAGTGGTGGAGTCGCTATCCCTGAAAGTGTCCAAACACTGAGCTGATGTGGCATTTCCTGATGTGGTTTATTTGGCATGGTGGTGTTTGGTTGAAGGCTGGACTTGATGACCATGGAGGTCTTTCCCAGCCTTAATGACTCAATGATTCCATGATTTTGTGATCTGCCAGCAGTCAGTTATTTGCTGCCATTCCCCTCCAGAGACTGCTCTTTCCCGGTTCTCCTGGTAATTCAGCCCTGCACAAGTATCCCACTACCAGTGTGTTATTCGTCCATTTAGCACTGCCTGTCTAGCTCCTTTCATTCTTCCTTGCCCGTTTCCCACTGCATCTCTTCCCCTTGTTTGTCCTCAGCAGCTTTTGTTTGAATTAAATCTCTTTTATTTGCTCTCTGAGGGAGGGAGGCTGTTCAAGCTCCGTTTGCCTCAGAGCAGAGGCATAACAAGATGGGATGTGCTCAGCCAGTGGCATTTCATCCATCAGCACTATTAACTCAAGAGCAGAGTCCTTTCATTTTCATTCCTTCCATGTTTCCTCTGCATCACATAACCAATTCTTCACTTTTCCCTACATCACTAACTCAATTTTTACATATTACCCCCCCCACCAATACTTTGCAGCCTCTATAAAATATATTTATATTCTAATTATTGCTTTGGCCCCTGGTATAACTTTTAAGGAGATTAAACCTCACACATATTTTACAAAGTGCTGCTCCCTGCTAGCAAAATTTTGTAGGAAACATCACTGAAAGCTTTGTTTAATCCCAGATCCTGAAGCCTTTTACATGGACACAGCTGGGAATGCATCCTCAGCTTGGCCTGCACCTGGACCCACAAGACACATACAAGGGGAAATGGCCTCAAGATATGCCAGGGGAGGTTCAGGCTGGATATTGGGAAAAACTTCTGCACTGGAAAAGTGGTTGAGTATTGGAATAGACTGTCCAGGGAAGCGGTGGAGCCACCACCTCTGGAAGTTAAAAATCCCCTTCACAATGCTGTTCAATGAGCACAGTGGTCTTGGAGGTCTTTGCCAACCTTAATGATTCCATGAATCCACTGTCACAAAAAGCCAAAACCTCCTGGTGAGGTTTTCTGGAAGAGCTTTGGAGGTGAGAAGTGGGAAAAAAACTGCACCCCACACTGAAAATCTGTGATGTTGGAGGACTTTCCCGCCCATCATATTCTTTGTGAAACAGTATTTCCAGGAGGATGACAATCCTGAAAATCCTTTACTTATTCCTCTCCCTTTCCACTAGAGGGCTGGAAAAGCAAAGCTTGTGCAAAGTGCAGTAGCACACACAGAAACTCATTTATTCTTTGTGCTTCTGTGGTTATGCAAACTAATTCTTTTTGAATTAAAGAAAAAAAAATTGAACTATTTTAGGTATTTCCTTATTTCATCTCTTAAAATGTCAGCCAGGAACCTTTGCTGTGTGAGTCTGGGATGGCATTAGAGGCAGAATTTCTATGAAATAAAGCAGAAGCTTTGTTTCACGCTGGAAAAAAAAAAAAAAATTGTGACTTGGAGTCTCCTGGGCCACAAACAAGGTGACATCTTTCTTATTTTAGACACATGTCTCATTCCTGTCCATCCATGCAGCCATCCATGTCCTCTGATGCTTTTATTCTATCAACTTACCTATTAATTTCCCTAATTATTTAAACAAAATTAGTTCCTGCCATCTGGTTGTCTGCCTGCTCGTTCCACTGGGATTTGACTCCAAAGCTGGTGTGGCTGCTGTTCCCCTACTGAGATTTCTGCCTGAAAAACAGCTTTGGGGTATGTTTGAAGTCATTTTCCTTTAAGGTATGCTGCAGATAAACAATTCCTCTTCCTGACTAACCATGACCTCCTCTTCGGATGCAAATTATAAAATTTTTGGATGCAAATTATAAAATTATCTATGGATGTGAATAATAAAAAAAAATTATGCAAAAGTTTTGCTGCAGGTTGGTGTCTAAGGCTAAATTTGAGGACAATTTAACTGTTTATCTGATACTACATTTGGATAGGATATTGGGAAAGAATTCTTCCCTGGGAGAGTGGTGAGGCCCTGGCAGAGGCTGTGCAGGGATGCTGTGGCTGTCCCACCCCTGGAAGTGTCCAAGGCCAGGTTGGATGGGGCTTGGAGCAACCTGGGACAGTGGAAGCTGTCCCTATATCCCTGCCCATGACCGTGGTGGAACTGGGTGCTCTTTAAGGTCCAACCCAAACCATTCCATGATTCCATGAATTTTGAGGGCTTCCGGAGAATCAATCACTGGGAACTACCCACAGACTCGATCTCTGTGAGGCCCAAGGAAGGCAGAGAGTTCTTATCCCCTATTTCCTCACTTTTAGGGTAAAAGGAGCATCTTTACAAGGGCCACTCTCTTCAGGGTGCACAGAGACAAACACTGTTTCTGTTTATCAGCAAGAAATAAAAAACCCTCGCTAAGGAATTGCTGCTCTCTGATTCCTCCTCCCTCAAGCCTCCTGGTTAATGATGAGATGAACTGTTGCTGTTACATTACTCTGACATTTAGAGCACTCTGAAATTGGCACAATGTGCAAAATGGGAGAATTAAACACGGAGAAGGCAACGAATGATGGCTGGGCAAGGAGGGGAGATCAGCCTTCGCTGACAGCAAGAGACTGGCTGAACTTTTTCCTCTTTTTGTGATGTGCAGCATTGCAGAGCTGGCTGGGCTTCAGCAGAAATGCTGCCACAGTGAGAGAAAAGGGCAGAGAAGGAGGGGATGCTGTTTACACTAAAAAACCCCAAAGTTGTTACTGAATAAATCCACAAATAAGCATTAAATATTCGTGCTTAGGAATCACATGGCTCAGACTGAGCTAGAAGAAATGCGGTTTGTATTTTTTTCATAGAATATAAAATAATTTGGGTTGGAAGAGGCCTTCAGGATGGTTTATTACCAACCCGCTGCCATGGGCCTGGATAAGAGCAGGCTTCTCTTCCAAGAAATTAATTATATGAACAGAAAGAAAGTAGCAGAGAAAAAGTTTAACAGCAGCAAATAGTAATAATAATAAAAAAAGCCTTCTGAAGCTTTTGAAACATTCTGATTTGCACAGAGGGTAGCCCATGGTGTCCCTGTAGCTGATACCTTCTGATTTACCAGGGAAATATGGTTTGCATGAAAAATTTTTCCTAGTGAATGGCTTCAAGGATGGTTTATGTGAGAAGCTGCAAGAAGGTTTCCCAATGTCCAACAGGGACAGTGACTGCTGGCTCCAGGATGGATCTGTAGCTGGCCAAGGTCAATCCTGTCAAGAATAGATGGAACACCTGTTTGGGATAGCAAATTTTAAAAGGGAAAAAATGACCTGTGTTGGCTAAGAGAAGACTGAGAGAAACAGCCCTGCAGACACCAAGGGATGAAGAAGGAGGGAGGGAGGGAGGTGCTCCAGGCCCAGAGCAGAGATTCCTGCAGTCCTTGGTAAGGATCTTTCTGCTCTCTAACACTTTTCAGTCCATTTTTTCAATCCATCACATCTTCCAGTTGCTCCCTGGGAAAATATAACTAAAGCCTTGTGGGTCAAGTTAAAGGACGGGGGGAGATCACTCAGCAATTCCATCAGAAGGCCTGACTTGGGGAAATCAATTTTATTACCAAACAAAACCAGAAAAGAACCTTTCCCCCACGCCTCTCTTCTTCAGGAAGGAAGGAAGGAAGGATGGAAGTGGCGGAAGGAAGGAAGTGGCGGAAGGAAGTGGCGGAAGGAAGTGGCGGAAGGAAGGAAGGAAGTGGCGGAAGGAAGTGGCGGAAGGAAGTGGCGGAAGGAAGGAAGTGGCGGAAGGAAGTGGCGGAAGGAAGTGGCGGAAGGAAGGAAGGAAGTGGCGGAAGGAAGGAAGGAAGTGGCGGAAGGAAGGAAGTGGCGGAAGGAAGGAAGGAAGGAAGGAAGGAAGGAAGGAAGGAAGGAAGGAAGGAAGGAAGGAAGGAAGGAAGGAAGTGGCAGAAGGAAGGAAGGAAGTGGCGGAAGGAAGGAAGTGGCGGAAGGAAGGAAGTGGCGGAAGAAAGTGGCGGAAGGAAGGAAGTGGCGGAAGTGGCGGAAGGAAGGAAGGAAGTGGCGGAAGTGGCGGAAGTGGCGGAAGTGGCGGAAGGAAGGAAGTGGCGGAAGGAAGGAAGGAAGGAAGGAAGGAAGGAAGGAAGGAAGGAAGGAAGGAAGGAAGGAAGGAAGGAAGGAAGGAAGTGGCGGAAGGAAGGAAGGAAGTGGCGGAAGGAAGGAAGTAAGTGGCGGAAGGAAGGAAGTGGCGGAAGGAAGAAAGGAAGGAAGTGGCGGAAGGAAGGAAGTGGCGGAAGGAAGTGGCGGAAGGAAGGAAGTGGCGGAAGGAAGGAAGGAAGGAAGGAAGTGGCGGAAGGAAGGAAGGAAGGAAGGAAGGAAGGAAGGAAGGAAGGAAGGAAGGAAGGAAGGAAGGAAGGAAGGAAGGAAGGAAGGAAGGAAGGAAGGAAGGAAGGAAGGGAGGAAGGAGGGAAGGAAGGAAGGAAGGAAGGAAGGGAGGAAGGAGGGAAAGGAGGAAGGAAGGAAGGGAGGAAGGAAGGAAGGAAGTGGCGGAAGGAAGTGGCGGAAGGAAGTGGCGAAAGGAAGTGGCGGAAGGAAGGAAGGAAGTGGCGGAAGGAAGGAAGTGGCGGAAGGAAGGAAGGAAGTGGCGGAAGTGGCGGAAGTGGCGGAAGGAAGGAAGTGGCGGAAGGAAGGAAGGAAGTGGCGGAAGGAAGGAAGTGGCGGAAGTGGCGGAAGTGGCGGAAGTGGCGGAAGTGGCGGAAGTGGCGGAAGTGGCGGAAGTGGCGGAAGTGGCGGAAGGAAGGAAGGAAGGAAGGAAGGAAGGAAGGAAGGAAGGAAGGAAGGAAGGAAGGAAGGAAGGGGCGGAAGTGGCGGAAGTGGCGGAAGGAAGTGGCGGAAGGAAGGAAGGAAGTGGCGGAAGGAAGGAAGGAAGGAAGGAAGGAAGGAAGGAAGGAAGGAAGGAAGGAAGGAAGGAAGGAAGGAGGGAAGGAAGGAGGGAAGGAAGGAAGGAAGGAAGGAAGGAAGGAAGGAAGGAAGGAAGGAAGGAAGGAAGGAAGGAAGGAAGGAAGGAAATATTCCATAACTCCTTGCAAGTTTCTGTGCCTTGCAAGCTTCTCTGCCTTGCCTCAGCCTCCCTTGGGCTGTGGAGCATCAGGCTGACGTGGAAATCCATTGGCATCTCCATCCTTGGTTTCCATCGGCAGCTACTCTGCTTTCAGTTCTTCTGCTTCTCTTGGTTGAGATGTCACTGAAGCTCCTTTCAGGAGAAATAAAGATCAGCAGGGACTCACTTGTTCAGCAAATCCTGCCCTCTGAAATTTCCAAGTGGATTGGACAGTAGGAAAAAATTCTTTGCTATGAGGGTGTAAAATGTTGCCCAGAGAATCTGTGGATGCCCCCTGGAAGTGTTCAAGGGGGTGTTGTGTTTTGGGATTTGGAGCAAGCTGGTCAGTGGAAGATGATCCTGACCATTGCAGTGGGCTGGAACTGGATGATCTTGAATTACCAGAGAAGTATTTAGATAAGTTTAGTGTAATAATGTGTTACTCTCTAATATATTCCAGCACTGCTGCTGTCCTCAGCTCCTTATTCCAGTTGTTTCCAGCTTCCTCCTTATCTGATGACTTCTGTTCAACCTTCATTGTGCTCTTCTTGCTTCCCTGTCCTTGCTTCAGTGGAAATGCAATTCACTGTCCCATTAAATTTAACAAAATTTGATGCAACTTAATTCCGGCCTGTTTTCAGTGGTTTTTCATTCAACGTGCCCTAATTCAATCTATTTCGACTAACTGCAACACACTTAAATGCAATTCCAGGAATTCCATTAAAAATAATTTGCTGCAGAGGAAATAAATAGTATTTGCTCCAAACAACCACCAATCGATGGGATGTGATTTGCTTAAATGCAATCACATCCAACAGAAGGAAATTAAATCAAAGCTATGCAGTGTGTTGCAATTAAAATTCATCCCTGAGAATCAGGTCAAAGTTTAATTACTGCCAGAGAGGTTTTATTCAGCTTTCTTGAATATATTTATGCCTGGGACAAATTAGTAGCCCTTGATATCCTTGTGTATAACACGGCCATTGATGGAATATTTTTGCTGTGATTTTACACACATTGACCCACGAGGCTCCTTCCAGCTCCACTTTCCTTTGTTTTGTGATGCTTTTTGTCTCAATAGCCTACAATTCTTTCCCTGAACTGCCAAGGGATGAAATCCTGGGATTCCCAAATGCTCAGGTCCATGAAGAGCACAAGCACTTCCTGTTCTCCTGCCAAACATTCAGAGTCACCTCTCTCTGCTCCCTCCTCTTAAAGAGCAGAGATGAGGATTAAAGAGAAGCTGTTTGAGCATTTTCGAAATGAGTCTGGCTTGATATTGGTCTCCTGTCAGTAGGTCATCCTACCTCAGAGATTTCCAGAAAAAATGCCTTTCCGAGTTCATGGGGCTTCATTTATAGAACCCAAACTTGTGCCTGTCTTGGTTTGAAAAGACAGGTGTCTGCTAAGGAAGGTGGGAGCCCCCCTTGAAATGGAAAATGCAAACCCCCTCGCCCTGAATTATTATCATTTTGAAATTAAAGGGCTCTAGGGCAAGGATATGGGAATAGGAAATATTAGTTCTTTACTAGGAAAATTAAAAATAAAAATGCAATAGTGAAAAAAAAGAAAATGCTGACAGAATCCGAATATGTCCTGACACCCTGTGGGTCAGGGTGGTGGCAGCAGTCCCATTCCATGGTGGCTGCAGCCCTCCTGCAGTGCCAGCTGGGGTTCTGCTGGAGCAGGGATCCTGGACAAGGGTGGAGTTTTCCTCTGAAGCTGGAGGGGTAGTGTAGATGGGCCTGGTCTTCCTCTGGGAATCCAGTGGAGAAGAAAGCTGCTCCTCTGGGAATGCAGTGGGAAAAGGCTGCTGTGGTATTCCAAATCTCAGATTCTATCCAGTTAGGAATGCTTGGCTCCTCCCCCTGGGCAGAGCATCCCCCAAAGGGATAATGGAATTTTATCAGCCATGCAGTGACACTCACTGGCCCATTACCAGCAGATAGCTCCTGGAGGGAGGGTTGGTTGTGGAAGAGATAAAGAAAACTGCCCAATGAACAGAAGGTAACTGCCCCACCTCCAACAGATGGCAATAGAACACACACCCCCAGCCACATCTTGCATTTCCAACCTAAGCCAGTGCCTTTGCCTGTGAGGGAAGATAACAGGTCTGGTGTCCACTTCCACTAATTATGGTCCCAGCTGGAGCAGCTCCAGAGAGATTTGCCTGGAATTTGTTCATCAGCAGATTTTGAAAAGGGACTCATCTCCTTTGGATGACATGGAAGTTTCCTTGTGAATGATTTGTCCTAAATTAGATACAGAAAATAACCCTAGATTAAGTGGACTTCTCTCCTCTGACTCAGAAGACTGGTTGAGATTTAAATTGCACAAAACTAAGTGCACTTGAAAGAATATTTTTCTTTTTGCTCCCGTTCTCTGTTTGCGGAAAGGTGAAGGTCTCTACCTCCCAAAATATATATCAATATGTATTTCTTCTCTAACTGGACCAGACCTTGAAAACTTAATTCAAAACCACAATAAAGTCCTGAAAGAAACATTACATCCTTATAATGTATACATTGTGGTGTGATTAATATAATGTACAACTAAAATGAAAAGGGAGCATCCAAATGCGCCAAAGGAAAAAAATTCCATCTGAAATTCTTCCTTTAAAATTCATTAAAAATCATTGCAAATAAAACACTCCTGGAAAACATTTCAGTGTTATCTTGACCACAGACAAAAGTGAATTTATCTCTGTTTTAGTGGGAGATGGGTTATGTCATGACTCACACGGAAAAGAAAATCACAGATTTTGCCCGTAGTTTGTCCCCTTTTTGTTTTGCTTCCTTCATGCAGTGATTTGTTCACTTTCTTCCTCTTTCTTCCTACTCTTGATGGACAACTTACAAAGCAAGGACTTGGCTTGAGCCCCACAGAATGTCTTTGAGGGAAAAGAGAAAAAAAAGGCTTTGAAGCTTCGTTATGCTTTTGCAGAATTCTGGAATCTTTTTGCATTGCAAGATTTTAATTGGGGCTTCAGCTCAACACACCCAAATCAAATACTGGGAAGAAAAAAAAAAAAAAAAAGAAAAGTAAAGAGCCCCAGCTTTCCAGACTTCCTGGGTAAATTGACACTGTAAAAAGGGTCAGACTCATTAGTTTTGCAAATTAGTGAGCTCAGCATTACACCAGCCCCAACAAAATGAGGTTAAAATGTGTTGGTTTAATTAGATTCTCTAGTGCTATTTTTCATGGAAAGTATCAAAATATTAACAAAATCAGATAAACTCAGATTGCACAAATTAACAGGGTTTTTTAAGGTCTCTGTAAAATCACTGAGCACCACAGGGATATGAAGGTGGGGAGAAATGTTCTCCCACTTTCTGGGATCAGATCAAGTTTGTGAATCACATTAATTTCTCCTCAGGCCAGAATCTCACATTTCTGGTGGTTTGACACTCATTATCATTTCCTGTTAGCATTTGTCTCCCTATAATGAGCTGTGCTGTTCAGAGGGAGATGTGGTAGGTACAGGAATGATTAATATGGTAAAAAGGCAGATTTACACTCATTATTTCCTTCTGGTTGGCCTCAGGTCTACCTTGGACAAGATTCCTGTTGTGCAAAGTTCTGTAAAAACATGAGACCAGAAGTGAGGTCCAACCACAGAGCTGAAAGAAGGATAGGTTGGGAAAATTGAACTGTATCAGGAATTTCAGCCTGGTTGGGTGAGAGATTCCCTTTGATTCAGGGATTTGTAGGGTTTCCCTATGCATCCAGGTTCAGTTCCTGTCATTGAAGTGGTCTGGATGGGCACAGAGTTAAAAAACAGTTAAATTCACTTTCTTGATTCTGTGGTGCTATGGAAGATGGGTGGTTTAGAGCCCAGTCTGCATCAGGGAGAGAAAAAATTGAGACTGAATAACCTAATATCCCTTTCCAGCTGCTGCCACCCCTGTCAGAATAGACAGTCCTAAATCCCCTGTGGCAAAATGCAGGAAATCATGGATTCACAGAATCATGGAATCACAGCGTGGTATGGGTTAAATGGGACTTTAAAGATGATCCAATTCCAGTCCCTTTTCTGTGGGCAGGGACACCTTCCACTAGAACAGATTACTCCTGATTTTATGAGGTTCCACCTTCACTCATGGACTGTGAAGGTCCCACAGTAACTTTTCCAAAATCCCTCTCAGTACTTCCCTTTAATCTCACCCTTTATCGTGTAGCCTTACATTACAGCAAGGATTGTGTATTTCTCATTTTAGCCCCTCTTAGATTAAAGCCACGAGGCTCAGATCCACAAAAGTATTTACAAGACAAAGGATTTTAAAAGGGATTTAACTCCTTAAACAGGAATTAAGTGTGCAAATACTTCTCTGGATTTCTGAGACTCAGATATGGCAGCACAAAGTGATTTAGGAAGACAACAGAGAGGCTGGTTAATCAAGGAGACAGCTGGTCCTTTGCTTTTTTGGTTTTTATTTTTGTATGGAACTTCCTGGAAGAGATCATCCACATCTATTCATTTATTAATTCCTTCTTCTGCCCTAATCTTCTTTTCCTTGTTTTTAGGATCATTTCAGCACCCCACTAAGCAGTGACAGCCTTTGCTAACCCCCACCAATGTCAATGACACATAAGCACCAGAGAGGAAATGGGAGTTTGTGTATTTATTGCACCACCAGTTCTTGGAGACCTCCTAGTTTATGCAAAACCAGCCAGAATTTGCTGTCTTTTGGGGGCTGAAGCTCATGAAAAGTTCTAGGAGGTGAAACCTTGAGGAGATCCTTCTGTAGGAGGCTCCAGGTGCACCCCATCCATGGAGCACATCCCTCATCCATGCCCTGGTGTCTGCGGCTTGGCAGGTCCCAGAATATTTCTCTTGCCTCTTTTCCAATCGATGTGCACATGGAAACCACCCTGGATCAGTCCTAAATGACACAATCCAAACGTACATCCATAAGTTGGTGGCTTTTCAGCATCTTTAACAAATGAACAAGTTAAGGGCTAAAGGCTGGATGTTGTTTAAAAGGAGCTTTCTTTGAATAAGAGAATAAGAGAGAAAACCAACCCAGGTTTCATTTCAAACCTTGCAAAGCCCTTCTGAGAACCTTGTCTGACCTACATAGTTCAGAGCATGAAATATCCACAAACTCTCCCATTTATTTCTCTTAAACTTCACAGAAAACTTTTTTATTCTTTCCTTTTTTTAATAGGGGAATACATAATCTTCCCCTAAAGAGAATAATTGATGAGAGAATTTATCATGTCCACTGCTTTTCTGCTCTGAAGGTTGATTTAACCTCATGATTTAAGATGTACATCTCAAATTCAGTTCTAATTTTGCTGACTTGAATTTCCAGCCACTGGAACTTGTTATACCCTTTTTTATTCTTTTTTTTTTTTTTTTGCTTGGCTCAAGAGCAGCATCTGATAAGTAATTAGAAACTGTAATCGAGTCATCTGCTAAGCTCCGTTTCACTCCACTGAAGAAATCATGTTCCTGATTATCACTGAAGGGCTCATCTTTCAATTTCAGATCAATCTCCCATCACATGTCCAAGCTATTCCCAACTGCTTCACAACTATTTTTGTTGCCTTTTGAAGAACAACCAAAACAAATTTAAAAAGAGGTGTCTATCTATACATATATATATATTTTTTCCCTGGCCATATTTTCTATTTCATAAGCTGTCCTGAATTACAGTTTTTTAAGAGCAGGAATAAAAAAAAAAAAAAAAATCACACACCTTTGGTGAAAAAAAGAGAGCAGGAAGGTAGAATAGTGCAAGCAATGACAGTCTTTGACCTAAAATAAAGGTGCCTAAACACAATGTACTAAGGAATAAGAGATGGGAGATGTCCTGTGAGAAGGAGGACATTTTTTCCCAATTTCCAGCTTTTTTTCTGTGCAGGATTTATCCTGGTTTTTCTGGCTGGCCTGATGAACAACCCCTTTACTGTTTGACCTCACAAACGTCTGAGTTGATTCCTGTGCTGTCCAGAAAAGTTTCTCTGTTCAGATCCCTGAGAAAACTCCTATGTGGGTATGTAAATCACAAGAATCCAACTAAACAACTCTTTCCCCACATTAATCACATCCTAATCTCACATTATAATGTCAGAAATCTTCAACTTTTATGCATGTACCAAACCCCCAGTGATTACATAGAGTTCACTACAAAATAGCATCTGCTTTTATCTTCTTTCTGTATGGTTCTGTGATGCACTCCATGATTTTCAACTTTCTTCCCCAAGAAGAAAGCACTGTTGCTTTCCAACTGCGTTGTCACAGTGCTGGTGGATGTAAAAAATGTGTTTATCAGTAATTCAAATTTGGTTGATTATTTGATACCTCCTGTAGCTCAGCTGTTTCTTGAGGCTGGGTGATTGGCCTGCATGGCCTATAAAAATGCCCTAAAGATTTCTTACACCTACACCTTCCTCTTCCCATCACCAAAGATGATTTTGACACCAAACTGTGCTGTTTTTATAAGTCAAGGTGGCACAATTCCCTTCCACCTCATTCTTCTTTTCACCTGATCCTTCTTGCTCTGTGATGGACATGGAGACATCACACATCAGGGGAAGGAGCTTTTTTCCCTTCCTTTTTTCCCTTTTTAATTATTGTTTCCAGCACATAATTCAATTTACACATCCTCTCTGCTTGATTGGCTTTTACCTTTGCAGCTCTGACAACAGATTGGTAAAACTTCACCTTAATAGCATGAGAAATATTCACAACACTCAGAGCTTTGCAACATTTTTATTTCTATTTCTTTCTCTTTGGGCATCAGATACTGACTAAAGCTGGTTTTAAAACATCAATCCATTAACTCCAGAGGGTATGAGAATTTCTACCATAGAAAAACTCAAGCTGGATCTTTTCTGGGGAAGAAGGGTTTTTTTTCCTAGGGGAATAAGACAGCAGTGCAACAGGCCACTAGGGATCCTGTGAACTCTCATTTCTCAGAGATCTTAAGGATTGGAGTTTGGATGAGGAACTTCCAGACATCTTGTCCAGCTTGGGGAGCTCTAAATGTAATTAGAGCCAAGCTAGAGCCTTTGCCTGGATATTCAATCATTCCTGTGTCCTGAGTGATAAACTGAGTCATTCCTGGCCACAGTTTATCACTCCACAAATCCCACTCCAGGTTTCCCCATGTTTTCTTCTGTTTGATTGTTCTTTGAGGTTCAGATCTGGTTCACACCAATTCAGACCTACTCTGCACCTTCTCAAATCCTTTTTAAATACCAGCACTCTCTAAAAGTGGCTAAAGGAAAAATCTCCTGTCTGGACAGTGAAGAGATCCAGAACCCTTCCACTGTTAAGGGAAAGAGACAACAATGCCTGGAGTGATTCAGAGCTGCTTTAGACATTGGAAGGTGCTCTAAGATCTCTCTGAAATCTTTTCTTCTCCAGTTCCTTACATGAGCTCTGTGCTTCTGACATAAGAGATTTGACAGAGGAAAAAGAAATGATTCTTCCACCCCACCCTGGTGTAGGTTTGAACCTGAATTATCCAAGCAGAACACAAGGTGCAGCTGCACCATCATTTCCAACCAGAAAGATTCAAACAGGCACAGCTCAGCCCAATAATAAATAGGACAGTTTAGGGCTAATTATAACAGGCCTTTTAATTTCCATCTGGAGTCACAAAATCAATGGAAACTCCTTGCTTCATTAAATAATTGCAGTTGCCAATAGCTGGAGCTGTTCCATTTGCAGATGTGCTAAAACCCTGTTTATTTAGTGGTTATCTTGTTCCAAAACCCTTTTTTTTCCCCAAGGAATGAAGACACAAAGCTGCAGAGAAAGGGAGGACATGAGGAGGAGGGAATGTCTTGGGCTGATATGAGAGAAATAGGGTTTGTGCTGCCTTGTCCTCCAAAATTCAAATGTGATGGATTCTTCCTCCCTCTCCAGTATTTCATGGAGAGATGGAGGCAAAGCAGCATTGGTTTAAATGGGAGAAAAAAATTCATTTTCTTGGTGAAATTCATCACGTGGGTAAGAGCAACATTTGAAAATGAAGTCACAAAGGTTATTCTGGTAGTCATGGACTAAATAAGAGTCTGGAGGTGAAGAAATGAAGCAAAACTCATGTAAAAACCACTTTTTGTTTTTCCTTTACAAATCTGTTTTGTGTACTGGGGGAAAAAAAGGATGGACCAGTAGCACGTCTTGAAAGCCCTCAATTACTCCTCTCTGCACAAATCTGTCTTGTCATTTGTTATCTTTCTCCTACTGACTTGAAGTGCTCAAAATCCATTAAATCTTCTCAGAAAATCCAATTGGATTTGTGTGTTTCTGGAAATTTTACCTTTCCAGGATAGGAGGAAGCAGTAAAACCTTCAACCAAAGGTTGGACTTTTGTTTGCATATTGGACTTGATGATCTTGGAGACCTTTTCCAACCTTGATGAGTACATGATTCTAATAAGAGGAGTGGATTTAAGGAGATGTCCTACAAACATCTGGAATTTGCTCTGACAAACAAACTTCAAGTCTGCAGTCTGATAATTCATGAATAAATTTGATTTTTTTACCCCTAACTCCCAGAAAACAAGAGTTGTGAAGGTGAGCAGCACCAAGAGGAATGGCCTTCAGTGAAAGTGAGGATGAAATTTAGTTCCAGCTTTAAAGCAAAAATGGAGCAGACTGTGGGATATTCTGCTGGCTGGACACACTGGTGGCTTGGGCTCATTCTCTGCTCTCTTGAAACCGAAATTCTTCAGGAAAACAACCAATTATGGAGCTTCTTCAAAAGTCACCCTTGGGTAACCAACAGCCTGATGCCTCCCAAACCAATCCAAGCTGCAATCTGTTCTGCTGCTGAGCTCCAAGCAAGTAATCAGGGTTTTTCAAGGTGTTTACACTGAATTGTAACAAAAATCTATTAGGATTAAGTGATGTCTGTAACAAGCTGAACTGGCAAAACGGACAGCAGAGTCTATCAGCTTTTCCATCTCCCATCTAAATATTTATGAATCTGGTTTTTAGCAGCACCTGGCTGGGAGCTGCTTGAATATGTGGATGTCTGAAAATCTTAGGTTCATTCCTTAAGGTCTGGATCAAGGCAGACCCATCATTACCTAGAAGAAGAAATCTTTATTTTTGGGAATAAAATCTGGCAAAGCACTGAGCATAAACAGCATGAGCACTTTAACTAAATTTTGACTCACATATATGCAACAAAAGAGAACAGCTGCCATTTTCAGGGAGTAGCCAGGGCGTGAGGGTGCAACCAAGGAAAGTCAAGGAGTATCATGTTGGAACAAAACAGACAAGTGTCACCTTAGCATCGACAGCTTGGAGCAGCCAGGAAATATTCCCTGGCTTGCAGCTTAAAATGAGCATTTGAGTTATTCCATTCACAGTGTGCCTAAGGTAGTCTGCAGCGAAGGGTATTAAAGCATCTTTTAAAACACATTTCCTCCAAAAATGCTTGGCTTTGAGGGGACCTTGAACAAAAAGTGAATTGGAAACAAGGAGAATTATATAGCTGAATTCAGGTTCTGTCTGAGCTGTTTCAAGTGTTTGAAAATGGAAGAGGAGACTTCATTCTTTGCCACGGGGAAGGGAATTTGCCAGCAGGGCTTGCAGCTGATGTTTGGAAGAGTGGTTCAAGACTTATCAGTGTTCTTGAGTTTTGTATTTGCTCTCCATCCATCTACCAGAATCTATCATATTTCTGGTCATGGTCCTGCTTTGAAAGGTTTTTTTGGTAGAAGTTTTTGGGTGATTCTACGTGAATTCATAGAATCATAAAATCATACAATGGTCTGGGTTGGAAGGGACCTTAAAAATCATCTCCTTCCAACCCCCTGCCAAGGGCAGGGACACCTTCCACTATCCCAGGTTGCTCCAAACCCCATCCAAAATAGCCTTGGACGCTTCCAGGGATGCAGGGGGATCCACAACTTCAGCAGATAAAGGACATATATGGAAAGCTGCTGAGGGCAGTTGGAAATGAAGCTGCAAATATCTGCTGTGTGGAATATTGCAGTCAAGAAGGAAGCAGACTGCGAGGACTGGGAGATTGATAATGATACCCAAAACAGGGAGAAATCCAAGTGTATCTCAGACCTTAAGGAGCAGAAACAAGAATACAGCAAATTTTGGGAGCATCTTGATATTTCCTTACATTTTTTATGTGTGTAAGTGACTGAGACCAGGCTGGATGAGGGCTGGAAGATTCCCTGCTCATGGCAGGGGTTTGGAACTCAGCGGTCAATCCAAAACAAATGATCTAATCCAAAAGATTCCATGATTCTATGCCTCTGTGACTGCAGCTCTCATCTACTCTGAGACCTGAGGCCAGGTCATCTCAGTCATGGCCTGGTGAAGCTGCCTCTCTTTTCCTGGAAGAGAGGAAAACTGGGAAACAGTTTTTCCCATTAAAACAAGGAGCTCTTCTGTCCCCTCACAATGCACAAGAGGAGACTGGGAGCTGAGTTGTGTCAATACCAGGCTGTCCACCCATCCAATCCTTGTGCTCCCAGCCTTGTCAGTCTCACAGGTGTGTCTGGACCAGATTAACTCGAGTTGCCCAAGCAGAGCTTTAAAACTGACCCTGTTCAGTGAGCAAGGGCACTCAGCCTTGCAAGGACAGATGGTGCAATTAAGGAGAGCAGCTCTGCTGCCACATTCAACACGGTCACCCTCGCTTCCATATGTGTCCTGCCATCTAAAGAGGGCTGGAGGCCAGCCAGTCATCCCTGTGTTTGTGTTTCCTTGGCAGATACCACAGGAATAAGATTAAACAGCTCTGCTGGACCCAAAGATTAGGTCACCTGAGAGGCTGGTGGAGTGATGGTGACCCTCACCACCTGCAGACTTGAGTTTGTATCCACTTTGAGCTTGGTATCCCATCTTTATTGCTCTGTGGGAACTGAGGATCAGTGTAGATGAAGATGGTGTTCCTCTTTTTGATAACCGAGCTGAAAACTCCTCTGTGACAGAGAAATAATCAAGGAATGACAGCACAGAGCAAATGTACTGCAGCAGCCAGGTCAAGGATAAGGATGATGGACAGCTGTGGAGAAAGATGAGGAATTTTGAGGAAAGCCCAATGGGATCCTGGGATGCACTGGGGAGAGCATTGCCAGCAGGTCAAAGAAGGTTCTTCTGCCCCTCTGCTCAGCCCTGGTGAGGCACATCTGGAGTGCTCTGTCCAGTTCTCAGAACAGCAGGGACATGGAGCTCCTGGAATGGGTCCAGTGGAAGGCAGTGAAGGTGATTTGGGACTGGGGCATCTCTTAGCAGCAAAGGCTGAGGGAGTTGGGGCTGTTCAGCCTTGATAGGAGACACAGCCAAGAGGGGACCTCATCCCTGTCTGTCCCTGTCTTCAGGGAGGGCTCAGAGCAGGACCCAGGCTCTGCTCTGGGGGGCCTAGCAATGGCACAAGAGGAACAGGCAGGAACTGATCCCAGGAAATTCCACCTGGACAGGAGGCAGAACTTCTTCCCTGTGCAGTGACCAAGCCCTAAACAAAGATGAGAGGTGGGGGAGTCTCCCTCACTGGAGATGTTCCAGAGCCATCTGGACACAATCCATGTGCTCTGGGATGGCCCTGCTGGAGCAGGGAGGTGGCACCAGATGACCCCACTGTGGTCCCTTCCAGCCTGACCCGCTCTGTGATTCCATGACTTTGTGATTTTGGAAAACTCTCCTGCTTCTCTTATTTTGGCCCAAATGAGAATGAATGGATGGACACAACCCATAGACACAGGTCTGTGCCAGGGGCTGAACACTCCCATGTTTCTCCACCAGAAGACAGAGGAAAGCTCAGGAATATTTGACCAGCTGGTTTTCATGCTGGGAAACAAATTTGAAAATCCAGTCTGGCAGATAAAGCTGCAGAAGTGTAAACAAGGGATAGAACAGTCAGATGGAGATTGAAATGGATCAAACAGATCAAACAATGGTCTTGCTTGTGGGAAAATGACACTTTGGGAGTCAAACTTTGATTCAAAACTATTTAGAACCTGTGTTTCAATGCCACAGGGACAACTACAGTGAAGACCAACAGAGAAACTGGGCATTAGAAGCATCTCACATCATGATATTCCATTAAATTCTCCCTTGACCTGGCTGGTTTGCTCATTTACCATGGTATGTTTTAGAAATGATAAAGGTGTTATTTGAGGATCCCAGAAACTTCTATGCTGGAAATGGAAGTTTTCCATTATCATTGCGGGAAGGACACTGGTGATTGCTCAGGAGCACACATAAGGGCAAGAAGGATGATTCAGGGAACTCGTGGTCTTGGTTATGAGAAAATATTATCCAGACATGACCTTTAGTTAGTTCAGCTCAGATGAATAAAAACACCTCTACAAGATCCTGGAGGCACAGCCATGGGGACATCTCCAGGATTTTTCATGGCAGTAACTAATTCAGAAATAAGACCTGATGGGTGAAAGAGGGAGGAGATTGTCAGAAGCCTCAGGGATTCTTAGGACAAATCACAGTGAATTATTTTGCAGCAAATGCCACCCTACCAAAGGCTCTCATACTATTTACCTCAGACAAGAAATGAGCTGGTTGGTGGCCACGTTAGCCCAGAATGTGACTGCCTGGGACTTGCAATGCATTAATGATTAGTTAGAAAACTTGATTTAATTGTCCCGAGGCTCAGGGCTTGGTGGAATAAAAGGCTGGCCTTAAAGCCCATCTGGTTCCATGGGCAGGGACACCTCCCACTATCCCAGGTTGTTCCTAACCTCATCCAAGCTGGACTGGGACAGTTCCAGAGATGGAGCAGCCACAGCTTCTCTGGACAACCTGTGCCAGGGCCTCACCACCCTCACAGGGAAGAATTTCTTCCTGATATCCAATCTAAACCCACCCTGCTTCCATTTAAGCCCAATCCCCCTCATCCCCTTGATGGCAGTTCTGATGAAAATCTTTCAAACACAAATCAGTTTTTGTTCTGACAATATTCATGAAAGAATTTTAATGTTTTTCCACAAATCATCTTGGGAAAAAGTGGAGATTTTGCCTCCTCAGGTTTTTTCCCTGAGTTTTATTACCCAGCTGTCTAAAAGTCCAGAAGAGATGAGGACAGTTACTGGCAAAGAAATGCATCTCTCCAAAATCTCTGTTACAACTGGTGCAGGGATTGAAACATTTATTGTTTTCCTGCAAGTTCAGATCCCACAATCCCCCAATAACTCTTATTCTGACTGCTTTGCAGCAAAATTCAGCCTTGAGAGGGCATGTGTTGTTCCCTGAGATATTTAATGATTGCTGAGCACAGGTAACTGTTTCTACCTGCCATAAAGTGGGGTTTGAGCAGCCATCAGCAAGAATTTGCAATTTAACGCCTCGCCGAGGCATTGTTTAATTGACAGTGACTCTCTGAACTCAACACTGCAATATTGAGGAATTAGACAGGAGAACAATTTGTGGACAACAAGTAACTGCTCAAGCCTCTTCCTCTTCAGCTGTCTTGTCCCTTCAAGCTGTCATTCAGAATAGTCCCTCATCTCACTTTTCCTCCACTGCCTTGTCTGGGTTCACCTTGGAAAGGGCTAATTAGCTCCTTGTCAACCACTGTCTCCTTCTGAGTCCTGAAAAGGGGAGCTAAAATCAATTTGTCTTTCCAGCAACGTCAGCCAGGAAGGAAGGAAGGAAGGAAGGAAGGAAGGAGAAGGCAGGCAACAGAATGAGTGGCGGGGAATAGTGAAGCCCCTCAAAATAATTATACCGAGAACTTGGATGAGTTTCTATCAGTTTGTTGAGGAGAGTCTGGACTGAATTATTCTATTTAAAAGAGAGAAAGTGAAGCACAAATGGATTTACCTGTGGTCAACCATCAGCACGAAGAGGAGTTCATGGAAGTTTTTGTGGATATCTCCACTGGCACTGCTGCATTCCTTGATCCCAGTTGTAGGGAGGTCCTTCCTGAGTTTAGGTGAGAGGCCTGAACTGCAAAGCCCACAAAGAAAAGGGATTTCTGCTACAGAATCATGGAATTAGGTAGTTGTTAAGGTTGGAAAAACCTTCAGGTCCAACCTTTGACCAAATACCAACATGCCAAATAAACCAAAAAAACAAATTAAATATCACAAAGTGAATAATTAAGCATCCCAGAGATCCACTCTGAAAGGCGGATGCCGGAGAAGCCAACTTAATTTCCAAAAAAAACCCACCTACTCCTTATTTTTTTTTTTTAATTCTTGAGGAAGTTTTAGACTTTCCACAACATTAGAGTGCTTTGGGTTGTTGGATTCATTTTGGAGAACTCTCTGAGGTCAGAGAATTTTCCAGTTGTATGGGGAAAGAATTTTCTAAGACTCCCCATACATACTGTATTTTTTTAGGGAATACAAGCAATTGACCTCTCCAAGAATAAAGGCAGTTGTATTTCATGGAATGCCATATATATAACAATAAAGATTTATTTCTCTCTAGGTGTTTTTCCTCTATTTTTTCCTTCATCCTACAAGTCCTTTGGGAAAGTCACTTCAGGGAAAAAAATAACTTTGAGGAAATTGCCAATACTGTTTAATACCTGGCTCACCACGTCCAGGAAACCTGCTGTGCCACTGTCAGTGGATTTGAAATGGGTATTAACTCCAATTTTTGAGATTTCTGCTACAGAAAGTCATTATTCTTAAGCATAAATATTTTCCAAGTGGATGATTTTTGTGCAAATTAATTACTTGTTCCCATATTGTTTACTACTGGCCCATTTTCCTCAAAGGAAAACAAAAAAGTCTCATTCCAAAGGCTTCTAAACAGTGATAATTAATATATGGCTTTTCTGGGGATCAGTATGTTGCTGGGTTTGGTTAAATCTCAGGGTAACTGAACATCTCCAGCTTCAAAAAGCAAAATCCTTGTAGATGCTCCCAGGGAAGGCTCCAAAGCCAAATGGGAATTTTGAACTGCTCTGCTCTGTCTGGACCTTGAGGCAAGGCTCCAGGCAGGATTTTCTCCCAATTCTGACCTTTCTTGGTCACAGATCTTCAGGTGCTCTTCACCTTCCCAAGGATTTGGCTGTAGAACCACAGTCAGTGCAAGGAAACTACAAAGGGCCACATCCACCCACCCCTTTCCCGGGTAAAACTTTTTCCTGTGCCTTTTTTAGAGTCTTCCATGCCCTATTTAGGTACTTCCACAATAACTTGCAAAGTTGGAGCGAAAGAGACAGGGACATTGAGCTCATGCAAGATGTATGGTTGCATTTGTGAACAGGGGTGGGGATTGGCCCACTTATTTCCTCTGGAGAGGTTGAAAGTGCCTCACACCCATTTAGTCTTATTTTTAATTTTAAGTGGGTGCCTGAATTGCATTGCTTTCAAAGGGAAATGAAAAGTGTTTCAGTTTCCTTGCTGAATAGGAAGGAGTCAAGCCCTAAATCTGGGCATTAAATTTGAAGGCACTGACAAATAAAGGATGGGATTTATTGTTTTCTTTTTTGATCATTTTACTTGTTCCCTGGATGTCACACACTGAGTGTGATACATAAGACAGGTCCACATCATATTTAAGGCCTCAAACTGGGCAACTTCCAGAGGCTGCTGGTTCTGTTTTCTTTTTTTGGAGTGCCTGAGGAGTCTCCATAATTTAGGCAGACTCTGGTACAAATCCATACTTGGTGCACTTTCAGTCTCCACCACTCCAGCTTCTCTGTGACAAGAATTCCTGAGCATATCCAGAGTTCTGCCCTGAATTCAGACACTCTGGGCACCTGCCCCCAGACACCCCCAGTCTGCCCTTCTCCCTTTTGGGTCACACACATTCTCCTAGGTAGGTGGCACCTCAACTTGTCTAAGTCTTGGCACCTTCCAGGAAGTCCTGAGACCTTTCAGGAAGCCCCGAGACCCTCCAGGATGAGGTCCCCTTGTATACCCTAAATTTCAGGTGTCTACAACAGATGTTTCTTCATCTGAGGCAGCTGATCGTGTTCCCACCATGGGCAAAGGAGGTGCAGTCCAGATAATCTGAGAATTCACCCCTGGTCAGCCCAAGGGGTGAATCTATTTTCATCTATTCATCTATTTCAGAATAAGATGAATCATGCAGTGGTTGGGATTGGAAGGGACCTTCAAGACTGCATGCCTGCAAGCCCCCTTTCATGGGCAGGGACAACCAGAGCAGGTTGTTCCAAGCTCTGTTCAACCTGTCTTTAAACATTTCCAGGGATGGGGCAGCCACAGCTTCTCTGGGAAACTTCTGCCAGGGCCTAACCAACCACAGAGGGAAGAATTTCATCCCACAATCCAATCTAACCCTGCCTTCTCTCAATTTAAAGCCTTTCCCTGCTTGTCCCATCACCCCTTTTAAGGAGGACAAGACCTCTTCCCCTGACATCTGCTCATCACATTCCAAAAGTCCATGATTTCTTCACCTGTTTCATTTATGTGAGAGATGTGGATGTTGCCTTTTAAGAAACCCTCTCCATATCCCTACAAAAAGAAGTACTTTCCAGACCCCTTGAGGTAGTTCCTGCTCATTTGAGCATGATGGATATCCCTCCAAAAAGGAATTTTGAAGGCTTCCAGGACTGGTGACTATACCACTTCCCTGGGACCCTGTTCCAATACTAATCCACTCTTCCAGGGGGACATTTGAAAGCTGTGACAAATTGGGACCAGTCCAGATTGGTCATAAACCAACCTGTGACAGCTGTGACCCAGCTCATCTTCCATTCCCAGGGCAGTGCAGCAGCTGGATGGAGCAGGAGGCTCAGTCCTCTACAACTGTAATTTATGCCTTGGCTTGTGCGGAAATCTGTGCCATTTATGATTCTTTTTCTGGAGATGTGACCTGTTTGAGCAGGATCCACTTTTTTGGAAACTGAATTGTCTGAATGACTTTGTAGATGGTGCTTGCTCCAAACCTTGTGTTCAGTGTCTAAACTAGAAAGATGTCTTTTGATTTCTCTTTGCTTTATTTAAGTTATGCTAAAATATACATTTTGCATGGAGAAGGAAAAGCAAATGAACGAGGCAGCACCCTCAAGGAATATTCCCTGGCTGCAGCAACTATTTCAGTGCTGGAATAGCTGGGATGTTACAGCCTCCTTCCTCTGAATGGTTCTCAAAGTCTCCAGATCACTCCAGTTTCATGGTATTTCTAAAGAAGAAATAGTAGAAATATAGTGATTATTGGTTAATAAAGAGATATTTGATAGCTTTAATATGGCAGCTTTGGCAGCTCCAGGACTTCACAATGCTTTGTATTCACAATGTAAAGCATAAAAATAGTCCTGGTCTAAACATGTGAACCCCAAACCAACTCACAAAGCAAAGGAAAAACCCAAAACAATCCTGGCTAAATGGGTGAGCAGCCGCTGCTAGATTTTATAGCCACCTCTAAGATCTCTGTACCTTCAAGCCCTTTGTTATGCATTTTCAACTCAAATTCCACCTAATAATGAAAGTCACATCCCTTCTTGGTGTATCCAGAAAAACTCATCCCACTCTTTCCTTCCCACCACTTGGTCCAACCAAGCAAACCCACTCTGATCTGAGAGATTCTTGCCAAGAGCAGCAGATGGAGGGTCACCAAATCTTCTGTGTTTGTGATCTTTTCTTTCCCACTCTTTGGTGTTATTCTTCCCTCTTCTAACACTTGACAGAAACCAGTGTGAAAACAGGAAAACACAATGGTGTTCAGCCCTCTTTGGGGCTATGAATATGGAATTTTATGGTGCTGGAGAGACAAAGGTCACCCTCCCTTCCCCTGTCCCACCTCCATTTACACTATAAATCTCTCCCTCATGTATAAATTGAGGAGTGTTGCTCACCAGTAACCTCCTTCCTCCAGAAAGGTTTTCAGCTGCCTTGTTTAAATCTGGATATTCACAAACCACCAGGAGGTTTCATCTTATTTTCTAAAGGTGTGTGAAAAAATTGCCACAACTGAGGCGGAGCAGGCAGCACATGGGGACCTGTGAGTGGGAGGTGAATGCCAAAAGAGCCCTCTCATGCTGTGCTCTGATGTTGGTGCCCCACAGATCATCTCTTAGGCTTCCATTTCAACAAAAGCTGGGATTTGTTGTTGTTATTATTATTATTATTGTTGTTATTATTATTATTATTTCCTGGCAATATTTTGTAAGTCACAGCAACAACACGATAACAGGAGCTCAGCGTGTTCAACAATATGTAAATATTTTCCTGTGGGAAATGAGATAGAAAATTCATGTCCACGGATTTCTAAAGGTCACTTAGGCATCAGTGTCTGAACACCAGCAATCTGCATCCCAGCTGCCTCTGGCAATAATTTCTGTTTAAGTGCTTACCAGGCATGGAGAACATGGGAAGTGAAGTATGTAATGGGGATGGAAGAGGGATGGAGATGGAGGATAGGAGACCAAGGGACCAAACAGGAGATGTGAGAAAGAGACTGCAAGGAGGGTTCTCCAGACACAGAATTTGGTGGTCTGAAGTTATGCTAAAGGCATTTCCCAGAATACTCATCTACAAATGTCACTGTGGTTCTGTTCTGGGGATTTTGCGTCTCTTGGGAAAAACAGAGTCATGGAATGGTTTGGGTGGAAGGGACCTCCAAAAGGCACATGGTGGCATTTTTGGGGTGTCCTGTGCAGGGCCAGGAGTTGGATTCCTGGATTCCATGATCCTGGTGGGTCCATTCCAACTCAGCACATTCCATAATTTTGTGATTCTGTGATCATCGAGCTCCAGCCCTTTGCTGTGGGCAGTGACAACCTGGAAGTGTTGAAGGCTGGGTTGGATGGGGTTTGGAGCAACCTGCTCTAGTGGAAGGTGTCCTTTCCCATGGCAGGGGCTTGGAACTGGATGATCTTTAAGGTCCTGTCCAACTCGAACCTTTCCATGATTTTATGATCTTTTTTCGGGGTTTCCCATGGAGGAGGAGGCTTTGCACACTGTGTCCTGCTCCTGATTCATTTTAAAAACGCTTTGCTTTGCCAGGTTTCTTTCAGCTGACACATTTTATTTTCTTCATTGACTCTGATTTACATTTCCTACTCAGGCAACAACTCATGCACTTCTTTATGCTATTCATCCTTTGTCTTTAAGGCTGTTTATTTGTGATCGACTGTCATCAGCCCTTCTGAAGCAGACTGAAAAGATTAAGAGGTTTGAGATGACAGAAAGAAGAGCCTGTCAGAAGAGGGAAACCTTTAGCTTTCTTTAGCTGGGTGCAGAACTTTGGCTTGAAGGAGGTAAAATTGAAGTGGATTGTGTGTGCATGTGGTTGGTGTTAGAGCCTCTCCTCTGTGTTTCTGAATGCTGGGGAAGTGGAAGTAATTCCTCCTGAATTTGCAGGGGTCAATACACAAAGAGACACAGACCATTGAGGGGTGGTCCTGGGCCACAAGAATCAAGATGGGTGGAAGGTGCTGACACTTCATACATCTCTGTAAAAATAATTTAAAATACCTCTGTAAGATTCATTTTAAGGTTTTCTTTAAGCAGGTCCTGAAGTTGAAGTACCTAAGAGAGTGTGTTTGTACAGTGTGAAAATGTCACAGCATTTTGGGGGATACAAATCTTTGTTTTTCATCAGGCCCTCTGGCAAAGCACAGCACAAAGGACAGAAATCCCACATCACTGAAATGAGTCATTATTGCAACCACTTTTGGGCTGGGAAGTGGAAGCTCGGACTTGTTCAGAGTGAGGAGCTTAAAATGATTCCAGTAACCAGGATGAGTTTGATAAAACCTGATTGTCCCATCCTAAAGTCCTGACAAAGAGCTTTTACCTCCCTCCATGTAAGTTTTAAAATAATGTCAATATTGAAATTACATCCAGGGCTTTCCTGCCAGGTTTTCTCTCAGGCTTTTTTCCTCCCTCTCTCCTTTACTCTCTTGACAAAGGCTCATTTGGTTTATTAAAATAATATAATGGAACTTTTAGATTTTTTTTTTTTTTTTTTTTACTGAGGTAAGGAGAGGAAAAAAAAATCTGAAATTTATGACTTTTTGCTTTTAGGAGGGAAGTATAGAAAGTTACAAGTCACCTACACTAGAGTCAGTACTTCATCTTTTATCACACAGATGAAATACCACAGATTGTTCTCAAATATTTTCCTGTACATGGTCAGTTCCAGGTATCAGCCTTTTGTAGCACATTTTTTACTGATAACCACTTTGCACTGAACTTTCTCCAAGTCCCTCCAGCATGGAAAATGGCTGTGCGAGGAAAAGACATCCAGCATTGCTCAGAACTCTTAATTTTTTCCTGATAAAAAGCAAGAGCTGCCCCCAGAATGTAGTGGCTCCCTATGAAATCATGGATGACTTAAGTGCTCCGTGTCATGTCCCAAAATCCTTCCAAGTTTTAATATTTCTTTTATAAAGAACACAATAATTGAGATTAGGTTTCTCCCCAAAACCAAAGGATTTTGCTGTCGAACATGGAATTTTTCTGCAGAAAGGAATTTTTTACAGGCACAAGAATTCCTGAAATAACTTTGTGGTTGCAGGGCCTTCCCTCCATGGGTGCACACTGCATCCTGAGCTCAGTGTGACATCCACAATTCCCTTCCTGCCTCTTATCCTGTTATCATCCTGAGGTGGGCTCAAGGTGCAGCTCCAGGAGCTGTTCCAAAGGCAGAGAGCCCAACATTCCCATACCCTTTGTTCTGGATTGGGAAAATCCTGGTTTGCCAAATGATGACCCAGGCACGTGGAGTCTGATTTGCTCTGCTGACAAAGTGGGAATGCAGAGAGAGATTGATTTGAATTTGAAAAGAAGAGGGTTGTTTGGTGCTAATCCAGGCTCCCTGATACTGAAATGAGATATTTGGATTTCAGTGTCAGGTGTCTATCTTGGCTGGCTGCCTCCTGCTCACTCGCTGGGAATGGAAATCCCTCTTTGCTGCAGTCCTGACACAGGCATGGAAATGTTTTCCAGCGGAAAGCCAGGGGAGATCTAGGAGCTGGGAAATCTCCCACCTTTTATTCCATGTGAGATTTAAACCTGTTCCCAGCCTGGATCCAGCCTGTGATGACACTGCAAACCTGCTTAAGAGCATTAGTCAGAATGCCAGCATTTATCCACTCAGCAATGACTCCTAATTCCCATTACAGGCAAATCCCCATCTCTCGCTGCAGCTTGATTACAACGGTGATTAATTTGAAAGTCAACATATTTACCCAAAATACAACATCATTAAAAAGACTAAACATAAACCTGCATATTTACAAATATCTTAACTTGACGTGATTAAAACAAACAGCCTCCTCTCTGCTTGTTTGGATCCAGGCAGATGAGCTTCTTTTCCACCTTTATATTTTCATGTCAATAGATGGCACTAGTATTTTCTCAATTTTTCACTGCAATATTAGATTTCCTTATGATACTTCCTGCCCTCACTCAGATTTTCAAAGGATGGAATTGCTCATTTCCAAGGGGATATTTTATCCTTAGTAAATATATAATATCACTCCAGTTTGGCTCTCAGCAAGTAAATCTTTGCATACTACATAAAGCTTCAATGCCACAAGACTGATTTTTTTTTTTCCCATTGTGAAAACAAAATGAATTTAAAGTTCTCATTTCCATACTGATGGGAGAGTTCACCAGGAAAACCCTGTAGGATCTCTGTATAGGGTTCCTTAAAAATCCTATGGCTTTAACTCCATCATCACAGTGAAAACAGAAAGACATTGCTCCTTTTCAATTATGTTTTTATTTGAAGAATGAGCAGTGGGTTGCATGAAAAGCAGAGATATTAAAAACTGTGAATAAGACTCTCAGTTTGTTTTACTCTACCCTCACAAATACAGGAACTGGTGAAGCTTCCCTTTTCATACCAGCTCAGCTTTTCTAATTAAACCTCTACTTTAGGAGAACATAATTTACCATTCTAGCAGATGCTCTTGTATCTGTCAGTACAGAGTCCTCTTGAATTAAAGCAAAAATTTAGCTGGTCATTGGCATCCAAAACAATTTTTAGTTTCGTTTGGCTGTGCTTAGAGAGGGTTTTGATGTGAACATCTCCTTCATGGTGGGAGAACCAATGGATTTGGATATCAGAGGTAACAAGAGTAAAGAGGACACAGATTCAGTTTCTTGTCTTGCCAGAGAGGCTTTGTAGGAGCAGTGTAAAGACAAGCTGAAAAGTTTGCTGTCCCAGTTCCCCAGATGTTGCTAAAAGCAATTTCTTCAACTTGTGAGGTTATTGGTGAGGATAAAGATAATGGCAGGAATTCTTTTCCTGTTTCATAGAATCACAGAATTGTTTGGGTTGGAAAGGTCCTTAAAGACCACCTCATTCCAACCCTTCTACTATCCCAGGTTGCTCCAAACCCTGTCCAGCCTGGCCTTGGGCACTTCCAGGGATGGGGCAGCCAAAGAATTCCTGAACAACTTGTGCCAGGTCCTCACCACGCTCACAGGGGTGAACTTCTTCCTGTTATCCCATCTAAATCTACCCTTCTTCCTCTTCAAACCATTCCCCCTTGTCCTGTCCCTGGGGCGCTTTGCCATGTGTGCCACACATTGAACAGGATCCTAAGGGAACTTTGGTGAATCCATCAGCCATGGAGTGTAATTAATAAACATGCAAATCTCCTGATATCCACATACTGGTCATGCTCCCAGTCTACACAGATTTGGGAAACAGCCACAAGTTAAACCAACAGGAGGTCAGTGATGGGAAAGTCCCCCTGGTGCTGCCTGAGATAAAATCAGGTCATGACTCAGGAATTATGATGGGAACCCAAAGGAACAAGCGAGCCCTGAACCCCACAAGGTTTATTCTCCTCAGATCTCTGCATTACGGACAAATCTGTTTAACTCTGGCAGGTAATTGTCAGCTGGCCCAGGGCGGCAGCATTCTGCTGTTGCAATTTTATGCCTTTAACAATCGTGGTGCCTCCATTTATGAACACAGAACTAATTAACATGCCAGTTAAAACACCTGGGTTTTGACACAGGGGCAAGGAGAAAGAGCAGAAATCAAACCACTACAATTAATTATGTTCACTTCTCAGAGCAAGGCACTGGTGTCCTGGGATTTTCTGCCTGTCTTCGTTGCCTTTGTTCATCTCCCTCCTTGGTAATAATGCAACACTTGTAGAAATTAATTTGGTGGAAATTGATTAAAGGTGGACATTGTTTGCCCAGGAAGGTAATTGTCTCTGACACCTGGTGTTGGGAAAGAGGTGCGCATAGAGATGCAGAAAGGTGCACGTTAATCTTCTCCTCTCGAGCTGGAAGTGCTAGGAGGTGAATCAAGGGGGTGATATCAGCCAGAAAACACGGAAAGGGAGGGAAATAAAATGCAGGTTACACGTAAGGAAAGTGAGTTCAGCAGCAGGATCCAGCAAGAGAGAGAATTATGGAATCATAGGATCAGAGAATGGTTTGGGTTGGAAGGGAACTTTAAGACTGTCCGGTTCCAACTCTCTTAGGCAGGGATACCTTCCATTAGACCAGGTTGCTCAGGGCCTTTAGATCTTGCAGGGATAGAGAAGTCAGAGCTTCTCCAGAAAATTTCTTCTTGTGTCTCTTTCCCTTCACAAGATAGAATTTTTTCCTAATATCTGACTTAATTCTACCTTCTTTCCATTAAAAGACTTGTCCTGCCACTAATTCCACAAATCTAAAGGATTATGCCCAACTGATCCAACTCAGTGAAAATCTGCTCACACTTGAATATTTGGTTCTAACTTCTGGGCATTAATATTTCCTGTAATTAGAGTTTTGACTCTGATCTTCGTTTTTTCTCCAGTTTATGCAGGTAAGACAGTCCAGGGAACAGGTCAAACACATCTTGTGGTTCCTCCTGTAATAACTGGAATGAGAACAGGTTTTAATTTGTTATTTATTTATCCAGCCAGTCTGGAAGGTGTCCCTGCCCATGGAAGGGGGTTGGAATGAGATGATCTTTAATGTCCCTTCCAACCCAAACCATTTGAGGATTCTGTGATTTCTCCTTCTGATCTTACACCCCCAGATGATCACTAGAGGGGAATCTCTCCATCCAGATGGTTTTTCTGTTGTGCCATCAACAAATGAAGGAAAGCTCCATCCTCTTCCATCCATTTCTCTGCCAGTGGAAGTCCTCAGTTTCAGCTAAAACCAAGGATTGCTCTGTGCCATTTGACATCACACCCAAGAGCTGATCCAAATGGATTTTAGCCTGGAATTCAAGGATTATGTTACAGACAAATCACTGAGGCATGAAGGACAAAATGGGAAAGTAAGGAAAGGTGATTATGGAAAATCACAGAGGGTAATACCTAAGAGTAAAATTCCAGACAGGGAGTAAGAAAACCCTGCTCTGATAACCACCATCCCAGCTGCCTAATAAAACCTCAGCAATTTTTCCATTATTAGTGGAGTCTGAGATCATAAATGAAAAAATCATAAATGAAAAAATTGTAGATGAAAAAGAGAGCAGAGCAAATATCAGAAAGAATAAGTTGGGAATGCTGCATCTTCATGAGGGATTTAAGAAAATTTGCTCATCTCTCTGTAACATCATTTTATCTCTCTATTTCTTTAATATCGATTCTTTTTGTCAACCAGACAAATTATTCTGCAGTATTTTTAACACTTTTTCAGAGCACCATCTGCTTGCATGATAATTTCCCCCAAGTCCTTATAAGGGCTGTAATAATCCCTTCATGTTAACTTTTATTATTTGATTTCCAACTGCCTTAGCTCTGAAGGAGCAGCACGGGGAAATGTGTGTATTAACAAATAGCAGTTTCCCACAATTCCTACAGAAATTAATCATAAAAAAAGGATTAAGTTTCAACCACCTCATCAGGGCACAGTATTCACACAGGTGTGGGTTGGACTCGTGAGGACAGAAGTGCAGAGGAACAGAACAAGCACAACCCTGCTCCAAAATAAGTTAAACTTGAATTTTTGGGAAAGAGTGAGAACAGAGCAGGCAGAGATGATACATCCTTGATTTTCTTCAATTTTCCAATAAATTTTTGTTCGATACCCGAGACTGACGTAAGTTGCCAATTTATTAATCTGCAACAGGAGTATTTTCTGAGTGTTCATTCAGCTTCAAAGGATGGCTTGAAAACAAATCGTATCTTGCAGCTTTTGCTCTACCTATTAAATTGTCTTTATTTGAACTTGAAATTTTCAGTTTTTCCCTTTTGGTTCTCTTCTCCCTCCTAAGGAGGTGAGAGTGAATGCTTGGATGGGGATGAGTTGTTGGCTGGTGCTAAACCACAACAAAATATCTTAAAAATCACATCCTTTTGTTTGCTTTGTGTCTGTCTTCCAGTCATTTATTCACCAAGTTCTGGCAGAATAGGTGGTGAATGGCTAACCCCCACCCAGCTTCTCTAAAGGCATCTGATTTTCCAGCAGCAAAAAGGGGGACACAGATCTGTCCTGGAAAAGACTGGAAAGATGAAATGAATGGAGATGAAAAGTATATTTAAAATTTTAATGTATATGTTTATGTGTGCGGTACTTGAATGGTTCAGGCAATTAACTATACACACACCCCATTATATTCTATCACAACAAGGAGACATTTGGTGTTGATACAATATTCAAAGGGGTCCTCAACCTTCAAAACTACCAAAATCCCCTTCCAAATATTCTCCCTCCTCTCTCAAGGAAGATAATCCTGAATATACATCAGACCTGTACTGAGACCAACAAAATGCACCCACAGGGCATTGTTACAGCATTTACCTCCGTCATACATGAAATTTGGACCATGTGCCCTGGGAGTTTCCTTGTTGGCAGCCAAATTCCCCATTCTATGATTGTCCCCAAACTTTGGTAGCAGAACATTTGATGTTCACATTCCAATATTGGATTAAACATTACGTGAAGACTTTGCCTTTCAGATTCCTTTTGCTGTACATTATAAATTTGCCTGCTCTGCAGAAGAGCAGAACAAGGACTTTGTTCTTTCATTCCAACTGAGAGACAATGTCAATAGATAAGTGTGTATTAAAACTTCAAGATCATTTTATTTAGACTTAATTCAATTACACTTTTTTTTGTGCTTTTGTTGGCAGTTTTCTATTAAGGTCATTCAGTCGAACTTAAAAAGAAATAGCTGCAGAGTCTTGCTGCTTAATACAGAGGAGTGCTTCAAGTGCCAAAGTCCAAGGTGAGTCAAAGGGAACAGTTCAGGTAAATCAGGATGTGCCAGCAAACAACCAACTCCAGCCAAGTCATTACTGCCAACCCCAAACAAAGATTCTTTTGTCACTTTGTTGTTTCATTTGTGTCTTCTCCTTACAGGAGCCCTGCTCAGTCACAGAGAAGGGAGGGACTGCACTGAGTTTGAGAAGTCTCAGCCATGGAGGAGGGTCCCAAGAGCACTGAGAGTTTTCCAAGGGGCAAAATTCATCCTGATTTTTAAGAAGAGCAAAGATATTTTTGACTCTATGTGAAAATCATCATCGTAAAACTGTGGGAGGAAGGCTGCTTTACAAGAACAGAGAATGACAGAATCACAGAATGGTTTGGGTTGGAAAGGACCTTTAAAGGTCACCCAGTCCAACCCTCCTGCAGTGAACAGGGACACCTTCAACTAGACCAGGATGCTCAGAACCCCATCCCACCCAGGCTTGAACACTTCAAGGGATGAGGCATTGACCACCTTTCAGGGCAACCTGTTCCAGGGTTTCTACACCCTCACTGCAAAACATTTATTCCTTATTTCTAGTCTAAATTTCCCATTTTTAAATTTAAAACCATTGCTCTTTGTCTTATCAGTCCCTGCAGCACCTTGGCCTTGTTTTCCTTATAGGCCCCCTTTGAGCACAGAAAGGCTTGTACAGCATCCCATACTCCCCCTCTCAGAGCCCACCTTCAACCAGATGGGAGCAAGGCTAAAGAGATTTGCATTTTGGATGGGATCTAAATCCTGAAAGATGCCACCTGGTCAAGAAAATCAAGGAAAATGAGAGTATGAGGTGTGCTTGAAGCTTAAACAGATATTGAAATAGACCAAGATCACCCAGAATCATGGAATTATTAAGGTCAGGAAAGACCTCCAAGATCCTCACTTCCAGTCCTTGACCAAACACCTCAGTTTTGGTGGCATCATGCACTGGGGCTTAGAAATCCCTGAGATATGGAACACATTGGAAAAAGTTTTACTGCAACATCAGCAAAAACCAGGAATTCTTGGCTGCTATCCCAGGTAAATTGACACTCAATGCCAAGTGCTGACCTGTCTGTAACAAAGGCCTCTGAGTCTGCCACAAAGTGTAATTAATTGGATGGAAAGATCTCCCTGGATTTCAGTGAGATGTGCATCAAGACTCTCAGTGTCAAGGTCAGGTCACTTCTGAAGTGACCTGTCAAGGCCAAAGCAGTGTCCTGCACACTCTTGGCTTTCACTTGTCCCAAGTCTGAAACTGGAGCTGGCAATAAATATCTTCAATTATTAGTGAAAATCTTCAGTTTGGTGATTTTGGGATGTTCCTGCCAATAGACATTTGCAGTGTCTGGGTTGATGTCTCTGTAGAAGCATTTCCTCGAGCAAATTTCTATGCCTGAAAGGATTCTCTGTAGTGATGTGAAACCAGGGCTGCCAAGACTTGTGCCAAAGACCAAACTCACAGATTTCATAGTCCAGACACCGAGATGTTTCAGACCTCTCCCCATCCTACTTTCTCAATATCCTATTGCTTTTTTAAAAAATTGATTTCTTTTGAAAAGAAGTCATTCTGTGACCTGAATGGAAAGCAGGAACAATAATACCTCACCAGCAGCTGACTGCAGGCAGACAAAGCTCATGAATAAATAGATAATTTGGGTTTGTTGGTATTGGATGAGATCTCACCATGTCAAAACTCTTTCTTTGAATATGTTCACCACAGTGTTGCTGTCATTCCAAGCTCCATTTAAATCTCTCATAATGAGTTTTAAAATGACCAGGAAGATGTTAAAATTGATGGAGAGGTGCTGTTTTTACTAGAAAAATATATTTTAATTCTATTTCTAAGAACAAACAAAAACCATTGCAAGAAGAATGCCAGTTGTGTCCAGGATCGACTCTGAGAAATCTTCTTGTCAACTCCTGCAATGAATATCTTTTTTCCCCCCAAAAATATGTGCTTCTTTGGAGAATGAACAGTAGCAAGCAGAGGGTTGGCATGAAATCTCCCTCTTTAAAGGAAATTATGGGGGAAGAAAAAGAATCTAAAGGAGATTGAAAGACTCCCAAGAAGATTGCCATGAAAAACATAGATTTATACAGGTGCAGAGCAAGTAAATATCCAGAAACACATTCAAGGCCATAAACTATGAAAAAATACTGTGTCCAAAATAGCATGGCAAGCAGGACCAGGGCGGTGGTGAGGCCACACCTCGAGTGCTGTGTCTAGGTCTGGGCCAACAATTAAAATATTTAGGGGGTGGAGTGTGGACAGAGAAGGGAATGGAGCTGGGAAAGTGTCTAGGGAATAAATCATGTGAGGAGTGGCTGAGGAGGTTTAACTGGAGAAAAGGAGGCTCAGGAGAGACCTTATTGCTCTCCACAATGCCCTGACAGGAGGGTGCAGCCAGGTGGGGGTCAGGCTCTTCCCTCCAGGAACAAGGGACAGGACAAGAGGAAATGTCCTCAAGTTGTGCCAGGGGAGACTCAGGTTGGACATCAGGAGGAATTTCTCCATGGAAAGGATGGTCAAGCACTGGAAGACGCTGCCCAGGGAGGTGGTGGAGTCCTGGTCTCTGGAGGTATTTTAGAAACAAACTGGATGTGGCATTCAGTGCTCTGTGACAAGGTGGGGATCAGTCACAGGCTGGACTTGGTGATCTTGGAGGTTTTTCCCAGCTTTTATGATTCTATGAAAATGGGGTTAAAAGAAAGACTTCCTCGAAAATGTCAGACATCTTTGTGGTCCTCCTGATTCTGGAGTGGGTGAAGTTAAAGCTCTCATCTATATCACAGTCTGTGTTAACACTGTTTGATAAATCTCTTTAGTCTGATTATTCCTCTGCAAAGTGTTCAATTGCCACTCTTTTGTTACAGCCAGACTAGCATATTCCTGAGATTTTTAGGAAATTAATTACCATACTGATGGAGTTAGCATTTCTTGGAGTTTACATGGGTTTTCTGTAATTGTATAATAGAATCATCACAGGGAGGGTGGGGCTGAAAGGGACTTTGAAGTCCACATGGTTCCAACCTCTCTGCCATGGGCAGGGACAGCTTCCACTATCCCAGGCTGCTCCTAGCCCCATCCAACCTGGCCTTGGACACTTCAAGGGATTGGGAAGCCACAGCTTCTCTGGGAAACCTGTGCCAGGGCCTCACCATCCTCACAGGAAGGAATTTCTTCCTACTCTCCAGTCTAAATCTCTGCTTTTTTAGTTTAGATTGTAGATGTCATTGCCCTAATTTCTGTGTGTGCCATAGAGATGTAACTATGAGAAAGGAGTAGCTTTAAATTTCTGCAGTTCATTATCAAGATCTATATTGGCTCTTCTCGCCAGTTTAGCATCTTGAATGCCCCCACACATCAAAGCCAAGAGGAAAGTTCCCACAGCAGAAAGGCCATCCTGTTTTACATTTCCAAGTTCATCTGTGAGGTGCTGTTACACACAGATTGAAGCATGAGATGCAATTATTCTGGAGCCAGGGAAAGGTAATAGGATGGCTCTACCTGACCTGACTTTGAAGTGTGGTTAAAACCACTTAAGAACGAGAAGAAATGTGGCTCCCTGATGCTCATTTTCGGGGGTAAAAAGTGAATCACAGAGTACAGCAGAAAAATATTCTCTTATTACCAGAAGTTATTCAAGGATTTGATGGAGATGTGCAACAGGGATGTGAACTGCAAGATCAAGTGATAGATCCAGGGCACCATGGCTGAAAATCCCATTGTGAGCTTCTTAAAATGCTGGGTTTTTCTTACATGCACAGAGCACTTTCGAAATCTAAAATGGAAAAAGCACTCAGTGCTATTATGAAAGATTCCTCAATAATTGATTCACTATGCTAATCCTTCTCCAAAATCAACCTACATTCTTCTTTCAGTCTCTGCTGCTCAAATCCAGTCACAAAAATGGGGAAAATGAACTGCTTGCAACCAGTCTCAGCAGGGGAAAAACCCCAAAATTCTCTTTCTGGTTGTTTTTCTTTGTTTATCTATTTGTTCTTAGTGTGTGGTTACAATTATTTTAATATCTCCTTCTTTGATAAATTTCAGTTTTTAATAAATAGAATTGTCTTCTGATATTTGATGTTTGAAAGTGGATCTTTTCATTTCCAAATTTCAAAGAGCAGGAATGACCTGGATGCAGGAATCTGGTATTTTTGCAGCTCAGCCTATTGGTGAAGTCCATTTTTATGTAGTCAGTTTTTCAGCACTTTTGTACCTGTTGACCACACCAGGATCACTGGATTTCCAATTATAGTATTCCTGTAAAATTCCACCATGTAGAAACTTGGTAAGTGCAGCCAACTCTCCTCCAGGAAGAAAAACAACCCTCAAACCAAGTAATGTTTTGCCATGGTGAATCACACCTGTGTTCTTCCCGTCCCTGGATTAGAATAACAACCTCAGGGAAGGATATAGAATTTATTCTTGGAGACATCAGAGGGAAAACTACATCCAGTGTGGAGATCTACACTATAGACCACACTTTGGATATCCTTGCTTGTTCCTTTTTCTTACCCCATATTTTCAAATTTGGAGAAAAGCCAGTATTTCTCTTGCTGAGGAAGCCCAGCCATGGAAAAGGGAACATCTGATTCCAGAATTTGAGCTAGAGGCCATGGGTGTGTGAATTAGAGAATCACAGAATGGTTTGGGTTGGAAAGGACCTTGAAGATCATCTCATCCCACCCCCTGCCATGGGCAGGGACACATTCCACTATCTCAGGCTGCTCCAAGCCCTGTCCAACCTGGCCTTGGATCCTTCCTGGGATGGGGTGTCCACAATTATAAAGGCCACAGAATTTTTCTGGGGAACAGTGAGCACAGATTGGAGAGATCCATAAAACACAGCTTCCACCTACAGCACGGGGAAGGTTGGGTTGGCAGCCACAGAATCTAAAGATTCTCTACAGCAGCTCCTGAGGACCTTCAAACTCAACAGAAATCATTGTTTTGTAGAAAATCGAGTCCTAACCACCCTCAGATCCACTACATCTTGATCAATTTGAATTCCTTGGCCTCTGCTGCATGTTTTTTTTATCTCATATCTCATCTCTTTAATTTATTGAAGGAAAAATCACCTGCATGTCACTCAGGGTTCCCTGTTGCCTGGTCCACACCAGGAACATTGGAATGGCACCTGAGGGAAGCATATTCCTGCTCACAGTGAGGGAAAACAAAATCCAAGGACAATAAAAGCAGGATGAGGTTTCCCTGTCTTGTGAGTTGGAAAGTCTTTGATTGGAAAAATAAAAAACCTGCTCAGTTTAGTTTAATATCTACCAAATAAATCCAGACGAGCTCTTGCTGCTTGGTTGGCAGAGCAATGGCTTAGGGATAGAGCAGAAAAATCACTGAGGTGAGACCCCCTTCAATGGCACTCTGAGGTCCTGCACATGAATTGTCACTGCTGTCATGTTTAAAGGCAGTGGTGTAGATCCCACTTCTCATAATTACTCTGCAATAAAACAAAAACCAATTTTTCAATTGTTTCCTCTGCTGGTTGAAATACTCCCAGCATCTCCCACTTCCCTCAGTTCCTTCAAGCAGTCATATGAATTTCAAGGATTTAATTGCAACTTGGAGACCATTTTATAAGACCAGAGGCCATAAAACAAATCTTATCAGCCTTGGTTAAGACACTACAAACGGTTCTGTGGGTTTTGTGCCTTCAGGGGGAGGGAGAATGGAATGGTTTGGCAGGGAAGAGGAGAAGGGAAAGAGAGGCGCAGGAAGCAGGTAGAACATGAATAATTATGGAATAATTTAGGTTGGAAAAGACCCTTAAGATCATTACTGCACCCTGTAAAGATTCACAGAGCGTGGAGGCTGCTCATCATGAAAATGCAAATGACTCGCTCTGATCTGAAGAGAGAGCAAAAAATAGTCAAGGACTTGCCAGGGTTGACAGGAAAAGTGTTCAAGCAGATGAGCACCTCACACAACCAGCTTAAAACAGGCACTGATTTTTATATTAACTCAGCTGGTGTGTGAGGAAGAGGGAGATATTTTGATGGGAAAAAGGGAAGGAGGCATTAGTTGAAGAAGGAAAAGGGAAGAAGATTTAATCCTGTTGATACAGAAAGGAAGGGATGTAGCAGCTCTTTTTCCTCTGATGTTGAGCAAACCTGAGGGTCACTCTGCAGCCATGACAGCCAAAAAAATCTCACAAAATTTATTTCTTAAGTGAAAATTTGCTTTTAAACTTGACCCCAGCTTCTGTAGGATGGGTGGGACGTGAATGAGACCTGTCTGAAAGGCCACCCTCATGCAGACAATATCAGATGGACATTGTAGGATGAAAATGCAGGCAAAAGGATTATTATCCAGATTTTATTTGGGAGTTTATCTCTGAATTTCACAGCTCACATGCTTTTCTGAGGTGGGGAAATGGTTCAGACAATGTGCACTACCTTGCAAAGAGGCAGCCACAAAACTTGGCCACCACACCAAGATTTTAGGGAAACTTTCCCCAGGTTCTTTTCATTATTAGGGAAAATAAATAAGACTTTCACTTCTATATATTCAGGTTAAATGACAGGAGTTACAAATCCCCAGTCTCCACACCTGATTCCTTTCATCCTTTGGGAATTGGCTATTTTATGGCTGGAATATCTCCAAGGATTTTTGTACCTTTCTTTAACAGTCATAATGACAACTGCCAAGGAGTTTTCCAATTACGGTCAGAGCATTTGCCTCATCCTGCTCTGGAATATTAAAAGAAGATTAAGTTGAAGAGAGCTGATGGATGAAAGAAGAAATAAAAGGCTTCAGAGATGGGAAATGAAGAAAACAACTTCCCTCAAAATAAAACCCAGGTGAGATTTTTGTTTTGTTTTGGGATGGGCTTTTTTGGGGAGGAGAGAACACTGCTATTGAGATTACATTTAGCTAGAATGGACCAATCCTGATCATAAAATGGAGCCTTCATCTCAAAGAGACTGACTGTCAGCAAATAAATCAAGGAGGGGCTGGCACTTCATTTCTTCATTGTTTCAGAGATCTGGCCTTGGCTGGGGATGATTGCAGCTGCTGCACCACTGGGATATTTTTGGGCTGCAGGGCGTGAGGCTGTGGAGCCTCATGGTGGAGGGAACCACCACTTCTGGTGGCAGTGGATGCTCTCAGGTATTCCCACAAACATCTGACTTTAGTCTTTTAAGCTACCAAAATTTCATCCAGCAGGGAAAGGAGGGTTGGTAATGTCCTCTTCATGAGGAAGGCAGATTATTACCCCAACCCATGGGTGGATTGCCTTAATTCCAGCCTTTCCTGGCTGGAATTTTCCAGGCAGATTCACACTTGGTCTTTGGCTTCAGTAGAATTCCCGTAGTAAATCCAGAGCTACATTTAATTCCTTCCCTGTCAGAGAGATGCATTAGGTCTTGCAGCAGGGCCCGCTCTCTCATTTCTTCCACAGAAACCCTGCAGGACTATTTTGGGCAGCCTAAAAGGAGCAGGCAGCTTCATCAACTCGTTCATGATTGACTTGGCACTGAACAAGCCTGTCAGGAGATGCAGTTTAGTGTAATCAATATTTCCTGGGAGACTGCTGAGCTCTTCTCCAAAGGCCTGGAACTCCTCTAGTGTTGCCCATTTAGCGGCCAGGATGACATAAAGCAGAGGCTTTTGATGCTTCCATGTGTTTCCTGAGTAAAACCTCCCACCAGATAAACATTCTGACTTCCACAATTTTCCTGTCCAAGTTTCCAGTGGGACATCAGCTCCTTGCAGGCTGACGTCCCAGGGATAAGCCTCTGTCCTGGGATTTCACTGGTCCAGGTTCCTGGTTCTGTGTGAGAAGAGGCAGCAGCAGAACTGGAAAATCTCCAGATCCATTTTGCCAACAGCTCAAGGTGTAATCAACCTTCTTTTTTATTTTTTTTTTAAATTTTTTCCTAAAATGCAGTGTCTTGCACTGGTTTATTCTTCTACTCAGCTGTGAGTTTGGTGTCTTGAGACACCTCTGTGCAAATCTCATTTCAGATGGGTTCATTGGTTTATTCTTCAACTGTGATTTTTTTTTTTTCTCCTTCTGTTCTGTCTTCAGGGACCTACCACAACCATCCAGCCCAGCTGCTTGACCAATTCAGGCCTCACTGAAATTTAAAGTGCATTTTCCAAATGAGTCTTAAACACTGGTGGGCATGAGGCACCAATCACTGAATCATGGAACCATTTAGGCTGGAAAAGACCTTCAGGATTATCAAGTCCAGCATTTGACCAGTCCCCACCTTGTTACACAGCCCAGAGCACTGAGTGCCACATCCAGACCTTGAACTCCTCCAGGGATGGAGACTCCAGCACCTCCCTGGGCAGCCCCTTCCAATGTTCAACATGAAGAAATTCTTCCTGATGTCCAACCTGAACCTCTCCAGTTTTCTCCTCAGGTTCCCTCCTCAGCCCCCTTCACTCCAAAATACACAAATTCAGGCATTTAGCTCAGCAGCCCACCCCAGATCCCACAGATGAAGCAACAAATCCATCTGTTTAGACCTCAGGTGAGAGCCTTGAAGAAATGTAGTCCTGGAATTCACTTGGCATCAAGTTTTTATCCAAACACTTCTCAGTCTTGACCAAGGAATTGCTTGGAGGATGTCAATACTCAACCCAACTCCGCAGATTTTGGGGCTGTGAAAGCAGAACATCCACAGGGCTGTGCTATTCCTCAGCCACTGTCAGCTGGCTTCCTCTTGTAATTCACTGCATGTTCCTAATAAAGAAAATGTTCTCGTTAAGGAATAACAACACTGAGCCCAATCCATGTCCAGGAGAACATCAGGAGTGTGAAAAATCCAAAGCATCTGGCATGTTTCAGCAGGTTACTGGACTGTCTCAGTTTTTCTCTGTGTTTTCATTATTTGTTTTTCATTAGAAAAATATTAATAACCAAGCAGAAAGAGGACACAGAGTGTGACTGCTTAGTCAGTTGAGGAGGTTTTGTGCTGAGAGAGCTCAAAAAAGGGGATAGGTTTGCTCAAAGCCAAAAATTTGAGATCACTGGGGTTTAATCAGACAAAAAGCAAGTTTCAAATAGCTTTGGGTCTCAGCTCAAAGAAATGTGCAATTTGTGTCTTGTGTAACCTCTTCAGATTTGGGGTGGTGATGGTGGCTGTCCCCCACCCATGGCCTGTGGCAACATAAGGACATGGAACTGTTGGAGCAAATCCAGAGGCCACAAAATTGACAATGGGACTGGAGCATCTCCCTATGGAGATAGGCTGGGACAGCTGGGGCTGCTCAGCCTGGAGAAGAGAAAATTGTGTGGGAACTTTCCAGCACCTTCCAGTACGTGAGGAGGCCTCCAGGGAAGCCAAAAAGGGACTTTTCATCTGGAACAGTGGTGACAAGGACAAGGGGTAATGGTTGAAAGAGGGGAAACTGAGGTAGGATATTGGGAAGAAATTCCTCCCAGTGAGGGTGGTGAGGCCCTGGCACAGTTTTTCCAGAGAAGCTGTGGCTGCCCCATCCCTGGAAGTGTCCAAGGCCAGGTTGGACAGGGCTTGGAGAGACCTGGAATAGTGGAAGGTGTCCCTGCCATGGCAGGGGTGGGACCTGATGACCTTCAAGGTCTCTTCAGCCATTCTCTGATTCCATGATTCAGTCATGAACATAATGATGACAAACTGCCACAGCTTCTCTTTCTGGGTCTAAACTTCTGAATTTCCTCTATTTCCTGGCTGTCTCATGCTCACAACTTTCATGGGCAATGTTTTTCCCACTATCCCTTGGGAAGGGCTGCTTTCATCTGGAATTCAGTTACTCCTACAGCAAATCCAAGATGCCATGAAATAAAATCTTCATCAAAAGATTCTCAGACCAAGAGACAACATCTCCAACATGGAAAGTTCACAAAGAGCAGAATGCTGGGGGGTGGGAGAGTCCTGTGGTGAGGAATCAGCTTTTTCACTCTTCTTGAAGCATCTGCTGCAACTCATTGGAGGGAACAACACACTGGAGTAGACTGGACTTCTCTGGAGCATCTGTTCTTCATCTGTAACACCACTCTGAGATACAGCAACAATTATCATGTTTAAATGTAATTATTTCATAAAGATTTCCTCTCTGTTTGCAGCAAAGCTAAATTTTTTCCACTTTTTCTCAAAGTTATTTCCTGTAGCCCAAAGCTGAAAGTTTGGCCTCTCAGTCTAAGGTTTGGCAAAACAATTTTTTCCTGAAGGTGTCAGAGGGGACACTCAAACAAACAAACAAACAAACAAACTCCAAAAAAAAAACCACTCCAAAAACCCAAACCAACCAAACAACACAATTTAACATGTAAAGTCCATAGGAGCTGTTTGCCAGTTTTTTCTTCTGTTAACTTCTGGCAGAGTTTCCTCAGGGTTTTAAGTCAGACAAAGAGGAAAGAAAACATTCCAGTTCCTGAACTATACCAAGGAATAAACAGCAGAATGGTGCCTTGGAGACAGAGGATTCCTAGAAACTTCCAGCACTTTCCAGCCCTAGACTGAGCTTTCCAGATCTCTACTTCTCTCTCAAGTTGCCCAAGTGGTTTCCCCACAGCTTTGCCCCAGGAAAAAGGATTTCAAATCCTTGGTTTTGCTGCTTCTGGGACTTGGCCTCTACCTGTGCTTAATCCCATACAAAGGCTGTCCTAAATCCCATATGAAGCCTGTCCTGCCTGCCCTCCTCTACCCAGTCCCTTGAAGATATCTCATGTTTTCTGTGCTGAAGAGAAGGAAGAATTATTTCCATGTGTCCCATTCCTTGGTTCATCCTCTGCTTTTTACACTCTCTTGCCTGAAAGGACCACACTGGACAAGGAGCTCCTGGAATAACAGGTAACCCAATAAAACAAATTCTTGACCTGCTGACATCAGTTTTCCTTCGTTCCTCATCCCATCAGGTGGAAATGCTGTGAACATCAGTGTTCATCATTATTTTTGGTTATGTCTAATTAGTTCTTTCATTCCTTCCTCATCCTCCCTTTTTCAGAGCCAGGTGTGCCCCACATCAGGAAAAGCAATGCAATGCCATCCCACAAATCCTACATCCACTGCATGGGAATATCATTTAAAATTATTTTGGAATACATGAATGTATTACTGGGGCTGGAAGAGCCGAGATGGCTTTGAGAGGATTGCTGGTGATCTGTTAATTAAAATGTAAATCTTAATTTTTGTTGCAGCACAAAGCCTTACATGGCTGGACACACCTGAAAAGCATAGCCAGCTTTTGGTGAATGTGTGGTGCTTTTGTTTTCTCTCCACACAGAATATTTATCCTTTTTTTCTGGGGAACTTTAGCCCTTCAGCTGAAGTGATAAATTTTCAATTTCCATTTGCTTTACTGGTATTTCATTCAATCGTGGGTCTGTTGGCCCAAAGGACATTCTCTACACACCTGCAACAGAGGCAGAGAAATGTCTGGGGGAGGAATGAAATGTTTCAGAGCTTGGTTTTGAAGTTGTCACTTCTGAGAATAACAAAGTTCCTGGTCATGGCAGAGTTTGACCAGTTGAAAAGTTATTATGTGAGTTTGTGGGAAGATTTTCCCATTCATTGCACTTATTGTTTTTTCTTGACCAGCTTCCAACAAGATAAATGAATATAAAGGGCTGTATTTTAAAAGGAAGGAATGAAACGAGTGGAAAAAGCAGCACAACCATCACTGACCTGCAAGGAATCACGAGGCTCCTTCACACGATGGAAGGACAGGAATAACAGATTCAGAAACAGAAACCAAAAGCACCCAGAACAGTAGAAAGAAATAGAAGAAAGCACCTTTTTTTTTCCCCTCTCTTGGCTGGAATAAGCAATGAATCAGTTAAAAATCTTCAAAAGGGTGACATTTTTGAAATGTTTTTGAAGTATTACTAGAAAAGTGCCATTTTCCAAGAAAATGGACCTCTTTTTCTTTTTGATATATAAGAAATATACTGAGCACGATGCAGCCAAAATGCACTGGGTGGAGAAGAAAGAAGGAAAGAGGCAACAAAGCTCTTGTTTTCTGCCAGATAAGGGGCAACACACTCAGGGTGAGCAGCAGGAAAAGGGCACAGATGAAGAACTAACAACTTCCACCAGTCCCTCTGGAAAACCTACCCTTGGTGATATTGGGAAAATATTAAGATCATAGAATAACCATCAGAAAAAAATCATAGAATTCCAGAATGGATTGGGCTGGAAGGGACCTTCAAAATTGGTTATTTTCAACTCCCTGCCATGGCCAGGGACAGCTTCCACTATCCCAGGTTGCTCCAAACCCCATCCAACCCAGCCTTGGCCACTTCCAGGGATGGGGCAGCCACAGCTTCTCTGGGCAACCTGTGCCAGGGCTTTACCACCCTCACAGGGAACAATTCCTTCCCAATATCCCATCTAAACCCACTCCCAGTTTGAATCCATCCTCCCTTGTCCTGTCACTACCTGCCCTTGCAAAAATTCTCTCTCCATTTTATTTGCAGGTTCCCTTCAGCCACTGGAAGGCCACAACTGAGGCACCCCAAGGCTTCTCCAGGCTGAGCCATCCCAAATCTCCCAGCCTGTCCTCACAGCAGAGCTGCTCCATCCCTCTGATCCTCTCGGTGGCTTCCTCTGGACTTGCTCCAACTGTTCCACATCCTTACTGTGATGAGGACTGAACAATCATGACCTTCTTTTTCTAATCATAATATTAAATTAATTAAGCCAGCTGCTCTGCTCAAGATCTGCTTCACCCTCTGGAAAAGGCCTTTTCCAGAGTCTATAGCTATTCCCCTCTCCCATCCTAACCTTAAATCTCTTCTAGCTGCACCCCTGGATTCCAGGTTGGAAGTGTCCTGCTCTTTCCTCACTCTGTAGCCAAGAAGGAAATTCCATGTTCTCATAGCCAACCAACTCACAGCAGGGCCCAGCAAACCCAAGGATTAAGTTCCACTTTTAGACCAGGATTTCTCCTCCTGCTGGCAACCTTTTGATGTGTGCATTTCAGCCAGGTAATTACCTTGTCCATGCTCTGGGCACGCACGAAAACTCCACCACCAGCAGGGCCACACATTCACCGGCTCTTCTTCACCTTTAAATCCAATTTTCAAATATTTCTTGTCCTTTACACAGTCCCAGAGATGCCTCATGTAGGTTTTTGTTACTCTTTGAAGGGCTGTGCACATCATGCCTATCAGAGCATTATCTTCTGCTTATCAGTCATGCTCTCTAGTCCCTCATTACTCCAGTTCTGGGCTGCTATAATTAGACTTCACATTTTCAGACCTTCATAGCAGTGTTTTAGTCCACAAATTGAGGAGTTTGTTCATGACAAAATGTTTTCTTTCCTTATCAATTTCTTTCTTTTTTATTTTTAATTTGCCCAGTGAACCAAAATATCAATTATTTGCAGAGCTCTAATTTGGAGATGAAATTAAGGAATACATTTGCAAGACTCTGTTAACTATTTAATCTGTTTAACTAATGCCGTGATGGATTCTCCATCTTTGCAACTATTAAATCAAGAACTTTTTAAAATTATAGTGGATTTTTCTTCTTTAGACATTAAGCTTTAGCATTAGCATTAGTATTAGATTCGGAGCACAAATTAGGACTGAAAAATCCTTTTTCCTATTTCAACAGGCAGGAGGCCAGAACAGGTAATCACAGCACTCCCTTCCAAGCAAATCACCTGAAATGCAGATTACACCATTTATGGTGACGTTGCATCTTGATGAAGTGCTCCAGCACCATTCATGTATGGCCAGCAGACTCCAAAACCCAGCTCCAGCCCTCTCTGAAACCAGTCCTAAAGGCAGGAGAGGCAGAAATCAGAAATCCCCTGAGGAGCAGCAAGAGACTCACATTGCCAAGGACTTGTCTCCACTGAGGGAGTTTCTCTGGGGCGACTTTACTTTGGCTTTTAAAATTTTGGCCTAAATTGAGAGTCCTAAGGAGCCCTAATGCAGCAGCATTTCAGCTGCTACAAGTGATTTTTCAGATCAGTCTCCCTTTTAATTCAAGGTATCAGGGCAGGCAGAGCTGCAAAATTAAAAATTAGCAGCACTTGTGTAACATTGCCTTCACTCAGAGGGTCTGGAGAGCTGTGGGGTTTTCAGAACCTCCACAAGTTCCTCTGAGACAAATCCAGAGTAGGACTGCAGGTTTAGATTAGATATTGGGAAGAAATTCTTCTCTATGAGAGTGGTGAGGCCCTGGCACAGGTTGCCCAGAGAAGCTGTGGCTGCTCCATCCCTGGAATTGTCCAAGGCCAGGTTGGATGGGGCTTGGAGCAACCTGGGATAGTGGAAGGTGTCCCTGCCCATGGAAGGAGGTGGAAATAGGTGGTCTTTAAGGTCCCTTCCAACCCAAAACATCCATAATTCCCTATTAAGTGACTCCACTCAGGATGGCTCTGGCCATCCCATTGTGGGATTTACAATTTACATCACCTCTCCAGCCTGCAGCATAAATATGGCCACAAAAAAATTAACTTTAAAAGAATTCACCCCTTAAAATTATTTTTAAGGGAGTATGGGACAAGAAGGAACTAAGACTGAATTAAAGCAATATTTCTTTTTGTTAACTCTTTTCCTCTTCTTTGCTGAAAATAAGGTGGAACAGGGGGACCCAGAAGTGAAGATGTTTGATTTCATACAGTGTGGAGAGTGAAGGAGGCTTTGGCCAAAGCTGGTGCCTCAGCCATTGCTATCATGTGTTTAATAAATGTTACTCTCAGATCCCCAAAAGGCAGAGAGAGTTGTCCTTTAATTTTAGCCCAAATATAGCTCAAATTTTTATCCTGACATCAGTCAAAGCTTGACCCAAATTTCATTGTAGGGCTCACAGCTCACTCTGGAGTTTCCATTTAGCAAGAACTGAGTTTTAGGTCAGTGAAAAAACCCTTCAAATTTCACGTCTCCTCCTTCACTATAATTCCCCTTGCCTTTGAAATGCTGGAATTCACTCATTGCTCGAGGCAAGAAATGTGAACAAGTGGACCACAGTCTAATTGAGTCTAATAAATCCTGTGTTCCTCAATAAAATATCACATTTTTAGTCCCCTGTTGTTTCTCTGAGACCACGCTGTGCTTTTGAGACTGCTGAGCACATTGCAAAGCACAAGTCCGAGATCTTCATGTGCACCACAGAAATGTCATGTTTGCTGAAGTAAAACCCACAATTTTCACCTGCGAGCCACAATGACTGACCTGCAACTTGATTGAACTTCAATTCAACATCAAGAGTAAAACTAACAGAAGGAATTCCAGCAAATCACACAACAACAAAAACATGGCATTGTTTTCCCTGTGATTCAGATCTTTCCTTCTGTTGTGTTTTCTGTCCGAGGTGAAGAAGATTAAATGATATCCTCTCCAGGGGAGTGTTTTTAATTACATGCTGCTCCCACAGCAGCTCTGTAACAGTGAGTTCCACAGTGCCTTGATGGGTTTGTCCTTATCAAACCTGCAGGAGCCCAAGGTTTGGAATCTGCACTCACCTTCCTCATTATCAGGAGGATTTATGGAAAGATAGTGACAGCACCACCACTCATTAGGTAATTAGCTAATTAGTCCAATGGGAAGGTCTCCCTACAATGCTTCTGGAGAGAAAACTAGCTCAGACAATGTCTGCCACTATAACCCAGGGAGTTTTAGTAAGGAACAGTCTTGACTCTGGATTGAGACCATCCAGGTCCTTCCCAAATCACTCCAAGGTCACCGGGAAAGTGAATATTCATCACATTAATGGTTTCTTTTTGTCAGCACAGTAATATGGTACATCTTTGGGGGGCGGTGAGCATTTTTAGCCCTGTCAGAACACTGACAAAAGGGATGGAGCAAAGGGAGCTGGCAGATCTGGGAAGATCCCTCTGAGGAGTTGTTACCCTGAGGTTGTTTTCATCATCTTGACAGGACAAGAGGAAAATGGCCTCAAGTTGCACCAGAGGAGCTTTAGATTGGATATTAGGGAAAAATTCTTCACTGAAAAGGTGGTCAAGCATTGGAACAGGCTGCCTAAGGAAGGGTGGAGTCATCATCCCTGGAAGTGTGCAAAACCCACGTAGATGTGGCACTTGGGATGTGGCTTAGTGGTGGACTTGGCAGTGCTGGATCAATGGTTGGACTCAATGATCCAGCTGTCCAAAGGTTTTTCCAAGGTGTGATTATCCATAAATGTTACAAATTGCTTTGTATCTCCTAAAAAAAAGAGCCAGGTCTTTTCTCTTTGCACAGCCAAAGAAAATTCAGGGTTGCTGAAGTTATCCAAGTCCCTCTCCCCAAGCACCTTGATCCACATCACTCTCACTAATGTAAGTCACACTTCATGGTTTTTGTCACCTCTGCTAAAAACTTACCCAGGAGGTTCTTCATCCTCCAGATGCCTTGAATTTGGAGTCCTTGTAAAATGAAGAGATATTTTGAAACTTCAACAAAAATGAGTGAAGTCCCAGCTGTCTATGTTTAATATGGAACAGTAAGAGACAGCCCAGGTGATAAGGACAGAGGTTGTGCCCAGTGCCAAACCAGTTTGGGTTCACTCCACCCTTTACTGGACAGTCAGCACAGGACTGGTGAGGGCAGAAGGCTTCTGTGTCCTAGTGAGTATCTGTGGTCATGGAAAATTTTACTGGACAACAGGGATGATGGCACAAGGATTCCGACCTCCTGCAGGAGTAAATGAGATTCTTAACTCGGTCCTTGGTGCAGAGACAACCCAAATTCCTCAGCAGGAGCATCCTGGCTTGCCCAAGTCTCAGTTTCTGTTCAGCTCCTGCCAAATCTCACCCAAAATCCAATGTTTTGCAAAAGTTGTTAGCATTTATTTTCAAATTCTGCTGCACCCATTAATAGCCCTTCCTCTCCCTTGTCACCAAGGGGAACTTCTGTGTTTGTTTTATCCAGTGGTGCCCAGAGAGATAATTTTCACAATCAGATTTTAAAGAAAGTAGGAAAAAAAAAAAATCCCTTGCTCACTTGCACCACCTTACTTTGAATTTCAATCTGACATTATTAGTATATAACTAATGATGAATTCTTCAGAATCTGAGCTGCCAAAAATAGTGTGTTTATGCACTGAGAAGGAAAATGATGAAGTTAATGAACCTGAAGTAAGGTTTTGATCCATCACAGTAATAACAGCAGCATCATTCCTTGCATTTGTCAAATGTCTCCATTACTGCAGCATCTCACACTCATTAGTGCCTGAGCTCAACTGCCTTAGGAAAAATAACCTCCATTTCATCTGTTAATATTTAAGGGACAAGGAAGTTACAGGACTTGTCAAAATCCACCCAGGGCATTTGTGATGTTGCTGGGAGCTAAATCCAGAAATCCCAATTCTCAGGGTAGTAATTGAAGCATCTGACAGAGCTCTGTTCACTTCCAGTCATTAACACACCAAAAAAAAAAAAAAAAAAAAAAAAATCAAGATGTTAGTATTGTTCTCTCCTTGACCTAACTTGGATATTAAGAAGTCAAGATTGGAAATGCTTGTCTGTGGAAAAGTGTCCATGTTTTAGTATCCAAAAAATGTTGAGAGACAGGAATAAAGGTGTGCCTTGAATATTTCTCTATAACCTTTTAAAGGTTACAGCAGATAAAACATTGATGCTGTTTTCACAGAAACAGAGAATGGTTGGAATCAGAAAGACCCCTGAAAATTGTCTCATTCCACTGTCCCAGGCTGCTCCAAGCCCCATCCAAACTAGCCTTGGACACTTCCAGGGATGGAGCAGCCACAGCTTCTCTGGACAGCCTGTGCCAGAGAAGGACCTCACACCCTCACAGAGAAGAATTTCATCCCAATATCCCATTTATCCCTCACCTCTGGCAGTTTGAAGCTATTTCCCCTTGTCCTGGCACTCCATCCCTTGTCCCAAATCCCTCTTCAGCTCTCTTGGAGTCCCTGTGGGAGCAGAAAGTGAAATTAATTTCTGAGTGATGACCACGGCCTTTCATGCACATCTGGACTTCCTCTTGTTTTTCAGGTTGTACAACTGAGCAGGTTTTCAGGCAGCACATCGAGATTAATAATGTTCCTCTTTAAAGGCAGCCTTATTCCCTTTCCAGGTTCTACCTGGCAGGAATTTACATCTTCAATCAGAATCTTTTAATTGCTGTGTAAAGGGCAAGCCAGGATTGGATGGACAGAGTGAAGAACTGTCTCCCTGTGGATAACCAGGGAGAATTTTTACATAGAACTAAGCTCTCAAGGAGGAGATCTCCCTTCCCTCTCCTCCAAGATTTCCATTATGTTCCCTAGGAAAACTGAGGCCAGGAATATGTTAGCAAATCTGCTTTGTGTAACTGGTTTTTCCTCTTTACGGAGAGGAAAGGAAATTCTGCCACAGCCTACAGCAGACAGACCCAAAGTCCCTCTGAGGACCAGGAGGCTCCTTGTCTTTACAGGGGTAAAGGTGACCTTTTCCTGCCCAATTTGCAATGGCAAATATCAGACCATTTTTAGTTTATCACTCAGAGAAGGAGAATTATCATCTTTAGAACAAATACGCAAGGAAGCTTGAATTCATTCAGATGGATTGAAAGTAAGAAACAAAATAAAATTTTTTCATCAAGGTAGATAAATCATATTGCCCTTCAGACTTCCAAAGTGGGACGAAAATTCCAGACATAAGTTGTGACCAGTCCTAATTCACTAACTCATGAATGTCTGGAAAAAAATAAAAATAATTGCCCAAATTTATGTTTTGGTGGGGGTTTTTTCTGAAATTTTAGTCATATCCTGGCAGAGTCATCTCTGTTGGTCAAGACGTTGACTGACTCAGTTGCACTTGTCCAGCCTGGCCACCTCAGTCCTCCTGTGACACTTTCTTGCTGTTCTTTTCCCATTTTCCCATGTCTTTTCCCCTGACCAGCTGCCGCTGAATATCTTAGAGCCTCAATTTTCTGTGGAGAGGACTGAATGTGAGCTGTGTTCTTGGAAACTTTTAAAAGCAGGTTTTAAAAAATATCAGTCCAGGAAAGTGAAGCAGATTCATTTTAATTCTGTATTTTCTCCCACTTGGAAATGTTGGCAGCTGCTTAAACTCCACTCATGAGGGCTAAACCACTTCCTTATTCTCACTGCATTTTAATTCTCCCAAAATATATTTTAATACTGCTCAAATATCACATCAAGAAGACACTTCTCCCTGATCTCTACCCTGACAGGGTAAACTTCAAGGAGCAAGACCAAAGTGAGAGAGATCAATTTTCCCTTCAGCATAAATGAAGGGGAACTAAATGAAAATGAGCCATGTTTGCAGTTTTTGATGGCAGAATGAGGGAGAGCAGAATCTCTGCCACACGAGTTTTGAATCCAGCAGCTTACACGAGTGATTTCTTCCAAAGGGCTTTGCCTAGAGCAGGAGTACAAAATCATTTCCTACTTTCACACTTGAGCACAAGAGAGAGATCTGCACAGGGGGATCAAAAACTTCACTCGCTGAAGCGATTTCTGCTCCTTTGCAACAGCAAAAAAAATGCCCAACCTGGTCACTCCTTTCTCTTCCATGGAGATGATCACTGCAGGAGGATCACTGAATGTTGGAATGCACATTTCCTGTGATATGAGGGCCCCCCAACACAAGAAATATGTTGGCCTGTTCTAAGAAGTCCGGAGGAGGCCACTAAATTCATCCAGGGCTGCCCCTTGAAAACTCAGGCTCAGAGAGATGGGATTGTTCAGCCTGGGGAAGAGAAGGCTCCAGGGAGACTTTAGAGTCCCTTCCAGTGCCTAAAAGGAGTCCACAGGGAGGATGGAGAGGGACTTTTCACAAGGATGTGTAGAGATGGGATGAGGGGGAATGGATTTATGTGATAAATTTAGATGGTATATGAGGAAGAAATTCTTCCCTGTGAGGATGCTGAGGCCCTGGCAGAGGTTTCCCAGTGGCTGCCCCATCCCTGGAAGTCTCCAAGGCCAGGTTGGATGGGGCTTGGAGCAACCTGGGACAGAGGAAGATGTTCCTGCCCATGGAATGAGATGATCCTCAAGGTCCCTTCTAACCCAGCCCATTTCAGGATTCTGGGATTCTGTAAATATTCCAAGCAATGTTGTTTATGCAGCACCGGTCTCAGGTTTAATCCAACACCAGACTCAGCAGTGCCAGGCACTGAGGAGGAATCTAAATGAGGGCTTTTGTCTTCAGGACATTCCCAGTCCATTCAGAGGATTCCACTGGAGAACAAGAAGGAATAAAAGAAAAAGTGGGCATTGTGATGTGTGCTAGCAAGTCCAGGGGTCTGTTTTCAGACTTCTGCCATGGTAAATATCTATTATGCACTCACTAATTACTGTGTGCCTTCCCAATTCCCCTGCCTCCAGCAGCATTGAATGAAATTGGAAAAAAAGCAGGAAAAGGTGAGGGGGATTATCAGGGAAGTGGAAAAATCTCTTTGCAAAGAATGAGTAAATAAATTAGGCTTCATCATTCCAGAAAATGAGACAGCTGGGAAGTGGCAGAGGTCTGCAGGGTCCTGAGTGGCCTCAGAAAGGGAGTGAGTGTTCATTCAGCATCTTCTTTTTAATGCAAAACAGGACAAACAGAACAAGAGGTACTGGGAGTTCTGACATGGAAATAGCAGGTGTCAGCCTCTATGAGCAAAATAATTCACACAGCAGAAAAGAAATAATGAGCAAAATAATTCACACTGCAGAAAAGAATAAAAGGACAGGATTTCTCAGTGAAGGACATAATAGTTGCTAAATATTTACACACCTTCAAAATTTGATGAGACAAATTAATGGAAAAAATGTCCATCAGCTGAATACAGTGGCACCTTTTCCAACTTCAGAGGTATCTGTAGGGTAGAGCAGCACCTCTCTGTCTTTTCCTCTCATCCTACCACTTGGAGAGAAGAGATGATGCCCATCTTTTCTTCATCCTTTTTCTCTGGGTTGTCCCCTCATCCAGGAAAAGATGGAGGCTCCTTATTCCACCTTTTGTTGTTGATGTATTTAGAGAAACTGTGCCTTTATGTCCAAGTCACTGCCAGAAAAAATGAAATTGGTGAATGTTGAGCACAAAAAACAAAGCCAAGGTGTTATTTTGTACCACTGTGAGCACTGGTTAAGTACAAAATGAGCCCAAATCAGGTTTGCTCCTGAAATTCTGTCTAGAAACAGATGGAAAAGATCTGTGGCCTCCATGGCGACTCTCACCACAGGAATGCCTCCCAGTTTGTGAGGGATCAAACACATCAGGAAAAAAAGGGGAGAGAATCTTCCTAGACAAAAGTCCGTGAGTTGCTTTATGCCTAAAAAATTAGGCTTTATAAAAAAAACAAATGTTTATCTCCCCATCAGGGAAAAAAAAATACTGCATAAGTAAATGAAAGCCATAAAGAAGCAAAAGGGAGGATAAAAAACAAGTATGCATTTATAAAATAGAGGCATATCCCATAAACAGAAGTGAAGCAAAGTATACAACCTTTTCAATAAAAATCGCAAGTATCACCCTTCTCTAATTAGAAACACATCTTGTGTCTTTTCAACCACGAGTCATCATCTAGGTATTAAACTTTTATTTTGCCTCACAGTGGCAGGTTGTATAATGCTTTGAAAATTAGCATATAAGTAAGGTTTATTATTATTTAAAACCCCAAAAGTGTGGATTGCAACATTTTAATTCCCTTTTTTTTTTTTTTTTAAATTAAACTGAACCAAGGCCGACAGCCTTTAGGAATTAATATATTTGTAAGGATGCACTCCAAAGACCTGCAAGATCTACTACTACCCTCAAAAAATCCGAAATCACCACCCTTCCCTGCTAATGCATTTGGCTTCCCATTATCCCTGACTTATTAAAGAGTTGTTTGTGTCATTTGTAACCTCCCTGAGTGTATTATAGATGGTTTATTTAACAGTTATAAGTCATTAATAGTCAGGTTGCAGCTTCTCTTAAGGAAGGTATTTATTCTGTAAAAGTGGAGCCCAAGGTCTGAATGGCTGAATAAGTTAAAGATCTTTGGATGCTGCTCAGTGTGCAGTGGCTGTAACACCTCCATAATCTATTATTTTGGTAATTTTGACCTAAAAATCAAGAAGAGCTCCTGGGATAATTCAGTGATTCTTCCCCATCTTTAACATCCAGCTGAGGTGGATGAGGAGAGTGTTACAGCAGACACAGCAGATGTGTGTCATGAGAGGAGGAGAGGGTGACATCTCATGTTCTGCTGGTGTCTGGACAATATTTTTGGGGTGTTTTTCTAGCCTTTAAAAGAATGAAACACCTCCTGGAAATGAAATGCCTTGGTGCTTGATGCAGTTGGAGGAATCCTGGCTGCTTCTCTCTCTGGATATCAGCAGTTTCACACAAAGGGATGTCCACCTGTTTCACCTGTGGAAATGAAATCATCCCTCTGGGACAGGTGGTGGTTTGTGGTGGCTGTCAGTGGATAACACCAAGACTCTTCTAGGAGAATATTTTAAATTAAACGATCCATTTGTCAGGCTCCCAACTCCTTACAGGGCTCAGCTGATCCATCAAGGATTCTCTGCTGTAGCTGCTGACTCCAGGAACTCACTCTGGAAAGTTCTCAGCTCCTAAAGTCCCACATCTGAGTCATTGCCAAAGTGGTGATGGCCATGTGGGAGTGTTCTTATTTCTGCAAAATATCTGTGTGACACCTCCCTTTGCTCTTCTCTAATGCAGAGAAATCCATCAATTATTGCCCCTGCGGGCAATGGTAAAGTGCTGGAATCTGAAATGTAGGGAATTCTCAGAATTTTGGACCTCTAAGCTGAAGTTTAGAATTAAATACAAGATTTGATTTGAGACCTTGGAAAAGGCTTCTAAACTTAGGTAATAGAAGTCAGAATGTAGATATATAGTTTCAAGTAGAAACATGTTAAGTGAAAGAAAGTTTGGAGTTTTAGAGTACAGTACTGGAGGTTTGTGTGTCATAACGTGATTGACTAAGAAATCTTACACCGTAACATGAGTCCATGAAAAAAAATATTTAAGGATTAAGTAAAAAACAGAAATATCCTTGTTAGCAGTGTTTGATTGGTTAATAAATCCTTAAAAGTTCTTATAACTAGGGGTCTTGTACCCTCTGAACCATGCAGTAGAGATGTGAGCCAAACTCACCTTTCCTGCCCATATAAAAGATAAGAAAAATAAATCACATCATCTAAAAAACTCCGAAGTCCTGTCTCTAACTCATTCAAAATTCCTTCAAAAATCCCCATAAAGGACCTCACCTGTAAAGAACTGGAATTTCTTTCCTGCAGCTTCCTAGTTTGTATTTTGAAGCATGAGGAGTTATTTCCTGTCTAAAGAGTGAGATTTAATGAACCTCTCTTAGTTCCAACCTTCTATTATCACAGAATCAGAGGATGGTTTGGATTGTAAGGGACATTAAAGATCACCTCATGCCAGCCTCTCTTGCCTTGGGCAAGGACACCTTCCACCAGCAGGGGAAAGGATGCTGAAGACTCTTTGACCCTGCTGGAATACAATTTAAATTTCCAGGAAAAAAACACTTTGTGAATTGCAGGAATGCAGTTAAATCCCCATCAGGTCCAAGCACAAAATGCTCTTGATTCATGTTGGGACCTCTGTACCCTGTTTGCCCTTCCAACTGCCCACGGGCAGATTTTTGCAGATTCTTTAAACCAGGCTTCCTTCCAAGAGAGCAAGCTGTGGCAGGGCTTTCCTCAGTAATAAGACCTGCAGGGACAGGGACTTTGGTTATTTTTGTGTTGTTTAAGCAGAGGTTGCTCATAGTTACAGACCATCAAAATAAGTGACATCTGCATTGGAGGCAGGGAAAAAACCCCCAAAAAAACAACAACAAAACAGTTTCATACTCTTTGTCCAGGGTTTTTACATTTTGCTTCTCTTGGGGGCCACAAAGTTCCCTTCTGCTACTGGGAGGAAAGAAAAAGAAAAGCCATAAATCAACAATGTTGTGGTCTCTGCCAGGTACAGAGCAAATGTGCAGAGAGGCAAAGAAAAGCAGATGCTGGCAGTACCCAGAGGGCTGAGTCTGCATTTCCCAGAATCTCCTGGTGAAAGATGTTTCTCTGCTGGGCTGTTCTTTCCACCTGAACCCCAGGCTGGCCCTGTCACATGAAGGGACCACTCTCCCATACCCCCAGTCCCCTGGGGCTCCATGTCTCACAAATCCTGCTATTTAAAGTGATAATAAAATAATAGAATTGTTTAGGCTGGAAAAATCCTCAAAGATCATCGAGCCCAACCATTCACCCAGCAGTGACAGATCCACCAGTAACCCACGTCCTCAAGTGCCACATCCACACGTCTTCTAAATCCCTCCAGGGATGGTGACACAACCACTTCCCTGGGCAGCCTCTTCCAGTGCTTGGCCACCCTTTGGGAGAACAGTTTTTTCCTAATATCCCTAAAATTCCCCTGACACCACCTGAGGCTATTTCCTCTCATCCTGTAGTGTTTTGCCTTCCAAGGATTCAAGATTTTAGTTTTGTTGAGATCCTATTCCAGCACATCTCTCCTCTGATAGCCAGGAGTCATCCTCCCATTTGCAGTCAAAATTTATTTCTGGCCTAAATAAACCTTTTTTTTTTTTCTGCCTCTATTGACTTTTTAATGAAGTGGCTCTTCTTCCTCTATATCCAATGCTCCTGGTGCTCCTCCATGTGATCATCTCATTTTAGTGATCTAAGCCAGGTCTGATCTTTTTTGTTTCGTCTTCGACAGCTGAGCTTTTCAATCCCTGTAAAACCTTCAATCACATTTTTCTTATCCTCAGGTTTATATTTTTTTTCTTTCCTTGTTCTGGGATAATGAGATGCACACATTGCATTTATTTTATGGATTCGCCAAGAACAGGACTGTGTGCCACAGCTCAAAGAATTATTTCCACTAAGGAACTACACCTGATACATCCTCACCCTTAATGGGCCCTGGTAATTTGGATCCTGAATGCTTTAAACCATTGTCACCATTATGGTTTGGCTGCAAAAATACAATTGATAGGACTGGAAGAGGATCTTCCTGGAAATCCCACTTAGAGGAAAGAAAACAGCATTCAGAAACTGGCACGTCTCTAGTTTTTAATGATCTAAGCAAAGACAAATTTGCTTCTCAGCTGCTACATGTGGAAACAAAGATTTAAAATGGACAAAGGTTTGAGAAATCAAAGAGGGACCAGACCCACAGAGACGTTTTAATTTCTTCTGAAGTAAATGGGAGTGGAGTATTTAAATGACTTCATGGGTATAAATGACTAAATGGCTTTGGTCTGCACGCTTTGAGAGGTCATTTTTAAAAGGCATTTGCTCCCATGTTTGAAAGCCCTTTTAAAGTTTATTAAAGCTGAGAACTGCCACAAGAAAGATCACAAAATCACAGAATGGGTGAAGTTTGAAGGCGCCACAGTGGGGTCATCTGGTCCCCCCTCCCTGCTCAAGCAGGGTCATACCAGAGCACATGGCACAGGATTGTGTCCAGGCAATTCTGGAATATCTCCAGTGAGGAAGATAAAAAAAGAAATCAAAATTTAATATATCTGATGAGGGTGAGGGTAGGTGCTCAAAAGTTTTGAGGAGGAAAAGTTACTTTTAAAAGAGGGCATAATTTGTTGTCAAAAATTAGCAGCAGTGTATGGAGCCTCTGAATCCCACTAAGAAATAACTCATTTTGAGATTCTTTAGAATATGGAGACAGGGTTATTAAAAGTACTGCACTGCAATGAGAAAGTGCAGGAGATTTGATGACACTGGCTCAGTCTTTTCCATAGATAATAAACAATAATCAAGGCCACAATTTTCGGTGGTGAGATGTTCTCTGCTCTCTCCCCACTTAACATCCACAGACAGAGCATTTCCTTCATGCTTTATTGTTTTTCATATTTACAGGGAAAAAAAAAAAAAAACAACCAGAATTAGGCTCCATCTGCAGCTTGTGAGGCTGCAAAAGGCAAACAATTCCCCCCAGACTGAAAGCAATAATAGGTTGTTCTCCATGCAAATTGGGCAAAGCAAATGCTGGGTAATTGGCTAAAAATGGCTAAACTCAGATGATCTCTGTTCCAAACTGTCATTTAAGACAAACAAATGTATTTGCATGTGAGGAATTCTGCCAGGGTACAGCTGGAGCAGTCTGAATAGCTGGGGTGTTGATTCAGGCTAGGACTGCACCATGTGGGGTGGCTGGAGAATGGGGGATCAAAGAGAATTGGCTCCATAATTGTAGGGAATTGGGAAATATCCCCTGAGAAGCAGAAAGCTCCTGTGCTTGTAGATACCTTCTGGAATGGTTATCCTGGGACAGGCTAATGGAATATCTGGTGATAGAACCAGTCTCTGATGACAGAGAAAACAATTAAGGAAGTTACAGAATTGTATTTCCCTCAATATTCCCTCTTGGAGGCTGACTCGGGGCTTTCTTTGCTGTTGAGAGACTTTGGGGGAATGGCTTTATTTTGAAATAAGGATAGATTTAGATTGGATATATGTATCAGAAGAAATCCTTGTCACCTCTTGACCTGGAGAACCATCAGGGGAAAGACTGGTAGAGACAGAGACTACATGAGTGGCATGGAATCATGGAATGATTTTGGTCAGAAGGCATCTTAAAAATCATCTTTTTCCACCCCCTGCCATGGGCAGAGACACCTTTCACTGTCCCAGGTTGCTTCAAGCCCTGTCCAGCTTGGCCTTGAACACTTTCAGGGATAAGGTATCCACAACTTCCCTGGGCAATCAGTCCCAGGGCCTCACCACTGTCACAGGGAAGAATTTATTCCTGAGATCTAATCCTAATCATAACTGGTAATCCAAATAATTCATAATCCAGCTCTCACTCTCCATTACAACTCAAACCTTCCCAGTTTCTCCTAGTGAAGGCAGGCCCCAAAAGAGAGATAACTGGGGGAGCAAAGCCCAGCGATGAGCAACTGAGCATCAGGTGTGAACAAAGTCCCCTCAGGAATGCACATCCCGACCATCTCCAGGGACATGGTGCTGTAAACACAGCAGGGCATTTATCATGCCAAGGGTAAAGCAGGCTGACCCCAATCTTAATTGGATCTAGGCTGACAAACCCTCTGGCAGCTCCCGGGAAACAGTAGTGGGATAACTGGGGAACGTGCATGGAATGCGCTGCTGTGTCAGAAGCTGCGCAGCTGGGCTCCTTAAAATCCATAAATCCATAAATCCTCATCAGGAGGAGGAGCCAGCCCAGGTTTAGAACACCTGGTGTGGGCTGTTCCTCACTCAGGGTCACCAAAAATGTGGTGGTGTTTGCAGGGGTCCCAAGGACGAGGTGAGAGATGAGAACCTTGACTCCATGTTTCAGAAGGCTGATTTATTATTTTATTATATATATTATATTAAAGGAAAATGATATAAATATATAGTATAAAACAATGCTAAAAGAAAGAGAGAAAGGAGACATCAGAAAGCTAGCAAGGAAAGGAATGATGATAAAATCTGTGGCTGACCAGAGTCCCTACACAGCTGGACCTGTGATTGGTCATCAGGTAGAAACAACTCACATGAGACCGATCAAAGATGCACCTGCCACATTCCACAGCAGCAGATAATTTTTGTTTGCATTTCGTTTCTGAGGCCTCTCAGCTTCTCAGGAGAAAAAGTCCTGGCAAAAGGATTTTCCATAAAATATTTCTGTGACAACCTGGTTGTAGGCAGGGACTGGGCAAGTGGCAATCACAGGTGTGGAGTGCTGCAGAGAGGGTGGGGCAGGGGATGGAATACAAAAGGGGCCTTTTCCAAAGGTTTCTCTCTCACTTTTTTTTTTTTTTTGTCATTTTGCTGTGGAACAGCTTAGAAAGATTGTTCCAGCAGAATGAAAGCTTTTGGTTAAACAAAGAATCATGGAATCATGGAATCACAGAGTTCTTAAGGTCAGAAAAGATCTCAAAGTTCATCAAGTCCAGCTGTCAACCCTGCACACTGCATTCACCACTAAACTTTGTCCTCAAGTGCCACATCCCCACTTCCAGGGTTGGTGACTCTACCACCTCCCTGGGCAGCCTGTTCCTATACTTGACAACCCTTTCCAAGAATGAATTTTTCCTAATATCCAGTCTAAACCTCCCCTGTTGGACCTTGAGGCCAGTTCCTCTTGCATTTCTTACAGAACCACAGAATTAGGGCAGGGAAAGAACTCTGGAGACCATCCAGTCCAATCCCCCTGCCCAAGGCAGGGTCACCTGGAGCAGGTGACACAGGGACACATCCAGGTGGGTTTGGAGTGTCCCCAGAGAGGGAGAATCCATGAAATCCCTGGGCAGCTGTTCCAGTGCTCTGCCACCCTGCATGGAAAGAAGTTGAGGAGGAACTTGTTGTGTTTTAATTTCTGGCCATTGCTCCTTGTCCTGTCTCAGGGTTCTGCTGACAAGAGTTTGGCACTGTCCTCTTGGCATCCTCTTTACCTGCAAGAAGAGAGCATTTTATATATATAAATATATATATATAATATCAATGTATTATTTTATATGTAAAATATATATTCCTTTTTCTACCAGTAACCAGGGTCCAAATATTAAAGCTGTATGATCTTAATCCAACACACAATGCACTGTGAGTTTGCATGGCACAATCAGAGTTAAAATATCCAATTTGTGGTGGAGAAGTGCAAAGACAAAAGATTCCTTTCAGGCCTGGGACTGAAAAATAAAAAATGTTTTGAATAAAGAGTCCACTATCTTAATCCCTGTGGTGAAAAATATCTCAGCAAGCAGCCCATGGAAAAGCCCTGAACAGAAGCATGGAGATGACAAGAAATGCAGGCTTATACAGGAGACAATTTGATTTTCTGTCCTGCTAAGAGACAGCATTTTTAATTCTCATTCTTCCCATACCTGTCTGTCATTTTACCCTTTTCAACCCATTCTCCCAGTGCTGGCTCCTGACAGCTCTGACCTTTTGTAGCAGCTGGAGCACATGAGGGTGGGCCTGACAATGTGAAAAGATAGAATCAGAGTTGGATTTAAGTGTAAGGATCGATCCTTAACATACAACCATGTTTTGGGTTTTTAATAATCATATCTAATAAAATATAATAAAAAAGAAAATATAGGCTAAACAGATATTTGAACAAGAAGTTACATAAAATTGTGTGCATGCAGATATGTGAGTGTGGACAAAGTTTCAAGAAATAAATAACAAACATTCACAAAAATAAATACTTAGGTGAAATAATGCAGACCCTTCCAGCGGAAATCAGAAATGTGTCAGAAAAACACCTCCACTGACTCCTTCCCCAGATCATCTCCAGAGTCTTGAGGCTGCTCAAGTGATGCAAGGATTAGAACAGATTTCTGGTCTTAACTTTCAGAAATGGAGTCTACAGTTTTTATTCCTCTTTTCCCTCATATTTCTGACATCTCTGCTCCTCAAAAAAGCTCCAGAAGTCAGGCTGTAGCAGTGTTTGCACTTTCACCTGTCCATCCAACCTGCAAAAATAAAAAAAAAAATCCATAATTATGTTTCATACAATCACACCTAATATAAGTAATCAAATAAATGCTCACATTGACCTCTCCCTTTGTCCCCATTTAGCTGTGAATAACACCTGTGGATCCCTCAGGATTTTGTCCTTTAAAGACACAAGGAGTAATAAAACTTTCTACCCAGGGAGAATATTCTGCCTCAGCCTTTTCGCTGTTGGAAGCTCTCCAGTGCAAGAGAAATGATTCAGCTTTTGGGGCTCCTAGAAAGGTGACATCTCTGTGATAAGAGATCAGCCTCAGCACCACCAGGAGGTGAGGGACAGCAGCATTATCCATATGGAAAGAGCTATAATTAGGGCAGACCTAAAGATTTCAGAGCAATTCCTTGCTAAGGCTGAATATTAAATCTTCACAGAAGTTTCACAGAAGCTTCACAGAAGCAGCAGGAGTTTTACAGAGAATATGCAAATTAAAGCTGCGAGTCTACTCCAAAATCCAGACCTGTCTATCATCCAACCCTCCATCCTTTAAAGAGTTTCTATGAGCCCCAGGAAAGAGGATTGTGAAACTGGAGCTGTTGGAGGTACAGAATAGGATCCTTTTCAGTTCATGCAGCAGGAACCTTGAGATCAGGAAATGTTTTACAGTCTGTTCCACCAGCAGTTCTTGCTGATACAGCCTCATCTACAACCTGGCCCAGATGTGTGTGGTCATGGCTTGCAGCTGACTTAGGCCAGGTTTAAGTTCAGGCTTCATCATGGATGAATAATTTGATATTTCTCATTACTGGTGTGAAGGAGCTCATGGCACATAGAAATTCCCCATTTAAAGCTGTTGACTAGAGCAAGCCAAGAAGCTGAAATGACATTCCTGAAGGTCTCAGACGTTCCCTTGACCCAGGAACTCTCTAAAACATATCTTATAACCAAATTTATCGTATCATAAATAAGGGAAATGATGAAGATACCTGAGGGAATCATGAAGATGTTGGACAAACTTCTCTGGCTGCAGGCTGAGTCCTTCTGGAATGCCTGATGGAAACATTTGTGAGGAAATGTGGCCACGGAGAGCCACTTGTTTTCCAGGCAAGCAGACACCAGGAAAAACATGGGCATGAAGCTGTTTGCTTTGCCTGGTGAAGGTGATAAATCAGAGAAGGGGCCAAAGAATAACACAGGAATTTTGTCACTTTGCATGCCAAGAAAACAAGTCCAACCCAAAATCTCGGTGTGTTTAAATCACAACATCCCAGGCAGAGACCAGGATTGACTGTTCCTCTGCAAATCTTCAGTAAACCAACCACACCAACCCTCCACCACTTCATTTGAAAGATCTTCTCTGCTCTACAGGCAAGGGTCAAAAGCTGAGGGAAATTAAATTGCCAGAACATTGTTCTTTGATTTCACGGGAGAAGCTGCAGCGCTGAAGCTCCAGATGGAGCTGCTGGAGGCCACGGCTGAGTCACATCTCACAGGACTGCTGGAGCCTTCTCTTCTTTTTTTCCCCCTATTCCAGGCCAGGTTGGATGGAGACCTGAGCAAGGTGGTGTTGGAAATAGGAAATAAATGTTCTTTAAGGTCCTTTCCAACCCAAACCATTGTAGGATCCTATGGAATGAAGGAGGGGTGAGGACAGCTCTTGTCCTGGATATTGCAGTTTTAAATCAAACCTGTCCTTGAAACTGCACCTAAAATTTCAATTACAAATGTCAAAGCCAATGCTACAGGCCCAAAACCTGGAGTTCTTTAAATGAGGAGTTGCTGAGCTCAATAAACTCATTGTTGAAGCCCAGATTTGTGCATAACTGAGCAGATCCAGGATTCAGGACCACAAATCACAGAATCATGGAATGGTTTGGGTAGGAAGGGACCTTAAAGATCATCTCATCCAACCCCCTGCCATGGGCAGGGACACCTCCCACTATACCAGGTTGCTCCAAGCTCCATCCAACATGGTCTTGGACACTTCCAGGGATGGGGCAGCCACAGCTCCTCTGGACAACCTGTGCCAGGGCCTCACCACCTTCACAGGGAAGAATTTATCCCTAATATCCAATCTAAATCAAATCTTCAGCTTGAAACCATTCCTCCTTTTCCTGTCACTCCATGTCCTTGTCCCAGGTCCCTTCTCCAGCTCTCTTGGAGCCCCTTTAGGCACTGGAAAAGCCTCTAAGGTCTTCATGGAGCTTTTCCTGAGAGGAAAATTAATTATGTAAGGTGTCTCCTCACATTTTGAACCTCACATTATGTAAGGTGTCTCCTCATATTTCTGTCTGCCTTTTGGAGGCAGACAGAAATATCTGTGGATGCACAGCATCCTCTGCTAGGCTGGGTAGGGAAAAAAATCCCTTTCTCTGGACAGGAGCTGATTGAACCAGGCTGTGAACTGAGTATGTGTGAGGTGTGAACTGTGAGACCTGGAGTAGCTACATCCCAAGAATCCAAATGCTGCTTCATGCTGCAGAGCTGGAGGGACAATGGGAATTATCCTTGCCTTTGTAATGGGATTTAATACATTAAGAAATCTCTCCTGTCTTAAATTCCATGTAAAAGCTAAAAGGGCACCAAAGATTGTGTGAGAATGGTGGTGGGTGACAGATGCAGCTTGTGGGGATGAACTTAATTTAGAGGCCAATTGAATCCAAAATTTCCTCTGCTTTTTAAGCTGCTCATTCTGATGCTCCAGGTCCTGCAGGTAAAACAGCCACTGAAACCTCTCTCTTCTCCCCTTCTTTCAGCAGCCAGCAAAATAATGTTAAGACATGGGAACAGCCACCCATAAATAGCAGGAATTAGAGCCAAGAATGGTGGCAGCAGTGCCACTGACTCCAATTCATGGTTCCCAGAGGATTATTCCAACAGCTTCTTGTATGACCCGGCTCCTCTGTGTGCAAATGACTCAGCCCAAGAGGACATTTTAAATGACATTTATTATTTACGTTTTTACAATGACTTTGGAGATTACTTCCCTTTCCCCCGTGCCCCCAAACCTTTCTTTTCATTTCTGCTCCAGCTTTCTCACTGAGCTGTATCATCACGACTGCGAGAGGCAGAGCTGAGGAATAAACAGTGTTTTGAGCACTGCAGGAGGAAAATAAATGCAATGCAACAGCTCATCTGTTGAAATTTTAGCTGCAACTGAGTGCACTAAAGTCTGCTCATTGTTTGTCAGGGAAGCAGTGGAATTTCCTCCCAAAAGGCTTTGTAGTAAAGATGATTTAGCAGACAGAGCTCTTTCCTTGTTCAGTCATGATGAAATCACATTTTGCTGTTTTTTCATGGGAATGTAAGACCAAGTGTGCAGCCATAATTTGCCTTTTTTTTTTTTTTTTTTTTAATCCTGCAGCTCACAGTTTCTGTTGCTTTCCCACAGTTTTTTGTGTTCATTTTAGCCTGGAGGTGGCTGCTGTGAGGGGTAAGAACACAGGGATGAGGAGGAGCAAAATTATTTAAGAGTAACTCTCAATTACAACTGAATGCAAAATGGTTTTTTCCATGCTGAGAAGAACATGAATGGCCTGCCTCCAAATCTTCCTGTCCTTTCCAGAAATTTTTATGCATTTCATTGCCCTTGAGTGAGAAAAAACAACTCCTTCTCTTTGTTTGGAAAGTGGAGAAGCCACTTCAAGCCAACTTGAAGCCTTTGCTTGACCCAAAGAAGGGATTTTGGCCAAGGCAAACATTCCCCGGGGTAATTCTGGGAGACAAGAAGGAGCTTTCTTCTTTTCTCTTCTTATTTACAGTCACATGGTGATGCCCTTTGCTCCTACAGAGCTCACCTGGCCATCCAAGGAGATGCCCAGGCTCTGACATTTTCCTTATGAATCTTCCTGAACACTCCTGAAGAGCAGCAGGATAACTTATATGAACTAAGGTGATGTCCTGTCAGTGATGGATGAGGTAACTCCACATAACCCATATTTCAATAAGAAGTCCCCATTAAATTACTTGTCTGAGTATGTTCCTCATCCATAAAGAGTGGGAAATGTTGTTTATAGAATGTATAAAATAGTCATTTCCCCCTGTATTGATGCCTGAGATAATCAGTTGATCCACAATCAGAATCATGGGATGGTTTGGGTTGGAAGGACATTAAAGATCATCCAGTTCCATCCCCTGACACAGGCAGGGATGCCTGCCACTATCCCAGGTTGCTCCAAACCCTGTCCAACCTGGTCTTGAATGCTTCCAGGGATGGGGCAGCCACATTCACTCTCATTTTCAGGAATGCTGTGTGTGTGTCTGGGTGATATGTAGAGACTACACATTTTAAAGAATAATTTAATGCAAATATGCAGCACCTTTTAGACAAAATGCTGATCAGCTCTTCTACTTTTTTTCTTTTTGCCCTTCCCTTATGGAAGATATTCAGGGACAGATTGTCAATTTGGGGCAGCAAGAGAGAAAAGTTTTCTTTTCCAGCTGCAAAAAAAGGGGGAAAGAAGGAGGTGAAGAATTTATGACAGATGAATTTGGCATTTCACCCCAAACCATTCCAGAGCTGAGGACAGACTGCAGATATCTTGGGTTTGTAAGTGGTGAATTGCCAGTGACCTTTGCTCACAGAGCAGGGCAGGGACCTGGGAATGAAAATTCTGTGCTCTGAGGTAGGAACTGACAATGCACTTTTGCCCTTTGCCAGGAATGAATGGACATTGCAGCGTGCAAGATACTCCAAATTCAGGCTTCTGCGGCTCTGGGCATGTTCAACATCTTCCCCTAAGTATAGTTCATTCTTGGAGGGAACAAATCCTGTCTGGAGAGACCTGAGGGGTGAGAGGTGTCTCTTTGGTGTTGAGTGGGTTTTATTGCAAGTGAGAAGGGACTGTCTCATCAGGGACACAGCTGGGAGGCAGTGTGAGCATGTGGCTGCTACCCTACAGCAGGAAAAATTGTCTGTGGCTTCTCTGATGCTTTTTTGAAAAGAATAATTTTGTTGCTGTTTGGAAGGAAACCAAATAGCTGCCAGATCCAAAGGAAATGTTTCAAGTCACTCAGTGCTTTGAACTGGGGAAATGTTTCAATAGAGGCTTTTTCCTTTTTGTGAAATGAAGAAAATTTAGAAATGAGAGTCTGCTTCAAATGCTAAATATCTGTGTTTCCATGCAGGGCAAAATGAGACAATTATTGTCCTGCTGTCCTGGTTTGATGACACCTGCCTTTTCAGTTCCCCCCACTATTCCCTTGCACTGAAACCTCAAAGGCCCTTCAGGCTCTTTGTTCATTTATAAGCCCCAGGAAATTGTCACCAAGTTAAGAAAAAAACTTGTCAAGAAGATACAAGGATATTTGAAATATCAGAATCAGTAGCTCAGAATCTGTTCTCATCTACCCACAGACTGTTCTCATTCACCAATATCACTGGGGCATCACCAACCCAACACAGGAAATTTAGTAAAAATTATTTGGAGGCTGCCCAGGCTGGCATGGGATGGAAACACAAATTCTCTGGGAATTAGTGCTGCCTACTGCAAAGTATCACTGTCGTCGTGATGCTGCAGCCTTGTGTGAGGGCACTGATAGAAAGGCAATAATAGCACTTGGAAAATGATAAGTGGCACATTAAACTCTGCTCCAGCTGCTCAGCTCCCAGCCATAACAAGTGTTCAGCAACAAATATTAGTTATAAAGATGCAGCAGAAAATTACAGGCAGAAAAAATCAATCCCCTCAAAGGATGTGGATGCAGCACTAATCTGAGCTCAAAAAGTCAGAACTTCTGGATTTGTGCCTGAAATACCCTGGCAAAAGATAAAGATCTTATCACTTTGCTAAAATGAAAAGTGCAAGTTTTGAAGAACTGATTTCTGAACCTGTGGAAGAAATGCCAGCATTCGTTTTTGAATGAAGGATTTCAGTATTCCCTCTTCTGAAAACTTAAGGAAGATGGAGATATTGTGAGGTGAAGGAGACGGAATAATTCCCTGATTTGTGAATTCAGAGTCTCACCCTGTTGGTGATGTTTGTAGAGATTCTACTTAATGCAAGATGAATAAAAGAAAATTTTCCAGCTCTCCTGGACTCTGCTGAATGGCTGAATAACCTCCATGTGAATTTATAATTTATAATTTGCTGTTGCTTTTCAAAACGCCAAACACAAAATGAGCGGGAGGAAGACTCGGAGGGGTAGTTAGTGAGGGGATTGGGTTACTGGGAAAGATGATTGAAGAATCCTATTGTGCTTGAGTTTTCCTGACATTTCCTTTGCAGGGAAGGCAGGCTGAGATCAGCATTTCTCCTCTTCATGAAATGTCTTATCTTGGCAGCCATGTGTTCCTGGGCTGTGTTAATGAGTGTGATATATAATACATTTCACACCGAGCCTGATTTACAAAGGACGGGGTGAAAAACCTGCCATTCCGATGGGATGGGAATCTTAATGGAGCAGAATTTTCTGCAAATGCTACAGAGTTGTAAATAATGGAGGAAGGATAAGAATAGACACGTCAAGTCAATACCTGAGATGCATCTTAATTGCTTGGCTCAGTACAAAAAAAGTAGCAACACATGTTGCTTATGGTGAACTCAGCTGGGCAGATTTTCATGGGTTTAGCTCGATTTGTGTGGCCTGCAGGTGTTATCAATCATAAAATAACTGAATAATGGAATGGTTTGGGTTGGAAGGGAAAGTAAAGATAACCTTGTTCCAACCCCCTGCCATGGGCTGGGACACCTTCCTCCAGAGCAGGATGCTCCAAGCCTTGTCCAAACTGGACACTTCCAGGGATGGGAATACATTTGGAAGGTCTTGCACCTTGGGAAACATAAACCAGGAGTGCAGCATGGGCTGGGACCTACCCAGCTGGGCATCAGCTCTGTGAGAAGGGACATGCAGGTCCTGGTGAACATTGAGCAGAGTCCTGTCATGGACAAAAAAAGCCAACAGGATGCTGGGTGGCATCAACAAAGTCATCACTAGCAGAGATAATGTCCTTATCCCACTCAACTCAGAGCCTGCAAGACCACACCTGAAATAGTGTCCAGTTTTGGTCCCCACCATGCAAAAGTTGTGGAAAGACTGGAGGTGGTCCACAAAAAATGATCAAAGGTCTGGGAAACCTGACATGAGGAAAGACTGAAATTAACAAACTGTGCTTGTTCATCACTGAGAAAAGAAGGCTCAGGGGAGATTTTATCACCCCATTCCAGCATTTAAAGGATTGCTGAAAGGAAGATGGAGAGAAGATGGAGATGTCCTTTTATTTTTTTTTGACCAGCCACATGGAAGAGAGGAGGGGTGTTGGGTACAAGTTACTCTAAGGGAGATTCTGAGGGGACACAAGAGGAAAGTTGTTCACCATGGGAAAAAAAAATGAGGCATAGAATGGTCTCCCCAGGGAAGCAGTGGAATTCCCTGCATTGGATAATTTTAGGATTCAGCTGGACAAGGTGCTGGACTACTCTGTCTAGATTGTGCTTTGGCCAAAAAAAGGTTGGACCAGATCCTTGAGACTCCTTCCAACCTGGCATTCTGTGATTCCATGACTGAAAAGTAGGCTTCCCTGAGAAGAACAAATAAAAACTGTTGAATGGAATTCTCCAGCTCTTAAATCATCTTTGTGGACACCTCTGAATTAGTTCAGAGGTGTCCACGAAGATACTCCAAGAGGTGGAGAACCTCTGATTTGAAGCCAGGCTGGGAGAGCTGAGAATTTCCAGCCTGGAGAAGGCCCCAGAGAGACCTCAGAGCCCTTCCAGTGCCTGAAGGGGCTCCAGGAGAGCTGGAGAGGGAACTCTGACTTGATCACAAGGACATGTAGTGACAGGACAAGGGGAAATGACTTTAAAATGGCAGCAGGATGGGCTGGATAGTGGGAAAAAATTCTTCCCTACAAGGGAGGGGGTCCCCTGGCACAGGTTGCCCAGAGAAGCTGTGGCTGTCCCACCCCTGGAAGTGTCCAAGGCCAGGTTGGATGAGGCTTGGAGCAACATGGTCTGGTGGAAGGTATCCCCGTCCATGGCAGGGGGTGGAATTGGGTGATCTTTAAGGTTTCTTTCATCCCAAAACATTCTGTGATTCACTGATTCAGTGAAATAGAGATGAAAACAGGTGGTGGCCATTAAAATCTGAAATGCTCCTTGTCATGAACTGCTCCTGTGACAAAGCACTGTCCCGACACAGAATCATAACAAGATTTTATTTTTCAGGGAGTTATCCTTGGAAGCCCAGAGGCCAAGCTTTACACGGACATGTGCCTCAGGTGTTTATGTCAGACTCCTTTCTGCTGCACTCAAGGCACTTCTTTCAAGATTGTTGCAATACAAGATTCCTAAATATAGACCCTAAATGGATGTGCCTTCAGCCTGATGTTTACTAAACATCCACTGTCTCCCAGTGGTCGGTTTTCTAGGAAGCAGAAACTTGGAATTATGCACAGTGAGTGTCTGAATTCAAAAAGAGAAAAAGATGTGGGTGGGCTTCAGCTTGATGGGTACAACACTGAAAGTCAAGTTGGTTCAGTTTGGGGATTTACTTTCATGTTTTCTTCACTTGTAATTGAATGTTTTCCTTCACTTTAAGGTTGTTAAAGTATTTCAGAAAAGCCTTTTCCAGCTAGAGGCTAGAAACAGAAAACCCCATATTTCTTTTAGAGAGGAGAAGTAAAAGTGTTTTCCATCCACAGGATTTATTAGATATTTTCAAAATGTTTCAATGTCAATTTAATACCACAGAGGGCATAACTTTATGTATTAACTGATTGAAGGGAATGACCAATTGAACTCAATTGAAACAACTTAAAGGATAATTTTGATCCCTTTGGAACTCCTCTCCTCTCCTTCTCTTTCTCCTTCTCCTTCTCACTTCTCCTTCTCCTTCTCTTTCTCCTTCTCCTTCTCCTTCTCCTTCTCCTTCTCCTTCTCCTTCTTTCTCCTTCTCCTTCTCCTTCTCCTTCTCCTTCTCCTTCTCCTTCTCCTTCTCCTTCTCCTTCTCCTTCTCCTTCTTCTCCTTCTCCTTCTCCTTCTCCTTTTTAAAAAATGAAATAATATAGGAAACAGGAAAAACCCCACCAAACAACTCCAAACCAAACAACCCTATAAGTCCATTCAGATATACCCTGGAAGAGTTTGTTGATGTGTTAAAACTAAAGACTTTGCCTGGTCATCTTTTCTTGGCCATAAAAAGCCTCAGTAAAAATAACCCAGACTCTCCAGGCCACCCTCAAAACATTTTTAGACCCACTGATGTTGGTCATTTGCAAATCTTATGGATCTCTTACACAGGACCAAATTAAGTTTCAGCTTAATGAGGCAGAGGGTTTGATAAAAAAGGAAAAATGCTTTTGAACTTCTCCTTAGGTGTATGAACTTTCTTCCTACACTTGCAGGAATCACCATCTCCTGTATGAAAATTGGTTTTGATTAAAAAACCAGAAAAAAAACCAAAAAAAAGACCCCCAAAAACCCCACCAAAAAACAAAACAAAACAAAACCAAACCAAACCAAAAAAACCCTCAGATAATAAAATCAGTTTTTGCAACATAAAAGCCACCAGAGCTTGCTGCATTTTCTGCTCTCCCCCCTCACTCTATACAACATACTTTAACCAACTTTTTTCTTTAAATTACATGCACATTAAAATTTTTTTACCATTTAGGGGAGTTTCTTTCAATGTTCTTTCTTGCAGAGCTCTTTGCTGGTAAGCACATGTTACCAGCATGTGTAACCCAGCAATAAATGCTGGAGAGTGAGCTGGTAAATCTTAATGCATCCAGAAAAAAACCCAGGGCCCTGGTAGGACAAAGGGATAAAAAAACCCCCTCAAAACCAAAACAAACAAAGAAAAGAGAATGAGAGAGAGACAAAGACTAAAAGATTTTGTCAGATTGATTTTTTATTAAGAACTCCTGCACGGGAATTCAGAAAATGAGGATATTTTTTCCTGAATCTTGGCGTGCTGCTGCAATTTCTTCAGGAGATGATGGGCAGCTGGGAAAAAGGGATCAGGAAGGGAGTGCCAAGTTACAGGGAAGCCACAGGAGCATTTTGCTAAGGTGACAATTGGCAGGGAACAGGAGGAGCTGATGTTTAACCACCATCTGTATTGGCAACTGAAGTGTTCCTCGGTGTCTCCTCGTCCAGAAGAGTCACTCCAATTCCACATGGGGCTCAAAGCACAGCGTAGGAAGAAATCCTATCCTGGTGCACTGGAGTGGGACCTGCAGGATGAATAAACTACTTATTCCTTTTTCCTGATCTAGCATTAACCTGCAGTGCTGAAAGGCACATCTTCCTACCTTGAAATAGGGATTGAGAGCTGACAGCAGAATAAATTCCTGCTGATTTAAGGCCCCATTTATCCCAGAACATGGGATAAAATGCAGCTCTTTTGTGTAGATAGAGCACAGTGTTCGTGAGCTGAAAGATGAGATTCCCAGTTAGATTTCCACAAGTATGATGGGAAATATATGGAGAAACACACCTGCTACAGAAACATTGAATCTCAGGATCATTTGGGTTGGAAAAGAGCTCCAGGATCATCAAGTCAAACCTTTGGTTGAATATCCCCATACCCACCAACCCATATCACAAAGTGATATTCAAACCACATCTACTTCTTTTTACAACACTTCCAGGAATGGTGACTCCACCACTTCCCTGGAACTCTACCCAGGGCAGCCTGGAACTACACAGCCAAAAATCCAGAGCTTGGATCTACCAGAGAGGAAACCAAACCAAGCACAGGTCACACTTTTCACTACAGAAATACCAGAACCTCATCAGTTTTTTTCATCTCTCCTCATCAGGAGTTTGCTACCTGGCATCAGTTTAAAGTGGGAAAATACAGTCCTGGCTGGTCCCTCTGGAAGCGTCAGAGCCATCTGAGATGCCCTTGTTTTGTTGGAAAGCATCCCTGGAAAATATGGGTTTCTTGGAATTATGGAAGGTTTTGGGTTGGAAGGAACCTTGAGTATTGTTTAGGGGCCCTGAGCAACCTGGTCTAGTGGGAGGTGTCCCTTGGGAAGAGTTTGGAATGTGATGATCTTTAAGGTCCCTCCCAACTCAAACCATTCTGTGATTCTTCAATGATCTGCAGTGTTCTGAACCAACCTGATCAATACCCAGTTAATTAAAAGCACAAAGAGAGCTGATCACAGGGAAATTAGAAAGCAGGATTGGACTAATTTATTCCAAATTTTTGGAATTGCAGTTTGGCTCCCTACAACCTGGTCACTCCCTGTTGAGTGCATAAAGAGAAAAGGGAATGTGTAATAAATGATTTAAATAATTTATTTTGGGTGTCTGTGTTAAGATGTTCCAAACTCCTTTGCTGAGGTTTTCTAGCTCTCTATGGACCACCACAGGAGTTTGGAGTCACCAGCTGAGGTGTCTGTGTCCAATCCAATGAAGTGATCTGCTTAAAAATCTCAAGTTTGAGATTACAGAACCACCACAAAAGTAAAAGTTTTTCCAAAAGTCTTGCTCATACAACCTCTGTGCCAGCCCAGAATCCTGTCCCACCACCTGGGCTCAGATTTAAATCAAGCAAGAGGTTTTCCATTGCTCTGGAAAATGCTGTTTGTGTTTGTATTTACAACACACTTGCCTTGGAATGCTCAGGGGAAATGTTTCTGTCAGTTTTCCTCTGATATCAGTGAAAGGATGGTGGGGCTGAGGTAGTTTATTGCAGTGTGAGTAATTATAGCAAGGACTTCATACGTGAATAATTAATGAAAGAAGAAACTGATTAATTTGTCTGATTTACACGTGAAAAGAAAGTACAGAAATAAACCCCGCCTGATAAGACAAAAAGTGCTGTTAAAACTGTTGGGGAGGTGATGCCTTCACCAAGGGCAGATGCAATTGACCATTGTAAGGGCAGTTTCATTCCTTGATTCCCTGCAGCACCTTCCCATTCCACCCTCTTTAATTCACCCATTCTCATCCACAGCCCCATCCATGGAGGAGTCCAAGGCCAGGTTGGACAGGGCTTGCAGCAACCTGGTCTAGTGGAAGGTGTTGAAATAAGAAACTCTTTAAGGTCCCTTCCAACCCAAACCATTCTATGGCTTTTAAAATTGGTTTCCTCTGGGTTTTGCATGGACCAAATGAAACCCATAATGTGTGAAGATAAACGTACCACTACCCCAGGACTGAGATATCACCCAGATCTTTATTAAAACTATTTTTCTTTCTAAGTCACCTCCAGAGGTGATTTAAAGTTCCTTTAAATTCCCTCCAAAGGGAACTGAGAGAGAAGGAAGATGCTCTCGTGGTCCATAAGCCATCCTGGAGACACCTTCCCTGCTCTGCTGCCCACAGAGACTAAATGGGAATGTGTGAAAGTTCATCTTTGATCACTGTGCAGAGAAATAAAACTCCTGGAGCCAGGCACAGCTTCCAGAGCAGTGGATGGAGGCCAACAGCCAAGCTCCTCTTGGAAAACCCAAGCCTGCCTGGGGGCTTAAGTGCATTAACCTCTGTATCTGGAATTTTTTAAAGGACAACTGAAATGACATCCTTTTGATTGAACCAGAACAGAGATTTGAGCAAGCCCTGGGATATTTTTATTGTCTGTACCCTTTGGTGAATTAGAAAATCAGATCTTTTAGTAGATTTTGGGGTCACTGCAATCAACAGCTTTGTGCTTTCTCTGTCAATCTGGCTCCAAAAAAAGGGGCTGAGGCTTTTGTTTACAAAATCCAAGCAAGCACCACTTGTGTGGATCCAAGACTAGATATAGGGAGATGGACCCATTTGATAAAGCAAGGGAAAAGCATCTTTGCCAATAGTCTTGCCAGTGTGGAAAAAATGGCTTTAAATCAGGTGTTGCAGGGGATGGTGGAGTTGGCTGATGGTAAATTCAGGGAAGTGGACATTAGGGTGGGAAGAACTTAGGGGAAGGCTGAGATAAAGGCCCCAGGAAGGATGAAAATAAGTGAGAAAATGATCCTTTTCCCATGTTTGTCCTTAAATGTCCGGGGAAAAAAAAAAAAAAAAAAGAGAGAGAGAGAGAGAGAGATCTGCTGCACAGAATCCCTGGAAATGATGGGAGATAAAATTGGACAGAGGAGTGCAATGGATGAAAAGGCAGATTGGTTAGACCAGCCTTCCACTTGTACAGGAATCTGCTTTTCTACTCAAAAAACTGCTGCTAGGGAGGATTTTTCTCATCCTACTTCGCAGGGTCAAAGAAAGCACCATTAGAATAGTTTGTTTCAGGGCAGAGTAAGGTGAGCGTGGAATGGGCATTTTTAGAGTAATTTCCAAGCACAGACAGAGGAATATGACTGGAACACCACAGAAAAACCAGCAACCCCTGCTGTTACTGGAGGTTTTCTTGTTTTCTCATGAGAAATAGAAAAGAAAGAGGAAGAAGGAGTGGGGTGCGGTGGGAAAACAAGGAAAAAGACACGGTGGAAAAGAATAGAGGTCAAGAAAAAAGGATAAAAGGGGATGAGACACAAAGACAAAACATCCAGGGGAAAGAAGAAGAGAGATGTGGACTGGTTTTGCCAAATATTTCTCATCCTCCAAGTGAGAAATAACCAGGATCTGCAGTGCTGGCTGGGTGTGCAAGAACACGTCCGAGAGCAAGGGAGAGAGAGGGTGACAGGAAGGGAGAGAAAGAGGGAGAAATTAAAGCAGCAGCAAGCGAAAAATAATCAAAGGTAAATAAAGCCGACACAAAAAACGACTTTAATTTTCTCTTGCTGACACTCCAAAGTGAACCTCAGCAGCAGAGACTTTAATTTGCCTCCTCCCCACAGCCTCAGCCCCGCTGCTTCATCCAAGCCGGGGAGGCTGCTCCAAACCTCCAGTACCAATTTATATGCTAATGGATTTCGTTTGTAAATCAAGGCAGCGCCTCCCCCCACCCCAAATTCACTGGTGCGAAATGCTGTCCATCTCCACACACAGGGCTGGGAATTGGCCGGCTCGGAGACACAAAAGACATCAAATCCTAAATAATTGGATCATTGATGGGGTTCATCCCCATGGATTAAGTTGCTGCTTCATCTCAGCCCCTCACCTGCTCAGGAGGAGCCTTTCTAAGAAGTTTTATAATTAGTCAAGCCTGGGAGAGGAAAAGAAAGTTCCCTTCTTCTTTTCCTCTCTGCTGTTCCCTAATTTCCTTCTTCAGAGCTCTTCTTGGAAAGACAAGGAAATGGCACCATTTACACCACATTTTCACTTTTGAAAGAGTCTGTGAGCTCCTGGACAGGGCAAGTCTGCTACGAGCCTGCCCATATCCAGGATGTGAATCAAATGGAGTTATGAAGGTCCTGGGTTATTTCCTGTCTCCTGCTGGAAGACTCCTGAGGGAGCAAAGGAAAAAAAATTCTGATCTCCCAAAGGGAAGATGTCTCTAAAAGCTCTGAAATATCAAGAAGTCTCTTTTCTAAGCAGAATTAGAATTGTGCTTAATTCAATGCCAGGTTAAAATAAGATATTCTGATCCCTTCTGTTCCCAGGGACAGATTTTGAAGGGAGGGAGGAAACAGCAAAAGAAAACAAGAATCCTTAACCTGAAGAGTGTAAAAGTCCTTGATTATGAAGACACAAATTCAGGGTGGATGTTTGGATGGGGTTTCTAAATGGCAGAGAGGTAATTCCAACATGGGAAACTGTAAACTGTAACCCCTCACTACCTGGTGCTGCTCCAGGATTATGAATTCAGATAGGCAGAAAAGAACATGAATTTGGGTCTTCTTCTCTAGATTCTCTGCAGAGGGCACAAAGGCTCAGTTATTTGAACAAAAATTCCCTCCCTTGCCAAACCACCTCTGACAATCACTGGCTTTCCACAGGCCAGTGAAAACAGCTTGGATGTTATTTGGCGTAATTAACACAACTCCTTAACACTCCAGGATTCCTAGACAAGTTTCCAGCAATCAATACCAAAAATGGGGAAGTTACAGAGCAGTCATGCACTTCTACCTTTAAAGGCAGGCCCATCTTTGGGGAAGATTTTCTTCCCAATTTATTTGTGCCCAGGATTCTTTCTTGCTGCCATTTTTTGTGGTTTATGGCACTCAAGTATTCCCCAGTATGAATACAGATAGGAAAACCCACTGCTGAGTCTAGGCTGGACTCACTGGTTCTAAAGATGTCTTTTGGGTGAAATTTCCTCTCTTGAACACAGAAACTTTAAGAAATCCTGCATTAACAGCAGTGGATATCAATAGCAAAAGACATTCACATTTCCCATGCTGCAGGTCAGGGTTGCCATGGTCCAGCCCTGCCTCTGATCTCACAGTGTCCTGTTCCTTTATGGGAAGTCATTCCTAATGATTTCCAATGCTGAATCGCATCATTGTTTCTATCTTGAGCCTGTGTTAATGCAGTTTGAGGCAAATGAGGCTGGCTGGGAGCAGGGTGGGAGATCTGGGGCCACCTGCTAGATTGGGGCCACCATCCTCGGGAGCTCAAGGATCCTGATGCCAAACTGGAGGCAAATGGATAGACCATTCCCAGCTGCTGGAGAGGCACATTTTGGGTGTGAATGTTCCTATTGTTCCAATTCTGGCTGTGAAGAAGAGGATGGAGCTATCTGTGCTGTCCGTGGTTATGTGAGTGCTGTGTGTGTTGAGGGGTAAAGGCTCTGCTTTCCAGGCTGTCCATGGCTGTATATTCCAGATGGGAAAATATGCTCCCCCTACACTGATTTCCAGACTTGGAAACATGGATCTGGGACAGGAGGAACACCATCAGCCCATTGAGTGTGGCTGTCTCTACCACCCTTTTGTTGAACCAACCAAATTCTCCAAATTTTCTCTTGAGCCAAAGATGTTTTTGTCTCCCCAGCTCTCCATCAGGTTGGGATTACCACACTTCCAGTTAGGAACCACATCCTAACTCCCAATCTTTATTTTTTTTCATTTCTACCTTTATAATCAGGGGCTCTTTCACCATCAGCATCCTTCAGGTTAAAGGATTCAGCCATGAACCTCTTGATGTGTTTTAAAATTACTAAAGGAGCCAGACTCCCTAAGCCTGACCATGGGGTCTCAGTTCCAAATATTCCTTCCCAGCTGGAATCCCACTTTTCTGTCCATAGTTGTGCTGGTCTCACCATCAAGGAGGCATCAAAACTTCAGGCAACCCCAGGACCCTTCAGCTCCTGACCACACACGGTGTTCCAAATGAATTTCACAACATTCTTGCAAAATATCCTCTCCTCTCCTTTGCTGCTACTGGAAAGGCCTTTCCTGGTATACCCCAGGCTTGACATTTTATTTTTCCATGGGTGAGGATTGCCCTGGATGCATCCAAGCTTCTCTCCCTTGTCGCTCCCATCTGCTGAGCCTCCCAGGCTGCAGCAGCAGCTCCGTGCACTTGGTTCTGTGAAATTCTGATCTGTTCCTCTCCCTGCTCTCACCAGGAATCTGATGTCTCAGTCTTTGTATTGACAACGTCCTTCAAAGTTTTGCCTCCAAATCTTTTATTGGCAAGCAACTTTTTTTTTTTTTTTTTAATACAAGGCTTCAAATAAAAAATAAAACTATCAAATAAGTCTTCAGCTTAACAGAGGAACATTTATACTGATTTGTGTCCTACTCCTATCATAGCTTTTTACCCCCCCAGCACTTTTTCTTTATCCACCACTCATACGAATTTCCATTTTCTCCACTAACATCACAATGAGATGTTTTGCTGAAAATAGACAAAATATTCTGATTGCAGATCTAATCTCAGGAAACCAGCTGCTTTATTTAATGAAGATAATTAAATACTAAGGACAAGAACTCTTTGACTATCTGTGCTGTGTGATCCAGTTTCCATTTCCTTTTGTTTTTACGAATTCTTACAGTGGGTTCAAAGCTTTGTTTGACACTTAACAGGGATGAGCCTTTGTAAACCGAGGTGATTTGCAGTGAAAGCATCAACAAGGCCAATCTTTTAAACGCCTTTATTTTGATAACAACAGATGCCAGCCCTGAAATCCCACCTTTCCCCATCCCAGGAATCCCTGTCCATGGCAGGGGGAGTTAGAGGATCTTTGAGGTCTCTTCCAGCCCAGGCCATTTTTGATTCTATAATTCTCTGATTTTAGGTCAGAAGGGAGCTTAATCCATGGGCAGCAACTGAGATCCAGCAATTCCTTCCTTGCCTTCATCCTCTTCCAGAAAAATTCAGTAAAAGTGGCTGAGAGGGTTTTACACCTCAAGTGGCAGCAGGGCTTGGCCTGAAGGTGTTTCTGTGGAGGAAGCAGATGGTCAGCATTTAGTCCTTCCCTCCGAGGCTGAATTTTCTGTGTTCAAGTCAAGCTCCTCTGCCTTTCCTCTGTGCTTCTGTATTTCCAGCAGGTTGCCAACCCTTTGAACAGGACATGGCCTCTTATTCCCCATGGAAATGCAAAACACTCACAAGGGATGGAAGCCTGTGTTGGCTGAAGCCTCAAAGCTCAAGATACAATATGAATAATGGGTACATGCATGAGATAATGTGAAAAAGCTGACAATTATTTCAGACAATTGATCAAAGCCAAGAAACTCCTGGTATCCATTAAGCAGCTCTTTGATTGTCCATCCCCTGAAAACCCTCAACCCACACAGAGCAGGAGAGGACAACTTCTCTTTTAATTTACTTATTTCTCCTGAACAGAAGCTCCCCTGCACTTCCCTCACTTCCTGCAGAATTTGCCTCCTTCTTTCTCTCTTGCTTTCAAATCATTCCCAAAATTTGCATAATTTTCTTTGGTTGTTGCCACACCTTTGCAGAGGTCACTTGTCAAAGTGCTGCTGCGAAGTGTTGTATTTTAATTTTGAATTTCTCTGCCTTTGAAGCTCACATTTTCCATTAGAGAGGAGAAAAAATATCAGCCTTCATCCTGCTGTGTACTGCATAAATCATAAAGCACCAAGGAATTGTGGAATGGTTTGTACTGGAAGGGACCTTAAAAATCATCCCCTTCCAACTCTCTTCCATGGGCAGGGACACCTTCCACTATCCCAGGCTGATCCAAGCCCCATCCAACCTGGTCTTGGACAGTTCCAGGGATGGGGCATCTACAAATTCTCTGGGAAACCTGTGCCAGGGCCTCACTATCCTCAGTGGGAGGAATTTCTTCCCAATATCCCATCCAGCTCTTTCGTTCTTCAGTTTAAAACCATTCCCCCTTGTCCTGTCACTCCAGGCCCTTGTTCAAAGTCCCTCTCCAGCTCTCTTGGAGCCCCTTTAGGCACTGGAAGGTCTCCCTGACCATCCAGAGCTGACCATCAGGACCATCTGTCCTCTCTTCTCCTCCACAATCCAACATCTGTCCTTTCTCTCCCAATTTAGAAGTTCACAGGACTCTCTCAACCTCCTCAGGAGCCAGAAAATGTGGCTTTTCAAAGAAACAAACACCTGTGAAGCAGCTGGCTGGTGGGGACTTCATCCAGGAGTGTGCTCTTGGGACTTTATCTGCTAAGCTGCCACAGCTCTTCTGGCTGTTGTGGTGGCTGATGGCCTCTTCAGAAGCCGTGTTATTCCTTCCTAATCTGCCAAATCTCTTTTTTGTTTGTGCTTTCTGGGACACAGGAGATGAGCAAGGCACACATCACTGCCCTGGGACTTTTTTGGGAAATGATTGAAAACAGATCTCAGTGAACAAGCATCTGGAGATTTTTCCACAGGGATCCCTTGGTGACTCTGACTTCCTGCTATGAGAGGTTTGGGAAAACTATGAAGGGAAAAAAAACCAACAACAGTCTTCTTTCTTTATTTCTCTGTTTAGATCTTGTCCCAACAGGAGCTCAAGAAAAGATATTCACCTCAGGCCCTGATTCATCTGGGACACAGACAGGAGGAGCATAGTGAGCCCAAGCACTCCTTGAGTCAAAAAAAAGAGAGACTGGAGAGAAAAACCTCCTGTGCTGGTCCTAAATCTCCATGGAATGTTTTCTTGCTCCACAAGGGCCTTTTCCTACGTGGCCAGCTGTAGTGAAGGGGTGATTTGGATCACTGAGAGGACCACTGTAAAATGGATCAGCAAAAGTGGGGTTAATGTGATGCTGTAAAAGCAAGGTTCACTGTTATTTATTACATATAAGAAATGTACCAAGGAAAATTGAGTTGGAATCAAACTAGAAGGATTTACAGAGAGATGTGAGACACAAAAGGGTAAAGGAGACCCTCTCACTGAATCACAAATTTCAGAGTGGCCCTCCTTGCTGTCCAAGGTGCAGTTAGGTCCAGTCTTAGTCTCAGATTTGGGCAATGGTTTATGTCTAATGGAATTAGCCACACAAAGTTTATAATAATTAATACTGAGTATACAGGTTGGCAATATTACATTATTATTAATTCAGATTGATATCAGCAACTCACTGAGCATCTGCCACGAGTAAAGAAAGATCTCTCCACCTTGGCCAATGAAGGATCTCTCAGCTAAGGAATCTCAAATGTTGAGGGGTGTCCCTGCTCCAGGGGAGACTCTCCTGGCACACAGTCCAGCTGGACTTCAGGGACAACTCAACTGGGACTCATCCAAAGATCCAATATTGGGAAAAGGTCTCTTTAGCTTGAGGAGCAACCCTGAGAGTTTTCCCAGCTCCAGGGAGGAGATAACTTCCATGGTGGTTCACAGAAGGCTCACTTAGGCTGTCCTATTTATGGACCAAAGTGGTTGGCTCAGAGTCAGATTTTTACCAAATGGAAATGTATGAATGAAACTGCAAGAGGGGCAAGAGCTGGACATTCCTCTGGCTCTGGCCCAGGGGGTTTTCCAGATGCCTTCTGTCCCATCTGGGTCACCAGAAACTGATGCCTTGTGAAGGCTGACCTAGAACAGAGACTAGAGGGAGCTGAAGAATAAAGTAGGGATTTATTAGAAGGCTTTACTGGATACATCTTGGGCAGCACAAGAGTCCAGCCAGGGCTACACCCAAGATGAACCCAAAATGGTCACAAAATGCATGACTGGTCACAGGGTCTCACACTTTTATAAGTTTTGGTCCATTTGCATATTGGAGTTAATTGTCCACTTCTAGCTTTAGCCCATGAAGTCCCATCCTTCTTGTTTTTCTCTCTTCAGCCCAACATTGTTTATGCTCTTGGGCCTGAGATTTGGATCATTTGTCCTTAGTCCCCAGCTAGAGAAGGAATTGTTTTGTCTCCCCACTCTGTGAAGAGAACTTGCTATCCCCTAATATGAAGCCCATAATAAGAATTACACACTGAAGCAGCACAGAATCTGAAAAACATAAAAGCTAAAACCTGAGGCATCACTTGTACCCACCAGTCTCTCTGATCCCTGATAAATGAGCCTTGGAAAAGGCACCTGTTACTCATGCCTTGATCAGTGTTCCAAGCTCATGTGCATCGATTCTCACTCTTCTCCTCTGTGGTTTTCCTGGGGGAGTTCTTGGCTCAGGCTTTGCCTCCTCTGGGTTTTGGGCCAAACTACTGCTGCTTTGGTTAAGGGGTTGAATGATCCCATCAGAGCAGCCCAGGCAACAGAGTTTACATTTTCTTCCATTTTCAGACTCCACAATTTTCCAGCACAGCCACGTTTTCCCAGTTCAGCAACCAAGACATAGAAATTCTTGCATGTGTGATGTACAATTTATCCACCTCCACAGCATTTCTGTGCCTCATCCATGTGAGATGACGATGAATTTAGAGAAGGGGTTGGGTAGGAAGGGACCTTTGGGATCATCTCATTCCACCCCCATGCCATGAGACACTATCCACTATCCCAAGTTGCTCCAAGCTCCACCCAACTTTTGAACACTTCCAGGGATGGAGCAGCCACAGCTTCTCTGGGTGTGCCATGGCCTCACCACCCTCACAGGGAAGAATTTCTTCCCTATATCCCATCTTAATCTCACCTCTTTTAGTTTAAAACCAGTCCCTTTGTCCTTTCACCATCTACCCATGTAAAAAGTCCTTCTCCCCCATTTTTACAACCATCCCTTAAGTACTGGGAGGCTGCAATGAGGTGTCCCCAGGTGTCCTCTTTGCCTCAGGACTAGAGCCTGGGATGGCTGCAAGGCAGGACCACAGGGACACAGGAAAGTTCAAAGGGACCTCAGGAGTCCCTTTCCAAGCTAAGCTATTCAGTGACCCTCCCTTGGAGCCCCACCAGTGCAAACCAAAACCACACTGACCTCCTTCACCCTCCACCTCAGGCAGTGCTTTCATTTACAGCCCCTCAGTGGGGAGAAGTGCTCCCTCCTTCCAGTCTCCTTGACCAGTGATCCAAGGTTTGGTTTCTCCTGCTCTCCCAGCCCATCACCTCATGAAGTTCCATTCCCTTCCCTAATGCGACACAATCATTAAATTCTTCAGGTTGGAAAAGATTTTTAAAATCACCAAGTCTAACCAAGCACTGCCAAGTCCACGAAGGACCATGGAATGGAAGATGTAGGGTGAGAAACACCTCCAAAGGAAGGATGAAGGCCTGGGACTCACCATCGAGTGCTGCTGGTTGAAGAAGTGTTGGATCGTGGCTCAGGGAAGGGAGAATTGGACTAAGAGCCTCCAGGGGTCTGCAGTCATTCCAGATTTTCCAGGACATCCACATTATTTCAGCCAGGCCAAGATAAATCATTTTATCTGAGGACCTACTGGGCTGAGATGCCTCTGGAGAGCAGCAGTCCTGGAGGCCGTTTTCCCAAGATTTAGGTTTCCTGTAGTCCTGCCTATAATCCTAACGTCTAACGGGTGATGGAGCAGAGCCAGGGAGATAAAAACACAATTTTTTTTTTTTTTCTGGAAGATTTCAGCTGTTCGAGGATGAGCACCAAGGAAGTGAATAATTTGCCGCTCAATTACTTTTTTTTTTCACATTTTGCAACTGATATCCTCAAACTCCTGTGCACTGAGCCATGCTCCTGCTCAGAGTCTGTATGGTACTGCAGGAGGTGCCAGGGAAATCCAGGTGAGGCTGAGTCTTCCAGTACCTGATGGAGGACAACAAAAAAAAATGGAGAGGTGCTTCCTACAAGGGTACTGAGGGATTGGATGAGGGGAATGGCTTTAAGCTGAATCAGGGTAGATTTGGATTTAGATTAAATATTGGGAAGAAATTCTTCCCTGTGAGGGTGGTGAGGCCCTGGCACAGGTTTCCCAGAGAAGCTGTGGCTGCTCCATCTCTGGAAATGTTCAAGGTCAGGTTGGACAAGGCTGGAAGGTGTCACTGCCCATGCCAGGGGTTGGTACAAGATGATCTTGAAGGTCCCTTTTCAACCCAAACCATTCTGGAATTCTGTGATTGGCTTTGGGCAGGGTGGCATCAGAATTACCATAGCCCTGATGGAGACTTTAACTCCACACCCCTGTCCTGTAGCAAAAATGCTGCCAGATCTGTGCTAAATCTCAGCCCTTCGCATCCCACAATACTGGGAAGGAGGCATCAGGCTGTGGGTTTGAGAAACCCAAATAAAAACAAGCTTCACTGCACAGAAAAGGGGATTCCTCATGTCCTGCAAATGTACTTTATAGGGACATGTACTTTTAGAGGGGTGGAGAGGATTCAAAGCTGAAATTTGGGTAAATTCAGTCCCGTGTCATGGCTCTGGAAAGAGCAGAGAGCCCAGGTGTCAGCTATGGGGCCAGGAGGAGCTTCCCAGCCCCCAGGAGCAATGCAAAGCACACATGGGATGCAGGCAGGGGCACTTTTAAAAAGCAGACAGGGCTGGAGTTTCCACCTCTTTTATTAGAAATAAGACACATTCATTTTGTGCTCTGAAAACTGTACAGAGAGGAAAAAAAAAAAAAAAGTGTTGACGAACACGGAGAGAGAGGAGGGGAAGGCATGGAAGGAGGGCAGGACATGGGAAAACAGGATTAACCAGAGGAGCTGAGCAGAGAAAGTCGAATATCAACAGTTCTTAAACAAACATTTATCTCTGTAATTACATAACACCGTTAATGTCCTGCAAAGGCAGCTGCAGTGAATGGGTGAGCGGGGAAGGTTGGAGTGAAGAGGGCAGGCTCGGGTGGGCAGAAGGGAAGGGAAGAAAAAAAAAAGAGAAAAGAATTAAAACACAGTAGAAAGATACCTGTATGCTAAAATTCATCATGTGTAATTATAATAATTACAATATCATACAACCCAGCATCTGAGGGAGGCCTTTGTGCTTTCCTGTTTCACTAATAATCTAATATTGAACAATAATATCACAGTTTTATGAGTAACCACTTTCCCTATTTTTTGAGCTATTTGGATTTATTTAAGTTTTCCTTTCCATCCTTCATATCCTGTGGTTAATGGCAAGGTAAATGCCACTGTCCTTGGAGATCACCCAGGTGGCCCAAAGGGAAGTCAAAGCAGAGATTTGTCACATCAAGCAACATCTCCCCATGGGGGAAGCACAGCTGGGGGCAGTGATTGCTTTGCATCTTGTACCCATTGGTCATTTTTCCCTAAAAATGTGAGGTTTGGTATTTTTTAATTAAAAGGAGACCCAAGCACTGAGACCCTGTTAAAGCTTTGCTGCTGTCTGGCACAATCTGGCCACTCACAACCAGAGGCTTGTCTCTATCCACCTCCAAAACTGGGAGAGTCGGTCCAAACATCAGACAGACAGTGCTAGGAATGACAAAAATAATAATAAAAAAATAAAGTCTGTGTGTAATGCCACTGGTACACTTTTTAATGATAAAATATTGCACAACTTTTTGGGGTGGAATGCAGACACCTCTTTTTTTTTTTTTTTTTTGTAAATAACCTTGAGAAATGTTAAATGAAAAAATGTAAACTTTTTTTTTTCATAGTGAAATTAAAAGGCTGCATCTTATGAGGGGGAATGTCCTCTTCTGATCAGCTCCACCTCTTCCTTCCTGCAGGACCACAAACCTGCTGCTGGCTCTGGGCAGCGGGGGGGGCAGAGAAGAGCCAGTGGGGGGAAAATAACCAAAACCCAAACTGAATAAAGCAAAACAAAACATTGCAAGCCAGCAGTGAAGGGGCTTTGTATTCCCACCATCCCAAAATTTCCACAGAGCAACTTGCCTTCCACCTTCAGCAGGTGGCATCCTCACCCCATGCCTGAGCAGTCCTACGGCACAGAAAGGCATTCGAAATGACAAGAGCCAAAGAAAAGAAAGGTCTCGGGTTTCAAGTTCTCTTTTTATTGAAGAAAAGAAAAGAAGAAGGAAAAAAATAGATTATTTTGTTTGTTTTTTTTGTCTGCTTGTTTCCAAGTGGACGTTATTCATGTTGTCAGTTTGTCTCAATGTCCTAAGGCAACGTCTCTGTTTACCAATATCTCCAGGTACAGCGGCAGATCTGTCTTTCCCTTTTTCTCTCTCTGCCTTCCAGGGAGGGGCAGCTTGGAATAAATTTGAGTCCAAAAGCAAGGACAAATAACAGAACCAAAAAAAAAAAAAGAAAAAGAAAAAAAATAAAAAAAAAAAAAAGGATGAGGCCAAGAGGACCTTTGCAAGGCCCGTGCTGAGTTTATCTATTTAACAGTCAATGACATGACCTACATTCTTCTTGTTGGTCTTGTTGTCTACCACCTTCTACCCTCTCCCTGGAGATGGGGCGAGCAGGATTTGGAGATTTGGAGCTGGTCCTTTCCTCCGCCGGGGAGGGATGAGAGGAGGAAGCCCCACCTCTCCTTTCCACCCCAGCCGTGGGTGACGCCACCACGTCCCCCTTCCGCGGGGACCCGCTGTGACCGTGCGCCAATGCCAGGTCGTGGCGTGGCACCCAGCAGTGGCAATGTCCTTGTGGCCACTTCTTGGCGTGTCCCATCTCCTTCCTTCTTGGATGAGCTGGCGAGGGAGAGGCGGGGGAGCCAGGGATGTCCCTCCAGGCTGGGTCTGCCCCAGCCAGGCCACATCCCAGCGTGGCTCCTGCAGGTGTCCCCTCTCGATGTCCCCAAACAACCCTGATCTTCTGGGCCCTCTGTGGTGGCTGCTGGGCATCCTTCCACACCTCCCTGTGGCAGAGCAGGAGGGCTCCTGGTGTGCTGCAGCGACCCGAGAGCCTTTTGGCAGGGCTGGTCCCCTGCAGCCCCTCCCCACCCTCCTCCTCCTCCTCTTCCTCCTCGCTCTCTTCCAGGCTCACTCCTCCAGTCCTGCCTGGGAAAGCTCATGTTGTCCTGAACCTACAGCTACTATACTCTATAAAGTAATATTTCCCCTCTCTGCTGAGAACAATAGAAAAGTTACTCCATCTTACCAAAGGTTTCAAAAGAAACCAAACACTTCTCTCCCTCGGTTCCGATTTAATTTAATCATTTCTTTAAAACGTGGTTTTGTTTTGTTTGTTTCGTTTGTTTTCCGGAAAAAAAAAAGTCCTTTTTCTTCCCTTGCTGCTCAGACCTCTGTCTGAAGGTCAATAATGTCTTGTCCCACCAAGGGGATGGTGGCCCCTGTTTTCTCCCACTCTACAGTTTTTAGTTCTAGGGGAGACTGTGCCACAGGTTCGATGTCCTTTTTAACCCATGATGGCGGGGACTGGACTTTCCTGATGCCTTCCCAGGGTCTCTTGTTTGGTGTCTGCTGTTTTTCTTGCTGCAGAAGGAGGGAAATGTAAGAAAGGAGAGAGAGAGAGAAAGAAAAGTTAGTGTAAAATGCAAGAAATACCATGATTTTACCTCCTCTTGTATCGATCGACAAATCGTTTTTTCCGTGCAGCTTCTCATCCAAAAGAAAGTGGGATATCAATGAAAATGATACTTAGTGTACAAACTGTCCATTTTCAGGAAGAAAATGTTGTTTTTCTTTCCACTGCCACCTCCATCACTTAATGACTGGATATTTCAGCCTTCAGCTGAGGTTTTTACTGAAAAACTGAGTGTGGTTTTTTCTGCTTCCACAGATGGAGTGACAAGAGAAGGGATGATGGCTTTAAGACAAAGGAGGGTAGATTCAGATGGAATATTGGGAAGAAATTTTTCCTTGTGAATGTGGTGAGGCCCTGGAATGGAATTCCCAGAGAAGCTGTGGCTGCCCCATCCCTGGAAGTGTCCAAGGCCAGGCTGGACAGGGCTGTGGAATTATCCCTGCAGGGGCAGCTTTCGTTGGATCACCCAAGCCAGGAGTTCTGCTTGTCCAAGCTTTAATGTAAAAATAGGATGTGCCTGAAGTTGGTCCTGCACCTCACTACTCCCAGGAGAAAGGCTCTGGGCGAGACTGGGATAGTGGAAAGTGTCCCTACCCATGGCAGGGGGTGGAACTATAGGTGGAACTACAGGAACTATAGGATTTAAGATCCTAAAGGATCTATAAGATCTTAAAGAACTATTAAGATCTTAAAGAACCAAAAGAAACTATAAAGAACTGTAAGATCTTTAAGGTCTCTTACAGCCCAACCCACGTATGAAATCCAGATTACACTGAGCTCTTCCTGAACACCTACTGCATTTGATGCACAGCTATTTGGAGACTCTTTAATTGCAGCAGAGCCTGCTCCCTGCTCCACCAGGGAACCAAATCTGTGGTGCTTGAGGAGCTGGAGCTCAACTTGGAGGCTGAAAACATTTCCACCAACTCCACACCAAGCCCTGGAGGCTTCATTGACCCAGTCTCCCCCCAGCCCCCCACCATGGATATTGATCCAGAAAATCTTTCCATGTTTTTGCTGACATGCACCAAGACAAGGCTCTGGGGAGGTTGAGGGGCTGGAAAATGGGTGTGTTCCTCAGTGGGTAGAGAAAGGAAAGGTTTTAAATGAGTTGTTCCACTCAACTTCTCCTCCAACACCAGTGATGCTTTCCACACTTACTTATCTCCACAAAAACACTCCAGCACTGGGCAAGAAAAGGCTTCCCTGGACGTGACAGAGCCCTTTTGAGCCACCTGCCAAAGGAGAAGTGGGAAGGGCGGGAGGAAGGTGGCTTGTGGAGGATGCCAACAAGGAGGGAAAAGCCTGGAGAGAAGGTGAGGAGCCAGCAGTGCAGGGGACACACCACCAGGACATGTCACAGCTCAAGGCTGCCACCAAAATGTATTGACTGAGGGAGATGAAGCCACAAAAGGCTGTGGGGTCACTCCAGGATGCTGCTGAGAGCGTTGTAGCCCCGTAGGAAACTTCCATCCCCATCTGCTGCAGGCTCATCCAGCAGCCTCAGCTCCTCAGTTTGTCCTTCCCTAAGATGTTTCTGTCAGGCTGTTTGTCCCAGCTCCACGCTGCAGTGCTGACAGGAAAGCTGCTGTGGAATTATCCCTGCAGGGGCAGCTTTCATTGGATCACCCAAGCCAGGAGTTCTGCTTGTCCAAGCTTTAATGTAAAAATAGGATGTGCCTGAAGTTGGTCCTGCACCTCACTACTCCCAGGAGAAAGGCTCTGGGCAAGACTTTTTGGTGGTTAGAAGGTGGGGAATGCACAAACCAGGTAAACATCTCCAAGTGAAGTGAAAGCATTCTGAAATAATTTTCATTCAAAGGGAGAAAAATAAGTTAAGTCCTATTTAAAGAGAATTGTTGTTTGGGTTTGCTGTTTTTTTAAAACCAGGTTGTGTAAAAGTATTGCTCAAAAGAATGTAAAACACTAAATTCTCAATTTCTTGAAATCTGCAGCTGAGGTTTTCATTAACTCGACAATAACTCTACATTACTCTACAATACAGAGTTTTCCTTATGCTGCTGATGTTATTCTTACTTTATTCCACAATATAACACAACAGTGATTAATACTAATACGACAGAAGAAGTGATAAAATTTGTGATCTATTCCATTATCTTTTTTGGAACTTATTTTAGAACCACTGCAACTAAAATTGGATTCTCTTTAACTCTTGTCTGTGTCTTGATGAGACAAGCTGGAAGTTTCCCAAAGGGAAATTTCCATCTACAGTTTTTTATTTGGAGACCATCAGTCTGCCTGAAAAGATACAGCAGGAAGGAACACAGCGAAAGGAGCACAAATAGAGCAAAAATTGGAATGAAATTAAGATTCCGAAAAGGTGAAGAAAAACAACCTTGGTCAAGACAAGAATTTTTTTCAATGAAAAACATTTTTTTTTCCTCCCACCACTGCTGTGATGCCACAAGTTTTCAAAGCTGCTGATGTCCACAGCTGTATTAGAGAGCAGCACAAGTGATCTTATGCATGAAGTTCATAAATAATTTGGTTTTTCCCCTCAAACAAGAGCCCTTTTTTGATGGCATTATTTATGGCCACCTCCAGCATCAGGATCTGCTTGCAGCCAATCCCTGTTTTAGCAGTCTCTCCCCATCTGCCACACTCCTGACCTTCAGCCTCTCCTTCATGCTGGGAGGATGCTCCCAGATCTGATCATGCACCCTGAACGTGATCAGCAAACCTCAGAGCCCTCCCTGCCATGGGCTAGTGAGCAAGAGGAGCTGCAAATCCAGGGAGGGAAGAGAAATTGAAGGAAAAAAACCCAAAAAAATCCCGAAAAAATACAAAAATGATGAGCTCACATGTACAGCAGTGGCCTCTGATCAGCCCTGTCACTGGGGAACACCACCTAAGGGTGACAATAATTATTCAAACCCCAGACATTAAATGTTGTAAGTTGTTGAGAAGAGAAAAATTAAGAAAGGAAGAGAGAATGAAACAGGAAATATTATTCTGGCAATGAACAGCTCCATTCTGCACCTGCATCTTGAATATTCTGGGCACTCCGTGGGCTTCCTGAGAGAAGGATAAAGGGGAAATGATAAATGTGGCCAGTTTCCAGCCATGGATAAAGTTATAGAGAATGTCCTGTGGGAGGAAAGATTGCAAACTCCCACCTTCAGGCCTTAAAAGAGATTATGGTTGGATGTAAAAGAGGTCTGTGAAGCTTTGAGAGGCCTGTGGATGATAGGAATGGACCATTGATGGTGGGGATTGGGATAATCCCTTCCAACAAAGGAATTCCAGAGCACCAAGGAGTGAACCCTGGGAGCTGGGCCTGCCCACAGTGCTCAGCCAACCTCCAGGCCACCCTTCCACAGCTCTGTGTCCATCCTGAAAACTTCCAAACTCATGAAAAGCACATGGAAGCACTCACAAAACCAGCATCCATTCGGTGCTCTCCAGTGAAGTGGCACCACTCTGCATCAAGAGGGGTCTCTGAGCACAAATTCCTGGAGTTTTGGGGATCTTTTTGAAGATGCACCACCACAGCCTGGCCCTTTTATCTTTCCAAGCTCCTTGTCACTCTGCCATGGAGAGGAGGCAGAAACTGCCCTTGGGTCTGACCCCACATGGTGATTTCCATCCTCCTTATCAGTGTGATATCTGCCTGTGACTGTGATGGGCTTAGTGACTCCAAGGGTGTTTATTCACAGTTAGAAGATGAAAAAGAGCTCTGGAAAATGAGGAAATGAAGAAGGGAGACTTGCTTTTAGTTCTGCATTTCTCAGGAAAAGACCAGGCTCCTCTGGTGAGGCTGTGAGGGAAGGGCTGGCTCAGGGGTGGCTCAGGAGGACTCTGTGCCCACTGGGATCTCTGAGCAGGTTAATCAGCCTGGCAGAGCTCTGGGAAAGATGCTGGGAGACAAAAGAAAATCTCCTCTTGGCACAGGGCACCCTGGGAATTGGTAGCAGGCTCCTGGGAACAGCTCCCCTTTTCTTTCCCTCCATATGGAAAAAAGTTTTTATGGCCAGTTGAGCAGCACAGAGAAACAGGCACTGGGCTCATGCTCCAACCCTGGCATTTCCCTCCAGCTTCACTGTGGGGTCTTTGCAATCCTTGCAGACAGGAGGGAAATCTGAGCTATGCACAGAAAAGAAAGAGAAATCCTGGAGAGAGGGATGTGTAATCTGGCTGGAAAAGGCACTAGGGCTGGCTCAGTGCCGCTGAGACAGCCAGGGCTGGCCCCAGACAGGGGCTGAGAGCACCAGGAGCCAGGAACAGAGCCATCACTCTGGCCTGACACAGCCCAGGAGCTTCTGGGAAGGAGGGAAATGTTTATCAGTCCGTGCCTGGTGCCAGGATTGTGGAGGAAAAAAAAAAGGGTGGGAAAGGAGGGAGCACCCACACTCAGAGCTGGGGTAAAACCAGCTCCAGACTCGAGGTGTTCATCATCCTGGTGGCACTGGGAGTCTCTTTCACTCAGCCCTGACCTTCATTTTAGCTTCAAATTTTTAAGGTGGAGGGAGGGGATCTGGGATAAAAAGTTTTTAGGCTGCAGTGCCAATAAAACCCCCAACTCTGGCAAAAACAGAGGCAAAGTGCACTGAGATAATCCACACATCCTTCTGCTGGAGCTGGTCCTGGCAGACTGCAGAGTCACCTGTGCTGGACTTGCGATGGGTTTGGAAAGGTGATGGTGGTGGGTCCTTACCCTGGGTCTTCAGGGAATCATCACAAAATCACAGAATGGTTTAGGTCGGAAGGGACCTGAAAAATCATCTCATTCCAGCCCCTGTTCTGGGCAGGGACACCTTCCACTACCCCAGGGTGCTCCAAGCTCTGTCCAAACTGGCACTGGACACTTCCAGGGATGGGGCAGCCACAGCTTTTCTGGGCAACCTGTCCCAGGGCCTCAGCACCCTTCCAGGGAAGAATTTCTTCCCAAAATCTCATCTAACCCTGACCTCTGTCAATTTGAAGCCATTCCTCTTGCCTTGTCACTCCAACCCTCGTCCTAAGTCCCTCTTCAGCTCTCCTGAAGCCCCTTCAGGCACTGGAAGGGACTCTAAGGTTTCCCTGGAGCCTTCTCTTCCCCAGGCTGGACAATCCCAATTTTCTCAGCCTTTCCTCATACCAGAACTGCTCTGATCATCTTGGTGCTCCACATCCTTCCTGTGCTGCGATCCCAGAACTGGACAAAAGGTTCCAGGTGGGGTCTGACCAGAGCAGGTTTGAGGGAGAATCCTCTCCCTCACCCTCAACACTTCCCTGTGCTGCCTCCAGGAGTCCAGGCTGGCTTCATCCCGAGCTCCTGCGTCCCAACTCTTCTCCTTAGGAGCAGCATCCCTGCAGTGCATACATACAGCCCAAGAGCCTGCTCTGAGGCACAGCATGGATCTCCCACTTCAGCCAAAGCCCATGAACTACTCAGGCTGCTCAAGCTGCACCTCCCTGTGTTTGTTTTGTGAGGTTTTTGTTTGGATTTTCTGGTTAATTTTTATTTTTTAACAGCCAGTTTTTATGGTTATCCTGAATAACCGAGGAGCAACTCAGGGCCTTCCGCTGAGCCCTCGGTGATAACTCCCCTGGAACTCCCTCCCATGCTGTTTTCCTTGCCTCTGGTGTCAGCTTGAAGGATATTTCCTGACCCACATGGTCTCTCCCCACGACATGGATGACTGCAGGACCAGGATGAAGTTATTCAGAGTGCAGAGCAGGGAATTGGAAGGAAAAATGTGGCTCACGCTCGTCTAATCCATCTTCCGATCAATGTCGATGAAAAGTGATTAGAAAATGGGAAAGCTGTCTTGTTTCTTTAGAGAATGATAAATTTTCCTTTCCTTCTCAGAAACAAGTAGCTGCAGTTCTTTCATTTTATGCTACTGAACTACAAAGATTATGCTTTTTCTTTTTTTTTTTTTTTTTTCTTTTCATTTAGGAGAAAAGCAAAGTAAAAGGAAGTGGCTGGCTTTGTTCAGAATTTCATTAAATTAAATTGGAAAAAAAAAAAAAAGTAGAAATAATTTGTGGTTTTAACTTGGACATCAGTTAGAAAACTTGAAACACCCAACATTTGCTGGGCTATAAAAATGTCTTCTGCTTCTGTATTCCCTGAAGTTCATCCATCCTGAAGGGGTGGCTGTGAGACAAATTCTAGTGAGGCCAAACAGCTGAAGGTAAACAGGGTCTGGATCAAGGAAGTCTTTTATTGACTCCAGAAAAGCCTGAAGGCTGCACAGAACACCTGTGGTCCCAGCAGCATGAGGAACAGGCTTTTTTCCAGAGCATCCTTGCTGTTAATCCAGCTGGTCGAATCCCAACCTTTTTTGGGACAATGCTTATGGTCTGTGAAGAGCCCACCTGGAGGACTAAATTCCCTAAAATGCTGAAAACTCTCAAAGCTGCCTCACAGGGGCAGCTGGGGATCTGGGAGGGGATCAAGAGCACCCAAAGGACAATTTTTTATTGAGTCTTTTATTCAGACTCTATAAAGAATTATTAATACTTCAGAGTATAAAAACCCAGGAGTTTCAATGTGCGGGTGGCACTGCCTGGTGTTGGAGCAGAGGATACAGGGAACAGATTTCTCTGGGACAAATTTTGTCCCCTAATTGTTGGGACAAAAGGTGCTGAATGATCTGCAGGAGGAGGTGAACTTCTGATTGATGGTGTATTTTGATACCTGGGAGCTGGCAGATGGTTTATGGCTGACTGAACTAAGATTTGACGTCACTTTCATAACAGAATTTATTGCGGTAATTATCAGACTTTATGCAGAGCTCCTCCCTATAAAAGCTCCACTAATTGGTCTGTTAAAATTTGCCTTTAAGCAGTGCAGAGAGGATTAAAGATGTGACACAAAGACACCTTTCCCAAAAGTGGAGCTTCCCCTGCAGAGGGACACCCAGCCAGCAGATTCCCAATGTTCCAATTCCTGCAGCAGAGCACACCAGGGAGACACAGCTCTGCCTGGGGATGAGCTTCAATATCCATCAATATTCATAAAATCATAGAATTACAGAATCAGGGAATGGATTGGGTTGGAAGAAACATTAAGGTCATTTCATCCCACCCCCTGTCATGGGCAGGGACACCCTGCACTATCCCAGGTTGCTCCAAGCCCTGTCCAACCTGGCCTTGGGCACTTCCAGGAATGGGGCAGCCACAGCTTCTCTGGGCAGCCTGTGCCAGGGCCTCCCCACACTCATGGGCAAGAATTTCTTCCTAATATTCACTCTAAGCCTGCTCTCTGTCATCTTAAAACCCTTTGCCCTTTTGCAGTGACTCCATGGTCCTTTTTTCTCAACACTCCATTAGGTTGCCAAAGCCAGTGCTGGTGGAATGGGCAAATCTCCAGATGCCCAAAGAGGAAAGCTCAGAAAAATCTCATTGTGAGAAAAGAAACTGAGGAATCAAAACAGAAGCACCGTCCAGAAGGAAATAAGGAAAAGTTAGGCAGAAAAAAAACTTTATAGCTTTTTAAAATAGGATTTGGAGCAGGTGCTTTTCAGGATCAACAGAGATTTGGGATGGGATTTGAGAGTTGTGTTTTTTCCCAGAGAAGCTGTGGCTGCCCCATCCCTGGAAGTGTCCAAGGCCAGGTTGGATGGGGTTTGGAACTACCTGGGGTAGAGGAAGGTGTCCCTGCCCATGGCAGGGGGGTGGGATGAGATGATCTTTAATATTCTTCCCAATCCAAACTATTCTATGATTCTATGAATTATAAACTGAGTCCAGATTCTGCATGTGAGCTGCAGGACAGGAGCCAAAGCAAAAGCCATTCCAGCTGTAGGGAGCTGAATGTGGCAGGGAGCTCATCAACATGAAGGAGAAAATCCAAGGAATTTGCAGAGTTGTGTCCAGCGCTGACCTCGGCACAAGCAAAGAGCTGCTGTTTAAAATGAATGCCAAGCCAGATGCTGGCAGAAAAAGAAGAATATGGATGTGATTCCAGCTTCTCTAATGGAGCTGGATCAAAAGGATTCCTGCTGAGGGAGAAGCAGGAGCACCACTTCCAGTGCTATCAAAGTGCAGGAGAAGCAAAACCTTGGCTTTTTTAAAAGCCCACAAAACCACAGACCCCTCCCAATGTCCAGCCCAAACTCAGGAATTTCTTTAGCAATTAACTCCCAGGGAGCAGCAACGTTGGAGATGTTAAACCCTGAGAACACAGATCTGCACAGGAAAAATATTTCCTGTGTAGTACAAAGCAGCTTGAAAATAACCACTACCCTGCTTTAATGTGAAGAACTCTCAGCTACAAGAATTCAAAGCTGGGTAACTCTGTATATAGGAGGAAAAAGGGGAAGAAATTGCATGGTGGAGCCTGCAGTCTGCCAGGCAAAGGTCAGGCTTTGAAAGGGAGAAACAAACTTGCAGCACGGTTTTCCAACAATGGGGTTTTTTCTTTTTTTGGTAGCAATTGGGGAGGTAAAGAAGGAGTCAAAGTGATGGGAGTGATTAGGAAGGAAGAACTCTGCTGTCTGAGTCAGTCCCAAGCTAGCATTTCAATATACATCCAAAATCTCCCTTATATAAAGTGAGATTTATAATCCATGTGGAAGCCACTCACTGCTTATTGCAGCCTTAAAAATGAGGGTTTGGGGCATCCCAAGCACCAAGAAAGCTTTAAATTTTCATCAGGATGCCTGGTGGGGGTGGCTAGGTATTTTGATGCAAATCCTGCTGTGCTTGTCTCCAAGTCTTTGGTTCTTTTGATGCTTCCTGGTTGCAAATAAGCTGTCAGGGGGATAAATATTCCACACACACAGAGCTCATTCAGTTTTCCTCTCGGGGGCTACACCAGCTTCCAGTTTGGTCTGGGATTAAATGGAAGGGCAACAGTGTGAAACTTCCACAGGTTTGGGAGGAGGGTGAGCACAGCAAACCAGCTGTTCCTGAGGTGCTATTTTTAGGTTCTTCCATCTCTTCAGGTGGACAGAGAACATATGTCCCAAATTCCAGCAAAACATGAGCAAAAAATTCCTGCCTACAACGCCAAAATTTCCTTCTGAGTAAGGAAAAAAATCACCTTCACCTTCCTTGCCTCACCTGAAGACTGTAAGGGAGAAAAAATTTACCACAGAATATCCAGAGTGGGAAGGGCCCTGCCAGGATCATGGTAAGGTCATACAGAGATCCATCTGCGCATTAAAAACCTGACTTTTCAACTTGGCTGTCATCAGATCTTGCTGGATGTCGTCCTGCTCCAATCTTAATTCCCTAGTATGGAAAAATTAACTTTGGGAAATAGTGTCTACACCCCTGATCAGTTCACACAGCCGCAAATCACAGAATCCCAGAATGGTTTGGGTTGGAAGGGATCTTAAATATTGCCTCATTCCACCCCCTGCCGTGGGCAGGGACACCTTCCATTATCCCAGGTTGATCCAAACCCTGCCCAACCTGGCCTTGGACACTTCCAGGCTGAAACATCCAAAGCTCCTCTGGGTAACCTGTGCCAGGGCCTCACAGGGATGAACTTTTTCCCAATATCCCATCTAAATGTCCCTCCTTCAGCTCAAAGCCATTTTGAGTCTGACCACGTTTTTCTGCTGCAGGGATGAGGTGGCCAAGGCTTGAACACCACCTGGATGTGTGGTCCTGTGTTCTCTGAACGTGGATCCTGCTGGAAAATGTCATTTTAATCAGGAGTAGTTGAGGGTGCTTCCAGTGGGAGCATTTTAGAGTTGAGGTACAGACAAAAGATACTACGAGTCGCATGGAATAAATTTCATGTAATAAACTGGAAAAGAAAATATGGAAAAAATCCATGTTTATTCCCCAAGGAAGGGCAATTCTTTATTATTGTACTCTGAGGCTCAACTTAGTTCACCATTAGAAATGTGTTTTGGTTTCCAGCAGAATAACTGCAGTGAAACAATACTGTGGCCAGTGCCACATCCCTGGGAATGCCTGGAATATGAGCAAGATTCAGACCTGACTGGCATTCCAGGAATTATCCTGCTTCCCATAATTCTCTGACATACCAGCCCTGCTCATTAAGAAGCTGATGGCAGTGGGGACACCCCAATCCCAGAGGGATGTGGATTAGGACTCCTCAACCACAGGTTGATGGAAAAGCAGAATTCATCCCCAAACCTGTCTCCATTTAAAATTCCCTGTAACTCAAGTCTCTCTTCCCAAGGGACTGGACAAAAGGAAATGTGCTCAAATTGTGCCAGGGGAGGTTTAGGCTGGATATTAGGAAAAATTCCTTCACTGAAAGGGTGGTCAAGAGAGCTGGGATATTGAATATTGGAACAGGTGCCCAGGGAAGTGGTGGAGTCACACGCTGGGAGGAATTTTTAGTTGTGGCACTTTGGGACACAGTTTAGTGGTTGGACTTGATGATTTTAGAGGTCTTTTTCAACCTTAATGATTCTGTGAGTCCCTGATTATGTTTCCAGCTCTGCCAGTTACTTCTCTGGGACAGTGAGCAAAGGACATTTTTCTTTATCGACTCTACATAGCACTAACATTTATCCCAAGTTTCCATCTGTCAGGATACCTAAAAAGAGGAACATATGTGCTTGTATAAACCTTTGTGTCATGGCTGAAAACCCCTCTAAAAGGGGTTCTAAAAATCATATTTTACCCTTGAAGCCGGAGAAATTCTCAACAATAAATAAAATGCGATGGTTGAATTTTCCACCCTTTTTTCTAAAGAGATTGAAAATCTGTTCCTTCCTCCCATTTTTTCCTTGGTGTTTCCTTAAAATCTGACAATTTAGGAGTTCATGTGAAAGGAGCTTGTGTTTAGTGTGATATGGTAAGTGCACTGGAGTACTGTGTGGGTGGCAATTTACAATAAAATCCCTAAAAAACTGATCCCTAAAAATGTCCAGCACCATTCCTACAAATCCACATGATGCCTGTCCTGTGCAAACATTTAATTGCAGTTTCATCAGCACTTTTCTGACCTTGGAGCTGAGGGAGGAGAGAGGAACAGCAAGATCAGGACAAGCATTGTATCCTGGAAAGGACTGAGGACAATGGGACATGCTGCCAGGAGAGGTTGGGAACATACCAGGCTTTGAGAGAGACCTGGGAGCTTGACTTTGTGGTTTTTTATTTAAAAGGAGAATAAGAGAGAACAGCAATGCAGGCAGATGGAGCAGACCCAGGAAATATCCTTTCTGCTCTGGGATGAGGAAGTGTTCAGGGGCACTCCAGGATCCTGTCATGACCTTGCTCATGCCCACATGGCACAGAGCTTTCTGCTGGTTAAGGAATGTTTGGATTCATGTCTGCCTTAGGTTGAAAGATTTAGCTGGGGGTGTGTGTTCTACTGCCATCTGTTGGAGGTGGGGCAGTTACCTTCTGTTCATTGGGCAGTTTTCTTTATCTCTTCCACAACCAATCCTCCCTCCAGGAGATATCTGCTGGTAATTGGGCCTGTGAGTGTCACTGCAGGGTTGATAAAATGCCATCATCCCATGGGGAGATGCTCCACCCAAGGGGAGGAGCCAAGCATTCCTAACTGGATAGAATCTGAGGTTGGGAACACCACAGCAGCCTTTTCCCACTGCATTCCCAGAGGAGCAGCTTTCTTCTCCACTGGATTCCCAGAGGAAGACCAGGCCCATCTACGCCACCCCTGGAGCTTCAGAGGAAAACTCCACCCTTGTCCAGGATCCCTGCTCCAGCAGAACCACACCTGGCACTGCAGCAGCCACCATGGAATGGGACTGCTGCCACCACCCTGACCCACAGGCTGTCAGCTCCTGTTCTGAATCTGTCAGTGGTTTGTTTTCTTTTTCGTATTTTTTTGTAAAAATACAATGCAATAGCATTTGTACTTTTTATTTTCGTAGTAAAGAACTGTTATTCCTGCTCCCATATCTTTGCCTGAGAGCCCCTCAATTTCAAAATTATAATTATAATTTGGAGGGAGGGGGTTTACATTTTCCATTTCAAGGGAGGCTCCTGCCTTCCTTAGCAGACAACTGTCTTTCAAACCAAGACAATGTCATGGAAGGGGTTGGGATAGGTCCAGGATGCTCTGCAGTGCAAATGAAAGCCAGACTTACACTAAGGTTTGTTTTATCACTGCCACCAGAAGAAGCACTCCATCGTTTTATAACCTAAACACACATAAAAGAGAAAACATTCTTTTGTTGTTCCTTTAATCCCTGTTATCTGCTCTTTGCCTTCTCAGGGAGAGCTGAAGATGGGGTCTGAGTTCCAATGGGGTTCTCAGCAGCAAATGGTATAAGAAAGACTGGAAAAAAAACCTGTTTATTTGACTTTGTATTGCTTTGGATGTTTTTTAAACCAATACCCACTCCTGACTTGCCAATCCTGCTCTTCACAAGCTCCCCCTCTCCTGTTACATCCAAGAGAAAATTCCCAACTTGAAAAAGATTCAGTCAATATGCAAAAGCCACCTTCAGGACCTCCTTCAGCAGCTCAAAGCTCTTTGATGCTGACAGCGGCAACTTTAATTCTACACAGACGCATCTCTGAAATGCTAAAACCTTCCCAATCTATAAACCCATCCTGCAAATGGACCACAGATTAGCTTTTACACTGCATTTAAGCATTTTGGGGGTTTACAGCTGCATCATACTAAAATAACTGCAAAAAAAAAAACTGCCCCAAAAGGTGACACTGAGTGAGACACATTGGGATTCTGGGCCAGGCAGGATTCTTTGGTCTGAACCTGCAGACCCACTGCCTCTCACTCTGTTACACTGGGCAGCCCATAATGACACCTTGCCACACACAATAAAAATAGGATTTGCTGGGGTAACATCTCTGGAGCTCAGCACAGCAATGTGGGGAACAACACGTGTAAGAATGTGTATCCTGTTGACAGAGTGACAAAATTATCCTTTGTCTCCTAAAAAAGGAAAAATCCCAGATGTTTCTCTCCTCAATTAGGTAAAAAGACATCTCACAGGACCTTGGGAACTTCACCTCAAATTTAGGGATAGCCAATTGGACAGAAGCCAAAAAGTCTCACCTAAGCAATTTACTAGAAAAAGAAGAGAACAAAGAAACTAATTGCTTTTGTGAGGTGTTTTACCAAGAACAAGAACCTCTTGCCCTGGCTCAGTTTTTCTCTGAAAAGAGCTTTGTTATTTTGCCTTTTATTAAAACTTTTCTGTTTCCAACACTGCCACAGAAGCCATCCTGCTGATTTTATGCCATCTGAAGTGACTGAGCTATCTCGGGTGTGATATAAATCTCCAAGAGTTTATAAGACCTTGCTCAAAGAGACCCTTATATCACAGACCAAAGGCTCTGTAGTGCTCTGCTTCCCTCCAAAAAACCTCAAAACTCTCGTTCCATCATCCTCCTTGGAGGCAAGAGCTCTGCCTCTTGCCTCCAAGGGAGTCCCTTTAAAATAAACCCCACCAGTGCCACATCTGCCACATTGCAGGGGGGTGCTACATCCTGGATCTGTCTTAGGATCATGGAATCACTGAGGCTGGAAAAGACCTCCAGGATCACTGATCCAGCTGTCAACCCAGCACTGCCAAGGCCACCCTTAAGCCATGTCCCCAGGTGCCACATCTACGTGGTTTCTGAACACTTCCAGGGATGGTGATTCCACCACTGCTCTGGGGCAGCCTCCTCCAATGCTTGGCCACCCTTTCACTGCAGAAATTTTTTCAAATATCCAACCTGAACTCCCCCTGGTGCAACTGGACCTGGTCCATCTTGTTCTATCACTTTTTACCTGGGAGAGAAGATTGACTCCCATCTGGTTCCAACCTCCTGTCAGGGAGTTCTAGAGAGCAGAAGGTCCCCCCTGAACCTCCTCTTCTCCAGGCTGAGTCCCCCCAGCTCCCTCAAGTGCTCCTCATCAGACTTTTGCTCCAGACCCTTCTCCATCTTTGTTGCCCTTCTCTCCCCAGCCCCTCAATGTCTTTCTTTTCATGAGGGGCTCTGATTATAAATCACCAAGAATTGTTATAATTAGCTCACCTCGCCTCTCTCCTGAGTGCAGGAAATTTAATTTCTTACTGTCAGCCTGGCTCTGCTGCTTGTTTTTCTCTTCAGCTGGAGCTGTAAGAATTCCTTGCAGCCTTTCAGTCCTTGCCCAGCTGGCTGGAAGATGCCATCTGCCTGCTCTTCCTTATTTTATTATTTACAACACCAATTATTACAAAGGCTGCTGATAATTTTTTCCAGTCCCAGATCTCTGCCCCTAAGAAAGGCTGAAAGGTCCTTCCTTAAGTCTGTCTCCTTTAAAGGAGTTGCCTTTTCCCTGGAACTTTGCTCCTGGATGTCACAGGACCACAGAATGGTTTGGGTCAGAAAAGACTATAAAAACCATCTCATTCCAACCCCCTGGCATGAGCAGGGTCATCTTCCACCATCCCAAGCTGCTCCAAGCCCTGTCCAACCTGGCCTTGGACACTTCCAGGGATGGGGCAGCCACAGCTTCTCACAGGGCAACCTGTGCCAGGGCCTCAGCACCCCCAGAGGGAGGAATTTCTTCCCAATATCCCATCTGACCCTACTCTCTTTCAGGTTAGAGCCCTTGCCCCTTGTTGGCTGTCACAGTCTTGTCACTACCTGATCTTGTCAAAGTCCCTCTCCAGCTCCTGTGGGGACTGAAAGGCCACAATAGGTTCATCTAGGAGTCGTCTCCAGGCTGAACAATCCAAATTTTCTCGGCCTTTCCTTATAGAAAGATGCTCCAGCCCTTGGAGAACCTCTATGGCCTTGTCTGGACCTGCTCATTTCCACGTGCTCAGGTGATCAGCTGTCAAAAATAATAGTCTCCAATCCCCAAAATGTGCTCCCAACATCACACGTTAAATCCCACTGCTGTGGCTATCCTAAATGTTCCATCACTGCCACCTTGGCCTCTGCCTCAGCCCCACAAGGGAGGGGAGATGCTTCCCTTCTTTCTACCCTCTCCACCTTTCACCCAGATTTCCTCATGGTCAACCCAATTTCCAGTTCCTACCTAAGAGTGAATGAATAGGGCACAAAGGGATGACCTGGAAGGGAATGCCAAGGACAGACAAAGGGAAAACAACACCATGGACAGACATGGGGACAGACATCCTCCTGCTGGGCTGCTGGGTGGTGCATGTGTGTTTTTTGCAACATGCATGGTGGAAAAACAATTTCCTGCTGGCTCCCATGCTCCTGCTGGCACCAGAGGACTTCTGGAAGTGTCTGACTAACCTTGCTGTCCGTTGTTGGAGACTCCTTCTCCTTCTCTGCGTGCTGGAGTTTTCTGTTCAGGTCCTGGAACATGTCTTGGTGACGTTTCCTTGTGTGCATGATTTTCTGGAGCAAACACAAAGGGCCACAGGTCAGCAAACCCTGTTCATCAGGAGCACGTCCTCCCCCCACAGCTACATCATTTAACCCCAGCTCTGTCTCCCTGCAGGTGCCTGAAACACCTTCAGCATTTCCTGAGAACCCACAGCAGCACCGCCTTTATTTTCAAGGTGAGATAGTGGGAGAAAGTGGAAAGTGCTAATTTTTGACCTAAAAAACCCCCTTAAACTTGCAATAATCAAATTTTTATGCTGCGAAATAAAAGCTTGACTGTCAATGTCCTAAGGAAGGTTTGCTGCCCTTCTTTAGCTGATACCTGTCCCCATGCCCAGCCTTTCCTCAGTTTGTCACCTCTGTAAATGTGCTCAGAGATCACCCAAACACGTAGAATTCAGGTAATTTCATTAGAAACTGTTCCACAATCTCATTTTCTTTTTAATTTGACCCGTCTGCATTTCACTTCTACCTTCTGCTTCCCAGAAGGAGAGGCAGGACAATTTCTGGAAGGATTTCCCTTTCCATGCGTGGGCAGGCTGAATATGGATTTCCTGTGCTCCAGCAAGGGTGTGAGAATTGGAGAGGGTTGCTCAAAAAATTTGGGACCAACATTCAGAAAGGGATGCACTCACCTCAAAATCTAACTCTGCATACCGGGATTTCCGCCTCTGGGTATTCGGGAGAGAAAAAGATGGGTAAAGGTTACTAAGAGGACCAAACAGGAAAAGTCTTCTCCTTTCCCTTTTTCTACACCTTTAACATGTTTCTCTGGCTCTCCATGATGGGAAGTGCCAAATATTTTGAGTTATTAAATCATTTATGTTGGAAGGGATCTTAAAACCACCCAGTTCCAACCTCCTGCCATGGGCACGGACATTTTCCACTGTCCCAGGTTGCTCCAAGCCCTGTCCAGCCTGGATCACTGGGGTGTTCGGTATCATGACTGAAACCTTCAAAATGGGAAATAGGGCAGAGGATAGAATGGGGGAAGAGAAGGCATTAAAAGGAACAGTCTTTGACAAATTAACTTTTCTTTTTTTGACTTTGCAGCACCTGTAGGGCTAAAAACAGTTGATCCAGCAATGGAATGTGCTCTGGAAGCTGTGACACCACATTCCAAAATGTGACTGCATGCCAGTGGTCCCTCAGGGTAACATGACACTGGCATTGCATCCTAGGCTACATTTTCCCTAAAGTTCTTCTTCTGAACCCCCTGGAGTGGCGGGATTGAGAGCAGAACACCACCCTGGGCTGAGAACAACATTCTGATTTCCACGCTCACCTCCAAGGAGCTCATGGAGAGGGTGGAGACGGTCTCGCTCTTGGACACCACACCCGAGTTCCCTGAGTCACCTGTGTCACACAGGCTATTGGGAATCTGTGACTCGTTGGAGATGTTCTGTGGAGCCAGCTGCTGCTGCTGCTGGCTCATGGAGGAACCCTGCACCTCACTGCACGCCATGGTCACCGGCTCCCGCGGGGGACTCTTGACCGTGAAGCCGGGGTCGGTGGCCATGCTGAGGTGGATGAGCCGTGTCTGAGGCATCTGGTCGATGTTGATGCTGTATTTGCTCTCATCCTTGGGTTTGGCCCTCAAGGTGGACGTGTTGGTGGGCAGGATAACGTAGCTGGTGTCCAGGGTCTGCTCTTGTGCCCGCGAGAGCTCCGAGTCCAACTTCTTGAAGATGTCCCCGTCGCAGATGTAGATGGATTTCGGCGGCTGGTTCTTGTCCTTCTTCAGGGTGAGTGAGTGGTTGCTGAACTCGTTCAGGTTGATGGCCCCCAGGTAGTGTGGGGAGCCCTGAAGGTGCATCTTGGAGACGTTGGCTGGAAGACTGTTGAAGTTGGATGAGCCTTTCTGGTGGTTGAGTTTCAGTTTCTCCTCGTCAGGTAGCGACGGGCGCTTCAGGGTCCCCGTGATGGTCGAGGTTCTGCACGTAGTGATGTCTTTGTTCAGCACTGGGGAGACAGAGAAGCATCCTCAGCACCTCACCTGGGGTTTTGTTGACACATCAAGACACCTCCCACAGTCACTCCCTGCCAGCACCTCTCCCAAAGAGGCACAACAGTGTTTAACATTATTTGTATTTTCAAAATCCAGGATACCGAAGGCAAAATTAAAGCTAGGGAGGAAAAAAACTTTGTTATTTTGGGAGAGTTCTCTGTGATGTGAGTTTTCCAACACAACCATGGCCAAAACTCCCATCTAGGCCAACATATTGATGACAATACCCTGAAAACCAAAGAGATTTTTAGATATTTAGTACATCTACTATATGTATGTATATATGAAATCTATACATTATTAGCCTGTGGAGAATAATTCTTTAAACTAAAAGGTTACTTTCGTGTAAAAAGATTATTTTGATTCAGGAAATAGCTGAAATACAACATTATCAATGATTCATACAACTACAAAATTATCAAATGGCCTGGGCTGGAAGAGAACTTAAAAGATCATCGAGTTCCAGACCCTTTTAAATTTAATTTTTTGTATTAACTCACTAAAATACTTCAGGTTGCTCTTTTCCCTTAACAGTTCCAGTGTTAATAAATTGGTATTTTGAAACACACCATATTTTGTTACGAATTTCAAACTGCTCTCCATAAAATCTTATATTCCAGTAATCATGGTAAGCCTTTGTGAGAGCTCATTATATAGCAATTTTTGATTTCCCTTCAGGAAAGCAAGTGGTGATGGGAATGTTCCTTCAAAAGGGAGGAAAACTTAAAACTCAGTAGGAAGTGAACGCGTCATAAAGGATATTTGGACATTCATTCCCACACAATACTGTCCACAAAGAAAAATAATTTGTCCCCTTTCCAGGCAAAATTATCTATTGCTCAGTTGATTTCAGGCTGTAGCAAAGATCTTGGGAAAATAATGATGTCACCCTTGATGTCTCTGCTGGGTGGAAAACCAGAAAATCATGGAAATCAGACTGTGGAGCAGGGACAAAGTGTTGTGGGCTACTTACCCAGGACTTCAGCACAGCAAAAGAGAAAGAAATGTATGTTCCCCTTTCACCCATCGCAAGGAGGAAATAAAAATAGGTAAATGGATCTTTTTTAGGACCAGGGAGAAGGATTTTTGGGGTGAGCTGACATTATTCATCTGCTCCATGTGGGACAGAGGTGGGATGGGCATCCCATGGGACTGAGGACACGCTGATTTTTCTACCAGCTCTGAGTGGGAGTGAGGGAAGATCAAACTCCCCCCCCAAGACCACTGAGCACGCAAGGCAGCATGAGCAGGGCACCAAGGAGAATAAAAAGAGCTTATAAAGAGCTTTTAAAGCTGAAAACTCTGGCAGCCACAAACATCTTGGCATTGCTGGGATAAATCAGAGCAAATCAAGCCCTTCCCTTGGGAGTCCCAGCAAGGTTTATTGATCCAGGCTCTTCTCCATCCTCACATCAGCTGCAGAAAATAGGTTTGGAGAGGTTTCTACTTGGCAATGTCCAAGCAAGGAGTGGAATGAGCCTTCAACACTGAGCCCTGGAGCAAGTCCTACCAGGGGATCAATGTGAGGGGGTTCTGAGTGGTCTCAGCCACATCTCCAATCCATCACAAGAGGGGAGATGGTGCCTCCAGGAGAAATGATGGCCAGAAACAATTGGACAGGTTCCTGGATTTTATTATTCAATAAGCAGAGTGCATGGGATGATGCATCACTCCAAAAGGTCTCTGAAATGAGGTTTATTATTAACTACTTATCTTGGCACACTCTAATGGCACTTTATGAGAGAAGGAGAATCTCCAGGCAGACAAATACAAATTCTAGAGTTGGATGCTGGCAAAGGAGGGGAAGCTTAGGCTGCTGGCAAGCTTCTGATCTAGGGGCTCCTGCCATGAAATCATGTGAAACAAATCAGCTCCTTCCCCTCCTCTGGGAAACTCAATTTGGGATGAAGAGGTGTGGTGGCAGATCCAGAAAGGCTCCTCTGGAGGAGGGATCTGGGGGTCTGCCGGTGTTTACAGCTGACTCTGTGCCTGGTGAATGTTCCCCGAGCATTTCCTCAACTCAGACATGGCCCCACACACACATTTTTCACACGTGGTTTCTTGGGACTGAGATATTTGGTGTCAAAGGAGAAGGAGGGAGACAAATGGGAAGAGGCTGACAGCTAGAAATTAAATTAGAGAGTGTGAGACAGAAAAACAGAAAGAAAAAAAAAAATGGAGAGACCCTGAAAAGAGATAAATGGACAAAAGAGACCGTGAAATAAGATATCACAGGGGTAAGTGAGATAAATATACTGTGACTGTGATAAGCACAGGGAGAGGGAGTGAGGCAGAGAGATGGACAGGAAAAGATAAATAAGATATAGATAGATATTAGACAGATAAATGATAGTGACAGTGATAGACAATACACAGAAACACAGTGACAGGGACAAATGTTGACAGATAGAAATACATAAATAACAGGCACAGCAAGACAGACAGCTGAGGACAGAGATAAATAAGTGATTGCGAGACAGAACGAAAGAGATGAATTATAGATAAATACATTAGAAGCAGATAAATAAATGATAGATGAGATAAAGAAAAGGATAAATGAAAAGGACAGGTAGATGTTTATAGAAAGAGAGAGAGGAGGGGAGAAAGAAAGGCAGGGCAGGGAAGGAAGGAGAGAAAGAGAGAAGGAATGAAAACAAGGAAAAAGGAAAGAAGGAAGGCAAGAAGGAAAGATTAATAAAAAGACAGTGAGAGAAGCTTTGCCATAGTGGTGACTGAACACAGACTGTGCTGTCCCTGGCTTGGGAAGATCCTGGTTTGGAAGATATGAATTATGCAATTCCCAAGCAAGCCGGTATTTCTCTTGCTTGGCAGAGGGGAGAAGTCTGGGAGGGCAAATGAAGTCTGGGGGGGCCTCAGTATCTATAAAGGGTAAAAAAAATAACCTCAGCCAAAAGGTCAGGCATGCCAGGACCAAGGACAGGATGAAACCTGCAGAGAGGAACAGGCAGCCAGGGAGAATCCAGGCAGCACAGACACCCCTGGGATTATCGAGAAAAGGGGCTGTCAACTCATGCACATCCTCAGGATGTAGAGGAACCTGTGTGATGAACACACAGCAGAAAGGAGCAGGCAGAGAAGGAGAGATCCAACCACTTCCAGGTGCACAGAAGAGCGTGGAGCCAGGTGGAGCGGTGGAAAGGCTCTCCAGACTCCAGACTTTCTACAAAGACACCCTTCATGAGCAAAGAGCTGCTTGAGGTTGGCATGACCCCAGCAGGAGTTGCTGGAACAAAGAAGGATCACAGCAGGAAGAGATGGATCCCATCTCTTCTTCCTTGATGCTCTTCTCTGCCAACATGTGACATGGCAGAAAACAATTCCTCAGAGGCAAGTCTTGATCTCAGTTAAAAGGCCAAAAGAGTTACAGGAAAATAGGAAAAGCAAAGGGAGAATTCAGGGTCTTGTGTTCTTTTGGGTGGGGTTGAAAGGAAGGGCAACCCATATGAGGACATGCAAGGCACCAAGACACACACAAAGGAAACAGAAAGGGAAGTAAAAAATGGCCTAGTTCAATCCCCAAACCAGGTCACTTGCTGATTCTCACCTGTGATGTGCTCACCTGATCTACAAGCCATGTCCACGTCCTTCTCGAAATCAGTCTGAAAGACAGAGAACACAGGGGATGCGGTCAAAAGGGGGTGGTGAAGGACAGGAAAACTTGGAAATTGCAAAACCCCCACTTTATTAGTGAGGTGGGCACAGCCTTTGCCAGGAGAGTGGAGGGGAGAAGTTTGGCTTGGATTTTCAAATATGGAAAAGAGACCAAGTTTTTCCACCTATTGGCTTTTGAATTTTATCACTGATAAAGCTGGAACATCGCTTTTCAACTGTTCTTCTGCTCATCCATTCACTTATTCCTGGGCTGATTAAAATATCTTGCTGGAACACAATTATGCACACCCCTAAAAAACCAGGGAACAAGTTCCTGGCCCAAAGTGTTTTGGATGTATCACTCCACACATAAACTTAAGTGGATTCCCCACCCTTTATTAAAGAGATCTGGGGATCCTGCTGGGAATGCTCCACCCCCACTGGGCTTTTTTGTGATCTGTCACCAAGTCACAAGAAGTGGGAACAAGTCTCTGCTTCTGAAACTCTTAACATATAAAATCAATGGCTCCCACAGGCATAAAGGCTGAATAACTTTTTCAAGTGGTCTGTGCAGCCAAAGGGAACTCCTTTCTTCTCCCAGGAGGAGTTAATCCTTTTTCTGAAGCTTTGAGCAGATAACATTTCAAAGAACTGGATAAACTGAGTCACAGCAGGCCGTGAGCTTTCATGGAATAACGGGGAAGCTGCAGACTGGCAAAAAGGCAGAAGAGTTCACTGATTATTTCTGGTATCATTTCAGAAAGACAACATAATTGTATTAATGTGATGAAATGAAATCCATTTGAATACTGAGAAGAATGTGGGAAAAATCCCCACCCCCCTGGGATAAACACTTCAATACAGGAGGTTGACAGCCAAGAGTTTTTTAACTATCTCAGCCTTCCTGATATTAATTTTCCAGCAAATTCTTTGGGATATCAAACAAATCTGAAAAGAACAGGAGAGAAATACGACTGAACTAACATTCGAATGGGCAAACGGGATGACACAGAAAAATATAATCTCATTTTCATGATAGGAGTTCCAGAAAAAATGCAGCTGAACAGCCTGCACTAGTTCTGCTGATAAATAAATGAAAGACAGGTTTATATTTAATACCAGTCAACAAGATTTTGTGGGGCAAAACAGTTCTACTCAGCTAAGCTCCTTTTCGCTAGCTGGGCAGATTTGGAGATAAACGGAAAAGGTAACAGCAAAAATGTCATCCTGCAAAAGCTTTTGATTCCTTTGGTGATTTTACAACAAAATAACATAGTACCCCTCTAAAAATACCAGTGAGGAGTCATCACTCACAGCCAGATTCTTCAGCTTTTTTGCTGGAATGTGAGGAAAGTGATTGTAAGCTCCCTGCTCCTCCACACACCCGTCAGCAGCGCAGGAGGAAATGCAACATTGCTAAAAAACTCGTAGCTGACACAGAATTTCCCAAGGTGGCTGATAATGAATGGAAATGTGGAGTTGTACAGAGATGCAAAACCCTGGAACTTGGGATGGCGGCAGCAGACTGACAATCACAGGATCCACCTTTTTCAGGCTGCTGGGAATCTGGAGGGGGTTATATAAATAATTTGAAGGCACGTGATTTACAGAGGGAGAATAAGAAAGCTCTGGGTGTTAACTTATGGAAAATAAGATTGAGGCTGGGTTTGATTGTGGTGTCTATTACTGAAGAAGCCAAAGCACCAGGCATTCAAGGGGCCCTCTAATTACCCACAATTAGGCAGAGTGAGAACCTGTCTGAAAACAAGGAGACTCTGCATTTAAATGAGAAATGAGGCACCTGTTTTTAGCAAACACCACCGAGGGGTGGTGGAAATAAAGCTCTGCTGATGTCTTGACTCCAAAATTGTGCTGTTTGAAATGAGGCCTCGTACCCAGGCAGAAACTGCTCAGCACAGCAGTGACTGGAAAAAAACATCACTGGGTTGTGCTGTAGCTCTAATATTAACCAGGAGCTCTTGGAAGTTGCTCAGATCCTGTGATTCTCCTGATATCTTTATCTTAACCTCAGAAATTAAATGTTTCTTGCATCAAGTTCATCATAACATTGGAGCAGATGCAGGGCAAAGCCCTGCAGCCTATTCCTTTACTGTTTGCAAAGGACTTACACAACAGGACCACAATTTACAGAGCTTAAACTATTCCCAATGAAGCAAAGTGTGCTTTTGAGAGAAAAAAAAAAAAAAATCCCTCTGAGACAGCATTTTTTATGGTAGTAACCTAACAGACTATAATTAAAACAGTATTAAACTACAACTCCCTAGCTCCAGTCAGGACAAGGCAGCTTGATGGGGATGAAAAGGCCTGGAAGACATGGGAGGTGTATTTTGGTTCTTTATTTTTCTGGGAAAGAAAGGATCTCACCAAGATGTCTGCAAAACCTAGTGTGCGAGCTTGAGAACCTTAAAATTACAATGCAACGCCCCAGATTTGTGTGAAAAAGTCCAATTTAAGGGCTCTGTTTGCTGAAGCAAAAGTTTAAAGGAAATAAGAATGGTGACTTCAGGATCTGGGATGGACAGAGTCCTCTGATTATCAGTTGTGAGTTAAAAATCCCCAAAAACCCCCTAATAAAGGGGAAGTGGGAGACTTCCCTACCATTAGCTGAGCGTGTCCGTTCTGAAATGACCCCCCTGAGTCTCCATTCCCTTCCTCCTGACGATCCACAACCCGGCACTTCACAGCATCCTGGACCTGCAGGAACACATTGGCAAAGGTCAGAGTCAGACTGACCAAACCACGTTAAATTCTGCTGAAATCCAAAACAAAGCCAGCCCTCGTTAGATCAAAAGGACACGGACCCTGCTTTAGCAGCATCCAGGCATTTCTTTCGCATGGTTTATGTGTTACATATTTCACACACTGAAGAGCAACTCTGAGCTTTTCCAGCAACCCTGGGTCACTGCCTAGGTCACTTCCATTTGTTTGATTTATACAGTCAGGAATAAAAATGTCCTTTATTTTGTAGCTTGGAATATGTTTAAAAGGGATGCTCCTGCATTGTATTGGTGTCTACAAAGTCTGATCAGGATCCTGTAATATAAATCTGATCCCAAACTCACTGAAATAATTGGAAAAAAAAAATCCCAGTGACTGCAATGGGAGTTAAATGCAGACTCATATTCATAATGCAATTAGTGGAAGGAGTCTCAGCCAAGCCAGTGGTGTAATTCCATTGATTTCATTGGCCTGACATAAGAAATTAATCTGTTTTACTGAATTTAAAGGAACTGTAAGAAGATAAAATTAATATTGAAAAAAAAAGCCCCTTCCTGTCTCTGTTATTAATAGTCTCTCCACTCCGTAGGATGAAAAGAACAAAAGAAACATAAAAGATTCGTCCTTTTCTTCCCTGATATAATTCACCATTTTAGATCTCCACAGGGAGGCTGAAGAGAATTTCCTCAATTTCCTTGCCTGATTATTGCTGGCTGCACTTCCTAGCTGGAATATCAGGGTGTTAATGCCAGCACAGATTTCATCCTGCAAATCTCAGCGCATCTCGCCTCTCCTGAAATCACACAAATGACTTCTTTAATGTGGCATTTTTTGGAGGAGGGGTGTGAACATTCTGGAAATGAGAATTTTGCTGGTAAACAGGAAAAGCCTGACATGTTATCCCATCTCACCAAGCTCCACCCTGATTCATCCCTCCTTCCCTCTGACCCAAAATGTCACGGTCATTCTTGTGGCCACGATCTCCCCAAAAGCGAAATTTGTAGGGTTAGAGAAGTGACCAGGCTGGCTGGGAACTTTTCCAGGTGGTTTTTTATGGGAAATACCATTAATTATATAGGAGATAACAACTCCTCCCTCTCACCTCCCGCCTGAGGATGCAGTGGACCATGACAATGACAAATCCCTCCAAGGAGTCGAAGACGGCGAAAAGGATCTGGAAAAGCGCCGAGCGCCGGTCGGTGATGGCCAGGACTGCAGACATCCAGGTGAGAGCCAGCAGGGGCAGCACCACACAGGAGCTCCAGAGGGATGCCCTGTCAAGGGAGAGGGAAAGAGAGCTCAGCTCCACCTCACCCACTCCCAGGTGGAGTTCTAATTCAGCCTCCCGATCCCAGCGGGCTGCAGAGGGTTTCTCCAGCCAACATCTCTGTGAGGGAGACCTTTCCTGAGCCCCTCTCCCAGGGAAGCAGGAGGAGGCTCTGCACACTCATGCCACCAAAACAGAGGGGACAACTTCCCAACGGTGCAGTCATGCATAAAACTGGAGGTGGGGAGGAAGGATGCGGATCCCTCCCTCCTCCTCGCACGCCCTTCCCGCTCTGCCCCTAATCCACCAGCACGGCTTTTCCCAAGGGAAGGAGACAAAATACAATCACTGCAGGTTGCCAAGGGGGAGGGGAACAGTTGCAGCAGAGACTGGTCTGTCACGATGGCTGTCAGTACTCGGGTCACAGACACTTGGACTTCCACAGCACATGGAAGACACCAACAGTGGGACGTGTCACGCTTTCGAGTGACTCAAACGACAGGCAGAGAGCTGATGTGCAGACTGAAATATTTGTATTTCTCCTTTTAATCTACAGATGATGGTCCCCACAACACTGGGGGACTAAAACCTGACCTCATTTCCCCGTGGTCAGAAAATTCTCAGCTTTCTTGTGAGATCTCCCCAACTGATGCTTTGGGGGAAAAAAAAAGCTTTTTGTGCCATGTTTGACCGTTCTTCTAAGTTTATTTCTGTGTGGACATTAACTTGAGATTCAATCCACATCTCCATTCACAAGACAGAAAACTGGACAAAACAAGTTTTCTGTGATGCTGCCCCAGGAAACTGCACTTCAGCTGTGAATGATGGCCCTGCAAATAGGAAAGCAGCTCTTTTCTTTTCCCAAGGACTCTTCAGGCATCCATCTCTCCAACCAAAAAAAATGATCCCAAACAATTTTAACAGCTGACTAGGGAGATTTTAAGCTGTCACTCATCCCATCTGTTTGGCACCAAGAATATGAGGAGAATTTCCCTGTGGGCTTTTACCTAACAAACCAGAGAAGACCTCAAATAACAAGAGGAGCTACAAGAAAACCTCCAAATACAAACAAATACAGGCAAGACAAGAAATTACAGGACAGATACCATGAAACACGTTCAGCAGTACTTACATGGGACTTGCTCACCATTTCCTGATCTATGACCAAGGGTTTAATGTTTACTTGCTGGTTACCTCACAGACCTCAGTGAGAGCTTTACCTGAACAAAGCTGGAGCTTGGATACAGGTTTGGACATCAGGATAGAACGCCCTGGCTTCATTAAGGGTTTTTCAAGGATTGTTACATCAGTTCTGCAATGACCACACACTGAAGTGACAGTTTATTTTCATAGCCAGAATTAGACCCTGTTTGCAAATATTCCTACAGCTTGTTCACACTCGGATCTGTTCCTTCATGGTATTATTAAGGAATTTAATTGACCTAAAGGAGTAGGGAAATGGAATTATTTTTCTTTTTAATTAGAACAAGCATTATGAGACCTCTTTGTAAGGTAAAGGCCATGACATAATCTGATACCTTATAATTTTATCTTGCATGGCAAATGCTGTTCTTTAATGTCCAAGACGAACTATGATTTCAAAGTATTATTAAAAAACACACAAAAAAACAGCCCGCAACCAAACAGCTCCTAAAGAGAAATAACTTATTCCAATTCTCTGAAATCTCCCTCATAACAATGAAATCTCTCTTCGCTGTCATTTGTGGTAGTGCCTTCATAAATCTGGCTAAGCAGCAAGTGCATGAAAGAAAAAATCAGAGAGGCAGAAATACTGAATGGAAAGATAAGATTTGGTTGAAAAGGAATCTTTCTAGATGTGTCTTCCATGAAAGTGTCAGCCAACATAACATGGCTGAATAGATGAAATAATTCCAGCAGCAAGGGGAAACCATAAGATTCAATAAAAGCTGCTGGGAAAGGTTTGTAAGAGACAACTCTGCTTCCTGGAATTATCTGGTGTTCCAGAACACTCCTGGTACGCCCATTCTGTGGCTGTTACTGCCACCAAGGTACAACCTGGCAATGGATCTGAGCCAGGTCTGAACCAAATAACTGAATCTGGGTGGGTTTTCCATTCCTGAAAAGGACTGCAAGCTCACAATGACAACGATCTGGATCTGGATCCAAGACTTAGATGTGGATCTGGGGCAAGGGATGCTGCTGAGAAGGTAAATGATATGTAAATGATGTTTCTCTTCAGCAAATGGTCAGATTTGAACCCACTGGTTTCAAAACCTGCTTTAAGAATGAATTGTTTGAGTCAATTTGCTCTGCCCTTCCAACCAGATGATGAAAACAACATCTGTCCTTCTGGCTCAGCTGATGACCACACATTCAGCTGGATCAAATCAGGATTTTCCCAAGTTGTGCTGACTTACATCAGCTCAGAGTTCTGCTCTCTTTGTGATTCACCTTCCAGATGCCTTCTCAGCAGCATTCATCCCTTACAAAATTGATGGAAATTCTGCTTGCTACTTAAATGCATCATCTTTATTCTCAGGCAGCAGGTGGCAACAGGTCACAGGAAATGGATCTCACTCTAATTTCACTTGCAAGGCTCTGCTTAGATTTTTGAAATATTAAACTCCAAATTAAAAGCTCCATTAAAGAAATTTGGTACAGGCTAAAACTTCAGGTGAAAACTCACAGGGAAGACAAGTGGGTTTTCTGTGAGACTGCCCTTAATTCTACTTGCTGTGAGCTGAATTCATAGCAGGACTCATACTTCAACCACCTTCCCACCTGTCCCTTTTTTTAGGAGGCACAGTGAATCCTTAAGAGATCCCAGAATTACTTATAGGACCTAAGAAATATCATTATAGGTTGCTTATCATGAGATGTGATATGAAATGATCAATTGTTATACAAAGACATTGTGACCACATAATGGCTTTTCATGGATTAGCCATGATCAATAAATCCATTACTTTTATTGCTTGGGACAAAGGAATTAGCTGGCAGATCCTCTTATTTATCCCATTTATGACAGCCCTCAGGACAAGTGACAGAAGCATCTCATCTGAGGTTGGAAAAGACCTCTAAGATCAAGTCCAAATCTTTTCCCAGCACTGCAAAACCCAGCACTAAACCATGTCCCCAAGTGCCACATTTACACAGCTTTTAAATTTTTCCGGGATGGGGACTCCACCATCTCCTGGACAGCCTGTGCCAATGCTTGATCATCCTTTCAGGGAAGAAATTTTCCCCAATATCCAACCTGAACCTCCCCTGGGGCAACCTGAGGCCATTTCCTTTCATTCTGTCGCTTCATAGGAGAAGACACCAACACCAACCCAGCTCCAACCTCCCTTCAAGGAGTTATAGGGTCCTCCCAATCCTCCTTTTCTCCAGGATAAACATCCCAGCTCCCTCAACCACTCCTAATATGCTCTAAAACGTGGGATCTACCATGGGAAACACTCAGCCTTACGAAAGCACACACTAGACCCTGTCCTGACAGCAAGGATTTGGTCAAAATGACAAAATCTATCTGTGGATTTGCCCTTTTTGTAGCTGGAGGCATGAAGAGTCTTTGTCTTTGCGAAAGAAGCAGAATAAATGGATTGCACTTAGAGGAAAGCAATGGAAAGAGCAAAAAGAATGGGTTTGGAGATAAGGATCTACATGAAAAAAGATGAAGAGTCCTGCACCCTGAGAAAAGGCAAGTGCAGGGGGACACACAGGACATGCCAATAAAGATGTAAAGGGCCATTAGAAAGGGCAAAGTGATCAATTATTTTCATTGCTCAACCCTGACAGAGCAGCAGCAACTTAAGTTAAAGAAGCAGCAGAAGGAAAGAAAATCACTTTATAATTCAAAAGCAGCTCCTGGGGAGGAGCTCTGAAAAGGGAAATGGTTGCTGGACTCAACAAATAATGGATGGCTCCTTACACACCAGCAGTTCTGCTGCAGGAAAATCACAGTACAGGGATGTGCTTTATTTATTCTCTTGTGCTTCTCTGTTCCTCTGACCTGTATTCACAGAATTACAGAATCATGGAATGGTTTGGGCTTGAAGGGACCTTTAAAATCATCTAACTCCACCCCACTGCCATGAGCAGGGGCACTTTTCACTAGACCAGGCTGCCCACACCTCCATCCAACCTGGATTTAACCACTTTTTAAACATTTAAAAACTGTTCCTCCCAAAAGCAAGAGTGTTGTCCCAGTTTTAGGGACACTTTCAGAGCAAATCCCTGTAATTCAATGCCCATATAACCAAGATAGGAAACCTGTAACTAAAAAAGAGGGGAAACTCTGCTCGCTCTTCCCATGCACAGGCAAAAAGAGAAACACCTGCTGTGATTTCTATTCTCCCCTGAAAGATGATTCTACTCCCAGTAGCTGCAATATAAATAATAAAATTAGGGGAACAGGAAATCAAATGCCTCTAAACTGCCCTGAGCAGCCTGGTCTGGTGGAAGGTGTTCATAGGGGGGGTTCTGGAATGAGATGAACTTCAGGGTCCCTCCCAACCCAAACCATTCTGTGACGATTTTATGACACATGAAACAGGCAGGTGATGAGGCAGCTGTGACCAGACTGCTTCATTATTCACCTTTAATTAAGGAAGGTGTTCTCTGAGAGTCCAAAAAGGACTTGCAGGATCCAGGTATTATCCCCAGGTAAGGATAGGGTTTCAAATTCCTTGAACCACAAGGACAACACTCTCCTGAGGAACAGTCTCCTTCCTAGACCAGCCATGCATGGAAGCACTGACTCATATTAACCCTGGAATTACAATACAGGCAGAAAATTTGACATCCAAGACTCCCTAAAATAATATTGAGCCAATAAAAAAGGGCAAAACCCTTAGATGGGAGATTTGACACGTGAATTCCTAAGGATTTAAGAGGAATGATGATGATAGGGGTCACGAGGAACCCCTGACATTGGCTGTTGGGTGGGGTGCCTGGAAAAATTCACTGTGCCAGGGTTTTAGTCTTGGGCCAGTCTCTTCCCACTGGTCAGAGCCTGAGAGTCCAAATTTCCAATGAGCTGCTTGGCAAAGATTCATAAAATCATGGAATGGTTTGGGTTGGAAGGGGCCTTAAAGATCATTTAGTTTCAACCCCCTGCCATGGGCAGGGACACCTTCCAGTATCCCAGGTTGCTCAGAGCTCTGTCCAACCTGGCCTTGGATGCTTTCAGGGATGGGACATCAACTTCCATCCATCCATCCATCCATCCATCCATCCATCCATCCATCCATCCATCCATCCATCCCTCCCTCAGCACTCCCTCCTGTGTGCAGTGAATTCCCTTGTTCACAGCCAGTACCAAAAAATGCCAAGCCCCTGAGACACGTTTTCCATCTCAGATAAAATAATTTTCACAGGTAGCAAAGACTAATTAATTACAATGCAACATTTCACTGGCTGAGGGTGCCCTACAGGCAGCAATAAATGGGAGGAAATGTGGGAACACAGGTCTTCCAATGGCCAAACCTGCCCAAGATCTTCTTCAGCACAGCCTAAAGGGAAGGATTTATTTAACCCACACCTGTCAAGTCTAGCTAACCCCTAACAGGTCACTGACATCCAAAGATTTCCATTTTTCATTCCCCAGGTCAAGAAATCACACAATTCCCACTACTTATTTTTCCACTTCTGTCACTTTTCTCTCCCATCAGTTCCCTCTCTTTTCCCTCCTTTACACATCCCCTTCTCCAACCACAGATCTCACCACAAAGATTTTCAAAACCCAAGAAAAAAAGTCTAAAGATCTATTTCTCACTCCATGCTATCCCAGAAATAAATCTCTGGAATCTATGGGAGGGAAGTTGGGGAGGACATGACCAACCCCAGCAGGAACAAGGCAGGAACATCCTTGATGTGCTCTGCACTAAAAAATTATGGCTCATGCCAGGTCAGGGAGGAGCCAGGAATCCTCATGGCATTTAATCCACATTCCAAGACTCCAAAACTGAACAGCAAAGCTGCTGCAAGGTCTGGGAGGAGAGGGCCCAGCAGAAGGGTGGCGGTGGCATGAAGAATAATCAGAGTTTTGCCTTTTTGGCAACCTCATTTACAAGAAATTTGCAGGAGGAAAACCAGGAACAGTTCAGCTGCAGGATGAAGTGGATCACAAGGAGAAATGAGTGCACCTATTTGTGTATTCCTCAGTGTTCCCTTTGCAAGGATAAGAGCATGGGACACTTGAGGACAAACAACAATACTGGTACTGGACACTGTCATCTGAGGAACCCAATCTGCTGGGAAACAAAACAGAAAAAAAATCCTCTTGCAAGAACCCTCCAATTTCTGTCAATCCACTTAAATTAGAGAAGCAGGATGAATAGGAGATCTGGCTTTCATACCCTTTTTTTCTCCTGATTTGGAGATGAATCAGAATCTGTGATTTATTGCAGACCAATGTCAGACACTATTTAAGAGGGACTTGAGACTATTTAACTTTTAAAATTAATTTACTATGAACAGAAAGCCTCTCCTGTTTAAGAGTCTAATTTATTAATAGTAAATCTACTGCTGGTTTAACATTGCTCTGCAGTTGCAGGAATCCAAATAGCAGCGAGCTGCTCATTCCAGACTTGTGGTACACATGTCTGGACTGATTCCATCTCACCATCTCAGCTGGGCACTGCTGCAAAAGGTGAGTAAACGACCTTAGCAGTGAAAAATAAATCAAATTTTGTTCAGTTCTACATTTCACTGAGAAAACCACAGAACCATAAAACGGTTTGGGTTAGAAGAGGCCTTAAAGAACGTCTCATTCCAACCCCCTGCTGTGAGCAGGGACACCTTCCAGGTGCTCTTGAGTTGATTTTCTTTTATCTTTCTACATTTTGAGATCTGGCAATCGGCTGCCTCTTTTAGTTTAGATTAATTAAAGGTAGGAATTTTCAAACTGCAAATGATCTGAGACTGTTTCCCTCACACGTTTTGCATGTACTAATTTAGACATCAAAACCAAAGTGTAGCATCACTTGGATGTGATACAGATAATAAAATTTCCAAAGGGGAAGGAAGAAAGACAAACCTTCCCTCATGACTCTCCCTCCAACTTTAACCTTTGTGAAAAAAGCCAACCACATAAATAGCAATTTCTCCAGCAGAACAAAGCTCTGGAATTATTTTTTCTTTTCTTTTTTTTTTTTTTTAAGCTAACTCCAGCATCATCTAAGAAGAGATTTAACAGCATTTGACTTTTGTAACTCAGAGCTATGAAATGCTTTAACATTTTGAGAATTAATTCCAAGTGCTTTCAGGGGTCCAAAAGAGGCAGTCAACACTTATCAAATCAGACCTGCAGGCCTACGAGGTATTAAACTTGACTTCAGCATTTCAGAAGAGGAGAAAAAACCCGCTTAGAAGTGATTCACCAAGTCACTTAAACCACACTCAGTGCTCTGCAGCCTCTGGAGGAAAACACTCAAGCAGGTGCTCAAGTGGCTGACAAAGCTGGATTTTGGAGTCCCTGTCTACCACCAGAATTACTGGGAATCACAGCTTTAAGTCTGGAACTCAAAGAACGGGGCATTAAACAAATTAAACAAATTAAACATGGCTTGCAACAAATGCAGAGTCCCTTTGTCTTCCATGGGCTGGTCACATGCTTAAATCTTAAATCTAGGCATGTCAAAAAAGTTCTTTTCAGGATCCAGCCCATCAGCTCCAGGGGTGTTGCAGGAGCCCTGCTCTACTCATGGCCCACAGAATGAGGTCGGGGAGAGCTGGGGGATGTCAGGGAGGTGGGCAGGGACATGGGGGGAGAAAACAAACATGGGCTGGTGAGTGCAGGGAAATGGAAGAGGGAAATAAAAAAAGGAACTGAAAAGCGAAAATAAAAATGAAAAGAAAAAAAAAGGAGGAAAAAAAAAAAGAAAGTGGAGAGAAAGAAAGAAAGAAAAGAAGTTGAAATTAGAGGAACTAACATGGCGTTACTGGTGGCTGTGGCCGAAACTTCAGCAGAAGAAACTACTCCACACTTGGAACATTTGAGCGTCATGCCGTAAAGGGGCACTGCCATCTGACTGCAATTAAAACCAAAAGACTGAAACAAAACAAAACACTTCGCTCATGAGCACAAACGTCGAAAGGAAAGGGAAAGAGAAGCCAAAAAGAAAGGAAGGAGAAAAGGGAGCCAACCAACCATACCCAGTTCGGGAAGAGAAATGAAAGACAGGCAGGAATTAAAACTCTCTCATCTGTACCACTCCAGATGCGGGGAATGGGGGGAAATGGACAACTCAGATTTGTTGGTGCTGCTGGAGAGGGTGGAACTGTGTTGGTGAAAGTCTTGCCAGATTCAGGGTGTCTCTTTGGCACCCAAGGAAGAGAAACCAGTACTGCTCTCCCAGTCTCCAACTCCTTCTTTTCGTTTGTTTTTTGGGGTTTTTTTGAGAAATTGCTCTTTTCCCTCCTGGCCTTTTTGCTCCAAAACAAAAAAGGTGGCAGGGTTGTGCAGTAGAAGGCAAGAAGTAGGGCTGTGGGGGCTGTGCCTGCTTATCTGCTGTCCTAAAGCAATGCAAGGGATAAGTCACTTATCTTCTCTGACTGGGAGCTGGTGAGACCAGGACAGAGGCCACTCTTTGGTTTTTGGTCAGAGGCCACTTTTTGGTTTTTTTGGTTCCCTCCCTGATGCACGATGGGGCTCTTTGACATCCTGAAGTTCATCCTGAGCTTGGGTGTCTCCTTAGCCCCCTAACCTGCCCTGAAAGGAACCCGACTGGCTGACTGCTTCTGAGACATTCCTCCTCTCACATCCTGTTCTGGAGACAAAAACATCTTTGGGATAAACCCTGAGAATTATTCCCACCTGCTGCTCCCACTTTTTTTTTTTCTGGATGGGACCAGCCATAGAAACAGCCCACTGAGGGCTGCTGGTAGGAGGGGATCTGCTAAAGCACACCCCTGGGATTTTTAGCAGCTGATGTGTGGGAACCACCCCCCATTCCGCTCCTTTTCAGGAGCCCAGAAGCCACATTAGCTTGGCACTGGCCCCATTTCTTCCAGAATTTACTGGCTGTGTGCTTTTCCCGCTCTGCACAGATCCACACCCACGTCAGATCTGGCTTGGAAAACGGGAAGGAGTCTGCAAAACATCCCCCAGACCTTCCTGCTGTGCCTGGCATCAGAGAAGACACGAAATCACGGCCAGAGAACAGCACAGGGTCTGTCATCCCTGGGTGTGTGGCGGGGATGCTGCTGAGGGAGGTTTGCCCCAACCAGGAGGGGTTTTACAGCCCTGCCCTGCCTGGGAGAGAGATTTCTTAGCTTTGGTGGCTCTCTGTTCAGTCTCACTGCAAAAAGACATCCTGAGGAGCACCAACACAGCAGCAGCAGTGGGCCCAGCAGCCCCCTTTCAAGTGGCTATTGATTGATCTTTTCATTAATTACGCGGACATAAGTCATCATTCCTGTCCAGAATAATGACTAAGGCATCCCACAGAAGCTCTCAGACACAGAGGAAATTAGCTGCTGTGTCCACAGATAAATATCTTCCAGGAAGGATGGGGTAAATCCTGTGAGGACAATGGCTGAACAAGATCAAGCGGGTCTGGAGAGGCATTAGGTGCACGACCCTTAAAAAATAAAAATAATACGACAGCTTATCCCCAAATCTATAAGCCACAAAGAACAGATAAGCAGAGAGACAGAGAGAGGCAGAGATAGGCAGCAAAAAGAAAAAAAGTAGATTGACTTGAGGAATTTGATGGGAAACTGTACCAGAAAAAACATGGATGACATTGAATCACAGAGAACTGGCCAGGAGACCACTGTAAACACACAACTGTAGCTGCTGTTGGGTGTGTTTATGCAGAAAGTTGCAAGCAGTGGGCACTGATGTGGGTACATTTATCTCCTAATTCCTTCTGGTTGGGGGCATGAGGTTGTTAATATATTGAATTTCCGTAGCAGGTTTAGATTGGTGCCTGTGCATATGAAAGGGAAGCTAATTAAATAATCACAGTGAATAATGCCTTCATTTAATTTAGCTTTTTTTGCTTCCTAAATATCCACAAACAACTCATGGGCTCATCTGGTGTGTTCACTGGAGCCTGGGCTTTGCTACCTTTTACTGAGCAGTGCTTTCCACCATCCACAGCCTGAAGAGCAGGAGCATGCTTCCAACAGGAACCATTCCCAGAGGAAGGGCAATCCCAATCCCTTCCTGTCCCAGTGGAGTTATCACCTCCCTAATCACTCTCTCCCCTCTGGGCTCTGACAGCCCAGCTGTGTTCCACCCCATCAGAACACCTGCACAGGTGAGAGTATTTCACACAAGGTTTTGGGGCAAACTCCTCTTGGGTGGTTTCTGTGATCAACAGAGGTAAAAGAAGAAGTCCTCTAAGGGGGGACAAGGCTCCTGTCTCTCCTCAGGAGTGGCAGAAGAAGCCCAGAGTGATTAAACTCAGCTAAAATTAGCCCTGGTGAATATCCCCGATGGTCTCATTCTTCCTCCCTGCCTGTGTGAGCACACAAATGTGGAATAAATGCTGTCTGAATACATTTGAAATTCATTTTAAAGGCTCCTGACATTAAAACATTCATTTTTTGGTAGCAATCCCTTCAAGAGAGCTCAAACACTGGTGGTGGAGTTGGCCACTAACAGAGACTGTTTTCTGGGATGGTTTTCTCCATTCCCAGACAGGTTTTGGCTTTTCTCCAGCTCTCCAGGTATTCACACCCCTTTCTCTACAGCCTGGTTTTGTGATCCACCTCTAAAATCACTGCCACTAGAAAATCTGCATTTTCTGACAGATGTGACAACAATAATCACAGCTATTTCCACTGCTAAGTACAGGGCAGAATTCCTGTGTCTCAGGTATTATTTCATGAGAACTGTTGGCACTGATGAATTTGTGACAACCAATCTGTGGTGTCCGTGCTGGGCTCCTCTTAACATCCAACAGCTCTTTTTCTTTTTCCTATTTTTGGGGGATTTTTTATTTTCCCCACCCTTTTGTTTTTGCAACACTGAACCATACTTCTTGCCTCTGCTAAAGGAAACAGAACATTTCTTTAGACCATCTCCTCAGGTCCAAACATCTCCAAGGCCATTACTCATTCTGATTTTCTTCAAATCTACCTTCCAACACGGTTCCCAAGCCCAGGCCAGAAGCAGAGAACTAAAGGGAAAGGGGCACCAGGGCTCTCAAAAGTGCTCCCACACTCTCAGCAAGGGCACTTGGGAAGGGAGAACAAAACCACTGAGCACAGAAAAGGCTTAAAAGTGCTGCACACACACACACGGACACGAAAGAAGGGGGAAAAAAGAGAAAAGAAAGAAAAAAACAAAGAACATCAGAAAAATGACTTTTTTTGGTTTTGTTTTTTTTGTTTGTTTGTTTTGTTGCCTCGCAGGTTTTGTTTTTAAAGCCCAACTCTGAGTGTGATCAATAACCAGCTGCTGTGCATTAAATAAGGTCACTCCGTGTGCAGTTTGGATTAGAAAGGGACGGACTGAGAGGCAGCAACTTGCTGCTTTGCTAATCCAATAAACCACTTATTGCAGCACTGACTTTCAAGTGCAATTACCCTGCTCCAGACCCTGCCTGGCAGCCTGGGTGGTTTTTTTTTGAGTTCTCTCTTTGTCAAGTAGGCATCATCCAGAATGAAACACGTTTGTTAGCAGCTGCTCCAAGCAATGCACCAAGGTCACTTCTTCACATATTTTTTCACCCAGCAGCAGCTGGTATATCTGATCACCCAAATCTCCCCTTGTTTTATGGCCATGGCACTGTTCAGGCACCAAAATTCCCCTTTGCTGCACCCAGGGACCCCAAGGCTTGGTTGAGTCAACACTGCTGATAAACCATGAACCTAAACAGGTCCCTGTGTTTCTCACAAAACTGTTAAGGTTGAAAAAGACCTCCAAGATCAAGTCTAACCTTTGACCAAACCCCTCCTTGGCACTAAACTCTATCACAAAGTCCCAGGTCCATTTGTTTCTGGAGTACTTCCAGGGATGGTGACTCCACCACTTCCCCAGGCAGCCTGTTCCAAAGCCTGGTCATCCTTTCACGGATTAAATTTTTCCAAATATCCAACCTGGACCTCCCCTGGTACAGCTTGAGGCCATTTCCCCTTGTCCTGTCACTTGTTACTTGGGAGTAGATTCCAGCCCTCACCACACCACTCCCTATTTCAGGGAGCTGTAGAGAGTGATGAGGTCTCACCTGAGCCTCCTTTTCTCCAGGCTGAGCCTCCCCAGCTGCCTCAGCTGCTCCTGGTGTTCCAGACCCTTCCCCAGCTCTGTTCCCTCCTCTGGACATGCTCCAGCCCCTCAAGGTCTTTCCTGGAGTGAGGGGCCCAAAACTGAACACAGGATTTGAGGTGCTGGATAAGAATTTGCCTCTACCCTGGGTTTTTTCTCCACCACTCAACTAAAAACCAGTGTCAGGAATACTGAACCTCATCCATATTATCCACCCCTGCCCTCTGAGACTCACTGGAGACCCCTTCTCCCTCCACTTTGACAGACAGGATACATCCATGCATCCTGTGCTTTCTCCACCAGCCTCCAAAGGTTTCAAGCTCTGCCTCCATGCAGAGGAACCAGAACAGCTTTTGCTCTCCTCATTCCTTTGTGAACAGCTTCTTCCTTCCAGAACACAGCTGTTACCCACGGTGCTAAATCAAATTCCTGCAGTGGACAACTGGGAGCAGAGATCCCTGACCTTCCCAGCAGCAGGTAAGGACAGAGCTTCTCTGACTGCAGCAAGAAGCCAAAAAGGCAGGGGAAAGGAACACACATCTGACCTGAGCATCTGAGGAGACTCAGATTGCCATTCTGTCCCTTGCCCAGGGATAAAATCTGAGCAGACTGCAGGTTTGTTCCTGGAAATGGAGAGGAGAGGGGCTCTCATCTTGCTAGGGGTGCTGGCAGGGGCAAAATAGCCACTGCCAAAAGTTTGGGAGTAAAGCAAGAGAGAGCCCTGCCTGGGAGCTGCTGCCCTGGGCAAAGGCCGGGGAGACACCAGGGAGGGGAGAAATGTGGAGTCCAATCTTGGATTTATACTCCAAAGGAAAACAGGTAACATAAACCCTCTGGATTCAGGAATGGAGGCTGTGGAGAAGATAAAGAACCTTAGGTGGCAGCAGAATTTTTTCTCACAGCAGAGGTTCTTAACTCACCTCTCCTACTGCATCCATCTGCTGCTCTGCTCCCTGCCAGACCTCCAGAACCCATTCCCTTCCATCACACACCTCTGCTGTCCCTGAGACACCTGCCAGCCCTCAGACACGACCCCTCTGTCCCCCAGCTCTTGCCATGTGCCACACTCAGCAGTGCTGAGTCTCTCTCTGCTGTCCCCAGGAGTTAGTGACAAGAGCCACTGTGCTCTCCCTCATTTCTAGGAGGATGTACCAGCCTTGGCTGAAGCCATTTTAACAAAGAGATGAACTTTTATCCTTCCTCCACAGCAACACAGGGCTGCTTCTTGGATTTTTGTGTCCTGCTGCACTGAATGACAGTGCAAAGACATTAAATCAAGTGTGGGTTTTTTTCTTTCATTTTGTTTAAATCTGGTTTTGCTTTTTTTTCGTTTGCATCCCCAATCTCTTTTTTCACCCCTTGCCTGGTTATTGATCACAACCTTGGGTATTTTTGGTTTTTATTTTCACTCTTTACTTAGATGTATTGATAAGGCATACCCTGCCCGTTCCTTCAGTTTCTTATCTGTTATTCCATCTTTGGATACAAGTTTGTTAAAAACCAGAATGCCAATAACCATGTTCACCTGTCAAAAGAGAAACAACACACAAGTTTTGTTCTCAAGTGGGTCAGGTCAAGCTCGGTAACACAGAAGGGTTTCTCCCAAAGCCAGGTCACACCTCTGCAGGCCACCACCCCTTGTGTCCCCTGTCCTCCACTGTCCCACCTCCCCTGGCCATGCATCAGTGAGTTCAGGACAGCAGAATGCAGCTGGCAGCAGATCAAGGAGGCTGGAGAATCGTTAAAATTGGAAAAGACCCCCAAGATCATCAAGTTCAACCCTCAACCAGGTCTCCATGAAGCAGGAGAGACAGAATTTCTCAGGTTGCTGCAGGGCTGCTTGAACCCCAACACTGCCTGAGGTCCAGCAAGGCAAACTCCAGGCACAACAACAATTTTTTGGGCTAATCCAAATCGAGACTTTACAGAGAAGAGCAGTGGATTGACGTTGGCTGCTTCCCAAAGCAACTTTGGAGTTAGAAGCAGCATTAAGAGAATGCAGACAACGAGTCACAGATCTTTCCTGGTGAAACACCACTGCTGCTCTCAAAATAAGAGGTGGAGGGGTGCTGGAGCAAGTAGAAACAACATCTGCTCTGGTGGGGAGTCTTGGGAGATACTGCAGATGGCACAGCACAGAGAATTCCCCCAAAAATCAGTGGGTGATACAATTCCATGCAGTCCGTTTTCCTCGGGGTGAGAGCAGGGATGTCTGTGTCCATCAGAAACAAAACTCCACAGTGAAACACAGGCTGGACAGAGCTGAGATGCTGCAGAGTGACCCCAAACTCCTCCCTGTGCCTTTCCAGCTGCATCCACTGCTGCCAGCTGCATCTGCTGTACAAACCCCATCCCCAACACGTTAGTGACCCACCAGCCCCACCCCTGCGTGGAGGAGGTCATGATGGTGGAAAAAGGAGACATTCTCCTGGCTTTGCTGCCAGTGGAACAGCTGCTGGTGGCAGGAACATGTGGTGGATGCTGTTTTGCATGTGGGGCTTGCAGGGAAATGTTTCAAGGCCAAATTCAGAGATAAATACATGTGACTTTACGTGTTTGTGATTTTAGGAGATCCAAGGAGTCACCTGACCCAAAGGAAGGGACCAAGCCTCTGCCTTACTGCCTAAATCACCCTCAAAACAAGGATCAATCTTTCTGCTGGTTTCACCAGCTCACTGATGTGGAGCCCACAGCTAGAATTCACAGAAAATCTCAGAAATTGCAGTTATTTTTGTGTGCATCAGCTGCTGGGTCAGTGGGCAGCTGAGCCCATTTCTAGAGTTCACCATGGTATTGATTCAGAGAAACAACACTGGCAAGTCAGGCACAGTGACACAGCCAAGGATCAGCAGGAAATCAAAGCCTGGGTATGAGCCTGGAAAGAGAGGGAGCACTTTGAAATCACTGATCCTTCACTGTGAAGGATCCAAAAAGGTTTTTCCTTAAGGTGCAGCCAGGCAGGAGGAAAGGTAGGGTTGAAGTGTGGCTGGATCTCTCCTAGGGCTGGCCAAAGTGTGCATCCTCGCTCCTAAGGAGCAGGGGAGACAACAAAGAGCAGTTCTGCTCTGGTTTTAATCAATCAATCAATCAATTAATCCAGTATATTGATCACCACAATCAACACCCTGCTCTGATCCTGGCTCCAGTTCTTTCCTAAGTCAGGGATACCACATGGATATTCTTCCAATAACATGCAGAGTAGCTTTACTTTATCTTTGAGACAACTTCCAGAAGCAAAGCCTCAAGTCAGAAATTCCTGGAGATGACCACTACCTGACCACTGCTGACCCCATCCTCACTTTGTTCCACGAGCCTCCCCCTGCCTTCAGCCTGCACACAACTGCCACCAGGCTGCTCCACGTCAGCTGGGCAGGCAAAACTGCTTCCAACAGCTCTGTGTTTAAGGTAGATCAGGATTTTTAGGAATAAAGGTCAAACCTTTATCCTTCAAACCTGCAGCTGTTCCGTGTCAGTGGCCTGACTGTGAGTTATGAACATTGCTGAAGCTGCAGGCCAACCACCTTCAGAGTATTATCAACTTTTTGAGCTCATCTCTTTGCAGACTCCCATTTATAAAAAGGCTTTCCATGCTCTTCTTCTTCTTCCCCAAGCTCTTTAGTGGCTCTACCAGGGCAATACTCATTTGTCACTTTGGCCAAGAATGAGTCAGGGAGTCTAAACGAGGCGTGTGGACTCTCTCTTGGTGCTGATCAGGGCCAGACACCCCCAGAGATGATTCACCACCAAATATCAGCTGCAGGAACCACCATTTGGATGTGCTGACCCCTCTGTGAGGACACCTCATTTCCTCTGCTTGATGATGAGGGAAATCTGAGCTGCCAAATGGAAGCATGCTCCTGTGCTTTCCTCACACTTTAAAAGAGGAAAAAGGGAAAGATCACCTCCCTTGTTGTTGGCACAACAAAAGTGAGGTGGTTTGAGGCAGCAGAGTGACTCTGGGCACTACCAAAGCTTCCTCCCTCCGAATCACTGTGTCACAACCCCACATGAAAGACCTCAGCTCATACCAGTTTTGATTTCTTGCAGAGCAGGGGCCACTGCTGGCTTTTCTCTGATGAAATGATGGCACCAAGGGTGGTTTGATGTGCAGTGACAACGCTGAGAACAGAGGCAGCCCGAGCTTTTGTGGAGTTATTCTCCTGTAAGCTCCTGCTGCAGGGCATTTCATCCCCCAGGCACTGCACAAAACAAAAGCCTGAACTGCAAAAGGAATTGGGAGTGTCAACAACCCCATTCCTGTGGGGCTCTCCAGAGCATCAGAGGGCATAAAGCTCCTCCACTGGATAAAACATGGCTGGAGAGAAACTGCAGAAAGATGTGAGGGCTCAAATGTGGTTTTAAACCCACCAGGAATTGCTGCAGGAGGGATTTCCTGGAGGTGCAGCAGTTCTCAGATTCTTTCAGCCCTGAGGTTTCTCATGGGCAGCGAGGCCTGAGTAGCAGGGAAGGAATGTCACCTCAAGTGACATCTTAAATTCAAATTATAACTGGCCAAGGTTGGTGTTGGGGCTGTGTTGAAGCCAGGGGTGATGGGACAGAAGAATGGACTCCCCATGAAGGAGCTGGAGTTTAGGAATGCCCACTTTAACCCTGCCATCTCTTTGAATTCAAGGCAAACCTGACATTTTAAGGGTCAGAAGGGATCCCCTCAGCATTGATTTGAAGATTTTAACTTCAATTTCAAACAAGGAAATCTGCTCACATGCACTGGCCTGGGATGGACCAGGAACAAAAGCTGGTTGTGAGGGCACAGCCTGGTCTGAAAACCACCAGGAACGGCATTTTCTGAAGGAGACAATGTCAGAGTTTTCCACCATCATCCTGCACTTCCATCCAGACACAGCAAAACCAAGGTAAAGCATAAATCAGATGTTAGGGGGCTCCAGTGAGGACAGAGGGGCAAGGCTGAGAGCCGAGGCACATTACAATTCAGAATCAACCCCATCCCAAATTGTTGGCTTTGCTGGTTATTCCTGAAGGAGGAAGCTCTTTGAAACACAAGTGGAAATAAAGAGGGGCATTCTTGGGTTGAAAGAACAAGGAAATTGCTATAAGATATAGAGGAGAAAAAAAGAAATCTTTCAGACAAGCTTAAATACCAAAACGACAGCAGCCGCCGGTCCCACGAAGGCATAGAGGAGTCCTCCCTCTAATGACAGCCAGCAGCTGGAAAATGAAGAGAGAAGAGAAAGTGACCCAGTGGCAAATGTCCCCAACAGGCACACGCTGGCTTCTTCCCTTTGCCTGCCAGAGTTCAGCCTGGGAGGTGACGCCCCATGGCAAAAAATAAAATAAAATAAAAAAATTGTCAGACTTTCAATCAAACAAGTTTTGCTTCCCATCTCTCCTGAAGTTGCATAAAGGCTCCTCTGCCTGGGGACCTGCCCGCAGGATGACATTTGGCAGGGGAATTCATGCAAAATTAAGGAGAGTGCTCTGTTTCAGACCAGGTCCTGGGAGCAGCTGCAGCATTTGGCTGGCAAGATGATGCTCTTGTCCTACTTACATGGGGGAAAGAGTGGAAAGAGTGGAAATTTTCCTCTGCTCTTTTGCTGATCCCTGTGTCTTCCAGGGGTGCAGGACATTTCTTGAGATTGCCTCCATGGGGAAATTCAACAACACAGCAGCAAGGTGGGAACTCACAGCATTCCCTGAGTGGAATTTCTTATGCAATAAGCTGAATGTGAGGTGTGTGGTGCCTCTTCTGCAAACCAGCTTGTTCCTTCTCCCTCACACCACATCACCTGAGAAGGACATCTCCCTTCTGCACTGAGCAGATGTGGAATTTGGGCTCCTGAACTGCCTGGTGCCTTCTCAAACTGAGGGAGCTCTCGTTTGAGGCCTCTTGGATAAGGCCCTGGAAGTGTCCAAGGCCAGGCTGGATGGGGCTTGGAGCAACCTGGGATAGTGGGAGGTGTCCCAGTCAGGGCAGGGGGTTGGAATGAGATGATCTGGAAGGTCCCTTCCAACCCAAACCATTCACTGAGTTTCTGTTTTTCAGGTCTGACTGTAAAGTCAGGAAGGAAAAGCTTTTTCCCCTTTCACTTGTGAAATCTCCATCCTTGGAGACATTCAGAAGCCACCTGGGCACAGCCCTGGGTCACCTCCAGGTGACCCTGCTTGAGCAGGTGCTTGGACAAAAAAACCCCTCAGGCTCTGTGATAGCCATGAACATTCACAGCAGCACTGGAGCTGAAATTTCTTTTTTTTTTTTTTTTTTGGAGAATCCAGCAATTCAGGCCATGGACACACAAATTAAGTGCTCTAGGGCAGGAGAGGATGGGAATTTAGAGGTGTGTCAGCAGCCCCTGGGAAAGTTTGCATGCTTTAACAGGGCAGAACCCTGGAGAAAATGTGGGATGGAGTAATCCTGTTTCAGCAGGAAACGAGCGTGCACTCAGCACAGGAGAAGAGCAGGAAACCACAATGGAGAGGGAACTTTCTCCAAGCTCTTAACTCAGCTCACCCTGCAGTAATTCACCTGCCCTGCCCTCAGCAAGATGCTTTCATCCTGCATCAGGAGCAAACTGATGCTCCCAGGGAAAAAAAAAGAAAAAAAAGTCTTCCTGGAAACATTTAATCTTTGTTGATCAGCCTCATATTTTTTTTAAATTAAATCTTAGTTGCAAAAAAATGTTAATTTTTTTTTTCACCCCAAAACAAAGAACATTTCTGAAAAGGCCACCCAAAAAATGGAAGTATTTAAAACTGAGAATTAAAAGTAGGATATTCTGGTTTTCTCCAAGGTCTGAATCTTGTTTATGTCTAAATTAAACCTGTAATGTGCTAATTTAATCAATTCTGATTTCTTCCTGATAGCAAGTTGCTCTGTCACAAGCTGTCTGAGCAACTGTAATAAAAAAATGAATAATGACCTGAGGAGGGAGGGAGTAAAGAGGAAGCTCTGGAGCTCTGAAATGAGTGGAGGTCTCCCAAAATGCAAGAGGAGGGCTCCCAAATCCCAGTCCTTGTCCAAACCTTTCCATGAAACACTCTATCCTGATTTTTGAGATGTTTTTTCTCAGTGTCTCTTCCAGCTGGTGGCTCAGATGAAGAAATGTGACAGTCCTGCACTGCAATTAGTGATGAGGACTTGGTGCACAGAGGGTTCCCATTCCTGCAGGGTCCCTGGCAGCCCCTGCTCCCCCAGGAGCACCAGGAATTGTGAAGGTGAGCTCACACATCACCGAGCACCAGCCCTGATCCCTCCTGACTGCCTGACCTCCCTGCCACAGCACTTCAAAGCATTTCTGAGGCTGTCCGAGGTGCTGGCTGCCAGCAAGGGAAAGGAAAGGGTGAAGGGATATCTGAGAGACAGAACTGACAGCAAACCCAGCCGAGTGGAGATGCTTTTAGCCTCGTGCCTACGAGGCACAGAAATATTTGCATTTTGCTAAGAGGTTCCCTTGTACTTTCCAAGGGATCTCTTCAGTGATTTTTAAAATAAAATTATCACTGGAAGGGAGGAAGTGAATGGTTTAACAATTCCTAAGCAGTGTTTCCTTGACTGACAGCAGCTCTTGTGTTCAGCACAAAAAAAACCCCCTTTTTTTGCAAACCATCTGATCTTTTTGTGACTCTGCCACGACACAGATGGGAGGTGGTGGCTTTTGACCTGGTCCTGGGAAGGGCTGGCTTCCACTGAGCCCTTTTTTCACACTGTCCACCTTGCCAGGCACAGCTCTCACCTCCATCCTGTGTAAGATGAGGCAGCACCAACAGAACATTCTGTAAAACTGAGATTACTGTCAGGAATCAGGGCTGGCCCACCAGTGCTTATCCAGAGATTAACCCAGGAGCTGCTGAGATACCTGTGGGTCACAAAAGCCCTGATGCAGTGACACTCCAGGACCCTGGGAAATTTGCTGTGTGCACGCTGTGCTCTCAGAAAACTTCTGATGAGCTCTCTGGTGGGGAAGGATGCGAGCTCCCACCACCAGTGGCACAACCTCAATTATTCACTTCAAGCTTTAGGAGGTTGTTTGTGAAGCTTTAGAGGTCCAGAGGCAGTCCCTGGAGCAGCAGCTAAAAGCAGAGTTATTATTCAGGCACTCAGCCTAATCTAAGGAGGTGATCAGTGGCAGGTCCTTTAGACCTCTGGTACCCCTCAGACTTTCTTTGAGACTGGAAGTGCAGCCTCTGCCCTGCCCCAGCATGCTCCAAACAACAGCAAAATGTCCTTTCAAATGCAGTTCAGACAAGAGAAAGGAAAAATCCCCTTGCTGGAGTGTCCTGAGTAATAAAGGCTGAGTGAAGGGCTGCTGGGAATCACCACTCACAGAACAACAGACACACCCCAAATCCTGCAGCACATATTCAATTTTTAATCTGAACCTCTCTCTCCCTCCTCAACTCATGACTCAGTGCAGTCTGGCCAGCTGAATGGTAAATATTAAACATACTACAAGCTCCCTAAACTCACCACAGGCTCTGATCTCTCTGCATTAGAGTTTGGAGACACAGCCAAGCTTTTGACAGGGCAATTCCTGGTGGGACAGACCCCTGTCCTGCTCCCCAGCTGTGTTTTCATTGTTAGAGAAAAGCTTCATCCCATGTACAATAAAAAAACCAGGACCAAACTGGGTGAAATCCTGCTGAGGACTCCTGATGGAGTTTGTTCCAGTGTGGTTGGGCCACCTTTGGCACATCCTGAAGATCCAACTGGACTGACAGATGCAGCCTCAAGACACATCACAAATTTCACACCCTGCCCCTTCCACCAGCTTTGCCCTGAGAGACTTTAACACCAACATTAATTCTGCAAGGCCTTCAACACTTGCAGCTGTCCCCAAAATGCCCTCATGACCATGTCCTGTAGATGGATATCAAAGGTTTTTTTTATCACTGTGAGTGGGATGAGAAAAAAAAAAAATCCTGCTGTTGAGTGTTAAATTCTATGCTCACTTAAATGTCAGAGCCCTGCTTTGACTCCCGTCCACCTCCACCAAGGGAGCTCATGCACTGCTCTTGGGATCAAAAATTGTAAGGTTGAAGATGCTTTAAAAGACTCTGTGTGGTTTTAAAAAGTCCCTTGTGGTTTATCTCGTCAGCTCTTGTCCCCTCCTTCCCAGGGAGGAATGTGCTGTGATTAAAGCTTTTCCTTCCTTCTGCAAGTTGGAAATAGTTTGGCCTTAAAAGTCTGCAGTGCCCACCTGAAATGCCCCGTGACTGCCCACTGGAGACAAAACTGGGCTGAAAGGACAAGATCATCTCATTCCAACCCCCTGCCATGGGCAGGGACACCTTCCACTAACCCAGGCTGCTCCAAGCCCTGTCCAACCTGGCCTGGAACACTTCCAGGGATGGGGCAGCCACAGCTTCTCTGGGCAACCTGTGCCAGGGCTTCCCCACCCTCACAGGGAAGAATTTCTTCCCAATATCCAAGCTAAATCTCAAGTTTTGGAGTTCAGCTCTGAGATTGCTGACCTGCAGTGCTGACTTTGCTCTGGAGGAGAGGTAAAACCAAGGCCCTCCCCACACAGCAGAGTAACAGAGCTTTTAAGCCTTTCTGAGCAGGAAGAGAGGGCTGAGTGTGAATGAACTCCAGTCTGTTGGGGCACCCTGCCCAGCTGGGCCTACAGCAATATTTGTGCCATGTTTTAAAATGCACAGAAGTGTAAATGTAACTCTCATTACAGAGATGCTCCATTTTATTCAGCATCAGCGCTCATGAACTCAGTGCAAGTGAGCTCTGTTTAACTCTGGCTCTTGGTAAAGCCAATTCCAGCAGGAATTCAGAGAACCATGGAATGGTTTGGGTTGGAAGAGACCTCAAAGATCATCTTGTCCAATCCCCCTGCCATGGGCAGGGACACCTTCCACAATCCCAGGCTGCTCCAAGCCCTCTCCAAGCTGGCTTTGGACACTTCCAGGGATGGGGCAGCCTCAGCTTCTCTGGGCAACCTGTGCCAGGGCCTCACCACCCCCAAAGGGAAGAATTTCTCCCAAATATCCCATCTAAATCTATCCTCCTTCAGCTCAAAGCCATCTTCCCTTCTGTCACTACAAGCCCTTGGAGAAAGTCCCTCTCCAGCCTCCTTGTATGTCTTTTAGGTACTGGAAGGTACCAAAGTGTGGAATTACAACAGGATGGCAGCGTTGGGGATGTCTGACAGGATCTTTGAGCTTGAGAGGAACTGTTGTCCTTGTCATGACTTCGGTGGGATTCAGTAGCTTCACCCCACACTGAGAAATGTGGAAAGGAGGCAAAAGGAGGGACCACAGAACCATGGAATATCCCAGAAAAGGACCCACAAGGATCACTGAAACCAAACTCGTCAAACTGGACTTGCTGGGGTGTGAAAGCCCCACCAAAACCAGATGTTTCTGGTGACAAACATGCTGACAGCAGAGCTGGGAGCACAGGATCCCATTCCATCCCCTGGCTGGATATCCAGCCCTTGGATGCAAGGAGTGACAGAGTCTTTAGGGCTGAAAGGAGCCAGAGCACCGGCAGCCAAAGGAGGGAAGCTGGAGTGACCAGGCAACCCCTGGGAATGCTGGAGAGTCAGCCCAGCCTCTTGGCCACCTCACCCTGCGCCAGCTGGAGAGCAAAGCAGGAGCCCAGCAGGTTTTGTCACATGTTGACACCCTCCTGGCTGCAGTCTGTGGGGTGGGAGATGCTGGCACAGTGGTCCAGGGCAGAAAACAGGGAGTGTTTTCCTGCACATCCCTGCCTTCCCTGCCCAGGCACTTTTGTGTGGTCAACGTTGGCCAAAAAACTCTTTAACATTTTTGACAGAGCCACAAAGCTTGTTGCACCAATTCCCACCAGCCATAAACAAAAAAAGAGAAGCAGAAATACCCAGGACCTCTCTCCCATCTCCCTTGGCTTGTTCATTATTAATAATTCTCATGGATGTGCCTGGAGCAAAGTGCCAGAAGCAGCTGACCCACGGAAAATCCAAAGGGAATTAATTTGGGATCTTGGTGATGTTTCTGCAAACCAGGCTGTGTTTTGTCCTCTCCTGAATCAAACAACAACCAATGGGTCCCTCTCCACCAGGACACACTGAAGGTGGGACAGCCAATGCATCCTGATGCCAGCACAGACTTCAGGAATTCCGTATATGGATTTCCACTCGAGAAATCCACAATCCTGAGCCCTCTGCCGTACAGGAATTCAGGTTGCAAAGCAAACAGAAAACACTGCTGTGCTGCTTTAATTCTCCCCTGCCATTAAAATGCAAACCCTGGACCATTTGGCCGTGGGTGTGCAGGATGTGGTGGGAATTGAGGGAGAGCAGGAGGTTCCACATGACATTTCCTCAGTGGGATGAGCAGAGCTGCATCTGCTGCCGGCCACATCAACAGCTCCAGTCCCAAACATTGCCCATGTGGGCTGCAAACTCCTGCCCAGGAAGGCTCTGGAAAATTATGGGATGCAGTAGGGAAGAGCCTGACTTATTGCTACATAAAATATTATCCCTGAACTGTCACTGTGCGTGAAATTTCAAAGGTTTTTCACAACAGAGGAAAAAAATATTTTCTCCTTTTTCCTTTTTCATTTAAAGTCGTACCAACGCTCACCTCTGAGTGATGCATTTTTTACCTCTTCCATGATTCCTTTTCTGCTTTCCTTCCCCCATTATGAGCACATAAAAGCTTACTAAAGACAAAATCTGTGGAATTTGGAAAAGAGGCAAACACAGGCTGCTGTCAAAACCTTGGTTTGCACAAGTCAGGCTCATTCTGCTGCCTAAAAGTGAGCGGAGCAATTTTGAAAATTTGGAGCCAATCAAGCACAAAAACAGATTAAAAAAAAAAAACTACTGGTTTTAATTTTTAAACATCCTAAACTTTAAATATTCCACATTCATCCCCTTAAAAAATACATTAAAAAGCTCTAAGTAAAAGGTATTTAGATCAAAGTGATGTCACAAATACAACAGTTAAACCTAATTAGTCCCTAGGAACTTGTTTTTAAAGGAACACAATCCAGCTTGGTCAGATGATGGATTGAGGAGGCAGGGATGCAAGAACTGTCCTGCACATGGAAATTTAGCTCCCAGCCTGCCTCCTGTAGGTCAGTGGCTGGGTTTTGACAAAAAGGATGGAGGATAAAAGAAGGGGAAAAAGGGAATCCTTTACTCACTAGTTCACGGTGCCGTATCCCTTGGCTTTAGTAAATCCCACGGAAATGGCAACCACCAAGGCAGGGAGCCCTATGGAAATGAAACAGGAGGAAATTGGTCATTTCATCACATGTGCAGCCCTTCTCCCACTCATCATTCCCCATTTTTCCCAGAGTTATTCCAGCACCATCCATTTCAGCCTGGGACAGAGACTGAGCTCAGGACCCTCAGAACCAAAAGCAAGAACTTTAACTGCCTCTGTTATTTAAATAAATATCACGAGCTGCAGTCAGCTCCTGCCCTGCTGTGGTCTCAACAGCTGTGGAGGGTCTTTCAGCAGATTCAGATGTATAAAATTGATTTATTTTATTCTTAGGTTCTTCATGGTGTCTCTGAAGTTGGAATATTCAGCCACAACCCAACTCCAAGAATCCAAAGATTAAGAGCTTTGTTTGCACTCAGAGTAGCATGAATAACCCAGGTCCAAACCTGCCCCAAATGAGACACAGAAGAAAACTAAACCTGAGCTTCCCTATCCCACATAGGTACCCCAAGATCTGTAATGGAGCAGATTCCTCTGAACAACAATGAGAAAGAGTTTCATGTCTCTTCCAGGATCGATGAAGGTTCAAAGTTCAGCTCTCCCCTTTCCCTAAAGAAATGTCTGGAGATCAGCTCATAGCATCAGGTTCTTCAGCTCTGGGGGTCTCCATGTGGCTTTTTATAGCCCTCTTCATTGTGGCAGGAGGAATTAGGCTGTCTCAACACTAAAGATGGGAATATCCCATTAAGAATCAGCAGGATCAGTGGCCAGCTGGGATTAGTGCCCCTTGACAAGGCCCTAATTCCTGAGCTGCAGAGGTCACAGCAGGTGACTGCAGGAGATCCAAGGAATGTGCAGGAATAGCTCCCAAACAACATTCCTCTGGGAAAGGGTCCCTCAGCAACACAAATCATCCCAAGACTGATTAATAGGGAGGCTCTGCACAGCTGGGAGCCACAGGGCCAAGCTGGCTGGAATATGGAGCATTTGAAGGTTATCCTGTAGGGAAGTGCTTCTCTTCCCATATGAGATGTCCAAGTACAGGTCACATTTCAGCAGCCCAAGCCCAACATGCAGTGGGTTTAAAAAGTGTCTATTTTAACATTAATTTCTGTTTTCCTTCCCTTTCCTTTCCTTTTTCTTTTTCTTCCCTTTTTCATTTAATTTAATTTATTTTAATTTCATTTCATTTCATTTCATTTCATTTCATTTCACTTCTTTTCCTTTTTCCTTCCCTTCCCTTCCCTTCCCTTCCCTTCCCTTCCCTTCCCTTCCCTTCCCTTCCCTTCCCTTCCCTTCCCTTCCCTTCCCTTCCCTTCCCTTCCCTTCCCTTCCCTTCCCTTCCCTTCCCTTCCCTTCCCTTCCCTTCCCTTCCCTTCCCTTCCCTTCCCTTCCCTTCCCTTCCCTTCCCTTCCCTTCCCTTCCCTTCCCTTCCCTTCCCTTCCCTTCCCTTCCCATCCCTTCCCTTCCCTTCCCTTCCCTTCCCTTCCCTTCCCTTCCCTTCCCTTCCCTTCCCTTCCCTTCCCTTCCCTTCCCTTCCCTTCCCTTCCCTTCCCTTCCCTTCCCTTCCCTTCCCTTCCCTTCCCTTCCCTTCCCTTCCCTTCCCTTCCCTTCCCTTCCCTTCCCTTCCCTTCCCTTCCCTTCCCTTCCCTTCCCTTCCCTTCCCTTCCCTTCCCTTCCCTTCCCTTCCCTTCCCTTCCCTTCCCTTCCCTTCCCTTCCCTTCCCTTCCCTTCCCTTCCCTTCCCATCCCATCCCTTTCTCCTTTCTCCTTTCCCTTTCCCTTTCCCTTCCTTTTTCCTTTTTTTCTTTCCTTTTTTTCCTTTCCTTTCTTTTCTTTCTTTTTTTTCCTTTCCATTTCTTTTTTTCTCATTTTTTCCCTCACTGACTCTCGCTCAGCCTCCTTCACACCTCATCTGGATCAATCCTGGCTGCTGCATTCCCTAGGGTGCCATGCATACAGCATCCCATGGGAAGAAACCACATGGGAGGGGACATTTTCAGGAATACAGCTTGGTGCAAGAGACCCTGGGAAAGAGGAAATTTGGCAAAGACTCCGCCAAAAATAGCAACTTGTTCTTCGCAAAGTGCTTCTCCCCAATGTGGTAATTATGCAGAAATCCAGAGTGGGGCTGTGAACTTGGCAGCTCCAGGGACTGGCTCATTCCAAGCTGGGTAAAAGCCTCAGCTTGGGCTGGGAATGGGTCTGGACAAGGAGCAGCTACTGCAGGTGGCAGCTATGTCATGGTAGTTCAGCCAAAGCGAATCATAATGAGGTGCAGACCTGGGAGAGCTGTCAGCAGTCTAAGCAAAGTTAGATGGGATTAGATTCAAAAAATCCCCACCAAAAAAATCAGATTTTAATCTATTTTTTATTATTATCAAGACATTTATTCCTAACTGGCCTGTTCCATACACCTGGTCTGGTACAGGCAGTACCAGCAAGGCTTTGGGGGCTTTCTGCCCACAGGGAATTTAATACTCACAATTCCAAGTAAACCCATTCAGAACCTCTTTCAAAGAATTTTGTACTTCCAGGTCACAGGAGAATCAGGCCATGTGTTAATCATGTTCCACTAGAGAAGATGTTTGCTAATAATTCCCAAGAGCCATTCTTGTTATAAACAGCTGAAGACCCACTCAGAGGCTGAGCTATGGCAGCATTAAAAATCCAGCTGTGGAAACTATAACAGGGTCATAAAAATCCTGACAAAAATATTTCTTCTTTATTGGGGCTAAATATGATGACTGAGCTGTTCCCAGGGAACAATTTATCTGTCTACTCTAAACCAGAGAATATCCTGAATTGGAAGGCTCCACAAGGATCATCAAGTTCAGCTCCTGACCCTGCACAGGATCACCCAAAGAGTCACATCATGAACTTGGGAGCATTGTCCAAGCATGGACAAGAATCATTACTAATAATTATTATTAATAATAATTTTAAAATTGAACTGCAAAGTTGCACATCCAAGAGGAGACCAAAGAAATATAAAATAATCCTCCCTGCTGCTGAAATTCTCTGCAGCTTCAATGAGCTACAGCTGAGAGCAGCTGAGAACTTGGCAAAGACATCTTGAACGAGGGCTTAGAGAAATGCAAATGTGCAAAGAGGAGAAAGGGGGGAGAACCAGCCCATGACAAAGTGAATTGTGCTAATTATTTCAGATTATGCTCTTTAAAACATATTTTCAGCTTCTTTCCTCTTACAAGTGCCATTAATCCCAGCTCTACAGCTGAAGTCTAGCAGGATGCTAAATATCCAAAATTCCCTTGCTGCCTTAATAGGCAAGAGTGTTCTTCATTTCTTGTCCTAACCTACTCCAAATGGTTATTATGCATCATTTATCAGCAGTGCATCCTAGCTCAGAGCTGACTACATTTTACTAGCAGTGCAAATTATGCTTCTACACATGTAGGGGGATTTTTTTAAATTTTTTTTTTAATCTGTACAGACTACAAATGTGAATGCTGCTCATCCAAAATTCCCTTGGCTAACACGCCCATCTGTCCCAGCTTTTACAAATCAAGGGGAAAAAAATCCCTTTTTATTACCTAGGAAAGCTATTAGTCCGTTACATTTGATATCCCTGATGTAGCTGGAGTCACCAAGGAGGTATAAACACATGCATGAGCACACCCAGGCTCCTGCAGCCTGTCCTCTGCAGGTGCTGTGGTTCTGCTCCTGCTAACATGCAAACCCTGGATTTAATAACACAATTTATTCTCTATTGTAAGCAAAAGCTTAGGAGGGAAAACTTAAAGGGATGAAGGCGCTGCAACGAGGACGGCTCTTGATGTGCCAGAATAAATCACATCAGGGTGCTTGGTAAGCACCAGAAATCTCTTGCCTGGGGTGAATTGTGAGACTTCAGTAGTAAAATGAAGCATTAATAGAGCTCAGCCACACTCCTTGCTTTCCTTTGCCTCCTCACTTCTCAGCAACTTTTTGTGCCGCTTCTCCTTTCAAACATACCCTTGTTATCACTTTGAAAGCCCAGGTTTATGGGTTTGTATTTGTTTTCTACTACAGAATGCATCATTTAAGGCTAATAAATTAAACATACGGCAGAGGCAGAGGGGGAAAAATTAGTTACAAGCATCTGCAGCAGTCTCGCAGTTTATTTGTCTCCGAAAGGCACTGCTGCCATGGAGACAGGATTTCAGAGTTTGCTTCACTCCAGGTTGCTCTGCAGAATCTTAGAACCATAAAATCACTGAGGTTGGAAAGACCTCGAGGATCACTGAGTCCGACCAGGTCCACTACTAAACCATAACACTAAATGCCATCGCTTCATGGGTTTTTGAGCACTTCCAGGGATGGTGATTCCACCACTTCCTTGGGAAGCCTGTTCCAGCTCCTGGCCATCCTTTCAGTGATGAAATTTTCCTTAATATCCCATCGAAACCTTGCCTGGTGCAACTGGAGCTGTTTCTTCTTGCTCCATTACTTTTACCTAGGAGCAGAGCCTGGCCCTCTCTGGCTGCACCCTCCTGTCAGGGAGCTGTGGAGAGTGAGAGGGTCCATTCTGAGCCTCCTTTTCCCCAGGCTGAACCCCCGTAGCTCCTGGGGTTCCAGACCCTTCCCCAGCTCCATTGCCATCTCTGGACATTTTCCAGCACCTCAATGACTTTCTTATAGAGAGGAGTCCAAAACCAACCCCACAATTGGAGGTATGGCCTCAGCAGTGCCCAGCACAGAGGGACAATCCCTGTCCTGGTCCTGCTGATCCAGGCCAGGACTCCCATGGCTGGTATCATGTACCAACAGAACACATCCAACACGGAGGGAGACAGAGAGAGAAAAATAGAAAGCAAGAAACAGACCCAACCCCAGGAGAAACCACTCCTGGAGCACCCTCTGAAACCTGAACTCGACTCCTCTATTTTCAGGTGTGCTGGGCAGGAGGCTCAACTTATGGATATATATTTTTAACCATTTCAGCCCTTCTTGAAACCCCTGTAAGAGTTCCAAGCATCCTCTTCCAAGCCTCCTGAGGAGCACCAGCCCCTCCTGCAGCCTGGCCCTTCTCTGCTCCGCAGCCCCCGGCTCCTCACCCCATCCGAGACACAAGAAGCGCTTGCGGATGATGCGGTTCCGTAACCGGCCCGTCACGGCCATGTAGGACTGCCAGGCCTCGGTCAGCACCCAGCAGAAAGAGGAGAGGAAGAAGAAGTGCAAGAAAGCCGCCACCAGCGTGCAGATCACCTGCAGAAAGGAGGAAAGGAGGACACGTGAGAGGAGCGGCAGGCGGAGAGAGCAGCAGGGAGCAGAGAGGAAAGGAGAGGGGAGACGATTCCAAACCGGGCTCTGGAAGGAAAAGTCATGGAGATCAGGACATGGAAATACTGTTTTAGAGGGGGCAGGCTCCTTCAAAAGCTTTGACTTAGCAAAGATCAAAGCCTTAATTTTAAGTACTACATGGAAATAATCTGCTCTTAAGCATGAGCTTTAGGATAAGGCCATGGTTAACACTTTAGAAGAATTGTGGAATTATAGAGTTGGTTGAGTGGGGAGGGACCTTAAAGATCATTTAATCACAACCTCCCCGAAACAGGCAGGGACACCTTCCACTGGAAGTCTGAACACACATTCCACCCTGGTGCTTTCTTGGGTTCAGCAGGATGTATTTGATTTCCAAAACATCCAAACTATTGCCATGATCCTTACAGGGCAGGGGGACAGAGTAGTTAGTAAACAGTGCAGTAATCTCAGCTCAAAAGGTTTGCAAAGCACCACGTCCCTGGCAGCCCAGCCATGGAAATGAAATGTGAGGAAGGTAATTTGGATGGTGGCCCTGCCAGAAAAACAGGGCTGAGTGAAAGAGTTAAGCCGTGAGAGCTGGGTGAAACCATGGCTGCCAGGGGCTGGGAAAGGACTGCAAACATGAGGGAACAGTTGTCCAAGAGCACATAACTACCAGCAGACAGGAGGGAGGGAAAAAAAAAAAGAAAGAAAAACCCCCTAGATTAGAAAGAATTTCATAATGGTGAGCTCTACTACTTGGTGGGGAAATCTCACAAGGGAAATGCAGGCAGCTTAAGCCATTTAAAATTAAACTGGGGAAAGAACTGGCAAATGCATTATGAAGAACAATCCCAGAGTGCCAGGGAGATGGACTGGAAAGCTGACAAGCTCCTCTTTGTTTCAACTCAGCAAGGCCAAATCTTTCACTGGTGCAAATTGGTGCCGCTCTGTTTCACTCAGCCAGTTTTCCCCCCATCTGGGAGCTGAAAACTGTGAATCAATGTACTCAACAAGAAAGTGATGGGAAGAAACTCCAGTAGCTCCTGAAGAGAAGGGAGAGCAAATAGATTTTAAAAGTGACTATGGATAAAAAAAAATATGGCTTCAGGCATTTGGGGGAGGGGGAGGTTCATAATCAAGAATTTCTTTGCTTTGAATTATATGGGGAAACATGGACTTGGCTTTCTGGTCAATGAAGCTTTCTCTTTTTCCTCTTTTTATAACCACCAGCATCTTTCAAGCCACAGCTCTCATGCACAGAGTGGCTTTTATCATGATTTTATCGGATTGCTCTCGATTCATCCACTGGCACCACCCGACGTTATCAGAGGCTGTGAATAAAAGCAAGACCGTGTGTTCTCTGAGATAGGAACTGTCTTTTTTTGTTCCAGATTTGCATTTGACACCAAATCCCTCTGTATTCTGCTTAAAAGTGGATTCTGGATGTCAGTTAAGTACAAATAACACAGCTCAATATGATAATGTCCAGTAATTTTCACATTTTACAAGAATCCTAAAAAAGGGTTGTTCCTACCCATCAGCTTACAAACCCTATATGAAACAGCTACAAACAGAGGATGCTTTCTGGAATGGATTTCAAGAGATTGCTATTTTATAACCCTTTTTTTTTGATTGATATCAGGTACAACATTGTTCACATTGCCTTTTTGATTCTGTTTCAAACCAACACAGCTCTTCTTTGTAAAGGGGAGAGAAAAGCTTCGCTTTACAATTTTACACAATTTTACGTGGAGATACATTTGGATTTTTTTTTTCCCCTCAAATTAGTAGCTTTGACAGAAAGGGAAGAAGAGAGGAGGGGAAGACAAGAGAAATATGCACATCTCATCCTGGACCAGGATGAACTCATCGCCTCAAATGAACTTGGCCAACTGATAGGCAGGCAAATATTTGCTTCTGCAACCTCTGCTGTAGATTTTCCCTTCCTTGTGGGGAAAGCCAAACATCCCCATGAAGGGCTAAGCGCAGGGATATGATGTCCCAAGATCCAGCAGAGCCTGTCAGTCTGTCAAGCCCATTAGCCCTTATTTTCCTTTAAGAGGAGAAATCTGTTCCCTTCCAGCACAAGCCTCGGAGACACGGCCACTTCCTGCAGCATCCCTTCCCTTTGTATCCCCGGATTGCTGACTGTAATTTTTTTTTTAGCCTTTTCCCCGGCCTTTCATCTTCAAAAAGCTTAGCAAATTCAGGCGTGGAATCTCGCCTTTGAGGTTATATGGATGGAAATCCAGGGAGAATTTGACATTTCCAGGGAAGCCGATACCACAGAAACCTTCTGGAGAAGCCACAATTATAAATCACCAACATTTTAAGGCGTTCTATTATCGATAATTGAATGTGAATAAAATCTTAATTTACACTCCTTCGTCTCTCCTCTGTATAGTTTTCTCTCTCTGTTGCCTGCCAGAGACTGTTTACTAGATGGCTGAGAGGAAATCCAAGAATAACCTTTCTATTTCTGGGGTTTCATGCATATGGATGTGCAAAGAGCTAATCTGCCTCCTGCCATCACTGCCAGGAGCTTCGAATCCCCACCAACAGCTCCCACAGTGAACTCCCAGAGTCACGGGACAAAAAATCCACCAGGGAGAACCTGGGTTCATAACTGTGCTCTGGAGGAGGTGGGAGAGGAGGAACACATCCAGCTCCTGTCCTGAGGTGAAGAAGAACCACCAAAGAGGAGGTCCAGCCGTGGTTTTTCCTGTTGAGCATCCCTCAGTGCTTCATCCCATGGAAAGAAGCTCCCAGCACACATTTGGTGTGGCAGAAAACACAACCAAGGAAAGCAGGGGCTTGGGTCTTCCTCTCTCCACCTCCTGCCAACCATGGAAGATAACTCTTTTTGGGGAAGGGAGTTTCTGAAGGGCACTTTGTGGCAGCAGCAGAGCTGGCTGCTTGATTCCACACTTCTCTGCACACACAGGGCTCCAGCAGCTGGAAGGCTTTTCCTAAAACAACCTAACCCTAATCCAAAGGGCCTTCCATGGAAATGCCTCCCTGATTCACTAAATCCTTCACCTTCTGTGCAGGAATCATAAAATCATGGATGGCTTGAGTTTTGGGAGGGACCTTAAAAACCATCTCATTCCAACCCCCTGCCATGGGCAGGAAGATTTTCTCTTGCTCAAAGCTCTGTCTAACCTTGCCTTGAACACTTCCAGTGTTGGGGCACCCACAATTTCTCTGGACAACCTGTTCCAGTGCCTCACCACCCTTACAGGAAAGATTTTATTCCCGATATGCTTCCAACAGTGACACCACGCTCATGCTGCCAAAGCAGGGGCTCAAAAATCCCAGCTGGTCACTGGTTCCTGTTAAGCAATAACTGATTTTTGATTTCTGATTGTGATTTTGGCAGCAGAAAGAGTGGAGGAGGCATCTTGACTCACGTTTTTTGGCTTAACAGAGTTTTGATGGTCAGAGCATTTGGGAAGAGGGGAAAATTTACAAGAGGAAAATACTAATGGTGAGCTGTGATTTGTCATGCCAGACATCAACAGGGAAGCTGAAAGTGCTTGAGCTGGAAAAAAATAATGGAGGCAACACATGCCTCTCCAGCTGGGTCTGTGGGAAGAGAGCAACCAGTGCTCATGGCTTGGAAAACCACACTGGGTCTTGCCTGGGCTGCTGGAGTCACTCTGGGATCTGCTCCGAGTCCCTCGAGGCCCTGCAGTGCTCACAGCGCATCTGGCAATGCTTCCCATCCCCAAAAAAGGTTGGACAGTTTTGTGCCTGTGTTCATTAACATCTGCCAAGTACTTTCCGCTCAGAGTATAAAAACTGCTGGAGAAATAAATGTAAAGCTGAGAGGTTGTTTGTTTGGGGCTTTTTTTAAAGCCTTTTCTCAATCTGCCTTTGTAATTTTTTTGAAAATAAAATGGTTAAAGCCTTGCAAATCACCACGCTTCTTCACCGTGCCATGTGCCAGCTACTCTAGGCAGATATTCAAAAATATCACATTGGTTTTAATCAAAGCCCTGAGGATGCTGACAAATTATCAAAGAGAGAGCGAGAGAGAAAATTGAAATCTGCCATTTAGCCGTGTCTTTGACATGTCGCTAATTAACAGATGGAGGAAAAATGAGGAAGCGCTGCCTGAATGGATCATTTCAGTGCTAAATCAGGGGGAAAGCAAACAAATAAACAAAGCCCCAATGGATCCCTTACCTTATTCCGGGTCTGGGTCTGTCCGATGAGGATGAGGGCGTTGGAGGAGATGATGGAGAGGCAGAAGTTGATGAGGATGACGGAGCGCTCCGAGCGGATGTACCTGCAGCGAGAGAAGAGGGGAGGGAGACCCACCCTGTCACAGCCTGCCCTGGGTGACCTCTGGAAAGCAGCAATCCAGGCCAGGCTCTACAGAATTGCCAATTTCCTGAAGATTTTATGTGCTAGACAGACAAGAACGAGGTGGGAAGGGAGGGGGAGAAGATGTCTCCATCATCCCCACCAATGCTGGAGTTAGGAGCCAACAAACGAGAGGCCAGCCTAGTCTGAGCCCCTCCTAAAGACAGTAGAGTGCTGCAAATCTTCTTCAGCTCTGCCTACTTGAAACGGGGGCTTGAAAAGGAGCTTGAAAGAAAACAAACAGGCAACACATGGAAAAGATTCCCAACCAAGAGCCACAGGCATGCTGGCAATGGAAGCAGATTACAAACACATGCACCTTGACAACAAAGTGTGTGTGATTCAGCATTCCACTTCCTTCAGCCTAACAACCCCTCCTGGGGTGAGAAGCATTGAGAAGCATTTTGGGCTTTTTTTTTTTTTTTTTTTTTTTTTTTTTTTTTTTTTTTTTTGGTACTACTTCTCCAAACTAGGCCAAATACGTAACTGCAGCTGTGAGTTTGGGACATCAGGGACAGCAGTTAGGGAGCTGTTGCCTTCAGCACCTTGCAGGAGCCAGCTATTTGTCATTTCTGATTTGCAGCACAGCCCCAGGCTCGCTGCCGAGGTAACTGCACCACAACTAATTCAAACCACTGGCCAGGGAGGGAAATTTCTTTGAAGGCACTTTTATGTACCTGATAAAACGAAAAGGGAACTGTAAAGGTGCAAGTCCTCAAGGACTGACTCAAGATCTGACCACACCAACGTTCACACGTGAATTATCTCAAAGATGCTGCAAGTGCCCTGCCTGAATGCCAGATGAGTGAAGAGGAGATGCTGATGCTTATATAAATTAGAAACAGATGTATTAATCAACCAGCTCATCCCTGGAGGCTAATGCAGGATTATTTCCTATATTCCAGCACATCAACTATTTATGTTGGGAATTTAATTTCATTAATTAATTTTAGCGAGAGTGAGTTGGTCGTGCCTTGGCTGCAGAGTTTTGAGCTTCTGATGAGGAGGGCAGGATGGGTTTACTGCACGTGTGTGTTCTGCCAAGGGTAAATCTGTGCTTTAGACCTAATGAAGGCTGTAAAACTTTGATTTTTCAACTTCCCCTTGAGCTCTACCTTCAGACAAATATGTATGATGAAGATATGCTTTCCTGGATGCAAAAAAAAAAAAAAAAAAACCAACAAAGGTAGCATGAACTCCTACTTAATCTGTTGGAAATCTGATTTATAGGAAGTTCTCCCTGAAACACTCCCAGCCCCAAAACAGGCTGCAAAATCTAGGATCCCTCCTCAGTAAGAAACTGGGTTGACAGGCTGCAAAATGAGCTTCTGGTTCCTTCCACAGCCAAGCTGAGCCCAAATTTCCTGATTTCACTGGGCTCCATATAGTGCTGGGCACCACCTGAACCCTGCTCCATTTGTCACTGGAGACCTCAATGTTTTCATGCCTTGATTGTGTGAAGTAAAACCTCAAATCTCCAGTCAGGAGCTTCTATGGGGCAGAAACAGAGATTTGGACTCTGTCCTGATGGGAAGGAAATGTAAGAAATCTGTGTAGCAACACTATGATCCCACTGCTATTAGCATGAACTTCTGAAGTCTCCACTGGTCAGAAAAAGGTAAGAAATTAGTTGATCATAAATCTGCATTTTAATGTAAGGGGGGATAATCTAATTGTTTTAAGACTTTTTCCCCCTTAAGCCCCCTTAAACCAACTCCCCTTTTTCCCTGCTTCCCTTCACACCCTGAGAATTTATCTTGTTCTCTTGATCCCTGAACTTCCAAAGAACAAGATGTGGGTTGGCAATGAAAAGAATCAGAATAATTTAGGTTGGGAAAAAGAAAAAAAAAAACCTCTCAAGTTCCTAGTCCAATGCTATGCCCAAAAAAAAAGGACTGATTTCAAAGTCAGATCAAGTTTCTCAGGGTCTCATCTGACTGAGATTTGAAAATCACCAGGAACAGGAATGCCACCACCTCTCTTGGCTGACTTATTACAGCACTAAACTGCTTAACTTAACTGCTCTCCTGATGAAAGATTATTTTGCTTTATATCCAGCTGGGTCTTTTCCTGCTGCAGCTGGTGCCTCTAGACCTTTCCCTGTCTACCTCTGAAAGTTGTTTGGCTTCTCCATGACTGCTCTTTAACAGCCTCCTCTTCTCAAAGTTTGTTCCCTTTGCCTCCTCTGGCGTTCTCCAGCTCCCTCAGCATCCACTGGACTTGATGGGATGTGCTGGTATCTCTGCTGTTGGGGGGATCCAGCACTGGGCACCTTTTCCAGGTGTGGCCCCAGGAGTGTCCAGGTTGTTAAAGAAGACATTAAACAATGTTGGCCACTCTACCAACCCTGGCCAGCCCTTGATTAGGCCTCAAACCTTTGACCACTACCCTCAAATCCTGCAGGAATTTCATCCAGATATAAAGACACCAAACCAGTGCATAATTCCATGAACTGGATGCAAAAATGCATTTGGAGACTGTGTTAATGGCCTTGGTAATGTCAAAATCCACACCAGCTGCTTCTCCCCACTGTCCATATAAGCAGTCATCCCATCCCAAAAGGAAAACAGGGCAGCCAGGCACAACCTGTTCTCCACAAATCCTCACTGCCTATTCCCAATTACTTCCCTGTCCATCATTTTGCCTGGAAATAACCTTTAGAGCTACTTGCTCTTTAATCATCCCAGGGGATGTGTAGGCTGACTGGACAGTTGTTCTCTGGATCCTCCTCCTTGCCCTTTCTAAAGGTGGGAGTAACATTTGCCTTCTTCCAGCCTTCAGGAAGCTCCCCAGGTGACAGAGAGTGGCTCCACAGTCACGCCAAACCTCTCCCTCAAAGCATCCCATGGATCTGCAAACACCCAGATACCTTAAACAGTCCTTGTCTCTCTTCTCCTTGGCAGTGGGGAGCATTTTCTCCCCTGGATTCTGCCTCTGTGGAGGAATTTGCGTGCCTGGGAGCCAGCCTTGCCAGCAGAACATGGCAAAAAGGCACTGGGTACCTTCACCTTTTCAACTTCCTCATCCACTAGGCTGCTTGTCCCACTCAACACCATTTCCTGGGAAATCCTTTGGTGCTGACATACCTCCAGAACCCATTCCTGATGCCTTTCACATCCCTGACCACTTTCAAACTCAACTGAGCTCTGACCATTCTGATTCAATCCTGCATTCCTGGGCAATTCTTCCAGAGTCCTCCTTGGTAGCCTGACCTGGATTCCAAGCACTTCCTTGTTAAGTTTCTGCTCAGTCAGAATGCTAAGAAGACCTCCTGCTACGCTTGCTTTTTTTCCTTCCATTTCCTCTTCTCCAACACAGGATGCTCCACAGAAAGAAATCACCATTCCTCTCCAGACCCTCTGGCCAAAGAACTCAGGAATTTGTATCAGAGGGAGGGAAAAAAACAAAGAACTTGATGGGTTTTGCCCAAAAAAACATCTGCAGCAAAGACAGAGCTACTCCAGGGTGCTGCATTGCTACCCCTCTACTGATACATGGATTCTGTCTACTTGTCAAAATAGGCTGTACTCAGCCACAAAACTGGGGAAAACCCACTGCTAATTTAAGGAACTTCTGCTCCAGCCTCTGTCCCACAATCACAGGATATCCTGAGCTGGAAGGGACCCACAAGGATCAGCAAGTCCAACTCCTGGCCCTGCACAGGACACCCCAACAATCCCACCCTGTGCCTGAGTATGTGTCCAAACACTCCTTGAGCTCTGGCATATTTGGTGCTGTGACCATTCCCAGGGGAGCCTGTTTCAGTGCTAAACCACCGTCTGAATTATTTCCTGATACCCAACCCAACCCTCCTGACACAGCTCCAGCCATTCCCTCAGGTCCTGTCACTGGTCACCAGCGAGGATCCCCACTTGTTGTGTGAAGCCCTGCACCAGCTGAGACAGATGGAAAAGGTGGGAAAAGCCCACAGTCTGTTTCTCTGCCCCCATTAGGCTCCTCTCCTCTCCACAAACACTGAGTCACCGCTGCTTTCTCACCGTGTGTACACACATCCCTCTCCACACAGCCACTTACTCATCCCTGCCACCTCCCACCAGGGCCAGGAGTGCCTCAGCATCCTCAGCACAGGCAGAGCTCCTGGGTTTAAAGCAAGCCTTAACAGCCCCTCGAGAGCTCATTGACAGCCACTCAATCAATCCTCAGGAGTGGGAAAAGCTGGGGCTGTCCTCTTGCAGTGATGCAGCACTCACCCAGCTGCTGCCAGGGACAGAGCTCTGCCCTGCCCCACATGCTGATGGGCTGGTGGATGAGCTGCTCGATAGCAGGGATCGATCCTGTGCTATGGAAAGGTCACTGACTCCAGAGGCTGTAGAGCTGCAACGAGTTCAGGGATGGAAAACATCGGGGCACTCCTGAAATGCCAGTGTGTCAAGGAGCTGCCTGAAAACAGGTGTCATTTCACCTGCTCTGACCCCTGAGTGGTTGGCTTTTCCCCCCAGTTTTTTCATTTCCATGCCAGTTTTCAATTTTTTTCCCTCAATTCCCCCTCTTTTCCCACACGGGTGGCGGAGCACGTGGCCCACACACAGATTGTGCCTCCAGCTGTGACCCAGGACAGGCAGTGCAGAGACAGAACAAGGTCACTCCACTTCTGTGGCCCACTGTGTCACTGACCCCTCTGTCGAGCCTGCTAATAAGACCAGAGATGCACCATCTGCAGCAGGGATTTTTGCAGCCATCTGTCTGCTGGGAACTGGAGTGAGGCCACCAACAGGCCACCAACAGCCATCAAACAGAAACAACTTCCAGTTTCCATGGGGGCTGTGCCAAGTTGGCCGTGCCTGAAGTGATCTCTTGCCTCAAAAAAGCTCGTGCCATTCATGCCAGTGGCTGAGTAGGTGCCACCAAGGAGCAGCCTTTATTTGGGGGTTTTGAATGGGGAGTGGAGGGGAAATTCATTTCCTCCCTGATATGTAGCCCGAAGCTGGGATCACCTCCCTGTTACTTTTGCTCCTCTTTTCTTCACCGTGTTCCTCTCCCTCTTTCTCGCCCTCCCTTCTTTTCTGGTTCCCATTTACACTAACAAACCCTAGCTGGGCAAAATTCTGGGAAAGCTTCCAGATTGTCAGCCTCAGCGAGCTTATTCATCAGAAGTGTTTCATACTCAAGCTGGGTCTATGGATGCATGCTCCAGATGCCTTTGTCCAGAGTTCTGAATGGGAAATTTTCCGGCCAAAGCTCCACAAAACAGCTGAGCTCTGGTGAGTGCTCTCCACACAAGATCAGGCAGCCAGGACATGAGGAGTTTCTCTCCAGCATGGTGGAAAAGGACCACTTTGATGCTGCTCCTGTGTTTTAGAGACAATAATACTGCTGATTCCATTTCTAAGCACTCCTCCAGCTGCTGTCTATCAGAATGTACAACATTTAGGGCAAAACAAAGTGGGAGCCAGGAGATAATGTTGAATACAAAGTTCCTGAGACCATTAATAGGAAAGCACATTCACGTCCAGCAGCTATGCCTAAAATAAAAAGGACACACAGAGCGCTCAGGGCTCAGCCACGGGAATGCTGTGAAGTTTGGAAAACATGAAAACATGATCTACAGAGAAGAAATGGAACAAACTCAGCGCACCAGAGAGAAATTCTAGAGATCACTCGATCATGCTTTACAAATATTTACACAGAGAGACTCTGGATAGAGAGCCCTTCAGTCAAGATAAAGCTGGTCTCAGGATCACTTGGAAATGCATGTCCATCCTTGGCTAGCTCAGAAATACCCATTCAAGCCTCCCTTAAACATGTCCTCCCATTCCTGCTGATCGTTTTGGCCATAGGCATAAGGCAAAGAGTGGAATGAGAAATTAAACAGAACATATTTGAAACAGGTCAGGCAATTTACTGTCCTCAATAACAGTAAATATTGGAGGGGTAGCGGGGGAGCACAGTCCTGGAAAAAAATACATCATGTTATTCCAAATGGCTCTGGCATGCTCCAGACTGATTCAGCCTCATGTCTGAGCTTGGGCTTCAGATCCTGACCCTGTTTCTGATAGGAAAGAGAGGGTGAGGCTCGAACTCTTGCTCTTTAATCTTCTAGCCTAACTTTCCACTTGATCCTGACACCAGTGACCCCAGTAAGTCACCTACCGGCGCTGCTCAGTGCCGCCCAGCCTGAGGAAAAGCAGGAGAGGACAAGGACTTGAGCACATCCAATGATACCCCAGGCACGGAAAAACCTGAGTTCTAGATAAATGTTATCATGATCAGTCTTCAGCTGCCAAAATTAACCAGCCACTATGCACTGTCACAGTATCAACAAAAAAAAAGATGCATTTTTGCTCAGTTTTTACTCTCTTGTTTCTTTCCTCTATCAAAGAGCAGAAAAAAGTTATCTCAATTCAACGTCTAAATGGAATTTACCCTTTCCTTCCTGCTGAGAAGAAGCACTGCACAAAATAAGAGCCTCACACTGATCCCTTCTCCCAAAAGTATCACCAATAATACCCAACTGTACTCCCTGCAGCCACTCCATTAGGATTTCACAGACATTCACCTGGTTCTGATTTGTCTTTGCTTGGCCTCGAGCCATGAAGGTCTCAGTGTGTTTGCCATGGATTTAGGAGAGACATGGATCTCACGGGATAAACTCAGACCTTGTTCAAGGCAATACAGGGAGAAAATCCCTTGCACATCTCGGTCCTCCAGCTTAGAGTCACCAGAATGTATCCAACAGGAGCATGGGCCAATTGTTCATTAAAGCTTTGCTTCAAAATCCCTTCAGCCTCCATAAATGACACAATTTTAGGTTCCACCCGACCTGTGTACAGGAGCTGTCAGCAATGGGATGTACTGAGGGATCCCATATGCACCTGAAGCTGAAGGCAAAAAGCAGCTAAAAGGTTGGGGAGTTATTTAGATGATTTAAGGTTTAACGTCCTTAAGCTCCTGAAAAGTTCTGTCAGTTCTTCAGGCCAGATGTTTTCATGGCAGGTCACAGAGGTTTGGATGTTCCCAAAGAATTCCCTTGCAGCAGCATCTGCCTGCCAAGAGGCCGTGTGTGTCCACCTCGCCTCTGACAAGGTTTCCTGGGGTACACAAAGGCATCAAAACCAGCACGAGGCTTTTGGAAATGGAACAATGTCCCTACATGAGGGCATGGCACTAATTTCACTCTGCTAATTTCTCTGGCACCGAAAGGAGAGAATAATGCCAGCTAAGCCACCAGGATGACTTTCTGCAGGGCCCACTCATTCCCAGTTCTTCCTCAAGCACCAGGCACCCAAAACCACAGAGCAAACATTCCAGGATCCATGTAGGTCAAAAGACAATTACTTTCCCCAAAAAGAAGAGAAGAGAATGAAAGCCATACCTCCAAACAGAGACATAAATGATAATCAACAGCAAAAGTGTCAGCGAGGATACTCCACAGCCTACAATTAACGTGACAGAAGGGACCAGCACCTTTTCCATGTTCTGAAAGAGAGAAAGTGAGACATTAAAAAATAAGTTTAGCCAGTTCTACCATGAAAATTCCATGGCAAGAACTCTCCTGTTTGTTGGTGTGTCCACTCAGCTGACCTTCACATCACACTGTGCATAAAAACAAACAGGGAAGGAGACCAGGATCTGTTTCTCCTCGACCCAGCAATTTTTTTTTTTTTTGGACCTGCTCCCACAAACCAGTGCCAAGCCTGGGTAACAATTCTGAAAGCAGGCATGTGAAAGGTGTTATGAGAGGAGGATCAGGCTCTTCATATCCAGTGTGAAAGTGGGAAGATAATTAATGAAGCAATAACAGAACAATTACAAACGAGCTCTTCTGGGACGGCGGTGATGAAGGGTGGAGGATGAAAAGAAGGTGAAAATTTTCCACCAACCACAAACATTCATCTGGAAAAGGATGAAATGAAGCAAGGGAAGAAAAAACAAGATGTGTATCCTCCCCAGGGATCCACCATCCATCAATTCACTGCTCTTACACCACTGCACAAGGCATTTTTTCAGAGAAGGGGATCACACAGGCTGGAAAACCTGGTGTGGAATGGCTCTTTTTTCTGACTGAATACAAAAGAACATCAGCTCTTGCAACATCAAGAGCAAACTCACGCTGTAACCTCTCTAATGGAGCTCTCTGCATCCGGTGACTGCAACTACCCAACATCTGCCACACTGATATCACTGAACTCGCCCTGTCCTCAGCTCAGAGCGAGGAGCTCAATCCCACTTGGCTTTCCCTGCTGCAGGCATTTTTTCCCTCCCTGGCACGTTTCTTATTTCCACATCAGTGATCTCTGCTGGCAGGAAGGCAGAGAGAGGCAGAGTCCCATACAGAACAGACACCCAAGAACCCTCTGTTTAGGGTCACACTGTTTGCAGAGGACAGGGAGCCCAGTCGAGGTTGTCATTAGATTGGCACAGCACCAGCACCTCACACTTCACTCATGGAGATGAGATGGCTTCTGACACAGCAAGGGCTTAGCGCAGGAGAGAAAATAAAAAAAAGAAAAGTAAATTATGCATGAATTTGGGAATGAAACAGGCAGTCCTCTAAGGACTTGGCTACACCGTTTTTCTGGCAGGCATGAGGCTGCTCAGCCTGAACCTCCAGTCAGAGGGGTGCCACGGAGCTGAGGCTACAGCAGCTCTGTTCCAGGCTACTGAGCCTTCTGCAAAGTAAAATACATCAGGCAGGGCTCAGTGCTGGGTTTGAATGCAGCCTGGCCAGCTCAGCACATGGACAAACCAAAGCTGTGTCCACTTACTCAAGGCCCACAGTCACTACAGGGTTACTCCACAAAAAGAGATGAACAACCCTGATACACAGAGGTCAGAGCTGAATTGTCCCTGAATTTTTGAGGGTTTGGGAAAATCCTCCTGATTTGCTTATTTTGAACAAGGACACCTCTCCCAGCTGAGGGGAATTAATGAGGAACAAAACTTTCACCACTCCACTGCAAGGAACCCCTCAGCAGCTGTTGGGAAGGATGGAACAAGAACTTCCAAAATTTAGTGACACATTGTAGAAGTCTAGAAAAGAAGGGGATTAACGTGAATGTCTCAAACATGGATGGTCATGGGGCCAACCAAGAATTGCTGGTAATAACACACAGTGAGCAAGAACAAGGTGTGGCTGGAGAAGGGGCCATGCACAGGTAAGGCAGCACTTTCTGGGAAAAAAAAATCCTGTTCTGGCACCTGGAGATCAGTACAACTCAGCAAAGTACAGGCACGGGAATAAGGCTGAGAATTGGGCATGGACTATAGGATGGATCAAGACCACCCAAGATCCCTGGAGGCTCCAACCCACTTCCAGAAAGGTCTAGAAGAACAGACAACTGATTTGCATGGGAAGAGAGAGACTTATCTCCAAAGCAGAGGAAACTGATCTATATAAAGGTGCTCCCTGGGCTCATGGGCACCCCAGGACACCCCATCAGCTGGATCAATACTGGAGCCAGCACTGGTGATTTCTCTTTTTCCCTTTCCTTGCTTCTCCATTGTTTCTCTCTCTCCCTCTTTAATTCACCTCCTTTTCCCTTCCACTCCAACCCTTTATCCAAAACCCACTGCCATGTGCTGGCACCAGATCAGAAACTAACATAACAATTTCCACCCGTAATTCACTTATAAAACTTGGGACCCTTCTGACTTCTGCCATTCCTTTTGACCAAAAATGTTGGGTGCTTCCTTCCCCTTAAGGGTGGGATGTCACACACAGTCAATGGCTTGAGTGCCCAGCTGGCACCAAAAGGAGTACAGGTGGTCTGAGGGATCTTCACTGGGTGCAGACCAGCTACAGACAAGAAACCTGAGCCTCACCAATCCCTCCTGCATCTCCCTCTGCTTTGAGATTCCCAAAACGCTCAGGAAAGAGATGTTTCAGCTTTCCTGTGGATTCTTTCCCTAAGCTTTTACAGACACTTGGGTCACTGATTTTTTACATCAACTCCTGTGACTGTGCTCCCATCCTGAGAATTTACTCTTGCCAAATCTTCATGCAAGGTTAGAAGCATGTTTTTAGGAATGAGGTAAACATAAATTTCAATGAAAATATCAACGCTTTGATTTTGTCTTCCATCAAACAAAATTGAATTTGGACATCATCCAGGCAGGGTGAGTGCTGATACCGCATATTTTGCTCCTGATAAATTGAAATGTGGAAAGGACTCTGATTTAGTCAGGTAGGGTGTGGCAGGGATGGATGCAACGTCCTGGAGGAAGCCACAGCTTTGTCTGTCCCCTTTGCAGAATCCTGGTGGACAACCCTGTCCCAGTGCAGAGATGCATGGCTGGGACAAAAGCACTGTGGAACACAAGACACTCAGCCATGGATGGCTTCTTGCTTGCTCTCTCCAAGCTCTTTCCCAAGCCTTTCCCTCTCCCTGCTCCCCCCTTACGGCAATTTGAGTTCACATCACACAAACGGGGGCCTGGGATGAGCATCGATTGTGACATTTGATTTAAGTAGGTCTCATTTCACTGACTTTTCATGGGTAACTGGATAAAAGTGGGGGAGGAGCTCCATTAAAGCAAAGAAAGCCCAACATGTAACTCATTCCTGAACCATCAAGGGAATGGAGTTTGGTTTTTAAAAGATGAGCAGGCTGCATCCCTAAATCCCAACACTGCAACCCCAGCTGCCCTCCCTTCCACATCCTCCCTGAGATCACTCCACCTCAAAAGACCTCAGGTTCTCTCACTGCCTTCCCCATCCACTGTCCCACATCATCCAAAACCCTCTCAGAGATCCTGCAGCTAATTAAGGATCTTCCACATGTACTGGATCATTCCTAGCTCAGATGTTTGCTCCTACACAAGGCACTACAACAATGATGACTGGCCAAGATTAAGCCAGTTTTTAGGGTAATAACTGATGTCCATCTGCAGCCCATCCTACAGGAAAGACTCTGATCTGCACCTCCTTCTTCCTCCTACAAAATTTCACAAACCCCATGTCTAGAAGAACAGCTTTTGCTGAAGAGATGCCATGAAGCTCATCCCTCCATCCTACAGGAAAGGAATGATTGGTCCAGCCCTGATGGGATTTTTGCTGGCATTAGTAATGGGGATAATCACAAAAATCACTGGCTGCAGAAAGAAGAGAAGCTTGCTCCTTTAGGAATATTCAAATAATTCAGGTTGGAAAAGACTTTTAAGATCAGAAAGTCCAACCATCAACACAACACCACCATCACGTTCAACACTAAACCATGTCCTCCTCAAGTGCCACATCCACATTTTTTGATCAATTCCAGGGATAGTGACTCTGCTATTTCCTTGTTTCAATTCTTTACCACCTTTTCCATGAAGAAATTTTTTCCTAATATCCAATCTAAACCTCCCCTGGTGCAACTTGAGGACATTTACTGTGGTCTTAAGCAAGTCCTAAAGACTTAGGCCCCAGTATCTTAAGATTCTGTTTTCTTCCTTCATTATTAAGGTTTCTTTGTCCTCCCCACCTTCATTCTCTATCCACCACATCTTCCGTTCAGTAAACAAATCATAATTTGGGTTTTTTTTCTGACTAATTAAACCCCCTGACAGAAGGCGGTCAGATGCTGCAGGATCTGAGCCTTGCGAGGGAAATCTCCTTAAAGAAGGAAAAATGGGAAAATCAAGGTTGGTTTAAAAAATAAAGATGCTACCAACAGAAAAATGTCAAGGTAAGAGAAGGAACAGCCCTATAGGATTTTCACAGCATCAGAGCTGAGGAAAAAACTGGTTATTTGCAGGCCCGGAACAGGATCCCTACCTGCCTGGACTGGAGAGGAACTGCTGAGAGGGGCCATCCAAAAACCCCCTGAAACACAGAAAACGCTGTTTCTGTTTGGAGCTGGGAATAAAACTTTTCCCTGGGCCAGTCGGGAACAGAGCAGGTCGCTCTGAGTCGCAAGGGCTGGGATTCTGTCACCAGGCATGACAGGGGAGGAGGGAGGCAATCAATGACATCAGCCAGGATGGAAATAACGAGCGCTGCTGCCTGGGGCCACTCGCTGTCCTGCCACCTCATCGCTCTGCCTGGCAGGGCAGAAGGACGCTCCTCCTTCCCTTTACAATTTCACCTTGCTTCCTTCTTTTTCCTTCTCTTCCTTTCTCCCTAATTCTTGCTCTCCTTTGTCTTCTCTGTCTCCTTTCCTTTGGCTATTTCCCACGGCATAGTCTGCCTTTTCTTCTTGCTCTTAATGCATTTTTCCGGCTCTCCCCCTTTCAAATTCTCTGCATTTCTCCCCTTTCCTTCTCTGGCTTTCTGCAGAATGCTGTGAAAAGCTACTCGATTTGAGTTGTGCTTTTTCCATTACCCTGCTCTGGCTCCAGGGTCAAACAGGCTCCAATTAGAACAAAGTATTTCTTAATGCTGTGCAGTTTGCCCCAGACCTTACAACCAAGCTGTTCTTTCTGCTTTTTCCATCCTTTATTCCAAGAAAGGCTTGAACAAAGTCTTTATAGGCACAACATCACACCAATAAAATCACCAAAAAATTAAACCATTTATTCTGCTCTGAAATTAAACACAGGCACACGAGTTTTGAGTTTGGGGGGGATTGGGCTTTGTTTGGTTTTAGAAACGTGTTTGCTATTCATAATAGTTGCCTTGAGCCTGACTTCCTGCACATTTGAAATTAAAGATTCATGAAATCAGAGAATTGCAGGAGCTCCGGTTGCAAGGGACATCTCCAGCTTTGCAACCCAATTTGCTGCTTGGAGCAAGACCAGCACTAACATCAGGTGAGGCTGGTGATGGCTTTGTCTGGATTTGGGAATTCTCCAAGATGGAGAGCTCCCATCCCACAGGTGCCCATTCCAGAGCCACAACTCTCTACTGGAGACAGAGTTTTTCCTGAGGTCGCACAAGGGGAGGTTTAGATTTGCTATCAGGGAACATTTTTTTCACTGGAAAGCATTGGAACAGGCTGCTCAGGGAAGTGGTGGAACCTGCATCCCCGGAAGGGTTAAGGAAATGTCTGGATATTGCACTTAGGGACGTGGTTTAGCCATGAACGTGGCGTTACCACGTTAATGGAGATTTTTTCTCAACCTAAATTATTCCGTGCACCTCCCGAGCTAGTTTGTCTTTTCTCCCTTGTTAAACCACCAGGCACAAGCCAGAGGAATTTGGTTTTATAATTTTTGTAACTGTCCCACAGGCTCTGACCAGAGTGCCCTTTACATCTTTGCAAGACCGAGCAAGTCCCTCTCTGTCCCCTCACAGGTCACAGGCTCAAAGCAACCAGGCTCATTCCACTCTCCTGACACAGACCTGGACCAGCTGGGTGGGATTTATTCCAAGAATTGCACAGGAATGGTTTTGCTGTGCCACTGGCCCAAAGGCTTTTTATGACTCCTGTGAATTTTTTTTTAAGCCAAACTGTATTGATTTCACTGCTGGTTGGACAACTCTTGTCAAAGCAGGGAGAGAGGTGTCAAAATTGCTGGAAAATAATGCTTTTAGCAGGGCTTACAGAAGCAAACAGCTTCCAGAACAAAAGGTGTGTGTCAGTGCTGGAGAAAACAACTCAGGAGGGTTGAATGACCAAGAGGTGAATGTGCTCTTGTCAGCTGCCAAAAAAGCCCTCATTTTTTTAATCCTCAATTCAGTCAGATTCAGGATTTCTCATCCAGGCTCAGGCCCTGTGGATATCACATTTATACTTTGTTGGGATGGGAAATTTCCATGTACCCTGGGCCTGCTCAAGGGAAGGCTCAGTTTTCTCTCCCTGGACCAGCAATTTCCCACAGAAAGACAGGGAGAGAGGGAGAGCATGACACAAGCACTTCCCAGTGGATGTCAGGATTGGGCCAGGGGTGAAAGGAGATTTTTTTGGTGGGTCAGCCTTGTCAGAGGTCTACAGGGTTCACTCAACTCAAAGCAGATGAGAAGTGAGAAAGTATCAAAATATTCCTTTTTTCCCACAGAATCACAGAATAGTTTGAGTTGAAAGGGATCTTTGAAATAATCTAATTCTAACCCCCTGCATGGACAGGGACACTTTCCACTATTCCAGGTTGTTCCAAGCCTCGTCCAGCCTGGCCTTGAACACTTCCAGGGATGGGGTAGTCACAGAATTCCTGTACAGCATGTGCCAGGATCTCACCACCCTTACAGGAAAAAGTTTCTTCCCAATATTTAATATAATTCTACCCGCTTTCAGTTTAAGCCATTCCCCCCCACCCTCTCATTCTGTGGCAGCAATGGCAGTGCCCAACAACCCAAAATACAGTCCCATACTGGCTACTAAAATTAATTCTATCTGGAATTAAACCTGTAAAAAAGTCTTTCTCCACCTTTCTTCTAACACTTCAAAATAAGGTCTCCCCAGAGCCTTCTCTTCTCCATCATTTAACCTCTGAGAAGGGCTTTGAGGTCCCTGCATGAAGGTCACTTAGAGGCATCATTAATAAATCATCTTTTCACACCTTCTTTCAGCAAGATGTGACACCTTCCCAGCTCAGCCCCAGCCACTGAGAGCCAGGTCCAGAGGATTCCACCTTGCTTTGCTTCTCCCCTATCCAAACCACAGGCTTCCCATGTCAAAGCTAATAGTCACCCATTATCAGGAACACATTTGTGGAGCTCACATTTGTTATTTGGCTGGTCTAACAGGCAATTCTGTGTAATTACAGTGCACAAAAATCACCCAGAGAGGCGTCTTAACACGCTACTATTTATTAACAATCACTAACTCTTCAGTGGGTATTGAGTCCTCTCACAAGATGCAACGTGACAATTTGCTTTTAGTAAACATCTTTGAAGAAGTTTTCAGGACAGAGGAGTGGTCACTCAGCCTCTCCTTAATGGGAATTGTCAGGATAATTTCCTCCAGGCTGGCAGGGGATTACAGGAGTTAATAGTGGGCATTATGTACCTGCCAGTCAGCAATGCTCACTGCCAGGCTGGAACTCCCAGGCTGCTCTCCCAGAGCCTCTATGTCCAGTTCTGATGTCAAGGATGGAAGGATCAGGCCCATATTAACGCCGAGGAACTCTCTGCTCCTGACCTGACAGCTGTTCCCAAACGTTTTCACCATCATTCTTTAAAACACTCAAAGTTTTATTCGCTTTATTTGTCCCTTTCCGACTGCACCTCACTCAGCCAAGCTACTGAAATCCTGGTTTTATGGAGCTCTGATGTAGATCCTTGAGTCACTCTGCATCCCTCTGCCAGCTGTGGCTTGGGAAGCAGAGGAGGAGCTGGAGACCCCAAGGAGAAGAGCAGGGTCTACTCCCAGCTCACCCACAGGTCAGCTGTGGACACACACATCACTTAAGCCAATCTTTTCAAAGGCCTCTCAGCTGATCTGATTTAGGTGGCAAACACTGACTTTATCTTCTTGGGGGCCTATTTTGATCCCCTGGACATGGAAGGGAATAATACTGCCCCTCCATCTCTCTTCCAAAGCTTAATTCAGCTTAGATTCCTGCTGTGCTAATGCCTCGGGGGGTTCCTAGAGCTGTGTCACAACAATCAAGCACCAGGACCTTAATTCTCTGCTGTGCAAGACCTTTGGGAAGGATGGGGGAGAGACAGGACAGAGCTTTTGGCTTAACTGTTTGTGAGCTGGTCAGATGGCATGACTGGTTTTTAAACCTTTGCTTTCCACGCATATGGAAAAATCATTCTGTTCCAGCCTTTCCCTTTAAAGCATAGAGAAGAGAAAATAAAACCATTTTCCACAATGAAGCTGGCAATAATCAAAATGGCCAATTCCTCCATGGGCAGGAGCTTTTTGCTTCTGTGAAAACAGGGGCAGAAGTGAACTTTAATCATGCTGTGCAGCAGCACTGACACAGGCACTGCGGGAAACAGCAAACCTCAATCTCCCCGTGTCAGTCCTGGAAAACCAAATGCTCCAGGATCCACTCCATTGCCCTGAGATGAAGTGGTACAATGCAGGTATTCACACAAACATTCAAAGCAGAGGGGACTTGTCCATACTGCTCAGTGCAACATTAATTCTCTAAAACTCCTCGAAATGAGGTTGTGCTGAGGTGAGGGTTGGCTGCTTCTCCCAGGCAAATAATGGTAAGACAAGGGGAAATGCTCTCAAAATGCACCAGGAGAGGTTCAGTTTGGATGTTAGGAAAAATGTCTCTGTTGAAAGGGTGGTTAAGCATTGGGACAGGCTCCCCAGGGAAGCAATAGAGTCATCATCCCTGGAAATGTGTAAAAAACAGGAGCAGATGTGGCAATCTGAGATATGTTTAGGGGGTGTGGTGGGATTCAGTTGAAGGCTGGATTTGATGATCTTGGAGGTCTTTTCTAACCTGAACACTTTTATGATTCATGGACCATGCCACGTCCTGAACATTGCTGGTTGCCACAAGCTAAGACACATCCAAGGAGCATTATAAAAATTAAATATTAGGGACAATTATAGGAGCTGTTAGAGCTGCTCCTGTTCTGGAGCTGCCTCTGCAATGGAACTTACAATTATTATCATTATCATAATAATCATTGTTACTACTATCACTATTACCATTACTGGCATTATTTAACCATAGGGACATATGGTCTACAACCACTTTAAAAATGAGTCTTCTTTCCTGCACCCTCCTGCTTGGAATTGCCCTTTTCTTGGGCTACATAGAGAACAACCAGTTCAAATTCCAAAACTGACTTGGAAGCTCATGGCCCTCATCCCTTTCAGCTTCCCAGCTGAGCACCTTGCAGGGAAATGTGGTAAGATTTACACATAGCTAAAATAAAATAAGTCCATAGCAGACTGGGAATGGAAAATGAGAGTAGAATCCAGACTGTGTTTATCCTGATTTAAGCAGTATTTTGGTTCCGTGCCAGGCGACAGCGTTTCACCAAATTACTCCAAACTAGCCCGCTGTTTGTTTTACACTGTCAGTGGCGTGCTGAAGAGTGGTGCCAGAGCAGCAGCTCTCCCCACAGCATGGGCAAAATGTTCCTTCCCCTTTCCCCTGCATCCTGCCCTTTGGAGAGACCCCTCTGAGGAGTGGGGAACACCTGAGGTCTCAGTGTCTGCAGGATGGCTCCTGCCCCAGATGCTCAGATCACCCACCTGCCGACCATCATAGAGAGCAAATATCCACTGTCCCTTTCCCCCTGACTGCTGGCGAGCAGTCCACAAGAAAAACCTTCCTCCAAAGCACAAGGAATGAACACTTGGGCAAAGACTGCACAAGCCATGCCTGAAGCACCTCTTAAAACCTGCCCTTATCCAAGACCCTTTAATTCAGAGAATCAAAGAATGTCCTGAGTTGGAAGGGACCCAGTGGGATCATCGAGTCCAACTCCTGGCCCTGCACAGGACACAGGACTCCCCAACGCTCCCACACGGTGCCTGAGAGAGTTGTCCAAACACTCCTTGAGCTCTGCCAGTCTCAGGGCATTGACCATTCCCTGGGGAGCCTCTTCCAGTGCTCAACAACCCCCTGGATGAAGAATCTTTTCCTGATATCCAGCCTAACCTCCCCTCACACAGCTCCAGCCATTCCTTCAGGTCCTACCACTGCCACAGAGAGAAGAAATTGGTGCAGCCCCTCTGCTTCCCCTCATGAGGAAGCTGCAGACCCTGATGAGGTCTCCTCTCAGTCTCCTCTTCTCCAGGCAGAACAAACCTTAATTATGACCTGCAGATGCTCCCGTCCCTCACTATTCCACCACTGAAGATCCCTGCCCTGACAATGGCTCCTGACCCAAACTAAGGCTGAACCAACAGCCTTGGAGTAAAACACCCCCAGTTCATTGCCAGTCCTCAGAGGCTTTCAGGGCCTTCTTGGCTAAGAAAAGAAGATGAAGGGATTTCAGCCATTTGGGTTATTCTGTTGCTATGAGGATAATGACAGCTTTATTCCCATTGCAGTCTGAGGAGACCCTGGGATCCAGCATGTTTCCATCCCCAGCTGGTCACTGGGGCATCACTGGTGCAAATTCCCTCTATGAGAAGCAGAGATCTCCAAGCAGCCCTCGAGGAATCAGCCTCCAACCCCAACCCCCAACTCATTCACAGCTGAGTGATTGGAAAGCAAAGCTGTAACAGCCCCTGGATTTACAGCTGTACTGAGCTGATATAAACAAAATCAAAAGTGGCCCCAGCAGTCAGATATTCCCCACCTGGGGAGATGCTGGCATGATTGCCATGTTTAAAATGAGGAAAAAGAACCATTCTTCATGGAAAATGAAAGCATTGTCTCACTTGTGGGAAAAGAGGGAGTCATTTTGCTTTCACGGATTTCTTGAATATATTCTGTATATTCCTGTGGTGAGCAAGGCAGGTAGGCAGCCAGCAATGCAGCTGCAGGCTGAGTTTTGGCTGGCTGTTATCACACCCAGCATAATATCAGTTTCTTCATTAGACACTCCTCACATTCAGAGGGACATTTTGAGCTCAAATACTCCCAATTACAACTCTGACATTACTGTTCCACACATATTGCCCATTTTTGCTTAAAGATTACCAAAACCTTGTCAGCAGGTTTATCTACCCAGCTATTACTTGACAGCAAAAGTATGAAGGGCACAAACCTTTCATAAACTGCTTCAATTTGGGCTTAAATGAACATAACAATAATGACTTACTCATTTCCTACCGTGTGGCAATTTAAGGGCAACCTCAGCCTTTATGCAGGGCATAAAGGGCTCAGAGGTGAAGCAGATTGTCAAATTTACCTAAAGAATTGCTTTTCCAGGCCAAAGTACAATGGAGATGGGTGCAGAATAATAGAAGAAAGACAAGCAATCTCGCCTGACTCTTTGAACGCACCCTGCTCAGTCCCTGAAGTGTTTTGAAAAGGATGATAATCTCATTTAGCACTAATTCTGACTCCCACCCCACGAGCCCATGAAACCCAGCCTCCAGCACCCACTCGTTACCATTTTCAAACAAGCCCCTTTGTGATGCTCCCACGCCATCCTCCTGCCTTGGGAGAAGCTCCCCGAGCTCCCAGAGCTCCAAACCTCCCCTGTGAAGCCCTGCCTGGTGCAGTGCCCACAGCCCAACCCTGGCAGATGTGACCACCTCGCCATGACTAATAACCTTGTGCTGTTTGCACGGGCCCCCACGCTCTCCCCCATCCCGGCATCCTGAGGTTCCAGATGGAAAATTCAGCTGAATTTCCCACACTGCTGGGTCAGGGTGGCTTTGTGGCTCAGCATTGAGCAGGCTGGAGTGGTGCTGAAGCTCCCGGGTGGCACAAAACTGCAGGTTGTAAATATGAGATGACAGTGGATCGACAGCTACAGGTGGAAGTGGGAAGTTGTGGACAGACTTGGTGATTTTTGGCTTTCCCACCTGCCTCCAGCCCACTCCTCCTCCTCCCACCAATGTGCTGCCCCTCTGCCATGTTCCTGTCTTTATGCACAGCAAGGCACAGACACCAAGAGGATCTATATCACAGAATTCCAGGTAACAGTGGAAAAGACCTGACAAGCTCAGCTCACGCCTCAGCCTGATGCAAAACCATCAAAACCACCCCCAGCCTCTTCAAGAAAACTTGTGCTGATGGAGTCTGGGCTCTTGACTATCCCTGCAGTCAGAAGGTTTTCCCTTGTGCCTGAATTAAATACCTCACTCTGCAATTTGAGGCCAATCCCCAGCAGACACAGAAAGCAGATTATTCCCTTTCCACAGCCACCTTTCAACCCGTTTGAAGATTATCATCCTCTTTCCCCTCAGCCTTTTTTCTTTGAGGAAAGAGCCAAAATATCTCACAGAGCTCAGCCATCAGTGTGGAGGCACCACACCAAACATCTCTGACACATCGTCCCCTCCCACACGCCCTCCCACACTCTGGGCTGTGCCAGTCATCCTGCCTGGACCCAGAGCAGAGCAATCCCAGGCAGGTAACACTCGTGGTTCACATTCCTGGCCCTCAAATCTGCTCACAAGCAAGGCTGAGCACTACTTTCCAAGCTCTCAGAAAAGGGAAAAGTGGGAATTGGGAAGACCCTGGTGTCCTGGCTTAAATCCACACCTCCTTAGCAGAGCAGTAAGCTGTGGCAGGGTAACAGGGCAGCTGTCACACTTGCTAAGCTGCCTTCATGGCAACGAGCCATTAAGCACTGCAGCCCAGAATAAGCACCAAACCCCTCAGGAATGCCTGGACATGCAGCATCCCAGGCATTCTCCGTGAGGCTTTAATCTGAGCTGAAGAGAGGGGACCAAGCCCAGCCCCACTCTGCTCCTGGGGTCACTTGGTTAATGCCAGCGCCGCTCTCGCCTTTCCACCGAAGGGTGAATTTGGCTCGGCATTACTCACGCTCCAGCACTGAATCCCACAACAGCTTTAAGCTCCCAGCCACTTGATCCTGCTCCTCTCCCACGTCCCCTTCAGATGGAGAGATAGAGGAGGGTGATGCAGCATTTGCCTGCAGAAGAGTCCCTGCCAGGGCTGCGCCGAGCTCGCCGTCTCCGGCTGGCGGGGGCCGAGCCGCAGCCCCACGCTGCTGCAATCCCACCAGCTGGAGTTTTGTCAGGAGTTAAAGACCTGGGTGAATCCACCAGCGCTGAGCAGGAACTCGGGGAGGGAAGCTGTCAGCGGGGAATATCTCCTCAAGTACCCAACGGATCGACAGACAGCGAAATCTGCAGACAGCCGCCAAGGAGGTGGGATGCTGGATGACTGCTTATTATGCTGAGCCAAATCCTCCTATTATTACCTCCTGTGCTACCTGTCTTCTTCTAATATATTCAAGTGTTGTCTCTGCTAGAAGCACAGCACAGTGCTGAGAGGGAATTCCTATCCCACTCGTCTCTCATGCCTTGCCAGTGTATCAATCACTTATTTGCTAATGGGATCTTTTATTAGGTATCTGTGTATGGCACACAGCAGTGGCAGACTCCAGTCAATTCTGACAGCAGAATAACAAACCCAGGCTGCCTCTGGCACCTGGAGCACACCACAAGCTGTCACTGATCCCCTTCCTCTTAAAACCCGACATAAATCACCTCTACATCAACTCTGGGTCTTCTTCAAACTCAAATGAGATTTAACCCGAATTTACTCTGCAACACAAACTGACAGACCCCACGTCAGTGACAGAGCAACTCTTTAAAACCAGGTGATTTCCAGCAAAGCAAAAATGAAGGGACACAATTCAGTACTTTCTGTTAAGAGGGCACTTTGGAAAAATAATGGACTTCTCTCAAGTGGGGGTTAGACTGTAGGACGGCAAGTTTGGCCCCCTAAGAGCAACACACATCCTGTCTCCTCCTTAATCACATTAAGGGAGAGAGTATGAGGGGAAAACTGTCTGCCCAGCTGGTTCCTACCCTGTCTTCTCCATTCTATCCATGCCTGCTGAAACTCAGGAGGGCTAAACTGGATTTAGTGACAAGAGCCTCCCTGCTGAGCACAGCAAAGAGCAGCCTGTGATTTACAGAATCACCAGCTTGCTCCTACAGGCTGCCATGGACCTCGGGGAAAAGCACCCCAGAGACAACACAGCAGCTGCTCCTGCTGTGGAGCAGGAGATGGGCAAAGCCCAGAAATCCCCAGCAGCACTAGACCACATCCTTCCCCAATCCCAGCACAGAGCTCTCCTGGGATGAGCAGGAGTCCAGCTGGAATGGCCCTTTGCCACTCCCACCTTGGCATCTCTGCACCCAGGGAGAGTTCAGTGGCAACACAACAAATTCCCAGGAAATCTTAGGCAACATTTCCAGCTCAAGAGGCACAATCAGCTCCTAAGAGACACTCTACACACAGCAGCATCCTGGAGAGGACGGGGTGATTGCAGGAAGAGGTGCCAGCATCGCGAGCGCGGGAGCTCGCAGAGGATTTGGACCTCAAAAGCCCAAATGTTCGTGGCTCAGCAATGTTCACCCTGGCACAGCTCCTGCCAAGCGGGCAAGAGGAGGCTCCTAATGCTCTGTCAGGGAAATGACAGCACTTGGTGCTTCCTGGAGCACCCTTCAGGCTGGGGGCACTGTGCAAATATGGATGCACAGAGCCCGGGATGTCACCTGCAAGGGTGCTGCAGCTGGAGAAAGGGAAGCAGAAAGCAAGGAAGTGTTCAGCTCAAGGTCACAGTTTCACTGACAGGCACAGAAAAGCTCTGGCTGTAGCCTCAATAACACACCCAAATACACCAAACTCTTCCCTAAAGCCCCATAAAACCTGACCAGAGTTTGATGTCTCAAAGCCTGGCAAAACTGAAAACTTCCCTTCCTCAGAAAAGTCCAATTTTTGAATTAAAGAGTTAAAGTTGCAGAAAAAGCAGAACCAATATTAACTAAGCCTGGAAAGTGTTGTGAACATGAGAACTGTCAGTTCTCAAGGTATGCAAAAGGCTTTGTTCTCATCCAGACTCCACATTTCACGTGATAAATGATGGAAGAATATAAATGTTAAAATGTTCACCTCCAAATGAAGTTCTCCAGTCTTATCTAAATAAAACCAACATAATTTTCCATCAAAATGTTGTCAGAATTGCTACACTCTTACAAAATATTTGATTCATAACATCAACTTTTTTTTTTTCTTTTTTTTCTACTGGGAAACCTGGATCTCCTTCCCGTGGAAGAGAGGCCCTACAGAATTTTAGGAGCTTAAAATAACCCACCTTGTGTGTGTGCACTGTCCATGAAGTACAGAGAGATCCTGCAGCACAGGACAATCTTTTCAGGGGAAGATCCTTGGGACACAACAAGATCTTTGAAGGTCCCTTCCACCCCAAAATGGGAGGTTTTGAGGGACAAAAAAAAAGAAATATTGTGAGTTTAGAGAAGAGCTTTCTCCCCATGGGTAAGAAGCACACCAGGAAAGGTGCTTCCCATTCTTGCAAACTGGAGATAACACAGAACAAAGCCTCTTGCAACATCCTAGGATATAAATCTTAGAATCATCAAGGCTGGAAAATATCTCTGAGGTCATCAAGTCCAACCATCAACCCAGCACCTGAGTGCCACATCCACATAACTCTTGAACACTTCCAGGGATGGTGACTCCACTGCTTCCTTGGGCAGCCTGTTCCAATGCTTGATCACCCTTTCCTCAAAGAAATTTTTTCCTAATATCCCTAAAACCCCCGGTACAACTTGAGGCCATTTCCTCTGATCTCATAGGTCAGCTCACTGTGGACACTCAGCTGCCTGGCCAGCACTCACCCAGGGCCAGATATGCTACAAAAAAGCCCACAAAACTCAATAGCTGCTGGTTTTGCCTGTCAGAAAACACCAACATGGAAGTGAGATGTCCCAAAAATTCAGTGCAGACATAAGAAACTCAGCACCCCTACAAGTTCTTGCTACCAGCTCCGCATCTTCATCAAGCCTAGGAATGAGAGGAGAGCTCAGATGCCTCTCTCTGATCAGTTTTCTGCAGGCAGGACCAGTAAGGAGGGGGAGAGACAACAGAAATGCATTTGACAAGTTTTACTCCAGCCCTAAGGGCTGCACAAATCACAGAAGCATCAGTTTGGGTTGGAAGGGACTTTAAAGATCATCCAATTCCAACCCCCTGGCTGGACAGAGACACCTTCCACCAGACCAGCTTTCCCAAAACCCCATCTAAGCTGTGCTTAACCAAGCTTTAAAGCTTGACTGACTTTACAAAGGCCAAGCACAAGGTGGAAGGCAGCAAAGACAACACGAGCCAAACTCAGATGAGACAACCAAAGAGTGAAAGGCTTTGCTGCTCATCCTTAGGCTCCTGCTCTACTTCCTCCCCACCTCCAAAAATTGCCAAAATATATTAAAAAAACGACCACTCCAAGCCTCACATGCAGCTCTGTGGTTTCCTTTTTCCCTCATTCTCTGTTAGCACAGCTACTGTGCAGGTGTAGCACCACAGGCATTGCCCTTCCAAGACAGGCAGGGTATAAAGCTAAAACAAAAAGACAGTCCCAAAATGCTTGTCTGTGTTCTTTAATTTAAGAGGTTTTAATCTTTCACGATGGTCAAACAGCAGTTGTGCCAAAGCAGAGCATGAGGCTGCCTCTGTCGAGTGGAAGCAGCAGGGGAAATCAAGCAAAAAACTGAACTCCAGCTTTTGAGATGGATCCATCACGGTTTAGGGATGTCTGTCTTCCAAACTGACTCAAAATACAGCACTTTCAGCCTCCAGCTTCACTGAAATCAAGGAAAACTGCTTTCTTTCCCCACTACACCAGCAACTCTCAGGTGCCAGCCCAGGCAAACTGTCCTTGGCCAGTCCGAATCAGCAGCAACACTCGTCCCAAAAGCCTTTTTTCACTGCAAAGGAGCTGTGCCCATACCAGGGTTACAAATATTTCAAGCTGCCAGGGCCAAAGGCTCCAGAAGGGAGATTTATAGCAATAAATAATATTAATGACACAGGCGGACGGAGCTTCTTGTCCTGAGAGCTCCAAAGGCACATGAAAAACTGCACCATAAATGTCACCACCGCAGACACCAACGATGACGAGATGCCACCTCTGGGGACGGGAGGCAACGTGGGCTTGTTCAAAATGAGATTTGGGGAGGAAAGCGAGGGAATGAGGAGCTGGATGAGGCACAGCCATTCAAGCTCACAGGGCAGGCACAGGCAGGAGATGGGTCCCAGCTGGTTCAGCCAGGGTGGTGCTCCCCATCATCATCAAACCCTTGGACTTGCTCAGAGGATTCAGGAGATATCCAAGCCCCAGTTCTCCCCCCAGCACAGCCAAAGGACTCATCCTGATGCTCATGAGTGGACTCAAGGCTGGGAAAAAATGAGCTGGGAAAACATAACACAACCAGCAGCCAGAGGAGTTGGAAAGAGGGCAAAAGAAGCAATTTTAGGCCTAAACCCCAAAGGAGCAGCTGTGAGTTTAGTTGCAGATATAATAAAACATGCCTGGGGGAAGGAGCTGTATCCTCCTGCAGCCAAGCCCACTCTCAAATGCAAAAATACTTGCAGGGATGATAAAGGGCTGACACCCACTCCGTGTTATCCAGATAATACTGAAACACCTGGAGCTGAGGGAGCAGCAGCATCTGGCCACATCAGATTAACCATTTTTTCCCCAGGTTGCTTAATTAAATAATACCAAGCAGTGTGTGAACATAAAATCTACATAAGAGAAACTTCTGTGTTAGCCAAGGCAAAGATTCCCTTTGCTTTTCCCACACTGCCTGATCCTCTGCCCACTTCCAGAAGATGGATCAGCAGAGGACCTTCACCAGCAGCTCAGCTGCACATCTGGACTCGCCTCATTCCAGGCTTTGCCTTAGAAGCCTCCCTGCAGCAGAAATCCCAATTTATTTTCCCCAGCCATGCAACCTCAACAAACTTTGTCAGGATATCTTGGAGTCCTTCCTGTGCAGGGCAAGGCTCGCTCATTGATCACAACCTCTGGAGACAGACCCTAAAGCTGCTGGAGCTTGGGGTGAAAGGTGAAGCCCTGCAAGCTCCCAGGGCAGGTGACAAATCCCACCTGGCTCACCTGAGATCACCCTGTCCATCTCAAGAAGGCTGGAAACTCTCCTGGAGAGCACCAGCCCAGCAGCTGCTTCCCTGCCCACTTGGTTTATAGTGGCAGGACAAGGAAAAAACAGCCCATGGAAGGAGATTGGGAGCAGGGATGCCAGGATTGATGCAACCAGCTGCTTCCAGAGCCCCTCCAAGCGGGAACACGCTCCCAGCCCTACCTCTGAGCATCCTTCAGCCATAATATCTCTACCTGAGACCACAGAGTTGGTGCCTCTGTCCAGAGGACCCCCAAAGCTGCTCTGCCCAAGAGCCCAGAGCCCATTTCCCAGCCCTGTGGTGGCTGGGCCTGCTCGGGGCCCAGGCAAACACAACCAACACTGTGTCTTTAAAACCACTTCAGTGCAGATGTTGTTTCCATGGTAACTAGTGGACCAAATACATTAGTGTTTCTAATAATAAACCAAACCTTCATCTTGGAAAATGTGATCCCCCCTCTCCCTTTACCATGCTCACCCTTCCTTTCTTCCTTTCCCCTCCCCTTTTGCCGAATTAAGCCAGCATTTAACAAGCAAGCCATAATTAGTAAATAATTGCAAGGGCCCAGTAACTCCCAGTGCCCAGGCAGATGGAGAAGCTTTAGGTGGAGGAGGGGGTGGCTTCACTCTGTGAACCTGGGAACTGTCCAAAAAGGGATGAACTACTTAAAAAAAAAAAAAAAAAAAACAAAGAAGGAAAGAAAACCAAATTCAAAAGCACAAGGTGGAAGAGAGGAGCCTGCGAAGCGTCTTTTGACCACCCCAGCGCCGTCTTTAGTGACCTGGCACCCTCCCCGTGCTCTGACTCAGGGTGCAGCCGCCCAGCGATAATTTCTAGGAATCTCGCACTTTTTTTTCCGGAGGCTCCGTCCGAGACGCGGCACCGACTTCGTGTCCCCGACAAGCGGCCAAAACTTCACAACTCCTCCCCTCCACGCTCCCCGATTCCAGAGTGGGAACCCCGCCACACACACACACCCCCACACACACACACCCACACACACACACCCCAAACTGCGTGGGGTAGCGGGAAGGACGCCGAGGCGGGGATGGAGACAGGCGGGGAGAGAGGGAGGCGGAGCGGGGCGATTCCGCCCCCCCAAAAGAAGCCACGTGCGAAAGATTCCGTGCGTGGGGAGCCCACGGCAGTGAACACGCCTGCGGGGGCCGGCGGCTCCCCACACTGAGCGGGATTCACGTCCCAAGGCACGGCGCAGGGATGGAAGGATGGATGGGGAGGACGAGGGGAGCAGCGCGGCAGCACCCGCGGTGTCCGCGCGTGTGTCCCCAAAGCTGCGGTCAGGGTCGGGGGGAAGGAGAGAGGAAGGACGGCGGGGAAGGAAGGGGGAGGGTTATGCAAAGCCTCACGCTGTGTCGCCACGGTCCCGGTGACACCGGACTGCAGCAGCAGCGGCAGCGCTCGGGGCTGTCCCCGCCGAGCCTCCGCGGTACCCGAGAGCAGCGCGCCGGGGATGCTCCGCTGCATCCCGGGCGCGTCGCCTTCCCTCCCGCTTCATTCCGCCCTGTCCCCCGCGTGTCCCCACGCCTCCCCGGCCCCTCCGCTCCTCCCTCCACGGAGCCGCCAGCGGGACTCACCATGTCGGGGCTGAGCTGGGCTAAGATGGCGAAGGCGGAGAGCCGGTCACACAGGCACTTGGTCCGGGAGGCGTCGAGCGGGACCGTTCGGCAGCCGCGCCAGGACCAGGCGCCGGGCGGAGAGGCGGAGGCGGAGGCTCTGCTGGAGGGAGGAGAGCAGGGAGGGAGGGACGGGGCGGCGGAGCGGGGAGAGAGGGAGAGCGGCCGTCAGGGCGGGCGGGGAGCGGGCACCGCGCCCCCCGCCGCCCCCATCCCACCAACCCCCCAGAGGACCTGCGTCTCCATCCTGGTCCTGGTGCTGGTCCGTCGGCGGCTCCCCCGCCCCGCTGTGACCCCTCCATCATCACCCTCACATGTGAACGGCTCCCTGCAGCCCCCGGGCTGCCCGTTCTCACCATCACCCTAACCCTACAGCCCTGCCCCACATATTCCATATACAACCCCCTAACCCTACAGCCCTGCCCCACATATTCCATATACAACCCCCTAACCCTATAGCCCTGCCCCACATATCCCATATAAACCCCCCTAACCCTATAGCCCACCTATCCCACGTGTTCATGCATAACTGCACTGCCTCATCCCACACAGCCACCCCATGGATGCATAACCCTTGAGTCCTGCCCTACATATCCCATATACACCTTTCTAACCCTATAACTCTGTCCCATGTGTCTCATATAAACCTTCCTAACCCTATATCCCTGCCCCACATATCCCATATACACCCCCCTAACCCTATAACCCTGCCCCACATATCCCGTATACACCATCCTAACCCTATAACCCTGCCCCACATTTCCCATAAACACATCCTTAACCCTGTAGCCCTGTCCCTCATGTCCCATATACACCTCCCTAACCCTATAGCTCTGTCCCACATATCCCACACACACCTTAACCCTACAACCCTGCCCCACATACCCCATATACACCTTCTTAACCCTATATCCCTTTCCCACTTATCCCATACACATTTTCCTAGCCCTATGCCCAGTCCCACATGTGCCATATACATTTCCTTAAGCCTGTAGCCGTGTCCCACTTGTTCCATATACACACCCTTAACCCCACAGCTCTGCCTCATTTATCCCACATACCTGTGCACAACTTTCCACCAACACATGCATGCACAACCCTAAAGCCCTGTGACACCCACCATATTGATCCACACGTGGGACACATGGATAAATAATCCTACAGCCCTGTCCCTACACAGCCTGAACACACCTCCCCATCCCTACAGCCCTGTCCCACATATCCCATTTATGGATATAAAACTATGGACCTAGAATACACCTCACTGCCCTCACAGCCCCATCTCTCACCCCATACACCTCCAAGCCCCTGCTCCACACCCCATAGAGATGGGTATCAACCTCCCCCAGCCACGGGAACCCCAATTCACAACTTCACCCCTCCCTTGTTCCTTCTCCAAAGGTCAGGCCAGGACCCTCCCGAGCCCTTCCCCACATTCCCAGAGCTCTGGGCATGGCAGGGATATTCCTCCCTCATGGCCAGAGGGACCTGAAGACATCAAAGACACAGATCCCTGCTTTCTCCTGACATCCTTTCAGCCTGGGGAAAAGCAGCAGAATGGGGAAGGGGCCATAGATGGGGAAGTCTCCATGGTCTTCATTCCACAGGGGGGGTGGTTTCATCAGGGAAAATGATTGCAGCCCCATCTCTGTGCAAGCACAAGGGTCTAAGCCAGGGAAAAAGGGAATCTGCTGCTCTGCCTCATGTGCTGAAGAGTGTGCTCATGTGCTGGGGACCCAAAAACTGTTGTCATTTTCCACCCATTGCTTCTGTGTCTTGCCCAGTCCTATCTCCTGGGATATGGTCACTCAGGGAGTGCAGATGCAGAGAGCAAGGGCTGAAATTCAGTAGATGGGGAGATCGGCATCCCTGTGCATAACCTGGGCTCCACAGGAGCCTGAGACAGGATGTGGAGGCAGAGCAAAAGGGCCATCTGCTTTCACTGAAGGGACATGGGGAAAGATGTCCCATCTCCCCAGCTGACCATCCTCAGAGGAGGGGACCTCGGCAGCAACGCCAGCAGGGAGCCCACGGCAGCTCCAGATGGAGCCAAGCTGCTCAGCAGCCTTGGGTGCATCACAGATGGCCTGGACAGCTCCGTGCTGCTGGCTCCAGAGACCTGCCCTGAGTCACAGACAAGTTCTTTGCAGGTCTTGACCTGCTCCTCACACAATGATTCCGAGCCTCCCTCCATGTCCCTGCGCCACCATGGCCTGGGTGACAGAGCACCAGCACGTCCTGCTCTCAGTGTCCCCTCACATCCTGTTCAACATGTGACACTGAGCCTCCCTGAATTGTTTCTGGTTTGGGTTAGAGCACTGTTCATAGTTAAAAAAATAAAATCATAAAAAACCCCAAGTTAATTTTACTGTAGAAGTTGTAGGCAATACACAGAACCTTTTTTTTTCCCTGGTACTCATCCAGAGCTTTCTAAATATCTGGACCCTACTAAATGTCTGAATGTCCCATCCCTGGGAGTGCCCAAAGCCAGCTTGGAAGGGGCATGGAGCAGCCTGGTCTAGTGGAAAGTGTCCCTGGCCATGGCAGGGGGTTTGAACTAAATAATCTTTAAGGTCTCTTCCAACCCAAACCATTCTGCGATCCCGTGGTTCTCCATCCATCTATCTCATGGGATATAAATCTGTCTTCTCTGGATCAGCAGCTCTTCACATGATTTTCTCTGAGCTGTCACATCATCTCTTGGAGGCTTTCAGACCCTGGCATTGTTCTTTGCTCTCTTTCATGCACCTTCTGACATCCTCCAACACCCTTTTTGGAAGGGACCAGGAGATCCAATGCCAGTCTCATGGGAAATCTGAATTCTGTATTCTCCCTTCTACGTGCTGCTCATACTTCCAAGATCTGCATTATTGAGTTGTTCTGTTTATCCACTGTCATCGAGAAAAATGCCTTATTTATGATGTGTACAAATAATGATAAATTCCCAGACTCCAACAACCAGTTCTGTATTCTCCTAGAAAGTATTAATTTAGCTTGACAAAAATCTATTTTTCACAAGTTGATTGCTATTAATGCCTCTGTTTTAATGAGCGTGCTATTATTCAATTATAATCATAATATTACCCACAATCCCTAAATTTTTGGATCCCTTTTCAGATGGATATTGTGCCTAAGACAGATGTGAGGCTGCTGTGCTCACACACACATGCTTCTCTCTCCAGATTTGGGGAACTTTTCCACCTTTCTTTTCCTAAAGAGCAATGATCCCAAATTAGTCTTAACCTGCTCTTTTAAAACCCTCGCATTCCAAATTGCTCTGTCTTGTTACTCTTGCACACATCTCACTTTGTTGGATGATGTATAGCAGGTTTTCCAGCTGCTGGTGTAATGAAAAGTATTTCATTAGGCTGGGATGTGGATTAAGGAACCAGGCTCTCTTCCAATTACAGAATACAGGCGTTTATTGAAATTCCTGCATTATTATAAATAAATCTGTCATTTCGAGCTAGTAACAAACCAATACCATCAGGATTTATTATGGGTTTAGTAGACTCTGAATTTTGCTTTTTATGCAGCTTTGCTGGTCTGAAGAATAAAATTCCTACACTTTTCCTTTTTTTTTCCTCTTGTATTTTTCAAGCTTTTAATTTGCATTGCTTGCTGTCAATTTATCCTTTGTCTAGATTTCCACAGCAGCTTTTACTTTCCCTCTATAACAGACTGTTGTGTTGTTTGGTTTTTTTTGTAGGTATTGGTGCATTTGGCTTGTGGTGGGTTTTTTTTGCTAGCTGAGTGGTTTTTTTGTGCTCTTTTTTGTTTTTGGGTTTGAGGATATCTAGAAAACTGCTTTTAAAAGGCTCCTAATTATATAATTTTGGATGCATAGAATGGTTTTGGAAGGGACCTTAAAGATCATCTTTTTTCAACCTCCTGCCATGGGCAGGGATACCTTCCACTAGACCAGACTTTTCAATGTCCCACCCAACCTGGCCTTGGACACCTCCATGGATGGGGCACCCACAATTTCTCTGGAAAACTTGTGTCAGCACCTCTCTGCTCTCACAGGGAAGAATTTCTTCCCAATATCCCATCTCACCCTGCTCTCTGGCAGTTTAAAGCCATTCCCTGTGTCCTGTCACTCCAGCCCTCGTCCAAAGTCCCTCTCCAGCTCTCTTGGGGCTCCTTTGGGCACTGGAAAGGGCTCTGAGATCTCCCTGGAGCCTTCCCTTCTCCAGACTAAACAACCCCAGGTCTTCCAGCCTGTCCTTTCATCCTTATCTCTACCCTCAGCTTTTTTCTGTTTAAGCAGCCTTTCCCAACAAATAAAAATGCCTAAATCTCCCCTTTCTGGAGCATCACATTTGTGTACATTGCCACACACAGACACCCCCTGCCCCAAGGAACCACAACTCTCTTCAGATGTGGGAATACATTTGCCCTCACATCACTTCCAATCCCAAAGCCCAGCTTTACTCATTTACCAGCTTTCAAAGTAGACTAAGACAGATCTGGGCCATACATCAACAGAAGTAACCTCATCCAAAAGAAAAGAAAAAAAAAAAAAAAAAAAAGAAAAAAGAAAACCAACAAAAACAGGAAACCCCAGGGAAAGTATCAGAAAACAAATAACACTCCCCAGATGCTGTGCCTGGTCTCACACTCCCATGGCAGAAAAGCTGACAGAACAGCACTGAATGCAATATCAGGATAAAATCTATCCAGGGCCAAAGCCACACTTGGCACAGCCTGAAAACCATTTCTAGATACACACAGAAAGTGCACAGCGATATTGAGGCAAGAAAAAAATTAAAAATTAAAATAACCACCTTTTGCTCTTCAAAGACCTGGTCTGGTGCCTGCTTATTTATCCTGTTGGACTCAAAGAAAGCAACTGGATCAAAGCCATCCAGTTCTTGCTTTAAAAGCTGCTATAAATCACATAAAGGATGGGTGATGTGGATGTGCTGAGTCAGGAGCTTGGTGTAAATCACCTCAGAATAAGTCCAGCTACATCTTTTAATGGGAAACGAAAATCTGGTCTTCATTACTAACAGTTATTATTAATTAATTAGTCATTACCAGTCATTAAACCACTCAAATGCTCCAAAGACCATGTTCATTCCTCTGGTTTCAATATCCTCAGAAGAATAACTTTTCTTTCATCCTTTCCTTCCTCGTTGCAGATCTCCCTAATTACCTCTTCTCGTTGCCCTGCAACCCTTTGGATATGAACACCTCTGCACCCTTTGGGGATGGAGCTTGGAGCTGGGTTAGAAAAACCTGTTGGGAGGTAGGAGGATGTGGCAGAAGAGCCATGAGTCTCTTCTCACTGATTCCCAGTGTGGATGTAGAATCCTGGAATGGTTTGGGTGAACCCTCGTTCACCTCGTTCCAGGCCCCTGCCATGGGCAGGGACACCTTCCACTATCCCAGGGTGCTCCAAGCCCCGTCCAACTTGGCCTTGGATAATTCCAGAAATGGAGCCCCTATTCTGGGCAACCTCTGCCAGGGCCTGGTGAATTTATTACTTGCATCTGATCTGAATCTCCTCTCTTTCAGTTTTAAATCATTCTCCCTTGTCCTGTCCCTCCATCCCTTGTCCCAAGTCCCTCTCCAGCTCTCCTGGAGCCCCTTCAGGCACTGGAGCTCCATCCCTTGGAGCATCTCCATGATTCATCCAGCACCTTCACCTAGTTCTGCTGTTGGAAGTCCCAGAGTTGGATTTGTTGTTCCAGCTGAGATCTCACAATAATTCCTTGTGATTTTGGGTTGTCCCATTCATGGTTTGTGACTGTTTGAGCCTGTCCAGCATCACCTGCTGCAGATCCCACACTCAGTACCACTAAGAAAGATCTAATGGGATTTCTCCAAGGTCCAGGGAAACACATCTGAGGGAGTTTGGGTCTTGCTGGTTGCAGATACCTGCCCAGGAGCCAAGCTGGGAGAGCTGGGAATGTCCAGATAGAGTTTGGTTCAACCATCAAGTATTACCAAACGCCTCATAGTTCAGTGCAGACTTGAAATCCTTAAACTCAAATTTCAAAATTCAATCACTGGATTTTGCCATCTAAAGATTATTTCACTGGCAGCAGTTCAAATTACAAAGCAGATAGATTGAAAAAGGGCATGCTTCACATTTGAATGCAAAATTCATTCACTGTGGGCCTGATTAAAAGCTCTGGAAGACAATGGGCTATTAATGAACAGGTCCATAAGGGGAAGAACATTTGTGTGTTCGTGTGCGCCTGCCTGTAGGTTCAGGTTTCATTTGTAAAGCAGTAGAAAAGCCTTTGATTCTGCCAAAAAATACACTGTGTTTGTGCTGGGAAATCCATGCTCAAAGCTCAGAGGCAAAGAAAAAGAGCAGAATTTGAGTTCTTCACAAATATTGAATCCAGGTACACTAATAAGGGAGCGGAATTATTTCCAGGCGGTCTCCAGAGTGGAGGCAAGAAAGAAGAAACTCTACTAAAGGGAAAACGTGGGCAGAATATTAGAGGAGAGTGTAGTCAGAGTGATTACAACCCAGTCAAAAAGGAATTGTAGAAATCCCCAAACCAGACTGGCGTGAAAAACGTTGTATGGGGAGGGTGAGCAGGGAACCTGACAAGTTGGTTCTGTCTCTAACGTCCCTGGTCAGATTCATCTCCAGTGTAATTCCAATGATGCTGCACAGGAAAATGTCTCACCATATGTTACAACATGACTCTGAACATCATTTGAGCACTTGATGGGGAAAAGCAATTAAGCACTGTCTTGTAGATTTAAACAGGAGCTAAGCACATGCTTAAGGACTTTCTCAAACAGAAATGCTGCTCTGAACAGGAATTTGCACAAGTGGAGAGCTTTTGTTGTAAGAAGAGCCACAGAGCAGAGAGAGTTTTTAAAATTGGGGTAGATGTTTGAGATCTGAGAAATACCAGGAATATTCAGAAGTTTTTTCCAACCCAAACAGCTCTCTGGTTCTCTGACTGTTCTTGTTTCACGTGGGCCATTCCCCCTTCTCCAACCAGGCGAGTGCTTGGCATGGGTCCAGCTGGCAGATTGATTATTAATTTGGAGAACAAACCAGAGATGAAGTCAAAGTTAATCCTTTTTGTGGGATTCCCAAAAGCAATTTTCATTTCCAGCCAAAGGCTGCCCCAAAGCGCCTTTCAGACACTTTGGCTCTGCACAATAGCCCGGGACACAAAAAAAAACCCTGCAATTATATTTCTGCAAAAAGTGTGTCAGAGTCACTGGTTGTGCAGGACCTCAGGACTGAATTAAAGAGTGGATGGTTCCTAAGAGAAAGGGACATGAAAAAGCTTGCAGCTTTGGAAAAAAAATAGGCTGATTAAAAATAAAATAAAATAAATCTTTGATTGGCTGCTAAAGCAGTTACAAAGGATCTCATCCCAGAGAGGTAAATGCTGAAATTCATTAAACACTAAGCTAAATATGGGTTTAAATCAATCTTTAACACTGCGGCTGCTTGGAATGTTTTGGACACCATCAGTACCAAAGCAGTGATCACTCTTTGCTTAGTTGAGACCTTCCTAAGAACTAAATAAAACCAGCAAAACCCTTTCACAGGGGTCATTCTGTTATCCAAGAGATAATTTTCCCTTTCTGTGATCAATCCACTGGTTCAAAGACAGGCTGAGCTCTCAGTTATGCTGCTGAAAATCCTGAGAGACATCTCACACCTCCAGCAAAGGCAGTGTAGGCTTATTGGAGCAAAACCAAACCTCCTGGAAAAATCCTGCACTTCTAAGCCTCTGAATTTGAAATGTACCACAAGTTTGGTAAATCCATGCGGCTCAAAATGAAATCTGAAGTTCCAATGAAATAAAGGACAGCCCAGCAATTTCCCTACATTCATTTAAGGAAATCAACCCTATTTAGCTCAAAGCCAAGAAAGCCAAATGTGTCCTGGGCTCCTGGGCTGGATCCCCATGGTGTGGGCAGGTCAAGGGAGAGCATTCTCCTCCTCTGCTCTGGTGAGACCCAGCCTGGAGCGCTGAATTCAGTTCTGGGATCCTCAGCACAGGGAAGATGTTGGAATAAGTCCAGATGAGGCCGTGAAGATGTTCCAGGGGCTGGAGCCCCTCTGCTCAGGAGCCAGGCTGGGAGAGCTGGGAATGTCCAACTCCAGGGAGACCTTAGAGCCCCTTCCAGGGGCTCCAGGAGAGCTGGGGAGGGAATTTGGACAAGAGAATGGAGTGACAGGGCAAAGGGAGTGATTTAAAACTGAAAGAAGAGAGATTTAGACTAAATAGAAGGAAGAAATTCTTCCCTGGGAGGGTGGGGAGGCCCTGGCACAAGTTGCCCAGAGAAGCTGTGCCTGGAAGTGTCCAAGGCCAGGCTGGATGGGGCTTGGAGCACTCTGGGACAGTGGAAGTTGTCCCTGCCCATGGAATGAGACGATTTTGAAGGTCCCTTCTAACCCAACCCATTCTATGAGAAGGAAACTGAGGCACACAAAGGAGATGTGAATGGATACAGACCTATAAGAGGGCACTCACAGAACTCTCATATTTGAAATAAGCAGTCAACAAATACATTCACACATCCCTTAGCTGAGTTTCTTGGTTTCTCTACAGAAATAATAATAATAAAAAAATCCAAAACCACTATAAAACTTCCTGCTAAGTGACTCAGATTACTCAGTTTTGCTTGGCACTGATGCCCTGTTTCTCACCTCTACCCCAGGAGCACAGGCCTGGCACTGAACAGAACAATATTCTTTCAGTCTGAAAAGGTCAATAATCAGAGTAGCAGGTATTATTAAATTAGCTCTTTTGAAAAAAAACCCAAAAGAACAATGAAAATGGAAAATGTGGAAAAGGAAGAAAAAGCATACTCTTGATCCAGTTGCTTGGTGGAAGGAAAATGAAACCAGAGCAGGAATATTAAATCAATTTTATTTTTCAGAGACCCCTATTTCAAGGTGTTTGGGGTGATTTCCTTCAGAAATCACAGAAGCAGAATTAAGATAACTGCAATTTAAAAAAATATTCATGATCTGTGGGAAATTAGGAATATTTGGTATTTCCTCTTTATGTATGTGTGGGAGAGAGGGACAGGAAAAGATATAAGGAGGTGACAAGCAAGCCCTTTGCCCAGCTGTGAATTCATGAGCACAGTACACTGAATTGCAGCATTTTCAGGGGAAAAGGTTACTTTCTATCTGCAAATTAGGCCCAGGAAAAAAAAAAAAAAAGAAAAAGAAGAAACAGTCAATATGCAGCCTCTAGTCTGAAGCCTTAATTAACATAAACAATGTTCAAATGCACAAAGAAATAGATGTTACCATTGAAATAAAACATATGGCTGGCTAAATACCCCGAAGATTATCTGAAGATAATCTTTTCAGGCACCAGAAGTGCAGCTGATGCTGAGCTCTAATGATTCTCATCACAAGGCCAGGCCATCCCACCAAAGAGGGAGCTCAGCACTTCCCACCACCGTCAGCCTCCTGGGCTTGCATCCTGCCCTTCAAATCCAGAGCTTGTGGTGGAGAATGAGTGAGCACTTTCCCTCTTTACAACCCTGCCCCACTGCTCCAGAAGAAGGCCTGAAATGCAGGAATCATCTCTGGAAGGAGAAACTTGTGCCATGGCTTGGTCTTCAAGGAGCTGCTTCAGTCAGGGTTGTGTTGGATGGGGATTGGAGCAGGTTGGTTTGGTGGAAGGTGTCCCTGCCTGTGGCAGGGGGTTGGAACTGGGTGATCTTTAAGGTCCCTCCCAACCTAAACCATGGTGGGATGGGGGAGAAATTTGCCACTGGGCCCACAGCCAATTTCCTTGTGTTCCCCTGCCAAAGTTCTTTCCCACAGCACAGATATTTCATTGGGATGAGCCCCCAGAAGGGTTCCTCTGTCCCACCCAATATTCCACTGAACAATCCTGAAGGCATCAGAATTTTCATACAGAAAATGTGACACCATGGCCTAGGCAGAGGAGGAATGGAGAAACCAAAGGCACTCAGCCTTGTGTCCTTGGTCTCTAAATCAGAAATTAATGTGGAAATCCCTGTGAGGTGTCACAGTTCAAAAGCCCTGATCACAAAACTCGGGGGAACATTCCCTCCTGACCCATCTCTGGAAGTGTCCAAAGCCAGGCTGGATGGGGCTTGGAACGACCTGGGATAGTGGAAGGTTCTGTCCCATGGCAGGGCTTGGAACTGGGTGGTCTTTAAGAGCCCTTCCCACCCAAACCATTCTGTGATTGAATTACCCCAGTTTTAGTGGTTGTTTAATAACTACAAATCTGGTGGCTCCCACAGCACCTGGTTAGGATCAGACCTTGAAGTATCATGTGGCAGGTTTTTGTTTGGTTGGTTGGTTGGTTGGTTGGTTGGTTGGTTTGTAGGTGTTTTGGGTTTGTTTGTTTTGGTTTTTTTTGTTGTTTTGTTTTGTTTTGTGGGGTTTTGTTTGTTTGGTTTGGTTTTTGGGGTTTTTTTTGTTGTTTCCTGTAAGGCATATTTGAAGTCTTTTTGTCCTGTGTATTTTTTTTCCTCTAAAAGGATGACATTTTCCAGCTCCTCTACAGAACCCTGTGAAACAGAAACAGAAAAGCCAACAGCTCCCTATAATCCCTTGGCTTCATGGCTTTATGAAGAAAAAGGAAAATAATTCTCATCTTTAGCCACACTGGAAACTGTGCTATCATCAGATCAGCTCATGGCAGTGGCTGCAGAAGATGACCTTGGACTGCTTCCATGGAATCATCAAATCATGGAATTGTTTAGGTTGGAAAAGATCCTTAAAATCATCAAATCCCACCATCAACCAGCACCATGTATACTACTAAACAAATCCTCAAGTGCCAGATCCACACATTTTTTGACCTCTCCCAGGGATGGTGTCTCCACCAGCTCCCTGGGCAGCCTTTTCTAATGCTTGACCACCCTTTCCATGAAGAATTTTTTCCAAATATCCAAAATCTCCAGTGGTGCAACTTGAGGTTGTTTCCTCTCGTCCTTTCATTTCTTACCTGGGAGAAATATCTGACACCCACTCACTACAAGCTCCTTTCTGTCTATTTCCACCACAGATCAACAATTTATTCATCCAAGTCTTTATCCTCTGCACTTAAATTTCTTATTGTTATCCAGAGCCAAAAGCACCTTTACAGTATTTCTGGAATCCCTTCAGTGTAAGAAATCCAGGCCATAACTCCTAGATTAGGAGCTATGAGTAAGATTGCAAATAAGATTTATAAATAAAATAAAGCATGTGCAATATTCTAAATAAATTTTATAAATAAGATATATTTTGGGTTAAAGCAGCCCCATTGGATCTTTTCTGCTACCAGAGTATCAGAACAATAAAAATGATAGAATCATCAAATAGTTTGAGTCAAAAAAGATGTTTAAGTCCCACTGATAACACAGAACTGCAAAAACTACCACGAAACTGTGTCCCCAAGTGCCACATCTACACATTTTTTAAATCCCTCCAGTGTTGGTAACTCAACCAATTCCCTGTCTTGCCTAAACTCATTGGGTATCAAGATCACCTTGGGAAAAAGGCAAAAACAGGAGCTACTGTGAAAATATTTTGTAAGCAGAAGTTGGGACTTTCTGAAACCAACTTTTCCAAGTGGAGGGAAGTGAATCAGTGGGACAGAAGGGGGATGGAAAGATGAGCAGGAGGATGGCTGCTCTCATTATCATACAGGGCTGCTTTCCAGCAGAGGACAAGGTGAGAGCAGCGAGTGATGGATCTGCCTCCCTCCCACCCCTATGTGACATTCACAGCTGCTTATCCAGGCCTTGCAGGATGCCTCTCTCCAGGGGCAGCTCCTCTGGTGTCCTTGAGCTTGCATGGAAATGTTTTGGCAGGTCCTGCATGGCAAGAACTGGAGCCAGACCTGGGCTGTTGTCCCCTCGTTGCACCGCCCTGCAGGACCCTCCTGAATCTGCCTGTTTGAGCAAAGGTGTTGTGTGCATGTTCCAGCTGGACACAAAGATGTTCTGCTCGCTCCCTCAGATTCCATGTCAGCTTTCCTGCTATAATTTCCCAATTGCCACAAAATGCCAGAGACTTGGGGCTGGTTTTGCAGTTATTCCCTCTCCAGCTAGGAAGGATCAAACTGGATCATGGCCCAAAAGATGGGACTCTGCTTTTCTGTTTAGAAAAGGACATGGCTCCACATCAGGAATTAACCTGTAGCTGGTCCAGGCAATCCTCTTTCTCTGCCCTGAATAACAGCCAGTCATCCTATAATCACTCCTGAGAAACTGGGAAATTTTCCTGTTTTCACAGAAAACAACAATCAATGCACCCAAGGGGTGAGCAGCAGCTTTGTCACATGTACCGAAAATATTCCAGGGAAAATCCCCCAAGGAACCGAGTGCATTAGCAGGACCCACCATCTCCTGCACCTGGACATCATGGTCCCACCCTCAAGCCTCTTGGGAAAGATGGGAAGAATGGGAAAACAAGGTAGGGAATGATTTTGCTGAGCGTAGCAGGTGCCAATAGAAATGTAGGACATTGCAGCCAGCAGTGAATGAGCTGGAAACGCTCCCTTTGGCTGCTCAAGGATGTACAAATGCACTTGGATTAAAGGCTGGGAGAGCAATGCAAACACCTGGGAGGAGATGTCTCACTCACATCCTCTGTTCTCACATGTCCTGGTTGTGCTCAGCACTTCCAACTCTGTGAATGGCCCCAGCTGAGCTTAAAATCCCTCAGAGCCCCCAAACCAGCCTTAAGCCAGAGCTCAGGGGGGCAGAAGGATTGACATGACCCCAACCATCACCCCATGGTTGCTTACACCAAACCCTGGCAATAGTTAGGGATTTTGGAATTGTCGACTTGGGGATTTTGAACCCAAAATCTTTGGTGCATGGGACTGAAAGGAGAGAGGGAGATGAAAGTCTGTTGCTAGCTCTGGACAGAGAGCCTGCAAGTCCCAGCTCTGGTCCAGATCTCCTGTCCCTTGTGCCCTCTGTTTTTCAGCTTCCCCCTCTCTGAAATATCCATCTTGATGCTCTTCCCGGCTTTCCATGGCAAAGCCAGGGATGGAGACAGGCAGATTGCCTCCTGTCTACCTCTAAACAACACTTCCCAAAAGAGCAAACAAACAGTGCTGCCAACATCCCAGCCCTGTCTCCAAGAGCACAGGAGGCCCCAGGGCCAGGTTGGGAAGAAGGATGGCTCTCCTGCTACCCAAACCCCAGCTCCAGGGGATGCTGCTTCTCAGAAACCTAAATCAGAACATTTTAATGGCTGAGCACAGGGCTAGAGGATAAAGAGACAAAGAAAAATAAATCAGGCGGATGACAGAGGGGATGGGAATGGGAGGAGGTAGCAGACGGTAAAAGAAATTAAATCAAGAAGCGAAATTAAGGTGCTGCAGGCAAAGATGAAGATGCTGGATTAAAGATTAACCGTAACCAAGATGGAAATGTGGTCCTTTAAAGGTACAAATTGCTTCAATGCATTTCACAAAACCCTCACAAATCTCCTAAGAATAAAGTTTTCACAGATGCAGCTGGATCACAGTGACAGAGATATCTGGACCTAAGAACTCTGGATGGCTTCACATCATCCAATTAAAAGCAAAGGGAAGGCAATCACCCCAAAAGACTGAAAGCCCTGCACTGAAGTAAAGGAGACGGGATGCAAGCAGTCGTTAGAGAAGGGTTTGGTACTCTGCAGATAAATTCTGGGGGTATTTTCAAGTCACTCTGAATCCAGGGGAGGTGCTGAGCCCTTTGGGGCTGTCTGCTCCCCGAGCATTTCCTAATTTATCTCCTGCCAGCCAGCTCCAAAGGAATGGTGGGTGAGCTCAACGTGGGAGTGCACCTTTCACACCTGCTCCTTCACAGCCCAAAGGAAGAGACAGCTCAGCCAACATCCCCATCAAAGTGGAGCAGGTGGAGCAGGTTCAGCCTTGGGCTCCAGCCCTGGGAGCAGAGGATCCTCGTCCCATCACAGCACATCAGGTTTTTGCACTGCTGCACATTCCCATTCCAGGATCGCCGGGAGAAAGGTCTCTCATGCATTGCCACCTCCTTTTAGCACCAGCAGCTCACATTTTCCATTGGAGCATCTAAGACCCTGTTCTTGGGAGAGTGAGGGGGGGTGGAGGAACTTGATGAGGTCATGAGGTTCAGTTCTTTAAAACCCTGAGGTGTTTTTTTCAAACATTCTGATGAGAGTTTCCTGGGTGATACAGACCTAGGAGCACCCACAAAAGAAGCATGGAATGGTTTGGGTTGGAAGGAGCATTTCAAGCTCATTGTAATGAGCAATGACCAAATTAGACCAGGCTGCTCAAAGCTGCATCCAACCTGACCTTGGACACTTCCAGGGATGGGGCAGCCATGACCTGGCTGTGTGAACCTGTCCCTTATGGTACAACCCTTCTCCTGGGACAAACACAGCCTTGAGCCTTGCTGTTCCTGGCAGGATTCCCATGAGCAGAACCTCAGGGAAACATCAAAATTAAACTCAGTGTGCACTTCAAGCCTCCAGCAGGACATCAGAGAGCTCTGACCCAGGTGAGAGTACGACAACACAGGTACACACCCACACACAGACATGGGGATGCTGCTCTGAAGATGAGAAGGTTTAGTCAGTGTGAGCTCAGATCGCTGCACTTTTTTACCTGCCACTGCTTTCCTTTGGTCCTTCCTTTCCCTTTGGCCTCCTTTTCCTCTGCACACCACAAAATGAGCATTTCATGGGAGCAGAGCAGCCAAGTGAAGCTGAGCTGGCAGCTCCTTGAACGCATGGAATGCCTCCCTCATTCCCAGCTCGAATTTCGGAAAGCAACATCTGCCTGCTCCTGAAGGTCATTTGGATCCTGGATCAGGGATGCTGCACCACCTCCTCATTGCTATGCTGTGCCTGGAGCAGCCATAAATGTCCTGTCACATGAAATGCTGCTTCATTACAAGTTTTGGCAGGGAGGGGCCAAATAAAATGCAAAGCAGACTGCAAAAAACCCACTCTGACGGGACCAGTGTGATTCCTGCCCTTACTTAGGTGGGTGTAGAAAGGAATCCAGAGGTTTTGCTTTGGATTTGCACTTGTACAAGGGGAGGAAACCTGTGGGAAATCGAGATGATGCTAATGCAGTGAGGGGGCTGACGCAGCCATGGCTAAATAAACGCTAATAAATAAATAAATGCTGATGTTTAAAATCGCACTGCCCCATCTCCTTGAACACGCCGTTCCCAGCCCTCCTGGGGGCTGATCTGATGTTGTCTCACCAGGGGGATCGATGTAAACATCTCTCTGGTGGGCAGGGCCCGGGTGGTTCAGAGGGAAGAGGGTGAGATCCCTCGGGAGGAGCAGGAACACAGCAGCAGTGAGGCAGCTGGATTCAGGCTGCCAGGCTGCCGGGAACGGTACCTTGTCACAGCTTGGCAGCTGTGAGGATGCAGGGACGCAGGAATTCAGGAATTCAGGGATGCAGGGAGCTACTGTCAGCAAAGCAGAGGATTGTAGTGAAGCTAGAAAACAGCAGAGCAAACTTCCCTTCTCCAACCCACATGGGCAGGAGCTGCAAACACAAATCAAGCTCCAGACCTGCAAAGCTGGCAGAGGTTTTCCTGCAGAAAGGTTTCTCCTGCCATACAATCCCAGTTGTTTTAAGTAGACTGCATGACTGTGGTCGGCTCTGCTCTAATTCCTGCTTTTCTGCCATGGATTTCTGGGAGGAAAGGCATGGAGCCACAGCACCCCAGCAATTTTGCAAGGAGCAGGAATAAGGAGCAGGTGCTGAGCAGAGCGACACAGCTCTGCTTGTGCTTTTCTCAGGAAAGCAGGTCACGGGGGAGGAGGGGGAGTCCTTTCCCAGCTCTGCTGCTGCAAATGTGTTTAACCAAAGCCACGCTGGTACCCAAACACTCTGCTGGCCCCTCTGGAGCTCATGCAAAGAGGGATTGCCATCAAAACCTTTTAAAGCCACTTTCTGCTAAGGAAAAATGGCTTGCAGAGATACAAGCTGGTGGAAGCCTCTCTACTCCCAGCAATGTTTTTTCATTAGGCTTTCTCCTCTCTCCTCCCCATTCTGCTGTATCTCTGTACATCTGGAATCAGAAAAGACAGAGAGTTCCCCAAAAACCCAGGCAGTGGACTTGGCTTTTGTTCTGTTCTGTTCTGTTCTGTTCTGTTCTATTCTATTCTATTCTATTCTATTCTATTCTATTCTATTCTATTCCCTTCTACTCCACTCCACTCCACTCCACTCCACTCCACTCCACTCCACTCCACTCCACTCCACTCCACTCCACTCCACTCCACTCCACTCCTCTCCATTCCATTCCTACTTTCAGTGACATCCCTACCTTCAGCCACCCACCTTTCCCAAATTGGACAGATGTTGCAGCATCTGTGCAAGCTCACACTCAACTGTCTGCTGTGCTTTACGTGCTGAGGTTCAGCTGAGGTGCAGTGACAGGTTTGGGAGAGCATTCATCCCAAAGGGAGTTTCTAACTTCCCACTTAGTGAGAAGATGTGGAATATTCCTCAGCTAATTAAATACTTGCCAATTATAAGGCAGCACCAATGATGACTGTGCTGGCTAAAGCAATTTTTACTGAAAAATGTCTCTGCTGTCCTGTCTGGGCTTTGCAGCACCAGGAGTGGCCTTTCTTGCAAGAATTGCTGATGGTGCAGCAGCAGGCACAGTCCTAGGGGTGAAATGTCCTTTATTTTCTCCCCCACAACCTGCCCAGCACTAAAATGCACATAAACCAGTGCCAAACACATCTATCTCTGCCTCCTCCCTTGGCAGGGTGATCATTACAGCCCTTCCTCTGCCCCTCCTGCAGACCTGAACAGATTCCCTGGACTCTGCTTCCACACTGGAACATCCTTCCAGAGGGAGAACCAGCTCCTGCTGCTCAAAGGCTTGTGGTGCAGGGATCAGGACTGGGTCTATAGCTCCCAAGTTGGGAAATTCAGAAGTCCCCCTGAGCCTCACTGTTATCTCATGGATTAAGCCAATAACAGCTGAATGCACTCAACCCTCCTGGCACTCTCTTTGCCAGGACCCAGGGGAGGCAGGGAGCACGGGGATAAAGCCAGGCAGTATCACCATCACAGATGAAATGCAGATGAAATCCCAGCAGGAAGCTTTTATCCTCTGGCTCAGGAGTGCTCATTGCCAGGGTGCTTTCTCCGAAATCCAAGCTGGCACCTGGAGCCAGGAATCGCCAAAGGAGGAGATCAGATTGCAGAGGGTGGGAAAAGGGAGATTCCTGCTGCTGCAGCTGCTTCCATCCCAGCCAGGAAAGTGAGCAGAGAGGAATGTCCAGAGGAGAGATGCAGAAAAGCATCAGAATAAGGAGTAAAGGAATAAACAGGGAAGCTTTTGCAGAGAAGAAATTTTCTGGAGCCACCAAGGAAGCAGAAGAAGTTGGGGAGAGAGACAGAGAGTCTGGAAATCAAAGGGGACCTGAGTGTGTGGAGAAAGTTTATCAGAACATTTGGTTTGACACTCAGGAGTCCTGAAAGGAAAAAAGTCTGGAAACCACAGTGCTAAGGTGTAAATCTGGCAGTTTTCTCCTCAGCCCCTCTGAAATGTCCCTGCCAACACTGCTGGCTCGTGAATCAAGGTCATCCACCCAGAGTGAGCAGCGAGCAGACAGGTAGGTTAGGACCAAAGGGATGAAACTGCTGGTCCCAGCCTTCACCTGCCCAAGGGTAACAGAGCTGAGCAGGAAAAGTACAGTGGATGTGACAGCTCCCACTCCATCCTCCTGTTTGATCTTCCTTTCTTTCCTGAGATGACAGGAGGTGTCAGAGTGAAGGAGCGCTGCTTACAAGCTGGGGGCTCCCAGGCCACCTCTTCTGAAAGCTTTTCTGGGGAGGGAGGGAGGCCAGGAGGACAAAAATAAATGCTCCTTGTTCAGGGGACCTGAGAGCAGGTCCCCACATCGCTCCTGCTTCAGAGCAGCAGAAAATGTTCTGAGAGCTCCTGTCAGTTCTGCTGCATTTTGAAGCCGTCTCACCCCTGCAAGCCTCCAAAGCAAAGTGACACTTGTCATTGGACCAACACTGCTCCCTCCTAAACCCTCCAAAAACACTAATCTGGGTAAAGGCAAATGTAAAAGAAAATTCAGGGCTGTAAGTGACCTAGAAAAGGAGTTGTTTTGTTTTTTTTTTTCAGCTCCAGTTGCAATAACAGCACACTGAAAGCTGCGAAATGCTGGGGCATGACAGTAATGGGAGTCATGTAAGTCCTGGTTCACAGACTGCAGCAGCAGCTCTTTGCTAGAGAAAGAACAGGCAGGACAACCTCAGCTGCCTCCCAGATCCCAGGAGGAGCTGGCAGAGCTGGCAATTAGCAAAAGCATCTTTTGCACTTGTAAACTGAGCGAGTTGGGTAGAAATGAGCTGGGAAGCCGGGAAATGCCCGGTGCTGTGATACCGTTTCTAACAGCACCTGTGAGGTGCTGATGCCTGAGTGGAGACAAACACAGCAGCCCTCCAGAAGCGGGGGTGGAGAGAGGAGTGCTTTTTATAGCTACCTGGAAAAAAAAATCAAAAACATTTTTGTCCCACAAACAGGATATTCCTGGGAACACCGTGGTGGAATGCACCTCACTATCACTTCAAACTGAATTTTAGGAAGCATTTCTTTACACAGAGGGTTGTCAAACACTGCAACAGGCTTCCCAGAGAGGTGGTAAATGTCTTAAACCTGTCAGTGTTTGAGAGGGATTTGGAAAACCCCTCTTGGAAAACCTTTTGGATAGCCCTGAACTATCCCAACTTGGTTGGGCAGCTGGAGTTGATGATTGTTTTAAGTCCCTTTTAACTGAAAATTCTATTCTATTCTATTCTATTCTATTCTATTCTATTCTATTCTATTCTATTCTATTCTATTCTATTCTATTCTATTCTATTCTATTCCACTCCAATGGCAATTCTGAGATTTCTCCCCTGCCCTGTTCCATGTGTCTCATGCAAAACATTTTCAGTCTCCCCCCTCACCCTGAGTTGTTTCTCTTGGGGATGAGCAGCAGATTCTCCCCTGGGACTCATCAGCGCAACTTTAATGACTGAAAAAAATCCTTGGGCTGCAACACAGCCACGGCCATGTGTGTGCTTTCCCCATCCCTGCATTCACACTGGATCTCCACGTCTTGGACATGTTTAAATTACACCTTAGGCATCAAAAATCCCTTCCCTCCAGGTGCCTTTGTAGCTGAAAGATTATTTTCCCAGTCAGAACCCAGATCCTGCAGTAATATTGGACACAGGGAGCTCCCTCCACTCTCCTTGTGTTGTTCCACTTGCAGCAACTCTGGAGACACATTTTTCTTGGATTTTAGGGATTTGCATCACAGAGTTCTGCCTCCCTCATCACTACCAGTAACCAAACAGTCCCTTGAAACATATTTAAAATGTCACTAAACTGTCCAGCACTGTTTTGACCAATACATGGGATACCAGGACTGGAAAATGTCTGTCTGAACACAGTTCCCAGCAGCAGTGATACATTACTGCAGCTTCAGTTTGGGCTGGCATGGAAGATTGAAGGTAAAGATATCCCAGCTGACAGCCAAAAAACCTGCAATAGCCCTTTGCCCAGGCCCCAGCCTAGGATTATGGGTTAAAAAAAATCACATGCATATTGATAATCCCTGGGATAATCCTGTGCAGTGCCCTTGAAGCTGTCAGGAGCCTTGCTGAGGTTTGAAGATTTCTTCCTTAAGATTTGACATATGAGTTCTGTGCACCATTAAATAAATAATAACCACAGCTAAAAAGGAATAGCACTCTGTTGGATCCCAGCTCCTCTGGGCTCCTTTTCTCCCAATACAGGCCACAGCTAACTTTTATTCAGAGCCACCAGCAGAGCCCTGAGAGAGGGCAGGAGAGCTGAGTTGTGGCTCTGCTCTGCTCCTCCTGGGTGACAGAGGAGAAATCAGTCCCTGGGTTTCTCCTTCCCCACCTGAAAATTACACAGTTCTGGTTCTGAGGACAGCCCAACACTCATCAGTGCAATTATGACCCTTTCCATTTTTGTCTTCTTGGCTGGCTGGTGGTGGATTGGATTCATCACCCAAAATTGAAGGGGACTGATGTGCTTCCCACCAGTTTTGCTGTCTGTGATGCCTCAGGTTTTAGCTTTTATATTTTTCAGATTCTGTACTGCTTTAGCATGTGGTTCTGCACTTCATATTAGGGGATGGTGACCTCTCTTCATAGAGTAGGGAGACAAAACAATTCCTTCTCTAGCTGGGGACCAAGGACAGCCAATCCAAATCTCAGGCCCAAGAGCATAAACAACGTGGACTGAAGAGAGAAAAACAAGAAGATGGGACTTCATAACCTAAAGCTGTAATTGGACAATTAACTCCAATATGCAAATGGATCAAAACTTATCAAAGTGAGAGACCCTGTGACCAGCCATCCATTTTGTGACCATTTTGGTTCATCTTGGGTGTAGCCCTGGCTGGGCTCTTGTGCTGCCCAAGGTGGATCTGTTGAGGCTTTCTAATAAATTTCTACTTTATTCTTTAGCTCTTTCCTGTCTCTGTTCTAGGTCAGCCTTCACAAGGCATCACCAGCACTTCCATCCTCAGCAGAAAGAAAGGCTCTCCTCAAACCCAGGAAGATCAAGGCTCTTGCTGGGTCAGGCTTCAGGCCACCACCATAAAATCACAGAGTGGTTTGGGTTGGAAGGGATCTGAAAGATCATCTCCTTCCAAACCCTTTCCATGGGCAGGGACACCTTCCACTGTCTCAGGTTGCTCCAAGCCCTGCCCAAGCTGGCCTTGGACATTTCCAGGGATGGGGCATCCGCAGCTTCTCTGGGCACCCTGTGCCAGGGCCTCACCACCCTCACCCTGCCATGCACCAGGCTCTGACAGAGGGTGAATTTGTTTCCTCAGAGACAGCCAGCAAACCCCCTCCTGACATCCCACCAACGTTCCACATGTCCATGAAACCCCCTGGAGATGCAGCTCTGGCCTGAAGCAGAAGGGAGCTCTGGGAGATGAACACTCATCTTCCAACTGGTCAGCGCTGTAATTGAATTAAAGGATTTGCAAAGCCCTGGAAAGAGCCTTGACAAGTCTGAAAATCATTCTGTTCCATGAAATTGGGCTTTCTGACCTCACTGCATCAGTTATTTTCCTGACTGAGGGTTAAAGGGCTTCCAAATAAATCTGATGGACAGGACACAGAGGATTTGTCCTTTCCAGGACTTTTGCTGATTGCCTTTCAGGATGGCCACTGGGAAAATCTGTCCAGCTCCACATTGAGTTGGCTGTCAGAGCAGGCTGGATATTCCATGTTTTTTGCTAATCCTCTCTGCCATGGGGCTGAGAGGCCATGGAGAGCTCAGGTGGGATGCACAGATTGGTGTCTTGTGCCCTCACGTGAGCAATCTCACAGTGGTGGCCCTGAGTCTCCTCATTCCACCTCACGAAGACCAAAATTCATGTTGTGACTCTCCCTGCTGCCCACACGAAACAAAAAAACACAGTGGGAGCTCCCCTGGGTGACCAGTCTGACCATCAAACTCACCTTTAGATAACCAGTTCTCAGTGATTAATAGGAATACTTATTTTTGCTCACTAACAGAAGCTCCTTGCTCCCCGATTCCCTGACATTTCAAGGAGCTGTCTGATGTTATTTAGTACAGCAGGCTCAGGGAAAACCAAGGCACAAAGCTTACACTGATTTGCCCAGACACACAGAAAGTTCATCATTAGACAAGGGCTGCATCCTGGGCACTGTGGCCCCCTTTTTGCTGCTGTTTTAGCAGAACATTTCATCTTCTAGGATGGCGCACAAGCAGTCAGGTGAAAATGAACACAAGTCCTTTTCTTTAAAACAGGGGCAAACTTTGTCCATCATTATTCACAGTGTGCCAATTCTGGAGCCTTTTCCACCACATCCATCAGTCCTACCTTGTCCATCCTCCCAGTCCATCACCTTTGAGCAATGGCATGGACTCAAGAACCTGCACCCTGATCATTTCCCATGGAATCCCATCATGAGAATGAGATCTCTGGGACTGGAATGGACAAAATAGATAAAATTAGATATTAGGGATAAATTCTTCCCTGGTAGGGTGGTGAGGCCCTGGCACAGGCTGCCCAGAGAAGCTGTAGCTGCCCCATCCCTGGAAGTGTCCAAGGCCAGGTTGGATGGGGCTTGGAGCAACCTGGAGTAGTGGAAGGTGTCCCTGCCCATGGAACAGGGTTGGAATGGGATGATCTTTCAGGTCCCTCTCTACTCAAACCATTCTCTGATTTTATGATGAAATTTTAGAAATACAAAATTTATTTTGGTTGTGGTGGATACTGCTGTTTCTCATTGCAGTTCAAGGATTAATTTTGAAAATGAGGCATTTTAAGAAGTTCATCTGAACTTTCCTCAGTCTTGCAAGAAAGTTGAACAAAGAAGCCTAATGGGGAAACTTCTTCTGTCCTTAGCAAAGATAAAATATAAAACATCACCTGCTCAAATATCTACCTAGTGCTCATGGTCTGGGCTTTGTCCAGCCCTGGTCCTGAGGCACTTGTAGTCATAACACACCTTCCTCAAATCATGTACAGGCTGCTCTGGATCCCTCAGCTCCCAGCAAAGCCAAAATTCCAGAGGATTCAGACCTGGTAAGATCTGCAGGTTTAGAGACAGAAGCATTTGGAAAGTGGTGCTCTGTACCCAGACAGAATTTCGTGTGCCCATAAAGGCAGACTGAATCAATCCAGCAAAGAAGCACATGGAGGATAAAGTGACTCCACTCTGAATTTTGCATGCAGAGGGTGCAGAGCATTCTGCTGGTGCAGCTCTTTGTGTCTCCTCCGTGCACCTGAGCCTTCCTTGAAGCTGGTTCAAAGCTTCACCCTGTTGAGCCACTGGAGTTCGAGCACACCAAAATCAGGCAGCAGATTTCCCCAATTTGCCTTTTTTCCTCACACTTCAAGGCCTGGAGCTGTGATCCAAAGCTCTCCACCAGCACACACAGCTGCCTGGGCTGTGCTGTTTCAGCCTGGAGTCCCCTCATGCAGCCTGGCAAGTCAAGCAAGATTTCCACCACAAGCCACCCTCAGCAGCCTGGCATGTCCATGAAGATGGCTCCAGGAGAGCTGGCAGGGATGCAGGCAAGACAGGGATGCAGCCACAGAACCATGGAATTGTTGGTTGGAAAAGATCCTCAAACCCAACTCTTGACCCAGCACTGCCACGTTCACCACTAAACCTCAACCCCAAGTGCCACATCTGTGCATCTTTTAAATCCCTCTGGGGATGGTGACTCAGCCACCAGCCTGGGCTGCCTGTTCCAGGGCTTGATTACTCTTTCCATGAAGTCATTTTCCCTAATATCCAATCCAAACCTCCCCTGGTCTGACTCGAGGCTGTTTTCTGCTGTCCTGTCGCTTGTTACGTGGGAGAAGAGATTGACCTTCACCTGGCTGCTCCTCCTGTCAGGGACTTGTGGAGAGCCAGAAGGTCCTCCCTGAGCCTCCTTTTCTCCAGACTGAGCCCTCCGCTCCCTCAGCTGCTCCTGCTTGTTTGTTTGGGTTTTTTTTTCAGAATACACAGCACAAACACATGTGAACACAGAAACCATCCCGAACCTCATGAGGCTCCAGCTCTCGCCCTCAGCACTGAGCTGAGGTTGGGAATCAAATCACTGAACCCAAAGCCCCTTCCCACTGGGAGCATCCTCCAGGTGTCAGTGTCTGGCTTCTGCCAGGTCTGTAGAGAGAATTCATTAATTCCACCCATATTCCTGACTTGGCTAGGGAAGCAAGGGAGCATTTGATTCAGGGCCTCTGAATCCTCTGTCCTCTCCCCTTTTCCCTTCTGTCAAAAGCCATTAAACCCTGCTCTGCTGGCAGGCAGCAAAGGCCCTGTGCTCTCCCTCTCAGCTCCTCCTGCATCTGTGCTGTGGAAGGCCCTGGAGAACAATCCAGCACCTGCTTTCCCAAATCCATGGGCAATTCTGACCACTGGGAAGGCCAAAGGAATTCAACTCCTGATCCAAACAGGGATGGACACAGCCCCGTGCTCATCTGCCTTGTGCTGACAGAATTGGCCACCTCTTTCCTAAAGCACCTGGAATCCAGGTAACAACTCCCAGTCCCTGATCTTAGGAGACACCAATTAGTCCCTGATCTTCTCCCCTCTTATTTCATGCCATGAGGAGTTGGGAGCAAGGGAAAGAGAAAGGAGAGGCAGAGGTGCCACTCACAAATCTCAGAGCCACTCAAAGGGGCTGGGATTAATAAATCAAAATCAGGAAAACTGTCCTTGTAAGAAAGAAGGTGTCTGGCAAAACATCCCCCTGAAATCTGCCCTTCTTTGTGCTCCCAGCAGCCCCAGAGCCCAGGGACAAATCCTCAGGCTCTGGAGGTGTGACTGGCTTTCACTGCATTGCCCTGTTTTGTCTGCTCTCACCCAGGGCTAGAAAAAGCCTTCTGGGACCATAATTCCATCTGCCTGGTTGCACACAGAGAGTGCAGTCAGACAGGCTGAATTAAGGGATCCTTCTAACTGGCTTTAACACAGGGGAACTAATGGGAATATTCAGATTAACCTCCCTGCATGCCCCTGTGTAGCCAGCACGAGGCTTTTTTCCCTCACTGACATCCCCTCCACACATCCACAGGAGCAGTTGGGAAAGGCAGGATTTGCAGCTGAAGATGTGGGGAATTGAAGTGATTAAGGGCAATAGAGCTGGAACAGGGGGACTGGCAAACACCAGAACATGTTTGGGATCACATGAAGGGCAGTGTTGTTCCTTCACAGCTGGATTGTTGCAGTAAAATTGATATAATATATAATTTTTATAAATTAATATGTAGTAGGCCATTAATAGATCCAAAGGGGAGAGCAGTGCACTGATTTCTCACAGGGTTTTTGGGTTTTAACAGACCACCAGCTCAAGGGAGGCAACCTCTGCTCTGCTCCTGTGAGACCCTTCCTGGACTGTGTCCAACTCTGAGGCCTCCAACATCAGAAGGAGGTGGAACTGCTGGAGAGATTTCAGAGGAGACCAAAAAAATGATCAGGGATGGAGCCCTTCTTCTCTGGAGCCCAGCTGGGAGAGCTGGGGTGTTCAGTGTGGAAAAAATAAAGTGTCAAGGACACCCTAGAGCCCCTTCCAGTGCCTAAAGGGGCTCCAAGAGAGCTGAAGAGGGACTTTGGACAAGGGATGGAGAGCCAGGACAAGGGGGAATGGCTTTAAGCTGAAAAAGGTTGGATTTAAGTGGGATATTAGGAAGAAATTCTTCCCTATGAGAGTGCTGAGGCCCTGGCACAAGTTGCCCAGAGAAGCTGTGGCTGCCCCATCCCTGGAAGTGTCCAAAGCCAGGTTGGATGGGGCTTGGAGCAACCTGGGATAGTGGAAGGTGTCCCTGGCCATGGCAGGGGGGTGGAACTCGAGGACCTCTGAGGTCCTTTCAAGTCAAACCATTCTGTGACTCTGTGAAGCATTTGCATCTGGGGGAATCATCCATCCCTGTCAGCACAGACAGGCTGTGACTGCCTGATCTACAGCTCTGGCAGGGTCATTAATGCTCTGGGTGACAGGCAGGGGGAAAGAGAAGCTGTTTCTTGACTTTGGAAAGCTTTTCTTCAAAAGACAGGCCCTGGGAGATGGATTAACTGATGTGATGAGCAAAATGATTTCTGTGGGATGTTAGAGATAAGACAATTCCTGCGTGACAAGTTTCTGGTGGTGGGGAGTAGAGGAACCAAGGGAGCTGTACATGCCTCCAAAGAGAATCAGACCAGCAAGGCTGGAATCACAAAAAGCCCCAAAAATCACAGGAAAGAACCGTGAATGCCTTTCTCTTTCGACAAGTGGTGTGGAGCCCATGGAACTCACACCCTGTCCTCCTCCTTGTGCAGCCTTGCAAGGACTTTCCTTTTATCCTGTAGGACGTGCATCAGGAATTCAGACAGCTTGGGATTCTGCAGATTAAATGCTGGATATCCCACCCAAAAAATGGGAATTTCAGGCAAAGCAGCTGCACTTCAAGATTCATAGGGTATAACACTAAAGAGAACAATTACCCTATGAAAAAATTACACAAACAGTTTCTCCTTCTAGGAGATTTTGGGGGATACTCTGAGTTGTTCCAGACAAAGCAAACAAACTAAAACACCCCCAAAAAACTTGCTCTGACACTTCAAAACTCTCCCAGGGGTTTGTGTCCCTAGCACCTCCAGGACCAACCCCCACCCTACCCCTCAAGCTGTTCCTGTCTGAAAAAATCCCACGAGCAGGACTGTCCTCAGCCTCTGGAGTTGTATTTTAGGATACCACGAGTTTCCAGGTGATTTCACCTCACCCCAGAGCTGAGGCAGTGTTTGTTCTGTTCTCCAGGCCTAACCCTGCTCACACAGGTCACCTTCCTAAACAGTGAGGCTTGCATTTCCCAAGTCAGGTAGGTGAAAGGCTTTAATTACTGGAACAATCTTTCCCAAGGGAAGCCAAGGGTGTCCTTGAATTAAAACCACAGATTCCCGAGGCGCTTTCTCTTCCAAGAGCAAAAAAGCTTTTATGCAAATATTTTGGAAGGTTTGGAAAGACCTCTTAAGATCAGTTATTTTAATGCCTGGTTATTAAAATGCTTAGTTATTAAAATGAGACAGAGGAGCTGCTCAATGGAGCCAGGTGTTCCCTGAGGAATGAGGGTTCCCCTGGAAATGCAGACCTGCTGGATCTCACTCTTTGTGTGTCTGGGGTTGGATTTCACACCTGCATGGCCTGATTTCGTCTCTTGCACCAGGGGCTAAAATACAACTCTCATCTGGCTTGGATGCTGCTGTCACCAAGAAGGGCACAAGTAGTGCTCACCTGTTGCAGGTTCCCAGGTTGCCTCTCCAGACCCTTCACAGGATTTTGAGATGGAAGGGACTTTAAATATCTTCTCATTCCAACCCTCTGCCATGGGCAGGGACACCTCCCACTAGGCCAGGTTGCTCCAAGCCCTGTCCAGCCTGGCCTTGGACACTCCAGGGATGGGGCTTTCCTGGGCATTCCAGTTTCTAGGGTTCCAACACCACCCTCACAGTAAATAATTTTATCCTAATATCCAATCTAAATCTACTTTTTTTCACTCCAAAGCCATTTCCCCTTGTCCCATCACTCCATGCCCTTGTCAGACATCCCACACTTTGTGGTTTGTGACTGTCCCTTTCCATCCCACACCAGTTCTCCTCATTTACCTGATCCCATGCTCAAAGAACATCCAAACACAGCTTTGATGGCATGGCCTGAACCCAGATTCAACAGCCCCATGGGGCAGCAAGACTGCTTTGCAACACTAAATAGCCCCACACCTTCCTCTGCAGCCACAGAATCATGGAACTGTAAAGGCTGGAAAGGATTATGGAGCCCAACTCTTGACCCACCACTGCCATGTTCACCACTATACCTCATCCCTATGTGCCCCATCCACACGTTTTTTGGACATTCCCAGGAGTGGTGACTCCACCACCTCCCTGGGCAGCCTGTTCCGAAGCCTGACCACTTTCCCAATGAAGAATTTTTTCCTAATATCCAATCTAAACCTCCACTGATGCATCTTGAGGCCGTTTCCTCTTGTCTGTCCCTTGTAACCTGGGAGAAGAGACTGACTCCAACCTCATTAAAATGTCCTGTCAGGGAGTTGTAAAGACACATGAAGTGATGCTGTCACCACCAGTAACAAACCTTGGCTCTGTCTCCTGTTCCCACTGCCAAATGAAATCCCTGGGCAAGGCAGGTGAGAAATGAAACCCTGGTGATGCACAAGAACATGAACACACAACCATGGCTGTATTTATCAACTCCTCCCCTGTCCTGGAGGAAAAAGAGAGAACAGGAAAGCAGATCCTGCCTGGGTTTTCACTTCATCAGGGCTAAGCAGCCAATAATTACTCCAGATGAATACCCTTGGAGGAGAGCCAGAGAATCCCAAATCATTCTCTGATTTCAACTTTCAATTTACCCAGCCCGTGCTAAGCTCATTAATCACACTCACAGCACCCAACACAACAGAAATTAGTCCCTGATCCTCTCCCCTCTTATTTCATGCCATGAGGAGTTGGGGGCAAGGGAAAGAGAAAAGAGAGGCAGAGGTGCCACCCACGAATCTCAGAGTCAGTCAAAGGGGCTGGGATTAATAAATCAAAAATCCATTGTTAATAGTACAAGCTTAAATATCCATCTAAATGCAAATGAATGAACACACAAGGGTTCTTCCTCTTTTTTTATTTCCAAGTGCTCTGTTTGACAGCTCCATCTTTGAGGAAGCACACGGTCACCACATAACTGTCTGATTCTAATTGCAATTTTACAGTCCAACCCTTCACGGCCCATGGATTTTAAGTGGCCTTTAAAGGGTTTTGGCATGCTCTGGATGGGATTGGAAGCTCAGGTGGCTGCAGGAACAGGCAGGAGCTCTCAAAGGAGGAATGCTCCAGGTTTGCAGCTTCTGTACCTGTTCAGTTACAGGAGGCAAGGCGTTAAATCCAGAGGCTGGGTCACTGGAATCAGGTGGAATTTGGGTCACCAAGATCTGCAGCCTCAGGTGGGTGACTGTGAGTGTGGGGAAGCTCCACCTGGCCACCCATCCTTGGAGCAGGAACATGGAGAGCGGCACAAGAGGAATCTTGAGGGGTCTCAGTGTCTTCTGAGTAAGCAACCTGATTCACAGTTGTCTCCTATATTCTATATATTGTCTTCTTTGAATTCTAAATAGCCAAATATTTGCAAAAATATGAAGGTATGGGTTAAAGGTTTGATTACTGGAAGGTGGACTGGCTCAGTGGAATTAATAAAGTGAAGGAAGGGACAAGTGTGTTCTGACAGAGAATGGCCCTCGCTGGGTTTTTGCTCTTTGTGCTAAGTCTTACCTGGAGTATATGGGAAGGAATAGGATGGGTGGTTCCACAGCTGAAGCAGAATGAGTGGGTGACACTGGCCACTACGTGCGTTGAAGCACGGACCCTCAAAGAACACGCTGTGAAGATGATAATTCAAGGCAGAGCAAATGGGGATTTGCCATCAACAGGCTGGCTTGGGCTGCAGGGAATGCAGCAGGGGGGAGAACAGGCAGGGAAATGAAGCTGTAAATCCATTAAATTGGTCAGAACTGGGAAATGGGATTTCACAGAATCACAGAATGGTTCGGCTTGGAAAGAACCTTCAAGAACATTTAATTCCAACCCGTCTGCCATGGACAGGGACACTTTCCCCTAGACCAGGTTACTCAAAGCCCCATTCAACCTGACCCTGAACACTTCCAGGGATGGGACATTTGCACAACCACCTTATGAGACTGATTGGTGGGAAAACCTCCAGGCCACAGGGAGAGGTGGCAGGAAGGAGAAGACGGGAGCAAAGAGGGGAAGCACAAAACAGTGGCTAAACCTGGGGTTTCCTGGCACAGAGCCACCAATCAGGACCTCTACCACATACCAGGCAACAAGTGCAGGCTGCAGAAGTTCTTGTTCCAAGCAGAAAACAATTACCCAAAATTGTGATTCAAACCCCTCGACAGCTCCAGAGCGCTGTTCAAGATCAAGGTGAGCAGTCAGGACAGGGGAACTGGGTTTGCATAATTTGCCTTTCATTAGACTTTCCCAGAACGCAGCAGAGGTAGCAAATCAGCTTTAAAATGTTGTGCAAATCAGCTTTTAAAATATTGCACAAACAGCTTGGCAGCTCCCCCCGACAGAGCTCGCCGGATCAGCTCTAAGTTTTGGAACATCGTCCGAGCAAAAATCTGCTGACATCAGGATCTGGGGCTTTTCAGCTGCTCAGGATTGTAAATGTTGGTTGCAAACACTTGCAGGCGTGCGCACACACACCCCAAAATCCCAAAACATGGGGAAAATGGAGGCTTAGCAGCAGCATTTGCACAACCAATCTGCTGGGGGGTTGGAATCCATCCTTGAAAACTGAACCGTGGCCTTGGTGCCAAGAAATTTCCTGTTCAGCTCTTAGCTCCCATTTTTTTCTTTCCAGAGATGGAAGACTGAAAGGAATCCCAGCATCCTGCATTCCCAGAGGGACAACAGGCAGCCAAGAAGCTGCTGAGCCTTGGGAGGAAGAGTGTGGAACAGCCAGAGCTCACAGGGCAGGAATACCTGGTCTAGGGGGTTGGAATGAAATATCTTTAGGATCCCTTCCAACCCAAATCATTCTCTAGGATGTGGATGATGCTGAACTGGGCACTGCTTTGCCTCCAGCTCAGAAATTCCAGCCAAACCTCTCAGTCCATGCTCAGCACCGGGCAAACCTTCATCTGTGTCCCACCAGGCACTTCCCAGTGCCAGCTCTGACAGGTTCCTGTACCCATCCTGAATGGCATCCCTGTCCCCTCAGCCACCCCCAAACTGGATTTTGCTCTTTTCATGCTCAGACTGCAGCTAATTAAATCCAGGTCTGAGCATGGCAGGGAAACATCTCCATGTTCCTGGACACAACCCTCTCTCTGCATTTGGAAAGATAAAAGCAAGAGGATGGAGTACAGAGCAAAAGAGGCAATGGTTCCAGTTCCTGCCTTTACTTGCCAAAAACTGGGTTGTTGTACAAGTGCTTTAATTCCATTCTAGCATTGAGAAACAACAGATCTAGCAGAGCAGGCCAGCTCCTGAACCTGCCCCCCAATCCAACCCTCTGTGCTGACCCACACACTCTTTGGCACACAGAAAATATTATAAAACCCCCTTTTATTAATTTCTTAAAAGTCCACCTGCATCTCAACCATCTTCTAACACTAGAGCAATTTTCACTAGAAGCCAGAGGGACCAGTTCTGCCCTGGGCTACAACACAGGTGTGATTCCACAAGCAGGGAGAACCTCTGGGTTCTTCAGCTTTGCTTTGGATCCACTCAGAGATGTCAAATTAATCCCAGACCAGGAACTGAGCTGAGTGTAAATATGTTGCCTGCCTCTGTGTGCATATGCTACTTAATGGAGCATAAAAGGACAAGAATGGAATCATTTTTCAGATGCTGCTGGTAATAATAATAAATAATAATAATAAATGCAGGGGCATGTGCCAAATGTCTGAGATCTCAAGGAGAGGAACTGACTGCAAGCAGAAGAGGAGCCAGGTAGGTGCTCAAACTGAGATGCAAAAGTCAGTGAAGTAAAACCACCATTAAATCAAACACTTTGTATCCTTGTCAAGTTCACTCAGGATTTAAGACCTCACTTTCAGAGTGTTTTTTTTTTCCTTTCTAAGATGCACATTCTTTGACAACTACTCCCCATATGGGATTTATGGTCCCAGCTCTTCCTGGTAACTTGGGATTGGTTTTTTTCCCTGCTGGCCATAAGTACATCACTCAAACCCTCCTGAACAGCACCAGTCATCACTGGAATTCTGGAAAAAAAAATTTTTCTATATCAAAGCAGCACAATGTAAGGTCCATATCACCTGAACTTCACCTCCAAAGGCCATACTTGCAATTGATCTTTTGTTACTCTCCTTATGGTGCATGATTTGGGGTGAGCATTGCAGAGAGCCAAGCACAGCTGTGCTGAGCTCAATCTGAAAAGTTCCACAGTCCTGGGTCCCAGTTCATGCATCCTTTATGTGAAAAAATCCAAAACAGCACTAAAGGACAGCTCAGAGAAAAACAGTGCACGTGTGAAGAAAGAAGCACTCCCCACCAGGGCAAAGAAAATACTGAGTAGAGAGAGCAAGAACTGACACATCACTGCTAAAAGTGTGATGATTTCACCCAAAAAAGCAAACAGACCTGTGAGAGTAAAGAGAAACCCACAGAACTCACCCATCATTTTCATCCCACAGGATGCAGGTCTGGTTGGTGGTTCCCTGCCAGGAGACAAGAAAGGGAAAATAGACACAAATCAGTGTCATGCTGTTTGTGGAGTGTCTGGACTGGAATGACGAATGTGGGGCCTGTAAATCTCCTTCCAGTGCCCTAAGGGTGGGGTGTCTGGGATACAACAGAGGAGCTGTCATGGATCTCAAACCTTTGGAATGGTTTTTGCAACCCTGGGATTGAAAAGGCAGAATAAAACCTGCCTTGGTTTGTTCTGCATCACGAGCACTGCAGAGGGATTTGACTCTGCCTCTCTCCTGACTCAACCCACGGATATTCCTCCTTATCCCTCCTCTCACACAGAATCCTTTTGCTGCTCCCTTCTGGAAAGTGGATCAAATACAGCCTCTGCTTTTGTGGGACAAAAGCACAGCCCTGCAGGAGGCGGTCAGGTGTGTTTAAAGCCCCCTGGAAGAGCTTTGCCTCTGACTCCAGCTGTCTGAGACAGCTTTGGAAAATCCCTCCAGGAGAGTCCAAAGACACAACAGATCTTAATATTCATGTTGTAGAGCCTCAGGAGGGCATCTAATCTCCACAAGGATGGACCTTGGGATATGTACATGTCCATTCCATAAATCTGCTTAGGGTTGAGCAGAGGAACCTGGAAGGAATTTTTGCCTACCTTGGAAAGCATTGAGGACAACAGTAATATTCCAGAATTACTGGGAACAACCTTTCCCCCTGCCTTTCCCTCCTCAAGGAAGACCATTTTTACATCAAGTTATTTTAATGAGTGCACAATTACTCGTGTGTGATGATGCCCACAATGAAATGGTGTGAACTGGGGACAAGCATGGCCATGTTCCCTGTGCCAGCAGTGTCACCTTCCTGCTGCTCTGGAAATTAAGTTTGTTTTACTTTTTTGGGAAGACTGAAGGGTCCTGCACCAACAAAAAGATGTCAGGAGCCCATCAAAACCACCTCATCCTTGCACCAACACATTCCTGCCCTGCAGAAGCAAACACAGCCATGGGATGGAGCAGGTTCCCAGGAGCCACTTACGTTGTAAAGGTGGGAGAATTCGATTTCCAGAGGGGTGAGGAGAGACCGAGGGAATGGCTTCACAGTCACAGAGATGACTTTGGAGTTCAGAACAGTGCTGTTCCTGGGGAGGAGAGGGAAAAGAGAGCTTTTAGAGGAATTTTTGTGGAGCAGGGAATCCCATGGCAACCAGCACTGGTGGTGCATGGTTTAGTGTACACACTGCAGAAGGGGTTGACCCCATTATTATAAAATACCCCCAAAGACAATTGCTGCTGATGGACCCCATCCTCTGCCCTCTGGGCTCCCCTCACAGCCAATCCACATGTATCCCTCCAAACTCAAACCATTTTATAAACCTTATCTACTGGCCTTAGAGTCTGTATCTATCCCAGAAATAAAATATTCCTGGACTCATTTTCTGTCCCTGCCATGATGAAACAGAAGTCATTTGGACTACAGCGAGCCTTGTAGGTCCCTTCCAACTTAGAATATTCCATGATTTCAAATGTTTAAAAAAAAAAAAAAAAATCCTGTTTTGCCTCTCTGAAGCTGGACTAGCCTGCACTGCAGTGAGGCTGAGGCATGGTTGCTTTTCCATGGGGCAGCACACGATCCTGGCTGGAGGCACTGGTGTGTATCTCCATTCCCTGAGGACCAAAAGCAAATGGAAGAAGGCCAGACCTTTCATGTAGATGTCTAAATGTCTGTGCCCAGACAAATACTGCAATAAATCTGGCAGCCCTGGGAGATTTGGCTCTTGGGAGGGGCCACAAGTGTGGAGGTACCTCCCCTTCCTGGAAAGCCAAATTCTTTGTAGACACTTCCCTGGATGCTGAACATGTCAAAATACAGAATTTCCTCATTTTTCTGCAGTTTATTGGTGTTTAAATATGCAAAAGGTCCCCACAAGCAGCAGCTGGAAGTGCTGCCATGAAAGAATTGGTAGTGGAAGTGGTAGATCCAGGTCAGGCTGCTCCCAGCCCCTGTGACATTCATGCACAAAGGAAATCCTTTCTTATCCAAATCTTCACCAAATCTGCAAGTACTTAAAAAATCTTTCACTTTTCTCTCTGGATTTTATCTTTCTTTTTAAAAAATAATTAGGTGGGAAAGATTGGCACTTAACAGCAGATAAAAAAAAAATAATGTTTAAAGAAAAAAAAAAATTTGGAATTGTCCATGGATGTGTAAGTGGATGCTCAAAAAGCTACTGTTCCACCAACACTAGAGGGAACAACAACATTGATTTAACAGGGAAAGAAAAAAATCAAAAACTTATCTTTTCCTTTAAAAAAAAGAGGAAAAACTAAATGAGAAAAAGAAGAAAAAAAATAATGAAGCGACAAAGCCCAACTATCACCCTACAGAGGAAAAGTAAATGAGTAAATCAATGGGAGCAGGCAGCTGTAAGAAGCTAAAAATGGGATCTGCTGAAAGGTAACCACCAGTGCATGTCTTCATTAGAGCTGTGTCTGCAAGGGTCAGTCCTTGGGTCAGTGCTGCTGAATATTTGCATGAGCACCAGGGATGACACCAAAACCTCCTTGTGGAGGCTGAGGAGCAGGTGAGAATCGATGTAGCCAACACAGACAGAAAGAAAATTTGATTTTTCAGCGTAATTTTCCTGTTGTTGGAATATAGAAGTCACTGGTGTGCAGACCGTGAAGGGTGATCAGTGGCCAAGAAGCTGCAGCTGAACCAGAAGTTTAAGGAGGCTTATAAAAAAATTGGAGGGCAATTTTTTACATGGGTAAATAATGATAGCACAGGGGGAACGGTTCTAAACTACAAGAGGTGAGGTTAGGATTAAATGTTGGGAAGAAATTCTTTCCTCAGAGGGTGGTGAGGCCCTGGCACAGATTCCCAGAGAAGCTGTGGCTGCTCCATCCCTGGAAGTGTCCAAGGCCAGGCTGGATGGGGCTTGGAGCAGCCTGGGATAGTGGAACGTGTCTCTGCCAATGGCAGGGTGTTGGAATGGGATAATCTTGAAAATCCCTTCCACTGAGATGAAGCAAAGAACTTCTGTCTGTACCCTCCTTGTCTGGATTCCACTGTGCTGTTGGGTTCAATTTCACTTTGAGAGGGGGAAGCAGCAAAGGGAGTTCAAAACAGAGGCACAAAATCAATGCAGGTGCAGGAAAACAAACAAAATTTCTCTGTTGGAAGGCTTGTCTGGTAGTTCCTTGCACGCAGGGGGCTTTTTAGCCACCCACCCGAAGGCCAAGTGCCTGGAAGTGAAAGCCAGACAAATTCAGCCTTAAAAAGAGAGGCAGACTCCTGGCAGAGAAGGAAATTAAGCAGCTGAGCAGCTTGTTGGGGGTGGAGAAAGACTCAGTGTCACGGGGGATCTTTCAGGAGGAAGATGAGTTGCTTTTCCTACAAGCACGTTGCAACCCAGCTTCTGGGAAGGAAACAAACATGGGGAGATCAGCTTGAGCAGGAATTCAGAGGAGCTCAGAGGGCTCCTGAGTGGCCACCAAGGGTGTGCAAAGGGCTGTGAGCACAGTGCTGGGTAGAACCAGGCTGGTGGATCTCTGCCGTCTGTGTCCTCTGCAGCAGAGTCCAGCTGGGACCAAGCGTCTCTCTCACCTCCCTGGCTTGGAAAATCAGGTTTTGTGTGCAGTCCATCCCAATTGTCACAGCTGCCAAGATCTGCTGGGTTCTCTGCATCCAAGGGGACAGAGTAATGTGTGACTCAGAGATGGAATTGCTGCTTGGGGGGAGGTAAATTGGGACAATTAGGAACAGCTCAGCTGGTGCTGTTTGTTGAGTTAAATCTATTTTTTTTTCCCTTGGAAGAATCACTCTGCATTGAATCAGAGTGGTCCAGTCCAGGGTCTGTATTTCTTATGTGTACCCAGGAATAGCTGCCCTCCTCTGTGGTCAGAAATACTTTTTACCCATAGACAGCTACGTAGTTATTTAACAACATTCTCCTTTTCAATGCAGTGTCCATTTGCACAGCGCTGAAGTAAGAGGTGTTTTACTGCTGCTGCTGCTTTCATTTATCTTTTTTTCTTTTCCTTTGACTCTCCACAGGTGATTCAAGACTCAAGATTTTTTTAAAGAGGGACTGTCCTTTAATTAAGGAACATCTTAAATCAGCTCTCCCCTGGGAATGCTGTTCGGAGGCTGTGGCTGCCGCAGCTGCTGGTTATCAGAGCTCATTCCCTGCTTGGCCAGAGGAAGCTGAAATACCGCTGGATCATTTGAGCCAATGATGTTTATTGCCCTTCTGATCTAATTCCCACTGCTGTAATGGAAGATATTACAGAATACAGTTGGCTGACTTGCTAATTCCTCTCTGCACTCACTCGGAGCTCTTTTGCCATTGCCAGTGCTAAATCTGGAGGTATTTAAATGATTATCGGTGAGGAGAGATGCCCTGGTGTTTATGGTAAATGGGCTCACGCTAATCAGTGCAGAACAGATTTAGAAGGTGCCTTAGGATGCTTAATTTACTGCCTCAGTACCAGTCATTGGGGAGCAAAAAAAAAAGAGCTAGAGGAAAAGGAAGAGGAGCGAAGAAAAGGGAAGGGAGTGCTGAGCACAAAAGCTTTGGTGCCCGAGGCAGACATGTGCAGCCAGGCGTGCTCTGCTCCCCTCTCTCCTCCCCAGCCTGATTTCTTTCTCTGTGCTGTGCTGCTCTCCAGGGCTCAGTGTGGCTGGCAGCTCCACGGCAGCTTGGGAAGATCGGGGCAGCTGAGCATCCCCCATCTGTCAGGGCTGCCAAACTCCCCTGTGACCAGGAGGGCAGGGTGAGGTTTCACTCCTGGAGAGTGAAGGGTGGCAGGGAAGAGTGAGACATCAGCCCTGAGCTTCCTCCCCTCGTGTCTGGGGTGCTGCACGTGGATGGGGAAAACATTCCTGCACCTCCAGCACGTGGCGAATGAGCCTGGTCCCACCTGAACATGGGGCCAAAATATTCCCATTGCAGGTCAAAATCTGTCCTGTTGCAGCCAGTGATCTCTACTTTTCCCTGGAGGACCAGTGCTCTGCAGGCAGCGGGATCATCTTGGTGATTCCCCAGCTGCTCCCCATCCCCAAGCAGCCCCTCTTACCTCTGCAGGGAGAGGATGTTTCCCACGTTCCGGTAGAGCACGGTCCCAACCACGAAGACAGAGGAGTCGTCCGACACTGCAGGACACCAGAGGAGAGGGAAGAAGACAACAGAACTGAGACAATCAGGGTGGCAGCTGTCCCCATGGGACACCCCAGGGCAGGATTTGGCCTCTAGAGGAGCATGGCCAGTGGTGGAGGGCTCTCTGTTGGGCCATGGCCAGTGCCAACATCACTGCAGCAGGATGCTGTTACTACACGGAGGGCTCAGCACCTTTGGGGTGACCCAGCATCCCAGATTTCTGCCTTCACCAAGGCTCACCCCACCCAAATGGTGCTCCCCCGTTCAGAAACCCCCAAATTCCTCTGACAGCACTACAGCAGAGAAATCTGCAGGGGGGAAAGGTCTCTTGCAGCCACCTCAAGGCCTTTGGAGCCGTCCACAGCTATCAGGCCATCAGAAAGCAGAGCTGAGCTGGGGCTGACAAGGCCAGCGGGAGGGGGAGAGGTCCCACTGTGCCTGCTCTGACCCCAAAACTCATGTGCTGCCTCTGGGGGCTGCAGCAGATCCAGATGAGCCTCTGAATCATCTGTGTGACCTCTGGGCACATCAATTGACCTCCTCCTTCTCCTCTCATTCTTTCTTCTCCTCCTCCTCCTACCTCACGGTGCCCCAGCTGCAAAAAGCCAGAATTTCCCCTGATAAACCACAAACAGTAGAGGCAGCCCCAGGGCTGGATTTTCAGGGGGAGAAAAAGTGAGTGGCTGTGTGGAAAGCAATGCTGAAGAAGCTTGGGAAAGCACCAGGTGGGGCTTCTCTGATATCCTGTACTGAGGCTGAGCTGACAGTGTGTCTGCTCCATCACTGCAGGACAGGCACAGCTCTGCATGTCCATCTTTCTTACCATCAAATTGGGATATCTGGTGAGCACATAACTGGGAGGAACTGACAGACAGGCTTGCAGAGCAACTTTGTCACCCAGCTGCATAAATCAGTGTTGGCCCATCGAAATCAACTGTTCAAAGTCACCTCCCAGCAGTGAAGGGGTATGGATTTGGTCTCATGACACTGCCTGTCTTCATCACTTTGCTTAGGATAGCTACTCCTGTTCCCAGAGAAAAGTGAGGATCGAAACTAGTGCAGGTGAATTTCTGCTGGAATCTCTGAGTAACCCCTTAAATCCTACAACACCAGCAGAAGATATTGAACAAAACAGAGGCAGAAGAGTCCTGGGTGGTACTCAGGAAACCATGGAGAGGTGAGCACTGATTGGAAGTCGTTTCCTCAGGGTGGATGGCATGTTTTGTTTGCTCAGTCACTATAGCTCAGGGGCTCTGGAGCAGCTCTGTGTGAGGATGCTTCCAATAGAAATCTAAAAAACAGCTCCATGGGGAGCTGGATACTTTTGGGACAGCCCTCAACCTCAGAGCAGGATCAGCTCTGTCTAGGTCTGGTCCAGCAATTTGTCCAACAGGTAATAATAAAGATTTCAAAAGGTGAAGGCACCACAGCTTCCACAAACTGGGATAATGCTCCCAACGTGCTCCAGCTTCTCCCAGGGAGCTCACACTGTCTGCAAGGCACAACAAAACACAAGGAGTGCTTGACAAGGTCCTTGCTCTGCCAGTGACTCACTGTTTACCCTTGGGGGTGTCACTTAACTGGTTTTGGCCTCAGATTTCCCAAGCTGAAGTGATGTCTGATGCCATCCCCAGCTGGGAGGCCCATGACAAAAGGTCCTGGTGTGACAACTCGAGGCCAAAGGTCTTTTGTAGCAACAACTCAGTCTCCAGCCTCTGGAAAAGGGGGAGCCAGCAGCTCTCAAAGCCATGAGTGCCAAAAGCAAATCCCATCATCAATCAGCCCAATTTAGGGTCCTGCTTTTGAGAACTCAGGGCTCAATCCTGCCAAATGCCATTTCTGCCTAAAGATGAGCACCTTGAGTGTGTTGGTTCCTGGGACTCTCATTCATCAGACCATCCCAGAAACCTCCAGTTTTGGTTTTTTTTTTTTTTAAATAAATAATTTTGGGTTATCCTAGCATGCAATGAGACATTTCCAGATCTGGCAGTGAGGCCAGCTTGGTTGAGGTGCCACCTCCATGCTGGGGCTCCTATCCATGCCCTGATGTGGAGCCTCAGTGATAAATGCCTCTGAATTTCAATTCTGGGGGCAGGAAATTTCACACAAGGGCCATAAATCCCCAGATCTATCAAAGCTTGTCCAAGTAGCAGACTCAGCTGCTCAGCCAGACCTGCTGACTCCCAGCTACTCACCCTCAGATGGCTCCATCAGGTCTGGATCCAGGCTTGGAGGGCACCGAAAGCATTGTTTGCCAATTTTTCCTGCTTCTTTAGGGAAAGAAAAACAGCCACACCCAGGCACTAAACCTGCCCCTTAACTTTTGTTAGGAGTTTAGTTTGAACTCTTAGTCAGGCCATGTTTGAAAGCTTTATTTTCACTCATCAATGCTTTGATGCCCAAACTTTTGTGGGCAAATCCAGCTGATCTGGAAGAGGATTTGAAGACCAAACAAATGGAAAGGACCATTCTTAGAAATTGAAGGAAAGAAAATTGTGTTGGCTGTGCTGCCTACCTGAGAGCCCTGAAGACAGGATGCTCTTGGAGACAGTGACCTTGTCCTCTGAATTCTTGGCCCAGTCCACCATTCCCCTCCAGCCTTTCATGGGGAAGGTGATGTCTGTTGCTGCATTTGCAGGCAGTTTGTGAATACCAAGGACTGAGGAGAAGCAAGAAATGAAAGCAGTAAGTGACACCAGCTTCATTAAGTTCCACGTGTGCTCAAGAAAACATGGGAAGCATTACTGGGAAATCAGAGAGATTGTATCTCGGGAGCCATAGGAGTGATGCTCTCTTGAGGAAATGTCTGTGCTGAAAGAAGATAAAAGCAGGGCTTGTGCTTTGCTCAAAGGATTCTGCCTGCATTAAATCTGGCAGAGGAGAGTCTGATCCAGCATCTTATCTCCAGGAATGGCCAGCAGTAGCTGATAAGAAGTGGGAGGAAGAACAAGACATCTCTTGGTTTGTCCTCCCAGCAATCAGCAGGACTTCCTCAGCTCCTGGCTGGATCCAGATCATCAACTTTAACAGCCACCAATGGACCTCTCTTTTGTGCACTTTCCTAATCCCATCATGAACCCATCTGTACTTTTTGGCTTCTGCAACTTCCTCTGGCAACAAGTTCCACGCTGCGATTGTGCACACAGCATCCATCAAACACTGCCTGCTGTTTGCTCACTGCCTTCATTGGCTGCTGGGCTGTTCTTGTGTTCAAAAAATAAAAGAAAGAGTCTAATTCTACCCAGTTCGTCATCTGTTCTCCATTTGGTCGATATCTCTCAGATCTCTCTGTGGATCTCTCCTCTTCCTCATGAAATCCCAACTTTGGAGAAAAGCCACCCTGTATTTATGCCCATCCAGGTCTTCCCCCAGACCTTTTAATATCCCACCACCTGCTGCCTCCTCTCCTTCCTTCTCTTCCCATAGCCCAGGTTATCCATATTGCACGGTAATTAACAGCTTTAGGGGGTCTCTTCCCAATGTGGGGAGTGCCAGTGAACTCACCCAGATTGTCCGTGACTTGGTAGGAATCCCGGAAATCTTTCATGCGGAAGCCGATGACATCAATGAAATCCTCCACGAGCCTGAACAGCTCCTTGGCATTTGGCCCTATCTGCAAAGAGAGGCAGAATTTGGAGTAGATCAGATCCTAATGAGAACAGCAGGAGCTTCTCTGCAGGCAAAGGTTTCTGCCCTCACATGTGAACTGGGAGCATATGCTGGGTATAATGGACTGTTTTGGAGCTGTGGAGAAGGAGGACTGGGAAATCACAAGAGGAAGCCAAGAAAAAGAAAAAAAGAAAAAGAAAGAAAAAGAAAAAGAAAAAGAAAAAGAAAGAAAAAGAAAAAGAAAAAGAAAAAGAAAAAGAAAAAGAAAAAGAAAAAGAAAAAGAAAAAGAAAAAGAAAAAGAAAAAGAAAAAGAAAAAGAAAAAGAAGAAAAAGAAAAAGAAAAATTATAAAGTACCACTCAGATTGATAGAACGTAGGGTAGAGGACAAGATTTTAAACAAAAGGAAATATTGGAGACCCTCTGGAGAAGAGAATAACATACCCATATCCTTTCATAAAATCATAGAAATGCAGAATGGTATGGGTTGGAAGGGACTTTAAAGATCATCTCATTCCAGCTCCCTCTATTTTGGACTAATGTTGAATCCCAGCAGCCTGATTTTCTCCTTTCCTGTTTTGTTGTCAGGATCTCATTCTCTGAATCAAGTTCTTGGTCCAGGGCTGTCCTGGAGTTTCTCTGCCTCATTTTTCTTTCCTATTTTTTTCTCCATTGATAAAGACATTGAGAATGATTCTTCTTTACTTGTACTTTGCCAACTTAAGAGAGAGCTGTAAATAATAACCAGTTTTCCAGTGACAGATTCCATAAACTATAATCCACTTGAAACAAGCTCCGCTGACTACCTGCCTTCTCCTCAAAGCACCTTTGCCCACAGCAGCTTAGCAAATGCCACGAGAGGCTGAAGAGAAGCAGTTCAGCTCCTCTTCTTTTCCTTTTCCACCACTTTCACAGTGTTTTCAGTTCCTCACCATAATCCAGGCATTCTGAGGTGGCTGAGTGAGCTGGAGGGACAGCTGGGGACAAGCAGGATGGGAAGGAGGCAGGAGGAAGGCTGAGCCATGGAGAGTGTGGCAAGGAGCACAGGGGTGGCCATGCATGTCTTTGTCTCTCTGTCTATCCAAGGAACTTGGTAAGACTAAACCTGTCTGAGGATGAGATTAAAAAGTCCTGCCAGTACAGCAGGTGTGCACAGAAGGACGAGAACTGAGTGAGGATGCTATTTTTAGCTGCACACTTTTATATTCCATTACAGATTGAAATCACAAGGTCAAACCCAATCCAGGCTGCACCGGATGCTGCATTTTAGGTTTTATCGTATAATGGTCGACAAGGCTCTTTAAAAATCATTGTAGCCCTTCTCTGAATACCTTTATGGGATGTTTTAGTTTTTATTTTCCTGGAACAATATCTTTCTGCCCTGGGAGGCTACAGGGTATTGGAATGTGTGACTGCAATGAAGTTGAGTTTATTTTTAATGAGCAAATTGGGAGCCAAAGGCTTTGTTTTAAAAGAATTGGTTGATCTCATGAAATACAAGATGTGATTTTGGTCCAACAGCTTTAAGGGAGAAGCACAGAGACTGCTAAAACCTCTGTTGGCATCCTGTTCACGGAGTTTTCTGTGTCCTAAAGCCATGGTGCTGGGCTGTCAGCTCAATTCCCACTAAAATACACACCAGGAAAACATTCTCCCCATGATGTTCCCAATCCATGCATAGGTCATGGTGACACTGGGCTGTGCCTGCCTGGAGGTGCAGAGGGCAGATTGCACAGGGAGAGCCACTGGGAACCAAGTGCCATACAGAGCAAGCTGTTTTTAAGGGGATCAGCAGGGTTTCCCTGTTGTCATGACAACTTGACAGTCTCCTCTGCTCAGTGCTGAAATACCTACATGCACCTGGAGGCTTGAGATCAAGTATTTGGGCAAAGAATCACAGAATCAGGGAATGGTTTTGTTTGGAAGGGGCCTCCAAGGCCATCTGGCCCAACCCACTTGCTCAAGCAGGGCCACCTTGCCCAGGACCATATCCAGATTCTTTATCCCACCCAGAGCCAGAGCATATCACCCTCATCCAAATTCAACAGGAAAACACAAGATATCAGGGAGAAAGAAAAGAGAAAAGAGAAAAGAGAAAAGAGGAAAGAGGAAAGAGGAAAGAGAAAAGAGAAAAGAGAAAAGAGAAAAGAGAAAAAAGAGAAGAGAAGAGAAGAGAAGAGAAGAGAAGAGAAGAGAAGAGAAGAGAAGAGAAGAGAAGAGAAGAGAAGAGAAGAGAAGAGAAGAGAAGAGAAGAGAAGAGAAGAGAAGAGAAGAGAAGAGAAAGAAGAGAAGAGAAGAGAAGAGAAGAGAAGAGAAGAGAAGAGAAGAGAAGAGAAGAGAAGAGAAGAGAAGAGAAGAGAAGAGAAGAGAAGAGAAGAGAAGAGAAGAGAAGAGAAGAGAAGAGAAGAGAAGAGAAGAGAGAAGGTTGCTCAGCTCCTGACAGAGTTGTTGTTGCACGATGGAAATGTTTTTGAGTCCCTGTCTCATGTTCTGGACTTTCAACAATTGTCCTTTTTAACAATTGCCAGCACTTGTTAAAAAGTTTTTCTCAGAGGGCTTTCCTGTTTGGTGTGAAGATAACTGGGCTCTGGTGTTGCTCTGTGTGTTGGGTGATTTTTTTTTTTTTCTTGATTATTTGCTGTTTCCAGATCTTTTGGAGAAATTTTGCAGCAGCAACAGCTCACAAAAGGAATGTTAAAGGGACACAGGAATAGATGTGACACAACTCCACAAGCAGAGAGCTCTAATGGTGCATACAAATCAAGAGCCAAATAAGACACAGAAAGGGAAACCAACAACAACAGCCCCTAATACTTAAGAGTTCAGCTACAGAATTGTTCATAGAATCTTAGAATTGCCTGGATTGGAAGGGATTTAATGTTCAACTAATTCCAAGCTCTTGCCATAGGCAAGGACACTTTCCACATCTTGCTCTAAGCCCCATCCAACCTGGCTTTGAACACTTCCAGGAATGGAGAGCTCAGGACTCGGCAGGATCCCTAACCTTGATAGGAGAGAAATAAAGCCAAACACAACTGAACCCAGAAGCTCAGAGAAGTAAAGCAATACATAACTGAACCCAGAAGCTCAGCCAAGCATACCCCAGCTCTGAAAACCCCTCCAGTCCTGCATCTTTTCAGCTACAAACTCAAAGCTACATGATCCCACTTCTTTATCTTAGCAAGACGAAAGAATGGAATTACAGAATAACATCAGGATTTTCAACTCCCAGCTAAGTCTGACCCTTGAAACCCATGCCAAGTTCGGTTTGCACCACCAGCATTTCACTGTTCTTCATGCAGAGAGTCTGGCTCAGAGCTGAGATCCTGTGGCTTCCTGAGTTACTCCTTTAATGTGACTCAGCCTGGAACTAAGCTCTTCTTAGGAGGCCATGTAGATGCTTGGAAATTCCCCTCCCCATGGCTAAAACCTGTGCTGAAAGCCTCTTTATTCCCAGGGAAGGTGCTGAAGGTTCATACCAGCTGGGCTTCCTCCCATTTTTCCCGGTTTTTCCTCTGACAAAATGTTGCTGATGATCTGGACGAAGTTCTGGAGAAGGGAGACAAGAGAGGACAGAAGAGGTTGTTATGCAAACATAGCCCAGGCTGGAAAGGTCACAGTGGTGTGGGAGAGACATGTGAGATTTAAAGGTGCTCCAAAGGCATTCTCATTATCCCATTCCCAAAAGGTTCCAGAGCATTTCACAGGTCCCCAAAGATGTTAATGGCAAAGCAGGTTTTAATAAGACCTTTTTCCCAACAATTTCACTTTAACTGCTGTATCTTCTAAGGCATTGGATTGGGAATAGGTCTTGTACCCATTGCTGATGATTTTTAAAGACAGATATGGTAAATATTTGTCAGAAACTGGTTAAAACCAGATGATCTTCCATTGTATAAATCCTTCCATATTCTTCTTTTCTATTATTTCTGTTGTTTCCAATATATGGAAACCTCAGGATCCCCTTTAGCTTGTCGCCAGGCAGGAGATGCAGAGATGGCTCAAGAGGGAGCTGTCCATGGTAGGGCCTTTGCCGCACACCATGAGAAGGAAGGAGACAGGAAATTTAAAACTATTGATTTTTTTCTCCAGTTCTACCACTCTCTGCAGATCCTGCAGGATCAGTTTAATGTTTCAAGTCATGAGATGATGACCTATCCCAAGGGTGTATCCTGTAGCTGTTCTGCAGCTGCTGGAAGTAAAACCCTGGGATAAGAAACCACAATGATATTCCCCTACATCAACACTCAGGTACCCAATGCCACAGGATTATTTTACCTCGAGTCATTAGCCTGAAATCCCAACCAAATAATGTTCTCATACCAATTAGGCTCTGCAGTGAAGTGCTATCAGGTTGAAATAATTCAGAGTGACCTTGGCTTTCAAGTTCTCAGTTTATAAACCAAGGAAGAACCACCTCAAAAGGAGAGTTTGTTAATACAGAAAGACATTTATGTTGAGAAAAATATTAATCTGATTTTCATCAGCACTATATCAGCTACTATCAGTATCAGTAATCAAACCTGGAGCCCTGAGCATGGACAGCTCTCTAAGCCAGCCTTGGGCTCCAGGAAATGCAGCTGGGCTCACCTGCACATCCCCAGAAGTCGGGCTGTGATAAGCCCTACGGAAGATCTCTGTCATGTTCCTGAGTACATCCATGGTGGACAGCAGGTCCCCACTGTAGCTGGTCCCATCCTGGGAGATTTCCACAAGGTTCTGGAGCACATCTGACAGCCCATCTCCCATCAACCCACGCTGAGCTTTGGCAAGGTGTTCCCTGGTCTGAGAAACAGAAAAGAAACCTGAGAAACACTTTTAGGGACAGTCAAAGTCGAGATAATGAGCTCGGTGAAGGAATTGCCAAGGGAAGGTTTTTGACCTCCCTCACAATTCAGAGTGCAGATCAGATGAATCTGACAATCTTTGCTGGCCTGAGAGCCTCTGGTATTTTTAAAAGGATAGAAAAGAGTGATATATTCTAAATTATCTTCCAAGTGCCTCTAAAATGACTGAGAACTGAATTTTTCCGTTTTGCCCACAAAGAAATTGCCCCACTACAAAGTTTCTTCTGTTCACAGCCCAACAGAATATTTTTGCCACAAAAATCTTGTTTTCTTACAATCAATTTGGAATTATTTTAGGACAGATTGTACCTTACCATGAACAGGAGAGGTCAGTTCTCCTAAAGGTGGCATGAGACCAGCAGAAATTCCTCATAACAATGAATTTAAGATTAACAAAAAATAAGATGCTTATGTAGAAGTGATACAGTCATAGCTATACTTAATGATAACATGATATGAAAGGCCTGGAAGAACCCAGATTCTGTCAAGCTGGATATTAAAATATCCTGAAAGAAACCATCCCTTGTCCATGGAGTGCTCGTGCATCACAAGGTAAGCAGAAAAAACAGTAAGAGAAAATCAGGGCAGAGCTGGAAAGTCCTTTTTTTCCCTTCTTTTTTTTAACTATGGCCATGTAACAATCATTGGGGAGGATCCCAAACCTGCTGAGCTGAGCAGGGGGCTGCCTTACCATCATCTGTATGTTCCTGTAATCAATAGAAACACACTTGATGTACGTTGGAGGCTCCCAGTAAGCGATGCCTTCTTCATCTAAGATGCATCTTCGAAGGATCAGCCCTGGAGGAATGAAAGAAATAAATATGGGAGTGAGGACAGAATGAAAGGCCAAACATTCAAACATGGGGTCTCTTGTCAAGAGCAGGAAGTCATGGGACAAGAAGACACGGCTTCAAGTTGTGCCAGGGAAGATTTGGGATGGATATTAAAGAAAATTCTTCACTAAAAGGGTGGTCAATCATCAGAACAAGCTGACCAGAGAAGTGGTGGAATCATCATCAATGGAAGTGTTCAAAACAGGTGTAGATGTGGCACTTGAGAGCGTGGTTTAGTGGTGGGCATGGAAGTGCTGAGTTAATGGTTGGACCTGAGGATCTCAGAGGTCTTTTCCAACCTTCAGGATTCAATGGAGATCACCCAGAACTGGTCAATGCACCAATCTGGACTCAGCTACCAGCACAAACGGCACCATAGGCACCTGCAGATGCCTGAACAAGCTTTTAGGGAGGATTATCTTTATTTCCTTCTCCTGCTTTTTACTATTGCAGGGCAGAAGAAGGAACCGGGTAGGAAAACAAAAATTAACAAATTGGGCATGGCTAGTCAGGGTGAAGAGAAGCTTTCTTCTGCCCTGGTAACAGCATTTTTCCTGGTTTGGGAAGCCCCACGAGCCTCCCCAGGTGGTTTGGTCTGGTACTTGCAACTAAAGCAGGGCTTGTGCTGCCCACGCAGCCTGGAGGGGAGTAAACACCCAACAGCACCAGTTTTGCATCAGCTGAAACTCTCTAAAAGCTGCTTCCAGTCCTCCCCCAGGCCTCCCCTCAGCCCCAATCCACAGAGGGGTTTGCAGTGATAATCACATGGCCTGTGATGTGGAGGAACAGACATATCAGAGAGGAGCAAAGGGAGAGGGATCACCCTGTCCCAGCCATCATGATGCCATCTGGAAAGTCTCTGAGGATCAGGTTTGCTGGGTCTGCAGTCCCATTGCTGCTGCCAGATGATTCAGTGACCTTTCTTTAAGTGCAGCCCTTCTAGGACAGCATTGGGGATGACACTGACTATCCCAGCCGAGTCAAAGAGAGCTGCCTGCATCCAGCCTTCTCCTTCAAATGAAATTAAACCTTTGCACATTATTGACACTGCTGCCACTATTTCTGTTCCTTCCTGGCAGTGCGGAACATCCAGCTGAGGACAAATCCTTCCACCAGCATCGCTCCTGGAGCCTTCTCTGCACCACCTTCCCTTCCTGTGGCCACACGTAACACCTGAATGCCCATATCCTTTTCCTTTACACCAGAACGATCAGACCTTCAACTTGAGTGCTCAAAGAAATTTTGAGATGCTGAGGTTTCCAAGTGTAAGTGGACAACAGAATTCAGATTTCCTGCTCTCATACAGCAGCTGCTTTTATGGGCACTGGAGGGAACTACAACACCCAAATCCAGAGGACTCTAAAGCCCTACCTGCTCTGCAAAGCTTTTTGTAGATAATGGAGGGAACACATCCCAGTGTACCTTAATTTCAAACTTTCCACAGGGTGGATGGAAACCGCCTCAGATTATACAGTAGCAAATAAGATTTTTGTACTTAACAGCGAAAACAGAAACCCAGACGGAATTAATTTAGCCATGGACAAAGGGAGGGAAGTCCAAGTGCCTGTCCTGTCATCCCACAACCAGGTTCTCCTCACCTAGGACACAAAGGATGAAGGATCCTGGTGAGGGGCCATCTCCCCACCACGCAGTCACTCTTACCAGTGGCATTGCGGGGACACCGGACGGCGGCAGCGTCTCCGGCGGGCGTCTCCTTCCAAACCACAGGGCCAAGACTCTCCTCGTCACAGATTTCGTGGGGCTCTGCCAGGAGAGAAAAACTCCATTGGTAAAGCTTCCTCCTCAGCAAGGACATGGAAAAGGGAAGTATGGGAGTGTGGTCTGTGAGCCAGGAGGTTGGAGCTGCACTCCCAGCTCTGCCGGTGCTTAGTCCCTCACAAAGTCACTTCACCTCTCTGGAATTTGCTCTGCCTGTCTGAAAACTGGGCATTCATCCACACCAAGGATTAGCTCACTAAAATCCATGGGAAAGTCCACTCACATCCTTTTCTTGCCTTGGGGCAGCTCTTTGCAAGAAAAATGCTGTTGCTACCCTATACTAAAGAGTTTTATTTCTTAATTTTTAATGGGCAGATCTTTTGTGAGTGAACTCCATGGCTCCAGACTCCACCTCTGCCATCCCTCAGGGTCAGCACCTTCAATGTTGGATGTATCTAAAATGAAGCTTGGCATGAATCAGTGGATTAAGAGTGAAGGAAAAACCAAGCAAATGAAAAGACAAGATGGACACATCCCCTGGGTGGTCTTCATTCTGCCTGCTTCCATCTTGTGCACAAAAGAGAGCAGATCTGAGCCCCAACAACTTGGAACTGCATCAGCACCTCGTTTCCAAACACTGCTGCAGAGCCCAGAAGCCTGCAGAAATGTGCTTTGAGACATTACAGAAAAAAAAAATCATTGGAAGGATGGTTTTGGAAGCTTCTGTCTGTGGGTGGAGCTGAGTCGGTCCTGGAGTTGGTGGGATCTGGGAGAAAAACATTCACCACAGGAGGTCTTTGTGCTGAGAAACTCATTATTTACAACATGCAAAGCAGAGGGAGCCATGAGGATGGTGTTAAAGCTATTTGTCACTCCTGAAGGAGGGAAGGAGAAAAAACTTGATTTAATAGTTTCTGATTACAGTTTTTATTCATTGTGCAGTAAAATTTCTAACACAAAGTAAGCTGAGTTTGTGCCTGCAGCTGGTCAGGACATGTCCCACTGCAGGTCTGGGACTACCCAGGGACCAACCTGGCTGTGGGGAGGCCACAAACCTAAATTATGGGCACGGCAAGTCCTGCTTCTTTGAAGAACTCCTACAGGACCCAAAAAGCTGCCTGCACATCACTGCTCCTGCAGGCAGGCTCCAAGACCGGCCCCAGCCCCAGCTGCAGTTCAAAGATGGATTCCTCCCCAGTAGATACTGGGAATGAATAAGCTGAATTCTCTGCCTGGAAACAGATGCTCCTTCCCCTGGTTTAAAGTTCCCTTGTGAGTAATCACTATTGTGGTAGAACTCCTGAGGGCAGAGGACCCCAGCTGTGCTCTGCACATGAGCCGGGCTCATCCCTGAGCCAACAGCTCGTGGCTTCTGCAGATAAGCCAGAGCAGGGGTGGAAAAGAGGCAGTTTCATTTCCAGCCTGCTGACATGGAACTGTGGGGCAGAGAGATTGAATAACCCAGTTGTGACAGCACTTGGTCACCCACAGAGCCTGTCCCAGAGCAGGGAGCTGATTTCCAAACTCTTGTCTCCGTGCTTTGATCACGGTCACAGATTGCCCCATGGTTCACAGGAGGGCTCTGGGGTGTGGAAGCTTCAGCACCCTCAGCTACAAAGCAGCAGAGCACTGGAAAAAGCAGAGAGGGAGAATGTTCACATCTCTCCTCCCCTTTCTCCCCTGCTGGCCTGTTAAAACTTCCTGGTCTCCTCACCCCTGCAGTGTCCCTGGGGACCACTGAGGGATGCTGTGGATCAGAGATGCTCTTTAAAAATACACTGATTGGAGTTGTCTTGCCAGTGAGCACAGGAGCAATTCCCAGGCCAGGAGAGAATCCTTTTCTTTTTTCTTCTTCTTTTTTTCTTTTTGATGTTGCTTCACAACAAAATCCCTTTTACCAGAGTAACCTATTTGCACTGGGAGATTTTAATAACTAACCCAATTAAGTTCAATTCTTCTGCTCAAATCGAATCACGCCAGCATGTGATACTTTCTGGAGAACAAATTGAGTGGGTTTATTTTTAGCCTCTGATGTTTTCCCCACCTTTTCCTTCCCTTGCAAATTAACAACTGCAACAAGACCCTTCTGGCTGTGAACCCTGGCAGGCCCCAGTGCCTGAGACTTGCCTTTTCCTTTTGAGCACTGCACAGGCATCAACCCCTGCAGAAAGAGAAGAAAAGATCGGGCTTGTTCTGCCAGGGCCCCAGCTGGCACACACTGAAGCTGAACTAAATCTGCCTCACTCTGTAGACACCACCAGACAACCCGGTGCTAAGATTTTCTGTGGCGAGGGAGAGCTTTGTGGCAGAGTTAGAAGAGATTCTCACACGCCACTGCTAATTGAGAGGCACAGCTTGTAAGGAGAGGTGATGCCTTTCATTAAGAGCGTAGCTGGAAAGAGTGACAAGGCTGTCACACAGCCTCTTTCTCTGTCATCTCCGAGCTGAACGTGCTGGAACTTCCATGCTGAAGTCCTTTGGCTTTCATCTCTTTGTCTTCAGCACTTTGTGAGGGAGTCTGAGGGGCCAGCTTGGCCTCCACATGGCAGATCTGCCCCCAGGTACTCCTGCATCAAAACTGCTGCCTCCTGTTCTTTAGGGACATTCCCCTCTCCAGTAGGAATGCTGGGATACTGCCATGAGAATCTCTCCTGTCTCTCACTGAGCAGCTCTGACAATTAATTACCCTTTCAGTCAGAGCTCATGGCCTGTTACAATCGATGCAATCTGACTGCAAACATCACAAAGGCCATTGATTCCCCACCAGCAATTTCACCAGGCCCTTCAAATCAGACTGAGGAAGAAAGCAGAAATGGTGGTCAGGCCTTTTTTTTTTGGTCTCTGTATAGTCTGAGAGGCAGACAGAAACATTCCCACTTGGAAGTGTTCACTCCAGCTTATTTTTCACATCCAAACCCAGGTTTTCATCTGCCCTACAGCTCACTCACCCTCCATTCAGCTTTTACACTCTGCAGGAGGGTCAGATTTGGGTAAAGCTGTGGCAGATGCAGACACATCTTTTTCATAAAAATTTCTAGTGGTGTGCAGGCTTCCCAGAGGTAAAGGGTGGGAAACCTGAGCAACATCCTCAGTACTCAACAACATCATAGATTTGAGACTCTGATACCAGTTTTTGCTACCAGCTTCTCTTTTCCTCTTGTAACTCTATGGCAATAAAAAGATTAAACCACCAAGGCAGGGCTGGTGGTATTGACCAAATATTCACTGGAACCAACATGGTTGCACTGGATTCTGCAACAGTTAAATCAAGACCTTGTACCTGGGTCATGGGTAGGATTTTATTAGATTACAACCCTTTGTAGCATTAGCATCTCTGACAAAGGACATGGAAACTATTCCCAAAATCCAAAATTCCAAAATCTTGCCTCATTCAAAGGAAAGCACGAGGGGTCTGGGGTACATACCAGGACATTTTCTGTCATTGCACTGCTTGTACTCCTCCTTGGGACCCTGGCAAGTCTCCCCACCGAAGAAGGGGCCGTAGCACACCCGGTCACGTCTCTGAGTGCCACCTCCACACGTGGCGGTGCAGCTGCCCCACACTCCCCAGGCCTGCCACTTCCCATCCACTGGAAACCAAAAAAAAGGAGAAAAAAGAGGAGAAACAGCCTGTTATGTCTCAAACATCATCTGCAACAGAAGGAATCAAGATCCAAAGGCAAGCAGAGGAACATAGGCTGAGTAGGGCAGGGTTTGGTAGGAAGGGAGGTCTCCTGCTTTGGATCTTGGTTTGATCTTGAGCAGACATTAAATCAGAGTGTTCCCATTCCCATCCCATCAGTCCAAAGGTGGTTTTGTGTTCTTCCTCAGCACCTCGATGCTCTGCAAAAGCAGCCATATCTTTTTCCTTGGGCTGAGATTTGGGGCTGTGCTCCTGAACACTCTTCCCATGGGCAGGCATTCAACCTGGCAGCCACATCTGCCAGGCCAGTTCCACATCTGGAGTTCACTGGGAATGTGCAATGCATGTGTGAAAATAGACCTTCCTGGAGAAGGTCTGGCTCAGGGATTTAGAGAGACCAGCAGAGCCCTTGGGCAAAACACCATGAAGAGACCTCAAATAAACCTCCCTCCAGCTGTTTCCATTGCACTGATGCTTCATGTGCCTTGGAAAAAGGTTTGGGATGTTGTCTCTTTCCATTGTGTCTTCTCCCAGCATCTTTCCAGATCCAGTGGAAATGTGACTTCTTTTATGTTAACAATGACATTTATCAAAATTCTGCTTCTTTTAAATTAACAATGGCATTTATCAAAGCACCATAAAAATGTTAATTAGCCCTCACAACAAGCCTGCAAGGTAGGGAAACATTCTCCTCTGCTGTGCCACAACAACTCAGTGACAGAACTAGAACAAGGCCTAAGTGTGCTCTTTACTACTTGGGCTGTAATTTTGAGTTAACACATCATCTTGGGTTAAATAATTCCTTTTGGGAGGGTGGGAGATCCATGCCTGCTCCAAGAAGTAGACAAAAATTACCAAATAAGTGGGGCAGCACCAAATCCTGGTGCTTTATTTAGTGATGTTTTATGCAATGGAAAGTATCACCTGAGTTGTTTTGACAGATAACTCTGAAATCAGTGAGACAAGGTTGTCTTAAAAGGGGTTCTGAAGCCCCTTTTTGTCTTTAAATATCTCCCTAAGTTGCAAAGAAAGAGTGAGATTCCTAAACATCAAAACCTACTTGAGACCATGCAGGAATATCCAACACCTCTGTAAAATACTGCAAATAATGGTGCTACCAGAGTGGAAAGGGATTCCCTGAAGAAATAGGTAGACCAGGATAAATTCCAGTAGGAATTATTATTATTATTATTACTGTTGTTATTATTATTACTGCTATTGCTGTCATTATTCTTAAGTCACAGGTGAGTGAGGTGACAAGTCTTACACAGACATGAACAAAAGCTTTATTGTGACAGACCTTCTCACTGATACAGTTTAGAGCTGAGATACAATGGAGGATCCCCCATTTGCTTGAAATACAACTGGGAACATTGAAATGGTGGGAGGAGAGGAACAAAACAAAAAGAAGATGGAAGCTGAAGCCCTGGGGAGGCAAGGGAAGGGTTTCATTGATATTTTCTTGGGGATTTTTTAAGCTCATGATGAAAAGCTGATTTCTAAGGTTAGAAAGACCAATCACTCACCTCTCTGGGGTCTCCTGAAACATTTGCCACAAGTGGATTTTGGCTGGGATATGTTGGAACTTTGGATACTAAGAGTTTTGAGGTTTTTGTCTTGAGGGGCACAGACTATTGCTGCAGAACAGTAACTAATCCTTCTTATTCAACATTTTCTTTGTGGGTTTGGATGGTAGTTTGTAATTAGTTAGAAAAGTCCACATTGCAGACTCCAGGTAATTAGTTATTGGTTAAAAAGTGAAAATAGTTTAAATATCATTTCTTAATTAGATAGTTTAACCTTAAAAAACCTTATAGAAATAGATAAACTATTTTATAGTTAGTTAGTAGAATGCTGTAAAACTCACAACTTGTAAGACTGTAATATAGATTATAAAAAATCTATATTGGATTATAATCTATATTATAATCTATAGTATAGATTATAAGAAACCTGTAATGTAATATAGATTATAAGAAATAATAAACATTTAAATCTGAACATGAAATATCGTCTCGAATACTTTCAATCCCAACTTTAACAAAAGCAAAAAAATAAACCAAAAATGAATAGGCATGGTCTGTTGGAATGATCCAGGTGCACAGGAAAGGACGCAAGTCTTCCCCAAATAAACATTTTACTGGGATTGCAGAGTAAGGTGGGCCAAGAGAAAGAAGAAGTCATTGTCACCCACCTGGGCACTGGCGCAGGAAGCAGTCCCGGGTCTCCACCCAGTGTCCCTGGCACTCGGCTCCGCCGTAGGAGGGCCCGTTGCACTCCCGCGTCCGCTGCTGGGTCCCGTTGGAGCAGGAAGCTGAGCACGAGCTCCAGCTCGACCACTCGTTCCAGTTGCCGTCCACTGAGTGGCCCAAAGAAAGAAAACGAGCGGAATGTGAAGACCTTTCCCTCTGGGAAGAGCCACGTGGAGAGAGCCTCCGGCCTTTGCCGACCAGGGACCAAGGGGGGGAGATCAAACCAGAGCCACAGAGCTTGGAAGAGGGAAGAGATTATCAAAAAAAAATTGGGCAACTGTGGCAACAGGGATTCTTGGGACCCTCTGAGGCCTCCAACAGTCCCACAGGATGCAAGTAACATTTTAATGTGCTGTAACATTTTAATTTTTATGTTCCACACTCTGCATAATGCCATAAAAGTTGAAATTGTTGATATTCTACATTCTGATATGAAAGTCCAAACTAGTAACGTTGCCAAATCACAACACAACACCGCACCAGAGGGCGTGGCTCATGTTTTCACTGAGCACTTTGAAGGGATCACTACATTACCATGACATTTCCCATTTGGGGGCCATCAGCACTTTTTTAAGGGACCCATTTTTGAGCAGAGCAGTGCATGAATCTGTGGAGAGTGAATTTTCTCAAGCATGCAAATGATCTGTTTTTCATTCTAGCACAGCCAGAAACTCAAATCACAGTGTTATTGACAGGAATCCACCATTCCATGGGTGGGAAATGTGGGAGCAAAGGTGTGCTCCAACAGAGGACTGGGAACAGGGTGAGTGTGTGTGGTCAATGTACTTCTCTCACAGCTGAATTAACTCTGACAGGCTGGAGATGTTTTACCCAGCAGTGTCTTTGAAAATTAAATAGAAGAAGGAGGGACAAGGGAGATTATGATAGGGACGGGGTTGGAGAGAAACAGGAATACATCTTATAATCATGGTATGGACTGAAGCATTCCCCAGTGTGGTGGTTACATGCTAATTGGTCCCTGATCAACGCATCCATCACCCAGTCTGCTCTTCCTGGAGCATTTTTCTCATTAACAGTGGTCATCATGCTCTGTTTAGATCTAATTAGCTGCTAGATCTCACTCGGGAAAACAACCTGAATCTCTGAAAAGTCTGAATTCTGGCTCAAATCACATTGAAGTTTTGTTGTTTGTTGTTTGTTGGTTTTTTTTTTGTTTGTTTTTTTTTTTTTTTGCTTTGCTTGTCTGTCCAAGAAAAATAAATTCCAACTGGTCCCCTGTGTAATCTGCAAGGAATTGATCAGCTCTGTGTAATCCCCATTGCAGAAGCTTTTGTTTGCAAACTCAGTTAAAAAAAAATGTTAAAAGCATCCAAATGAGCAACTGTTAACTCAAAGGGGATCACAAGGTGTGCAAAATCAGGCAGGCATAAAGGCATCTCCAAAAGGTGCTTGTTTTTAACAATCCAACCATTTATGTTTTTATTGTGCATAAATTCAAGGCTTCGTGCCAGTGCCTATCAATCCCAACGAGGGAAAATGTAAAACACAGTGTTTGACAGGTGATTATTCTTTGGAAATGATCCAAAGCTCCACAAAGTAGCTCCTACCAGGTATAAATTAGCGTGGCTTTTCTGACTGAAGGCTGTGCTGCTAAGTTTCCATGGACTGATCATAAAATCATGGAATCATGGAATGGCTTGTGTTGGAAAGGTAATGATCATTTAATTCTACACCTTCCACTATCCCAGGTTGCTCCAAGCCCTGTCCAACCTGGCCTTGAATACTTCCAGGAATGGGGCAGCCACAGCTTCTCTGGCCTCATCACCCTCACAGGGAAGAATTATTTCCCAATAATGATGCTGTCTGCCCCTCATAAACATTTCCCTGTGTTAGAAAAGTGAGACTGCATTCACCACCTTCAATGTGACATTTACCAAAACACTGCATTTATCAAAAGAAGAGTTGCATTTTTCCAGCACCCTCCCTGCTGCTGGTGATTGGCAGCTTATCAGGAGTGCAAGCATTTGAAAATGGTAAAATCAAGGAGTTAAATCCATAATTTGGTCGTTCAGTGAGGGATTGGGAACAGGTAATTTCTTTGGAGTTATTCACAGGCTGTAATTTCAGAAACATTTTAAAACAAGGAGAAACAGAAGTGGCTGTGTTGCCCCTCCAGCCACCTTGCCCTGATGCAGAGATGCTTCTTGGTCAGGATGCTGAGGGGTTCCCATCACAGCCACCGCCAAGGACTGCTTGGTGCCATGGTCACACCACAGTGTGAGTCTCTCAAAAATGTTCATTATGTGGTGAAGGCATTGTCTTCCTGCTTTTTTTCCTCTTCCAAGGACTTGGGGCCTAGCCTGTGGCCTAGGACGTGGGGCCTAGCCTGCTCCTCCACATCTCAGGAGGCACAAAGGCCCCGTTGTCCCTGCAGCAGAGCGTTTTTATCAGCTGTAGCCACAAATCCTCGGAGCAGGGTGGTAATAAACACTGAGAGTGTCTGGGGTGTCAAACACCCATTGTTGTGCTTCAATGATTCCCCCAACAGCTCTCCCATTTGGCGCTGCCAAGCCGCTGATTGCCTTTGTGGCACTAATTAGAGTTGAAGCCTTGCAGTTGGGCTGCTTGTCTTTTCCACCGCTGTTTCGGTCGCGTATTTATTTGTATTTAAATTAATTATGGATCAATGTTAACTCAGGGTATGCTTTATTGCCCAAGCAATGCCAGCTCTGACTTCTTAAATTTGTCTTTTTATGACAGAGTCAATTTGGTGTCTGGGAGGTTCTTATTCCAAGTAGAGTCTTCTGGACAGCAGCCAAATATCCAAGGATAGTTACTTGGAGTGAAAACTCGATGGGAAATGCCAGGAGGCTTTTCACTGTTTTCACAAAGTTCTCATCCCTCCCACAATCCCTCTCCTCCTCCAGGGACATAATAATGTCTCATAATGATTCTCATTAAACTGGAAAAATGTCAGTTGACATTATCCAGGGATAGGGAGGGAGTTTTGGGGAGCTCACTTGTGTACAGATTGTGTTCACCAGGATACCCAGAGTTAAATTAAGGGGGGAGTCTGCTGTAAACCCAGGGCCTGTCAGAGGAAAGAAGCCTCTGGAGCATAAGTGGATTTCTAGGTGGTAAATGTAATTTCACCTTGAGGTTCTTTCTGATGTTTCAAAGCAAAACTCGAGGAGAGGCATTTGGAAGTGAAATTCAGGGACAGGGAAAAGATAAAAAGATTAAATTTGGCATGGGAAGATATTAGAAGTCTCTTAGTTTATCTCACCACCCAGAGCAGGATCAGCCACAGAGAAAACTTGCATTTATACGGAATTAATGCACAGAAAAGTAAAACTATTAATTAATTCCAGCACAACAAACCCAGGCAGGCAAAATAACTTTAAACCATTCAGTGGAGAGTACAGGTGAGAAACTTAAGATGGTCTTGGAAATAGCAGTGGCCACCAGATCCAACCCATGTAAGATGTCCTCTGCAAGAGACCACACAGAGCAAACCTGAACCTGAGACATCTCTGAGCCGAACAACCCCAGAAAACACCTCTGGGTTGCTTCTTCCATGAATCCTTTCCTCAGGATCCCCCTTGGGGTAGTTCAGAATTTCACTGGAGTCAGCTACAGACCTTGATGAGCCAAGTGAGGGAAACTGAGCTGGGGAGACCTGCTGGAGGGGAGGTTTCAGATCTGTCACTGTCCCTACCTGGGCAGAGAGCGATGTTGCAGAACTTGGTTTGCTTCTCCGGGCCCTCGCAGGGGTTCCCACCGAACTGGGGGGGCTTGCAGGTGCGGGTCCGGTCCCTGTAGCCTCTCCCACAAGTGGAAGAGCACAGGCTCCACGGAGACCACTCGTCCCAGGTGCCGTGCACTGCAAGGGAAGCAGAAGAAGTGACTTTTCCTTTCCAAAGGAGGCCTGAGGAAGTGAGGGAGCCCACAGGGCACAGCTTCTTCCCACCCGGAATGAGCAGTGTGTGGGAAGTTGGAGAACAAACCAACCCAAAATGTGCAAGAGGAACATCAAGTAATTTTTTATGCTTTGCTATCAACACCAAGTGTCTGCTGCTTTCCAGTCTTTGAAATAAACCACCATGCACTTTTGGCTGACCTTAATTTTTCAGATTTTTGAGCCAACAGGGCATTTTTAAAGCAAAAGATAGATTTAGCTAGAAAGGAATAAAACCCCACTACCCTTAGGGAAGCATCATCACCATAATTTTGTCAATTCTTGCCCTTTTTTCCTCCCTCTCAACATTTTTTCATTGAATCCTCAAAGACTAAATCATTTTAAGGCTTTCAGAAACACAGTAGTCTGTCTACTGATTATTATCATAGATCAGTAACACCTCAGAAGCAAAGTTAGGGAAACTTGGAAGGGTAAAATGGAAGGGGCAACATCCTCCAACAGTGCTCCAGATGTCACTGGTAGCTCCTGGAATTAGACATCTAATTGATTTTAATCTAATCTAATTAGCCTTCTAATCTATATTAATCTAATCTTCTCCAATCTAATCTAATCTAATCTGGCCAAGTTATTTATGGAATTTTAGTCACTATAATCTCCAGGGGCCAAATGTTAAAAGAATGCACTGATCTCTCTAAAGAAACTTCATTCCTTCCAGCTTTACCAGAGACGCTAATGCCAAATCAATAATCCTTCAAAAAAAGAAGAAAAACAAATAAACAGGGACTTTTCCAGTCCTTCATCAGTTGTTAACAGCAAGTGGTGCCCCATTGTCAGGAAAGGGGGTTAAAAACTAATTCTCATCAGGCATCTTGCATGATAAGAGATAACCAGAGGAGGAAACACAGGAAGCAACATGGATGGTGATTTCATCATGGATGGTGGTTTCACCATCATAGAATTGTTTCTGAACATTAATAACATGCTTAGCTTAACAGCAAAATTCTTCAAAATAATTATAGAAACATAGAATGGTTTGGGTTGGAGGTGACTTCAAGAATCATCTCCTTCCAAATCCCTGCCATGGGCAGGGACACCTTCCACTATCCCAGGCTGCTCCAAGCCCTTTCCAACTTGGCCTTGGACAATTCCAGGGATGGGGCAGCCACAAGTTCTCTGGGCACCAGGATCTCACCACCCTCACAGGGAAGGATTTTTTCCTAATATTCAATCTAAACATACTTTCTTTTAATTTGAAGCCATTCCCCCTTGTCCTGTCACTCCATGCTCTTGTAAAAAGCCCCTCTCCATCTTTCTCATAGGCTCCAGTCACCTCAGAATTTATTTTTCCACCAAAATTGTTCCCGACCTGGAAATGCCCCAAAAGGCACCTGCCTGCAGGTGTACTGAGTTCATGGACTTCAGACAGTGTGGAATTGTCCTCACCATGCAAAGCAGGTGCCCAGCTTGTGGTGCTTGGTCTAGCAAGAGTCTCTGTATGAGGCCTTAAGGCATGAAGAGAAGGAACAGGGAACAAAAACCATCTCCCTCCAAGAACTGCAGAATCATAGAATGGTTTGGAATGGAAAGGAACTGAAAGATTATTGCAATATTCTTGCTTGATGTCCTGGAGGAATGATGAGGAGGACTCCATCTTATCAGAAGGCTAATTTTTTATTACTTTATTATACTATATTATATTAAAGAATACTATACTATACTAAAAAGTACCAAAAAACCTTACTAAATACTAAAAAATAATAACGAAAACTTGTGACTCTTTCCAGAGTGTCAACACAGCTTGGCTCTAATTGGCCAATGAGTCAAAACAACTCACACTAGAGTCCAATAAAGTAATCACTTTCAGTAAACAATCTCCAAACACATTCTACATCAGCACAACACAAGACAAGCAAATAAAATAAAAATTCTTTTATTTTTATTCCCACTATCCCAGGTTGCTCCAAGTCCCATCCAACCTGGCTTTGGACACTTCCAGGGATGGAGAAGCCGCAGCTTCTCTGGGCAACCTGTGCCAGGGCCTCCCTGAAATATCACAATGGAGACACCACAGGTAGCCAATCTCCCTCCCCGGCTGGCCACCAGTACCTGGGCACACGGCAGAGTTGTTGCACTGTCTCTGCTCCCGGAGAGGGCCACTGCACTGGGTGCTGTAGGAAGACGAAACGCAGAACCTGGTCCTGGTCTGCCAGCCCTCCCCACAGGTGGTCGAGCACACGCTCCACGGGGACCACTCCTCTGCTGCAGGGTCACCTGAGGGGGTTGGAACACAAGGTGAGGATGTGGCATCCTTGCATCTCCAGGGAAGATGTTTCCAAGTGACGCTTGGCCAGCTGTGAGATCTGTGAAGCTGCAATGTGTCCTGCAGGTGGGGTGAAAGATGGGTGGGAGGGTGTGAGGGCGTTGGGGAAAAAATGTGAGATTGAGAATGGCTAAAGGGGTTTTTTTGGGTACTGTGTAGGGCTGTAGGACACACACATTATGGAAAAAAAAGAAATAAAGAAAAAGGATGCTCTGGAAGCATCGGGTCATTGGGAAGGACAAAGTCCAGCACTGAAGGTGGCGTAGCCACTCCAGAACTTTGTGAGCCGGGAAAGGGAGCCTCCATTTAGAGATTGTACCAACAGGGATTAGACAGAGTAAATGCATCCTTAAATTGTTCACTTTTAAGGGTTCCACCCTTTTCCCTGCCTTCTCACAGCCCCTGCCAGTGCAGATTGGCAGAGGAGGAGCTGACAAGGTAGAAGGTGATGGTGCCTAAGAAGGGTCAGCTGATGAAAAAAGTTTTCTTGGCATCTCCCCTACCTGTGGAGATCTGCTGTGAGCATGTGACACGGAACAAGGATGACTCTTCCAGGGCATCACACAGTCCCTATCAAATGCTTATCTGATGGGGCAGCATTGGAAAAGCAACTAAAAATATCCCATTGATGGGAGTGAAAAGCACTGAGATGTATTCCCTTTGTCACTAATATACCTGCTGGGGCTGTTTCAGCAGCCACAACCTCCAAATAAGTCACCCTAAGCGTGAAATGAGCAGGGAAAGGATGGTTTGCCATTAGTTTTCATAGTCAATATTCTACCCCTTGAAGAAAAATGCTTTTCTTCCCCACATGAAAACAGAAGCTGGCTCTGTTCTATTTAACCAAGCCATGCATTGTTTGGGTTTTTGGATTTTTCATGGATTGCTAATAATTACACATAATCAACCTGGAATGTAGCATTTGGTATGTATAGAACACAGGCATATGGCAAAAAATAAACACCTGCACAAGAGAGGGGCAACCCCTTCTCGTGACAAATTCTTCAGAACCTCAGACTGCCCTGTGCCTCATCCCAGAAGGATGCATTTGGCAAACTGTGGGTGTTATGAAGGATCACAGCACTGGTAAATATGACTTCAGGGGTCATCCAGGGAGCTTGGATGCACTATCCCACACCACCACCCCATTCCCTATAAAAGCTGGGCAGAGGATGCTGTATTAAACTGTCAGGCTGCAACATGGAGAAGGAAAGAGACTGCAGCTGGAGATCTCAGTGAGGGTTATAAACTAGCTGTATGAAAATGTCAGAGCATGAACTGTGGTGGGGACTGTAAAAGTTGGTGACCACCAAATTTCCCAATATTGCCTAAAACTGTTAATGTCTGTTTTTTCCTCAGGGTAGTATATTTATTTTTAAATTTATTTTTATTTATATTTGTATTTATTAACTACTGTTTTCCACATGCAATGAAATTTCAAGCGTTTGTATCTCTCATCAATCTGCTCTTTAGGATTTTTTTGGTAGTTATCTGTGTTGTTTGGTTTGTGTCATGCTTTTCAGCACATCTGCTTTGAATGTCTCCTGTCATTCCGGCAGCTGGGAATTAAAAATACACCCACTGATTGAAGCCTGTTGAATTAATATGTGTTGAGGGGGAAAAGTGTACAGGAAGACCTGTCTTTTGTGTAAAATTGACAGGATTTCACGCCTTCATTTATTGTCTGGACACAGAAAGTGGTGGAGGTGAGGATCAATCTTTCCCTGCCTCATCTGTGCCATTGCAATGATTATCATGAGATGCAGCTGCTGTTGTTCATTAAGCCAAAGTTGCTCAAAATAGTTTCATTTTGTGTTTTATTTCATTTTTCTGCCCAGTTGGTCCCAGTTAGATGAAAGTTATGGACCACTAGTCTTTCCCTGGGATGTGTAGGAGACATTGCGTGTTTCAAGGCTTTGGGGCTCCAGGAAAACATCAGTTCCATGTCCTGTTTCACAAGTATCAGATCTCCTGGTAGAGAGAGATCTGCATTTCCATGGTAATTTTCCTGCCTTTCCAGAGCCTGAGTCCTGCCATGCTCCAAGCTCACTCCAGCAAATTACATTTATGGTTTCATCACTTCATCATTTGCCATCCACAGTATCCCAGACTCCAGCAGATCCCTCTCAGGCGCAAACATCCCAAGCATTCCTGCTCCCTTGCCTGCTTGGATGCTCCATGAACAGCTGGTGCCTTTGCATTTCCCCATGCACCTTGAGGAACCTCCCCAGTCCCACACCCAGCAGCACCCCGTCCCTCAGGGGCAGGCAGCTGGGGGATTTGGTAGTTAAACACTCCAAGTCTGAATCCCAAAATCTTTCTGGGAGGCCAAAGGTGGAACAGGGGAAGCCTCCAGAGACACAGGAGCCTCCTCCATCAGCAGCTCGTGGTATGAAGAGCCCATCATGTCACCAACGTCTCCCTCAGACCTGGCTGGGTTTTGCAATCTCCACATTCAGAAGAGTTCCTGTGTTGCTGGATGAATGAATGGCATCTCTGAACCAAATCCCACCTCTCCTGCCTCTTCTTCATTATTTCTGGCTTTTGCCCTTTCACAGCAGAAATAGCTGTGCTTAGAGGTAAATCTCCTCAATTATGGTCCCTCACATTGCACAAATCCCTGGCTTTTAAACCCATCATACAGTTTATTTTCTAAGTGCTGGTGACTCCCTCGGGCTTGGTGTCATTCCGAACCAAGCAATTCATCTCAGTCCACTGGGACATTACATCCAGCCTAGTCTCCAGCCTTGCACAAATTTAACTAATTTTCAAACCAAGCAAGACCCAGTTCTGAGACACTCTCAGGCAAGAGACAAATTCACTCTCTACTTGAGAGAAACACAATAGTGTCCATCATCGAAACTACGAGTGAGAAGAATTTCTGCATTCCTCTGGGTCAAATGGCACCAAATGCAAATTACTGAGTGAAGTATATTGCAATTATTCATGCCAGAAATGGATCTGACTCTGGTTTTTGATATAATGGCAAGATGTCTACCATGCTCATTGGGTTTGAAAGCTGCCTAGTTCAGCTCAGTGCTGTTTTGTAATTCAACCTGCCAGAGATTATAGAATCCTGGAATGGTTTGAGCTGACAGGAACCCTAAAGATAACTTGTTTCAACCCCCTGCCATGGGCAAGGACACCACCCACTATCCCAGGCTTCTCCAAGCCCCATCCAACCTAGCCTTGAACACTTCCAGGGACTGGGCATCCACAGCTTCTCTGGACAACCTCTGCCATTTCTCACCATCCTCATAATGAAGATTTTTGTCCTAATATCAAATTTATATCTTCCCTCCTTCAGCTTAAATCCATTGCCCCTTGTCCTGTCACTCCATGCCCTTGTCCCAAGTCCCTCTCCAGTTCTCTTGGAAAATCTTTAGGCACTGGAAGAGGCTTTAAGTTCTCCCCAGAGCCTTTGCTTCTCCAGGCTGAGCACCACAAAGTTTTTCAGCCTGTATTTATAGCAGAGTGGCTCCAGCCAAACTTGTCTTCATCCCCAGAGGAGAAGGGGCCAAGCCCTGCCCAGCATCACCACCAGTGCCTGCAGGCAGCAATCTCAGCAGGGCTGACTTCTGATTAGTCCTGTGATGCCCCAGAGTAGCTTGGGGATTAACAGAAATGTCCCAAAGGATTTTTCAGGGCTCTCTACCCCACTTGAAGTGGGAAGATGGCCCTTGCTGCTCCCACAGATCCAGGTGCAGCAGATGGAGAAGGTCCAGCAGGTGTTGCAGAATGAGACACACTGGGTGTTAACCCACAGGGATTTGGCACCTGCAGTCCAGGATCATTCCAGCTCCTGGCTGCAGGGTCCCCATCAGTGCCTGCAGCTGCTCCATGACTCTTCCCTCAGCACTAATGGAGCAGGACATCCCTGCCATCCCTCTGCCAGGAACCCTTTCAGTCTGGGTGTCCGTCAGTCTGACATCTCCCCATGTGCCTCTCTGCTCACAACCTGCTTCTGGCAGAGTCCTCCTCAGCCAGGAGAGCCCATGCCAGGGACCTGCTGAGCTGGATCTGGCTCCTGTGCTGTTGCTGGGGCAGGCACGTGGGCAGCCAGCAGCACCCTGGCTGAGAGCACAGCCCTGCCACAGCCTGGAGGCCAACAGGACCTGGACACCAGGGATGTGAAGGGCTGGCAGGAGAAAACGCTGCTCTTCAGCTGGCCAAGGCTGTCCCCTCATCCACAGTCCTTATGGATGGCATCAGCTGATTTCTGTATTTCATCTTTTTCCAGTCTTGAGCAGTTGTGAAATGTCTCATTCCCCACAATCTGTGCCCAAAGGGAAGTTGTGGGCTTTGCTTCTGCATCCTCAGCTAAAAATTCCCTCTAATCCCTTTCTGGACTGTACCCTCTGCATCCACATCTCCACCATCCTGATTTCCTTCCAGCCTCGGACAGCGACAGGGACGTGGGAAGCTTGCAGCAGGACAATGCACATCTCCCAGCCCATGCTGCCCTCAGGGATGCCACAGCCCAAGCCAGCCATGCTACAGCGGTGGCCACAATGGCAGGGAGGTGACAGAGACGTCACTGAGCCCAGCTCCAGCACCCAGCTGCATGGCCGGAAGAAACGCCAAACTAAAAACCTGATGGCTGAGTTACAGGCTGGAACAGGAGCTCTGGAGAAGCACCTGGGACCAGGCAGAGTAGGAACAGCAGGAGCCTGCCTTGAAGTGCCTTCCTTTCCTCTGCATTTGGACAGAGAGATTAAGCTCAGCTTTTCCACGTTGTAGCAGTGCAAAGGTCCTCCCACTCCTGCAGGTTTTACCAGACTCCAGGGATCCATCCTGCAGGTAATGGAGCTGCTCTCAATGGAGGGAGCAGAGTCTGTGCAGGGTAGAGAGGAAATTGAGGCTGTCCCCTGCTTTGTGTCGAAAACCACAACCCCAACAAGTCACCCCCAGGTACTCCACACCACACAGACTCCTGATGCTGCACAGTGGCAAAGTCCTCCTGGGCTAGGTGGAGCACAGGTAACCCACACCAGAATATGACCCTCTCTCACTTTGAATCAAATCACCTCTTTGAAATCTTTCTAGAGCACAAAATGCTGGCATGGTCACTGGGCAGTGATTTTAACCTCTGGCCAGGTTCAGCACACTGTGCTTTGCCTGAGACCCCTGATGTGTTGAGATCCTGCCATGACACAAAGGCATGAAGGAAGAGCACAAAACCTTTCCAGACTGAATCACAGATTCACAGGATGTTTTGGGTTGGAAGGAACCTTAAAAATCATCTACTTCCAACACCCCTGCCATGGGCAGGGACATCTTCCACTAGATCAGCTTGCCCAAACCCCCATCCAACCTGGCCTTGAACACTTCCAGGGATGGGGCTGATCAGATCTGGCAGAGATCTAGGTCGAATTCATCCCCATCTTCCCAGATCATGCTGTCTGATATTACTCCACATTATTCCCCTTCTGTGGCACAAGGGTGGAAAGTCCTGCTGCAGAACTTACTGGAGACAACTCCTTGCTCAGCACTAAAGACCCAGGGACAGAGGAAACCAATCTTGCTCTGTCCCCACCAAGCCCTGCTCACCCTCTCTCACAGCCAATGGGAAGGCATGACATGGACATCAGCAAAGGGGCTGCATTGCACCAAGGTCAGCTTTGGCTTCATGAACCACGTGTGGTTGGGTAATTCAGACAAAGCAGTGACTCAGAAGTAGGCAGGGTGATGGGAAAACATTCTGTGGGGATGGATGGTCTTGTCAGGGCTTTGTGTCTGTCCCTTTTTGCCTTCTCTGGCCAATGGTGACGACACAAAACCCCGTGGGGTGATGGAATGGGAACACAGGGGGCGATGACCATTGGTTCAGCGCGTGACAACACGGGGGGAGCGTCCCCCACACTGACCTGGGGGGAAGGAGATGGTTGGGGAGGGGGTCATTGAAACAGTGCAGAGAGCCCAGCCCAGCTGGGCAGTGCAGTGACCAGAGCAGTGTCCCAGCTCCAGAGGCCGCTGTGGGAGGTCAGAGCTTACCTATTTGAGGTGCAGGGTACCCGTAGTGCTGCAGTTCGTCAGGGTCCTCTCGCTTTCTGTTATCTGTGGACCTCAGCGATTGGCTTCTGGAATTATAGCGTCCATTGGCTATGGCAAGGTAATGGGTCATGTAAATACACCTCGGTTCACTCTGCAAGATCTTTCACTACAAAGGTTACACGCGTTAACAACAGCGACCTGCGATGTTCCCCTGACATGATCACCTGCTTTCCAACCCCAGCACCCCTGGCCATCAGTTTTCCCTCAGGTTTCAGCACCAACCAGCCTGAAAGACTTGGGCTTATTGGTGGTTCAACCCCTTTATTTTGACTGAGATTTGGGACCATGCAGAGTATGATCCCCTGTGTCTTTAATTAATTTCAGTGGGTTTTGGGTGTCTGCACTCCTTGCTGCACTTGTGGAGGATTCATCCTCTTCAGACGTGCTGGCACTGAATCGCACCATCCCTAGTGGTGTTTTGAGATATATGGTGGCAACTGGCAGGGTGGTTTTGGTGGGAAATTCTGTCTTGCAACCAGCACCTGCCTAGAAATACCCTGTAGAGGAGCCAGAAAACGCTGGGTGGAGCAGGCAGGTGAGGGCAGGTGGAAAGGAAAGGGACATCTCAAAAGGAAGACTCCTTCACAGATTTTACCCTGCCACCAGCAACAAGGAGAGATGAAAGTCTGGTCTCAGCAGAGTACCAGCCGAGCTATAACTGGGAACTTTTCCTTCTCAGTGAGAGACAAGCTCCTGACCCTTGTGTCCTACTGAAAATCTCCCAGTGGAGCCCACGGTGTGGAGTTCAGAAGGTAAACAATGCATCCGCAATAAATCAAAGGCATCTAACTGTTCCTTCTGAGCCCACACTCTGCCAGCTTTTCATTTTCATCCCGTGTGGATCAGCCCTGAGTTGGCTGGAGGGAAAACTAAAATTTCTGTTGTCTGTACTACTGGACGTGGTGTAACCCTGATGCATTCCTTTCCTAGCAAAGAGAGAAACAACCCAGCAATAACAACCAAATCCCATCTACCAGGAGTGCCTGCTGTAAATTAGGAGAGCTCAGCTGACTCCACAGGAGTCACACAGAATAGCAGAGAGCAGAGCTGAGCCCGAGTAATCTGTGATCTGGCAGCCAATTTGTTTCCAAACAGCAAGTACCAGACAGAAGATCTTTTCCCCCAAGGAGGCAAAACAGTCAGACATCTTTTCAAGAAGTATGAACTGCCAAGGGTTGAAATGGTGACAAATTTGGTCCCGGAACCCTGAGAAAATTAATAAAGGTTAATGAAGCTTCAGTGTGGTGGCAGGAGTCTTTATTGCCATCCAAAAAGGGAAAGCAGAGGAGGCAGAGGAATGATTCAGAGAGTCCCTGCCAGGAGCCAGGCTTTATATTCAGCAGTTTGGATCATGGGAGAGTTTGTGAAATTGTATTATTTACCATCACAGTTGCCTGAAAGCAGAACTTGAGGAGTCTAGGAATTGTCACATGGGCTCCTCCAAATGTTCCCAGCACCAGCTGGCTGCTGGCTGGAGGGGATGGGATGGGGCAGTCACCCACCTGCCATCATCTAGGGAAAGATACCCACAGCCTGAAATCAGGACCACAAACATCCCGGTATCTGCAAACACCTCTTTTTTGTCTGGCTCTTTCCTGGAATAGAGAGATCTCAAACCCTTTGCTTTTAATAGCTAAAAATCATGGGACTTTCCTGTGGGAGATTCAGTTCAAAAAAGACAAACTCTAAGTAGTTTTCCAATACTAATTTTTTTGAGTTTGTTTGGAGACAACTTATTCCTGTATTTGGGACTTCTCACATCCCCACCACCCATTCCTGGCTGTACCCACACACTTTCATCTGCTCCATTTAAATCCTCTCCACAAAATCTCACAAACCACAAGAACACACAAAATCTCCATCTGCATCACATCCCATGGGCTTCCCACAGACTTTTTTAGGCTGGGAGGAGAAAGTGGGGCTGGGCATCAAGGAGTAGATGTGGAGCTTGGATGGCTTTGTCACCTGCCCAGAGCAAGGAAGGTGACAGGGAAAACCTGGGATTGAATATCCCAGAAGCAGTCAGCGTTCACAGATGGACAGAGACATAGGAGGCAGCACAGAGGGAAGGAAAGATAAAAGAGCAAAACAAAAGTTTTAATTGCAAGTCTAACACCCTGAACCTCATCTCACCAATTATTTGGGCCCTGTGAAACTGACATCTCCTAATGACTTATCCCAGTCTTGAAGGACTGAATGATTTCCTTTGCTCCTTGACAGGTGTGTCAAGACTGCACTGTTATTTTTCATGCTAATTAAAGCAAATCAGGCCTAGAGGCTAAATGAGCGACCCTTCCAGCTTCCCCCAAGCTTCCCCCCTGCCAGGGATGCTCCACTGCTGCAGGAAGCCTTCCTCCCCTTTGGAAAAGCAGAGAAGCCAGTTTGTCTCCATTTAGCACAAAGCACAGCTGAGATTTAACCTGGACAGTTTCCCTGGAGAGATGCACAAACCAATCCTGGTTCCAAACAGAGCAGGGAGACACCAGATCCTTTCAGATCACAGGGAAGTTGGTGCAAGTCCTGCTTTGCTGTGGGCAAACTTATGAACTTTATGGGCTGGAGGTCAAAAACTAAAGGCAGTGGGGACCTGCTTGGATTTTAGCAGCCTTTTTCCCACAGCAGGGTCAGTGGAGAGGAGTGATTCCAGGATTAACAGAAGACCTAGACCAAATTTACATCCCAGCTGGGTAAATGCAGTGAAAATGGCACAAAAAACCCAAGCACCTTTCAAATGCCAACAGGAGGAATAGAGGGATAATGCTCTTGGAACCAAACAAGGATGTTTCAACTGCAAGCAGAGGCAAGTACATGAGATTTTTGAAAAAAAACACAGCTCAAGTGTGGATGTGGAGGATGATCAGTGCTGGCAGGAGTGGGAATAGGAAGCAGGTGACCAACACTTCTAATGAGAACATGCCATGTGTCAGACAGCACCTTGCAACACAACCCAGGGAAAAATAAAATAAAGGCAGAGACTTTGAAGTGCTGTGGGCCAAGGTTTTAACATCCAAACATGTGTCACCACAGCTACACACTCTGTACTCATCCCCCAAACAGGAGAGGCAAAGCAAATAGCAGGATTATGTAAATTATTCAGGCAAGTTGGGATGGTGGGAATGAAGGGATGAACCAGAGCAAAAAGTGCAAAGAGATTATTTAAAAATACCCAAAACATTCAAATGAATCTCTGTGCAGTAAAACTGAAAAGAAATGTGGTGGCTATGGAGGTTTTGGGGCATCTATCAGCTGCTAAAGAGTAAAACTGAAAAGTACAAAATTACTGACGACCCCTAAACCCCAAAATGTCAGTGGATGGAGAAGAGGCACATTTTGGAGGCCACTGGATATATTGCAATTACACCCAAAGCATTTAAATTTGAATATGTGAAATTTGTGAAAACATCACTGGAGGAGATCTGTGACTCTCAGATGTGAATGCCTGAACCACCAGTAAAAAAGGGGGCAGGGCAAAGTCTCTGCAGCAGCAGCAGCAGCAGGTACCTACAAAAGCTCCTCCAGCTTGCAGTGAGTTCTAGCCTGGCCTGCAGGGAATAAGGAGCTCCCACACATGCCCAGGATATTTCAGCTCCATGGTTGCAGCAAAAAAAAATTAAATTAATGAGAATCAGGGGCGGCAGAGACTGAGACTGAGGCTGAGCCTTGGGAATGTCATGTGGAACATGCATTCCTTCACACCCCTAACAGCTGAAGGGCTACATCCTGAACCTGCTGGAAGCTGAAAATCCAGCCTGGAATGACAGGACCATGCCAGGGTCACCCTCCTGCACCTGACATCAGGATGTGGTCACCCCTTTCACAGCCGTGGGGAGCTGTGGCTTCCCAATCTGCAAATCCATAAATGTCGGGGATGGTTCTGTGCAGGTTCTGCCAGATGGGATGGCAGGATTTCAGCTGGCTCCTCTGCTGGTTCTCCTTCCCCAGGAATAAATGCAGGCTGCCCACATCTCTGGTTGTTCTTACATCTTTCCAGTACTGCTGAATTCCAGTCCTGGGGGTCAGGGCTGTGACATTCCCCCTCTGGTTTGGATGTTGCCCATCCTTGAGAGGACCCTCTGCCTGCCAGGTTGTGAGCAAATCCAGAACCCTGCAGCCAGAAAGAGCCACTGGAGCACATCCCTTTCCATCCACAGTGGGTGGACCTGGGAAGTTCCTCTGCAAGCTCCCACCACACTTGAGTCGGCATTTTTTTCCCTCTCTCTATAAAACAGCAGCTCCTGCCCAAATCCAACAGAGGGAGGAAATCTCTGTCTGTGCTGAAGAGAGGGATATCACCAAGTCCTTTACCAAGGCAAAAATCAGAATTACAACAAAAGCTTTGTGTTTTCCTTCAGCCACAAATAAACTTTGTGTTTTCCTTGAGCTGCCACAAATAAAGGTTCTGCCTAAGCCAAGCTGCTGTTACCAGACAAAGTTTCCTTCCCAGTTTGGGATGAGTCTTCAATACAGTTTTTCCTCAGCATTTCACAGCTTTTGGTTTTGCTCATGGAAAACTTACCTGGCTCACTTTCTGTTTGGCTCGGGTGTGTATCCGTGGGGAAATTTAGCCAGAAGATCATCAAGCAAGAGACTATCACATGAAACAGCAGAGATGGTGGCCCAAACGAGTGGGAAAACACAAAGACCACATAAAAATGGTACCTGTGGAGTCATTCAGCCACGCTTGTGCACTGATTTTAACCTCTGTGGTCTCCAGGCAACGTGCTCAGACTCAGCTCTCGGGCCCAGGTGTCTGCACCCATATTTTGGTGACCAGGCTGGCACAAGTCACAGCTCTTGGAAAAACTGAGAGGTTTCTCCTATCATTCCCACTCCAGCGTGCTGAGACCTGCTGAAAGCCCACCTGGGGGCAGCTCTGGAAGAGGAAAATGGCAGGACCTGGGAAAGGTCCACCTGGGGGAGGAGCTATGTGACAAGACAGCTCTGGAACATTTGCCATGGCCTGGAAAAATAAAACAACCAACTAAACCCTCAAAGATCTTCCACAAAAATTCCTCTCAGCAGCTCCAGGGAGCTGACTGTCATCGCTATGAGAAGCTGCCCCAGAGGCTGGAGATCCATTTAAACAGCTATAACACTCCTGCTAATCACTCATCAGCTTCTGAGCCACTTTGGCAGAAGTGGGAAAGGAGATGAAAAAAGATGGGTTTATCCTTGTTTTGAAGGTGGAGGGGATATCTGTGTTATTCTAACCCAACTTGCTTGGCCAGCAATTTCTCAGTGGACAAGTTTCAATTTACCTCCACAGCAAAGAGCAAAATATCAGGGCACTCATCCCTGTTTTTTTCTGCTGTTTTATCAGGATTACAGATGGCCCTTTGTTCAGGGAAAATATGTTTTCCTGCTTTTTTTCCCTACTAGAAAATTAAGACCTCAGCTATTCCACAATACCTGGAGAGCTGGTCAGGTATTATTACAAGCTGCTTAAATGCTGAACAATTGAAGATAAAGTTGTTCTCCTGGCCAGTTCTTTTTTTTTTTTTTTTCATTTTTCTTCCTTTTTTTCTTTTAATTAAAAAAAGAAATTATTAGAATCTATTTTGCTGCAGCTTATAATGAACACTTAGAATAATAACAGTTCCAGGGAAAGAACGAACATTTTACTCATCCCTAAAAAATCTCTGAGCAAAAGTCAATATGAAAATAACAGTGACACATTTAAAACAGGATTTCTATTCTACTTTTAAATCCTCTTAGGTTTTGGTGCAGATCAAAGTAAAGAGAAGGAAAAGATACGTGCAAGAAAATTAAAAACCCTTCTTGGGTCAAAAGTGCATCTCCTTAGGCAAAGGCAACAGGGGACAGAGTCACTGAGAGGCAACTTCAGAGCCAAGTGAACAGTTTTGATATGAAGAGACGCAGGTTTATCTTGAAGTAGCACACAGACCTCAAGATGTGCATGGAGAACTCTTCTGGAAAGATTTATTGCTCACATATCCCCTCAAACCCTTTCCAGCATGAAAACATCAAAATGGAGCTCGGCAGTTTGTGTGCAAAGAGGGTCTTGGGACAATTAATCAGAATTAATTTATTTCTATGGAATAAATCAGTTTGTGCTGCCTGACTCTGTTGTACTCTCCTTCCACACTAGGACTTTCTACTGAGCTTAAAATTCCTTCTTCACAAATAATCTGAGCTGAACTAAGCCCATTGCAGTTTGGAGGAAAAATTGACTGGGAATGCAATGGAAAAAGGACAGGAAGACAAGTGAAATAATTTATTGAATCACAGCCCCTTCAGGGCTTTTTTTTCTTCAGTTAGGATTGGCTTTGCTGATTGTTGTGTTCCAGAAAACATGAAGCAAATAATGAGTAAAAACTGATTAATTCTTCACTGCTGCACTCCATGCCATGGAAATCCAATCCAGTCTCCATGGTTCTCCAACCCATCCCACTCCCTGCCACCACAACTTTGAGAGATCTAACATGAAGAAGAACCAAAGTTTTGCTTATGGGGAAGATCAAGGGAAGATGTTTCACGCCCCTGCTCAGTGCTGATGAGGTTGGCCCTGGAAAACAGGATCTTCCCCCTCTCACCACTTCAAGAGGCCTGCAGAAGAACAAAACAGGTCCCATGGACAGCTTGGAAGATAGTTAGGAATGAAGAAGGATGTCCTGCAAAGAGAATCTGGGGAACTGGGTCCCTCCTAGTTTATCCAGCATAGGAGGGACACATTAGGGAGGTTTTTTGCCTTTTGTCCCATGTGTTCCCATGGTCAAAGAGTGACCAGCCCTGCAGATGCCCCTCTCCACTCCCAGTGCCATCTCTTCCTTCACACGCCAAGACAGGTGTGGCCCTTCCTCCAACTCCACTCAGGCACACCCCAATCCCACAGCTGGACTTTTGACTTTGTTTCAGGACCAGCTTCCAGGTCCTTGCATTCCTACTCTCCCCTCCACAAGCCACAGCTGAGTCATGACTACAAAGTCACCACCAAGCATGGAGGACACAGATTAAATATCCCTAGTGTGGGCAAACCTCAGAGGGAATTTAGCAAATGTGAGTCAAGGAGATGGAATTCAATATACCAGGTTTCATTAGGAAAAAAAAAAGTCTAATTGCAACATATTTTAAATTTATGGAAATGTTAAAAAATGCATGAAATCGTTTTAGCCCTTATTAGTGGAATATATTTGTGTCCCTTTATTTGAACTTCCCCCTTATCAGGAGATACTTCCCATCCTTTGAAGACAGTTGAACTTTCCTTAGTTATTTGACTAGTCAGAGGAGTTATTCAAACATTCTCTACTCTTAATTTGAAATAAAAGGAAGGGAATAATTATAACCAGCCATTTGCTTGCATTTATTGGGCTGAGTTGTGGCTGCATTTGACTTTGTATCTTCATCCCCCTCTCAACACTGCCTAAAGCAATAGAAGAACTGGAGATGAAAGTGCTGGAGGTTCAGCAGCTCAACCCATCAGTATCTGATGGTGTGGGCACTCTGTGTCCTGCTCCCTGGAGAAAAGGACCTGGAAGGAGGATTCATTACAAGGGGAGAGTGGACCACACACCAAAGCCTTTGCATCACTCAATCCCTGTCTAGCAGCCAGATCTTTCTCTGAATCTTATCACCAGGGGCTTCCATTTGTAAAAGAAAGGGGCATGGTCACTGCTCTTGAACTAAACCAAGAAGAAGCAAGATTAACATCTCTCTCAGCTTTCATTATTTGGGAGAACTGAAAAAAAAAAAAACGCCTGTAAGGACGTGGCACCAGGATAAAAAAACCTGATGCAAGCCTGCTTACGGATTCCTATAAATTCTTTGGGCTGAAAGCCTGGAAGGTGCAGGAAGACTGTGCCAGCACGTGTGCGTGTGCATGCGAGACAGGCAGGGACAGGCAGGGCCATGCACAGCCGAATCCACACATTCCCCTGGGATCCCTGCTCCAACACAGCCCTGGGGCAGCTTCCCCGAGCTTCTGCAGCACCCTCCATCCTCGATGGGGATGAGGCCATCCTCCTCCTCCTCCCGGGAGCCGCGCGTGCAAGGGAACATGCCTCCACTTACTATTGCAAGCCTTCCTATTGCACAGCCGTCCTTCCTCCAGCACTCCCTCGCAGGCCAGGCCCTCGTTGGGAAGGGGCTTGCAGGAGCGCATGCGGGTCTGCAGGCCGCCCCCGCAGTCCTTGGTGCAGTCGCCCCAAGCCGACCAGGAGTTCCAACCACCTGGGCAAGATCCAGAAAAGCCCCGTCAGCCTCTGTGAGAGCCCAGAGCCCAGAGGCAGCGCAGACCCTGCCGTGTACCAGCTGCCAAGACTCAAAACTGGGGTGTCTCTAAAAGTGGTGGGACTGGACATTGCAGGGTAGCCCAGTATCCTGGGTTGACTATATGATGCTTTCATCCCCAGTCATCTTGGTCTGTTTATGCTGAATAATAAGTTTAGATTGTTTAAGGCTTGTTCCAAGAGTGAAAGGGGGAGAGAAGAAGCACGCAGTTTTTTTTCAGACACTGTGCTCACTCCTCCACATTCCCACTCCTGGACTGTGTTGTCTGCAGATGGACAGACAGCAGGACAGAGCTCTCCTTTCTTTTAGTTAGTTTTAGCTAGCTGAGGCAAAGAAGTTCCCTAGATTGTGGTTTTTTTTCCCTTTGGACCTGTTTTTTTCCCCTTCTTTGGACCTGTTTAAACCTGCTCTGGACTGAACACCTAGAAGAGCAGCGGCAGCTCGCACCTGTGGCCACCAAGGTGGGCCTGGGCCGTGACATTTCCAGTGCCGGAGAGGGGATTTTCTGAGTTTGTCATCTCATTTGGAGCAGCAAGGGTTTTCAGTGTTTAATATTGTTGAGGTTTTATTATTTAATAAACAGGTTTTTTCCATTTTTCTCCTAAAAGGTATTTTTCTCCCGGACCGGCTGTGGGGAGGAGCCAATTGAACTTGCTGTCTTAGAGGAGCCCCTTTGGGGGGTTCTCTCCAAAATTTGCCCTGAACCAGGACACCCAGAAAGCCAAGCAGGGGAAGGGAGAAACATTGCCTGACTTTACATTGACTTCTCTTAAGTTATTCCTATTTCTAGAGTTTAAGAAGTGTTTGGACAATGCCTTCTGGCACATGGTGGGGTTCTTGGGGCTGTCCTGTGCAGAGCCAGGACTTGCACTTCAGTGATCCTTGGGGGTCCCTTCCACCTCAGGATATTCTGATTCCAACTAGTCCTGTGCTTAGTGTGGCAAAGAGCTCCCCTCTGACAAGACCCTCTGTCCATTTTTGTGTCCTGTTGCCTTCCAACCTCAGAAGACACGAGCAAAAACCACTTCAAGGTACAAATCCACCATCCGTGAGGTTGTGCCCCCTCCTTCTGCCAGCACACAAATACACAATGTGAAGACAAGGAAGGTGAGAGGGGATAAGGTTCTACCACTCATATTCATAAAAAAAGACTTTTCCTTTTTCCACCCTGCAGACTCCACCAGCCACAGAGAGGCACCGCTCTCAGGGACAGCTTTGGTGGGGGAATAACATGGGAATGTTATTATATTATAACATGGGAATGTTAATGAAATTCTCCTCCAGCACCCTTTGTAGAACCCACAGGGAGCAACCTGTGAGCTCCATAAGATGAGGGTACATTTTTGGTTCCTCTCCCAGGCCATGCTCAGTGCTGGTGTCAGCAAAGCTCTGCTTTCCCCACAACAGTCTACAGCTCTGAAAAAGGATGGATCCACCAAACCACCTGGCTGCAGGGATGATCCTGCTACTTAAGGGAAATTCTGAGCCTCTGCAGCCTTCTCTACCCTGTGTCTTTCCAGCTTCCTGCCAAGAGCAACTGGCCCAGGTGGAACGTCCATAAATGCTGATGGCAAGATGGACTGTGAGGGCCATCCAAATCTGGCTGGCCTCCCACAGTCCAAACACCTGCAGAGAGCACAGCAATGCTGAGTTTTGGGTTGTAAAAGTCAGCAGGGGGTTCTCCAGTCCTTCCAGGTGATGGATAAGCTGTCACATCCCTCAGTGGTCAGTTCACTCCCCATCAGCCGTATGAAGCAATCTAAAATCTGCTGAAATAAGCCCTGGCTCCACTGTTCAGCTCCATCGTTTGCCCACCTCATGTGGAGGAGCAGAGGTGGCCCTTCAGCCCAGAGGTGGCCACTTTCACATGGCTGCTTTTCCTGCTGTGAATTCTCTCATTACCCACAGCTACCCTTGGAGATGTTTCAGGTCCAAGGAATTCAGCTCTGTGCTGTGCTCAGGCTCAGATAAGGATAACGAGCTAAAGATGCAGAGTTTTTTGAAGACAGGAGACACTGGGAAAATTCTAGTTTTTAAAATAAAAATGAAATAACCCACCCCCCCCTTTTTTTTTCCCCTTACCAACATCCAGAGAATTCAGAGATGCAGATGATGCACTTCAGCTGACTCAGCCTCCCTGAATTGCTATTTATGAGACTGTGGCTGTACTCTGAGCTCTGGGCTCTGCTGGTCCCTACACAGGACACCAGCCCTGTCTGGAAAAATGAGCCTAACTAGGTGCTAGATCAGAATTTAGGGACATTATTAGCACCCTCTTGCACAGGGATGGGCAAATACTCATCCACTTACACAGCAAAAACCCACCAGTTCAGACTCTGCTACCTCCAGCCTGGTTGTGGTTCAACATTTCCCTCCAAGGCAAAGTGAAAATAAACACAGGCTCAGCAACATTCCCTCTGCTGATGGCCATGGAAGCTGCTCAGATACTTAATTATGAGAATAACACGGAAAAATGGAGCAGGAAGGAATTGGAGGGCAGTGAACTTGCCAGCAAAGTGCCCAGAGATCCTGGCAGCAAGGTGGAGGAGGGAGCTGTTACTGGCACAAAATGAATACTTGACCTTGAAGAAGACTGTCTTTCCCTCAAAAGTCACTTTCTGTGCTGGTCACTTCTCTAAAGAGCATGGGAACACAGGCTTGTCTTCCATTTCCTTATGGAAGACAGATTGTGTTTCTTTTGTAAGGGAAACCATGGTGTAATGGGAGTATCCTGATGCCAGGCTTAAGCTGATCAATAGGATATCTGTAACCAGACACCCTTAGGAGTTAATCAGCTCCTGGTTTGCCCTTTTCAGGATGTCTTTCTTTCATCTTATTCCCTTGCAGATTAGAAGTGAGGCTGGGGACGGGAGAAAACAGCTTCACACAAGCCTTGGCTTGGATTGTGATTTATTTGGGATGTTTTTTGTTGAGACAAAATGCATAATTGCTCCAGTGTCTTTAGAAGTTATTTTATATTGTGTTTGTAAGCAAAATATGGGCCCAGACTCACTGGCTGTCATCGTGTTCCCAGTTTGATGATGGATTACTCAAACAGTTCTGCATTTTGGGACATGACCCATTATGGCACTGATCCCCTAAAATACACAGAGAAATTAATGCTGTCTGGTCACACCACAGGAAAGGGGGAGGAATAATGAAGGTGCCATGATTTGAGTTCTTAAATCACAGTATCACAGAATCATGGAATGGTTTGAGTTGGAAGAGACCTCAGAGGTCACCTCATTCCACCCCCTGCCATTGGTAGACACACCTTACACCAGCCCAAGTTGCTCCAAACCCCATCCAGCCTGGCCTTGGGCACTTCCAGGGATGGGGTAGCTGCAGCTTCTCTGAAAAACCTTTGCCAGGACCTCACCACCCTCATAAGGAAGAATTTTTTCCTGATATCCAAGCCAAACCTCCTTTCTTTCCGTTTGAAGCCATTCCCCTTTTTCCTGTCACTCCAGGCCTTTTTAAATATTCTCTCCATGTGTCTTGTAGGCTTCCTTCAGGTACTGGAAAGCCACAATTAGGTAACCCTAAAGCTTCTTTTCTCTGGGTTGAACAATCCCAAATCTCTCAGCCTTCCATCACAGCAGAGCTGCTCCATCCCTCTGAACCCCTTGGTGCCTCCTCTGGACTTCTCCAACATCTCCATGTCCTTCCTGTGCTGGGTCCCAGGGCTGGAGTCAGCTCTGCAGGTGGGATCTCACCTGAGCAGAGCAGAGTAGAGCAGAAGGGGTAACTCTTACTCTGCTTATCCTCAACAGTGGGAGAACCAGGCAAAATAAGATAAAAACTGTCATGATCTCAATCCTTAACTGGAATGAGATCAGTTTATGAGACTGAGCTCAGATAACTTCCTTCCTCTCCTTACTCCTCAGTTTCCATCCCATTTGTGAGTGCTAAAGAGGAGCTAGAGAACTACCAGGGCACTTAGTAAATCAACCCAGGCATTTACAGCCAAGACAAAGGTATTCCCCACTTTATGGAGCAGTCCTTTTTTATCATCAGGTTGTACCATGGTCCTGACAAATTAAATGCTGCATGTTATTTATCTTGTTTATTGGCTGTCAGATAAACCTTTTGAAATCCTCCTTCTTTTCCTGGGTCTAGTCCTTCACTGCTTCAAGTGATTTGTCTTTTTTAGTGGAGCTGTAAACAAGTGGTTAAGGGTCTATTATATGAAGTTATTCCTATGCTGCATTTCAGGGGGGGGAAATGCTGTGCCATAAGGAAAACACAGGGTTCTTGTGCCCACTGCTGCATCTGGCTTCTGGAAATGAGTGGATGAGGGAGCTGGGGGGGGGCTCAGCCTGGAGAAAAAGGCTGAAGGGAGACCTCATGTCTCCCTACAACTCCCTGACAGGAGCTTGTAGTGAGGTGGGTGTCAGCCAAGTAACAAGAGACAGGATGAAACAGCCTCAAGATGTGCCAGGGGGAGTTTTAGATTATTTATTTGAAAAAAAATCTTCACAGAAAGGGTTGTTAAGCACTGTAACAGGCTGCCCAGGGAAGAGGTGGGGTCAGAATCCCTGTGAGTGTTCAAACAAGGTGTGGATGTGGCACTTGAGGACATGGTGGTGGCGAACATGGTGGTTGGGCTTGGTGATCTTTTCCAACCTTAATGATTCCATGGTTCCATGAAAAGAATGATCTGCAATGGCTGTGGTGTCACACAGATGCTTTCAGCCCAATGCAGGAGCTGCAGAAGGGACGCAAGTGTGGTGTGGTCCCTGCAGAGGCTGCAGAGCTGCCCCATCCCTCAGTCCATCACTCAGTCTCTGCTGGCTGAGCTGACACAGACACCCCAACTTCTATAAAACATTCATCCCCACGTGCCCACCACACAATCCCTTGCTCTTCCCCTTCTTCCATTTCAAGCATGAGGTTGGATGGGTTTTTTGATGCTGGGAAGCAAGGAATCCACATGAAATGTAGTGCAGGCTAGCTCTGAAGTTAATGGGACCCTTTGCAGGCAGCCCCTGCTACCCCTGGAGTCCTGTTCCACGAGCTCTCAGCAAACTGCTGCTCCTGTTGATCGATGCGGGTTGAATGCCATCTGTCCCTAATCCACAAATAATGAGGCTGCTGCAACTGCTCTATACAGGATTTTGATCTTCAAAGGCACAGAATCCTCCCAAGGTCACACACCCACCCCGTTCCCACTTTGTGAAGTTTTTCTCAGCTATGGCCTCATAGAACCAAGGAGTTCTCCCACTTTGCCCTTTATCCCCCTAAACTGGAGGAGCTGTGGCTCATGCCTCCAGCTCCAGAGGTTCCCACCACAATCAGCAGCTGTCACCTTGATCACACAGCCAGGTTTAACTTGTGTTTTTTATTTTTGGAGAGCACTCCAAGCTCCTAGAATGTGTTTTACCGAAGGTGGCTGTTGCATCTGAGGCTCATGGCTGGTCTGAGTGCCTGTCACTCAGGGACGCCTTTAATCCAGTTTCTAAAGAGTTTTTTGATCTCCTCAGTCAGTTCTTATCATGACCATGGACTAAAACAAATTACTTTTCATGCAGGGCTGACCCAATGCATTTTAATTCTCCAGTTAAATGGAGAAAATTCCGAGGTGGTTTGCATCAACCAGCAAGCTCATATTTGGCATTACTCATTCTGAATCTTAAGCACAGATTCCAAAAGAATGGGTCTTTCCTACTGCAAATTAACTGAGAGGACTCCACTTAGACACCTCATCCAAACACCCTTGATCTTCAGGAAGATGTGCATCCTGATCTGGAGTTTATCTTCGCAGCTGACAGCTGCAATGTGTCTCAGATGCCAGTCGCTCAATCATGCCTTTTAATTTAACAGCAATCCCTAAATTAGATGGCAGTGACAACAGCAAAAACTAAAAACCTACATGAGACAATCAATAAAGTACAGCAAAAGGGGCTTTGCTGATACTCCACATCACATCCACCTCTGATTTTGCTTTTTTGGATTTAGCCTCTCACTGACCCCAGCTGAAGACACGTCTTGTTGGCAGCTGTCTCCAACTCGTTAGGTCAGGGCATTTTGTGTCTGAAAAACATGTCCAGACTGCAAAAACCCCACCACATCTCTGTATGCTACCACTGGGAATATTTGTAGTGGAATTTATATCACAGTTTCTGAATCATCTCAATTAGCAAATGAGGGGGAAAAATTTCATTTCTTATGTAAATAGTGAGGAAGGATACTGAAGGGAGATCAAGAGTGAGATTGTCTTATACCATCTGAATCCTGAATTTGTTACACAATGGGACAAGTCAGGGAGCTGCTCCTTTACCACTCTCCTTACTACTGTGCTGGAAAAAAGCAAGTCCAGAAGGGGTTATTGAGAAGACATCCTTCTATTACACCAACCCGTGATTGTTCTCTGGAAAGTCATACATTCAGTTTGTTCTTTCTGAGGGAAAAACAGGAGGGAAATCTTTCAGGGGGATGTCCCCTCCTTGTGCCCCATGTGATGAAAGCCACAGCAGCACGAGGGAGTTGCTCCAGTGGTTTATTCTCTGCCCTTTCCAATATAAATCCCATGGAACACTTTGCTGTTTCGCAGATTGTGCACATTAATATAAAAACCAACACCCCAAGCTCCTTAAAAAGCAAAATCATTCATTGCAAGGACATGCAGGATAGGACAAGGGGGAATGGCTTTAAGCTGAAAGAGGGTAGATTTAGATTAGATAACAGGAAGGAATCTTTACTGTGAGGATGGTGAGGCCCTGGCACAGATTTTCCAAGGATGCTGTGGCTGCCCCATCCCTGGAAGTTTTCAAGGCTGGGTTGGACAGGGCTTGCAACCTGGAAGATGTCTCTGAACAAGAAAGGAGGCTTGGATTGAGGTGATCTTCAAGACCCCTTGCAAACCAAACCATTAAATGATCGTTTGACTTTTCTCCATGGAAAGGAGATGGGTGAGGGGAGAAAAATTATAAACATGCTTTAAAAGTTCATGAGCTTCAGGGCAAGGTAACCAGGGACTGACTGCTCCTTGAGTTTTCCAGAACTGGAATTGAGGGGTGTCAAATGAAAGGGGCAGGAGGCAGGTGCAAAACCAGTCAAGGACATAATTTACAGACACAGAGCAGTGTCAAACGGTGCAATGCTTTCCCAGCAGGAAAAGGGACCAAAGTTTCCATGAATATAAAGCATAACTAGGGAGATGCATGAAAGGCAAACCCATAAATGGTAATAGATACAGAGCCAGCAGCTCTTGTCCAGAAGTTCCCTGGGCTTCAAGCTGCTGAGCTGCACAAAGTTGGAAAGGACCTTCAGGATCATCAAGTCCAACCCCCGACCTTCTCGACCAAATCACAGCACTGAGTGCCACATCCAATCATTTCTTGAACACTTCCAGGGATGGTGATTCCATCACCTCCCTTGGCAGCCCTTTCCAATGTCTGACAAGCCTTTCAGTGAGGAAATTCTTCCTGATGTCCAGCATGAATCTCTGCTGGCACATTCTCTCTTTTCCTGTTGCTGGTTGCCTGGGAGAAGATGTCGAGCCTCACTTGGCCACAACCTCCTCTCAGTCTGTCTGGATGTTGTATGTTTGTCTTGTTCTGCCATTTTCCCTTGTTAGCCACTGCTAATGGAGGATATTGGGCCAAAAAAACCCTGATCTGGCCAACATGAATGTTTCTGGTACTTTCCCAGTTGCTTGACCTCTTCCTACCTTGACTTTAACCCTGTGACTCTCCTTCATGGAGAGGTGGTCAGGGCACAGCCAGCTCCATGTCAGGTCAGTATTTCCCACCACCAAAATTGCCAAAATCTACTCAGGTCATTCACTTCTGGGTACCCAAATAAATGACGTGATTTTTCAAAGCTGCTGAGTGGCCAAAGCTGTCACTGATTCCCTCAGCATTCCCCAGTCCCTGCAAATGAAGGTAACGAGGTCAAATCTGGACAATCATTTGGGACCAGCTTCAATCTCCCTCTGCTCTACAAATCACTTAAGGAAGATGGAAATGAGGCCAGTGTGCAGCTTTCAAGGAAACCCAGCATAAAGCTGTGCTTATTACATGAATCCCTGCAAATGAAACACTAGGGATAAAGAGAAATTTTTTATGTGGAAATGGTGGGGGAGGTGGGCAGGGAAATGAGAAAGGGAATGTTTAGTCTGGAACGGGAGATCAAATAAAACCATGGAAGAATCTTCCCATAAGAAAGCCATAGAGGCCTAATCACTTAACTCATTTCAAAGCAGAGTAGGCAAAATATCAGAGAACAGACTTGTGAGGAGAAATCCAGCCTGCACCACCAGGGAGAAATGAAATGCTTCTCCGCCCTGAACCTCTCTGAATTTGTATAAATCACACCAGAGCTGGGTTCATGCACTGTTTGCTTCTTCACGTTGCTGCAGACCCCAAAGCACAGAGGGGACAGATTAGCTCAGCCACATGTGTCTCCCCATGGTGAGGAAGATATGATCCCATTAAAATCTAACTGTGCAGCCCAAGCTGAGTGGAACCTTCCCTGATACCAGGATCACTATCTATTTTCATAAAAAGCAGTCAAAGGAGAGCATTTGTGAAATTTCCTTTCATGTCTTTACATGATCTGCTGGGGATGTGGGTTTTTTTTGTGGGCTTGGCAGTGCTGGGTTAATGGCTGGACTCACTGATCTTAGACTGTGTTGGCTTTTCCAACTTAAACAATTCAATGATTCTCTGTTCCATCTTTCCTGGCTGGAAGGGCCATGGTTTTCACCTATAAAACACTTGCAGAACACTGCATAAACCCATTAATGCCATGAAATGCAACACCCAGAGCTCTGCAAGCCTGTGCAATTCTATCTTGTTTCCTGGACAGCATTTCCAGCGGAAGAATTCCTGTGGTCCCCAACACTGCAGTTTCTCACTCCTCCACGAGCTGTCACATATTTCTTGTTGCAAGAGCACTGCAAGGCGGGGCTCTGCCAGTATTGTTTCTGCAGGATGAGCTGAGGAGGTTTTTTAAAGCTAAAAGACTTGCCTGTGGTATCTCTACAACACTGAGAGGAGTCAAATTGTCTTCAGCTGAACATCTTCCAGGAGGACAGAGAGAAAATCACCCTTGGGGGGGACAACCCAGGAGCCAAGTGTCCCCTCTCAGAGTAGTTTTGATGAGGACACCACAAAATTTGTGTCACCCAGCACTCCTGGCTCCATGAACAGCTCCCAAAACAGAGCGAGAAAGGCAAACTCCAGCTGAGGCAGCACCTTTGCACTATTAAACCAAATATTTAATGCAAAAACTCCATAGGTTTTGATAAGCACAGCCAATCCCTCTTCATACAGAGATGTGGATTTTGCCTGGAAGGGGAACAGAGGTGGCTGAAAACCACAAGGAAGTGTTTTTTGTGAGGTCACCTCTGAGGCAGGCTGGGGAACAAACAGGTTGTCAGCAGGTATTTCTCCTGCCAGGGTCCTTTCCTTCTCTGAGCTGTAGGATACACTCACCCTGCAGAGGAAGATGCTAATCCAGGCTGCCTCTGTCATTCCCAGCTCTGCACCTGACACCTTGTTTGTGTTTTCCACTGCAGAAAGGAGCAGGTTTCAGGCTTCTCTCTGTGCCTCTGCCTCCTTCCAAGTCCCCTCATTAAGAAGGGGCAGGCAGAATGGCTGGCTCATGTAACACCTGGGTGAGATGAGGGAGAATTTGGAAGAAGGCGAATCACAGAATAGTAGAATGTTTTGGTTTAAAGGAAGCTTAAAGATCATTGAGTTCCAACCCCCCCGCCATGGCCAGGCACACTTTCCACTATCCCATGTTGCTCAGAGCCTCATCCAACATGGATTTGAATACTTCAGACATGGGACAGCCACAAATTCTCAGGGCATTCTATGCCAGGGCCTCACAGTCTCTGAGTGGAGAATATCATCCTAAATTCCCCAGTTCCTTCAGTCCCAGGAGAAGGCAGGGATATGTTCAAGCCATTGGAGGCACTCAAATGAGAAGCTCCTTTCAGGCTCCTTAATGACACCTTTAGGAGGCAGCAGCTGCAGTTCTGCATCTGGGACAATCACCACGTGATATCCAACATGCCTTGGCACCAAGGACAAGAAATCAATATCATCAACCTTTACCAGCATTATACTGACGAGGTTAATATTGATCTTTTGACATTAAGGTGTGGTATGAGAGTCCTTAGCATCATTGCTGGGAATCTGAAGCTATGGCATTATAAAACAGACTGCAGGCACAGCAATTTGCTCACAGATCCCTCAGAGACCCTGGATTAGAATGAATAAAGCAATTCTCAGCCTGATTTGTAATTGACCGTTCCCAAAGTCATCGCCTTTTCTATCAGTGGAGAGAGGGGATTATCCACACGTGTCTGTCCCTTCAAAATCCTAGAGTGGCACAAGGAAATGCCAATGGAATTTGTGTGGTCCTGCAGGCAGCAGAGTTGTGGTCTCAGCCTGTGTTTTTAGCCTGAAAACTAAGTAGGAGTTAAGCTCTTCTTCTTTATAATGTCTTGATGTAGGACAGACATTGCCTTGCTACAGGTGAGGTCTCCCTCTGATTTCTCCTATAATCACCACTAAAAGAAAACCTTTTCCCCAAAGAAAGCATCTCCAGGAGAATTTCTTAACCCCGAGTCTGCTGATCCAGCCCCTCATACTGATAATCTTCAGCCCTGAGAGATCAAAGTCTTAAAGGCTTAAACCCCTTTGTTCCTAGAGACAAATCTGATGTGAAATTCCCTTGGTCTGCAGTGCTGCTTAAGAAAAGAAAGGCAGAGAATCCAGCGATTAAATCATCAGATGAGGAGATGCCACCAAGGCTCAGCATTTACCCAGGAATTTGTAAATGACTTTTCCTGTTGTTCCCATTTGCCATTTATATTCCAGCAGTGTTAAGAGGCCTCGAGTAAAATGAGACTCGCTCTGGGATTGGCACTCCATAGGCAAAACAGGCACAGACAGTCCTTGATCCTGAGAGCCTGCACTAGGCTAATCACTGCTGTGATTGGAGCTGCAGAGCGAGGGAGGCGAGTGTGTGTGGAGAGGGAAGAGAGGAGTTTAGTAACAGATATACAGGGATTCAGACCACTTTACAAATTATTGACCCTACTTAATTGCTAATCATCATGTGCATTAGCTATTTTTTTTTTTCAGCGAGGGAAGGCAGTCAAATATCCTTGTGTTACAAGACTGTCTGAGCCAATAGGCGGGTCCTGGGTGGACCAAGGGTGGTGTTTTCCTCCCAGCACATTCCCCAGATTGACTGGAAATTAGTCTATATGAGAATAGAGGATGGAGACAGACGGTGGAAGATTTCCCTGCCTCATTTTTTCCTTTTGGCACCCTTGGTGCTCAAAGGAGTCAGGAGTGGTTGGGTTATCCTGGATTGCCAGGACAGTTCAGGATGGAGAGCCAGACCACCAGGTGATTCCCTTTCCTATAACACTCAATGAAAAGAGGAACATGGCTAAATCCCTTTTGGATAACCTCATTGCAGCCTTCCAGTAGTAAAAGAGGGTTTAGAAAGGAGGGAGAGTGAATTCTTTCATGGACAGCTAATGATAGGAGTGGGTTTAATGTCATAGAGGAGAGATTTAGATGAGATATTAAGAAGAAATTCTTCACTCAGAGTGTGGTGAGACACTGGCAAAGGTTGTCAAGAGAAGCTGCAGCTGTCCCATCCCTGGACATGTCCAAGGCCAGGTTGAATGAGGTTTGGAGCAACCTGGGATAGTGGAAGGTTCTGTCCCATGGCAGGGGGTGGAACTGGGTGATCTTTAAGATCCCTTCCAACCCAATCCATTCTGTGATTCTATGACTGCAATCTCCCCTAGAGATACCAACTGCTTGGCCAGCAATTCTCACTTCACACAAGGCAAACAACCTCTAATAATTGTATCTACTAATTACCAGTGACTGCTGTCTGAGGAGTTGTGTCACATTTTATTTTTCTCTAGGATGGCCCATGAAGGCCAGAGCAGGAAGCTGTTGAAGGATGGATCTGCACTGTCTGGCTTCAGAAGCTTCCCAAATGTATGTCTCAGGTTGGATACATCTTTTTTTTTTTTTTTTTTTTTTTTTTTGGAGCACATCAGTATGAGCCAAGAGCAACATCTACTGGCCAAGCTGTTTAGCAAGACCAAGTGTAGATCTGGCACAATCCACGGGTTTTACACATCTGTGAGATATTTTTAGGTATTACCTAAGCACCAGGATTACCACCAGCATTTCCCAGCTGTTGCCACCAAAGCAAACATCTCAGCCCTGCACACCTGGTCTTGGCTTTTACCTATCCCTAATGTGAAAATTGCTTTTTAAGCTGGCTGTGTCCTGGGTAGCACATCTGTGTATCTCCAGTCCTTCTTAGCAAAGTCCTCCTTGCACTTCTCATTGAGGTTTCCTGAGATAAAACAGGCTAAAGGGGAGTGGCAGCCTATTTATGGCCACCAAAACTGCAAAAAACTTTCCATGGGGGGTATTCAAGTGATCTAACTTTATAAATTGAAAATAAAGGGTACAAATTGGGAGGCTGAGCCTTTTCTGGTGTCTCCTGGTGGGACCTAAGAGAATGTGTGGACTTCAAAATAGGAGCTCAATAAGAAATGGTGCTGGCAAAGCCGGGTTATGAGTAAAGGTTATGGAAGGGACTTCACCTCCCAAAACTGTCCAAATGTGTCAAATTCAACGTTGCTATCAGCTCTTGGGGTTTTTTATTCTCAATCTGTCTCAAAAGGCAGCATGAGAATGTGTGCAAATGAGAGCGAGATATCAGTAAAGTTACACCCAAAAAATGTTAGCAAGATAAAAAAGGAAATGGAGAGACTGTGAGTTCATCTTATTAGGAAGAGTGAGAAGAAACCCCATGAGAAACAGGCACAGCTCATGTCTCCACCTCTGCAGCCTGGAGCACTCAGCTGTTCAGGCACTGACAGGAGAACAGAGCTCTGAGGAACTCCAAATCAATTGCACATAAAACACAATTTCCCCCCCTCACGAGGGCCATTTCTCCCAGCAGAGCAGGATTTAAAGGGGAGTAACACAAAAGCAGCCTCATCTGTATTCTGAGCTCACTGCAAGATCCCAGACCCCCCAGACCCCCAGTGCTCTAGCACTGCCAGGTGAGCAACGAGCAGCCCAGGTGATTTAGAGCTCTGTGGTGCAGATCTGGCCACTTGGGCACTTCATAAATAAAGCAGGAAAATAAGAACTCAAAAAAACCCCAGACTTTATATTTGGCCATGTTGCTAGAAACATCCATTCCTCTCTGCTGATTATAGAAGGAGACCAAATGACCTCCTCAGACACACCAAGGATTTTTTTTAGTCAGAGAAATCCTCTCATTAGGGAGGAGAGATGGCAGAGAACCACAAGTGGTTAAAATGAGCAGAAACCACAGACCAAAGCTGTATGAAAGGAGAAGGAACAACCCTGCCTGCTGCAGGCAGGTGGTGAACTCGCTCTATCCAGGTGCTTCTCTTGCTCCTGCTGACTCACAGCCCCGTCCAGCTGTCCCTTTGGCTGTCCCCTCTCAGGACAGCACCTGCAGGTGTTCTGCGCAGACCAAACTGGAACCAGGGCACCCGAGGTGTGCAGGGAGCTGTGCCCCTCTGAAGGGGCAGGACCAGCAGCATCACAGCACTCTGGATGTCTCATGTCAGAAATCTCATGCATGACCCCAAAAGAGTCATCTTCCCTCTGCCTGGTTTCCAAGGTGGGAGTGTCTCTGAAAAGGATGGGAAAGAGAATGAAACTGGGAAAGACAAATTTTGCTCTTTGTGGCCATGAGCTATGGACATAGAACCCAGCTGGAAACAACCCTGTTGTTTTGAGCCTGTTGTGACCCAAAAACCCCACCAGATCCCACAGTCACAATCTCATCCAGAAAAGGATTGTAACCAGACCCACTTCTTTGGACAGGTGTGGTACCTGCCCACATAAAACAGTCAAGACAGGTAAGGAAGGTTTTTGTTCTGCTTGATTCTGATCCATAAATGCTGGAAGGGCTGAGTCTATGTAGGGCATTTGTAGGACTCCCTTCATGGGGAAATGAATCACCCAGCTCCTCCAAACTGCAGCATGGTCTGGGGTGTGACCCCTTGCCGACAGGACCAGGATTAAGGTGGTCATTAAGGCTCATTTTACCCCTTCTTGAGGATGCCTGACCTTATCCAATATTTTGTAGTGATCTCCATAACTTCCACCAGGTTTCATGCACGCATTTCTGGACATGGCTTCAGTGCAGCACTTGTGGGAGAAAAGGGAAAGGCCAGAGGGAGTTTAAGTCTTCCTCCACTCTCTGCCAGAATGATCTCCTGGTTACAGCAACTGGTGCATGGAAAGTTATAATGACAAGTGCTTGGGAAAAAGGACTTGTCTTAAACCTAAGAAAAAAAGGTAACTCCAGGCTACAGAAGCCTAGGGGTCTGGTTTCAGCGTGATGCCTCCCGGAAATTATCTATTTCTAGATAAAAAGTGGAATCAAAAAGCTGCATCCAAGCAGATGGGCTGGTTCTGATCCCTGGCTGAGCAGGCACACGAGGATCCACACAGGTAATGCGTGAGCAGAGGCCAAATAAAGAACAGAACAGCAACCCAAGACAGGAGGGGCACAAGCCTGAAGGGAAAGGTTGAGCTCTGGTGTCTCCCTGAATAGTACAAGGCACAAAATATCCTGTTACCAGCCTGGGGAGCAGACAATTAAAACACTACTTGAAGCAAATGTCTCCTGACTCTGGCTCAGAATTTCAATTAGGCTGGGAAGGCTTATTGCACTTAAGTGCAGGTTAGTGACATTTCAGGAAGGAGAGATTGATTGGGAGCTGGGTCACAGCTCAGCAGCGGGGATCATGTCTGGGGGCCTGTCCTTATAAACAATGTGTGATCTCTGCGTGGCATTTTCCTTGTTTAGCTCGTTTATGTTTCCTTTGAGAATGAATAATCCCAGCAGCCAGAGCTGTGTCCCCTCCTTTCAAACACTGCCTTCTTTTCTTCCTCATTTCCTTTTTCAAAGCTCTTTAAGCATCCTTAGGTGTCCAAGCAGTATTTCCTCTGGTTCTTCTCTTCCTCCTAAGGTAATTGACCTTTTCTTGTCTTGAGAATCAGGTTCTGACTTGCAGGAAACTTTTTTTTCTTACTGGTTCACCAGCTTTGCAGAGCCATGAAAAACAGGGGAATGTCTGCTACTGCAAACTGCAGGTACAAACAACCTCACTCCAGCATTTCTCTCTGGAAAACAAAGCAGGGAAATGCCCTCAACCAGCTCAAAAATGAAAAAGAATTATTGGAGGACTCCAAATGTGCACCAGGAAAAGTCGAGTAAGTGATGAACTCATGCAGGACCATGAACCAGGTCCTTTGGTGTGGTTACTGGTGACTGAGAGAGCTACAGCTTTTGGGAGATGTGCATGAGACAGGATTTTTTCCCCCATAAAGCATCCCAAAATTCATTAATTCCTCACCATTCCCACACGTCTATACTGCAACTGCTATAACCACACAACTGCATGGACTAATAGAAAACATCACACAAAATGAAACCCTCACAGATGGAAACACTCTGGTCTAGCACTTAAACTCCAGCACAGACAAAAACCCTGCTCAGGACACACTGGAGAGACGAGGAGCAAAGCAAATAATCAGGTATGATTAAATCAACCAGGAGAGGTTTAGACTGGATTTTAGGGATTTCTTCACTGGAAGGGTGGTCATATTCCAATAGGAACCCAAATACTGAGGACTGTATAACTTGGGACCAATGAACATTGAACCAGAGAATTTCTCTGGGTTTTGGCTATGTAAGTATGTGAAAAATCTAGTAAAATTCATGTGTGATGAAAGGATTTTCTCCGCACAACCTAGGCAATGTGCGGACAAAATTATTTCTGTTGCACATCCTGGCCAGAATAAAGTAATGCCTTGATTGTCCAACACTAAAAAAGAAAAAAAAAAGTTGGAGAATTTCTGTTTTTCCTGCAGTTTCAGTGACATTAACCCAGTGCCAGGCACTCGGAAAAGAGGAACCAGCCAGCTCACATCCTGACTTTTCCACTGAGATCCCAAATGTGGAATTTGAAGGTCCTTCTCACCCCTCATCCACACTCCCCCTCTAACCTCAAACAGAGCCAGCCTGCACTCAGCAGGCTTAGAAAAACCTTTCCTAAAAGCCAGGAAAGGAATTTGGTTGTGCTGAAAGGCAAATATTTACCAGAGAAAGTTCTGGTGTGTCCTTCAGGGATCTCTGCACATGAAGGGCAAATTACAGGTGCTCGCTGCTTGGAGCACAGTAGTAAAACATGATATTTTTTTTTTTTTTTTCCCCTTCATCAAATGGTGTTTTCTTTTCCCTTGGTCAGCTCTGAGAAAGGTTTTATTATCAGAGGAAAGTCCATTTTGTGCTGTCACTGATCGTTCCCCACAGAGCCATTGATGGCCCAGAGCCCCTCAGAAACCACCCTGGCCCCTTGAAAGCATCGTGGAGGTTTTCCAACGCCCCTCCAACAGATTATTCCTCTCTGCATCCGTGGAGTGAGATGAATCAATGGGAGACTCAGGGGGGTTATTTTGCCCATGAATTATTTACACCCACTGGGTAATACTTCATTTTAGACTGGCCTTGTTTTACGCTTGTAATTTTTAATTCTTATAATTCCACCTCCAGCAAGCTGAGGCTCCTGAGAGCAGTAGATTATATCTCAGCGGGCACACTCTGGGATGCATAAATAACCTCTCCTCTGCCGACAGCACATGGGAAATGGGCTGGGCTTTCACTGAGGTTAAGATTCCCCCCCCCCCCCCCTCTGTCTTAAAGGAATCTTTATCTCCGCGCAGCTATTCTGTAACATGCCTCTGTTTGGTAGCAAAAGAACTATTTAAATGCAAATGTTGACTTTTTGCCAGGGGCTGGAGGGAAAATACTTGTCTAATGATGTCCTTCCAAAAGTACAACTGGTGCTGTTTGTAAAGGAATTGCATCAGGAGGAGTTGGGACTTTGGTTCCTTGCACTCCTAAACACCTCTGCCCGTACTGACTTCTACCCCTTGAAGTCATTGCCAGGAAAAAAAAAATAAAATAACCTAAATATATGAATATTTATAAAACATATACTAAAATCAAAGCAGTCTTTTGATGAAATTTCCTCTTCCTTTGCCCAGCCTTCTGAAGATGAAGGAATTGGGATCACTTCATGCTCACTCAAGTTTGAGATGTTTGGATTTTGTTTTCTTTTCTCCTCTGTCTTGGGTCTGATTTTTCAGACATTGAATATCAGGGGGACAGGGTCTGCAAGGTGACTTTTGGGCTGGGGCCCACTTGAAAGAGAAAGAGGAGATTCAGACTCTGAAAGGGAGAGGGAAAGAAGACCTGGAGAGAAGAAGAAATGGAAAGGATGCCTGGAGCAGGGTGATTAATTTTGGCAGGGATAAACCAATCATCACTGTTTTGTACCATTTTCCTCTGCTGATTTCTGATTTAAAGCCAAAATTAGCCAGACCTTCCAGACTTGCTTGCAAATAAAACAGCCCAGAGATGCTGAAAGAAGACCAAAGTTACACAAATAGGGAAAGGGAAGAAAACACAGAATACCCAACCAATATCCTCACTGAAGCACCTTCAGCCAGAGAGAGAATTAAACACATATTGTGGGTTCAACTTTGGGCCATGTCCTCTGCTCCCCATAACCAAGTTTTGTGTAGGAGCAGGAAGGGCTCAGAACAATTGGAGACAGATTTGTGGGATCCATCAGGAGTGGACGGGGCAGCGCCTGGAGACACTAAAGTCTTCCTCAAGCAGAGAATGTTGGTAATGGGTGGATGAGCTGTTAGACCTGTCATACACAGGAGCTGCAGCAGGAGCTGGAAGCTGGGAAAAATCCCAGTGGGATTTATGGGTCTGCCTGTGAGATGCTCTTCATGAGCCACACCAAGGCTTCCCACATCCTTCCTCATCCTTCCCCCTCCTTCCCCTCTCACAGCTCAGCTCTGCAGGCTGATGAGCTCCAGCCTGTGCGATTTGATGTAGTTCAGTTGCCAAGGAGACAACGATCTGCAAAGGGGAACCTTTGTGGCATCCGGGGGAGGAGAATCGATGCAGATCTTTCAGGGCTTGAGGATGGTCCCAGGCCCAGAGCTCAGGAGCAGGGAAGCAATTGTCCTGGTCCTCCTGAGATATCCCGGGCAGGCTGTAGGCTAGAGGACCTCCAAAATATCATCTCGAATGAGATCAGTCAGTCTGTGGGATGAGGAAGAGTCAGTCTGTCCTTAAAGCCTGTCCTTACCACCAGGTAGACTGTTCAGCTGGGACACTGGAGATGAGAAATGGTCTCTTTGTCTAACCTCACCTTACATCTCAATGAACCCAGTGGGAAAATAAGGATCACCTAAAGCTCCTTCAGTTGAGAAGAGCTGGAATTGAGATTTCAATCATTCTGCTTAGATCAGGGCTAGATTTTCAGAGTGGGGTAGTAAAATTTGGCAACCTCCTGCCAGTGTCCTGGCCTTCCTTTTTCCTTACCCTCCAAAACCAAGGGGTTGTCACCCTGCCCTGACATTTACCCAAAGTCAGGTGGAGTTTAGGTGCAGCAGGAAGGGTGCATTGCTTTGGAGGTCAAAAGAGACACATCTCTAAAAACAGGGATTGTGAAGGATAATAAACCCCCTTAGCTGGAGCAGTGCTGCTCTGGCTGTTCCTGACTGGTCCTGAGCAATCACTTCAAGTACTGACACAGCATCATCCCAGCTGGGACTGGGAAAAGCTCCTTCCAACAGGCATTCCCTCCCAGTCCCCACCTCCCCACCTGATGATCAAGCCATGACCATGAAGGATGAGTGCTGAGGGATCTCACTAACTAGAGAAAAGCTGTTTAGTGAGTGTCTGAAGAACAGGGTTAAAACCCAGGAACTCAGAGGATGATCCTTCCTCCAGCAGCTGGGGAAGAGTGAAAATAGAATTCAGTTCTGTATATTCTCCTCGCCTGGGGAAGACTCCGTAGCTGAGTTGTCAGGTTAAATCTCTTCCCAACACGGATCCTGCAAATAACTCCTTTGTTCCTTTTTCAGTTCAGCAGCTCAAACTCCAAGGCAGTGACAGTCTCCTGCAAGGATTTCATGGGAGAGGAGGGAGGCTCCTCCCGTGTCAGCTTTGAGATGTTCTCTGCATGAAGGAGGCTGTGAAAAAAGCACTCGAGATGTGGTGACCCCACAGTGAGCACCTGAGTTGGGAGGAACCTTAAAGACCATCTAATTCCTCTTAAAGACCATGTAATTCATGGACAGGGGCACCTTCCACCAGCCCAGGTTGCTCAGAGCCCCATCTAGCCTGGGGAATTTTTTTGTAATCCCAAACACCTACAAGACACAGGAATAAACCTGGATGTGGTAGCTCTTTCATTGGTTTTGGAGAACAGATTATTAGGGCTGGACTGGGTAAGGATTAGGGGTGGGTTGAGTAGCTCCTGCCTAGGGATGGATGAGCCAGTCCCAAGGTGGTTCTGGTTCTTGAGTCTTGATGCAACAAATTAAAAAGGATGGTCATCAGTGTTACAGAACATTTCAGACTAGTCTGGGGACAGATTTGTTCAGCCAGATTTTTGCATCCCCACCCTGTCTGGGCAACAGCAGGAGCTAATTTTGGAGGGCAAAGAGGGAACATGGAATGCAGACCTGCAGTTGTCATGACAGGAATCTGTGGGAATGATGCACATTTTCAGCTGGAACTGGTGCTATTTCTCTGTGCATCAGTTTACAGGAACATCGTTCAGGCTGGGTACATGTGGGAAGGATAAGTCATTCCCTGTCTAGCGAGACCTCCAACTCACCCAGCCTGGAACACCCACAGGCCCTCTCCAGGCTACCCTGGGCTCCATCTGCACTGTAACTTTCAGGTAGAAGTTCTAAACCACTTCCCAAGTCCCCAGCCAGCAGAGAATCATGGAATCCTAGCATGGTTTGGGTTGGAAGAGATGTTAATCTTGTTCCAACCCACCTTCCGCTATCCCAGGGTGCTCCAAGTTCTGTTCAACCTGGCCTTGAACACTTCCAGGGATGGGGCAGCCCCAACTTCTCTGGGCAACCTGTGCCAGGGCCTCCCCACCCTCACAGGGAAGAATTTCTTCTCAACATCCAATTTAAACCTGCCCTCCTTTGTCTTAAGGCCATTCCCCCTTCTCCTGTCACTACATGCCCTTAAACAAACAAACAAATATCCTGAAACAACACCATTGGTGGGGCTTAAAAATCTACAAATGGAAGAGCTACCGAGACCTCAGAAGCTGAACAAGAGTTTGGTAAGTAATGAATAACATAAATTATTTTTCCTGTACTTCGTTTTCCCATGGCTCACGGAGCAGCCGCACAACACAGCTGTGCTGGAAGAAGGAATATAAAGGTTATTTTACTCAGCACCAAAGTGCAGCTGATTCTGGTGTAGAACATCCCAGTTTCCATCTGACAGTGGTTTTGAGAAAGCCAGGCTCCAGCAGTCATTGTTCCAGAACTTTCACACCCCAGGCAAGCAGGATCTCCAGGCTGAAGATGCTTTTCCAGCACCTCTGTGATAGGATCTCACTCAGGAACAGGAAAAATGAAACAAAACAAACACACATAAACCCCTCACAAAATCCAGTGACAGCAGAGCAGCAGAGCCAAGACCTCAGCACAGAGCAGAGCAAAGAAGATTCATCAGGGCATTTGATGGAAAGAGTTCCCTAAAACTCTTTTTCTTAGAATATCTAAGTTGTTTTTTGACCCAAAGACAAATTTTTCATGGAAGCATCTGGGTTTTTCTGTGTTGTTAAATAAAAGGGGCAAAATCTTTTAACAGAACTCAATATTCTGTGTGGGACATTCCTGCTAGACCCATTTTGAGGGGGAGCAGGCAGACAAGAACTGGAAGTGTGTCACTGCTGGGGGAGTTAGGAGGAAATTTTTAAAGGGTTTGGATAAATAAAAGGGCATGAAATTTAAGACAAAACTCTTCAAGTGGGTGAAAATATCCTCCCATGTCTAATTAGGAATTAGAAGAAGGTTCAAAAGGAAATGAAAGATCTGTGATGTGAATCATAGAATGAAAGTTCTGTGATGTGAATCATAGAATCATGGAATGGCTTGGGCTGGAAGGGACCTTAAAGACCATCTCATCTGGTTTGGAAGGAACCTTGATTATCACCTAATTCCAACCCTCCTGCCATGGGCAGGGACACCTTCCACTGTCCCAGATTGCTCCAAGACCTGTCCAACCTGGTTTTGGACACTTCCAGGAATGGGTCAGCCACAGCTTCTCTGGGAAACCTGGGTCAGGACCTCACCATCCTCACACGGAAGAATTTCTTCCAAATACCCATCTGAGGGTCTGGAAAGAAAAGAAGGAGTTCTTGCAGTTGGGCTCCAGGGAATGAGTCAGTAAAAACTCAAGCTTGTGGTACACCCCAAGGCAGAGTGGCAGCAGAATTCTTCCCTGATCCTCTTGCCCTCTGCAGGTTTAGGGGACACTTCCATTAGTCCTGGATGGGAGTAGGCATGTCTGGATAGGTGGGAATTGCAAGGAAAAAAAGAAAGAAAAGAAAGGGAGGAAAGCAGCCTTGACCACAAGTGATAGGACAAGGCAAAATGGCTTCCAGCTGAACTAGGGAAAGTTCAGGTTGGGTAACAAGAAAAATTTCTTGACTTAAACAGTGGCTGAACATTAGAGCAGCCTGCCCAGGGGAGTGGTGGAGCCACCATCCCTGGGAGTGTTGAAAAACTGAGTAGACCTAGGACTTTGCCATATGGTTTAGTAGGCAAGACGGTGATTGGTTGAAAGTTGGATTTGATGATCTTGGAGCCTTTTCCAGCATTAATGATTCAATGATGGAAGGAAGTGGCAGAAGTGGCGGAAGGAAGTGGCGGAAGGAAGGAAGGAAGTGGCAGAAGGAAGGAAGTGGCGGAAGGAAGGAAGGAAGTGGCGGAAGGAAGGAAGGAAGGAAGGAATTGGTGAAAGTGGCGGAAGTGGCGGAAGTGGCGGAAGTGGCGGAAGTGGCGGAAGTGGCGGAAGTGGCGGAAGGAAGGAAGGAAGGAAGGAAGGAAGGAAGGAAGGAAGGAAGGAAGGAAGGAAGGAAGGAAGGAAGGGATTGCTTTTTCCTAATAACCTCTCTCTGAAAGCTTTAAAGATATTTAAATCTTTTATTCATGTGGGGAAACTGAGGCACAAAGACATGACATTTTTTGCTCAAAGACATGCTGGCCACCTGTGAGCAGAGACCAGAAGTCCCTTTCCTCTGTTATGTGAGAGCAGGGAGAGTCACTTGACGGGCATAAAATCAATGCAGGAAGGGGTGAATGGAAGGGGTTGGACACCACATCCCATCAGCAGCAGCCTTGGAGAGGCTGCATTTGCAGAGCCCTGGCTCCAGAGCTCAGCTCCTGGTGGTTGAGTCTCCCAGAGTGAGAGCAACATCTGCTCAGCAGAGCAGGGCACAGCCGAGCAGAAAAAAAGGTCAACTGCTTCCTCCCCCCTGCTCCCCTCCAGGTTGGAAGCAGGGAGAGCTCTCCACCACAGCACTGTGGATGTTCCCTGGGCTCCTCACCCCCCTGATAATTATCCCACCAGGCCATGCGAGAGCAGCAAAGCTCCCCTGGGGCCAGCACATCGTGGGGGGAAGCAAAGCAGAGGAAAAGCCGCGTGCTCGCGGCTGCCCTGGCTCCTGGAGAGGAAGAAACCCAACCAGCCAGTCCCTTCCCCGTGACCTGAGCTCACCCCTGGGTCCAGGGAACCTTATGGGCTGTGACATAGGACGAGGCTTGCAGGATGGGATTGTGTCTTCCTGAAATGCGGAGTGCTGAAGGGGACACGGCGTAGGTTTGGAATCGTCGCGGGGGTCTGGGAGTTCTTCCTGCTGCCTTGATTCAATGTGACAAACTCATTTCTTCTGCAGCGTGGCTGCATTTAACCAAATGGCAACTTCTGTCCTGGGCTGAGATGTGGCATTTGGGAGGGCAGAGCTGTGGCATTTTGGAGGGCACAGTTGTCTCTCCCAGTGAGGCCCCACAACCACATTGACCTAAGTCAGCCGTGGTAAATGCTCCATCCCTTCCTGCTGTCCCCAAACTTTATGGAGAGACCCCAGAGATGAACACACAGCTTCAGACATGGCTTTAATCCTCTAACCCAGCAGCCCAGACCCTTTTTATCCCCTCTGCCTCCTTGCACCCACTGGAAATCATCTGGATCTGCAGAACTCTGCTGTGCATGCATCACCTGCCCTTCTCCTGCATCTCCATGCTTTGGGGAGCTATGCCCACAGGAACATGGAAATTCTAACAATTTGGGTTGGGAAGACCTTAAAGATCACCTCATTCCACCACCTTCTGCTCAACCAGGTTGCTCCAAGCCCTGTCCAACCTGGCCTTGGACACTTCCCAGGATGGGGCAGCCACAGCTTCTCTGGGCACCCTGTGCCAGGTGAAGTGTCACCCTGTGCCACCTTCACAGTAAAGGAATTCATCCTCTGGAGCACTTACAAAGATGGAAACACTGGTATTCATCTCTAAATAGCCTCCAAATCCCAACCTCTTCCAGAAACCTGATCCAGCTGGTCACAGACCAAGCATCCAGCTGCCAAGCGCAGCTCCTTGAAGTCCACTCAGGTTTGGGGCCAGGTCACTCTCGCTCATTCAGAATATCTGAATGATAAAACATCCTGGACAAACACCCCGCTCCACCCACCCCCCACATCCCCTGCTTCCAGCAGGATCCAGGGCGTCCAACACTGATCAGCAACAGGAGCAAAACCCTTTCTTTTACTGCTCCAAGGTAGTCAAGAGCACCACACCAGGGACAGATTTGAGCCCTGCAGGGAAGAAAACATCGCTTTACCCCCTGAGAGAAGGGAGAGCTTTGCTTTCAGAGGAGCAAATGCCATCTGTTCCCATCGCCCACAGATCCGGCCATGCTGCGCGGCTGCGTCACCGCTCCGCCGAGCACAAGGCATCAGAGACAGGCTCCAGCAGCCTAAGGAATGCTTAACCCTCCTCCATCCTGGCCAGGAGGGTGCTGCCAGGACAAAACCAGGCCATGAACACCATCACACCCAAGCTGGCACAATGTAGGGCTGGCACTGCCCAAAAGGTGCCCCAAGAAGTTGCTCCAAACGTCCCTGGTGATGCTGCATCCAAGCAGGGAAATCTGGAAAACTCAGGAGGGAGGACTAGGGAACACAGAGAACTGCAAAGCAGAGGGAAGACAGCCAGGTTTGGCTCATTGCTTCTGGCCTTGGAGCACCCTGGTGCTGCCAGGAAATCCCTTTCACACCCTCAGGAGGGGGCCTTCAGCAGCAAAAGAGCAGGGAAGCTCCTTTGGGATGGAAACCACCTCTACCAGAGAGACCTGAAGTAAACAGGGCAGAGGAAAACCTGATTCCTGTGCTTCCTCCTCCAGCTGAAACCTGCTTTGTTCAGAGGGCTCCTGTATCCCTGTTTAATGATCTGCTCTGCATTTACATTTAATTAGAGGAATGAAAGAGCCAATTAACAAGATCTACACTGAATGCAAACAAAAGGGATGGCTGGTGACTCAGCTGCAGGGGCAGAGCCAAGGGCTGGGGCTTTGCAGGCAGCTTAACCAGACCTCAGGGCAGGCTGTGGCCAGGAGGCACCATCCTTGTGCCTCCTTTCTGACATTTCAGGGGTTGCTCCATGCTTTGAGCCCCCTCATGGATCCAAATTCAAACTCATCCCTGTTTCTCTCCCTTGCAGTTTGTTTTCATCTGGGTAATGAGCAGAGTCACTCACCACACATTGTAATATTGCTGATGTGGGGGAGGCCAAGACCTTGCTCAGAGAAAGGAGGGGAGGCCAAAGCACCCCTGTCAGGATGATTTTGGCTCACTAGGGTCTCAAAAATTCCCCAGAGGATACAACTCCCTGTGCACAGCTGCTGTGAGGGCTTTAACTTGCACCCTTGGAATTTATCCTGCATCACCCCTCCTGTGACAGCACAGCTGCTTGTGGGTCCTCACAGCCAATCAGACCAAGTAAGTGTTTTTAAAAATCTTATTTTTTTGTTTTTTAAGCTACACCAGTTCCCTATCCAATGTGGCAGGTGGTGGTTGCTGAGGAAGGAAGGAGAGGCTTGGTGCTCTGGGCTGTGTGAGCTGGTCCCAGCCCTTCCTGCAGTGTGAAATTCATGTGCAATGAAGCTGAAAATGCTGCCAGTGCTGTTCCAAACTGAGAGTGAACAGAACCAGGTGTGTCAGCACAAGCTCCACCTTCTCACAGGGTTGGATCTCATTAATCCCAGATGAAGAAACATCTCCTCTGTCCTGCTGTGAGCCAGAGCTCATCACTGAGCCCAGCTCCAAATTAGGCATGGAAAGGTGTGGGTAAGGAAGATCCCAGATGGAATCCTGGTAATAAGAGGTCAGGCTTGAAAGGAAGGGAGCAACAAGAGGGTAGGGAACACAACCCCCAGGTAGGACCTGAGGATGATCAGGAAGAGGAGGCAGGCAGGAGAATAACCTGAAGGTTTGCTGAGGGTGATGTGAGAGCAAATCTCAGCAACCATGAAAGGGGAAACCTCCTGAAGGTTTAGACTTACTGAGAGCCTCTTTTCCATTTTAATTATTGATTTCTTTGTTTGCTTTAGTGCTGTGGAAAGGTAAGGCCTCAGCAGTGGAGGAATACTGTGGCATGCACAGGCTTTAGCAACATTCTGCTGGCAGTGCTCTTGGGCTCCAGCCCTTAGGGATTGATCCCACAGGAAAACCTCTCTTGGAAAGGGGATGGAGAGGAGCCAGCAAGGTCAGGTGGTACTCCGTTTCACCCCAAAGATAATAATTTCAGTTAGAACCAGTGCAAAGTTATGCTCAGACTGAGACGTCACCTGTAACCACTCCTCATCCTCCTCCTCCCCTATCCAGTCTCCTTGCTAAAGATCCTGACTCCTTCCCTCTGAGGCTTATTTTGGGATAGATCAGGGCCTGCCCTCACACCCACCACCCACCTCCTGGAGCAGCTCTTTGTTGGCTCAGAGGGGAGCTCAGGGTGACTTGCTGAGGAGTGAACGTCTCCTCTGGGGCCAGCTGGAGTTACTCACTGCCTCACACGGGCCCTGAGAGCTGAGTTCCTCTGCTGCTCAGTCAGTCAGCTCAAATCAGAGCTGAGAGACAGATCTTGTGGCACAAAGAGATCAGCACACCATTTACTGCAGTGGATGTCCCAGATACAGTAATGAGGGTTATGATCAAACTGAGCTTGGAGAATGGCACGTCCTAGGGCAGATGTGCTGGCAAATGAATCCCTGTCATTACCTGATCTGCCCAAAGCTGAGCTGCCCTGCCTCTCACAGTGCTGTCAGTAAGGATTTTTGAGTAGTGAGCAAGAATTTTCAGTCTGGACTCACTCCTCTTAATGGTCTCTCCAGCTCCTTTGTTGAAGCACCTCCAGCTGTGCTGATGTGCAAGTGAGGAGTGTGGATCCATTATCAGAGAACAACCTTGACTTGCCCACGCTTGGCTCACATCCAGAGCAGCAGCAGATGCCCCAGCCTTGACCAGAGCACAAACAAGAACAGTCCAGTGTTCTCACCTCCACAAATGGAGCATCACAGAGGTGACAGCACCTTCAGAAGATGGAATGGAGACTTTTTCCATTAGACAAAATATTATTAACGACCTGCCCACTTCTGTTCTTGCTAACCCTTGGTGTAAAAATCAGAGCCCTTCAGGTGAGCTGAGGAGTGACCCCACCTTTGCACTGAACTCTGGTTCTTTCTTGATTTAGGATGAAAAAATTCAGTATTAGGCAGGCAGCAAATGGAGTAATCAGTGTGATGGATAGAGGCATCCTCGGGGCACAACGTATTTCATCACTGAAGCACTGAAAACCTACACTGGGCCACTAGAGAAGTTTTCTCTGTGCCACCCACCTGCCTCCTTCAATGCTGGACATTCCCTCTTTTTCTTGAATAAATGCCAGGGTGTCATCATTTGTCAGATGATTTTTTTTCCTAAAAGAGAAGCAACTCCATGACCAGACTTTAATCATACCAACCACTGGAGTATTTATTGACTATTAGAACTATTCCCATCCAGACTTGCTAAGAGCCATCATCACAGCTCAGGGAGTGCTGGTGCTCAGCACTGTGCATCTGTTTGCTAAAAGATGCCAATTGCTTTCAAGATCTGAGTCAGAATAAAGGAAGAAAAGAATAGGAGGGGAAAATAACGTGCAAAAATGCCTCGACTTCTTCAAGGTCATGGGCAAATGAAGGATCAGCGCCCAGGCTCTCCTACAAGGTTCTGGACCAGCATCTTTAGACCCCTCCCATCACAAGACTAAGCTAAATTGGGTGCTGAGCCCATGTCACGCACTACAGATGACACACTCCCAAGATAAAACTAATTTCAGCATGCTGCACCATAAGAAAACACCCACGTGGAATGAAGTTTAAACTAACATTATTTTTCTTCTTTTTTTGGCAAGAATACATAAGTGGCAAGACCAGATGTTTCATGAATTCATGCATTCTATCGGCTTGTTTGCCTTCGATAAAAGCAAAACTCCAGAGCAGAAATGTGCAATCAATATTTGGGTTTTTTAGCCCAAAAGTATTGGACAAGGTGGCTGATCCAGGTTTTCCCTCTGTTTTATTTTTACAAAAACATTATCTAAAACAAAAACAAGAAATTCACTTTCCAGGTGCAGCCAAAGATTTTCATCAGCCCCAAACACTCACAGCCCTGAAGGGACCTTGAGCATGGGATCACAGAATGGTTTGAGTTGTGAGGGACCTTAAAAATCACCCAGTTCCAGCACCCTGGCATGGGCAGGGACACCTTCCACTATCCCAAGTTGCTCCAAGCCCTGTCCAACCTGGCCTTGGACACTTCCAGTGATGGGGCAGCCACAGCTTCTCTGGGAATTCCATTCCAGGGCCTCACCACCCTTAAAGCAAAGAATTTCTTCCCAATATCTAATCTAAATCTACTCTCCTCCAACTTAAGGCCATTCCTCCTTGTTCTATCACTACAAGCACTCGTGAAAAGTTCCTCTCCAGCTTTCCTGACAGCCTGGATAATTCCAGGTCTGCCTCCACCTCCTCCTGTCCATCTCTAGATGCAGCCCACTGACCTCTGCCCATGGCAGAACCTGAAGGGATCAATCCCTCCAAGATTCCCATTTATTTACATCCTGCTCCACAATCCTAAGGAGCCCGTGGGTTGGGGAGGCCCCACTGGCTAAATGACCCACGGCTGTCATTTCTGTGTATCCTTCTAATGTTTGTTGAAAAACATATTAAGCTTTTTATTTCTTAGTTGCCTTCAAGAACAAACAACAGGGAAAAAAAAATGTGTTGTGCCTCAGGCACTCTGTTTTATTACCTTATATAGAGTTCATGCAATAAAGCCCATTAATTAAAACATGAATATTTAAAACTGCTTTCAAGAATGGCAGCCTTATCTCACCAGAGGGAATAAGAAAGAAGGGGGGGGGGGAAGGGGAAAAAAATGGTAAAACACAAGAAAGGCAGAAGATAGTTCATTTTGCCAGAGGAGCATTCAATTATTTAATTGTTGAATTAATGCTTTGTCCCCAGGTGACACTGGGTGTTCATTTGCAGAGAGAGGATCTGGATGGAAAAAGGTGGGGAGGGAAGGAGCAGGGGTGAAAGAGAAGACTTGGAGTTTTAATTAAAATGTGAGGTAGACAAAGTTGTCATTTCTGTGAGCGCTGCCTTTCCAAGAGAGGACTTCCTCTGTGGAATGGTCCTCGAAAGCAGAACAGCCACAATTATCCACTGCACTGAGGATTGGGCAGGGAGAAGCAGCTCAGCATCACAGCACCTGCCTTGGAGGGACTCTGCTCCTCAAAAACACACCTGAGGGTCTTGGTGTATTGGGAAACAGCCCCCAAGGTGGGAAATGGAGACAGGAATGGGAAATCTGGGAGCCAGGAGTGTATTTCAAACCCTGCACTGGGCTTGTGCACAGGTACCACACCTGAGCTGGGATGTGGGGAAGGAAGGAGTTGAGCCAAAAGTCTCCAAAACCATAACTCTCCAGTAAAAGCCCCAAAAAACAGTGTGGATGCTGCAGGGGAAGATGCTGCATGACAAACCTCACATCAGGGAGTGGAGAGAGCTTTGAGGAAGAGCTGGGGGTCCCTAGGAAGGGTTCAAACCACCAATCAAGCACAAACTGGACTTAGATCAGAAGCATTGTATGGAACAGGAGAAGTCTGTGCTGTGGAGGGTGGGGCAGAGGGATGCATATCCCACACTCTTTTGGGATCTGGGAACAGCTTTGGCTGAATGCAACCTGAGAGCAAATCCTTCTTTGTCCCCTCAGAACCCCAAACCATGCAGGCTGTCCTTTCCCACCGAGCTCTCAAGCCACTCTGAGGAGCCCTCAGTGTGCTTTGGCTCTGGGGGAGTAACAGCAATTCTGCTTTTGTGGGAAGGATCCCACCAGGATAAACAAAGCCATCTCCTCCTGAAACGCACCAGGAGGCACAGAGAGTCCTCATGGCACATTTTGGGAGAAGCAGGGAAAGGTTGAAGGATGAGTCAGCCTCTTGTTCCTGCAGTGAGTTTGTACACTGCAGGTCTCCAAGGATGCTCTCCATCCATGAGTCTCAGCACTGGGATTTGTTCATGGATGAGTTGAAAGAGACCTTAAAAATAACTTAGTTTCAACCCCCTGACACAGGTGTCCCACTGGATGTATTTGGTTTAGGGTAAATTTGGGAGATAATTTTTAAAGGGTTTTTTTAGAAAAGTAGATTAAGTTTTTCTTTTTTTAATTGGTTCGGGAAAAATATTTATTTTTGGAGAAAAGTGGGAAAAAAATTTTAATAAATAATAAAACAAACAATATTAAACAATAAAATTTTTTGTTGCTTTAAAATAGATTATAAGCTTAGAAAAGTTTTTTTTATGTTATAGTTTGGTTTATTTAGTTTTTTACTAGTCTTTTTGATGTTGGAAATGTTGTGGTTTAGGCTTGGCTTGGTGGGTTACAGGTGTGAGTTGTTGGTGCTTTTTTGGGTGTTTAGTTTAGAGTAGGTTTAAATAGGCTTAAAGAAAAGGAAAAAAAACCCCAAAACTATAGTTTAGGGAACTTTTTTGTTTTAGTTAGCTAAAATTAATTAAAAATAAACGAGAGTTTTGTTTTGTTGTTTGTTTATTTGTAGATAATAATAGTCTAGGAATAGGAATATGGAGGAGTAAGAGTATGTTTGAAAATAAATTGTGTGGTTTTTTTCTTTCTATTTTTGGAATAAGTTCCAAAGGTGCAAAACTTATTGTTTAGTATAAATGGAATAGATGACTGAGGATAAAAGTATTATATAGTTAATTTAGGACATTTTATCCCTTATCTTTATACTAATTTTAAAGGCAAAGGGACACCTTCACCTACCCCAGGTTGCTCCAAGCCCTGCCCAACCTGACCTTGAACATTTCCAGGGTTGGAGCAGCCACAGCTTCTCTGGAAAATTTGAGCCAGGCCTCAGCACCTTCACAGGGAAGAATTCCTTCCTAATATCCAATCTAAACCTGCCCTGCTTAAACTTAGGACCATTCCTCCTTGTCCTGTCACTACATGTTCTTGTAAAAAGTCCCTCTCCAGGTCTCCTGGAGCCTATTTAGGCACTGGAAAGGGCTCTGAGGCCTCCCTGGAGCTTTCTCTTCTCCAGGCTGGACATTCCCAGCTCTCCCAGCCTCACTCCACATTACCCTGTGTGTGCACATCCACACTCCAGACCCAGCTGTGTGCCTGTTCCTCTGGCTCTCTGGACATGCACAAATGGAGAAGTGCCCCAGGGCAGCTCTGTGCTTCATCCATTCCTTCCTCTATCACCTCTTCATTCATTCTATTTTCCTCCTGTGGTATTAAAAGCATTTCTTTGAGTGCCCAGTGCCTGCTCTTGCTCACTGAGAGGAATTCTGATCCAGAGAGAGAAGATACAAGACAAACACTCCTCCAGAAACCTTTGAAGCCTCCAGACCTATTTATGGCATTTCTCCAAAGCCTTCTGTTCATCCAGCCCCTCTCCAGAGAGGAGGACCCACTCCTGCTGGGTGACACACCTCCCAGGACATGTTGGAAACCCCAGATCTCCTCTTGTTCTGCTCCTGGGATTTTTTGTTTGCTTGACATAGATCTCTGTGCTTCCTGCACCCAGCACAGGAGCATCCCCACCCCAGGAGTGGAAGTGCAACCCCAAAGCCAGAATAAGCATGTGGGACCATGAGGGAGAGGTCCCAGGACACCTCATAAAATTCTTTGCCAGGTTTTCTTTCCAGGTAGAACCCCAAGGAAAGGACATTTCTGGGTTTATCTAATTCATACTCCTTCAACCACTATTGGAGGTCAGTCTCACCCCAAGGATGCTCAGTCTATGAAGTTTCTGGTCAGTGTAAGCTCAGCCTGAGTGATCCCACTCACAAAAAAAAATGGCTAATACAGCAGTTAACTGGTTTATCTGACCCACCACTCCATCCAGGCCAGAAATGCTCTTAAGGTAAGTCCAGAAAAAGCCCCAAGAGGGTGCTGGTAGCAGGACAATCCCAAAGGCATTGCTGGAAAATGAGAGTCATGAAGGATTTGGATATGAGCAGGAATGAGAGGGGTTGAGATTATCACAGGAGACTTCGCATGGTAGGAAATTCCATCCTTCCCAGTAATCACAGAGCTCTGCTCTTCAGAAGGGACGGTAGAGTGCCAAGCTGGGGGCCAATCCAGCAGGGTCAGGAGTGAGGGTGGTTGGTCATGGTCTTTAAAGGTTTGGAAAAGCTTCAATTTTTCTCTTCCTCTGCCCTGAAGCCAAAAAAAAGCCAACAAATTGTGCCAAGACCAAACCCACAGTGAACACTCTACCAGGTCCAGTGAGAACAGGCTCAAACGTGACACTGCTGAGCTGGGACAGGACACCAGGGCTGGTGGGAGGAAAGGATGGCACACAGGGGGACACTGCAGGGGAATCTGCTGAGCCAGGAAAGCCATCCCTGCCCTGGCAGCGGGTGGGATCCATCGTGGCTCTCCCACAAGGTCTGTTTTCTCCTTGATGATTCCTCAGCTGCAGTAGGTCCATGGAGGCAGCTGGCTGAACTCCCCAAAGAGGCTTCCTGAGCTCCTCCATGGCCCAAAAGCACAGAAGCATGACAAGCAATCTCCTTAATGACTTCTCTATGGTTACCTGGGGACTCTCCTGGTCCCTGCATCTTTTCTTCTTCATCAAGTGCCCCCCCAGCAACCCAGCCATCCTCCTGAGCAGCTCCTTTGCTGCCTTCTGTTGGCCTTCCTCTTAAAAACATTGCTGATCTCAAGTCATGGCATCACTCCTTGATCCTGCCTGACCCTAAAGAGGATGCTCACAGAGCTGAAGCACCTCTCCTATGAAAACAGGCTGGTAGAGTTGGGGTTTTCTAGCCTAGAGCTCCAGGGAGACCTGGCACAGGTTGTCTAGAGAATTGGTGGATAACCCATCCCCTGGGAGTTTCCAAGGTCAGGCTGGATGGAGCTCTGAGAAATCTGGTCTAGTGGAAAATGTCCCTGCCTGTGGCAGGGGGTTGAAATGTGATGATGATGTTTAAAGTCCCTTCCAAACCAAAGCTTTCCATGATTCTATGAATTCCTGCCAAGCAGGACATTAAAATGAAAAACAAACAATTAAACTGAGCAAACGAAACAAAGGAGAAAGAAAGGGCATGAAAAGGAGAGGATTTTGTGGACAGAAATTGTCATCAGCCAATTCACTGATAATTCTTTAACTGACCCCTGCTAACAGGGAAGAAAACGAGTGTTGAGTGAACCCAGCTGTGAACAGCAGTCCTTGCACATCTTCCTGAGTGTTCTCCTGGGAATGGCCAGTAGCATCTTCCTAAGCACATCCAAAACTGGAATTCTGGTGCAAAAACCCTTCTAATCCAGGTCTGTAGAGATTATTTAGTCCCAGTCCCAGGTTAATGGGCATCAAGAGCAAGCTGGTATCATCCAGCACTACTTCCACCAAGCACTACTGCCCAGAGAACTGGTGGATGTCCCATCCCTGGAAGTGTTCAAAGCCAGGATGAATGGGGCTTGGAGCAACCTGGGATAGTGGAAGGTGTCCCTGTCCATGGCAGAGGGTTGGAAGGAGATAGGCTGAAAATCCTCTCCAGCCCAACCCACTCTGTCATGGACTGGAACTGTTCATGGAGACTGGAGTGGCATCTCCCATCAACAGGACAATCTTGCCTGTGGATATATTCACATGCACCTCACCCCTGACTTTTAGCCTGGTTGGCCAAAGACTTTTGTGGTTGCCTCACAGAGCACTAACTTTAAAGCCCTGAAGCTCAGAGCACACCTGAGCAGCTTCCTTGCCCACCTGAACTTCTTCCTTGCCCACCTGAGATGCTTCCTTGCCCACCTGAGCTCTGGGCTGGGCACCTATGGAGGTCTAATGGCCAATCTGAACCTGTCCTCATCATCCTCATGGCACATGCCCTGAAGTGCCTTTCGTCCTATACCTCTACTTCTGACCAGAGTTGGGAGGAATGGGATTCTAGTGACAGTCTTGGTCACAAGTTCAGTCAAGTTATGGGAAGGAGATACCAAAACTAACTCTCAATTTCATCCAGCAGGCACTTGGGATACAGAGATGCATATGAAGTGCACACAGATGATTGAATAAAGCCTTCCACATGGATGGGTTTAGTCTGGGAGAGCACATGAAACAGGGAAATGTGGTGGAACCACCGTTCGCCTTATCCTAGTCCAACCTCCAGGAGATCCTGAAGCAGAATCTCTGTGTGGTTCTTTTCTGATCAGTCTTGTGGTCTCAGCAAAAGCTGAGGGGCCAAAACCCTGCATCTTTGTCCTTCAGACTCCAGATTTAGGATATGAACCAGAAAAAGAGTGACAGCAGCCCTGCTCCCAGCTGTTTCTCCTGTTTTCAGTGCACTGAATTTCGTCATTTTTCTGTGGTTTGGGAACCTTCAACTCAAATACACCCAAACTCCTGACCCAAACTAATGAGCAGGGAAATGCCAGCTTCCAAATCCCAAAATCTAAACTGCCAGAGACCGGGCATCCTCCTCTTCATCCAAGCAAAGCAAAAAAGCCAGAGACTTGCACCAGTTCCTGCCTCAGGGCACAGGGAAGCATTAGACTCCTCAAAGCGCCCAGGAAACAGCAGGGCAAAGTTGCCAGGGCAGCCCAATTTCTTCAGGAAGCTGGAGCTGCAGCTTTCACAGCCTCCAGGTCCCTTCTTTACAGCTTCTAAACACCGTGCAGCTCCCAAGCCAGTAACTGTTTGTTTAATGACATGGACCACTCAAGACCTATTGAGAGCATTCAGCTTAATGAGGTGTGTGGCAATTATCGCTCTATTGAAACTCGAGCCAGGGAACACAAAGAAATATATTTAAACTCAACAGATCTGCAATTCTGATGTGCTAAAGGACGTCCTTTCCCAGCCTGGCTGTCTCACCCCGTTGAAGGATAAAATATGGGACTTCAGTATCAGATTATTGTCTGCAAGAAGGGAGTGTGCAAAAAGGGAATTCAGCGGCTGGAGGTGACATTGGCAGAGCCACTCCAGAGACACAGAGCTGCTGAATCCTCCCCAGGATGCTTGCTGAGAATCCCAAACCAGGTTTCTAACCTAATTATCCCAAGCTTGCTCCAATACTGTCCTGGGGAATGTGGGATTTGTAGGAGATAGAATCAACACCTGTAGATGTTGTTAAAATTTACTGATTGTAAGAATGGGAAGATGTGGGAAAAGAGATGAGTTACAGAGGTGTTGGTGATGCTCTGGAAGTTTCACTGAACCTGCAGGACAAACAGAAACTCTCCAACAACATTTTTAGTGTTGGAGAATCAAGGCATTATTTTATTCTGGCCAGGATGTGCAACAGAAATAATTTCATCCACATATTGCCTGGGTTGTGCAGAGAAAATCATTCCATCACACATGATCTTTACTAGAGTTTTCCTGTGTTTTATACAGTCAAAGCCCAGAGAAATTCATTGGTTCAATGTCCATTGGTCCCAGTAGGGCAGCTCTTAGTATTTGGGGTCTAGGGAGCTCAGGCACCAAACAGATGAAGGAAACACCTGAAAATCTCTACAGACCCACTTCCTCTTTTAAAAAAAATTCAATTTTTCAGCCTTGCTCCCATTACCTAAATACATCAGGTAATCAAGGTGGGTGGTAAAAAGGGCCAAATATTTAGGCTAAGTGGTGAAAGCGGACAGGAATGGCTCTGTGCACTCTCCCTTTGAGGTGTCAGCACCATCATCCTCATTTTCTCCACTCATAGATGGAATACTACTCTGGAGATGTGATGATTTTGACTCTGGTGTCAGCGTTTCCCTGCACCTTAATTTCACTTTGTACTGCCAAACAAAACATTTTGCAGTGACTGCTATAGAACCTGAATACGAGAGGATGTAAAAAAAATTGAAAATAAAATAAAATAAAATAAAAAAAAGAAAGAGAGAAAAAAGGGAAACTGAAAAGCTGAGCCTTTCACCCGGCTGCCACTCATTAAATTACCCGTAAAAGTCCCCGTCGCAATAATGGGAGTAGTTGCCTGTGAAACTCCCTCGGCAACTGGATGTAAATTCCACCTTTACTCTCCCTGCGACAACAAGGACAACAACGGCGGCACATTGAGCCGGTAATTGCTGATGTTTCTGCATTGTGATCATGTCCACAAGCTGTTGGCTTCACAATGGAACTGATCGCTTTACTTTGCTCCTTTTTCTCCACCCCGTCTCTGTAGGGATGGATCTGCAGGGATGGGTTTAGTGCTGAGAGCAGCCGAGACACGGAATTTCTGCCCTGTCACTTCACAGCGGTGCTTCATTCACGCCTCATTCTCCCTGGGATCCCGTGAAGCACCAGGCGAGGTGTGGGCTGGACATTAGGAAGGGTTTGTTTGCTGAGAGAGTGGTGAAAAATCAGAACAGGCTTTTTGGAGAGGTGGTTGATGTCCCATCCCTGCCAGTGCTGAAGAAGTATTTGGACAATGGCTTTAATTAAACTTTTGGTCAGGCAGTGAGACTAGATAATCATTGCAGGTCCTTTCCAAATGAAAACTATTATTCTATTCTATTCTATTCTATTCTATTCTATTCTATTCTATTCTATTCTATTCTATTCTATTCTATTCTATTCTATTCCATTCCATTCCATTCCATTCCATTCCATTCCATTCCATTCCAAGTGTAAAGTCTTTGATGAGCCCAGAGGAGAACAGTGGGGCAGGCAGGGCTTGTACAGGTCTGTAGAGATCTCAGTGCTTAAACTGAGCCAAAATCCCCCTTTCCAGCCCCCAGGGAGGAATTCTGCACATTTGCCTCATCCATAAAACACCCTGACCACAGGCAAGAGGGACATTCCCAGAAGGAGCTGCCCATATGGCTGCAGTGAGGATTCCCTGCAGGTGACAAAGTGACCTCTTTGCCACGTGCCAGGCTCTAACCAACCTCCTCCTCCAGAAGCTGGGAAGGAATATCAGGTCTTGCTGTCAGGTGCTGAGATATGGAGTTAAGCTGGGGGTACATCAGGTAAAATCCCCAATGATTTCAGCAGTTTACACAAGAAAACTTTACACATGAGGAGAAATCGGTGCTTCCTTTCCCTGTGTTTTGCTGTCCATCTCTCACCACATCCAACCTCTGCTCTCGGGGATGTCCGGGGACACACCCAGGTTGTTATGAGTAAAAAAAAAAGTTATCCATTTTGTTAAAAAAGGTTGCAGAGTTACAAGTTGAGCTGGGAGCTAGTTGCTGGCAGAGGAGAGTTCTTTGTTAGCTTCATGTTGTAACCACCTGCTAGGAGTCGGTCGTTAACTCTCTATTGTTGAGAATTCCCCTTTTTGTCAGCACCACCCTGGTTGATGGCCCTTCTCCAACAGTGAAAGGAGGGGACATCGGGGAGGACATGCAAATAACCTTGAACCCAGAATGCAAAGACAGAAGACCCCCACCACACTTACTGAAAGAACCCCAAAAACAATGATTCAACACAGAATTAGGAGATCGAGGTGATGTCTGGTCATGAGGAACAAAGTCCAGAGCCTGCAAAGATGCTGAGAACCTTTTTTGCCCCTTGCCCTAGCCACGGAGGACAGCTGCTGGAGCCAGGACCCTGGATGGTAAACTGTAAAAGCTAAAAAGGGGTATCTTAGTGCTATTGTGAGAAGGGAACTCTCAGCTCTGCCTACTAGAGGACAATGCTGTGCTTCCTTCCTTCTCTGAGCCACTCCTGGGAGCAGCAGCATCGGGACTGTGGTCGTGTTGGGGTTTCCCACCTGAGCTGATCACTTCTAATAAAGGCCTTGAAAAGGAAAAAGATCTCCTGCCCTATTTATTCACAGGTAGAGATGTGAAGAGCTGGAATGCAGCACACCTTCCTGAGAGGCAGTGAAAATGAACTCACTCAAATCCCCTTGCCATTTGGCTTGCAAATCCAGCACTGAGGCAAAACCAAAGCCAGACACCTTTATGTGCAAGCTCAGCTGCTCCAGCCAGGGGGATTCTGGCTGGAGGGACAGTCCATGTGTCATAAGAACCTGAAGATGTCAAGATAGGTTTGAGATCTGCCCCATGGAAATTACTGACCGCTCTTCATCAATCTCTGGAGCTTTCATGGCCATTAAAGCTCATCTCAAACATAGGAAATAACTTTTCAAGTTATTCCTGCCCTAGGAGAGGTTGGAGATTTGAGGGGAGGGGAGCTGTGCCACACAAGATGATTCCTGCAGCAGGGAGAGTGGGAAGTGATTAATTTCTCTGTCTCTGGTTCCTCTTCCACATTGTAGACCCCACTCAGGACACACTGAGCCACAAATCCAGGCAGCCACAAATCCAAGCTCAGCCCTGCTGAGGAGACCAAAGCATGAAGCAAAACTTCCCAACAACAAGGGATGTTTGGAGAGCGTGTCCTGCAGTGAGAGATTTATGGAGTCCAGCCTACTTAATGCAGCTGAGGTTGAGCAGGAACTTGTTCATGGGCCTCTCCAAACAGAGATCAGACAGTCTGAGACACCTTAATCAATGTGGCAGAAGTGGAAAAGCACCGAAAAGTGGAAGATGAAACACCACTAACAAAACAGAGGTGATGAGCACATGTGAGGAAGGGGGATTTGATTTTGTTCAGAGCAATGGGGACAGCAAAAGAATGGAAAAATTTAGCAGGAAAGGCAGGAAAATCCCCAGCACTTCAGTCTAGCATTACTGTGGTTTCAGTTACACATTCATTATAAAAACCCCTCCAGCCCTGGAGCCACCTGATTGATCAAGAAGCAAATAATATATTTTGAGGGGCGCTTTTAGCCTTGTTTTGCAGTCAGCATCCTGGAGCCCTCCAAGGTAGAGACATGAAGAGCAGAAGGACCAGAGAATGATGTTTATCTTTTTGGGCCACCAAAATGTGACAGCACTGCAATGGTCTTCCAGGAACGCTCACATGGAGACAAGACTAATTAGACATTCATTAAGTGCCTAACTCAGCACAGCACTTAAGCACACATTTAACCTTCTCTCATTACAGGGTCGGATCAACATCCCTGTTAAAGCTCCAGTTCCAATTACAGAATCCAACTCACATTTGGGAGGGCCACCAGCACTTTCAGACTGTGAAGAACCAAAGCCCAGCATTTCAGGAGGTTTTCTCTTCTTCACTCTCCTGTACTTGCCCCCCAAACCTAGTCCAAGAATGTCAGTTTGCATCCCAAAAAAGTGAGTTTACATCCAAACATCAGAACCTACAAACAAATCTCTGCCTTCTTCCAACATTTCCTGAATTAGCCAAGGGAGATCTGATAACGACCAAAAATGGTTTCCATGTTGAATTGTCTTCTCTTGGAAAACATTTCCAGTTCAAGCTGTCCAAGAGTTCAAAGCTGTCTTGCTGATCACCAGAAAAGCTCCACGTGCAGCAAGACCAAAATGTCCAAGGGATAACCTGAGGTATTCTTCTGCAACCCACCACTGCCTGCTGTACCCTCTGCAATGTCTGTGTGGGACAGTGAGTGCAAAGAGAGTCTCACTAAACCTGGGAAGGAAATGTGGAGCAGTTTCTCCTTCCTCCAGACACTGAAGAACAGGTTCTCAACATAAGACAGGGTGACTTTGGCAGAGTTTCTTTGTGAAGTTCCCCAGTAAATGATCGTAAACTTCCCTCTGCACCTGAGCCAGGTGTAAAATCACTGGCCATGAGTGAAAACAGGCTGCCAGTTATGTTTTATTGAGAATCCCTGTAGTTCTGGAGCAATGGGATACTCCTGGAGTGAAGCTTTTCATAGGGATCTCACCCACAGGCCATGAGCCAAAGCACAGCTGTGTCTACTGCAACATCTCATTGTAGATTTGCACCCATCCATTTGCTTTGGAAATACCCAAGGAATAAAAAGGCACATTAAGGGAAGTCAGGTTTCATATTTTAGAATTGTATCTGAGCACCTTGCAATTCATAGAATGGTTTGAGTTGGAAGGGACCACAAAGATCATCTCATTCCAACCCCCTGCCATGGGCAGGGAACCTTCCACATTCCTTCTTGTGCTTTAAAGTCATCAGAGTAGATTAGTACAACTCATACATCTCCGCCTGCTCCAGGATGAAAGTGTTAAGACAGGCCCAGAAACAACAAATGACTCAGAAAGCAGCAGGGAGGGAAAAATAGCAATGATAATAATAATATTTAAAAAAAAAAAAAAAAAAGCTTGTAGGGAAAAAAACCCGCTACAGATACAATTGGAACAGCAATGATTGCAATAACCAGCATCAGCACTTGGAAATCAGGAACCCTATCAAAATATTCCACCCACAAGATGCTGTTAAGGGATTGCTGACTCCCTGTCCAAATTGGATCTCGCCTCCATCTTCCTGATCAAGCCTTTGCATAAATCAAAACAGACACAGTGACAGACAGAGCAGCACATGGAGAGCCCGGGCACCCTGCAAGCATCGTTTCTGTGTGGATGGCATCCCACCAGCCAAGATGATAATTCCCTGTCTCCAGTATGGAGCAGATGTGAGCAGCCAGCAAAAAAAATTATCTGCACTCTACAAATATTTGATACCCAAAAAGGATTTTGATTCAGCCACCCTTGAGCCTCTTTCATATTTACTTTGTGGGAACATTCAGGCACTCGAGCTGGACTAGGAGAGATCCCTACAAAAGCCAATATTAAGCTTGAATGCTTCAGGATTTGCTGAAAATCTTATTTCAAATTTCACCTTTGGTTGCAGTGAGAAAGGTCACACTGCTTGGGTGGAACGCATAAATCACCCAATCAGCAAATTCCAGGCATGACACATGACAGAACTCCGAGAGGCTCCTCAGAGCTGTTCACACAGGAGAAAAGGGCATTGCAAGAAAAAAACCAACCCAAATCTGGAGAGTCTTGTGCTCATGGCCAGGGAGGGAGGCACGATTGAAGAACTAATTTGCAGGATTTATGGTTCGGCTGTGCCTTCATGTATTGATTCACAGACCAGTGAGAAACAAAATCTCCCCCAAAATACACTCAGGAAAGCACGAGTACCTGATCATACCCTGATCTCTCAGCTAATGCCAGGCTGCAGTCTGCAGGAAAACCACTCTGCTCAGCCTGAATCTGTGCCTGGTCACCTCCTGCCTGCTGCAGAAGCAAATCTGGCCTCTTCCCCTCAGCCCTGAGAAATCCCACCCTCAACAGGGGTGGAAAAGCCGGAAAGTATCCCCAAATTCCTAAGCCAGGCAGATGTCAACTTTCTGCTGGTGGCAGAGGACATTTCAGTCCAGCACCTGAAGAAGATGAGACCTTGGGGGGAGGCTCACATGGGGGTCTGAGACTCGCTGACCTGGAGGCTCCATTCCCTGCCACCTGTGTTGCTGTTCAACATCACACCTCTGCTTTACCTAACCTGGGGTGGGAGCTGAGAATAAACACCCCGGAGCAGACCTGACACAGGCAGTAGGAAAAAAGGTTCCACTTTCAGACCTCCCCTGAGTCCCTTCTGCTTGGCAAGGCTGTGTCAGGTCTCTGGAACATAATCAGACTTCAGGATCATCCCACCTTGACTCACAACCTTTTTTCTCATGGCTCTCCCACCTCCCCAGTCCATTTCCATCCCACACCATACTCAAGACCACAATCAAAACCCAGTGAAATATCTGAGGAAGGAGCCCAAGTAACCCCATGCAAGCAGCGTGGTGAATTCTCTTTCTGAAAGCCTCCAGAAGGAAAACGAAGCTGAGAACAAAACGACAGTGCTTTCTGTTGCCATCCCCTTCTGAACCAGACCCAAGAATTAAGTTTTCTCTAGGAATTAAAAGTGGTTGATAGGGCTGCTGAGAGCAGCCCGCCTCGGGAGGTAGCTTGGATCCTGTTTCTTTCTAGGACATCTGTAATTACTTTGGAAAACTGCTCACCCTCAGGTAAGAAGCTCCCTCTCAGCAGCTCAGAGGCTGCAGGAGTAAAACAAGCAATGAACAAGCCCTGAGAACGAATTGCAACAACTCGGGGAATATTTAGGGGCAGCTGATTTGCAATTCCAGTCGCAGGCTCATAAAGAGACTCGTGGGTTACCTGACCTGCCTGTCGATTGGGAAATTAGGTTTTTCATGCCAGGCATCCACAGATACGGACACAGAGGTGACGGGGACAGTGTGAGAGCAGAGCCCAAGCAGCCCTCCCTCCCCAACACCCCCCGACCACCCTCCACTCACCCAGGAACTCCGCTCCGTTGCTGTCCTTGGGGCTGCTCACGCAGTTCTCCAGGTAAATTCCATCCTTGTAGCAATCCTCCTTCTTCCTGGTGAACCCCAGGATCTCGCTGGCCTGATCCAGGACCTCCCCTCCCGAGCAGGAGCACGGGGTCTGCATGATGCCACAGGGGTGGGAGCTGCTGCTGATGGCCAGGCAGGCGTCCAGCCACTTGCAGAGCATCTGGCAGGCGGCTTTGCTGGGGTTCCTGTTGCCCACCACCAGATACTCCACGGAGAAGTCCCTCTCCTGAGCCTTGGTGGGCTTCCACCGCATGGGCCAGGTGTCCACGCCCGGCGGGGCCGTCTGCTTCATCTGCAGGAATTGTTTGTTGGACTGGAGGAAGGCAAAGCGGGTGGAGCCATCGCAGAGCTTCAAGACATCATCAAAGCTCTCCATGCCCAGGTAGGTGCGGGTGGACTCCAGGAAGGAGTCGAACTGGTAGGTGCGGATGTGCTGGTGGTCACATACGCCGGAGGGTTTGAGGATCTTCATGTACAAAGTGTACCTTCGAGGGTCGGGGTTCTGGATAATCCAAGAGCACAGGGAGGAGTTCAACGGGAAGACGGCGAAGGAGGAGAAATACCCAAAGAATTTCCCTTGGACCAAAGTGGTGCAGGGAGTTTGTGCCAGGTCCAGAGCGACCACGGTCCACACAAAGTAGAGTGGCGATACCAAAAGCAGGTTCAGGGCGGATCCAATGCTCCTCATCCTAGGTCTCGGGTCCTCTGGAACTCAAAGTAAATGTCAAGCAGGTGCCAGATCCTGGACATAACAGGGACCAGCTTAGAGGAAAAGCAGAGTTTAAGAGGCTCTGGATCCGAAATCAAGCCGATCCTCCCATGTCTGGATTTGAGCTCCCTCCTGTGGCCATAAACAACACCTGGAAAAAACAGGGAAGGGAAGGAGGAGGGAAGAGAAAGAGAAGAGATTTGGGATTTGGTCGTTTTGGTGCTACTTTGTTGTTGTTGTTGTTTTTATTAACCCTTCACACGGCTGAGAACCCACAGAGCAGCCCCAGTCCTGGCACTTCTCACGGGGGTAAGATGCAGCCCCACAACACCATCCCCAGGTTTGATTTGGGGTGTTCCCATCCCCAGGTTTGATTTGGGGTGTTCCCATCCCCAGGAGGGGCTGAACTCTGACTCACTGAGGGGTGAGCACAGCTGTGACCTGCTTTCCTTTCCAGTGCCCCCTGCCCATGCAGATCCCTCTGCTGAGCAGAGCAGAGCCTTGCCTGTGAATCTGAACCACCTCCCCAAAGAAAACAGGGTTGGTATCTGGGTTAGGGAGGCTCCAGCTCTCTCCATCCCCAGGGAGTTGGTTCAACACAGACTTCAGGCTGCACCTGGGGAGGGTGGGCTGGAGGTCAGCATGGCCAGCTGGGCTCTGCCTCCTCTCTTCCTTCTGTCACTACTTGTTTTTTAATGTGCCTCCTTTTCTCTCTCCCTTCCACCAAAACCGTGCAGGGAAGGGAGTTGTTGCTCAGGAACCCAGCTCTGGTGTAACCCTGAGGCCAGACAGGATAATGGATGGCGCTGTACACCCACTACAGGAGACAAAGAGGACAATAAAGACATATTTTATCTCTTCCCACATCAGGCACCCACCTCTCCTTTCACCCCTGAGTGCAGGACACCCCACAGCCTGTGGTGCTGTTGCCAGGCTTAGAGCATCTGCAGAGACTGAGAACCCTCTCTGCCAGTGCCAGGATCTCCTTCAGCCCCCAAAACTCTTCAACCAATGTAGAATCCATCCTGCAATGCCCTAAGGATGCATTCCCTGCAACCTCCTGTGGCACAGATTGCTCCTTCAGCCCAGCTGCCCAGAGCCCTGCTCCCCCAGTGTAAACCTCCCCCTTGCTCACCCCAACAAAAGACTCTCCTATGGTCCCTTCCCTCCATCTCTGCTTTCCAGGGGAGAAGAGAGAAAGGGAAATAAGATGAGTAGCAGGACTTTCCTTATCTTGTACCCCCTCCCACTATTGGAGGGGGTACACCCCAAATTTGGGGAGGGGTTCAGTTAACAGGGCAGGAGGGGCAGACCCTCAGAGTGTGGGGTAGGACTGCTGACTGCACAGCCGTGGCACCTTTTCCCTCCCACCTTTCCAGCTTTTTCCTTTCTTCCCCTCTCAGCTCACCCCAGGTAGAGAAAATCAGGCGTTTCCCCTCGGGTGAGGCTCATCCTGACCCTGCAGCTTGCTGCCTCCAAAACAGATCTGCTGCCCCATTTCCAAAGGACAGAGGGGAGCCTGGAGGGGAGATTTCCCCCATCGAGTCAGACAGCTGCCACCATTTCGGTAGACTTCGCGGTTGGTAGTGAAAGCAAGTGCTCAGGACCTCTGCACTGAAATGCAAACAGCCCAATTCCAGAGGGGCAAACAGCCCTGGGCTGCAACCTCCAAATAATTCAGATCATCTGGGATGTGTTTCCCATGATCAGGGTGGCACTGCCAGGAAGGAATTAGTGTGAGAGACTGTGGAGAGGGGCATCTGCATCCAGGGAGGAGGGAAAACTCCTTTTCATTGTAGCCACTGATCCAGCCCCAGCCCCACTGCTGTCCCCAGTGCTGCCATCTCCCACCTCATGCCAGGCTCTGCCTTCCCAGACTGCAAACAGAGGGAGCTTTACAAATTCCCAGCAAATCCACAGCTCAGGCAGCTAATCCCAGCCCCAGGAGAGACAGAAAACAAGAGATGAGAAGCCCACAGACCATCCTGTGAATCTGGGAGGAGATGAGAAGCTAAATGCACCTCCATGTTCACTCAGCTTCTCTCCCTGCTCTATATCAAAGACTTGTCTCTGCATCCCCCTTCTTCTGCCAAAACCTTTTCTTATGGGCAGGAAAGGGTTAGGGAGCTCGAAAGTCAGACCTGCTGTTTTCAAACTGTGTTTCATCCTGGCTTCAAATCACTGCAGCCCCTGCCACCACATTCCTGAGTGTGTGTTAGACCTGACACTAATCAGCACGGAGTCCAAATGCATTTGGACTTAAATTTTTTACAAGTCAGATCCCCACTCCTGGCTGGTTTGCAGTCTACAAAGCTCGACAGTGCAAATCTCCCCTTGCCAGGCTCCTGCCTGCCTCTGGGGCCAGAATTCAGAAGTGAAAAAGGGATGAAAACCTGGTCTTGCTTGCAAAAAACACAGGCACCAATGAAACATCTTATAAATTTCCTGATTAGCAGGAGGGGTTGCCCAAATAGGACTGTGAATATTTTAAATATCAGATTCCAGAGCTGAAAGGCTCTTGCTTTATCTGAGACTCTGAAAGGGGCTCTCTTAGGGCAGTGCTGGAAAAGCTCATTCTGTTTGCAAATCCAAGCTCTACCCGACCTTCACCCTGCGAGCCAGCCAGGGATCACAGAATTATGGAATATATTGAATTAAAAGGAACCCACAAGGATCACAGAACCACAGAGCAGGCTGGTGGGAAGGGACCTTAAAGATCATTTTGTCCAGCTCTCTCTCATGGGCAGGGACACCTCCCGTTATCCCAGGTTGCTCCAAGCCCTGTCCAACCTGGCCTTGGACAGTTCCAGGGATGGGGAATCCAGAATCTCTCTGGGCAGCCTGTACAGGGCTTCAGCACCCTCTGAGTAAAGAATTTCTTCCTAAAATCCAATCTAAACCTGCCCTCTAGCAGTGGGAAGCCAATCCCCCTTGTTCTGTCACATCATGCTTTTGTAAATAGTATCTCCATCTTTCTTGTCATCTTCACCTCTGGTCCAGAGCAGAAACCTGCCTTTCCTGGTTGGAAGCAGGAGCCAGCAGTGCCTCCATAGCAACCAGATGATGAGGAGACAGGGTTTGTTTTGAAATCCAGTCCCTAATGGTGACTTCAGCTCCTGGGATTCAGCCCAGGCCTCCTGCTCGCCACAAACTCAATTTTTCTCACGGTGACCACAGACCTGCTTCTGTCTGAGGATGTGGCGAGCACAAAACAAATTCCCCCTCACTGCCCCTGTCTGGGAAAAGCACCATAAAAGCCAACAAACTTTAACCAGACCTGTTATGGCTGTTAAGTCTCACAATTGATTTCCCCTCAGTGCAGTCCCATCTGGAAGGTTTCACCATAAGGAGCATAAACATATTTTTTTTTTTCCTCTTTTAACTAATCACTGCTTAAGTGGGAATCTTTACTCAGAGCAGGAATGGATGGGCAAAGCCCCCTCCAGACCTGGATCTTTGGCTCACCAGGTGTTGGATGTGGCAGGGAGGGAAGATGCAACAGGCACCTGAGTGGCTGATGAGTGTCAGCAGAGACCCATCTCCTACATTTCCATCCCCAAAAACCCCCAAGGGGGGCATATAATCACAGACTACAGCCTGCAGCTGGGGAAGTGATGTTAAATGAGTGAAAAACAGATTATTGCAGTGGTGGAGGTCACATTCTATGGCACACAGTTCAATTAACCCACATTCCCATGGTTTTTGCCACAGTCAGTGTCTAGGTAGCCTGGCTCTTTCTGGAATTTTGAGTGATGGAAGATATCCCTGCCTGGTCCCATCCTTTGGCTCCAACTTGGAGCACACAACACCTCCCCAAACCTTTCCTTCCATCTCTGTCTGGGAGATGGGTCTGGCAGAGCAAAGCCTGGGGACAGCAGGTGACATTGGAGCACCCTGGGCTGTCCTTTGCCTGCGTTTCTCAAGGACAAACCAAAATATTGTTGCCTTTGTGCGTGTGTCCCTGGAAAAAATGGTTTTTCATCCCAAGAAACCCACAGAAAGAGGCTGAAAAGTTTGGTCTGAATGGTCCTTCTGCCCTGGTTACTTTGTGCAGGTGTCAGGGGTGACAAAGAAGGAGATTATGAAGAGCTGTGAGCCACCAGTGAGGCTCCTGCACCCTCACACAGCTGGGCACAGCCCTGGTAACTTTTTCTACCTCCTTGCTGAGCATTTCCCATCCCACTCTGGCATCCTCTGGATCAGAAGTCCACTGGGACAGACCTCCACAGCTCAAATCAAAACCAGGCAAGGACTGAATCACAGGTTACGCCTGGGCTGCCCAGGGGCTTCAGACTTCCAGTTTGCACTGGTCCCAGTGAATTTTGGAGCCCAAAGGGTTTAGGCATGCAGTTTACACTGGTCCCAGTGAATTTTAGAGCCCAAGGGATTTAGGCATCCAATTTGTGCTGGTCCCAATGAATTTTGGAGCCCAGGAGTTTGGGCTTCCAGTTTGCACTGGTCCCAGTGAATTTTGGAGCCCAAGGGATTTAGGCATCCAATTTGTGCTGGTCCCAGTGAATTTTGGAGCCCAGGGGCTTCAGGCTTCCAGTTTGCACTGGTCCCAGTGAGTTTTGGAGCCCAAGGGGTTTAGGCATGCAGTTTACACTGGTCCCAGTGAATTTTGGAGCCCAGGGGCTTCAGGCTTCCAGTTTGCACTGGTCCCAGTGAGTTTTGGAGCCCAAGGGGTTTGAGCATTCAGTTTGTGCTGGTCCCATTGAATTTTGGAGCCCAGGGGATTTAGGCTTCCAGTTTGTGCTGGTCCCAGTGAATTTTCTATGCAAGCCATGGAATCATAAATAATTAAGGCTGGAAGACATCTCCAAGGTCACCAAGTCCAAGCTTTGACCACCATGGTGAGCCCTGTCTTCCTACAGGAATGATTTGGGTCTGAGGCTGGATTTTGCCACCACACCCTCGTGTTCCTGCTTGATTTCTGCACAGGTTCTGCACCACCACAGCCATCCTGTGGGGAGCAAAATCGTCCTGATTTTACCCACAGCAGCCTGAGTAGCCCAATTCACCCCATCCCAGCAGGATGGACACCTCCAAACTGGCGTGTCCAGCCCTGCAGCTGCACCCAGCCCAGAGATTTCATCACTGCCTGGGCAGGAGGAGCCTGCAGGATGCTGCCATGTCCTGCTTTCCAAAGTCCCTGCATGGCACAGTCCTCCCACGAGGGAAAGGTGACATCCCTGGTGGAGCACCCACCACCTTCCCTGCCTGTGCTGGTGATGCTCCTGGAGCAGCAGCCGGGATGTGGCCAATGGAGGGCACTCTTAGCCATGCACACAAACCCACAGGCACACAAACACTCCATGGAAAAAAAAAAAAGCAAAAAAACGGGAGGAAAAAAAAATCAAGATGACTGCAGGGAGGGCATCCTTCCCCATTGCTGCCTGTAGGAGCATTCCCAACACCCTCTCCTGATCTGTTCCCACTGGTTCAGCACTTCCAGCTCCTCTTTTTCTGTCCATTGGCTCCAGATGTGCCACTGGCCAGGATTTATTTCCCTCTGCTTTTCCTTCTCCTGACCTTGGTGCAGGGCTGACATCCCAGCAGGGTGAAAGCCACTCTCACCAAGATAATCCTCCTTTCCTGGGGCTTCCCATTTCCATGAAAGAAGGTCCCCAGATATCACACTAAATATTCCTTTTGCCTGAGGCAGAAAAATGCCTGGCCCTGAAAAGTCCCTTGCCACTCTGAGAAAACACAGGAAAGGAATTTGTTCAGTCCTTATTCACAAGGAACTGTGAGCAGAGAGAGAGAGAGAAGAAAAAGCTGCAACAGCTTGGAAATTTTGAGGGTTTTTTGTGAGGGAGCAAAAGCAGAGTGGAAATGCCTGGAAAAACACAGTGGCATCTGTGAGCTGGCAGCACAGAGAGGAGTCAAGAAGGGCTCAGACCTGACTGTTGTTTGGCTGCAGTGGCTCTGCTGGGCTGCAGGGACAGGAGTTAACCCTGGAAGGCACCCAGGGAGCCTGGACAGGTTCTGGAGCTGCACCTCTTCCATGAAATCAGAGCTCAAAATCAGGGTTTTTCCTTAGTATTGTTTTTTATGGTCCATTTTCATCCCTGGAAGTGTTCAAGGCCAGGTCTGAGGGCTTTGAGCAAGGGAAAGGCATCCCTGCCTGTGGCAGAGGGGGTGGAATTAGATGATATTTAAGGTCTCTTCCAACCCGAACAACTCCATGATTTTCAAACCACAGATTTCTGCATGGCCCCTTCACATCCTGGAATATTTGCTCCATCACTGCAGAGACTGATGTGCTTCCCCCTGCCCCTCTTTGAGTCTCCTGAGTGCAGAGAAAGCCAAAATCTCACCTGCCTGTTGTGTTAATAAATTCTATATATACACACACCAGCATCCTTCATCCCAATTTTCTCCCAGCTCCAAGCAGGAAAGGCACCTGCAGACCCCAGCAGACATGGAGCAGCCTCTAGAGTAGCACGAACAGGGTGGGAAATTTCTGATTCTGATGGAAATTGACTTGTGGGTCAGGATCCTGATCCTATTTCAACTTTCAAAGGCTGGAAGAGGGGATTTGGGGAAAGGGAGGGCCTGGAAATGGATCATCCTGGGGTTCCCCAAGTGGCTTTCAGCCACAATGAGGAAACTCCAAAGCCCCTGAGCTTGAGCTTGAGGTAGAACCCTCCCATCTGTGATGTCCTCCAGCACTGGCCAGATGGTGAGACACAATCAGGGGGAGCCAGATTTGAATCCTGCTCCAGGATTTGTGCACTCTGTCAGTGAAGCATCTCTGCCAGTCCTTTCCCACCTGAAAAGATGGATGTGAGAAGCATCCTCTGATATCCTTTGGGGCTCCATGATCTGAAGAATTCCAGCAGAGTGCTGGAGATGAGGATTCATTTCCAACCAACCAGGATTTCATCCCAAAAGGAGATTAATTTAAAGACTCAGGTGTGTGTTCCAGATGATGTTGACTGTAGATGGGCTCATAACTAAAGCTCTCAGGGTTTGCAAGGTCAGGCTCAGTTCCTTGCTCTGGATGATTTTTTTCCCAGTGGGTGGGATCAGGGGACAGCTGAGCACAAAGACTGGAGCTCAAAATCTAGGATCCAGTCAAAATTCTGTAGGGAAATTCCTGGCCAAGCAGGAGGGCCAGCTGTGCTCCAGATGTGGCTGCCTGAGGAGAGGGGGCTCAGGGCTCTGTTGGCTCCAGCACAACCTCAGCCAGGTGTTGTCTGTGCCCTGGGTGTCCTTTAACCATCACCTCATCCCAATCCACATCTATTTTTGTCCTCAGCTTTCCTCTACATGGGTGCAAATCCCTTGGCATTGCCTGTTGGGAGCCCTGGCAGGACTTGGAGTTTCTCAAGGATTTCATAGGAGAGGCTTTGATGTCCTGGCACAGCAAAGTCGAGGAGCACGTGGGGGTTCTTGGCAGAAGGTTGTTGATGGAGGTCATAATGTGACATCTCACCCTGCCTCAGTTGAGCTCTGTTTAAGGAAAGCAGACTGAAATCCCAATTGGGAGAGGGATTACAGGAAGCCTGCTGTGAGTTCCCAGGCATTTCCTCACTCCCAGGGGAATACACAACCCCTCTGATCCAGGTAAAATCAGCTTTTCCTCCATGCCAGCATCACCCATACTCCCTGCTTGGTCTAACTCTCACCCATCCCCATCAGTGGTACCAAAAATTACCACAGATTCTGCACCAGAAAATCCTAGAAAAATCCCATTTTCTCCATTCCCTTATTCCTGCCTGCCAGTGCTCACAGCCAACCCTTTGGGGTCTTTTTCCCTACATTTCCACACTGTTTTTGAGTGTGAGGGTTACATAAGAGGGCCTCTGAGGGCAAGGTCACCCCAAGGAGTGAACAGAAACACTTCCATCGCTGCTCATTGGAGCTGGGAACCGGGATGAGATTGATTGGGAATTCAACTGGAGGTTAAAAGCACTGGCATTAGCGGGGGAGCTAAGTGGGAACCCCCTGGGGATAGGGGGTGTTTAGGGAGGGGCTGTGTGTGCGTGAGGCTCAGGCTTGCACAGGGACATGTGCACAGGGATGTTTGGCACAGCTAAAACTGGGCTTTGGGATTCCTGGGGTGCACATCCTGACACTGCTCACTTCTGCATCCCACATAAATCCCATCCTCAGGCTCCTTTTCTGGCCCCTGAGGAGAAAAGCCTTGACACAGCTCCTGTTCCTGTGGCTAAATTCCTATTCCCAAAGCAGAAGAGCCTTCCACAGGGTTTAATGCTCTTTCCTGAGCTGTGCCCTGGGATGGTCTGGGTGGGGATTATTGGCTGGGGCAAAAACCTCCCCAGGAAATGTCCTGAGATGTGTAGGCAGTGATGTGTCAGTGTTTCAGCTCAAAATTTAGGAAGAAATTCTTCCCTGGGAGGGTGGGGTGGCCCTGGCAGAGGTTGCTCAGAGCAGCTGTGGCTGCCCCATCCCTGGAATTATCCAAGGCCAGGTTGGACAGGGCTTGGAGCAGCCTGGGATAGGGGAAGGTGTCCCTGCCCATGGCAGGGAGTCAGAACTGGGTGATTTTTACGGTCCCTTCCAATCCAAACTTTTTCTGCCCCATGGCACCTTGGAGCTGGGCTGCCCAAGGGAAACGAAAGGAGACAAAGACCCGAAGAGCTGATTTTGCAACCAGCTTGGGGCTAGGATCTGCACAAGCCCAAGTCCTAGTGCTTCCCCCAGCACCAGGGAGGAGATTTCCCCTTTGCTGCTCTCCAGCTCATACCTGGCTGGGGATAATCAGCAGCAGGAGATGACCAGAGGCCTCTGACACTGAAAATGTAATGTGGGCTCTTCTTCTGGCTCCTTCCACGGCTTTGAATGACAGTGCCTCAATTTCCCCCATCAGACAAACAATGTTTCCACTCCCCCAGTGATGGGGATGAATTTCCTAGGAGGCAGCTGGGAAAAGATGGAAAGACTGCATCAGAGTCCAATTTTACATCAACCCTGAAGGTGCACCATGCTGTTTTTGAATGCTGCTGCCTCAGCAAAGTTAAAACTGGATTGGGAACATTTCCCCTTCTGACAACAGGAATTCAGCTTGTAATTTTAGGCATTCAGTTTCCAATGCCCAGTGAGGACGTCATTGCACACAGAAGTACCATGAGATCCTATTGCTCATGATTTGCAATTTTCCAGCAATGGGAAGATGGAGAATCAGGCTGTGCCTACAAAGGACACTTAGAATACAGTTCCTTCCAGTAAAACCAAAACTGTGGCCATCCCTGGTCTTACTTTCACTGTCCATAGAGTGAGTACCACAGAAGAACTTGAATTACAGGACTGCTTTAGCTGTGGGAGAGATTCCATCTGCTTCCACAGGGTCTGAAATGGGGGCTTTGGAATCTCTGATACCACACTAGAGTAGGCAAATGGGAACTTCCCAGAGTCATGGAGGTGGCAGAAATAACTGAGCTTGAACAGGGTGTGGAGCCTTTCTACCAAGCTGAGCGCAGCCCCTGAAGGTGGAGAGAAACAGAGACAAAGAAAATCCCTTTTGAAGGCCCAAGTTTCCATGGTTTTGGATCCAGCCATGACCTTGTAGCAGCAGAAGTCTGCACCCTGCACTTACAAAGCAGAAGGACAATAAATATGAGTGTTCCTGCAGCACCTTCTCCCCGAGGTCCTTGGGGCACGTGGGGAGCAGCAGTGAATTAAGGCTGATGAGGCAGGGAATGACCCCAAAGCCTGAGCACAAACTAAAGGAAGTAGTTTTTCACACAGCTCATAATTCAATTGGAGACCTCACTGCCACAGGGTGCTGTGGAGGCTAAAGGCATAAAAGGGTGACAAAATGGATTAGGGAATGTGTGGAGGAGAGGCCAATCCATTGCTCTTGAGCAGGATGGTCTGGGTGCAACTGGCAGTCTCAGGGTGGCTCTTTCTGTGCTTTTCCTTCAGCCTTTCATGGGTTATCCAGGTGGTTTGGGTAGCCCTGGGTTGGGGCAATCCCCAGTTTCAGACTGGGGGATGATGGATGAAGAGTAGCCCTGAGGAGGAGGAGGATTTGAGGATTCTGGTGGATGAGAGGTTGGACACAAGCTGGCAGTGTCAGATTGCAGCCCAGAAAATCAACCAGATCCTGGGATGCTTCAAAAGAAGAGTGACCAGCAGGGTGAGAGAAAGGTGATCCTGCCCCTCTGGTGAGACCTCAGTGCTGGATCACTCAGCACAAGGAAGGCATGGAGCTGGTGGAGTGGATGCAGAGGAGGGCATCCAAAAAATGATCTGAGGGCTGGAGCCCCTCTGCTGTGCAGACAGGCTGGGAGAGCTGGGCTTGTTCAGCCTGCAGGAGAGAAGGCTCCAGGCAGACCTCATTGCAGCCTTCCAAAATATACAGAAGGCTTGGAAGAAAGAGGGAAAGATGCTTCCTACCAAGGCCTGTGGCAACAGAACAAGAGACAGTGGCTTTAAACTAGGTGCAGATTGGATATGAGGAAGGAATTTTTTATAATGAGGGTGGTAAGGCCCTGGAAGAGGTTGTTCAGAGAAGCTGCACCTGCCCCAAACCTGGAAATGTTTAAGGCCAGGTTGGATGGGACTTAGAACAACCTGGCCTTGTGGAAGGTGTCTCTGCCCCTGGCGGAGGTTTTGCAGTCAGATCCCTTCAGGGTCCCTTTCAAACCAAGCCCCACTATCCTGGTGCCCATGAAAGCAGGGGAATGGAGTAGATAATCTTTAAAAATCCTTTCCAAAACCAGCCCACCCTATGATTCCATGATTCTATGTCTCTTACTCCTTCCCTAAATAACCATTCTTTCATCTACTGTAGAAAGGTGCAGGGATATTCTATCAAGCCACAAAAATTATGTTCACACTGCCAAACCATCTACAGAACCTGAAACTAAAAAGAGTGCCACAAATCACATCCACGTTGTTAAAGTGGATTGGCCTGCTCCATCCTCCCACTCCACTCTGTGGGAAAGCAGCCCTTGGTGATGGTGATCTGCCCTGACCTAAATTCCTCTGCAGTGTCATGTTGATCCCCACGCAGGGCTGTGCCTGAGCTAACCCTGCTGGACAGCAAAGGATCCTGCCTGCTGTGCTCCCTGGAGCCTCCCCTTTTCCTCACAGCCTCCTGGGGCAGAACCTGCCTTCCAGGCTCCCCTGTAAGAAACGCTGGGATGCCGGAATGCAGAGAGGCTGGCAGAGGGAAGCAATCACAGCACAGGCGTTAACAAGCTGGATTATTCCTCGCATCTCATCCATCAGTCTCATGACAAGCAGTTCAGGATTTGCATAAAGGAGACAGATGTACTCTGTTCCCCTTTCCAGTCCTCTCTCCAGGAACCTTGAGCAATGTGATGTGGGAGAGGAGAGTACCGGTGAGGGGCAGGCAGGGGGGTTACTGGGAGGCAAAGTTCTTCCTCTGTTCTCACTTTGCTTGGCTTTGTTCAATCGTAGGAGATGATGGAGGACATTATGGAGTGATTTGTGCAGCACTGAGGATGTGCTTGTTTGGGACTGGGGTTAGTGAGCTGTCTGTGTGCAGCCTTGATGAAGATGAAGGGCTGAAGGAGAACGGTTTATATTTATTCTGAGGAGGGCTTGGGTGATGCTTCATCACAGGGGTGACAGCAGAATCTGGGGTTTTTACACACTCCTTTATTTGTATGAGTATTTGCTTCTGGCTCGGAGAACAGGAAGACAGGACTGAAGAGCTGGAGGTCAGCTGGAGGTCTGCAGGCAAGAGGGCTTAAATTTAGGTTACTACACAAAACCCAAGACCTTGGAGGGGAAATCAGCTACAATGCCATGTGCTGGCAATTCTTCTTGCCCCATTTCCTCCAGAGAAAGATTTTGAGGCTCTCCCTTCTGCTTCCAAACCAGCAGTGTTTAGGGAAACCTCAGCCCCAGGTGTTCCCAAGCAGCCCTGCAGTGTCAAACCCACCTGTGCAGCACAGGAACCTGCTTCAGTGAGCCAGGAAATGTAGGAATGGTGAGGAAGGTGCCAGGAAGTGAGGATTGGTGCCTTTTTTGCCCAGAGGATGGACTGACCCAGCACAGTGTAAGCCTCCAGTCTCCCAGGACAACCCCTGGAAGGGCAGGGGCATCTCCACATGTAGTTCCAGGCTGGAATCCAGCACAGCATGGTTGGGAATGCAAGCCCCCACCTCGTGCCAGACACAATGAGCAGATGGCCCTCCTTTAGTTCCTGAAGAACAGGAATCCACTTGCCAAATCAATGCTAATTTGCCCTTTTGCTGTCTGTCTCCACAGGCTACAGGCTCTGCTGCTGAAGGATAAGGAGCAGGGGCTGTGTTTTGGCTCTGGGACCAGGCATGGCACAGCTTGTGGACACACCCCAGCCCTCCATCCCTCTGACAGGGGCTGGCCTCATCCCACAGAGCTGCAGGAGAGAGTCCCTTGGCTCAGCTATCTGCCACCATGTGTCCTGGCACTGCCTTGCACCAAAGCTTCACCAGGGAGCATGGAAATAATTAATTGGTCTGGATGATCACGGGACCACTCTTGTGCCTGCCTGTAATCCCTCAGTTATTTATGAGGAGAAGTGGAGCCTCAGAGGGGGTGCAGGGACATGAAGAGCAAAAGGGGGTGTTCCCTCAGGTGCCACTGCAGGAACTGAGGGGTGGGGGAGATCAGAGAATCATAAAATCATGGAATGGTTTGGGTTGGAAGGGGGCGTTAAAGACCACCCAGTTCCCAGCCCGTGCCATTGGTCCAGCCTTCCACTAGACCAGGTAATCAGATCCCTGTTCAGCTGCTCTGGAATCCCTACAGGAATGGGGAGTCCACAGCCCCTCAGGGCAGCCCCAGCTCTCTGATCTCCTTCTGGGGAGCAAATCCAGGTATCACCTCTGTGGGATCAGGTAGACTTTTGCATTGGAGCCACATCAATGGGGAGCCTTTTCCCTGTCTTACCATTCCCTGCACATAAACCATCAAATTTTTGAGTAGACTGTGACCCCTGCCAGTGCCAGCAGCAGATCAGAGCACTCCCCTCAACCCTCAGCATTCCTGACCCAAAGAGAAAGGTGAGGAAAAGCTTTATTCCATTTTTTTTTTTTTTTTTTGGTCAGGGCTGCCCTTTGGCAACTCACAAAAAGCCAAAAAACATGGGTAGAGTGGGTCGATCCTGGTTAGAGGAGCAGGAGCATAAAGTTGTCTGCCAGTGCTTTTCATGAGAACTGGATCAGTGCTTTTTCCCTCTCCCTCCTTCCCTCTTTCTCCTTTGCCTTTGCAAAGCGCGGCAGCGTGGGGATGAATCGCCTGATTGTGTGCTCCTCTTTCCCCCACCACGCCGCTCCAACAGCAGGGCTGGGGGATGGAAAAGGAGCCCAGCTGCCTCTTGTGGGCTGTTCTCTCTCCACCCACCAAGCACTTTAAATCAGACACAAATTAACACCAACTCTTGGCATCCTTTATTAGCCAGGATTGGCTCAGCCTGAGTTTGATTTGCTTCTATCTTCTATTTTAATATTTTGTATCTTTCCGCCCCACCTTCCTGAAGAGCACACCTAACAATACCAGCAGTGCACTGGAGAGCACGGATGGCCCTTCAGCTCCTGCAGGTGGTGTTGATTTCTGGTTTCTCAAGCTTTGAACCATGCACTGTGCCCCAGTAGGGGACAGCAATCCCTCAAATGTCTCGTATTTCTGGGATTTTTTTAACCCAAACTGCTCTCAAAGCATCGTTGAGGGAGAAACGCCATGCACAGAGTCATGAGCATGATGAATGTCACCTTTAGGGTACAGAGTGTTTGTCATTTGTCATCTGAGAAGAAAATTATGTAAGTTTTCCTCTCCAGTGCAGGGAATTGAGGTAGCTGAAAATTTGACTGCCTAATGTGGGACATGGTGCAGGTAAAAGCCTGGGTCCTGCAAGGGATCACTGTCTCCAAAGGCTCCCCAGTGGAGATGTCCCCACACTCTGGGAAAGGTGGCACCAACATGGTCACTGATGGTCATCACGATGGGGCCCCAGGACCTGAGTCTAGAGAAGAGCCATCACTGGTGGAGATGCACAAAAGACTTCATGAAGGGCCACAGAGATGGTCAGAGGGCAGCAGCACCTCTCCTCAAAGACAGGCTGAGAGAGCTGGGGTTGTTCAGACCAGTCAGAGAAGAGAAGACTCTGAAGACATCTCAACACAGCCTCCCAGTGCCTTAAGGGAGCTTATAAAATGGAGGGAGAGAGACATTTTACATGAGCAGATAGGGACAGGGCAAGGGGCTGTGGTTTTAAACTGAAAAAGGACAGATTTAGATTAGAGATTGGGAAGAAATTTTTCCCTCTTAGGGTGCTGAGGCCCTGGCACAGGATGCCCAGAGAAACTGTGGCTGCCCCATCCCTGAAAGTGTCCAAAGGCAGGTTGAATGGGGCTTGGACAACCTGGGATAATAGGTGTCCCTGGCCATGGCAGGGGGTCAGGACTGGATGTTTTTTAAGGTCTCTTCCAACCCAAACTGTTCCATGATTCTGTGTTCACAGGGCCCTGTCCCTCTTATCCTCCTATTTTTTTTAGTCCCCATCAGCAATGTGCTTGATGGAGACAAGATAAGAACAAATAATGGGTTTCCTGCTGGAAGCACCATGGAATTGTCTGTCTCCTCCTGGCTGGCTGCTTGGCCACGTTTGCCAAGCCGCGCACCATTCGGCAACTGTCAAACCTTTTGTGGATTTCCATCTCTGCAATATTCGTTTCTTAGCAACTCTGTTTGCTTTTAGCAAAAACAAAATGTCTCTGCCTGTGGCGTGCTATTTCGGGCAGAAATGGTGCTGTTTCAGGTCCACGCCAGTCAGAAGGACCCTGGTGAAAATGGTCCTGTCTGCCCACTCACTCTGAAGAGGACTGAGTGAAATTCTTATTTGTTTCCTGCGTTCCACCTGCCGCAGGGAAAGCGCAGCAATCCTGGGCAGGACTGTGGCAAACAGCTCCTACTGCTACCCTGCTGTTCCACAGCCCCTGCCGTTCCTGGGGCCTGGAGTAGATTGTATAACCCAGGCAATGAAGGTACAAGTCAGCAGCAAATTTTACAGCAGAGCAAAGTTCCAGCGAGAAAATGTAGTTTGTGACCCCTGTGTACTTTATTGGGAATGTCCTTGGGCTTGCAAACTTTGATTGGATCCAGCTCTACCAGAAGCTTTGCCAGCACATCCTGCTTGAGAGAAAGACCAATGAACTTGGAGGGCTGACCTTGTAAAAAAAGCTCAGCAACAATTTCTCCCATGGATTAAGAGTGAGCAGCACAACATGAGGGTCACTGTGTCATTGCAGAATCCATGTTTTTCATTTCTTTATTTTCATGCCATCACAGAATGGTTTGGGTTGGAAGGGACCTTCAAGATCATCTCATTCCACTCCTTGCCATGGGCAGGGACACTTTCCACTAGACCAGATTGCTCAGAGCCCCATCCAACCTGGCCTTGAACACTTCCAGGGATGGGGAGTCCATCCTATTGTTTCATTCCCCCCAAAATGTTAAAAATTCAGTCTCTGTCTAATGGAAACTGGAATGAGTGGCCAGCTCCTCTGCAACATAAATTTTAACCTCCTTCATGAGTTCCCAGTAAGGGTAAAGACAGGCAAACTGACATTAAACAGCATCAGCACCTCTTGAGATTATGATTTAGGAGGTCTGATCGATTGGAAACTAATTCCAATTAAAAACCAACCAGGCAGAAATGCTGTCTCACTTCACAGGCTCAGGAAGGAGCTGAATTAAATAAGATCCCAGAAAAACAAATGGGACTTGAAGGCATTTAGCATCAGTGTGGGGAGACGGATGAATGGAAATGGGACTTTTAGAAGGTGAGGATCAGCTGTGCTTTAAATATAAGTGCAGACATCAACTCTCCCACCCATCACAATCCCTCTATTTTATATTCTCAGTTTGAGCCAAGTTGAGTTGAGTTGAGCACATCACCCTGAACATACCCCACACCTATGAATTCCTTGGAATATTTAGGACAGGATAGAGATCTCACCAACTCAGTCTCACTCTGGCATAAGGTTCCTTTACTTCTCCATTTCTCTGTGCCCACAGGAACTGCTGACCCCCTGATGACTGATTTGTGGCATATTATGCACTTTGCAAGTGGCTCAAATAATGATAATTCTCAGTATGAACCCAAAAATCCCCAAAAGCTGGTTAAAAACCAGGTTAGACAAAGAGGGAAAAAATAAGACTTGAATTTTAAAGATCTGTCACTGGCAAAACAATAGGTACAGGATGAGAATAGAGGGAAGGAACTCAGCAACCCCAGAGTTAAAATCTTGAGGCCTCCGGATGCCTCTGAGAATCAGTGAAGCTGGACATGGAACTCAAGTGGTGTGGGAACTTGTACAGTTTGGAGCCATTTTCTCTGGAAATAAGGACCATCTGTCTTTGATATAGATCCAGAGTTATTCACTGACTCCAAGAAGCCTCAGTGACGTCAGGGGGGCCAGGAATCCATCTCTTTATTCCTGAGCTGAATGCCTACATATTGTTTTCATGCAGCTGTAAAGACCTCTTTTATGCATCTTCTTGATTTTTCTCTGGCTCATTCATCCTGATTCATCCTCCTCTGCTCAGAGCTCCTTGAATATCCTGCAAGGAGCCCACACACTCAGACACATTCTTGCCCGAGCCTACATCACAGTGTATTTGTCCGAATAATTTTTACTGAAATAAAGTTCCTGCCTTGCAAGATTGCCAAGAGCAATTGTTTTGGTGAATCATAAATACTGCAGAAAGTAAATGTTGGTTCAGGTTGTTTGCTTCCACCCTTGGCAGACCAAGCTCTAAGGGTGCGCAGATTCCTCAGGAAACTGAGAATTTAGTTCAGCAAATAAACAATGATGACAATGGATATTCATCAGGAGAGTCCTACATTTGACTCTGGGAGGTGAATCTGCAGAAAATCATGAACTTCTCCCTGGCAAGGATCACCAAACAGCAGCAGAAGGGTGGCACTAAATATGTGTGTACATCCTCACCTTTCTGCTCAGCATCCTCATCTCACCTGCAAACCACCCTCTCCAGGCTAAGGAATGACCCAGGAAGACCCCAGGGCCAGAAAGAGAAGATCAAGTAGATTGTGCCTCTGTAACTTGTGGATTGAACCACAATGGAGAGAAGCACTGTGCATTTTATCTGAAGCTTTATCAAGGAAAAGGACACAAGTCACCCAAGACTTGAGAAAATGGGGATTTTTTTTTTCACTCCCACTTTAACCACGAGGTTTTGATGTTTAAGATGTAGGCAGGACCACCTGGAAGATGACAGAGTCATGGATGGTTTGAATTGGAAAGGACCTTCAAGATCCTCTCACTCCAACCCCCTGCCATAGACAGGAACACCTTCCATTAAATACTTGGAATGAGTGATTTAATCCATCCTTGGATGTCTAAAATTGAGAGATGAAAATCTGAGCTGTCCCCTCAAGATTCCTTGGCCTTTCTGTGAGAAGAAATGGGGATCTGCAGCAGGGAGTGATTTTGGACAAAGATCCTGTGGTGCAAAGTGTCTTGGGCAGTCCCCCACTGACAGAGGAGCTTCCTGAGGCACATTTTGGGATCACTGCTGTCCCCATGTCTTTGGGAAGGGCATAGGTTCCCATGGACAAATTTATTTATGGACAAATTCCTCAGCAGCACTGCTCACTAAAGACAATTCATGGGGAGACAGAAACCTCAAAGTAGGGATCCAGATGTCAATTCAGGACGAATGCCAAAAATGTTGTTGAGCCAGGGTCCTTTTCTAGAGCTCACTCTGGATCTGTTTCCTGATATCCATGGAAGATCCTTATCTTCTTCAGCAGATACTGATTACAAGGCCCTCTAAATTTTACTTTAACACAAATAGTATATAAAGGTAACGCTGTCATATTTCATAATATGGTGACTGTAATTCCACTCCTGTTAAAGAGCAATTGCAGTGTAATTATGATAAGTGTGTTCTCTGACACGCTTTAATACCACAAATACAAATGTAATGTTATTAACTCCATTACGATATATATTAATATTGCAATTGAATTTTGCAATAATGCAGCAATATAATTGGTAATTATGGGATGTATTGCATGTATCAGTGCTTCACATGTGTGCACACATATGCACACACCCCCTCGTGTCTCAGGGAAGAAGTGACTGAGTGGTTCATGGTGTGGCTGAGAATAAATACTGTAAATGTCACTGCAGTGCTGTACATTCAATTCAGGTAGCACAGGGACACCAGAGAGCCAACACAAACCACTCACTCATGCAGTTAATGTTCTTATTATATCAACAGAAATAATTATTGATTGAGGAAAAAACCAAACCACAGTATAATTACGTTTTAATTGCAATATAATTCTGCTGTAATTACACTTTTTCTGTTATTTGGCTTGGCCAATAACAATCAGGTTAGTGAGACATTGTTCTCATAATTTTAAAAGATTGTATTATTGTGTGATATTGTACAGCATCCCAAGAGAAGAGGTTTCATCACTGATCAATTATTTCAACATAAGCCTGGATTAGTGTTGGAAAATTAAGAATAAAGAGCAACACTGCTGAGTAGCCCCTCCTGAACCCTTCATGGCTCTGGTATCATCAAATCACCAGCACTCAAAAAAGCTGAAAAAAATATTACATGGAAAGATGAGATGCCCGAAGATGGGTCTTTACCCTCAGTTTAGAACCCTCTGTCAGATTTTCAGGAGTCTTTTTGAAAAAGCCAAAGTGTTTGGAGTGGAAAAGGAAGATTATTCTATCCAATTCTACATTCTCTCCCCAAAATATCACTTGATTCAAGAATACCGAGGAAATATGAGGGAGAAGGTTATGGATGCTGGTTCCAGTTTTCTCAAGATGCAATGCCATGAACACCCCTGGCTCCCTCCAAAGTAATTGATGATGGAAGATGCTGTTCCAGAGAAGCTCTAAAGAGAATTTTGTTACTTGTCTCAGAAACCAGAAAGGTCTGGGAGACCTCACAAGTTACAAGAGACAATTATCTCATCATCAGCCTCGGAACATTTTTGTGCTCAAAGCATTGGCAAGAACAATTAGTGTCCCCCCTGCCTGCATTCCCCCTCTTATTTCCTATTCATTAAAAAAATAATAAAAAATCAAACTGAATGAAAAAGTTAGAGAAGGAATGAAATCCTGTGTGCCTCCTGGATACTCTGGATGATACGGTAGCCATGGCAACAAGCAGTACAACAGAACTCCTTTACCTTTGATTTTTCCTTTTTTGTCTTAATGTTTACAAGAAAAAAAAAATTGAATTTTTGTTCCCAGTTCACCTCCTGTGTAGGCCAAGCAAAACACTTTGCACAGTTTCTCATGAGGTTCTCCCTCTTTTTCGTCACTTACATGTGGACATGTCCAAGCCCCATCTGAAATCAGTTTGTCTCTGAAGTTTTCATCCCCTGGTATTAAACCCCCTCCCAAAAAAACCCCAAAACAACAGGAGAGGAAGGTGGGAAGTGATCTGGAGACATCCTGAACAGCACAACAGTTTAACACTGACTCATTCCCACAGCAAACTCCAGAGACTAAAGGTTCTGGAGGGTCCCAGGAGGGATTAAACAGATTCACAGAGGCACATTCGATCCATGGTTATAGAACAGGTTTTTTCAGACACAACTCCAAATCAGAGAAAAATAATCATCCTTCAGTCAGTAACTGCTGGATGTAAGGAGTGAGCATCACAGATGGGATTACTTTATACTCACTCCTTTCTGCATTTCTGCTCATTGGCATCTGCCCAGGAAAGAGGTGGAGTCACCAACCCTGGAGGGGTTTAAAAAATGTGTAAATGTGGTGCTTAGGGGTAGTTTAGTGGTGGCCTGGCAGTGTTGGGTTAATGGTCAGAATCTATGATCTTCAAGGCCTTTACCAACCTGAATAATTCCATGATTCTGCACTTTTTTTACAAGCTCCATTGATCATTGGTCTCACCCAGGATGGCTGTTAAAGATTTTGTCTTCAAAGTCACACCCAGCCTTCAAACTTCCCACCTGTCCTGGAGAACAGAAGTGTTGGAAGTGAGGGATGATCCCAAGAGAGGACCTGAGCCAGTGAACCTTGGATCAGCATTTGACAAAGGCTCTGGCATGGTCCCCAAGCTCAGGAAGGATCTCAGGTGAGATTCCCTGTCTGACAAATGCCAAATGGTGCAGGAAACCACAGATCATGTGCAGATCATGGGCTGCTGGTCTGAGCTGTGTCTCCAGGGCTGGGAATGGCTTGTGAATTTTCATAGCATTCCAGGGAAACCTGAAGTGAGCACAGTGGCACAGGAGATGAGCTCAGAGCCGTGGCCCAGTGCCTGCCACTGCAGAGGTATTCGAGCCTGGAGTCTTGCGTGGGTTTCTTTTTTTAAATGAGCTGATTGCAGGCCAAGGCTCCAAGCAGAAGTTCAGGATGGTGAGGCCATACCCCACCAACATCAGATTCACCCAGATCCTCTGAGAAAACAGGACTCTTGACTACTGGGAAAAGAACTGGAGGGTTTTTTTTTTTGTTTGTTTGTTTGTTTGTTTGTGGTTGTTTTGTGGTGGATTTTTTGCCAACAACCCCCACAGGAGACACTGACTGGAGCCTGGCTTTGACTTTTGCTCTTTCTCACCTTGCCCAGCAATAACACCATGGACACACAGAGCCAAGGAACCTTTACCCCTCCTTGCAGCTCCAGCCCTTCCTTCTCTCCTGGAGCAGGCAGGCAGACTGCAGCAGCTCCGAGAGGGGCCAAGTGTTCTCATGCTGCTCCCCAGAGCCAGGAGGCTGTGGCAGAGTCAGGCTCTGTGCTAGGGCTTGGGCTTGCAACCAACGCTGACACTGCATTGCAGCACTAGGAAAAGTGGGGAGGGAGGAAAACTGATGCACACCCTGCAGGGAAAACAGCAGAGGTGGGATCATCCTCCCCATCTCTGGTGGGAATCCTGTGTCCAGCAGGGCTGTGCTTCCATGGCACTTCATCACAGAAATACACAGAAGGAAACCTAGCACTGACAGGTGAAATAAAAAAAAAGAAATTAAAATAAAAACCAAACTCCCAAATGTGTAAAGCATAAGCCTAGCTGAGCTGGCACTTCTGCTTCCTTCCACAGCCTAACTCATTACTTTATTGAGTGCTCTGGGATACTTGGAGTGTGAGCCTGTGCTCTTAAAAAATACACCACTGTCCTACAGTCAATTCCATTCGTGTTCAATAGAAAGCAGATCAGGTTGTTACAGAGCAAACCCTGCCAGAACCAATAACTGTACAAGCCATGGCGTTATGCTAAGATGCTGCTTCAATAAATTATCAGCTAGGAAAAGTCTGGATCCTTTAACACTCCAGAGATTTGTGACTGCGCAAACCTGTGTATGGATTCAGATAAATGCAGTTAAAGAGATTCACCGGGTGCTATTGGCTGAGGATTCTGTGAGTAACAAGGAATGACACATTTAAAACCCTGGGTTAAAATTGGGACTGGCTGGCCCATCTCTAGAGATGAAAAAAGTCCATATTTTAGGAACACGGTAGGTAAAGAAGGGGGAATCCTGCATGTCAACCCCCAAACCACTGTGTTTATGTAGGGAAAGGTCTGTAAAGAATGATCCCAGTGGATCCCTGGGACTGGGATTTATGCTGCCAGGTCATGCTAAACACTGAAAACAATCTCCAGAAGAGGAAATCAAAGACTGGCTGGTGAGAGAGAGGAGATTTGGGAGGGCCACCAACAAAATCTGGGGAAAAAACTGGGGAAAATTTTCCACTTTGAGAGAGAAAAGCCATTCAGTTGTATCCACTTGAAGAAGAACTGGAGGAATGAATGGAGAATAAGTCCACTGAGATATAACACTGTGAATTTTGTCCCCGCAGCCCATAGTTAATGCTGAGGACTCAATGCCATTCCTAGAGGTCTTGAGGAGTCCCTTGAGATGGAGAGAGCTTTTTCCAAGAGTTTAGGTGGTTTGTGTCAGAAATCATAGCAAGGCTGCTCCTGAAAGAAGCCACCTCATCTCTTCCAGAGGGCCACACCCTTCCAAGTGTCCTGAGTTGTGTCTTCTCATGAGCAGAGTTTCTGCTACTGAGACATCCCCGAGTCTCTGGCAACATTAAAAATGGTCAGGTGGAATCTATGAAGCAATTTCCTGCTAATCTACAGGGATCCAACTTTCTCCTCAAAACTGGGGCAAAAAATCAATTAAGAACTTCCTGTATAACCTCAAGAGTACTGAAATTTGCTACAGCATCCATTGTGCTCACCCACCATTCACCCTATCCTTCCCCTTTTGAAACATCCAGCATCTCCTTAGTGACCCAAAGGACCACGTATTTTACTGTTACATAACAAAAGTACTCAAACAAGACAGGGAATGAGGAAAGGGGAGAGCAGCTAGGAACAATGGACTGAATTTTATGTTGAGGAAAAAACCAAAAAGTCCCCTGCCCAAACATCAGCCATGCTTCTCTCCCTCCCTCAGTGGGCGCCCAGCTGAACCACAGCCTCGGCTCATTGCCTGGCTGATGAACTCTGAAAGACTGCAGCCCCAAGCAGTTCTCTTCCAGGGAGTTTCCTTGCATTTCTCTTTGCAGCCTGTAATCAGATATGAAGCTTTTTTGGGAGGCATTAGCACAGATGACACTCTGCAGAGAGGAATTGTGTTGCAGCGTCTGTAAGTCCTCCTTCTCTCCCCAGCTGATGTTATTGTTCTGCAGTTCATAACAACATGACTCGGAGCATTTCCAATTTGTCCTCTACACAAACCCCAAAAAATTATCTCTTCTTCCTTCCCGTGTTGTTGGGAAGGATGAAAGTTTGACAAGAAAGTCTCACAGATATGTATGATTAGCAGAAAGATTTTTGCATGTAGGATCTGAAGAAGGAATAGAGTTGGAAGCAAGTTTTGATATAGAAGAAAAGAATTACTGAGCCAGTCTTACTGGATAGCCAAGGAGGCAAAGGGTGTGTTCGTTAGAAGGGGTTTTTATGACTTAGAGCAAAGGATAAACCAACCCCAAACAAGATGTTTTTACCAAGCAGAAAGATAGCACAGGCAAACAAGTCAGCAAATGCTGCAAGTAGAAAAAAGGTCTCAGAATTTTCCACTGCAAGAAAACTGAAAAACAACTTCTAGCTAAAACTGTGATGTACTAACTTTTAGTGATTGGAGAACAGTAACATGAATATGGTAATCATAGTAGTTATGACAGGCTATAGATAACAGTTAAGGTATAGATTGGTTCTACTGTATTAAGATGCTCAGCAAAGAAAAATATATAATGCATTGTAACCAAAACCAAAGGGTCTCCAGGCCTGCCTGCAGCTGGAGCTGACAGCTGTAGGCACAGGATCTGTTGCCCACGACCCTGGACTGCTGTAACATCTTGGATGGAATAAACTGAATTTTGAAGAGCCACCTGGAGTCCTGCATCTCTCATTCAGGCTCTTACACCATGTTTCCCTTGCCAGATTGAATTCCTGGGGTGACAGCAGAAAGGGGAGCAGGTAGTGGGTCCAGTGTGGCAGAGAGAGATCTATTCCATCTCCAGGCCAAGCCCATCTGGAGAGGGACTTTTGACAATTGAATTCCCAGATCTTGAGCTGGGAACAGAATTTTCCATTGGTAGCATTTGTAAAATGAAACGGTGCTGACAATTTTAATGGTGGAACTTGCATGAATTTTATCTAATTTTGCTTGTTGACTGTTTTTTCCTAAGAACCCAGATTTACCAAAAATAAAGGCAGTTGCTTTTGCAGTGCTGGAAAGATTCAGGTTTTCCTTCCAGGAGAACCTATTTACAGCAAGATCTGCTTTCTTGGGAAAGCTGAGATGGAACAACTCAACTTCCCCGTGTCCTGGAGAAATGCCATGCTGGGAAGTTGGCTTTGGGCAACTTGGAATGAAGAATGGTGAATTTAATTTCTTGAGGACTGGCTTGATTCCTGTTTGGACCATGAGGGGAAAAAAAAGATAAGTTTCTGTTTGGATCAATCATGAAAAAAAAGACTTCTCCTTTTCATGGCTCCCTGTTGAATTTTGTGGTCCTTCCTGATTTTTTAACCAGGTTGGTGTTTGCACCTATGAAAATGCAAAACAAACAAAAACTAACAACCCTACTGATGATATTTTTCAGGGAAACGGAAAGATTTCTCCTCTGCCACCTGAGATCTTGTCTGAGAGACACCGCTAGGGAAGGATGGATGGAGTCCAGTTTCTTTTTGCTTTCACTGTTTATTTTAATCTCTGCAGTCCCACACCTTTTACAGGCATGAAAATAAGCTTCCAAGCAAAGATCTTCTGCCGGTATAAACCAGAAAAACTCAATCCTATCAACCAAGAAATGTCATTTCAAAGTGACTCATTATTTTTTAACAAGGGACCAGAGAGAGAAAGTTTATTTTCTTACAGTCCAATGATGCCTCTCCTTAGCAATTCAAGGGAGTGAAGCTGGGGAAGTGTCTGGAGCACAAGTTTACTGGGATTGTTTATTTTGGAGAAAAGGAAGCTCAGGATTCTTGCTCTCCACCTGACAGGAGGGTGAAGCCAAGTTGGGGTCAGTCCCTTCTCCCAGGTAACAAGTGACAGAATGAGAAGAAATGGCTTCGAGTTGCTCCAGGGAAGGTTTAGATTGGCTATTAGGACAAATTTCTTCACAGAAAGGGTTGTCAAGCACTGGAAGAGGTTTCCAGGGCAAGTGATTGAGTCACCATCCCTGGAGGGATTGAAAAGACTGTGTAGATGTGGGGTTTAGGGACATTGTTTAGCGCTGGCCATGGCAGTGCTGGGTTAATGGTCAGACTCCACGATTCTAAAGGTGTTTTCCAACCTAAAATGCCTTTTGTTCTGCTGAAGGAATTAAGGAAGCTGAAGGATGCTCCAGCATCCTAGATAGCTTTTGATCCCTGAAAAAGAAACAACCCAGCTTGACGTTCTCACACCGCCAATGAACCAGGCAAACAGTGCTCTGGAGGGTCCTGTCTCACACCCTCTGGGACTGCACAGCAGTGATTGCTCAGTGCAATAATCCCCAAAAAAGAGCTGGTCATTTTCCAGAAGCTAAAGACAAGTTTGTTAGTTAATGGCCCAGATCAGAGCCAAGGGCGATTAATGATCTAACAAACCAGTCGATGAACTGGTAATGAAGGCCAATTATGATCCGTGTCATCACCCCCCCCCCCCCCCACCAAAGAATCCCCTTTTATTAGTCTTTTCTCCCCTCTGTAGAGGGTCTTGGACAAGCCAGGGGCTATTTCAGGAAATTGCTGGCTCCCTGGAAATCAATAACCAATCAACACCTGGAGCTCATGCTGAAAAAATGCATATGGCAGGAAACAAACCCTGCAAGAAACATTTTACCTAGAAAATTAATGAACCCAACATGTAATGTGATTTGCCTTAGTCTCAGCTGTTCAACAGCTTGTTCAAGGAACTGTTTTTTCTTTGTTTAAATCCCTTGCTAAAAATTTACAATGAAGGGAAGAAACACATGGAAGGGGAAAACCATTTTCTAAGTTATGATACCGACTGAGTGACCAGAATGAGCTCCTTTGCTGTGATAATCAGGGAAGCAGAGTAAAGGTTAGTCCAAAAAGGGCATCCATAATGTAGGGATGTTATTTTAGGAGCTGGAGAGCTCACAACAATCTTCTCAGGTCCTTAAACAACCCTGGGTGGTTGGAAGAACGTTGAATCATAGATAAGAAATGGAGGGATCTACTCCATCTCCACGCCAATCCCATCTGGAGAGAGACTTTTGACAAGGGCATGCAGCAGTAGGACAAGGGGGACAAATAAAATCTAGGAAAAGTTCTGCTACATCTAATTTGTATATCCAGCACTGGAATAAAAGCTAATGGCTTTGTTCTTTTGTCCTGTAAGTCCAGAAAAACATCCTATTTCCTTTCTTTGCCACAATTCCTCCTGTACCCCTACAGAAAGCAAAGTGGACTCATGTCTCCATTGTATTTTTCTGTAGACAGGAAAAAAAATTACTTATTCTTCAGCATTAGCTGTATCCTAATCTGAACTTTGAACTCACCAGGTCATTAAAAGCTGATTAAAAAGATACTCTGCCATAAAATATTAATATATTTAATACTGTTTTCAGCAGTAACAATAAGAGACATTATTTGGGGTGAACACATCTCTCCTATTTAGGATCTAGAACTGCTGATTCAGAGTCATTGGGGAGACTCTCCCTTCCAGTATCCACCAATTTAATCACCAGGTAACTTCTTTTTGAGGACATCATACGGCACCAGTGGGCAGTGACAGACTCTGCTCAAAAGGGAGTCAAAATATCACTCAGAGGATTTGGGAATTCTTGGAGCCAAGGGCTGTGGACCCCAGAGCTGGATACTGTGCCAGGATAAGACACCTGCATTCTCCTAAATCTTCTGTGGTGAAAGTATGAAGAGCTTTAACTCCAACAATCAGCACCTACACAAGATTTACTCCTTTTAATAATGACAGGGCTGGAGGCTCAGAGGAAGTAAGAGTGGCACAAGCATGGGAGCCTTCAAGCAGTCAAGAGAGAATGGCAGAAGCCTCCTCCCAGTGATTTATCCCACCAAAGAGCTGAATCACTTCTAGGAGCAGATGATGGTGGTGCTTTCAAGGTCTGGGTGTGATTTCATGCCTGGTTCTGCCATGAGGCTCTGGCTTTTTGGGGAGCAGTGGGAACAGTGCACTGGTGCAATCTGCATTGATGGCAGCAGCCCAGCCCAGCTCTGATTGCTTGAGCTGCACTGGTGTAAATCATCTCTCATCCCCCCACGATAATGTGAGTCACTGATCCTGGCACTTGGCTGTCTTGGCAGGTCTCCCAGAATATGTTGCATGGCTCTCAGCAGCCAGGGGATGCTTTCAATGGGATTTGTGGGTAGAGGGATATTGACTTCTCTATGCCTTGGTTTCCCCGTTGGTGGAACAAAGCTAATAACCCTTACCCACTCCTTCAAATAAGAAAGGAAAACCTTATAAAAAAAAACTCAGCCAACTGTGGTTTATGTAATGCTTTGTGATCCTGTGGCAGAGAGAACTCTAGGAGAGAAAAGTCCAGTTATTCTGAATAGTTTTAAAAGTCTCTTCTCCACATTCTGTCAATTGGCTCATGCTGACTTAATCTCTGAACTCAGCTGAGCATCTGCTCGCCCAGAATTAGCCCCAGGGATGGGAAACCCGATTCACATTCCACTTGCAACCTGCAAGGTGAGGCCCTGATCTTTTCTGCCAGCTGGAGCTGGTTAGAGGGTATTGTCTTGTTTCCCTTTTTAAACACTGAGCTGTCCTGCTAAGTCTTGTCTCGCTCCTTTGTTCCCTGGTGATCAAATTGATCTAATTCACTCTTCTTTTTCCACACGTTTACAAGTTCTTTATAATACAGCACCTACCACAGCTGCCAAACTTTTTTTTAATTTCAAGTTCTTCTCCCCCTCCACTTCATCTAATCTTTATTAATTAACTAGTTAATAACCATCAATTATTCTATAAATAAACGAGTGGCTGAGCAGCCTCTGTGCAGTTCTTTCCTCCTTCTGAGCAGCGTGGTACCAAATTCTCCAATTCACAGTCTTTGCAGCAGCTATTTTAATAGAACAAAATTCGTACCCTGGGACAAACTTTTTGCTGTTGCCCAAGAACAGAACATTTCAAATGCTTTGAGTACTCGAGAGCAGTATTAGGACTGCCATCAGTCTTCTGAGCTTCAGGAAAGTTAAAAAATCACAGCAGAGCTCCTCACTTCCACAGGCACCTTTCTAACACCACAGCTTTTGGAGGAGGCCTGAAGAAATGCAGCCGTCCATGCTAGGCCATTAAATTTGGGATAGGGGGCCATAAGTGTTTCTATTTTGGACCCATGCAAACCCAGTGGGTCAAAAACTGGTCTTTCTTCTACCAGAAGAAACAGGAAGGCCATAGAAATGAGAAAGGGACTGATATTTCTCTTCAAAACAAGATAATGGATTGGGAACTGTGTTGACTTGATTCCCAGGTTTGTGACTTGTGGGTGCTCTCGGGTTAAGTCACTTGGTTCTGTGCCTTGGTTGCTCTACTAAAAATGCACCATGGTGTACCAAGCCTTCCTTAGAACATCTCAAAAAATGCTTTAGAGTCTCCCATGAAAGGCTTTGTGGCAGGGACCAGCTGTTACCAGCAGGATCACGCCAGATTCATGCAGATGTGAGTGCTGAGGGGGTCTGCAAAATCACAAATCACAGAATGGGTTGGGCTGGAAGGGACCACGGTGGGGTCATCTGGTGCCACCTCCCTGCTCCAGCAGGGCCATCCCAGAGCACAGGCATAGGATTGTGTCCAGACAGTTCTGGAATATCTGCAGAGAGGGAGACTCCACACCCTCTCTGGACAATCTGTTCCAGTGAGTTTTCACCTGCATGATAAAGTTCTTTGTGTTCAGGTGGAACTTCCTGGGCATCAATTTCTGACCCATTCCTCTTGCACCGTGGAGCAGAGCCTGAGCCCTACTCTGAGCCCTCCCTGCAGACACTGCCAGACATTGATAAAGTCCCCTTTCAGTCATCTCCTCAAGGCTGAACAGGCCCAACCATCCCAGAATTGGCCCAACTCTCTCAGAAAGTCCCAATGTTTTCTGCTATTGCCCTCTCCAAAACAGCATTACAGTGCCCTTCTGCTCTCTCACATAAACAGGGAGCTGGGGTTGTTTAGCCTGGAGAAAAGGAGACTCAGGGTGACCTTATCACTCTCTACAGCTCCCTGAAAGGTGGTTGTGATCAGGTGGGGTTTGGTCTCTTTCTCCAGGTTCTGACAGAACCAGAGGACACAGTCTCAAGCTGCATCAAGGGGAATATGGGTTGGATATTAGGAAAAAGTTTTTCACAGAGAGAGTGCTAAAGTTCTGGAATGGTCTGCCCTGGGAGGTGGTAGAGTCACCATCCCTGGATGTGTTTAAAAACAGCCTGGATGTGGCACTGGGTGCCATGGTTTACTTGAGGTGTTGGGGCTAGGTTGGACTCAATGATCTTGAAGGTCTCTTCCAACCCAGTCATTCTGTGAATTCTGTGAAACCCAGAGGTTCCAAATGCCACCAAGACCAGACCCGTTACAGTTCACAGAAGAAAGGAGCAAGGCAACTTTACAGATGAGACCATGGGCGTAGCAAAAGTTTGAGGTTTACATTGTTGACGTGGCCTCCAGATGAGCCAATGTTTGGCCCTGTTCACTGAGACTTGGCTCATCCTCTTGTACCTATGGCTGAGGTACTGCCCAGTCTCAATTTTGGAAATCTTCCCTGTGATTCCCCCAGAAAAGACACTTATCCTTTCCATCATAGAAGATCAGCCCTGTTCTGACTCAGTCTTCCCCCAACATGCCCCTGAAATTAACAGCAAAATTCTCACTGATTCTAGGAAAGAACATGTCAGGACATTAATTTTTTGCTCTTCCTCCCCAGAAGGAACCATTTACTCTTCTCTCCCCTGAAACAGTTGGAGAAATTTTTCACCACTGCACTGATGGAAGAAACGACTCTGCTTAATAGAAGCAGATAGAAAAAATATGAGGTCATTTGGTCACAAATGAAAAACTTGCCTAGTCTCATAGTTTAGTGCTGAGTTTGCCTGGCCCCTTTTATGATTAGATTATTACTTATTCACTTATTCGTCTATTTAATCATATCAAGGAAGAGTGCCCTACATGACCCTTCTGGGTACTTGCTGATTCCTTTGTTCTTTTATTCTGCTTTTAACTGAGATTATTTCCATACAGGTTCCTTTCATAATGAGCCTTGAATTATTGTACTTTATCATCCATAAGGTGCTTCTCTGGTTTGCTGGTGTATCCCTTTCTACCTGAGCTATTCCTGCAGGACACATTACTCTTAAATGACTCACAAGGATCAGCCATTCACAGACTCCTGGATTTTAAGGATGGCTGGGCCCTTCTCTTTCTTAACCTCCTGAAATGTGATGGCCTTAGACATTACATTGTTCCTGAACTTCCTGGCTGTCATAGTGTGTCTTTCAAAACTAATACAAACTGAATCAAAAAGGTACAAAACTAATACAAACTGAATCAAAAGGTACAAAACTAATACAAACTGAATCAAAAGGTAAAAAGCTTGTCAGGGCACTAAGCACCAGCAGCATGTGTCAATGAATTAAAATTTCAGATGTCCTTTTTCTTTTTTTTTAATTTTTAAAATTTTACCTCAGCTTCCTTAGCCAGAAATTTGGAGGTTTGCTGGTGTGGGGTATTTTTAAGTAAAGATGAAACAGGCTAAGAGAGAAGAGAATATGAAATTCTACACAGGACATGCTGTTTACAGATTTCTTGTGAAGCTGTCCCTGTGAGCATCTAAAATTTGTTTAAAAATTGACCCCTTGTTTTCTGGTTGCATCTACCTGGTTTAACTAAGAGTCATTTCATACAGGGAGGCTTCTTCTATCACAACACATCCATGAGACAATAATATTATCTTTATCTCACATTAAGGAGCACTTAGGGAACAAGGGGACTTGTTTATGGCTGTGTTTCTTAGTTAGTAGCAGATACAGAAGGAAAATTATTGGATGCAGATTCTAAGTTTTATTGTTTAGTCATTAGACCACATCCAACCACTGCCCCAAAATGTGTTATGATTTATTTCTATTTCTGCTTATCTTTCCTTATTGATGGGACTGCATTGGGTGACTTCTTGGGTTCCTTCTTAGCCTCACCCCACAGGTATCAAGCTGGAAATTGAACTCTGCTTGTAAAATCACAGGATCCCTTTGAAACAGCAAAAAATGTAAGAGACAAGTTGTGAATCTGCAATGGCACTGATGCATCTCTTGCTAAGAAAAGATGCAGTAAGAAGTCAAAATTTCATCTTAATTTTATCTAACTGACCAGTCAGAAGTACCCACTTTAATCCAAGAAATAGGAAGGACAAAGCTCAGAAAGATGACTCACATCCTGAGCCAGGGAAAATATAAAATTTGCATGTTCAGCTTTGGTCCAGAGCACAGAGGTTTGGACTGACACTCTTTCACATGACTGGCAGCTGAAAGCTGTGCCCTGGGAGAGAACCTGGTAAAGAAAACATGACCCAAGAAATTCCAGGGAAGCAATGAGGCTCTCAAAATGCAGCTGTCCTGCCTCACCTTGTGGGCCAAAGGTCACAACCACGAAGATTTCATCCAGAACAGGAGCTGTGACCTGCAGCAATCTGTGCAAGGCCTTGGAAGGGACAACGCTGACTGTGGGAGGAAAGAGCTGGAAAATGTGCCAGGCACCTAAATGGCACTCATGGCACTGAACTGCAGCAGGACAGGTCTTGGAAAAGTTCACAGAACCACTGAGTGGTTTGGGTTTGGAAAGGACCTTAAAATTGTTTTATTCCAACCCCTTGCCCTGGGCAGGGACGCCTCCCACTAGACCAGGTTGCTCCAAGCCCCATCCAACCTGTCCTTGAACACTTCCAAGTGATTCCCATAAATCCATGGCTTTCATGGCATTGCATGAAACACGTTGAGTCCCACACCACCAAAACATTCAGGTGTGAGAACATCAGAGGCATGGAGCAGTGTTTGTTGGCAATGACGAGTCAACATAAAAAATGTGTGTGTGTGCAGCCATATTTTCAATTCCTCCACCAACAGTGATCCCTCCAACCTACTTGGAGAAGATTCCTGAGCTCAGCCTCCACAAAATTTGAGGAGGAGTTCCAGGCCCTTTTTTAGTTGTCTCAGTAAGTTGAACCAGGATGAACCAAACTTCTCCAGCAGATATTCACTTGAGTCCTCAAACATAGTTTACTTCCAAATACAGGATCTGAAACCAATGGATATAGGCAGTAGGCACCTTATTTCCTAGTTTTATCTGTTTTCATGGTAGCTACTTCCATAAAAACAAGTTTTAATGCTCCCCAAGTAGGCAGTAGTAGTATAGAAAATGGAATCAGTGAAGAGTCACCCCATGTGACTGACTCTCCAGAGGGGCCACAGCAATGGCTACTCTGTCATTGTCAAATTGTGTGATTTCTGGACATTTGAGATGGACAAGAACTCCAAAAAGAATTGGTGCTGCAATTCCAACTGGCATTTTACTGGAAAACAAGCAGTGTATGCTCACTGGTGTTTGAGCAATGCAGAAGACTGGCCAGCAGGTTAGACAGAAATATTCATCTGAGTTTGGTCTGCTGTGACCCAAAGCTCCAAGAACCAAAGTAGTGAGGAACTGGAGGAGTTGACGTGGGAAGATTACAGACAGTCTTCAAATACAGCTAAAAGTTGAAAAAAGAACACCCATGGATAGGTGCTTGGTAGGAGGAAAAAACCCTGTCCTTTATTGTCCTTTATTGTCCAGATTCACAGTGTGCAGGAAGATATGATCAGAGACAGTGTTTGCCCTGCAAAAATGCAATTTTAATTCTTTCAAGAGGGTGGGGAATGAACTTGACTCTCTGAATTATGTTCATTCACAACACAGAATCAGAAACACCTTTACAAATAATATCCTTGTCATGCTGTGCTGTTGTTAAAGCCTGTGGGTTTTGGAGGGACTGGGAGCCAGGCACTGGTTTAGACAAAAGCTGATCAGAATTCTGAGCAGTGATTAAAGGACAAGTTTATAAAAGAAGCTGGCAGATGATGAAAGGAATTTGTCAGGTGATGCAAGCACGAAGGGCAAACAAATAAAAACAAATTCAGGAAGTAGCGATTTCTTTTTGAAGGCAGAAGAATCAACATGTCTAAAAGGAGAGGGAAGGGAGTTTGGAGATGAAGGAGAGGAGACAAGATTGTACTTCCAGAGAAAAACCAAGTTTCAGACATGACAACCCAGTGGAATAGTTTATTACTTCTGCTTTCTGCTATTTGTTGCTGTCTATTTATCTTATTTTATTAAAGTACTGAAACCATCTCTTTTGTGAAGTGTCCATTAAAAAGAGTTAAAAATAACTTTTTAAGCCTCCTGTGATACAGATTACAGCAGGAGCAATGAGTCAAAAAGAGAGCTATTTCTCATCTGCTGCTTCTATTTCCAAAAACCAATCACATGGATGTGCTAAGATGGACTTAATAGGATCAGAGCAGTGATTGGGATCCTGGAAGGAAATGGGGTCACAAACACAAGCTTTCCAAAAACCGAGGCCTAAAATTATGTGTTTTACAAGGCCAAGTGCAAGGTCCTGCAGTGAGTTGGAGCAACACCTGGTATCAGTACAGGCTGGGAGAAGAAGGGATTGGGAAGAACACAAGGATCCTGGTGGGTGAAAAGTGGGACATGATCCAGCACTGTGTGCTTGCAGACCAGAATGTCCACTATACCCTGAGTTTCTGGGATTATCCCCCTCAGCAGCACTCTGGTGAGAGGAGAAGGCTCCAAGGAGACCCCATTGCAGCCTTCCAGTACCTAAAAGGTGTTTGTAGGAAAGATGGGGAGAGACCTTTTAGTAGGGCCTGTAGTGATAAGACAAAGAATAAAGATTTTAAGCTAAAAGAGGGAAGATTCAGGCCAAATATGAGGAAGCAATTTCTTACCACGAGGATGGTGAAACGCTGGGCCAGGTTGCTCAGAGATTGCTGGTAGATTCCACATCCCTGGGAACATTCAAGATGAGGTTGGTTGGGGCTCTGAACAACCTGGTCTACCTGAAGATGTCCTTTTTCAGAACCTTTAAAGGACATCTGGTCCAATCTAAGCTACTCTGTGATACCATGGTTGGCTGAACAGGTTTCTGTTATCACCTTGAACCCCCTGCCAGCCCACCAAGGTGAGAAAAGGTCCTGGTTGGCTTCCTGATATTACCCTTAAACACTGATAACTTCCCAGCTTACCTACTCAGCTTCTTCAAACATGGCAGAAGAAGACAAAAAAGCAGAAAAAAATAGGACATCACATACCCAGAGGGGTTCTAAATTTAATCATTGTGGGGGATACCAAACATCTCATCTCAGGTTTCACTTGCTGGGAAGTAAGAAGTGCAAAAAGAAAAGCCCAGCATAGAGGAATTTATGATGATGTAGCTTAGAAAATGACAGGGAATTGGTCAGAGAAGAATTAGATTCTAGAATTAGATTCTGGAATAATTAAGATGTAGTAGAATTAGAATAACCCAGGATTAGATTCCAGAATAATTCTAGAATTAGAATGATTTTCACAGTTCTGGCGGTGCTCACGCTAACCTGGCAGTGAGCTCTTCTCACAACAGGGCAAGTCCTGCAGGATGGACTCAGGATCAAGCAGGAGCAGCCTTTCTCTGGTGTTTAAGCATCACTGGCTGCTGTTCTTTGGGAGAAGAGTAAAGATCTCCTACCTGGCAATCTCAGCTCTGAAGGAGCCCTTGTAATTCACAAATGAGTGTCCATCACCTCTTCATGAAAGGACTCAGAGATGTTTTGTCCATGTTGCAGACTTGGACTTCAGGCTGAGACGTGGAACAAGTTTTTCAGTGTCCCACAGGGCTCCTAAAAGTTGTAGTTTCCTGCTGATTAAATCAACCCTTCTTTGGAGGGTTTGTCTCTCTTTGCAAGCTCAAAGAATGAAAGAGTCTGAATGAAAATGGCTGCAAATACAGGGGAAACAGGGAATACATCTCCAGGCTCCTTTTGCACTAGAAATATTCACTTCACTGGCATCTCATGGAATCATACAATTGCAGAACATCCTAGTTGAAAGGGACCCACAAGAATCATCCTGACTTCTGGCCCTGAGCAGCCCCAAGAATCTCACCATGCATCTGTAGTTAGCCAATTACTGCAGCAACCAGGGAACTTAAATACATTGTAATATAAATATATGTACATATAAATGCATAGATAAATATAGCTACATATAGAAATGCATGAATGAATATGCATTATATGCAAATATATACATATATATTTATAAAAATACATTTATATATGCATATAAATACATTATATTGGTTTAGGGAAAAAGATAAAGGCAACAGCTGCAGCTTCAAAAAGGGAAAATAAAAACCCTGGAACAAATTTCTCAGACTCCTGTAGGGCTCTCTTTTACAGCAGCTCTCCCAGGCATAAAAAGAAATCTTTGCTGCCCTGGGTAGAAGGGCATATCAGCCCTGCAGCTCCACTGTTACGTCATTTAATGCCTATTGCCTGGATTAATAGGCCTCTCAATTGAAAATACTTTTTGGAGCAGAACTTGGCTGCAGCTGTTTTCCTTTCTGGGGATCTCCTACAGTGCTCTATAAAGCAGCAGATTAAATACTGATGGAGCAGTGCTGGGAAGCAGCAATTGTAGCTCTGGTGATTGTTCATATTTTTGCCTGGACATTAGAGCTCGGCATCTGAGTGAGAGAATATTACTTGAGATGATGGGGTCGTGCTTTGGTGTACCCAGAATCATATTTAGGAGGTATAAATAGAGCAGCAAACACCTTCACAGGGCTAAAGGTACATTAATTATACTTTCTGTGACAGTCTGCAGTCTTGGTAGAGATAGATACACTGGTGATACATCCCAGCCTGGAAAATCCAGGTGCTCCTTGGATTTATTAACAGCAGAATGGTTTCCCTTTAAACAAAACCATTTCAGGAGGTTCAATATATAATTGATCCTGTAATATAGAATCTGGATCAGCATCACTGCTTCTCATTCTCCTGAAGATACTTAGCAAAGCCTGATTTGTTTATGAGAGTCCTGGGTGAAAAGGTTTTGGAGAAAGGAATGCTATCCCATCCTTCTTCCCTTGCCCCTCATCCAAGACCACTGGATGTAGGATCTTTTAAAGTATGGGCAGCATTGCTCAAACACAGATTTTTGGGGAGCACAGAAAGCCCAGCTGGCAGCAGCTGCTCCCTGAGTGTCCCCACACCCTCCCATCCCTATAACTGGGTCCAGTGCTGTGTGACCCTCAGGCTGATGGGAAGCAGCATCAAACCCTCATGACTTCACCAAGGCTGAAGTCAGCAGGAGCCATGGCATGGCTGTACATTTTCCAGAGTGAGCTATGCTGGATGCTGACCCTCCTCTGAGGGGCTGATCTGTGTCGTGGTCTGTCTTGCAGAGAGGCCAGGATCATCTTCCCTGGGATTGCTCAGTTTGTCTGGGTCTGGGGATGGAGGTGAGCAGATTTCCTTGCTCTGCTCTGCCCACCTTGACCAGGCCCTTGGATTTGTTCATTCATTACCTGTGATGTGGCTGCTCCTGGCTATAAATTATCAGCACCATCAACCTCAAGTAGCATGAGGTCTCACAGCTATCAGCTAATTCCTGGATGAGCAGGGATTTCCAGACCTCCATCCTTAGTCCAGAAAGTCCTTCCTACTGCCATCCTTGTGTGCAGGTTGCCCAGAGATGTTCCACAACATCCTCCCCATCCCTGGAGGTGTTCAAGGCCAGGTTGGATGGAGCTCTCAGCAGCCTGGTCTAATGCAAGGTGTCCCTGCACATGGCAGGGGGGTGAAACAGGATGATCTTGAAAGTCCCTTCCAACCCAAACAATTCCAGGATTCTGTCATTGCATTTTCAATTACAGCCCAGAATAGTGCTACAAAGGGATATCCAGTAAAGATTCTGACAGAGATTGGCCTGCACAGGTCACTCCTGTTTCCTTGCAACCAACATCATGGAGTGGTGCTTAAAATACTGCAGCATCCTGGGCTTGGGCAGTAACCTTAAACTCCCTGGAGACAGAAATGCACTGAGAGGCAGCCTCGTGTTTTGCCTCAAGCTGAGAGGGGGCAGAATCACAGAGTTGTTGATTTGGGTTGGAAAGAGACCTCAAAGATCATCTCGTTCAACCCCCCTGCCATGGGCAGGGACACCTTCCACTACACCAGGTTGCTCATTGTTCCATCCATCCATCTGGCCTTGAAGTCTTCCAGAAATGGAGCATCCACAGCTTCTCTGGGAAATCTCTGGGAAGATAAGATGTTTTTTATCTCTTCCAAACAACCTCCTGCAAGGGAAGGTCACCAATCCCTATCTGCTGCCATCCTAGAAACAAGCAGTTTGAGAGGAAGTAGCTGTCAAGGAGAGGAGAACAGTAGCAATCTGGGAGCAGATCTAATGCTAAACCCAGGCTTTCTAAAGCCTTATAAATGTCAGCCTTGTTTGTTTTCAAGTAGGTGGTGGGAATAGAGCAAAGGCTGCTCTGTGTTACTCCAGTCTGACTAACGCTGCCAGAGCCAGGCTGGTGAGCTGCTGATGAAAATGTAACTCAACAGGTCTCTGACACCTTTAAACACCTCTCCCTGCTTCCCTAGAGGAAACCTGGATCTGAGGTCCATGGGGATGATGTGAAACGGCAGCAGAGGCATCCCAGAGGGACGTGCAGCCAGAGGCTTGTAAGGGAAAGAAGCAGAGGAAGGTTGTGATGCTGTCTGCAAACATAATTCCCAGGGGCGTAGGAAGCTCGACTAAATAGCTTTTCACACTCTGTTCACTCAGTTGAGGTCACCCTGCCACACACCCACAAAAACCAGGAGCTCCTCTTGGTCACCCCCCTGTCAGCAGTGCCAGCCTGCTCCTCCTGGAAGCAGGAGAAGTCAGGGTTTGAAGAGCATCATCAGGATAATAGCACGACTGCTGTTTTACTCCTAAATTATGCATCACCCCCCCAGCACACACTCCCAGCAGGTGTCTGTCTCCGAGCTGTACAAGGCCACTGTCAACTCCATGCTTGTCACCAGCCTGGAGCAGCTGAAGAGGAGGTGGTCCCGCTTCCCACGGGTGCTCCCAGGCATTTTAAACATGAAGTTAGGTCAGCAAATTGAGAGCCATCACTGGTGGGGAAGTAGGGACCAGAACTGGTAACAATTGAGGGAAGGTGACCTCGGTGTTCTGTGACCAGAGGATGGTCAGAATTTTTTAAGCCAATCAGAGCAGTCTCACCTATTTTATATCATCATGTCCACCTGTTTTTTAGAGACCAAAAGAAAAGGTTTATTTTTTGCATAAGTAGCTCTACTGAGTCTCTGTTGGGTCGTGGTCTAGCTCTGCCAGGATTGTATTGGCTTTTCTGCAACACAATCAATAAAATTCTTTCCAGTTTAATTTATATTTTTTTGATCAGGTGAGAAAGAGGTGACATCCAAAAAGAAGCTGAGCAGTGAAGTAGAAGAGTCACAGTGCTTTTGTGCTGGCTCACTGAGCTCCATTTTTCCTGTGCATTATGACCTGTGGTCCCCTTACACAGCAGGACCGTGCTGGTTCAAAGCATGGTGTGACTTACATGTGCCTCACTAGAAAAAAGGTCCTTTCTTATCGTGGTGCATTCACAGCTCTGGCACGAACCCATAAGTGCCCCATAAGTGGTAAAGACAGGGCTGAAGCTGAACTTATCTCCAGGGAGGGAGCATAACTAGAGAAGGGAATTTAGTGAATCTCCTTTAATGTGGATGATGAATGCCTGACCTAAGGGGACTGACTGCAGCAAGTGACCTTTCCAACATCAAGACTCCTTCACCACAGCCTGAATTAGCCCATGATCCTTGCAGAAAGGACCCTGGGATCTGTCATTCTAGATTCAAAATGCCTTTTAAGGCCATCTGCCCCAGGCCTGACCCTGTTTGCTTTCTGATCCCAAATAGGTACCATGGTCATTTCTGGAAGCAGGGAGCACTGCCCTTACATACACAGACCACGCAAAACCTCTTTCCAAACATCTAATCCATGTTCATTTTTTTCCTCCTCGGACTCTCGTTTGAGTTGATCTTTCCAAAACACTGACCCAGTGACCCCATTCCCTCCCCCACCCCCCAGCCCTGCCCCCAGTAGGTCTCCAATTAAATCCAAAATTGCCTCTGCACAAAAGCAGCTCTGTCAGCTCCATTCAGAGAGGAACAAGTGGCCTGAATAGCTTTGGGCACACTGGAAACTGAGAAACAGTGTGGTCTTGTGTTGAAGTTGAATGGTGGCGAGGGGGGCGGTTGGAGGTTGAGGGGGAGCCTTGAATCAGTTAAAGTAATTATTGAGTCATTCAGGAGGCTGGGGATGGAGCAGGATTCTTCTCCAACAAAGCCCTGCAATAGGCACATAAGGCATTTCACCCCTTAAGGATGTCTTGGGCAGAAAAGGAAAGTATCAGGTATAAAGCAGCAATTTGTACAAGTCAGAGCTATTGTGACGCTCTGGCCTCTTGCTCCTCTTTCCAGATGGTTGATCTTGGACCTCACTCTTCTTTGCTTCTCTGTTCAATTCAGGGAGTCCAAAGGTCTAATTCAGTTCTTGTGGTGCAGGGGGGAACAGCTGAGGGTGTTTACTACATGGTGCAGACAAGGGATTCGATTGCTTTGTGTGTCCTGGGCTCATCTCAGCGGTGACAGCCAGGGAAACGCTGTCAGGATCATTACACAGAGAGCTCTGTCATTTGTCTGACAGCTCATACCTGACAGCCTCCTGAGCCAAGTTCTCTGGGTGTAACCCAAACCCTAAAAACTGTCACCCATCAGCTCAGAGGGAAGACCACATCCGTGGATGTGTCAGTGCCATCCATCAAAAACCACCCCACAGGCACAGGGACAGAGGAGACAGACAGGGATCTAAAAAGGCCAGGAGAGGAACTGTCCAGCAGGAAGATGAGGCAGCACTCCAAAAACAGCAGTGGCTTTCTACAGAGGCTCCTCTGCTGCTGCAGGGCATGTGCATCTCTCCCAAAGCAAGCTGTGATTCAGGGGCAGGCAAACAGGCTCTGTTACTCTGTCACAAATAATATTAGCCCAGTAGCATTGCATCCACTGCAGGCTGCCTCTCCCTCCCCTCAGGATATCTCAAGACAGTTTTGGACAAACTTTTAGTCAAGAGACTCATGTTGATGCTGTACATGTCAGACCATATCACACTTATCAATCAGAGAACACTGAAAGGACAAGATTTGTAGCAAAAACTTAGTTCCACTACTCATTCCAGGTCAGGGAAGACTGCTTAAATGTTCTTTTTTAGTGTTTTGACTGTTCACACTGAAATGTGAGTCCTTAGTGAGTAGCCTATCTCAGGAATGATCCAATAAAATTTAGTTTTTTCCCTACTGAGAGATTAGGCTTTCAACATATTTATTAATTATTTTCACTAATTCACTTTTTTTTTCTCCTTGGTGAACATAATTATTTTTTTCAATGCCACAAAGGCAAGAAGAGCCATTTGGATGCCATGCTGCTTCTTGATATCAGCAGAACATCCACAGATTGCTGCTCCTTCTTGGGCAGTGTGTGACAGTTCTGCTGTCAGAAACACTCTTGTGTGAGGGTAAAAACCAGTGCACATTAACTCTCCTCCTTCCCAGAATCCGTTTTCCCTGCCAATGAAATATTCACTGTGTTTGTTACTATTTATTCACACTGCAGCAGTTTGCACAAGTGTGGGACACTCAACAGAAACTATTAACCTCCCATCCACATGTCTCTCATGGAAGAGGTTAATAAGAGAGATTAAGAAACCAAACTAATTTGATATCTGCTGGAGGTTTTTAAAAACGTGAACAATCATTTATAAAAGGCCAGAGATTTTTAGGATTTTGACAAAATTACCTCTTTCTCTTTGGGCTAAAAAACTGCAACTTTGCAGAGCTTTTCACTGGCAAATACCCTAAATATCAGCTGTGTGCTTTCCCCCCTAATTACCAGAGTTGATAATAACCCCACTAAAATTCAGCATAAGGTGCCATAGAACGTTTGGGTTGGAAAGGACCTTCAAGATCACCCAGGGTGGGTCCCATGGTGAGGGAAACCTTCCACCAGCCCAGGTTGCTCCAAGCCCCATCCCAACCTCGCCTTGAAGACCTGATGTATCAATGCCCACAGTCCTAGCAGGGTATTATTGAAGCCCAGAAATCAGTTTATTTCTGCTTAGCTAGGCCATGCTCATGTGTCTAAGATGCTTCCAAAGTGTGACATGATATAGAAAGGACTTACTCAGGTTTCCTTACAGCTCTGTGCTGTGCCAGTGCAGAAATTCTTTTAGATAATTCTGAAATTGTTTTCACTCCTGGAAACTCCCTCTCGCTCTCTGACACAATCTTGGGGTCCTTCTCCTGCTTGACCTTTTGCTTCCAGCATCTCTCTGCTCCTCAGGCTCATCTCAGCAGCTGGGGGTTGATTCCTCCCCTCTCATAATAATTAAATGTGCTACTACAACCTGCTGAGTCACGATTTGGCACAGCCCAAGGCAGTGTCATCCCCCAGAAGATGCTCACGGGATCCTTGCACGTGTGAATCTGTGACAGCAAGCACGTGCAAAGGCTGCCAGGGGACTTTTCATGCCTCTCATGCCACACCTTCCTCACCATAGCAAAAACAGGTTTTTAAGCAGAGCATTCCCTGGTTCATCCTGTGGCCAGAATTGCCACAAGTGACGGCACCAAGAGAGGAGATAAATCCCGGCTAAATCCACCAAAACCAGCAGCAGGACTCAAGCTGAGCTCGTCTGAAAGCAAAGGTGCTTCATGCCATTCTTACGGCAGGCAATTAGCCATGGACTGTTAATGACTTGGCTGGCCTTTGTGGGAACTGCTCCCAGGTGGAATCAGAGTCACTGGAGCCTGAATCATCGACTCTGTCCTGACAGAAATATTTTGTACCTCAAGCCCAGAAAAGGCCCATTACCTTGGAGCTGATTTTGCAGTCACTGCAGCTCTGGAAGCTCTGCTTCACTGCTACAGCCAGATCCTGCAGGTGCTTAAGCAGCTGTGGAAGAAGTGTCACCTCCTGCCTGTGCCACCAAGCTGGAATGAGAAAGTCTGAGCCTGCTCTGCCCTAAAAAAGCCTTGATCACTTTGTTCCTTGCTTGTCTTTGGCACAGCAGGGGCAAACCAGGGTTCAAGTCTCATCAGCTCAACGATTTTAGGGAGCTTGTTGCTCTAAATGAATCGTGAGTGTGGCCCTGTGTGTTTGTCAAGTACCTGATGGAATGGGGAAGAGTTTTAGCCACAGCTTTTAAGCCCTTCCATTACACTCAGAAAGTCCTTTCTTTTACAGTCCTTTTCTCCATCCTCTATAAAGAGAAGGGCAGGTTTACAACATCCATCACAGTTAACGGGGTGAAATAGGGCAGGGGAGTTGATACTTCCAATTGTACAGGAGCCAATTAAGGTTTTTAAGCAGAACATTCAAGTCATAAGACACTTATCACCCTTTTGGAACCTATCCTGGAGCATTTACCTTGTATTTTCCCAGCTTTAGCTCTCTCCCTGCTTGGCTCCAGATCCATTTCCCTCTAGGCTATTCCTAGTCTCCTATCAGCTTGATATGAATTTAAAATACAGTGTTCAAGATTTGGAGAGGAATCACAGAATCATTACTTAGGAAAAGGCCTCTGAGATCATTGAATCCAGTATTTGACTTATCTCCACCTTTTCAACCAGCCCAGAGCACGGAGTGCCACATCCATCTGACCCTTGAACATTTCCAGGGTTGGTGACTCCACCACCTCCCTGGGCAGCCCCTTCCAATGCCTGACCACCCCAATTCCAGGAGGAATTTCTTCCTGATGTCCAGCTAAACCTCTCATGGCACAGCTTGAGGATACATCCTCCTGTCCTGACAAATGGCTTTAGACTAAGAGGATAGAAAAAATAAAAATACTGTGGGTTTTTTCCCCCCCTTTTCTCTCAATTTCCAGAATTATTTCATTATTCTCTTGAAGTCACATATGAGGCACAGAGGAAACAGTAGGCAGACCTTGTCAAGGTAAAAGAAATGCATTATGCCTCTACAAGGTACCAGCCAACTGTATCATTAACAGCAATGGCAATAAAAACTGCAGCTCTCTCTCACCTTAAGGGGATTTGAGTCGCTGACATTTTAATTAACAAGGTTCCCATCTCCCAGTATCACGTCTGCAGCCTGCACAACTTCTCCTTGCTGGAAGGGATGGAGATCAGATGTCCTTTGCCATGATGATTCCATGTGGAATGATCTGTCCTGAGCTCTCGGGACTCATCTCAGGAAAAACCATGCATGGAAAATTATGATCTTCCCTATTTCAGGAGCAAAAAATTCCAGAGGAAGGAGTTGCAGAGAGCAGGCTGAGGGCAGCCAGTCCACATGAGTCACAAAAAATGGTCACCAAACCCTTGAGTTTATCAAAATATGCAAACCTGGAAACAAGTGAGTGGTTGGGGAATTTGAAGAGATGGAACTGGGGACAGAGCCTGTCACAAAAATCTGGTAAAGAGCATGGGATTATAAATTATTCTAAATCACAACAAGAAATCTTTCTGAAGTCATTCTTCACAGCCTCCTAAGCCATGGACCAGGTTGACCACCCCCTGTGTTCTGTCTGTCACACAGGTGAAGCATGAAGTATCTCCCCTTTTTCTTCCCTGACATTGATGGAAATTAAAAAGGGCACCAAAAAAATGAATGAAACCCAACTTTTTTTGCTGCTCAAGACAGTGAATCTTTGGTGCAAGGAGGAACTGTGAGATGGCTGGAAGGAGGCCAAGGAGAGCAGGGATGAAGATGGCTTTGGCTCTAATAGAAAAGCCCACAGAAAAGGAAAGAGAGAACATGGATAATCCCAGTATCCATGCTGGAAGATCCCAAAGATAGGTGAGATTTGAACAGATGCTACCAGGAACAAAGTTATATCCAGCCCCTCATCAACCTGGCTGGCACCTTGACCAACCAAGCCCTTCACCCACCATGCCCATCAGCATTCCATGGACAAAGCCTGACATTAGCTCATGATATGGAATACACACAGGAATTAATGGAAATAAAATGACTTTTTGGGTGGTGTGTGTTCTAAATGGTGATAACAAACCACAGAAGGGGCAGATGCTTCTCTGTCATTGGAAAATGTTGAATTGGACTGGATCTAATTTTCCCCTAGTCTGAGTTAGGGAACTTTCAGAAACTGCTGAGTGCAGCTCCCTGCTTTTCTCCACACAGATGGTAGATCATCCTGTTCCCTCCTGGCTCTGAAATGGAGTGAGGCCTCGGGGGTCCTCTGTTCTCTGTGCTGCCCTGCAGCAAGGAGCACAAAACATCTTTAAAACATCTTTACTTGGTACATGTTTGGTTAGGAAATGTCTTCAGCTAGAAATTATTCCAGGTTAAATCCAGCAAAATTGTTTGAGTGCCCCCATGATATAGATCATAGAATCACAGAATGGTTTGGGCTGGAAAAGACCTTAAAGCTCATCCAGTTCCAAACCCCCTGCCATGAGCAGGGACACCTTCCACTAGAGCAGGTTGCTCCAAGCTCCATCCAGCCTGAACATGATGGAAATAAGGAGGTGAGATCCCATCCTCCAAACTCATGCATTTTGAAAGTCAGCCCATGCAGCCATAAGACAGAAGTTGACTTCTGCAGACTCTCAGGGTGTTGATGAGATCTGAGATTGCCCTTTTCCTGCCTCCTGAGAGTCACAAAACCCTTTTTTGACTCCAATATAAACCTGTACAGCTCTTTCATAACAGCACATTTGCCTCTGGGTATTACCTTGTCTCGACACAATCCATTTTTAAACACCAAAGCTGCCAGTTGGCTCAGGGTTGAATTGTGTGTCTGGAAACCAAATGGTTCTTTGAAAATCGACAAAATTGTATTTACAAGAGCAGTCACTCCATCAGCACCGTCAAATTAATTTTTCAGACGTGATATTTTTGATGAACTGCTTTTCTTCCCCAACTCTCACTTTCTGGCACAAAGGTCACCTCTGAACTCTGTTTCATCATAGTTCATTTATAACCACCTTTAAAATATTTATAAGGACAACTTATCTGTTGTTTCCACAATGCCTTTTTAAACTTCACCCATCCCACTGGAAGGCACTGACCACCACTTAGTTGTTTGGACGCCTCTCTTGAAAGCAAAGTTTTGCAGGTGCAATTTCTCTGTGCAAATTTGACATAAGCAGCAAATCATGCTTGATCTTTGAGGACCATTTTGATTTTTTCAGGGGAAAAAAAAGGTTTTTATTATGCATGAGTATTCTTTGGTTTTGAGGCGCCACAAGGCAATCTAATCTCTTTAAAAGAGATAAGAAAGAATCCTACGTGGATTTTGGCAATGTCTTGTGTATGCAGTGGTAGCAGGTGTGATTTATGGGACCAAGACACTGTTGTCACCAGGTCCATTGACTTCCTGATTAAGGACATCACAGACAAACATACCCAAACACCTGGAACTGTTGATCCTTGGGTGCCATTCATGGCCAAACCCATATTTTCTAGATCTAGCCCCCTGGTCACCAAGTGGTGACCCTGGGATGGAAGTCTGTACAAAATCCCACACAGATATCACAGGGAGGCAGAAGTGGAAGGGGGAATCAAACCAGTTTTGATGTGTTCTTTCCAACTTCATAAACATGTGAAGGAGCCTGGTTTCCCAAATCACTTCTCGATTTCACATCTGAGGTCTGTGTATAAATAGAAACAGGATTGTGCACTGTTGGTATAACAGCAGGTAGAAGAAGGGGGAAAGGAGTGAAGGCAAATAAAAACAGTGATAAAAATTTTCAAAGTCCACAAGACCATCACATCTATTGCCTGCATCATCCAGTGGTTCCTTCGTGGAGCTAACTTGAAGCTGAGCGAGGACCTGTCTTTCAAAACCACAGGCAGCTCAGATTTGAGCAATGGAAAATCTACCACTTCCCTTGGGAAGCCGCTGTAGCAGTTAATTAATTTTCTGCTGTTAAAAATGTTTGCCATGGCTCCACTTTGAATTTGTCTACCTTGCTCCAATGAAGGATTTCATCAAGACTGTTAGGAGCTCCTGGTACTTGCACTCCACCTCCATAAGATCTTCAAACACTTGATAAATATTAGAGAAACCTCACAACATCCCTGTGAGACACAGAAATGTAATTACCTTAGCACGTTCCATGGATGAGAACAAAGGGAGAAAGGAATTGAAATTCCACTCAGGCAAAGCTAAGAGGTGAATCAAGTGGGATTCCCAGGAATAAAAGCTACCACCTCCATTCCCTGCTCCATGGCACTGCCCTCTGCATCCACACTTGAGGGACAGTCACGGTTTCATGTCCTTCATGACTCAAAGACAATCCCAAAGAGGGGAATCTCTGCAGGGCTGAGCAGCTCCAGGAAGATCTGACAGGCAGGTTAGATCTTCCTCTTCTCTAAATCTTGCACTGATCCACACAGGATCTCTTTATGTTGTGAAGTTTGATAGCAGCAGATACTTAATGGAGAGTCCAGCTTCTCCTCCCCAAAGCCAGCAAGGAAGACAGAAGTTACTGTACAAATACTGGCAATTTCCAAGATATCTCACTCAGGTTTGTAATTCCCTCAAGCCCCTTAATAAAACCCTCATCCCTATTCCATGTTAACCCCTCTCTCAGTCAGTGACTGGCACATTTTGTCTCCACAAGCATTTTCTCCACTACTTAGCCTCCAATGTCACCCGTTCTTCTCAAATGGGATTATATGACATGGTTGGCTTGATGACCTAGAAGGTCTCTTCCAGCTTTATGTTTTAGTGGAATATTAATGACTCTGCTAATTCAGAGCTGTCTGACCTCCACTCTGCACAGCCACAAGCAAGATGATCTCTCTCTCATTATAGCTGTTGTGCTCTCAAATAACCTGTTCATGCAAAATGCATGCACAGTTTTCTCCTTCTCCCTGCAAAAAAAAAAAAAAAAAAAAAAGCCAAAAAAAAAAAAAAAGGTAAAAGCCAGGCACTGCTCTGATTATCTTTTCTGTAAAACATTTTGGAGGGTATTTCCTTATTATTCCAAAACCAGGGATATAACTATGAAATAAATTGAGTTCTTGGTGTGAAATAATTGGACTTAAAATCTGGAAGGAATCTAATGGGATTCATTTATCTCATATACCCCCCACCTCCCAAATAATGCAAGCAAGGGCTCGATGAGTTGTCAGGGAAGGAAAGAGGCTGCTTCTGTTCCTGCAGATAAGGATGGCTCCTGCTTGCCTTCAAGAATGCACTTCCCTGCCTGTCACCTTGGAAGCTCAACCAATTCAGGCAATTTCAGGTACCTCTGTGCCCCACGTGCAGCAGAAACATCAGGAAATCACCTGGAGGTCTCCTTCCAGCACTCCAATGAATGCCCAAAAGGGTGGAAGAAGGTGAAAAGTGGAGCACACCACGTTCATGGTGCAGTGCCACCTCTGAGGAGCAGTGCAGGTACACCAAGGGCTTTTCTGTAGCTCTGAGGAGTTTAGAACAGATCCCCAAACTCTCTGCCCTTTGTTAGACCTCACAGGGGGATCTAAGAGTCAAATGATGGACCAAACTCATAACCTGTGCTGTGCAGGCATGGAAAGCTCTTCTCTTTACCTTAGGATCTCATAGGAAATGCATTCACAGAATTGTTGTGTGGAATTAGTAATAATAATGAAAATTACAACGGATTTTTTAAAGACTTGTCAGCAGATTTTAGGAATGTGAATTTTATGCCTTACAGATTCAGGCCTTTAGCCAAAGTTAGGCCAAAAGAGAGATGACAGGGGAATAGGAATTAAAGATATGGGTGAGTGTGGAAGGAAAAAATACCTACCACCTCTACCACACAGCAATATCAGATTGATTCATATTTCAGAATGGGCTGGAAGTTGGATTTAGTCTGACCAAGGACAACAACTATTTGCAGTGATACAACAGACTGTAAATCTCGTGTCAGAGGCTGGACAACAGGCGATTTCTTCCCTGGAGCAGTGTTTTGCTGGCACTGGACTCCTGCTGGTGCTGAAGTTCCCTCTTGCAGGTAAAATAAGACCCTCATTTCCTTGCAACTTAATATCTGAAGCTTGGGAAAGATTTCCTCCCACCAGGCTGGCCATCTGTTATCCTTCCTTAGTCTCTTCAGACTTCTAAAGATATCAGTAATTTTCCTCCTTGTCTGTCAATTTTATAGAAATGATACTGCCTTTGCATTTCTCTCCTGAACTATTTCTATTACATTATTGTACTTCCTTTGTTGCCTTTCATGATTAATATTCTCATTAAAATCTCTTTTACAGGCAGCTCTGTGGCATATTCTGATTTTCTGGAGCTCAATCCTTAAACATCTCCAGTTCCAAGCTTGTGTCTAGTCAACATCTGCTGTTTGCCAATAGTCTAAAACCAGTCAAGTCTTGTACAAACCCAGAAATTTTGCAGATCACTGGGATATCTTGAAGGAAACCCAACTGGGAAGCCACATGTCCTTACAGATATTATTTTACAGTGTGCATAAATCCTCATCCCATTGCAAGATGCAAGTCTTTTCTGAAGAGAATACAGACTTTTTTTTTTTTTAAAGTAAGCAGAATATTAAAAAAAAAATCAGAATTTTTTAAAAAAGGAAAAAAAGTTTAGAAATTTAGTCCCTGTTTTCTCAGAATGGTGGAAGCCTGAGCTCTTCCTGTGCCCAGGGAGTTGGAACAACTTTGGGAAGGGTCTGCAGGGACCAGCTGACTGACAGGGATGAATGATTTGGTTAACTGAAAGGTCTTCTTAATTTCTTTCCAACCATGATCCAAGGGCAAAAGCCACTGAAGAACAACAAACTCTCTTAGTGAAAGACCTGCTGATCAACAGGGAAGCATGGAGCACAATATTTTGTTTTAGTGAAATATTTGGCATGTCCTGCAGTGATCAATGCCAGAGCTTTGGAGGGAGCGATGGCAGTGGACTTTAATTAGCTGTGATAACTCCTTACAATAACAACCATATTCTGGTTTGAATTATTCATGACCCACTGTGTTATTTATGGCAATTGCAGCCTTTCTCTTCCTCTGGTAATGTGGGGTGGTTGTGTTTTGGGTATTTCTCTCTCTCTCTCTCTCTCTCTTCTTTTTTTTTTTTTTTTTGCCAGACACTATGTTTTAATTCCTAAGCATGGGAATAAATAAATAAATAAATAAGATCAGAAAAAGGAAAAAAAAAAAAAAAAAAAGAAAGTTTTCAGCAAGAATCAAGTTTTCATTCTCAGTAGGGGATGAGGTGGGAGCAACAGGCTGTGAATTTCTGTGTTCTTCATCAATTCCATATCTTCCTGACAAAGCAGGATATGGAATGACTAATTGGAAGCAAGGAGGGACTGTTTCTTTGGGAAGAGCCAGGCTCCTCAGCTTTCTCAGCACGATTTCTCACTGAGCAGATGGAGGGATTCAGCTTTCCCCCAAGGTTCCCCCAGTGAAGCACCTGAGGAAGAGCTTGGTCAATGTTCTGTGTCTGACTGATGTCTCTACTCCCAGCAAATTGACCCAACAGCCAGGATTTCTCTCTTTTTATCTTGAGAGATGCATTGTTTAGTTAAGTTCCAGCTAGAAAAAGAGATGAGGGAGGTATTATGCATTAAAAATTAATTTACATTGGCAGCCCAAGATAATGAAGTTCTCTATTCACAGACCAGGCACTTAAGGGCTGCTGCTTCAGTTTCATGTTGCTCCACCTCCCATCCTTGTCCTTAGGAGAAGATTTCCTTAGGAGAAAATTTCCTGGGAGACAAGGAGGTCTCTGCCTTGCTGCAGGGAGTTCTACTTGTCTTTTGGCTATAAAAGGATCAATCCTCCAGGAATGAAGGCTCTGAACCAGAAAATCAGAGAAATTACTTCACTTTCCTGTAAAATCAGGAGGTTATAAGGAAAGCAAAGCAGATTGCAAACCTGATCTGAAGCAGATTAATGGTCATAGCAAAGCTCCTTCCTCCTCCTCAATGGCAATCTTTGTCTTAGAATTATTTCAGCCCTGGAAGTGTCCAAGGCCAGGGTGAATGGGGCTTGGAGCAGCCTGGGATGGTGGAAGGGGTCCAGGCCATGGCAGGGGGGCTGGAACAGGATGAGTTTCAAGGTCCCTTCCTACCCAAACCATTCTAAGATTCTGTAGGAACCTTTAAATGTCATTTAGTCCAATACCCAAATTTTGGAGATTTGGGAAGATCTCAGATCAAGAATTACTGATATTTAATTCACCAGATAATTGTCCAGCAATAAAAACTTCCTATCAACAAAATCCAATTTTCACCAAGACCTAGAACATCTGTTTCAGAGGTTTTCTGTACCCAGATTTTACAGACCACTGGCCCTGTGCAGCAGCTTCCACACAGAGCTGTTCTGAACTGAAGTGTTTCTTCTCAAGACATGAAGCAATCCCCACTTTGCATTATCAGGTAGGAAATACTACTTCTCACCACATCCTCCCTGAAGAAAAACTGCTACATATCTCCCAAAAGGGAATGAGAGTAATGCAAAAGTCATATGAATGAATTAATTAATAGATAACTTGTTAAGAGACTGATGAAGGAGCTGTTATCTCAGCTACTGATACATGGCATGAAGCTCTATGTTGTAAAAAAGCTCATTGTGCACACTCTTTACTAATTATCATTTACCCAGAGCAGAGGAAGGGCATTGGTAACACTGATCAAGAATCAAAGAATGGTTTGGGCTAGAAGGTTCTTTTGCAATCATCTTGTTCCAACCTCCTGCCATGGGCAGGGACACTTTCCACTGTCCCAGGTTGCTCCAATCTCCATCCAGTCTGGCTTTGGACACTTCCAGGGATGGGGCAGCCACAGCCTCTCTGGGCAACCTGTGCCAGGGCCTCACCGCCCTCACAGGGAAGAATTTTGTCCTAATATCCAGTCTAAACCCACTCTCTTTTGAAGCCATTCCCCCTTGCCCTGTGACTAAAAGCCCCTGTCAGTGGCCTCTCTCCATCTTTCCTCTCAGCTCTGTTCAGGTACTGGAAGGCCACAGTTTGGTCATCCCACCCCTTCTCTTCTCCAGGCTGAACAATCCCAGTTCTCTCAGCCTTTCCTCACAGCAGAGCTGCTCCATCCCTCTGATCATCCTGGTGACTCCTCTGGACTCCTCCAGCAGCTCCAGGTCCTTCCTGTGCTGACCCCAAGGCTGGAGGCAGCTCTGCAGGTGGGGTCTCACCTGAGCAGAGCAGAGGGGAAGAATTCCCCCCTCACCTGCTGTCCACACTGTGGGAACAGCCCAGGATACGTTTGGTTTGTTTTTGGCTGGTTCATGCTCAGCCTCCCATCCCCATCACCCCCAATTCCATCTCTGATACCCCGAGGGCATTCCTGGGTGTTGGATTTCTGGACCCTTTAAAATCAAATAACACCACAAGATATTTGGCACTGAAAGAGCTTTTGCAAAACTTGGCTTTGAGGCCTGCCAGCTCCAGGGTGATCTCTGTGTGCCCTAGAGACCAAGAGAGGACAGACACCGTGTTCCACCAACAAAGGCTCTGCCTTGGGTATATGATGCATTTCAAAAGCATCCTCCTGGTTGTGTAACACTGTCCTGAGACTTGCCCCCTACGGTGGGAAAAAGAAACACCCCTTAAGGGACCCTTCCAGGTTTCCCTGGCATTTAAAAGCAATGGCTTGACACTTGAGATGAGACAAAAAGGTGAAATTCTGTGGGAGAAGGAGGGTGAGGAAGTCACAGGACTGTGTTTTTTGGAGGGCTCCCTGTTCTCAGCCGTGCAGAGGATGTGTGAAGCACTGCTGAGCTGACTGTGCAGCTTTCACCCCCGCTGCTGCCTCTCCCCACCGGCAGCAACTGGGGCAGAGGACACATTCAGTAGCTACTGGATATAATTAAGTCTAATTGCAAAGTTAATTGTTGAGGAGAAGGGCGGGGGGAGAAAAACAAACAGCATGAAGCTAAGTGAGGATATCAGAGCTCAGCAGTCTGATACCCTCAAGATAGAGCTGGAATTCAGCTTCCTTGCCCCATATTCACTGCATCCTCCTCTGTGTGTGTCTACCACTCCTTGCTTCCCTGAATGAGCACCAGCGAGTGCCAAACCTCGCTCTCCCCAAGAAAGGATCAGCTCTATTAGCAATTAAAGCACCAAACAGCTCTGCAGAATTCACTTGAAAACTTGTTCAGGCTGGGACTCGAGGAGAACCAGGGCATCTTGGTACTAGGAGGATTTTTTTTGTCTGCATCACAAGCCTGGCTGTCCGTGGTTATATTCCCAGATGATATCCATGGCTGGAAGTTCATTGACTAGGACAGAGCCACTCTGCTGCTACAGCTGCTGAGTTATCCCTCAGATGCCACTTCATTCAGAAATCAAGCTTCAAGTCTTCCCAAACCTGACCTACTCTGACAACTCAAGGCCTCCAGCCTGAAGGCAAGTCCCTGGGGATATTTTAAATGTGGAGAGTGCTTGGAGACATAAGAAAGAATGAAAAAAATTGTTTGCTCTCACTGCTGATGAGCTCAGGGAAGGGATATCCATCCTTCGGGGCTTAAATTCAGCATAGAACTTTTGGAGATTGGGGCAGGATGTGCTGTCTGTCCACAAAGGGACCAATTGAGGCCACTGTCAGAGGTGGGGTGCCAGCCCACCTGGGTCTTTGCAGGGGTCCAGTTGGGACTGGAGACCCCAAGGACTATGGTGCACCCAGCTTGCTGGTTTTGGCAGTGAACAGGACCTGGAAGCATTTTCTAGCACTGAAAGAAGAGTGTCAGGCAGGGAATGCTGGGAATAAAAGAGTTTGTGACATGGCAGTACAAACATCCCCAGACAGCCACTCTTCTGTTATGCAACATTAAATATCAATTTGCAACAGCAGTGAATTTCCTGTTCATTTGGGGGAATTTCTTCTCCACCCCACATTCCATTCAATTCTGGTGTTTCCCAATGCAGAGGCAAAAGGAAGGAAGGAGGAAAAAGCACTTCAGTTGTCTCTTTTACAAAAAAAAAAGAGGAGAAATGAAGGCTCAGCCCCCTGAAATATGCACAACAAATTCCTCCTGTGTTTGAGCCACACAGCCAGCCAACATCTCACCTGTGCAGACTTGAGCATGTCTGTGGGCACAGTCGAGATGCTAAGAGTTGATGCAATGACCTCTGACAAAGAGCTGGGCTTGCTTCTCCTCTGAGCTGTCACAGGGGAAGCAGCACCACCAAAACCTCTTCTGGCTCCAAACCCCAAATCCTCTCATGGAACAACACCAACAGCCCCCAAAAAGTCATAGTCACCTCCAAAGATATTTTTTGACCACAGCTCTGTCACTGAGCTCAAAGACCACAGGAGAAGTGCAGAGAAAGGTTTTCCCATGAAGGGCAAGAAAACCAAACCTTTTTTTCCTTACCATCTACAAGCAAGAGTCATGAGATTGTTATACCAGCAACAAGGATGCCAGGATTTGCACTGGGAAACATGGAAACAGGCCAGGTGATTTTGTGGAGGAAGAGGGTTCTTTGATTCCCAGCAACTGTTATTTTTTCTGTTGTTTTAATGTAATCAGCAGGGAAGCAGGGTGAGAGGGATGGAGGAGATCCAGCTGTTGCCATGGCAGCCTCTAGCTGGCCATCTCCCACATCCCTTGGGTTGCTCGGTGCTGTTTTCCTCCAGTGCCAGCTCCTGGTTTCACATCAGAGGAGTTTTCCTCCTGGGGGTGGCAGGGAGGGAGTGGTGAGCAAAGCAGTGCAGAGAAGGGAAATCTTCCCAGAAATCTTGGGAAGAGGTGGCCTGGGAGAAGGAAGAATCACAAGAGAGTGGTGAGGACAGAGCACCAGGAGTGAAGGTGAGTGCAGTGATGGATGGAAGGGAAGAGTTTAAAGGCAGGAACAGCATTTTCTTGGTGGGGACCCCAGGCAGGCACCTAGAAACTAATCTAATTTGGACTGACTGGAACTTCCCCAGCCACAAGAGCTCCTGAAAAAATACTCTGCTCCTTTCCCTCTAAACCCACTCTTGGCTTCTGCCACAAATAGCAGCAGTACTCTCTGAGTTCAGGCTCCAAGTTTAGTCTCTGTCACGTTCAAGATCTTAATGCAGCCCAGACGTTAAAAATTCATGTTCTGGCAGTTCCCATTTTCACAAGGGCCTGTTGGAACTAATGATGTTGCCTCTGTGAGCACTTCATAAGTTAATCATACACTTTCCCGTCTCACTTGCCTGAAGATGGGAACAGGGAAGTTATGCTCACAAAGTTTCAGCATTTGTGGCCCTTGTTTGAGACAATTCTTCGTTTCTCTGCAGGATTTAACCAACTTCTTGCTGAACTCTCCAGGCAGGAAATGTGAGGAGCTCATAGGGGCGTTTTTGGGATCAAGAGACAAAGACCAAGGAATTTTCTACTTTCCTTAGTACTAAAAGGGAAAATACATTCAAAGGTTAAAATTCATGGCCTTCCCTATAGTTGGCATTATGCAGCTCTGGAGGATCCTCTGAGAGTTTGCTCCATGCACCACAGGAACCCTCCTCTTGCTGCTTTAACGTGGTGCATTAGGGTTTAGCAGCTTTTAGGGTTTTTCTTCTAAGGAAACCTGGGTTTTAAGGGTTCCTGTGGGAACTCAGTTCATGTTTTGGTGTCTCTGGTGCTCCACTGTAGAGATGGGCAGGTGCTTGTGTATCCTGTTCTCAGGCTTTGGCTGAGATCAAGGTGCTTGTGGGATATCAGAGAATCTAATCAGCTATCACAGCTTCCTCACAGACATGACAGGGCAGAGATTTGTTGTTCTTTCCTCAAGTAACAAGAAAAGGCAATGTTAACTCCTCTGGCCCTCCCCAGCTCTTGTTACAAATGGAGCTTCCAGTCCTTGCTCCTCTTTCCCTTCTCCTCCACCCGGGGTTGCCACTTTCCACCAAACTTTACCCATGGCATTTTCTAGGATAATTTTTCCACCAAAGCTACAGATCTTGCTGCACTGGGATCCTTTTATATTCCTACTCTGACTCCTGATTCGTTTTACTCCTCCTGAGCAACACTCAGGTACTTCTCCTTTAGTCAAAAGCGTATTTCCCTCTGCAGAAAAGGAAATTAGCACCACAAATTATCCCCAACCCCTTAACCCTTCTAATCCCACTGATGTTCTGTTTCAGCCTCCTCAAACTGAAGGCAATCCACTGATTGTTCCTTCAGCTCAGCCATGAGCAGGAGGCTTAGGAGGAAGAGAGCAGCTGGTTTCCTTCTTCCTGGGATTGTTATCACAGATTTTTTGTTTTCACCATCAGGAAAGGCCCCTGATGAGGGGGATCACAGGCAAAAGCCCAGATCAGAGCAAGAGCAAAAGGAACAGGCCAGAGGGTCATTTAAATCGATGGCCACACGCAGTAATTGCATAAATCTAAAGCTATACCAAGCTGGGGATACGTGGGGTGATTTCAAAGGCAAAAATAAAGATTATCAGTGATGAATATGGATAGAGATGCTACACTGAGAGGTCTTTTGTGATGGCTTTTCAGGAATGAGATACTCATAAACATAACAAGGAAGTCTTTCTCTAAACACAAAAAATTTCTGAAAACATTGGAACAGCCCTACCACTGGTATTTGAAAAAGGAGAGACAGTTTGGGCTCCCCAAACTGAGCATGAAGTGTAACATAAGCCAGGCCAACACCCAACTTATGATAAAGCAACTGAGGAGGATTAAAAACCATAATTAAAAAGACTTAAATAGCATTTATCATTCACATGTTGGGCAGGAAGGGCCACAACAAAAAGTCATCACAGAAGAGGATTTATCTCAGGAGGGAAAAACTCTCCTGCCTTGGGTGCAGAGCATCCCAGTGACCCCCAGCCAAGGACCACAGGGCACTGTCTGTCCTGGCAGCATTAGGAATGCCAGCCCTCTGTGACGTTTGTCCTCTTCCTGCCCTTTGGAGGCAGGTGCAGTCACAGCTCCCCTGGGATGGTTACGTCCTCTGATGTGCCCGAGCAGGTCATGATCTGTAATTTTCCATTCCTGCAGCTGATCAAATGTCAGCCTTCTGCCAACCTTCAAGAAGGTCTGTTCCCCTTGGCGCCACTGGCACCTAAAAGATCTCTTACCCTCAATCCCTGTTCGGAATTTAGAGGAGGGGCTCAAACCTTAAAAAAGTTGTGGCAAAAAGGGAGTTATCAAGCCTCTTGTTTATGTCACCTTTTGTTCTCCATCCAGTCTAGCATCTTTTTTCATTCTTCACCCAGGACATTTCTTTGTTGCAAGTTTTCAATACCAAAAATACTGGTTTTAAGGTTTTGAATGATCCTCAGCACCCTTCAAAACCACAGAAAATGCTGTGGTATCATTGTTGTCACTACTAATGAAGGGATGGGACTATTTTTGGGCTAAGAAGAATTTATTGTTTAGATAAACATCAGTTTCAGAGGCTGTGAGATTTTAAAGGAGCAAGCTGTCAGCCATAGTTTAAGAGTAGTCACAAGGTAATATATGACTTTCTAACTTAATAGACAGTTGTCGCAGGGTTTATTTTATTTTTTTTTTGTACCTATTATTTTTACTTACTTCTGCTGCACTGTGGATACTTTCACCTAACAGGCTTCTGTCTCACTTGAACGCATACACTTCCATTATAACTTCTAAACTTCTAAACTTTTAGCTACTCTATGCAGCCACACCCTGACATTATAAACCCTTCACCATTTTATCAATGCAGCTTTTCACTTACTTAAGACACATTCTTACTTACAACTATGGAAACATAAGTTTATGATTTTTCTACTCAATGTCTGCTCAATGCCTGTGCATTGTATTTTTACATCAATCCAAGCTTTTTCTAAGGCTTCACATCAGTATCTGTGGAAGTTTCTGTTTTTCCAGTTCCCATACTGTGGCACAAGAGATTTGGAGCTGCTTTCAGAGATCAAGACATAAATCAGGGTAAAATGGGCTCTGCAGAGAGAGATGTGGGATGTCCTCAAGAAAAAAAGGTGGATTGAGGAGTGCCTGATGGTTAGACAAAGTCAGTGACACAAACTTCACGGTTTCTGTATTGGGAAAGTCCTTGGTGGCTTTATTTATTTTGGCTGGAGGGTTTTCAAGGCATCCATGGGCTTAGGAGAATTTTGGAGAGGACCTGTGACCTCTTTGCTCATTTGCCAGTGCTTTACTGAGATGTCTGTTGAGCGCAGGCAGAGCCACATCCAGCCATACCTGGGCAAGGGACAATCAGTTTTTAATCACTGTCCTTTGGAAGGGGCTGCCTGGGAGCTGGGGGAGTCACCATCCCTGGAGGTGTTCAAGGGAAGCCTGGGTGTGACACTCAGTGCCATGGTCTGGTTGATGTGGTGGGTTTGGGTCACGGGTTGGACTCAATGATCTCAAGAGGTTTTTTCCCAACCTAAACTGATCCTGTGATTCTCCATGGAGTTACAGCCTCCCGGGAGAGGTTTATCAGCTCACTTTCACATACCAGGTGGGCAAAACTTGGTCTATACTTCTCCTCCAGAATTACCAGGACACTTAAACCAATATAACAGCAATATCAGGGATATTGGGACTGCAGCTGTGGCTTTTAGCTCTTTTTGGCCACCTGTAGGTGAAAGCAGAAGTGCAAATGGACAGTAATAAGTTGTTATAAATTCCCCAGTCACCTTTTCTTATCAGGCTTTCAGCCAGACACTAACACTCTCCGTAAAGAAAGACAAAGAGATTAGATTAGAGTTGACCTTGAGGTACCCTTCCAGGCAGCTTGGGTTCATGGCAAGTCTTGCCTTGGGAAGAGTTAGTGGATCAAAATTTGGTTTTTGAGTTCCCTGGCTCAGCTTTCATGCTATGGAACACCTTTTGCACTTGTGGGAGTTGGAAGTCTTGGATCAGGAGCACATTGTCCTCTGATAAAAGATGAGGTAATTAATCTCCATTTGGACTCTTTTTTCTGACCACAGATGTTATATGTGTAAATCTTGTGAACTTATTTATATGGAGAGTGGAAACCCCTATTTAGAGGATCAGGGAAAAGATGCTTCCTTACCATCAAAGTGGACAAGACCAAAATCTATCAATGCTTTCAATATTTATTTTTAATGTTATTTATTTTTAACCCAGCAGACAAATTCTAAGCGTCACAAATGCACAACTAAGAAGAAAAGGAACCCACAGAGCTTAAACCTTCCTGGCTGATACTCCAGAAAAATTAGCGGGGCAGTTACTTAAGATGGATAGAAGGAAAATCTTTCATGGGAGTAAAGAGCCAGTGGGACTCACTCACACAGGTCATGGGAGGAAAAGACACAAAGTCATTCTTCACACTCTGATTGGCCATTAATGACAAATAGTAATTAGCAATGTAAGTAACCTTTCAGCAGAGCTTTTAATCCTCACACATTCAGGCTGTTTGGGATGGCACTAAAGCTGTTTAGGCTGAAAGCAGCAGGTTTTTAATCTTTGTGATTTAGGTAATAGAAAAGCCACTTCAGGGAAAGAGAATATCTTTTTCCAGGTAAGGAAAAGATCAAAAGTGCAGTAATCTGCAAATGCTGTTGCAATTCGGCAATGCTGCATCCTTTATTTTAATATCACAAAAAAACCCCCAGTATTTTTCTTTTAGTATTCCATTTTCAGAATTGGATTCTCACGCAGCCTTTAACATGCTTTGTAAATCTTCCAATTCCTTATTATCCAAGACACTCTCCTCTTCCACCATCTGATATTTTTTTCTTAGCAAACTCCTTCTACAGATGGAAAATCTTCAGATTTCATAAATCTGGTGGACCTGGGCTGGAGGAGAAGGAGGAGCAGGCAACAGAAGCTCTAAGAGTATTTTACTGCCTCTTATTTTCCTTCTTCATAGAGGGCTTCTCTCGGCCCTGGGACATTGTGGAAAAAATGCCTTATTTATTATCAATTTTCAGCACTCTTTTTTTGGTCACCTACTCACAAAAGGGACAGAATTAAATGGATGCATATTGAAATAGGTGAAGAAATATGTGCAATCTGAAATGAGCCCCAATAAATAAGCCCCAGTAATAAACCCCAATCTGAAATAAGACTTCAAAAATCCCAAAATCTGTATCTGGAAGGGTTATTATATAACTAACGTATCTCATTTTTTAAAAAATCTTGGAAAACTTCCTGTACTTGTTATATGTAGACTTGCTTGAACCACTTTATGAGTGAAATGATCGTGATTCACAATCTCTATTTTATCAAATATAATTTGGTATAGAATTCAAGTGAAGAGATCATTAATATCTGACAGGCAAAGAGAGTTTGGCAAAAATCACTGGCTAAAAATTAGTTCTGAGATAACGTGTTCTGAATGAAAAAATGGTTCACGAAAATTTAAAAAATCTTTTAGTAATGGATTTAGGAAAAAGAAGGGGAGGGAGGGAGAGAGGGAGGGAGAGAGGCAAGGAAGGAAGGAAGGAAGGAAGGAAGTGGCAGAAGGAAGGAAGGAAGGAAGGAAGGAAGGAAGGAAGGAAGGAAGGAAGGAAGGAAGGAAGGAAGGAAGGAAGGAAGGAAGGAAGGAAGGAAGTGGCGGAAGGAAGGAAGGAAGGAAGGAAGGAAGGAAGGAAGGAAGGAAGGAAGGAAGGAAGTGGCGGAAGGAAGTGGCGGAAGGAAGTGGCGGAAGGAAGGAAGGAAGGAAGGAAGGAAGGAAGGAAGGAAGGAAGGAAGGAAGGAAGGAAGGAAGGAAGGAAGGAAGGAAGGAAGGAAGTGGCGGAAGGAAGGAAGGAAGGAAGGAAGGAAGGAAGGAAGGAAGGAAGGAAGGAAGGAAGGAAGGAAGTGGCGGAAGGAAGGAAGGAAGGAAGGAAGGAAGGAAGGAAGGAAGTGGCGGAAGGAAGGAAGGAAGTGGCGGAAGGAAGGAAGGAAGGAAGGAAGGAAGGAAGGAAGGAAGGAAGGAAGGAAGGAAGGAAGGAAGGAAGGAAGGAAGGAAGGAAGGAAGGAAGGAAGGAAGGAAGTGGCGGAAGGAAGTGGCGGAAGTGGCAGAAGTGGCGGAAGGAAGTGGCGGAAGGAAGTGGCGGAAAGAAGTGGCAGAAGGAAGGAAGGAAGGAAGGAAGGAAGTGGCGGAAGGAAGGAAGTGGCGGAAGGAAGGAAGGAAGTGGCGGAAGGAAGTGGCGGAAGGAAGGAAGTGGCGGAAGGAAGGAAGGAAGGAAGGAAGGAAGGAAGGAAGGAAGGAAGGAAGGAAGGAAGGAAGGAAGGAAGGAAGGAAGGAAGGAAGGAAGGAAGGAAGGAAGGAAGGAAGGAAAGAAGGAAGGAAGGAAGGAAGTGGCGGAAGGAAGGAAGTGGCGGAAGGAAGTGGCGGAAGGAAGTGGCGGAAGGAAGGAAGTGGCGGAAGGAAGGAAGGAAGGAAGGAAGGAAGGAAGGAAGGAAGGAAGGAAGGAAGGAAGGAAGTGGCGGAAGGAAGGAAGGAAGGAAGGAAGGAAGGAAGGAAGTGGCGGAAGGAAGGAAGTGGCGGAAGGAAGTGGCGGAAGGAAGGAAGGAAGGAAGGAAGGAAGGAAGGAAGGAAGGAAGGAAGGAAGGAAGGAAGGAAGGAAGGAAGGAAGGAAGGAAGGAAGGAAGGAAGGAAGGAAGGAAGGAAGGAAGGAAGGAAGGAAGGAGATTAACTGGGGTTTGGTTTTAATTAACAACAATTAAAATATATTGTTAATACCATTAAATTGTGTGTGTTATCAATTGTTACAACTCCCCTTATCAGCTCCTTTTTCTCAATCAATTTAGAAAACAAACACATAGAAAGGATTTGAATTTTCTCTCTGAAACAAATTCGCTTTCATTTCAAAATGCCTCTTTTCCCAGTTTCAGCAGCAGTAGAGCTCAGGGGTTAAGGAGCTGTCACAGCCTGAGTAACAATTTCCAGCCTTGGATTCCAAGTGGTTGCCTAGCAGTAAAAGACTCCTTCCACACCACTCCCAGTTGGAGGTGTTCCCTATTCCATATATATACTTAGCTATAGAGACCACATTTAGGAATATATACAAGATTTATTAATAGGAGCTCCCTGTCAAAATCAGAGTATTGAGTAGAACTGGAAAAAGCCAAATCCTTGCAAAAGCAGTGGAGCATCACACAGAGGCAGTGGCTCAGCACAGGAAATCAGTGTTGGATGCAGAGCAACAGATGCAAAAATCAACTACCACTAAGCACTTTTCTCAAGGAATTTTTCAGGATTATTCCTTCAGCTCAAGAGAAACACTGGGATGGTACTAAATCTATGTAATTCCTCATAAAACATCCTGAATATGCTTAGTTTTTTTAAGAATATATATATATATATATATATATATATATATATATATATATAAAATGACAGAAGAGACATTCATGTTCATTCAGTTTTCCCTCAGGCAGAATGAGGCCATTGACTCTCATCTGAGAATTCCTGTGTTAATTAACCCAAAGTTCAGCACAACTCCCCCAGTTATACCTGGCTTGTGTCTTTTCCCCATGAGCCTTTCAGCAGTGGTAACCAACACCACAGTGGCTTGGATGCCATTATTTCCCTTTTAAAAGCAGAAGTGATGAGCTGTGCAGGAGGAAACTTGTATTTATCCACAAGGCAGAGTCTCCTGATCCACCCCATGAGTTTCCAAATGCATCAACCACCCCTTAACCCCCTCCTCATGGGCAATCCATGGCTATTAATGATCTTCCCTTTCTGCTCCGTAGATCACAGGCAGAAGCCATCTGGCTTTTCCTCGGACCAGTGGAACAGGCTCTCCATAAACTCCAGGCTCCTTTTCCCTATTTAGGTCAGGAGTTAATATCCCCTATCACAAGCAAGGGGTCATGTCCTGCTGTTTAAAGTCAGCCCACTCCAAGAGGGCTGGCAGGATGAGCTGCCCCTCTCATCCAGGGAAAGCTGGGCTGAAAGGAGACCTGTGCCTGAGCACAGCAGAGGAAACAACACTACAATATGCTGCCAAATACTCACAGTGCATCTTGAGTGAGCTTTGCACAGAGGCCTTTTCTGGTCTAAAACACAAGAGATAAAGAAATAGTGCTAAATCCCCCCCTTCTTTTTTTTTTTTTTTGGCAGAAAATGCTACACTGTCCCAGTCTATTAGGCTTGGCTTGCTGAAAACTGAGAGGTCAGAAGGAGCTGCCCTAATCTGCAATAAGTCTGGCCCCACCATGCTGTCTGGGGAGATTCTCTCCCTGCAGGGTGAAGGAGTTCAAGTCCAACTTAGATAATGAGTAAAATGAGTTTCAGCATCTCGAGAACCCTAAAAATCCTCCTGCTCAGATCACATGGATTGACCTGGCCCTCTCTCCACGACTGCCAGGCCCCAGCAGCTTTGTGGAGCAGTGGTGCAGAGGTGATCAGAGGAGCTGTGTTTTTCTCCTTCCCACTCCACCACACTCTCACCCCTGCCAGGAGAATGGCACCCACCCCACATATCTCAGAATATCACCACCGTGGACAAACCACAGCTCCCAGCTGGATTTGTCCCTCTCTCCCTTTTCACTGCTACCTGCATTGAAGACAAAAGCTGGGCCATGACCTCTGCAGCTGGCACAGCCCTGCCAGCTGGGAAATCCTTCTGGACAGGAGTAATGCCCTGTCCTGAGACATGGGACAACATTTTTCCTCTCCCCAAACACCCACTGCCCCCTACAAGGAAGAGAGCTGTCCCCACCAGCACAAGGGAGGCAGGGGACAAGGATGAGCAGTCACTCCTCTAAACATACAAACTTCACCTTGCTGCCGACCAAAACCCCTGCCAGGGGGTTACACCAACCTCCTCCTTCCTCTGGCCCTGCTCCCTCGTGGCTCAGCAAAGCAAACAAGGCAAAGGGCTCTGTTGTTTCAGACCCCTGAGCAAAGAGAAGGGCGACAAAGCCGCCCATCCTCCCCGCCTCGCATGTGACGAGCCACAGAAGAGCAGCGGTGCTGCCAAGCCTGGGGACTAAAGGCCAAAGAGAGAGGAGATAGAGGAGCACAAGGGGCTGCTTGTGTGGGTTTTGTTTGGGGAGTTATTTGAAATTCAGCAGCGACTGGGCTTGGAGAACAGAGTCCACTCAGAGCCTCTCTCTTCCCATTCATCCCCGTCCCGGCAAAGGAGGGAGGGGGGATGCAGGCTGAGGAGCAGGGAAAACAACCAGGCTCCTCATGAGAATTCCTGCCTGGAAGAGGCAGCCTGTGCCCACAGGGAGGCATTGGAACCTCAACTTCGTTGGGGCAGGACAAAGCCCTGATGCCAACAGCAGCCTGGTGTCCAAGGAATCACTGTCTCCTTGCTTTTGGCAAAACTTTGCCACCATCTCCCTGAAGGTCAAGTAATTTTTTTGCCTTTGCCTTAGTTTCCCCAGGTGTGACATGAAAACAACACTGTCACATTGGGGTAATGAGGACATTCCTAAGCTAAAAGCTGAAACAGAGTAAAGTGATTTCAGCAGAGCAGAAAAAAACGGCAGAAGATAAAGACAGAGATTGGGTAAAAACAAATAACACGCTGTGAAAAAGACAATGTATCAATCTAGGACACAGTGAGGGGGAATATTGACAGGTTTCCAGATATTAGGAAGACACTATCTTTGATCATGTCTAAAATATTATATCCATTTTTGTGCTTGGCTTCAAGTAACATGAATTCACAGTGAGACAGGGTTGAAAAGAATGATCACTAAGATGACCAGACTTGCCACAAGATACTGGTGCACTTGGCTTTGCAAAAGGAAAATGAAGAGAAAATTAAAATGCTATAATTAAAACTCTGAGAAGGAAGCACCAGAGGAATTTAAAAAAACCCTTCAAATTAAAGGGCAGTGATGCTGTGAGAATAGACAGGCTTGATTTGGCAAAAAAACCAAAAAAACAAAAAAAAAACCTGCGTTGAGATTTTAGTCACCAAGAAAATTATTGTCCAGGACAGTCAATCCTGTATGATTAAGAAGGAAATCTCCCTGCTAATGTTGAGGTGGATTTCATTAGGAAAGCCTTTGGGAAGCGGCTTTCCAGTTCTGTCCTCTGTGTTTAATGCAGAAAGGTGGAAACTTCACCCCTCTGCAGCTCCCTCCTATAGAGCTGGACCCCACAGGGCTTTGCTTTGTTGTGGTTCTCCACCCCTGAGATGCTGCCTCTGTTTCCTCTCAGGTGTTTGGTGACTCATCAGCAACCAAGTGAAAGTTTTCTGCTCTAACCTTACATCAAAGTCTCCCATGGCTCAAGGACTCAGGTGACAGCCTGCAGTCTGACTGATGACCTTCTGCAGACAACAGAGACTCCTTCAATTTCTCTGCTCATTTTTAATTTAAGGTCCTCCACCTCTAATGCCTTATCCTCAAGGATACAGAGATTTTAGGAGTCCAGGGAAAATTCCAAGGAGCAGCAGCCTCCTGATAAGATATGGAATGATGTTTAAAGCTGGGACACTTCTAAACTACTCTGTCCAAACCCAGCAGACCTTCTCATTGAAGAATGATCCATTCTATGATTCTCCTCTTCCCTGTCTGAGCTTCCTCCTCCTCCTTTGAGCCACAATCTCCTGCTAAAACCTCTGGGGGGTGTTGAACACCACAGAAATGGGAACAGAAAACTCTTCCCCTCCTGCCTGACTTTCTTCTCCATGTCAAGCTGAACATTCTAAGAGAAATGAAAGAAACATCCTGAACCATCTCCTGCCCCTTTTAACGTGGCAGAAATCTTTGCAAATGGGCAAATCTGAACCAAATGATGAAATGATCACTGAGTACAATGGCCCCTGACCTTTTCCTGGTTTTATTATCCCATGAAGTCTCTCCCTCTCAATCCCACCCTCACATTCCTCCTGCAGTCATTACTTTCACCATCACAGGTGCCATGAGCATATTTGGAATCACAGAATCATTGAGGTTAGAAAAGATCATCAAGCCGAAGCATCAGCCCACTTATTTACAGCAGAGGCCCAAGGCTCTTCAGGACTTTTTTCCCCACAGGTATGATTCAGCCTCTATCCCATGTTTAAATCTCACCTCCAAGTCCAAAGCTGGTTCATTTAAGTTGTCTCATTTTGGGCAAATTTAAGTAAAAAAAAAAAAAAAAAATCAGGTTTTCAATCTTCACATGCACAATGAACCTAAATTACATGACTTTTTCAGCCAGGATGCTGATAAATGTGGCTCCAGTGCCAGAGAGACCTTCACTCCCTGTGAACTGCTGCTTTCAGTTTCTGAGATGCTGCTGTTCCAGAGACAGAGCTCCTTGGAGACCGAAAGAAAAGATGCAGAGGCAAATCCTTCACTCCCCATGGAGACTGTATTCAGTCCTTATTACTGTTTGGTAATCTCCTGCTCCTTTCTGACATATCTCTGCCCTCAGATTCTCATTCCAACACTCTCATAGTACTTCATAGTACCTAGCATTCAGTTCAATATTTCTCGAGTTCTGCGAATATGAAAGACAGATGATATTAAAAAACAAGTACAAGTAATACTTAAAATAAAACCTAGGTGTGATTTTTGAGTCACTAGAGAGCCTGATCATGGTCCATAGTCAAGACCGAAAAATAAACAAAACAAAACTAAGCAACCCAACACTTGACAATCTCCAGTTTTATAATTTCCTTTTTTTTTCTTTTGGCTTTGTTTCATTACTCAGTGAGCAAAGATGAGCCCACAGATCTCTCCACTCAAAGATGATTGTTCTATTGCCAGTTAAATGCAGCCTGGCTTTCAGGAAAGACCCTCAGGAGGAGCAGCAGTGTGAACCTGCTCATGGAATGAGGGGTCTTCCTTCACCCCTTGCATCCCAACCAAGTGGTGCCTGTCCCTCACCACTAGCAGGTATTTTGGTCCAAGTGTCCCTTGCCACCTTGTTCATATTCCAGGGTGTCCTTTGTTACCTTATTCTCATTGTAACAAAGGAAAGAAATTAAAATATATGTAATCAAACAAAAAAACAGCATCCAAAAAAGCCCCACAATTTAAAAAATTCCACTCATTAATATAAATGGAGGCTGAAAATATGGATATTTCACTGAAATCCTGAAGCAAATGACATCTTCTCAGGAGAACACTGTTGTGGACACGGGCACATGTGTTTTATTTATAGCTCAAGTTTTACTGCAGTCTCTCAATCAAGCATGGCCAGGGCTGTGTGTAGGCAAATGTGGCTCATTTCTCCCCAGCTCAGCTTTAAAGGGCAGTTAACAGCTTGTCTGGGGGGTTTGGTAAGGATTTTATGAGCACAACTTAATCACAGAGATAGAAAAATGTTGCCACAGGAATGCAGCTGCAAGAGAGGGAGGCAGATCCCCGCCTTGCTGCCCTCCCAGAGAATGGACTGTGATCTAGAGATGCTCCCATTCCCATCAGAGCCCTGACTGAGACTCAAATCTCCCTCTAAGTGCTCCATTCATCACCTCTTGGAAGTCTCTAAATCAAGGGAAGGCACCTCTCTGAAGCTTTACCCAACTCCTGCCACAGGTCACAGCATCCACGGAGTTGTTGAGGGCTGGACACAGCAGCCCTGGCTAAAGGAGTTCACAACAACTCCCAACAATCACAACAATTCCTGCTGCTGCCTTTCCTTGTCTGCCCCTCTCTGATGTCCACTGCTCTGCAAAGACACCACTGAACTTATTTAAGGTGTGATACAGGTGACAAGGTGTGGGTACAGAACACAAGTGCTGCAGGTAAAGATCAGGGGGTAAATTTAGGCTAATTCCTCTTGGTGTCACCCCCTTCCCTCTCTTCCCTCCTTGAAACTCCCTTAAAACTGTCTGAAGAGTTTCCTGGAATAAAAAAGTAGCAATTCTTCACTATGACCTCCTCTGAACATTATGTCCCTTGCTTAAATTTTGCTGTTGAATTTAAGGGGTGTGCCCACATCACATGGCCATGGCAGGAGCAAGACACCCACACCAGGTCACCTACTAACCCCTTGCACCTCGCCCTGACTCTGAGCTGTATTTTCCCCTGCAGACTGCAGCTCTGTCCTCCTGTCCTGCATTGTGGCAGGCTGGCAGAGATGGTGTTCCTTCCCAAACACCCAGGAATAGATCTGGGCCAGTTCCATTCCCTATAAACTTGCACTTTGCAGTCCCAGATGTCATCCCTGACGTGTTTAGATCCACCTCAGTCTATCTGCTGGCTTAAAGCAAAGGGGAGGGCAATCAGAATCTGCCTGACACAGCAAATCTAGGGAGGAGAAAAGGGGGAATCAATTTTTATAATATGTGTTTGGCACTACATAATAGATATAACTCTAAATATAAGCCATAAAGTTGGAGAGGATTATAAATTAAATCCATTCTGTCCCTTTCAACTAAAAAAGTGACCTTACCATAGAATTAAATGTGGTTTTTACCCAGTGATCTATGGAGCTGTAAAAGTGCATTGTGGCAGGGGGATGTTACAGCACAGAGAGGAGCCCCCAGACAGGCATCTCTACCCAGCTCAGCCCATGAGCTGCTGCTTGATTCAAAATGAGCACAGGGCAACAAAAGCTGAGGATTTCACCCCTCTCCCTGCCAGGAGGTGACTCATGTCCCTGGGAACAGTCCCTGGCCACAGTTTCCCCTGAACTGGGACCAGTCTTGGGATAGGAGAATGCTGCCCGAGAAGATGTTCTAAAACATTTCTAAAAATTAAACAGTCTGCCCAAAACCAGGGCAGTTTTTGGATCTGTGTCCTATCCCTGTTGAGTTTACCAAGCCCTAAATATGGTACAAGAGGGAGAGAGGATTAGAAAGTGCCCTGGAGTTCATCTAAATGCCCCAGTGGTGGTGAAAAAGGGGATGGAAAGTCCTTGATTGCTCATGTAGTGACTCCATCCCCCTGCTCCGATAATCATACAGGAGAATCTGAAATACAAAAGACTTGACATTGTAATCCAGCCCAGAGGACACAATTTAGGATGTTCCTGAATGCTTTTGAATGGCCAGAAATTATCAGGTTTTGTCTCACAAGCAAATATGGTTTCAAAGCCACTGCTGGGTTACAGGTTGGTATTTGTGGATAAAAGCTCTCTGAGCCTGTGGGAGACTCAGTGCCCCCTGAACATCACATAGGACTGAAGGCTGTTCCACTTCCAATCAGTACAGCAGTGAGGAAAATCACTTCCCCCATGAAACAGATGCTCAGGGAAGTCAGTGGTGTGTTACCTCATTACTGCTGAGAAGTGGTGCAAAGGAGGAGCCAAGAGCCTGCCCAGACACTGAAAGTCACTGAAACTTGGACAAAAAAAAGTGCTGCCAAGCCTGGCTGTCTCTTCCTTTGTGCACTGGACTGGTGTTGCCCTGCAAGCCAAGAGCATTCATCAAAGAATTAGATTAGGTTTAGTTTGGATATTAGGATTTTTGTTTTTCATGGTAAAGGCTGTAAAATATTGAAATGGACTTCACTGGCAAGTGGTGGGGTCATCATCCCGTGGAGCGCTCAGAAATGTGTAGACATGGAAGATGGTGAATGTGGTGATGGTGGTGCTGTTGACATGGATGATTGGGAATTTGGTGGTGGTGATGCTGGGCTGATATTTGGGCTGGATGATCTTGAAGGTCTTTTTGAATTTTAACAATTCTGTGATTCTATGAAACAGCAAGATTGGATTCAGTAAAGCAGCCCAGATGGTCAAGGTTATGTTGGAGACTCATCTGAGCTGCCACACTCCACTGTGCTGGACTGCCATGCCAGTGGCTTCTTGCTCATTTTAGCCTATCTTTTTCTCCTGGCCACTCATTATTTATCAGCATTATTTCACTCAGCAATGGCATTTTTGTCTGCAACTGAACTGTTGGTCTGCTCAGGGACAGAGCCCAGTCTCAGGAACCATCTGATGAACTGTCCCAGGAGCTGGACTTGGTGATCCTTGTGGGTCCCTTTCAACTCAGGATACTCCATGATTCTGTGTGGAATCCATCTCCACCATGGATTTTCTACCCAGGAAATACCAAGAACTACCCAGGGGATGGCACGGGGCAGGGATTATTGCTAATAAACCTTAGGATCAGAAATAAATCACATATGTGGAAACAGGGAGTTTTGTTCTGTGGCAGCAAGCTGCACCAGGTCACAGAGTCAAAGAACAAGCCCTGGCATGTATCGTTAATTAACATTTGATGTGATATTTCATTGATTGAAGATCTGCAAGGGTTCATACCCCAGCACACATGAGAGATGCTGGAAGAGCAAAGTACTTGCAAGGATTAACCAGAAAGGAAAGAAACTCTGACAAACTCTGAAACCACCTCCACTCCTGAATTAAGAAGGAAAGATGTCTCAAAAAATCTGATTTTATGGAGCACAGCCATGCTGACCTCAGTCAGACCCTCTACCAGCCCCCATGGTGCCAAGAACAGCATCGTATTTACTCAGGTCTCCTTGCCATCCTCTCACCTTGAATATTTACGAATGATAGAGATTTTATTCTTAAAGGGGAAGAACAGTTACTACAGCTAATAGCTCACCACAGATTTATGAGATAAAAGGAAACAGCCATTAATCAGCAGATAGTGCCCTCCACCTCCCAAATCTGCCTGTCGCACCAATGCAAAAATGACAGGCTTTGTGCTGTTGCACATTTCAAAGCTATTTATGGTTAATATTTGGCAAAATTCAAATACTGCAGACATCCAGGACCTGCTGTGGATCAAGTCTAGACCATCCAGAGGACAAAACTCACCAGCAGGGGTCCTGATGTCCAAATAAATAAATAAACTTTCCTGAAGGAAAGGGTGCAAAAAACCAGTTCAGAGATAGTAACAGCTCTCCAGAAACTTCACAGAGGAAAAGGGCTGAGCTGGAGATGAAGCACAATCCCAAGATCTCAGATGTTGACCTTAGCTCTGCAAGAGGTTCCCTTTCCACCTAATTCAAGCCACAGACCAAGCAGCTGCCTCTGTGCTCCAGAGCTCGGCATTGGCCATGCTCATATTCAGTGTTGTCCAACAAACAGTGATCAAGTGTTGTAAATCCAAAAAGGCTCATCAGGAAAAGTGCAGAGGCACAAGATAATGTTGGTCAATAATTTGGGAAGAAATAAAGCATAATAACTTTAAATGATTCAGTCCTTTGATGAGCCAGGGAACAGCCAATCAAGGCACCAGAAAAACTGAGAAAATCAGGGTTCAAGAAGAGCTCCAGCTGCCAGTGATTGATGAGGGTGACTGGACAGAATAATTACACAACTGAGGGCACCTTCCAGACTGGGAGCCAATCTGCAGGGCTTAAACCCTCTTTGAAATGCTCCTTCTCTGACTGTCAAGGAGCTGCAGCCACCAGAGCAACACCTCCAGGGCAGGACAGGCCCCTGAGTGGAAGGGTTGGCTGGGCAGCACCATTAATCCCCCACTCCAGTTGTGACCCCTGCTCTGGGGTGATTGATTTCCTTCCCCCCAGCTCCAACTACCTTCCACAGGGAGATTATTACACTGCCTGCTCTGTAATCAGCAGCAACTTCAAAAGGGCTCAGCGCTAAAGGAAAACCCCTGAGGGACCGTGAAAAGTGGGAAACAAACACAGCATTTGGGTTGTAATTTGAGGTGGGAAGCTGGGGTTTTAATAACCACCTCTCCATGGCCTGCTGGGTACCTTGAGGCTCATAAATTGCATTCATGAGAGCAGGAGGTTGCAGGGAGGGTTTTGAGCCCACGTGGAAGGCGTCGTGCCTGGAGTGGCGCATCTGCAGCGCTCGCGGCCGTCGCGTTGAGCGCCAGCGCTGTCAGAGCAGAGCACTGCTGACCCAGCTCCAGGATTGGGAAGAGCCATGTCCTATTTACATCCAACCACTCTTCTGGGCAAGGGAAAGGACTTGAGAAAAGTCAGTGCTTTGTTTGTCCCACATTCGCCTCGCCAGGGAAATGGAGATAATTGTGGTGAGATCTTCTACAAACACACTTAAGGCCTGCCCAAGGCAGGGAAGAGAAAGGGACTTCAGTTCTCTCAGCCTTTTAAAATGAGCTCCAATCCAACAAAGATACAAAGAGCTGTTAGGGATCACAGCTGGCTTTACCTGCCATCTTCCCCACCCCAAGCAGTTTGTCCCATACTGTACCTGATGCAAAAATATGAGTATTTTGTGATATGGGTGTAAAAGACTGTAAGCATCACATTTTAGGGCAGGATGAGTGCACATTTCTGACCAAAGATGCCGTGGCATTGTCTCTGGTCACAGCCCAGCCAAAAAATCAGTGCAAGACTCCAGAGAAATGCAGGGGTATGGAGTTGTCAAGAAGGGCCTTGTCTAGAAAACTGAGATCGAGTCAACAGGACATCAAACCAGGCCTTTGTCCCAACACAGGGAAAGACAGTCTCTACTTTTTGAGGGGTTGTAAGCCTGTCTCACACCATTACAAAAGGTTTTTCTTTCACTCAAAACCTCAGATTTCAGACCCCAGACCTCAATCCCAATCAGATTTCCTCCCTTTTGAGGAGGACAGCACAAAGGGTGCTGCCACACAGCCCCACACTGGAGTTTGTCCTGAAAAACAGCCTTCAGTTCTTCCCCCAGCACAACTTGGAATACCCTGCAGGCCTCCTGCTCACCAGGAGGCAGCTCCTGGGGGCTTCTGTGTCCACTGAGGGCATCAAAATCTGCAGTACTTGTGCTCCATCTTCACAAATTCACATACAGGAATCACAGATGCTCGAAGGTGGAAGGGGCCTCTGGAATTCCCCTCCTGCAAGCTGCTTCACCATCTTCCTTGATCTTGGTAGAGGATATCCAGACTGAGGATTCCCCATCTGGAGAATGTCACTTCCAGTGGCATTTCCGTGCCTGCAGGCACTTCCCACAGTTTCTTCTCCCTGAGGGATGCCTTGGGTACATCCACAATCATGTCAGCTCTCACAGCAAAGGATGCCCTCCTGGTATTTCCACTCATCCCACTTAACTGGATCCCCCAGCCAACTGGCATTTTTCTGGGATCTCTCCCAGCTTCCCCCCTGCCCTCCCAGCTCTGCTGCTCTTCTGCCTGTCACCATCTCTCCTGCTGGTTGTAGCATCATCTCCATCTGGAGACTCTGAAAGTCCTGACAGCATTGCTATCCCTGGTAACATATCTGAAAACCCCAAGCTGGCAGGAGCCAGCGAGTGACACAGGACAGGAAATATTTAACATTGTTCATGTAATTTTTTTAAAGCATTCAGAATATGCAGTGAACATTATTTCACTGTCTGGTGAATTAATGGTTATTCCTTCACTTGCCCTCATGGCTGACCTGGAGGTGCTAAAATGAGTGACTGGGAGGGCAGTGCTGTGTCCAGTGATAGGATCTGATGGAAAAGCTAGGGGCTGTGTCAGGACAGGTTTAGATTGGTACAGGGAAAAGGTTTTTCATCAAGAGAGTGGTCAGGAACCAGAATAGGTTCCTCAGAGAAGTGGTCACAGCATGGAGACTGCCAGAGTTCCAGTTTGGATAACACTCTCAGGAACGTGGGGGATTCTTGGTGCTGTTCTGTGCAGGTCTAGGAGCTCGATGGTCCTTGTGCTTTCCTTCCATCACAAGGCATTCTGTGATTCTGCTGAGATGTGGGCAGCTCAGACACCCTCAGGCCTACTCAGGGTTTGTATTCCCACAGGTGGACATAATTCACATGCTCCTTATCACAGTTTGTGCCCCTCCTTTGGGCTGCACTCACAGAGCGGACCAAGCACAGGAATGTCTTTTGTCACGGACTCTCCTTAAACCAAAACCCACCCCTGGAGCCATCAGAATTTCCCTAGAAAGATGCCGTGCCTTGGGGAACACTTGCAAGGCAGTGTCTGAGGAACTGAGAAGCCACAGAACTGCCAAGCTCCATCCCCAGTGTCAGTGCCAAGACAGCTCAGCCCTGCTCAGGGGGGAGGTTCATTGACATTTAAACATTTAACATCACCCACGACCTGGGAGGCAGCAGCTGTACAGGCTGCTAGGTTACAGAGAATTTTCCTCTCCTCCCATCCCTGATTTCTGCCATAAAAATCAGAGGCTGTGCTGTAATTTTACCTTCACAGACAGATATTCCTGGAGCACATACAAATTCCCTCACCATCAGCTGCACATGGTGAGATTGCACTAAGCTCCAGAAAGCAAGGTGCTCACCCTTGCCCCTTTCCTTGCATGCAGGAAGGTGTGGAGCATTTTGTTAGCAATTAACCCTTGTTTCAGCTCAATAGAGCTGATCAGATTGTGGAACAACATCTGAGAAGTGGAGATTAGCAGGCCAAGCTCTTTAGTACTTAAGGCACCAATGCAGCTACTCAAAATCAGATTTCCCTTTCTTCCCTAGCAGTTGATTAAAGCCTTTTCAAGCAATTCTTTCCAACCTGCAGATGTTTAGGTCAGGTGATAGAGAATTTTTATTTTTTTTCTGTCCGGGAAATGGCAGCAGCATGGACCTCAAGTCTCTCAGGACAAAAATCAGGCCCAGAAAACAGAGCTAAGTGTGTGTCTGTCTGTACACAGGCACTAAAGCAGAGCTTTGGTAGGCCTGACCACAGTGCAAACATGCAAAGGCTTTGGCTCCAGAAGGGAGAATACACTCTTAGAGTAGGAGCTGAATCCAGAAATAGCCTGTGAGAGGATCAATTTCTGCTGCATACTGATTTATTCAGACCTTTCATGGTGGCAAAGCCCTCTATAACAAAATATCTGATTACAGGACTATGACCATAAATTCCCCACGCCCTGGAGCAATGGCCAATGAATAACTGACTTGTTAAGGGAAGGGCCCTGCACAATGAATAAATCTACCAACAGAGCTTTCGATACAAAAGACCCCATTGGGACAGATTTCCTTGTGAAGGTGTATTGACTTTCATTTGCAGGAACCAGCAGATATTTGTTTGGAGGAGATCTCCATTGTTACATTGCTGCTCAACAACATCCAGCATAAAGCCTGACTCCTACCCCGGGCTTGATTGATTGGAGTATCCAAGTGGGCTGGACTATACAAAGGAGCATTTTGCAGTGTTCCACGAGGTACTCCTGGAAAAGGAGGTGTTTAATCCAGAGGAAATCCAAGGCAGGTGTGGGAGAATTGCCTGCTTCAGTTATAGAAGGACCTCAAGAAATTAAGGACTGAGAAAGGACAAGAAAAGACGGCTCTGGAGGAATGTTTGAGGGTGGAAACATGCTCACAGTCAAGGCACAAGAAGAATAAATCATCCCTGGTGCTCAGCTGGTGCCCTTCACCTCAGGATCCCAGAGGAAATGTGGTTTGACCACATCCAGCTGGACACACAGCTGGCACAGAGCCACACGGGGAAGGAGGAAGCCAGGCTTCCCCATTTCACAAATGAGAAAACACCAACCTGCAGAAAGACCAAAGTCTTAATTAAGTGTGCCCTGACCCCTGCCCCGAGCCACGTGGTTTGGCAGGGGCTGAGATCAGCCCCGTGAGGGTGTCCTTGGCCCACAGGAGAACTGCACTACAGCAGCTTTTAAAATCAGCCACAGGGGTTTGGTGTTGGGTAACCCAAACTTCAGCAGCTTGTGGAGCTGTTGGCTTGCAGGATCATCCCCAGGGAGACAGGAGCACAGATGGGACAGAGACAAAGCCTTTCAGCTCCAAATCTATTCTAGCAGGATATCATGATGACCCCTATCCCAAAAACATTGAGACAGAGAGCCATGCTAATTCTCAATGAATATGGAATAGGGCATGTCTGCCAGGAATGGGATATTCCTAATAGCTGACAGAGGGGAGGAAGAAAAGAGCCATTTTGCAAACAGCAAGGACTTTGTTATAGGCCAGCTGAGCTAAAAAAAATGAGAGAACATCTCCATCTAGCAAAGCCAGCCTGGAAAGAGGCAGCTGACAAGGTGAGCCTGCAGGTGGGAGTGCTGAAATCACAGCAGGAGGTATCACAAGACCTGCCTCTGACCAAAACTCAGTGCTCAGAAAAAGAGCTGGCAACAATAAACACCAGTACCTGCACGAAATGGTGCCCCCAAACACATGCAGGATTCCCCTGTCCTGCTCCCAGGCCACATCAAGCCAGCAAACAGCAGCTCTACCTGGAGCAGATCACCAACCTAAAACCACAATGGTACTTGAAACACTGACAGGAGGAATTTATATGTTTTATATACCTTGTTTCATGCACTCACTTCAGCCAACATACAGTGCACCACATGAGGTGACACCCATCTGTTCCAGTTTTTACTCCTCCCCAAAAATATCTATATTTCCTTACTAGGTCTCTGTCCTTTCTTCCTCCAGGTGCTGTTTGCTCTCCCTGATCCTCCCTGTCCCAGGGATAAGGCAGAGTTTGCCACTTCAACAGCTCATCTGTCATCACTGGTCACTCCTTAATCAATCTTTTATGGAGGGATATTTCAGAAGAAAATGCAGAGGGAGTAGGAGAAGGAGAGTAAGAAACCATCTGCAGTTTAATTTTGATAACATTGGCAGGGAGTGATTTGCTCCATCAAATTAAAATCAGCAAATCTCTCATTTTCTCTGACAGAGGTAACCAATTAAAATTTTCATAAAGGGGGCAGTGATGTGTGTCTGCCAGACAGAGTCACCAATCTAGCAGCCCTCTGATTTAAAATATTATCTTTCTTTTCCCTTTTTTTTTTTGTCCTCTTCCCTCAGAGCTTCCTGGAGCAACATGACAGATTATCTCAACATAATCAGACTAATACAAAACCCTCGCTCCAAGAGGCACCGCGAGGAAATTCTGAACTCGAGATGTGACGACAAATGGATGTTCTGAAGGGACTTAATTTACTGCTCATTTTCCTCTTTTTTTCTTTTTTTTTATTTTATTGTCGTGTTTTGTAGCCTCAGCACGCTGCAAACCGCATTAGAGAGCCAGATATCACACGGAGTGCATGGAAGGGAAAGGGAATTACACTCCCCCTGTGGGCTGCCCTTCCAGATTGCTCTCCCAGAGAGAAGTTTGGCTTCCAGTTGATGGTTTCTTAGGTCTGAATAAAATACCCCCAGTAATGGGCCAGGGATGGAGTGGAAGAATTGTGTTTTTGGCGGCAAGAGCATTAAGGAAGGGCACAGGGCAGGTCAGATACCCAACACTGGGATGCTGGAGATTGGGATGACATCTGTGGTGGGCCTTACTTGGGGAAATGAGGGCTACAGCTCCCTGCCATGGTGGTTTGGGATTTAGAGGGCTGGTCTCCTGTGGGCTTGGCATCTGATGGGGCCATGCATAAATCATAAAAATCACAGAATGGTTTGGACTGGAAGACACCTTAAAGATCTCATTCCACCCCCGTAACATGGGCAGGGACACCTTCCACTGTCCCAGGTTGCTCCAAGCCCCATCCAACCTGACCTTGGACATTTCCAGGGATGGGGCAGCCACAGCTTCTCTGGACAACCTGTGCCAGTGCCTCAAATCATTCACAATAAAGAATTTCTTCCTAATATTTAGTCTGAAGGAAAGCAGTACATTTCAAGTCAAAAGGAGCCCCTGCCTCTCCAGCACAGATGGGACATTCAAATGCTGTTTTTCGTGGCAGAGATGTGGTTCAAGGCAACTGAGAGGACAAGAAGGAGACCCCTGTCCCTGCCTTGGCTGAGGGAACTGTGCACCAGTCCTTTTCTTCCTGTGCTTCAGAGCCCCAGATCCCGACCCAAATTTACGGATGGACATCAACCCCCATCAACATTTAACTCTTAGTCAAGTTTTCCCAAACACAAGCATCGCCCTCCTGCCCTTTTTTATCCCAGCAAACTCCAGGCAAGCAGAGAACCTAGGGAATTTGGGGAAGGAGCCATGAGAAGAACTCAGGAGCATCCTGTGAATGGTGAACACTGGGATGTGATGGGGACCCCTGGGCTTTGTCTGCAGCCACATTTTAGCTACTCCAATCCTTGCTGTGACAATGAGCAGGACTCTCCTGCAAACCTCCAGCCAGGTTCCAGCTCCCTTCCCTTTGAAGGCTCGCCTGGGGATGTGAATTTTCTCCAAGGGGAGGAGGCGAGCTGGTTCCAGAGACAGCCTGTCATCCATCTTGAGGAAAATACTCCTCTCTCTTTGCACCTCTCCTAGAAAGGTGGAGACCAGCATTCCACAAGCCTGGGATCAGGCCCGGAGAAAAGCTTTGAGTCACTTGTTTACCAGCACAGGTTTTCCTGGAGCTAATTAATGAGCCAAGCTGATACCCTGCAACAGGTATCGATGACAGAGGATTTCCTGCCTGCTACACTTGAGCAACGGGAGGGGATGAGGCTGGATCTGTGAGCACAAGGCTTCCCCTTCTCCCTTTCCCCCAAAAAACTGGGAAAGAAAAGCCACCTGCAGCCACGCAGGCACTGCGGGAAGCTCCTCTGCCATCTCCCCCTCGAGCATGGGGCACCATCCCTGCTGGACGATACCACGGGTGGATTCCCGGGAGCAAAGTGCTCGGGTATCCCTTTCTCCCACTTGCAGGGAGTGAGGGGTGGTGTGGAGACCTCCAGCAAGCCTTTGGAGCTGGGAGCTGCCTCCGAGCCCCCCCCAGTTCTGGGCACGGGAGTAACAGAGCTGCACTCAGCAGCGCTTCCACTCCCGTGGAGAGCCGGTGGAAGCCTCTACTTCCACAAGGATACTGAAATTGGAGAGAAAAGGAAGAGAGGGGAGATAAAACGTGCGGGAGAGCATGGTGAAAAAAAAAAAACATGGGAAGGGGGGAGCAAAAACTCAGCGGGGAGGCGATGCTGGAGAGTGGGAAATAAACCCCATGAGTTTGGCGTTTCGGGTGCGGGGTGGAAGCCAGCGCTTCTTGCGAGCCCCGGCTATTCAGGTGGGCTGGGGTGGTTTTTTTTTGGCTTTTTTTTTTTTTTTTTCTTTTTCTTTTTTTTTTTTTTTTTGGCGGAGGGGGACAGCGGAGAGCATCGCTCCGCGGGCTGTGCCGAGCATCCGAGCGCTCCGGGGGTGGCGAGCGGCGATAGCCGGGCGGCGAGCGCCACCTCCCCGCCGCTCACCGCAAGCCCCGGCCGCCCCCGGCAGCCCCCCCGCTGCCGCCCTGGGGATGGGGGAGGCTGAGGGGGAACCCTGGCATTAGATGGACATGCCCGACGCCTCTTCCCAACCTCTCCCTGCGCGGGGTTGAAGCGGGATGGTCCCGGTGCTGTGAGAAGGATGGAGTGGGGATGTGTGTGTTGAGAGGGTTTCGCTAAGTTTGGGGTGGTTGTAAAAGGGGTTTGTGGGGTGCTGTAAGGCACGGAAGGGTTGTGGGGGTTTCCCATAACATCTCTGGGTGCCTGCAGGGCACAGGGCGATGCAGATCTCGCTGGGGTGGCAGAGGATGGGATGTGGGGTGCTCCCCCTCCGGTGGTGGTTGCCTTTGGCTGTTCCTTTGGGTGTGATTGGGGTTCAGGATGTCCTCCCGACTCCCCCCCCCCCCACACACACGCAGTTCCCATCCCGGACATGGGGTCTGGCACACGGTTCCTGCCTCGTTTTCCCTCACATAAGGAGAAGGGGCTACAGTCATTAATAGAAATCCGCTTTGCAGCCAGTCCTTCCCTGAGCATTTCCACCTTCACTGGTCAATTCTGGGGGCTCCAAGCCCCTCTCCCTGCACCCAGTTCTCTGCAACACCATCCCAAGCGCTATGAAAAGGGCCGGGAGCCCTGCTCCTGCCCTTGTTGCACCTTGTTCCTGACCAGTTCCTTTCTAGTCTTCGCTTTCGTCCTCCACAGCAGGAGCGATGCTGCACCCTGACCCCTCTGCAACACCCAGAGCAGGGTATGGAGGTCCCCTGGGCTTTCCAAACCCCAGCAGCCCTGTGCCCCTCCGAGCCCCATCAGGCAGGGTGTCCTGTCTGCTCAGCCCTCTCCTTTGTCCCCTGACTGGCTCAGACCCGTGGCCACCCCGTCCCCTGGCAGTGCGGCTTGGCTGAGCTGGTGCAATTCCTCAGCACCCTCCAAAGGTAAAAACCTCCCCAGCTCTGCCCTGCCACCCCCTTCCTCTTCCTCAGCGAGGTCTTGGGCACAGGAAGGACTGTGGGACCCAGGTTAATGAGCCATTAATTAATTAGGGAGCCACTTAATATGCATGGGGAGTTGTTTGTTTCCTTTAGCAGCCCGGACTTTGGATGAGATCCCAGCCCTGCGAAGCCTCCAGCCTCGTCTCCCAGCTGATAATAGATAATACAGATATTTCAGCACCAGCCAAAGCAGAGTCATCATCATTAATACAGAGCCCTCCCCGCTACGCCACGGAGGTCACCAGGCAACTCCTCGGAGTGCCGGGGGGCTCAGCCCTCCTGGCTTTCCTCAGGCACTGCCTGGCCAGGTGAGAGGAAACCAATAGGTGATCAACAGGTATCGGGGCTGGGGAGCTGCCCCCTGCACCCCGAGCACCCCTGGCTCCCTCCCAGGGCGGCTTTCGAGGCGCTGCGATTTTCGCTCTGCCGCGCACGCAGGTTTGGGCATCTGTCAAAGTAGCTCCGCTCTTCCTCAGCCCCCTTCCTCCCCTCCTCCTCTTCCTCCTCCCTCAGCCATCAGCTGTCAGCTGGCCCTGGCAACTCGGCAGACCCAGTGCTGGAGCTGGGTTGAGCCTGAGCCTCGGAAAGCCCCAGCTCCGAAGGGATGGAGCGATCAGGGATGGCAGGGGGGTGTCTTTGTGCCCTCCATCCCTTTGACCTTGCCTTGATGCTCCCCTCCCTCCCCGCTCTTCTCTGTGCCGCTGATTCACAGGGGTTGTTTGCTTGGCCAGGGCAGGATCAGGGACTCGACTGTGAGTCACAGCCTAAGGTACCTGGCAGAGTTCATCTGCAACCCGTGCCTTCGATTCGGGAACCGGTGCCTGCTTCTCAGCCAGGACTGAGAAGTCCCTTTGAAATCTCTACCTGATCCCCCTCGATCCCTCTTTTCCCCTTTTCCTCGCAGCCTTGGCAGAGCCATGGCTGAAACACCTCTCCGTAAAAGTCTGAAGATGCATCAACAGCCACCCTCCATCAGCGAATGTCAGGCCGTGAAAGGCAAGGGGGCGGTGGGGGAAGAGGGAGAGACAAATTTTGCGGTTCATTCCCACACAGGGTGATTCAGAACAAGATGCTTTGTAATTACGCATCCCTGATGGAGACTCCTTCTCTCTCTCCACCCGCTCCCCCCTCCCCAGAGAAAGGCTAAGCCGTGCCTGGGTGCCAGCATACCCCAGGAGCGTAGCGCCGGGAGCAGCGTGTGTGTGTCTGTGTGTCTGTGCCACACTCGGAGCTCTACGAAGGCTAAAGGTTAATTTTCACCCCCGGTGTGAAGCGGAGGGCTGAGAAATGGCATTTGGGGGGGCACATGAGGAGCTCATCCCCTCCCCAGCCGGAGCCTCCAGCCCTGGGTAGGTGCCACACAAGCAGCGAAGCAAGAAGGGACCCCCCCACCCCGAGAGCTCCTATGAGGGCAGATTCATGCCCGGGGCAGGCAGCTGCCCGTCCTTCCGGGACTTTGTTTGCCAGCATTGCGGGCTGAGGAGTCCCGGACCCCAGGGCTGCCCGCGAAGGCACCGCGGCTTCGCGGCACTTTGCAGTTCATCCCCGGCTGGCTCTGCAGCTCTCCTGTCGCGATCCCTCGCTCCTCTTCCCTCGCCTGGCTGCCTTCTCCCCCCACAAATAACTCAGTCCCCTGCTCCCTTCCCCGGGACACGTCTGCATTTCCCCCTCCGCATCCTGCAGACATTCAATATTTTCCACCAGTGCTTGATGTTTGCCCACAGGACCTGCATGCACAAAAGTTAAAACTTCCCGTGTCAGGGTATGATTACGCTCTATCAGTCCAAATTGCGGAGTGGAAGGGACGAAAACATCCTCCGGGTGCTGTTTCTAGGGGCAAAAGGAGAGGAGTGTGTGCCCACCGCTGCCCCCATCGCCGTCTCCCCTGGGGATGGACACAGAACCCCCTGCGCTCCAGGCAAAGCGCAGCCCGAGAAGTCGCGTTCCCCCTCTCCCTCCCCTCCGTGGAAGAAGGAAGGGTGGCCGGGAGCCCCTTACCTTGCCGAGCTCCCCAGGTTTTATATCCTCCTTCTTCCCTTCGTCAAATTCCAAATGGAAACCAGCAACATATCCAGGGGTAACCAGCCCAACATCGGGCAGTGCGTGAAGTCCAAAAGGATGGCAGAGCTCTCTCTCCCCCTCCGCTTCCTCCACTCTTGCCTCTACATATATATATACATACACATTTATATATATATATATATATGTATATATTAAATGGAAAAGGGGAAAAAATCCTAAAAGAAATGGGGGTGGGGAGGGAGAGGAAGGGAGAACCTTTGGTGTCTCTGCAGACAGGCAGGTAGAAGAGAAAAGCTAAAAATAATTAAGCCGTTTTTTGAGGAATCCTTAGGAGAGGGGAAAAACGCAGTTAAAAGCCAGTAAATCATTAGATCCAAGCAGACAATCAAGTCTTCTCCTTTGGAAAAAAAAAATATACAGCAGGGTTCAGAGTAGCTTTCCCAGAAGCGAGGAGCAAGAATGGTCTTCTTCAGGAAGATATGTTTGTTTAAAATCCACTCGTCTGCTTTTCCTTCTTTCTCTCTCTTCTCCCCCCACACTTTTTTAAAAAATTTATTTATTTATTTTTTTAATTCTGCTTCTGAATCTCTCTCTCTGAAACTAGATCCAGTCTTTGTAGCCAGGGGCTGCATTAAGGATTACATCAGGCTTTTATAAGCTTTCCAGATCACACATTAGAGTGAGAGAGAGAGAGAGAGAGGGAGGGAGGGAGGGATAGGAGGGAGGGATGAAATGCACACACACATACACACGCACACGCACGGATCGGAGCTTTGTAAAACAGGCAGCTATAGGCGAGGACCCGAACTGACACGGTATCGCATCGGGCATGCTCCGCTAGCCTCCAGCAGGAGAGGATGGATGGATGGATGGATGGATGGATGGATGGATGGATGGATGGATGGATGGATGGATGGATGGATGGAACGGAGGAGCCAGCGACAGCCGGAGCGCGCTGGCGGCTCAGCAGCGCAGCCTCCTCGGGACAGCTTATCCCTAAGCGGGGAGCCAGGAGGTGAAGAGGGAGCCGGGATGGTGGTGGTGAGGATGGCGAGGCTTCTGCTTCCCCAACCCCCTCTCCCCGCCCCGCTCCCCCAAAAACCTGCGGAGGCTCAGCACGGAGAGGTGCCGCTCGCCCGCAGAGGGATGCGCAGAGACGCTGGTGCCGCTGCCTGGGTACCGGCAGGGAGAGGGGGCTGCTGGGGCTCTCTCATCGCGCCCCCCGGAGCCTCCGCCGGAGCTGGCAGCCTGGGAGGGGGAACGGAACACTGGACAGGGCGGCGGGGACCAGCGGGGCAGTGGCTCCCCAGCCCTTCAGCTGCGGGGAGGGAGGGCGGGGATGGGGGGACGTCCCCCAGCACCCCGGCTCGGCCGTGCTTTTGCACCAGGGCGCACGGTTTGCCCAGGCAGAAGACGGCGACAGCCATTAACCCTTCCCTAATTATTTAATTTTTACCTCTTTCCTAGCATCCCCCTCAACTCCTTGCTCCATTAATCCAAAATTTGGGCGGGAGTTGAGGGTCTCTCATTCAGGCAACACCCCAGGGTAGCAGGAGTCTGGGGAGGGGGGAAGGGAAAGTTTGAGCAGATGGAGGAGGAGGAAATGGGCTGGGGTGAAAGGTACGTGCTACATCCCGGCAGATTTGGGGTAAAGGTGCTGCCTCCAGGTTTGCATCCTGAGGAAGGTCCTCCGGCCACGAGAAGCCTGCCGAGCAGAGAAGCGGGAGTGGGAAGGGGATGGAAGGGAGAGGGACAAGGCTGGAGGTGTGTGGAGAGCTGGGGGACTTCAGCATCCCGTCAGACTTCGGGACCTGCCCCTTGTTTTTAACCCTTGCTACTCCAAAAGGGGAAAGCCGACCCTCTTTCCCTGACAAAATCATCTCCCTCCCTGCCCAGGGCTACTGCTCCCCCAGGGAAAGGGGCACAGACCTGCCCAAGGGGCGGAGGTAAAGATCCCATCTGCCACCACCCTCTGTCCCTCTTCCTCAGGGAGGGAGAGGACCACCCCATCTCTCCCCCGAGGGGCTCTCCAGGGCATCTCCACCCCCTCCCCTTGGCCTTCTTCCTCTTTCCTCCCTTCCCTTCACATCATCCAGCACTTCAGCCCCTATTTCCACAGCTTCAAACCTTTTGCATCCCTAAAAACTCCTGGGAGAAGGAGAAAAGAAAGAAAAATCTTCGTTTAGATGAGCTGAGCTGCAAACCCTGGCTGTGGAGGAACGCAGCAAAGCAGCCTCTCATCCCCAGCCAGCACTGCAGCATCGCTGGCCAAAGGCATCTGTGACATCTCCAGTTAAGCGGGGACTGGAGCAAAGGGGCAGCTGGGGCCTGAAATGCAGGGTTTCAGCCGACAGGCGGCTATGCTGGATTAGCACAGTGCATGCTCCGAATGGAAATCTCTCCCTTTCCCTCGCCAGCATTTTGGGAGTTTGTTTTCCATCAGGAAGGCTTCCCTGCTCCTCTGAGTCGATCAGGGATTTCTTCCTTCTTTCTGCAGCTCCTCTCTCTCCAACCCTCACAGGTGTCAGCAGGAGAGGGGAAAGATTTGGAGGGAGCCAGGGAGTGCATGGCAAAAGGAGCCCAAGCCTAAAACTCACCCTAAACCAAACCCTAACACTAACTCGACCATAATTCTAACCCTAACCCTTATCCTAACCCCAACCCTAAGGCTAACCCTAACCCCAACCCTAATCCTAACTCCAATCCTAACCCTAAACCTAAACCTAACCCCAACACTAATCCTAACCCCAACCCTAATCCTAAACCTAACCCCTACCTTAAACCTAACCCTAACCCTAATCCTAACTCCAACTCTAATCCTAACCTTTATCCTAACCCTAACCTCAACCCTAATCCTAAACCTAACCCCTACCTTAAACCTAACCCTAACCCTAATCCTAACTCCAACTCTAATCCTAACCTTTATCCTAACCCTAGCCCCAACCCTGATCTTAGCCCTTACCCTTATCCTAACCCTAATCCTAGCACCAACTCTAATCCTAACCTTTATCCTAACCCTAATCCTAACCCTAACTCTTATCCTAACCCCAACCCTTACCCTAATCCTTACTCTAATCCTAGCCCTAACTCTGTCCCTGCCCCTCTGAGCCCCGTGGGGCAGCTCTGCTTTTCTTTTGGGATGCTGGGGAAGAGGAGTGCACTCACCTTCCCTGTCCTGTGTTTGGGGAGGTCAGGAAGAGCAAGGTGCAGTTTGCCTCTCTCCTCTCTTACAGGGTAAAGAAGTGCAAGCAGAAGGACAGAGCACCAAAAATTGCTGCTGACCAAACCAAACTCATCTTCTGTTACAGTGGGGCCTGATGGAAAACTCATCTTTGTGGGAATGGGCAATTGGGCTCCATGAATCTGAGAATTGCAGAATATCCTGAGCTGGAAAGGACCCACAAGGATCATCAAAACCTAGCTCCTGGCCCAGGACCAGGAATCCTACCCTGGGCCACAGAGCACTGTCCAAAGGTACTCACAAATGTCACTGCAGACCATTTATTTCCAGTTCTAAGTAGAGAGATTTGTGAATTCCTAGACCCCCATTCAACAAGAGGGTAAACATGGCCTGCCCCTCAAAATCACAGAGAGGCCTGGTGTCCCCTTTTCTCACTGTGTGCCCTCTAGGGAGAACTGAGGGTGAGCTGTGACAGCAAATAGGATGTGGGGTTTTGGGGTCTGCAGCTGTCTGAGGTACCCAAGTGCAATAATTCACCTGCTCTCTTCATCACTGAAGTGATGAGGGCAAAATAACTTTAGCATAAAATGGATCTGTGAATTTCCCTGCAGCAGGATAACTCTGAGGGCAAAGAAGGCCATTGGCAGAGCAAGAGATATTCTCAAAGCATCAGATCTCCCCAGAAATCTGAGTTTGGGGGGACACAGACCCTTCCTTCCATCCTGCCAACATAACCCAAACATGGGATCTGTGGGGAGAATGGTCTATACTGTAACAACAGATTTAAAGAAACCTTTGTATTTGTGGTTCTCCCCTCTGGTCCCCTTGCAGGGACCAGTCCTAAATCAGCACAATTTCTTAATGACACAGAAAGCCCTGAAACAGAGATCTCTGCCCTGTTTTTCTTGAAAATGTGCAGAAATAACCAAAAGACCTCAGCCCAGCCCAAACTGGCAACCTCCCTCCCATCACGATGTGGTGTGAGGACTCCTGAAGTTCCTCAGCACAGATATGGGCACCATCAGCACCTTCCAGTGTCATTCCCAGAGGAAAAGAAGCAGACAAGAACAGCAAAACCAGAGGCCACAAGGCCCAAGAGTTTTTGGGACAAACCATCCCCACATCATCATGGTGGTTCTGATAAGGCAAACCCACCCCTACCTCTCCTTGGTGGGGTGATGGGTGGGTTTTGTGACAAACACCAACTTTGCTGTCCAAAAACACAACCAAGAGTGAAGTATCTTTCTCCTCTCTACTCTGTTTTTTGTCTGGGTTTTGGAGGTGGAAAGGCTGAGCAGGATCCAGCTGTAATACTCCTCTTCCCCCTGTCAAAGGAAAACAGCAAACTCAAGAGAGATAAACAAACATTTACCCACACTGAATTTAGAATATGTTCGTTGCACAGAAAACCCCTCTTGCTGTCAGAGGCAAAATGGGTCCAGAGCAAAAAAAAAAAAAAAAAAAAAGGGATGGAAGTATTCATGGTTAAATGCAGCACCCCTGGGAATATGCAAAGAGATTTTGGAAGAAGAATTAAGCTGCTCACTTCAGGAGCCTAAGCTGGTCTCAAACTACAAAGTACATGAGGGAGACATGAAAGAGCCGGAAAAACATTTTCTATCTGCCCAATTTTTCCACCTTCTTTTGAAGCATGGAGTACGGACGGAAAAAGGCTGTTTGGGCTGGTAGCTGCTCAGAGCTGGTTTAGGTTTGTTAACTCTGTCCTCCCACCTCCCACATTGCAAAGGTAGGCTGGTTGTGCCGTTGGAATAATAGATTTGCCCCAAAAATCTGCTGGAAGCATAATTGCAGTGCAGAGAAACTGAATTTAGTTTTTTGGAAGAGTCTCCTCCTGCCAGTGGTACCCCCAGATATCGTAGGTGTAGATGAGGATGGCAAAGGGAAAAAAAAAGGGAATGCCTGGGATTCCCAGGGGATCTATTTGAAAAGGATAACTGCAAAGCAGGACAGCTTGTAAGTAATCAGTTTACTTCCCCTCCAGCAACAGATACCACTGTGTTTACATCTATAACACTTTCCATTTTGTCTGGTTAAAAATCTCCTTGAACAATTCAAATTTCAAGGCAGCCACATCCTTCTGCTGAAGGGAGACATGGGATAACTCAGCTTTTTTGAAGGGATTTTTCCATGCCTGCCTCTCACATGGCTGCTGTGCTTTCCACCTTGATTTTGTTGTTGTTAATTTTATATATTTTTAATGACTTTTCATTGCTGTTGCCAGCTGTGGTTTCTGCTGGCCGTGGCCGCTCAGGAGTGTCAATGCTCAGATGTCACAGGTCAAACCCAGCAATCCCAGCCCCTCCAAAGGGCAAGGAGAAAACTCCTGCTCCTCTTCCCATGGGCTGTATTTATTAAAGTGTAGCAATTGTCTGTGTTCAAGGAGTATCTTTGCTCAAACTCCTCCATTTTTGGGCAAGGGGCTGAGAGAATTCTCCTAGAGCAGGAATTTAGCATCAAGCCCATTTTATAGACTTGTCAAGTGAGGCAAGGCAGATGTTCCAGCTTTCCCAAGTATGGGAAATCCTAACTCCATCCCTCTTCCCTGACCAGCCTGCTTTGCATGCCAGGGCCAGGGGACAACTCCATGGAACCCCAAAAAGGGTCTTAGTGAGGGGAACAAGCACCAGCATAGATATGGCCACAGCCAGTGATGGTGGAGGGAGCCTGGATGAGTGACTGCTGCTTTGTTGAGGAAGCCAAGCTATTCCCAGAGTCCCAAAGCTCTTGGATGACCAGGGGAGAGGATGGAACCCTCCTCTGAAAACATTTGTGATGCTGGCTCTGGCAAAAGAAAGGAATGATGGAGCCCCAAGCCCAGATGTTCACAGCTCCTCTTTTTCCAGAGATTTGAACTGATCCTGAACTTTCTTCTTTCCCCTCTCCCTGCCCAGGAAGGGAAGGAGGGGGGAGGAGATATTAATGAAGTTCTTCTTCTGGTGAAGATTGTGGGACCAGAGGCTGAGAACCAAGAGTGACAGCAAAGGCAAAGTGCACATTGATGTTATTGTCAATGAAGACAAATCAGGAACCTCCCAAATGGTCACAATTAGGAGAATTTCTCTAACAAGTGCTCAGCTCTTCCTTATCCTTGTTTAGAAACTTTATTCAGGAGGGAAAGTGCTGAGCACCTTCTAAAAATAGCAATGTTAATAATAATTACAGCATGTTTCCAGAGTCACAGGATGGTTTGTGATGGAAGGGAGCATGAAGATGATCCAGTTCCACCCCCTGCCATAGGCAGGGATATCTCCCACTAGACCAGGTTGCTCCAAGCCCCCCTGGTCCTCCTGGCTGGTCAGCCTGTATCAGACCCCACTCCAATGTCCCCTGTCTCTGCCCTCCCTTGATGCTGATCCATAAATTCTCCCTTAGCTCCTCGTCCATCCTCAGGCAAAGCTCCATGTATTCCATCTGCTCCTCAACACAGAGGGACACTGCCCCTCCTCATCTCCCTGTGCTTGTCTTTCCGAAAGAGAATTCCTTTTCCTGTTCTTCCTGGATCCTTCCATTCCACCCCTCCAGTCACAGGAGTCATCCCAACCCAGTCAAAGGAGGCATCTCACCACATCTCCACCAAGCCAGCAAGATCACAGCCCTACAGAACACACATCCCTAATCCCCTGGTTCATTCCACATGCTCAGGTGTCAGAATAGAGGAATTTAAGCTGGATCAGTGATGAAGCCGTTTTCCTGTGTGGAATGCCTGGAATTCCTTTGTGCTGCTCTCCAGGTGCTTCCCTGCTGACCTGCAAATCCCTCTCCAAGCTCTTGGCATCTGTTGCTGACCCTGGCACCAAACTGGCAGAAGAGAGATGGATTGAGATTCCCCTTCCCCTGGGAACTCTCTTTTCCCACACCAGCTGCTGGGAGCTGTGAGCCACTCGTTTAAAGCCCTGGTTAGCACAAAAGGTTTCTTTGACGGTGGAAAAGCAGATTCCTTTGCAGAGCTCTCAATGTGCTTCCCAAGCAGAGCCATAGATGGCAGTACGTGGTATTTACAGAGTTATTTCCACGAGTAAATCTTCTTATTTTAGCAGAAAGCAAGAGAATTTCATTTCCTTGTAGTTACAACGCGCTCAGAATGAGAACTCCTAAATCAATGGAGAAAGCAAGAAAAGCCTCCTTGCCTGAGCACCAGCAGACAGAGCTTGAAATGCAAAATCCCTCTGTGCTCTACAGGATTCTCTATCCCCTTTCACAGGGATGATACCTGAGGAGTTGAACAAGAAAACAATTTTCCATACTGGAAAAAAGTTGAAGATCTCTCAAGTGACTGTCACAAAAGCTCGAAATAAGCTCAAAATTCTGGGTTCACTTTCACAAACCAGCAGCTGAGCGTGTGAATATGAATTTAATTCAGGCCAGACAAAAGGTGTTACTTTGATTTCAACTTACATTTCCACTTTGTTATCACTTTAATATCACTAGGTTAGCTTCAAAAATCCAAAATAATTTTAAAGAAACAATGTTTGGGATTTTTTCCCCTCCTTTTCTCCTTGTTCTAGTGAAACACTGCTATTCAACACACTGAGGTCTAATTTCAATGAACTGACATTTCTAACCTGAAGTAATATGCAAGTTGTTGCACTTCCTGATTTGATTTGCATTAAATAAATTAATTTCCCCAAATCCAGCGTGTTTGGCCCTTGAGGATAACTGGTGACTGATCTCTTGCTGTCCTTTTCCCAACCCAGGAGCCTTTCATTAATTTTTCTTTCCTCTGTCCAGCTGAGGGTCCTGACAGAGCAGCTTAGGAAGTCACCTGACATCCAGCCAGGGTCAAACCACCACAGTCACCTTCTTGTCCCCATGTTCCCAACACCCAGGCACCTAATCTCAGCTGGTTTCTTTACATCCAAGTTTCCAAGTCAGCTTTTCACAGATGTCAGAAGAAATAAGCACAATAAAAAGGATCTCCAAAAGTTCACATATTGGTAGTTTCCAACCTCATTTTTCATAGTTAGATATTTTGAATCGCCTCCCAGATCTAATTCTGGTAAGGCCAAGTGCTTCCAGGCTCCTCCAGATACCAATGGAGCTGGAGAGTGCTCAGCCTATTTAAGGGTCTGCTCCTTTGATGCTCTCATGAATGGAAATCTGTCGTTTTCCAATATCTGTATTTGATCTGAGCATCCTGAAATCAAAGGCTGATCCTGTAGCTGTGTAAATCATTTGACATAAGCATATGTAAAACAAGTTTGATCCCATATTTTATAGCCTATTGAAATTGGAAATCCCTCAGTGTAAGGTGGGATTAATACCAAATAAGGGAAGAAAAATCAATTAAGAATAAATAAGCCATTCACCCCATCTCAGCCTTGTAACCTTTGTGTCTGTTCTATTTTCCCTCAAATGTAATTATAATCTATGCTGGGACACATCTGTTTATGATAAAGGAGGAGTCATTTATCAGAGAACTTATCTCTGCCTCCTGCCATAAATCCTGGGAGCGGCTGGGATGAGCCTGGCTCTGGAACCAGGTGGTACCAGCACACACCTCATCCTTCAGTGCTACACGGGCTCAGAAAGGCTCTGCGAAGGCTTCCAGCAAAGCTCAGAAGTCCTGAAGGTGCAGGGATGGTTTCAAAAGCTGTGACCTGGATGCTGGGCTGCATCCAAAGCAGAAAAAACAGGAGGGGAGGGAGGGGATTCTCCACTTCTACTCTGCTCTGGTGAGATCTCACCTGGAGTACTGCATCCAGCTCTGGGGTTCCCAGAACAGGAAGGAGATCAGATTGTTAGGACAAGTCCAGAGGAGGTCACTAAACTGATCACAGGGTTGGGGTACATCTGCTCTGGACACTGGGGCTGTGGCACAGATTTGGGGCTGCTCAGCCTGGAGAAGGCTCCAAGGAGATCTCAGATTCCATTCCAGTCACTTCCAGTCACTAGTGGTGTTCCTCAGGGGTCTGTGCTGGGCCAGTTCTGTTCAATATTTTTATTGATGATATGGATGAGGGGATTGAGTCTTTCATTAGTAAATCTGCAGATGACACTAAGCTACAGGGAGCATGTGCTGGTCTGTTGGAGGGTGGGAGGGCTCTGCAGAGAGACCTGGAATGGTTGAATGGATGGGCAGAGTCTAATGGGATGAAGTTTATTAAATCCAAGTGCCAAGTCCTGGATTTTGGCCACAATAACCCCCTGCAGTGCTATGGGCTGGGCACAGTGTGGCTGGGCAGTGCCCAGGCACAAAGGGCCTGGGGGCACTGGTCGACATCAGGCTGAACACGAGCCAGCAGTGTGCCCTGGTGGCCAAGAAGGCCAAGGGTTCCTGGCCTGGATCAGGAACAGTGTGGCCAGCAGGAACAGGAAGGTCCTTCTGCCCCTGTACTGGGCACTGGTGAGGTCACACCTTGGGTGCTGTGTCCAGTTCTGGCCCCTCAGTTTGGGAAGGACGTTGAGACACTCGAGTACATCCAGAGTGGGCAACGAGGCTGGAGAGGGGCTGGGAACACAAACCCTGTGAGGAACCACTGAGGGAGCTGGGGGTGTTTAGGCTGGAGAAAAGGAGACTCAGGGGTGACCTTATCACTCTCTACAACCCCTGAAAGGTGGCTGTGCTCAGGTGGGGTTGGTCTCTTTCTCCAGGTTCTGACAGAACCAGAGGACACAGTCTCAAGCTGTACCAAGGGAAATGTGGGTTGGATATTAGGAAAAAGTTTTTTATGCAAAGAGTGATAAAGTTCTGGAATGGTCTGCCTGGGGAGGTGGTGGAGTCACCATCCCTGGATGCATTTAAAAACAGACTGGATGTGGCACTGGGTGCAATTGTTTATTGGATGTGTTAGGGCTGGGTTGGACAGGATGATCTTGAAGGTCTCTTCCAACCCAGTCATTCTGTGATTCTGGGATTCTGTGATTCTTCCAGTACCCAAAGGAGCTCTGAGAGAGCTGGAGAGATGCTTTGGACAAGGGCAAGGAGTGACAGTACAAGGGGAGATAGTCCTAAATGGAAACAAGGTAGATTTTATTTAGAATAGGTATTAAGAACAATTTCTTTACTATAAGGTTCGGGAGACACCAAAATAGATTGCCCAGAGAGGTTGTGGGCTCTCCATCCCAGGAGATGTTCAAGGCCAGGTTGGATGAGTCCCTGAGCAGCCTGATCTAGTGGAAGGTGTCTCTGCCCAAGGCAGGGTCTTGGAACTGGACAATCTCTAAGGTCCCTTCCAGTTCAAACTATTCTGTGATTTTATGATACACGAGTCCTTCTCTACTTACTCTGCATTATTAAATCTAAGGTTCTAAGATTAATCTCTTTGAACAGATTTCAGCAAATCGTTTGTTGGTGGTGCTCTTCTAAGGAGCAGTTCTCTCTCTTCTCACAGCTGTTTTCCTTAATCTGAAAATTAGGAATACAGACAGAAAGAACAGGTTTTTCTCCCTCTGAGTGTTGAACACAACATCGTGACTTGTGCATAAAGCCTGTTTCAATTATGGGTAACTTTCTTCTGTCCTGTTAAACCTCTGTGAAATCCATATGTACTCAGGGATGGAACAAGAGAACAAAGTTAAATGTTTAAATGAGCTTAAGAGACACCGTCATGTCATGTTAACCTCAAAATATGCAACCAGTGTGACTCTCGTATGGGTTTTCTCTTCTGTTTGCTTTTCTTTTTTTAGTTCTTATTTTGAATGACATTCAAGTTTTATAGCCCACTTTAGTGCTAGAAATTGGTGGGGTTTAAATAAAACCTCATTATTTTCATTCCGTTCTTCAGTGGAAAGCAAGACCAATTTTACTCAAAGATATTTTTCCATCATACCCAGGGAGAACATAAACTCTAGAAACCACATCCGCCTCTGGTTTGAGAGGTTTTGGGTTTAGGCACAGCCTTTGGAGGGTGCTGGAATATCTGGAAGGCAATCCAAGAGCCATGTTAGAACCAAAAATGTACCTTTCACATAGGGAAAAGCTGTTTATTTGCTTTGGAAACATGGACCTGAGGAGACTGAGGCAGAGAGAACAGTCATGGTCCAGAAATGTGTCAATGGAGCAGATGACCCCAGGGCCAATTCCAGATCCCTAATTCTGCCTCACTTTGATCAGTCCTGGCAACACAGCCTAAAAGCCTCTCTGCTGATTGGATTGTCCATTCCTTCTTCAGAAATGACATTTTCTTTCTATATTTCCCTTGAAGAAGGCTGCTCTATCCAGAGGCTCATTTGGAACATAATGAACCATATTTGTTTGCTTGTTTTTTCTTTCTTTTCTTTTTTCCTTTCTAATGGTAGTGTTTTTACATCAAAATCTGAATTTAGAGTCAGATAATGCTAATTTCAAGCCTTGTCTTTCCATTCCTCTCCTCACAAGCCTCTCAGAACTACAGAGTGCCAGATGCACTGAGTAAGTCTGGGATCAGCAGAGAAGGGTAAAGCCCAACCTGAGGCATCCATTGGTGCTGGAGACAGGAGAAAGCAGAGGAGGCTTCATTTTAAATTTGTTTATTTGGAGCAGGGGGTGAGAAATATGTCCCATATCAAGGGATCCAGAAGTCTTTCCCACAAGGGAGGCACAGCTTTTTTCTTCTGCTCTACTGGTTTGTAGGGATATGGGAACAATTGTGTCTGGATATTTTGTCCCAAGCACCATCCTGGTTTTCCTTCAGCTCCTACAGACTTGACAACCTCATGGGTCTTTTCCAACCTTGATAATTCTAAGATTCTCTGACTTTACCCCCAACTCCAGTGCAACCCTGCTGGGAAAAGCCCAGGAGCTTATAAAGGCTTAGTGAAATAGGAGTAAAGATCTCCAGGGATGCTCAAACTCACAAAATCAGCAAATCCACAGGAGTGTAGGAATGGCTTGAAATAATTGGAAGAGACACAGAGCATGCTACTCAATACAGCTGCATATTCCTTCCCTGAATCCACTTTCTTTTTGCTCGGTAAGCTGGTTTGCTTCAAGCTGCATGGAAAACTTGGAAGACACCATTTCTTTCCTTGTGTCACTAAGATACTGAGTAAAATAGCAGAATTGTAATATTTTTACATGTGTGATGGTGTTGAAGCCAGTTAATGGAGTCAAACCCTGCACATTGTAAAGATTCTGGGACAGAGAGCCTTTTCTGCTTTGCCTTCCTTGAGGTTCTGAGGAGGCAGAGCATAGACAGGACAGAAATTTATAGTTTATATTGTTATTTTAACAATGCTTGACTCATCTCCTGGGTTTCCCAGGTATCTGTGTCTTCCCAGATACATTTCACAGATAAAAACCTGATAGTGATGCACAGCTGGAGGAAAAATACAAACCAATACCTGCAAACAAATGGCCCTGTAGTAGCAATGGTCCCACATTTGAACACAAGCATGACCTTTTCTTTGGTCAAACGTGCTCTTATTGACATAAAAGATCTACACAGGTGTTTGGTAGAAGCTGGAGATGCACCTTCCCCATTTTCCAGAGTGAATGTCTCTCCACTGACATGGATTTAGACAAATCTATGAAGAAAAAGTTCACCAGAGCATATTTAAAACGGTGTTTGGATGTGAATTCCAGCACAGAAAGGTGAAATGGTTCTAGGATTTGTTTGCATGGGACTGACATTTAAAAGGAAAGGCTGATCACTCAATGAGATGAGAACCCAAATCAGCCTGAGCTCATCAAATATTCTAAGCACAACACTAGGCCACAAAAATAGTTTGGGTTTGGGTTAGGCTTTTTAGCAATTTGCAAAGGAATTTGGAATAATAGATTTTATACCAATTTTCAGTGTCTATCTTCATCAGAATAACACATACCTGTGAAGAGCAATCTTTCTTGTTGAGTCAGATACTTTTGGGCTAAATATAACAGCAAAACACATGGAGAGTGTTGGGTGCCTGGTGGAAATGTCTCCAGTGCAGAAAAAAAAAACAACAGGAAAAATGCCAAAGTAGGTGGTGAAAAGCTGGTTTAGATACAGACCCTGTCTGAGCTACAGCTGGGTTACTGTCCCAGGCTGAGAAAGCCATCAATGGTCAGGATGGGGGTAAATGGTTAGAAGACTCCCTGCAAAAACATGCCCCTGTACTAAAAATGTTGTTGACAAGGTGAAAAGTGCACAATTAGCTGATGTAAAATGGACTAGGACTCATACTAGTCTGTCTTTTGGGTCTAACCATCACTGCTCTTTCAAAGAAAAGACAAAATTGGAAAGAAAAAGAAAAATATACATAGACTCCGCCAGTTCCATCCCCTGTCCACAGGGAAGGAGGAAAAAGAGATTGTTCCACCCCTTAGCTCCCTGGTTATCCTCGCTTGGGGGAGATGCTGGGATGGAGCCTGTTTTTCATTTAAGATGCTGTTTGTCAGGCACAGCAGCACAGACAAATGAAGCTGCAGAAGGTGCTGCCATCCCCCTGTGGGCACCATCACAGAGGGAGCGTGTTCAGCCTCACAAAATACCCTGCTCCAAAGCCAGCCCCAGAATCCAGCCCTAAGCCAGTTTGATGTATTTGCAGCAGAGATTTCAACCAAGTCAGCAGTGAATATTCCCTCTTCCCAAAAGCCAGAGTGGAAAGGTATTTTCTAAATGTGCATTTGCTGCCCAGAAAGCCAATCCAAATCAGGGTGGGCAACAGGGAGAGGGGGATTCTGCTCCTCTTCTCCTCTCTGGTGAGATCCCACCTGCAGAGCTGCATCCATCTCTGGGTCCTCAGCACAGGAAGGACATGGAGATGTTGGAATGAGCCCAGAAGAGGCACCAAGATGATCAGAGATTTGGAGCAGCTCTGCTGTGAGGAAAGGCTGAGAGAATTGGGATTGCTCAGCCTGGAGGAGATTCTGGGATGGCCTAATTGTGGCCTTCCAGTGCTTGAAGGGAGCCAACAAGAAAGATGGAGAGAGACCATTTAAGAGAGACTGGAATGACAGGAAAAGGGGGAATGGCTTCAAACTGAGAGAGAGTAGGTTTAGATGGGATACTAGGAAGAAGTTCTTCACTTTGAGGATGGTGAGGCCCTATCAGAGGTTGCCCAGAGAAGCTGTGGCTGCCCCATCCCAGGAAATGCCCAAGGCCAGGTTGAACAGGACTTGGAGCAACCTGGGACAGCGGAAGGTGTCCCTGCCCATAGTAGGGGGGCTGGAATCAGACGATCTTTGAGGTGTCTTCCAGCCCAGGCCATTCTATGATTCTGTTCCCTGATTCTAAAAGCCATGTTCTCATGCCCATGAAGGATGTCTGCCTCACATCATGCTCCTTCCATGAGACCAAGTTGTTCATAACCCATCCAACCTGGCCTTGAACACTTCCAGGGATGGGGCAGCCACAGCATCTCTGGACAAACTCCTTCTCCTTCTCCTTCTCCTTCTCCTTCTCCTTCTCCTTCTCCTTCTCCTTCTCCTTCTCCTTCTCCTTCTCCTTCTCCTTCTCCTTCTCCTTCTCCTTCTCCTTCTCCTTCTCCTTCTCCTTCTCCTTCTCCTTCTCCTTCTCCTTCTCCTTCTCCTTCTCCTTCTCCTTCTCCTTCTCCTTCTCCTTCTCCTTCTCCTTCTCCTTCTCCTTCTCCTTCTCCTTCTCCGTCTCCTTCTCTTTCCCCTCCCCCTCCCCCTTCCCCTCCCTCTCCCCCTCCCCCTCCCCTTCCCCTTCCCCTCCCCCTTCCCCTTCCCCTTCCCCTTCCCCTTCCCCTTCCCCTTCCCCTTCCCCTTCCCCTTCCCCTTCCCCTTCCCCTTCCCCTTCCCCTTCCCCTTCCTCTTCTTCCTTTAGAGTTATTCCTGTTTGTTACTCTACAGTTATTTCTAGTCTGCTGCTTATTCTCATTTATATTAAAGTGTTATCTGGAGATCTAGAGCAATTTCTGGACTCCTCGAGGCACTGATCATGATATGCTATTTCCTAAACTGAAATATAGGAATAACAGGTTTTCCATTTTTGCTTCCAATTCCTCAAGGTAAGCCAATAAATGAATAAGTTGGAGGCAGATCTTAAATAGAGCTAAGAAAAATAAAAGAAAATCAGCTGACTGAAAATGGAAAACAAACAAACAGACAAACAAGCCTGGCACATCCGAGTTTAAGTGAATGTTGTCTTCCTCCCACAGTGAATTTCTTCATGCTGTTTTCAAGCTTTATAATGTGTTTCCTCAGCATAGCAGAAAAAAATATCTAAATGGAATATCTTTTCAAATTAAAAGAAATAAAAATAAAAGTATCTTTTTCTTTTAGAAGAAGAAGAATATGAAATATTTTGATTTTGTTTGTTTTTCTAAAGATTAAAAAATAATCAACCCTTCTGTCAAAAATTCACATGGAGTTTATATCAATTTGGAATCTACCTTTTTCACCAAAATTCTTTCTGATGGAATCTTTTGGATTGCCTTAGAGCAAGTCACAAAATAGGCAAATCTGTGTCCGGGGAGCTGGAAATGCAAACCTGTACTTCAGAATAGCAGTCCTCTTATCCTAGTCATGATTCCAAGTTTTAAGTCACTGGCATGGAATAAAGGAATCACTTGCTCTGAAATTGTCTAAAATCAGAGGAAAGTAACTGGTAGTGAACTGCAAAATTCACTCATTCACAAATTCAGGGCTATTTAAAAAATATTGATTATTTCTGCAAGATTTCTGAACATTCTGAATATTTCTATCAGACACACTGCAACTTTAGGGGTGTTCCTTACTTCAGCATGTACCCATGAATCCCGCAGTGTTCTTTAATAATTTATATTAATAATTAAGTATTCAAGAACCTCCTAATAGACCAATCACTGTCTGAAGTAGGGAATTAATCTTGTCAGAACTTCACTGATAAACTTCCTGAGAAATGATACTGATACTCCCTTCTCCCAAACATCTGTTCCGTGAGGGGCACTGGAGGATCGGGAACTTTCATGTCAATCCACCAAGTGCTAACACATGACAGGGAGAGGAAGCTTTGATTTTTCTTATGTATAAAGAAGTGCAGATAAAAAGTTTTGAAAAAGCTGCCAACGCTGGAATTCTTTACTGAACTTGGAGTATCTAAAAATCTCCTGAAAGTTGCTCAGCAGGAACCCCTGTAAATCAATAGAAAGAATCATGGAATGGTTTGGGTTGGAAGGGACCTTTAGGATCATTGAGTTCTAACCCCTGCCATGGGCAGGGACACCTTCCACTGTCCCAGGTTGCTCCAAGCCCCATCCAGGCTGGCCTTGGACACTTCCATGGATGGGACATCCACAGCTTTTCTGGATAATCTGTACCAGGCCTCGCCACCCACTGAGTAAAGAATTTCTTCCCAATATATGACCTAAAACTCTCCTTTAGTTTAAAACCATTCCCCACTGTCCTTTCACTATCTGACTGTTTAAAATATCACTCTCCCTCTTTTTTATAAGCCCCCTTTAAGTACTGAAAGGTCACAAGGGGTCCCCAGATGCTTCTCTTCTCCAAGCTGAGAAGAGATGGAGAAGTTGACCTCTCGTGAAGCCTGAGTGTTCCACCCACCCTGATGGTCTGGCTTGGATCACCATCAAGAAGAGCTGAGCTCTGTGTTGATCTCAAACCAGCTGAGAGCCAGCCCATGCCTGTAGCCAGCACCAAGCCAGGGAGGTGACATGGATCCTGTCCCCTCTTATACAGTGTCTCTTGTTTTTCCAGAGTTCTGCTTTGAGTTCATTTCCTCCTGAACGTGCCAAGACACCGGAAAACACAGCAACTCTTGAAGTGAGTCTGTTCCTACCTGTGTGTGACTTTGTTGATTAAAACAAAGGTCTATTCCTGTTCCAAATGCAAAATGGTCCCATTTTCTCTTGAGTAAAGCAGGGGAGAGCAGGGTTTCCGTCTCTTTATAAGGTCTGCCCTGACTGCCCATGAATTTTGCAAAGCAAAGTTGGCCAAAGGGACAGCTGGGGACATTGTCCATAGCACAGGAGGGCCAGGAGCACCTGCTCACAGCTGAAAGGTGAGAAGAAATCTTCAGGGAGGGAAGCAAAAAAGCAGGCTGAGTATAAAACTGCGGAGAGAAAAGAGCTGTAAGGTGGATCAGGTGAGGGTTTCACCCGTGGGCATTAGGATCAGGGGTCAGTCTGTGAGAGAACACGAAGGTTGTGAGATAATCTGGTATCCTGAAGGGTCTTCATCCTTGGAAAACTGGCAGAGCTTGTCAAGGAGGCAAGAAAAGAAGAATTCACATTAATGTCCTACAAATAATGCCTGGGATACACCTGGCTGACCTTGTGGCCTCCTGAAGGTTGTTACCTTCCTTCCTCCTTTTCTGTTTGCTGTGTGGTCTCATCAAATAGTCCACAAATGTGGATTCCCACTTTGATTTTCCTGTGGGACCTTTCCAGCTTCAGCTGAGCCTGGGAAAGCAGGTTAGGTGGACTTTGCTAAATAAAAGGTGACCCACACTCAAGGAAACATCTCAGAATAATTTGTGTTTTGACTGTAGAAACCAGCTTTCCATCACATATCAAGTTCCTTGTTTTTTCAGGTGCTGTATAAATATTTCATTTCAAAACCTGAGCACAAACCAAAACAAAAATAAAATCATTCAGTCTTCTGTTGAGGTGCAGTAGGGAAAGAACTGGAATTGTGAGAGCAGCAGACTACAGCCCTCATCTCCTTACTGATGCATTTCTCACAAAACACTGTAAAACCTTTCATGGTCTTAGGCATCTTCAGGAGTCCAAGAAAAAAAGAACAAAAAGAAAGATGGGGTTAACTGCAGATCATGATAGCAATTATTGCTGCCCCAAATTCTTACTGCTGAGAGTTCAAATTTCTAATTTCTCCAAACAATAAATAAGCCTCAAAATTTCCCTGGTGTTAGCAAGTGGCAGGCTCAGGGAAGAGGATCAACCTCTCCCAAGCACTAATTGAAACTCAACAGGTTTCTGCTGCTATCACAACAGCTCTGTTATTGATTTTCCAACGGGAACACTTGTTTCCCAAGCAAGGCTCCTGTATAGATAATAAGGCTGCTTTCAAAACAAAACAAAACAAAAAAAAAGGAAAAAATACAAAAAATAAAAAATAATAATTGCCTCTCAGAGCCCGCATTTTCTTTCCCATTCCAAATCCAATTGCAGATGTCTCTGATAGCTAATAATTTAATGGTCATTTATGTACAGTTTAGGGTCCATTGTTAGCGAATAAGCCGATTTGATTAGCTTGGGTCTTGCATTCATGTAAAACAAATTCATATCAAAGCAATTAAATGTGCAGTTTAATCGCTCCCCAACTATGAAGAAGACTGTTGCCTGAAGCTCCCAGCATTTTTCCTGCCTCCCATTCCCAGCTCCTGATGCCAATGAAGTGAGAGTGGGTTTGGAAGTGCTTATTTAGCACGGCAAGGTACAGGAATCATTGACCTCAGTATTTCCCAGGTGGGGAGGCTGAAGCCCTGAGGGAGAAGAGGTTTCTGCAAGATGGTGAAGGTATCAGCAAGACTGGGAGTATTTTTATTTTTCCCTCATTGCCCACATGTGCTTCTGCCCCACAAGATTTGGTTTTCCCTCACAGCCCTCTCCCACACAGATGATTTAGTGCTGCTGAGGCCTGGCGTGTTTGTACATTGACAGGCAGAGGATGAGAGGCCACAAAAGAGTTGAATTTTTAATCAGGAGTTGCTACTCTGAGAAATGAGGGGGTGATCTCATCCGCCCTCTGGAAGAGACCCTGGAGGGAGATGAGTCCTGCAGAGGGTGCCTATTGCTTCTTGCTGACACAGGGGATTCAGATAAATTCAGGTTCTTCCATCCAGGGCTACTCAAAGCCCATGGAGACCACCAATCTCTGCCTGAGCAAAACCAGGGCCTTCTCTTTGTCCTCTTGTGAGGTCAGAAGGCAGCTCTGCCTTACTTGGCACTGATTATTTATGAAATTTCCTCCATTATTTGAGAATATTTTACATAGCCGCCCTTGGTTTAATGCTTCTCCTGCTGCACCCTGGGAATCTATTTCCTTTCTCATTACATGGCCAGAGGAATTGATCCAGGTTAACATTATAATATCCCTTCATGATGGAAAAATAGACTGGTTTGGGTTGGAAGTGACCTTAAAGTCCATTTAGTTCCAACCCCCTGCCATGGGCTGGGACACCTTGTACTATCCTAGGTTGCTCCAAGCCCTGTCCAGCCTGGCCTGGAATATTTCCAGGGATTGGGGCAGCCACAGCTCCTCAGGGAAACCTGTTCCAGGGCCTCAGGAGTAGGAAATTACCCTGACTGTCTGCTTCTTTCTTATCTCCTAATTGGAAGTGTGCCTGGTCTGAGGGTTTTTTACTCAAAAGTTTTTATCATTTTTTTATAGTTCTGGTATCTACAATCCTCAGCTCATTTTGGTCTATCTATCACCCATGCCTGGACTGATCTCTTGGAGCTAGAAATCTTGAATAGTTATTTTGGAAAATAACAATGAAAAGGGTTTCCCAAACCATTGCAAAAGTCCAGCTCCATGTATCTCTTCATGTTAATCACTAGAAACTCTTTCTTGGCTGTCTACAACTGGTTTAAGTATTTCTGCAGTTCAGGGAAGGGAAGACTGAGAAAACAGATGGAGAGCTTCAGTCTTCCTAGAGGGAAGCATCCCTACAGGGTGTGGGAGAAGCTTTGGTTTATATCAGAGCAAAATCAACATGTTCAGCAAAGAGCAACTCACAGTGAGAACACCTCACAGGAGACAGGATGAGAGGGAACAGCCTCCAGTTGCACCAGAGGAGGTTTAGATTGGATATTGGGGAAAATTTCTTCCCCCCAATGGTTGTCAGGCTGCTCAAGGAAGTGATGGAGTCCCCATCCCTGGAGGGATTTAAAAGATGTGCAGATGTGGCACTTGGGGACATGGGCTAGTGGTGGCCTTGGCAGTGCTGGGGAAGGGTTTGGACTCAGATCCCAGAGGTCTTTACAACCCAGGTGATTCCATGATTCTCCACCATCACTTGTGTTATGTGGTAGCTCCAACTGGCTGTTCTGCACAGGTCAGGGAGATGACATCACCTCCTTTACTGATAAGACCTGATTTTTGGGGAGCATCAGTGGTCAGAGTGCGCACCAAATGTATTGCACAGATCTGGGGTCTCAAAATTCAGGTGATGGTGTCATTTTAGTGTAGGATTCGCCTGACCTGTGGTTCTTCCCTGAGTATCTCATCCCAGTGGGCAGAGGAAGGCTGAAACTCCCAGTGGATGATTCATTTGACTTTCTTGTCAAATAAGTCTTCATGCTCAGGTGGTGCAATGATGGGACAGCTGGCCTGTACTCTGTCACAAAGTGGTGCTGAGAAGAAAGATCTCAAATCCCTGTATATTTAACTGGTGCCATTTAAAGAACAAGGTCAGGCAAGCAGAAACTTCGGAGAAATAACAAAATTATACTTATTTTTTTCTTCATATACAAATGAAGGACATTGGGACAGTCTTCACTGGTGGTCTTCTGTTCAGTCTAACAAAGTGGTTTATTTTCAATCCCTGTTTATGTCTATTTGCAGTTGAAAATTCTGCAGCCAGATCCTCTCAGACAAATCTCTGTTCTTCAGCTCTATTTCCTCCCAGCTGAAGCTTTTACTGATGGCATCTGCCCAGCTTCACTCAGGATGTTAAACCCAGAGGAGCCAAATCAAACCACCTTTCCCAGCAAAATCCAGGCAACAAGCAGCTTTTTGCAAGCCTTGCAGATCAAGTCCAAGTGACTGATTTTGGAACATCATTATGTCAAGCACTGTCCTATTTGTAAAAGGCTTTTAAGGAGCTGTCAGCTTTCTTCTTTCTCTTTTACACTCTCTTTCCAGCACTGTCACTTCAGCTGAGCCTGGCAGCATGGAAATGCCAGGTAGCAGCAGTGGCAGTCACAAACTGCAAGTGCAAAGCTGGTGGTGCTCTCATTGCTGCACCAGGAATGAGGAGCTGGCTATGACATCCACTGAAAATGTCAGCTTGGGCAAAATGTTTAAAGAAATTTAACAATTATGCTATGAGGACAGTCTGAGAGAGCTGGGGTTTTTCAGCCTGGAGAAGAGAAGACCCTGGGCAGGTCTTAGAACCACTTCTAGTGCCAAAAGGGTTTCCAAGGAAGCTGGAGAGGGACTTTGGACAAGGCTTTGGGGTGACAGGACACAGGGAAAGGCTCCCCACTGCCAGAGGGCAGGGATGGATGGGATATTGGGAATCAGCTCTTTACTCAGAGGGTGGTGAATCACTGGCACAGGTTCTCCAGAGAAGCTGTGTCTGCCTTGTCTTCAGAAGTGTTCAAGGTCAGGTTGGACAGGGCTTGGAGCAACCTGGGATAGTAGAAGGTGTAGAAGGGGCTTGGAAGGAAGGGGTGTTCAAGGTTTCTTCCAAGCCAGACCATTCTGTGATTCCATAATGCCCTGAATCTGTGCCCTCTACCCAGCACTGAGCAGCCACACCTGGAATCTGTGTCCCATTCCAGACTTCCCAGTAAAAGAGAGACAAGAGCACTGGAGAGAGTCCAACAAAGGCCATGACGATGATGAAGGGACTGGAGCATCTCTCCCATGAGAAAAGGCTGAAATCTGAGATTGTTCTGTTGGCCTGGAGAAGAGCAGACTTGGGAGGATTTCATTAATGTCTATAAATACTTGAGAGTGAGATGAGGCTCTTTTGAAAAAGGGAGCATAAACTGAAACACAAGATTTTGCTTCCAAACAGAAGGGAACACTTTTTTTTTTTGTGTTAAGGGCGACTGAGAACCGGCATAAGTAGCCCTGAGAGTTTGTGAAGTTTCCATTTTTGGATATTTTATAAAGATGTCTGACATCGTCTTGGACTATTGGCTGTAGGTGACCAAACTCCAGCAGGGGGGTTGGACCAGATGACCTTCACAGGTCACTTCCAACCTCAACCATTCTGTGATTCTGTGATTCCACGTGTCACTTGTTCCCAAAACTGAGTGAGTTCAGTATCCCCTGTGTTACACATGACAACAAAACCCAGCATAACTCATCCCCTTCTCAAAGTAAGAGAGAACTCAGAAATGCAGTGCATTTATTGCTGAGAAGGCTGAATCCTTCCCCCAGATCCCACCTACATTTTTTCTCTGTCTTTACCCTTTCTTTCCCCCCTCAGCATGTGAATTCTGCCAGTTTTTACAGGTGTAGATCAGGGGCAGGGCCACAGTTCAGTCTCATTCCCCAGAGCCATCTGGGTGTGCTCAGCATTGGGGGTGTCACCCCTGGGTTTTTCTTACATGGCAAATCCTGTAACAAGTCAGAATACAGGTCAGCTAAAAACACTGTGAAACCTGGCAAGCACTTTATTAACTGTTCCTCTCTGGCTCCAGGATGACTTGGGGGATTCAGTAAGTGGGTTAAGGAGTTTTCCCATCAAGGTCAGTGGCAGGAATCTGGTGCAAAGTGGTAATAACACAAGGAGTTTTCAGGCCAACAGGAAGTCAATAAGTTTGGGTTTCAGCTCCTGCTGTGGGAATAGGAACATTAAAAAAAAAAAAAAAAAAGTCTAATAATAAGAATGGAGGGGTTTGTTTTTTTTCTTCCCTTTCATTTTTTTGTCCCAGACAGGGAAATGTATGAATGATGGCAAACAGCACTGCTTTCTCCAAAGCAGTTTATGGAAAATAAAGGAGAGGACAACTCCATCATGATGGCGTGGCTTTAGTACTGTGTCTAGAGCCATGGGGCAGTGGTCCCTGGATGCTGTCCTTCATCTGTGCAAAGTCACAGTGATTAAAAACGTCTGTGGAGTCCAAAGTATGAATCCTGCATAATCTGGTTGAGTTTTAATACTGGAAAAACCTAGCTGGATCCATTTCTTATTGAGGAAATTTTGGAATAAAAAATATTCCCAGACTGGACATTGAGGATTTAGAACTGCCAGTGTTAAGAGATATTTTTCCACACAGAGATGTGAGGATACATTCCCCATGGCCCAGTTGGTCTGGTTGTCTGAAACTGTGGCCATCTAAATCCTAAACCAGGTGGACACTTCTGTTAGGTGGTTGATCACCTTATTTGCACATTTATCATGGGATGGGTTTGACCGCACTCTGAGGTAAAGATATGGAGGAGTTGTTGACAAGTATTTCCACTTTTTGACTTTTCTGGGATCCATCCTTCCAGTTTGAGTTGCCCATATTTAGTATTTTTTTCCACTGCCCACTGTAGTAATGGAGAAAAAGTCAACACATTCAGTGAGAGCAGGGATGTGATTCATCAAACCTCAGAGAAGCATCTTCTTCAGGATAAACCAAACCTTGTCCTGAACTTCTTCAGTGCCACCAACTTGCTCTCCTGTGAGAAGAAAGAGAGCCTGGGTTGAATTGCTCAGTAGGCTCTTTGTCCCTGGAAATGCACAAATATTAGGATAAATCCCATCCCCGAAGACAAATCAGGTGAATGTCTGAGAACAACTCAATCTTCACTGCCTGTCCATGATGTTACCAATGTACTTAAAATCCTTGCTCTGTTTCAGCTGCAAGGCATTCCTGAAGACAATAAATCCTCTTACAAAGAGAACTCCATCCCACAGCTGTGGAAAAAAATTTGGGGAAGCTCTAGAGAGGTCTATATACCACAGATCTCTTGGACTTTTGAAAGCCAAGTTAGAAGCACAGAAATTAAATTGAAGCATTCCCCAGACCTGTCTTGATTCCTCCCTGGCTTCTGAAGAGGATCCGTAGGTCTAACTCGACCAACAAGGTCCTTAAAAGATTAGGTGTCATTCCTGTGTGTCCACCATCACAACAGGGAGGTGAGCATGCGTTGAAGACTCATCTGACTGGAAGAGGGAAGAGAGCTGGGGTCAGAGATTCCCTTCTGTGCACAGCACTGGAATGGCCTGGATTATCTTGCATCTGTGGACCTGTCAGGACTGCCACCAAGCTCACCAGCTTGATGTGGGCTGGCACATCAGCAATCTTCTCATCTGAGCTTCTTGTTTTCTTGTTCCTGTGATTTACTCCAGGGTCACATATGGCTTGGCTGGGTGCTGGGGTTTATTTCTGTCAGCACATCCAGATATATCAATATTAATTGTTCTTTCACAGCTTTGGCTACTCCTCCTTTAGCAGAAAAATATAAACTCCACCAGTGATGAATTCTTAGTTCACGCCTATAAATCAAGACTGTGAACTCAACCCTGGATTATTATTGTTTGTTTACAGATGATCAGTTGGGAAGATGGAGAGGGACCCAAGCACTGCTGTCAGCAATATGTTGATGAGCTCCACTGCCTTGCAGTGATGCTTCCACCCTCCTTGTAATCTGTCAGGATGCCTACAAGGAAAAGCATCTGGCTCCAACTCAGCCTAGCAAGACAGAGCACATCCCGACTTTAAAAAAAGAGCTTGAGAAACTCCCCTTGTCACTAATATTTTTAGGAATTTGCTTTGTCACTTTGTCCCAAGGACCTGTTTCTCTCTTCAATTTACTGCAAACATGAGTTAATAGCTGCATGCCTGAATTTAACAGTGCCTACAAAGACACTTCATCAATCTGGTCACTGACAGGCTTCCTTCAGTGACAAGAGCACCTAGGAGGAAAAGGGAAGGAAAAGGAACCAATGCAAACATGTTGCTATGGAGAAAATGAATGGAATCCTCATTGCACATTACATGACTTAAAAAGCATAAAAATCTTCAAATGAGGAGAAAAAATGTGGAGAAGTTTGAAAGAGATTCAATATGTGAATTAACATCAGACATATATTCTTTTCATCAGAGGAGATGAAATCCAATTTTTTTTTTTCTTTTAGCCTCCTCTCTCTCTTTCTCTTTTCTGTCTCCCTTTTTTATTTTTTTTTCTCAATAAAACAGCAGTCCAAAAATAGCTAGAGTGGGAAAAGTAAACTGGCAGGTATTAATTAGCTGGACAGGTAGCAAAAGTAAAACCTCCACAGCTACGTACTCTGGAAATTCCGGGGCGGAGTAGGAGGGGACAATTCACATTTAAATATTTAACTCATTTGAGGATTTTTCCTTAGTTTTCTTATTGAGCTAGAGGGAAGAAAGGTGGAGATTGCTTGCATCCTTCTCTGATGAATTTCTTGTCTTGGTTCACTTCTGATTTCTGCACCAGAATCAACATTTCCTGCAGAAACAGCCAGTGCTCTCCCTGCAATGTCCCAGTGCCTTACTTCCCCCTGCACGATGCTATTCCTGGACCTGAGTGCCTTTGGAAACCAAGGCTTCAGGATATAAGTAGGAACACAGAAAATCAGGTTATTGTTTAGCTCTCCTTCCCTTTCACTACACTTAAAGAAAACAAACTGGTTTTGCTCATTCCAAAGCCTGCCAAGATATTTTTAAATACTCACGAAATCCTGACCCTTATTTCCTGTGTCTTTCACGTTACAAATAGAAAGAATTTCAAAACCACTCCTTTTTATCTATATGAGAAGTAGAGGCTGTTGAAGGGGCCGAGCATCAATTCCTTGCCATTTCTGGCGGCAAATGTTTTCCCATAGATCCACAGCACGTTGGATACAACCTGTAGTTCTACTAGGTCTACACAGCTGGAAAATTGGATATTTGGAAAAAATTCTTTACTCTGAGGCTGAGGAGGCCCTGGCACAGATTGTCCAGAGATGCTGTGGCTTTCCCATCCCTTGAAGTGTTCAAGAACAGGTTGGATGGGGCTTGGAGCAACCTGGAATAATGGAAGGTGTCCCTGCCCATGGCAGGGGTTTGGTACCAGATGAGCTTTAAGATCCCTTCCAACTCAAAATATTCTGTGACTTTGTGATTCTACTGCAGAAAGCTCTTTCCAGGACAGCTTTAGAAGCTACAAATTTCCTACTTTTCCATGTTTCTGGTAGGGAGAGCAAGAGAAAGACAGTTTTTTTCCTTATACAGTCCTATTGCTGGTCTTTTGGGGGAGCAGATGTCAATTTTCTAAGACCTTATCAGTTCTTGTTTTTTCTCCTTTGGCTGCCAAACAGGAATTCAGGTGTCAGGCTCCTCCAGAGAAGAACCAAAAGCAGGAGCTGATTGATGGACTGTAGGGACAAGACCCTGACATGTCCATATAATCCATAGTCCAAAGTCCCATGAGGGCTTTGTAGTCTCTGATCCAACACCATGTCATCCCCTCTCAGCCCTGAGCTGGAAATCATCCAGGGTTATGGTTGATCAAAGACTGAGATTGAACAAGAAACAGAAAAAAAATATAGGACAACACCACAGAGGGTTGATTGCCTTGAAATGATAACCAGATTATTTTTTTAATTTCTCAGGGGACACAAGTGTGGAGGTCACCTTTTTTCCTTCTCGACATGTCAAAACAATTTCCTGAACTCTCTGTGGAATTGCCACCAAGGTTAATTTAGTGTCATAAGTCTACATTTCCCAAGTATCTCCTCCTGGAAACAATAAAATACAGTAGAAGCAAAGAATCAGTTGAAATTAAAACATCCTAAGACTCATTGCACCTGTCTGTCTCATTCTTATTATCTGTAAAATAACCTGAGAGTATTACAGAAGAGAGGAGTATAATTTGACATTATTAATATCATCAGTCAATCTTCACCTATGCTGAGATACACAAATGCTTGTGTTCCCAAAGACAGGAATGCTTTGTTGTGTTAGGAACACAACATCAAGAGTGACTGAGCTCCTTAGAAAAACCCTGATACAGGAATTTCCCACTCTGCTACTCACACATTAACACATTCCAGAGCAAAGGACAGAGCATGGAGCACTGATCAGGCAGCTCAAGAAATTCAGGTGTTAAAGGTAGGGTCTATTTTTCAATATTTTAGCAAAATTAGAAAAAATCAGAGAAAATCACCAGTGTGATCCAACATGTGATGGAGAAAGAGCCAAAGCCCTGGTAGCAGCAATGAGGGAGAGGATGAATTCACCTGGTTCTTTTTCCAATAACATCTCAGACTGACAACATCTTCAATTTCTGTTTTTTGCCTCTCATTACACTTTTCTTTTATCTCTTCCCTACAGGAAGGTCTAAATCCTTTGGACATGTTGAGAAGTCCTTTTCTTTAGATGAAAGATGGGAGAAGAAACAACAGATGGATAAAAACCAACGACAGAGCGCAGGGAAGTCATGAGACAATCTGGTGCCACCATGCTCAAGATATTCCTCCTTGCAGTTTTTTGCAGGCACTAATTTCTGTAGACAGCTGCTTGGGGAAGGTTCTCAGAGGTAGGTGTGCCGTAACTCCCACAGCTTGGGAATCTCTGGGCTAGAGGAAAGAGGATATTTTTTCCTCCTTATGTTCCAGAACTCAGTAAAGTCCTACATCCTACACAGAGTACATCTCTGCTGAGATGTTTTTCTAATCCCACCTGCAGTCTCTCTCTGTTCCTGTCCATCCCCAGCACTGACAAGGCTCCTTGGATGTCAGTATTTCCACCAGAAATGGCTGAGAGCAGCAGGAACCTCCCAGGAGGTCTAAAAGAGAAAAGAAACTCAAGCTGCTATTAAAAAAAAATCACTAGATATGAAAAACTTTCTTCAGCAGGGCAGTAGTCAATCTAGGAGAAGGCTTCTGAGTAATCTGCTGGGAGAGGGAGGTTCCATCAGGAACCATGGATTCTTCCCTCCTTGTGTCATGGTGAAAATTGTGAAATGTGAAGTAACATCAGAGCTATGAGAAAGGACAGCTGGACATGTCCCATGAGCTCCAAGACAATCATCTCTCTACTAAACATTGCTTGATTCTGCTGCTTGGGCTGAGAAGACAGCTTGGAGATCCTCCCTGGGGCCACCAGCACCAGGGGAACAGCGAGGGCCAGGAGCCAGGCAAGAAAATCTTGGAAAAGATGGAGTTCCTCCACCTCCAGGAATTTCAGCTGCTTTGCTTGAGGTTGCCATCAATTGCCACCAGCCTTCCCCTTAAATCTGTGGGCACATTCTGAGCTCATGGGAGATGGGGGGATGTGACCTGATTCTTCTTCAGACTAAAGAATGAAGCTATTTGCTATTATCCTATTCTGTGTGCATTCTGATTGTTGGTGGTTTGGGTTGGTTTTGTTTGTTTGTTTGTTTTGTTTTTCGTTTGGTTGGTTACTTGCTTGTTTGTTTCATTTTGTTTTGTTTTGGTTGGGTTTTAAATTTTTTCTGTTTGTTTTTGTGTGGTTTTACTTTTTTAACATTTTGTAAAAAAGTAATGCACTGTCAAGTGGTGTAATCATAAATCATAGAATTATTTGGGGTGGAAGGGACTTTCAAGACCATCTAGTTCCAACTCCCGTGCCATAGGGAGTGACAGCTTCCACTATCCCAGCTTACTCCAAGCCCCATCCAACCTGGCCTTGGACACTTCCAGGGATGGGGCAGCCACAGCTTCTCTGGACACTCCGTTCCAGGGCCTCCCCACCTTCTGAGTAAACAATTTTCTCCTGCTACCTAACCTAAACCTTCTCCCCTTCATCTCAAAGCCGTGTGAAGCCACTTTTGCAGTCACCAATCACCTCCTTGCTTATTAAAGCATAGTTTCCAGGAGGATTTGCTCCATGGTCTTGCCAGAAAAAGAGGTGAGTCTGACAAGAATATAATTGCCTATATCTTCCTTTTTTTCCCTTTTAAAACATGTGGGTTGTGCGGGTTCCTTTTCCAGTCAGTGGGAACGATGCCAGACCAGGGACCTGCAGGTGGGTGAACTATTTCAGATGGTTGATGTTGATGACACAGAGAGATCAACCCATCAGGAGCTGTTTGTTCACAAACATCCACGGGAGATTCATCTGTCTGCACTCATCTCGGAGCTAATCCTGTGTCCAGGTTAGAATAGAGGCAATTCAATAATCAATTAATGCTTCATCAAAATATATTTTTAAAAGTGAGCAATACTTACTCCATTTTGAAAATGGAGTGGCTTTATTTTCCCTGATGTCCCCAAACACTCACTTCTGGAATTTTCTCATGAATATTCATGTTGACAGGTTGATGACCCATTTAATTCCTGTACAAAATGCAAGTTTCTCCTGCTTGGCCCACTCCCTCCCAGAGATGCTGCTGGGAAGGGCAAGCACAAATGAACTTTCTGTACTGGATTTTTTCCTGCTTTCATAACCTCACACCTTTCTGACAGGTGCAAAACCCCAGAGGGTGTTGAGATTAAATTGAAACACTTCCTAAAGCCTTGCAGAGGTGCTTATGTGAGAGGAAGCACTGCTAAATTTTCCACAGGCTGAACTCAATTTCTGCCATCAGTAACCACTCCTTTTTCAGTCAAAACAGCAACACAAGTTTAATTTATTTAGTTCAAAGGGTGTAAAGGCACTCACTGAAGACTGAGTGAATGGTAAAACTGCAAAGCTAAAGTAACCTAAAAACTTGAAGAGACGCTAAGGGGAGTAAAGTCCTTCCATGTAGATCAGAAACTTCCAGCAAAAATCATGAAAAGTGATGCTGGAAGAAGCTAAAAGATATTTTATTCTTACCTAGAAACATGTATCTGTTAATAATTTAGGTGTCTATTCTTCAGGACTTGGCCTTACTGAAGAGAGTCAGATATTAACACATAACATAGTATTAAAGACTAGAAATATCTTTCTTTTCTTTTTGACTAGTCAAGCTGGACCTTGATATTTGCACAAAATTAGGTCTTTTCACCCTCAGATGAACAACAGTTTTTATCTGTATGTGAATCTGAAGAAGAGACTTGTGCACACACCCCCATGGAGAAACACACCAAGCTCAAACCTGTTCCCACGTGCTAAAAAAAAAGTGGAAAACTTCCACCTTTGCTATCCTGGCCATTGGAGTGTCAACTTTATCCATTCAGAGAGTCAGCATTTTATATCAGATTTAATTGAAGTGGAAGAGCTGCTGTGAGGGTTTCATCATCAGGAGGGAAAACAGACAATTTCCCAGACCAGAACAGATCAATTCAATGTCTGGCAGCCTAGAGGGTTGTTCTTAAAAAAAAATCAACCCACTTTTCCTTCAGAGCAGCAGATGATCCAGTCATTAGCACTTGAGTCTGTGGCAACCCTTCCCAGCTGATCCTTAGGGTTGTATAAAACAGCACTAACAGCTCTGATAGATTTTTTTTTTTTTTTTTTGAGGGAAAGGACACATCATGGTGTACCAGAAATTGTGCTAGATGCTAATTAAGCCAAGGAATTTTGGAGTTTCTATAGTGAGAATAAGGTTAATATTCAAATTTTTTTTCTGCAGCATACTATAGAAGCCTAAAAAACCCACCAAAAAAACCAAAATTAAAAAATAAACCCAAACAAACTAAAAAGGAAACAGGGAAACAAAGACTCTGGTGTTCTCCTTTGGTAACCCAGAGGTTCCAACACACTCAAGAAAAAATATCTCTTAGGGGTGCAGGACTGTTCTGTTGCTCCATTGCCTGCAGGATTTCCTGGGATCATCAGGGAATTGTTTCAGGGAAGTGTCTCCAACCATGTAGGACATGTCTGGGCCACAAGGACCAGACTTTTGTTATTGATTTATGGGATTTACGGGATTTATGGGATTTTTGGGATGGTTACTCAGGTCCCATAATGATGAGACTGTAAAAACTGCAGGGAGACACTCAGCTCAACCCATTCCCCACTGCTCATGGGGAATGCTCAGCACACCAGGACAACTCAAGGCCACTCATATTTGAAAATTTGCCTTGGCCAGAGGGACAAAAGCTTCCCCCTTTTTAGTGCAACAGGCAGCCTGCTCACCTTTGGCCTTTTTATTCTCCTCAAAATATTCAGGAGAAGGCTTTAAAGATTTTGGGAAAGCACAGTTTGCCCTGAGGGACACTGCACTGTCAATAGGATCTGAGGGAAGCTGCTGAGTGTTTTATTTTGTTACCTGTAGCACAAAACGTAAGCAAGGAACGATCTGAACCATCCCTGGGCAAGTCACTGCCCAAGAAATGCTACAAAGAGTATTTCATCTGGAATTCTGAACACAGATCAGAGTCTGGAGAGCTTCAGCATAGTCCTGAAGATGGTACTCAGAACCAATAGAAGTATTTTAAAGCACAATTGCAAAGAATAAGTGTCAGAGGAAAGAATTTGAAGAGTAGTACTAAAGATTACTTTTTTTTTTCCTCTTGCCTTGAAACTTTGGGGTGCTATGAGTCAGAATAAAGTGTTATTCTCTAAAAACACCTCTGGGGGACTGGCTATAGGTAGGCAAGAAAGGAATGACAGAGCTGGGGGGAAATCAGATATTGCCTTCAGTGAAGCTGGAGAAGAAGAACCAGCTTCCAGGTTCCAAGTGAAATGTGAATGTGGGATGTCAGCAGGACTTCAGATGATGAAAAAGCTTCATAATTTATGTATTTCTTCTGTTCCATAGTACATCTTCCTTCAATCCAGCTGCTCCTTCATTAGACCAAATGCTGGTGCAAGTCTCTGTGGGCAGGCTACATCTGGCATATGAATATGTAATTATATTTCTCTGTGAGTGTCCAGGTAACTGTGACATTTGGTATCTAAGAAGATGATGTGTTATCTAGGTCAAGTTAAAAACAATCAAACAACAACCAAAAAAATCCTTCCAGAATTAAAATAAGAGGATGTCCTGGTCATCAGCTCTTTGGAGGATGCATTTTTGTTGACCTACCGTACTCAGTTCACTGTTTGGAAGGAAGAATGGAAGAGCAATAAGGGCATGAAAAGTGGTCTCAGAAGTGTTACAGAGAAATCTCTTAGGGGGTTATGAGAACATAGATTTGCCTCATACACTTTCAAAATCCACCATGTTTATCACTTTCAAATGAACCTGTTTCAAAGCAGATTTGGAACTATTATTTTGCCAACATGAGCAAAAGTAATTTAAAAAAAACCCTGAAGCTTTAAAATTATTGGATATTGTCAACTGTGTAAAAATTATGATCAAATATTTTGTCAGGACAAAATTTTTTGCAACACCCTAAAAAATGAAAGATTTCCAAATATGCATCAAGTCAGAAGGGAGCAGAAGCTTCAGCCTTACATGTTTTCTCTAAAAGAGATGAAAGCAAGAATTTCAGATTCGGGCGCTCAGAGATTTGAGAAAAATTGAACTCTAGATCTGGCATTTGCAATTCTGACCCAGGTCTACATTTCTCAGGGAAGTATGATCTGAATTTCCTTCTCAAACCATGCCCCAAGCAGGCTGAGCTCCATTCCAAAGATCTCTGCTCTGCACTGTGGAAGCAAAAAGATTTCAGCCAAAAATAAGAGTCTGAACCACAGTCTGAGATTCATCTCACCTTTGCTGGAGGTCCTGAAGCTCATTCTCATTTCCTTCCCATACACATGTGAATATTTAATCTGGTGAGGAACAGTGCCTGTGCTGCTGAGAACTGGGACTGAATGATGAGTTGAACTCGTCTAATCAAACTTGCTTTCCTGCACAGCATCAAGCTGCCTGCTCTGGCTGCCACATTCTTGCCATCTGCCCCTCTGCAAAGTCTATTATCTTCACTACCTTCCCTGTAATAATGTGGAAGGACACATGGTCTGGGTGTCTGGAGGCAGGACCTGTGTTTCTCCTTAGCTCCAGGAGCTCTGGGCGTGCACTCCCAAGTTCCTCTGCATAAAAATATGGAGAGGACGGATGGAAACGACTTTTGTGCCAAGGTCAATGTGATTTTCTGGGCAGGCTTATGGGACCTGACTCAATTCTGATTTCACTGTTATGGTATCAAATGTCATTTAGCTAATCACAGCTCTAATTTTCACACAGCACCTTCTGGCCACAGGCAGACGTGGAATTTCAGAGCTGCTCCACAGAAGTAGGTACAGGAGTGCTCTGACCATGCATCTGCCACCAAGGGAAATTAATAAAAAGAAAAAGGGTCCCAAAATACAGCTGGAAATAGCTCAGCAGAAAGCTGCCCCCAGAAAGTGGCAGCCACAGTCCTCATGGGGCTGGTACAGGGACATGGGGCTGGGGTTTGAAGTTGGATGGGGCTTGGAGCAATGAGGTCAGGTGGAAGGTGTCCCTGCCCATGGCTGGAAGGTGGAACTGGATGATCTTGAGGGTCCTGTGCCCAAAAACCATTCTGGGAATCTCTGGTTGGAAACCAGGTTGGCTCCCGATTTTGCTGAACACAACAAGGCTCCCAGAAACCTTTCTCCCCTCACTAAATCAGTGCCTGAAGGAAGTGGATCCCTGTACATCAGGAAATGAAGCCTCACTACCAACACATGCACACTCTTTATTATACAGCTCTGGATCCACCCCTCAGCTGCTTTGCCAAGTATTCTCCTCTTCCTTTCATTCTCTTCCCTGGACAAAAATACATCAATTTATGCCCTTGCTCATTACCAGCCTGACTTACCCCTGTGTTTATGCAACTTGTAGCTCTGACCTTTCCAGTGACTTGAACATTTGTAGCATTTTCTTGCATTAGAAGTTCCATAATCCCCTTTTCTGTGCCATACTCACTTGCCCTTTATCTTTGCCTGAATTTTTGTTCTCCTAACCATCACCCCAAAGGGGTCAGCAACCCCAGCTCTGGGCAAACCTTTTATAAAGGGCTTGAAAAACTCAGAGTTGTTCCACCTTTTAAGTTTTATTGATCTCTATAAAAAGCTCAGCTGCTCTGTTAAGGGCGTTATGTGGATGAATGCACACAAATGATGATTCCAGCCAGAGGAGGGAAAAAAATAAAAGGACTAATGTTTAAAATTTTTAACTGTTCAGTGCAGTAAAATGCACAAAATCAGTTACACATTGGCTTCCAACCCTCATTCTCTTGTTACCAGGTTTTGAGGCGTCTCCCTGCTCTTCTCAGGAGTGGGTTGGTGGCTCAGAAGAGAGATTTGGTGGTGTTCAAATGCCCAAAGACACGTGGAAATGCCTGGAGAAAACTTCAGACCTGCTTTCACCTGAAATATTGCACACAAATATTAAGGATAAAACCTTTAAAGATCCATCTGGAGATGTCCGTGTGAGGAACCACATTGTCCTTTCTTCTGTGTTCCATAGAGAGACATGGACATGAGAAATGACTCAGATTTAAGCTGGGCTGAGTCACGCCTGAAAGATGCAAAGCTTTTCTACCAAAAAAATCTCTCAAATCCTCATCACTAAAAGGATAATAAGCTCCCCACCCTTGCCTCTGTGTGTGTTCATCTTGTCTCAGATGGCAGTTCTCTCGGGAAGGAATTATCTCTGAGTATTTTCAAGTGGCACAAAGCATAATGCAATTAATCACGTTTTGTTCAATGATATAAATTAGGAAAACAGCAACAAACATCCTGGAAGTTTAACAGTTCTTGTGTCCTGGAAGAGTTGGCCTGAAAACCTTCCTGTGACCCTTGGAGAAGTTTTGCTGCAGGGTGCATTCACCCAACCCTACATCCAACAAAAAATACCCAATTCCATAGCACATTTATGGCCACATTTTAGTAACACACAGAGAAACTTGCAGCAAAACAACAAAGAAAGCAATTGAGGTGGGCGCATCTGAGTAGAGGAAAAATACACACAGTAGGTCTGAAAAGAGACAATTAATTGAGGGAACAAACTGTAGAGAAATCAATGCAGGTCCACCCCTGAGATGTGTCACTCAGACTCTGATTCTGCCTTTGTCATGGTGTCACTGGTAACCACCAGGTGCCCCAGGGATGTATTCAGCATAATTCAACCAGCCTGTTGCCATCAACAAGTGAGGTTAGATGTTAGAATTATTTTATAGAGGAGGAAAAAAACCCCACCTGTTCTCCAGGTATATAAAAAGAGAATGTTCCATCAGCACCTTCCTCCTGCTCTGGGCAATTTAGCAGTTACAGAAGTTAGTAAAGCAAGCAGACTATCAATTGTGTCTTAATTTCTTTTCTCTGGAATGAAAAGCGAATCAATGCACAATTAACAAAAAATATGCTGTAATAAAAAATACTCTTTTCAGTGCTGGGAAATATCGAAGTGCAATTTTCCTTCTGGAAAAGAATGGAAGACCTCTTAACTTCCAGCAAAAGCAACATGATTTTATGGTCCCCTTCTTCCTTCTGAGCTGCTCCTCTGGTCACTGTTCTGGGTAGTCTGTGCTGGTACAGCAGGTCCACTTCTCTCTTCCCTAGCCATATTTTTCTTCTTGCTATCAACATCATAAAATCAGACAATGGTTTGGATTGGAAGGGACCTTAAAAAACATCCAGTTCCACCCCTGCCATGAGCAGGGACACCTTCCACTAGACCAAGTTTCTTAAGGCCCCATCCACCAGCCTTGAACATTTATTCAACATTTTCAGACTCAGCTTCCCAGGAAATCCATCTGAGACTGGAAAAACTGAGATTTTTTTTTCATCCCATTCCTCTCCCCAACAGCTGCTGAATTCTTGGGTGAATTTCAGGTAACTCTTGGCAAACACAGGAAGCTGGAGGAGAGTCTCATGCAGAGAAGTGGCTGTTGCATGTCAGCTTTTATTAGATAATAAGGAGCCCACGTCTGAGAGGTACAATCAGAAAGGCATTTTGGACGCTCACAACTGAAAGGAAATCTTTGATCATTCCCTGGGTCAATCAAGAGAGACAAATCCAGGGGATTTCACTGATCAAACAGGTTTGGGTTTGCAGTATCATCCTTTACACCTTCGAAAGGTGCAACTGCTGCCAGATAAAGAAAATCAAAGACTGATTTGTGTTGCCACCAAAAGGGACAGTGCCACTACCTCTGGCATCCCTGGTGATGTGTTCACACAGCCTCCCACGAGTCAGCTCTGGCAGGTGTGGTCACACACAATGACTGCTCCCCTCCCTGATCCAGAAAAACCACAGCAAAAAACCACAAATTCTGCAAAAGAAGAGGCAGAGGGAAAGGTGATCCCATCTGTGCCCACATCCATGGAGGGAATGCTGTGCCTGTGGCTCGGCAGGCAGCAATTTAAGCCAAATGTAAAGTCACAAACTGGCAGTTTCCTAAGAGCCCTGGACAACCATTGGTCCCCTTTTCCCTAAAACCGTGGATTTTTACAGAAAGCCACATGCACACACACTGGGAAAATTGTGGGAATTAATGCTTGAAGGTGGAGCTGGTACAGAAGGAGCATTAATTTGATCTTGGGACTGGTGGTGTTTTCATTCTACGCCTTCTCTGACTTCTTCCCATCTACTCAACTCCCTCTCTGGAGTTTTCCTGTGCTGATTCCTGTGGAGAAATTACCTTTGTGCAGGATTCAGCACCCAAGGAAGGTCTCTGCCAGCTTTCCCACCCTGTGGGCACCACAAAAACCTCAAGGCCACAGCAAACATCCCTGATACTTCAGTTTTTGTGAGTGTCCTGCAGTGTAAGGAAGGCCCTCATGGTGTTTTAAGGGATGGCTTGGAAAAATGATTGATGACTGAGGGGAAACATGAGGAGCCAAAAGATGCTGAATAAGGTAATAATAATTTAAACTCCCTTCTAAAACTAGGAGCCCACCACAAACACCAGGAGAGACCCTTTCCTGCTGAGCTCTTTGCTGGATGATGCTGCTGCTCCTTGCATAGATTTAGGAAGAGTTTGGATAAACTCACAGGGGAAAAATCCACATTGTGCTGCCTGCTCCCATCATCCCAGCTCTTGTTCAGGAGGTCTCTGAGCTCTGCCAAGCTTGGGATAGCCCAGGGATGCATTTTCAGTGCATTTACTCAGCTCTTGCCCTCCCCTTGACATCTGCTTTGGCTGCTCAGGGCTGCCCTGTCCTTTGTTCCAATCCATCACTGCAGTTGTGCCATCCCAGGGAAAAGCTCCTGCCCAGATGCCTAGGGATCCCACAGTGGGAACTGGCTGATTTTCTGCCCCCACCTCACTTTGGGCTGCTCCCTTCCCCTTGGCAGCCTCCCCCTCTCTCTCCCCTCTCCTCAGGACTCTCTTTCCTGAGCCAGATGTGAAACTTCAGCCCCTCCTGCACCCCCTGCCTTGTCCTCCCCTTCCCTCCCCTGCTTCCCTCCCAGCTTTCCCTGCTGCTGTCCTGTTTTCCACGGCAGGCAGCCCACACCAGCAGAGAGACACCAAACAAAGGGGCTGACGTTATGCTCCTTGCCCACCAGCTCCTCCAAGTTCTGCCAGAACTTTGGAATTAGAGCTGCTGGGATTTTGAAATTCCCTTTTAAAACCATGCCTGGAATTTGCTGAACAATGGTCATTAACAGGGAAGGATCTTGGTCTCTATTTAAGAGAATCAGAATGGAGAATGTTGACATTCAGAGTGGGGCTATAAAAAATCCTTCTTTACCCCCTTTTTGTCCCCTTTCCTGCAGCTGGTGGGGCTTTCTCAGCCCAGGAAGGGGCAGAAGGAAGATCCATGTGAGGATGCAGCTAAACCTGCCCCACACACCTTGTGCCCACCAGCAGCTCCCCCACACCCCACAAAATGACAAAGGAACCTTGATTACTGACTCACCACGCCAGCTGAAGGAGAGGGGAGGGAGGAAAATAATGCATTTATAATAGTGGGCTCTGAGCCTGCTGGGAGATTGGCTGGCATTTCAGCAGCTGAGGGGGCTGCCCCGTGCCTGAGCTGTCACACTGACTCACCTGCCACAGCAGCAGCTCTCAAAGGCACCTCGGCAGGAGTGGGAGAGGGAGAGGCAGGGCAGGGAGGAAGATGCACACGCCACAGACCTGCAGAAGGAGGGTCTCTGCTCCCTCCCCGCCCAGTTCCACCCCAGACATGCACATGTGCCTCTCAGGTGTCACTCTCTCTCCTTCATTTGGAAGCAGGACAAAAATTTGTGTGGCTTTTCAACCCCCCTCAGCCCCCCATCCATGTTTGTCGCAGGATAATGTGGCATTGAGGAATTTCAAAGGTGAGAAAGACATTTGTTCTGTCTCACCCCCTGCCTCACTTCACCAAAATGTCACCTTTTTTTTTTTTTCCCTTTTCTATACAGGAGCCTACAGAACTGTTTTTTCTGGATGCTGGACCCAGCCTTGGGACAGGAGCAATTTCCCCTCACCAGGGACTGGCCATGATCACCCCTGCTGAGTCAGTGCAGCCCTGTGCCCTGAATACAGAGTCAGGAGACAAATTCTGAGTTTCTGCAGGACAAACTCCCTTTCCAATATTCATAAGTGATTCCAGCACTCTACGGATAATATCAGTGTTCATTTTCCTACCAACTGCCTTTTGTCTTTGGGAATTTCCCAGTGTTTTAGAACCATAGGGTGAGTTCTTCCTCCTATCTGGGGTGCTGCTCCCTCTTTCTGCCATCCTACTCCTCTTTCCTTTTTCCCTTGAAAAATTTTCATGCCATATCAGGCCACCCCAGCCCATTTCCATGTATTAATCCCTCCATCCTTGCTACTTCCTCCTGCTTTTGCAAGTCCCCTGTATGAAAAAAAGACACCAGAGTATCTGCCTTTGCATTGACAAATCATGAGAAAATAAATGGGAAAATGGGGAGTTCTCCTGTGCTTTTTCACCACTTTATTTCACAAGCAGGTACCTTCTGCATTAAAACTTTATCCACTGCTCAGAGCCCAATCCACTCACCTCACCACTAATGGCATCCTCAAAGGGTTCAGTCTCTGCTCTGAAGGTGTGTGGGTGCATCCCTGAGTGGAAAGGGAAAGCTTTGATATGGGGTTATCAAGAAATCAGTAAGGAAGGATGAGGAAAAATGCCTCTAGGTCTGGGACCAGGGAAAGGAACATCAGCAGTGCAGAGGGGTGGTGGCTAAGAGGTAATTAGCAGAAAAATGGGGTTGATAACCAGGATGGTCTTTTGGATTCCATCACCTGGCTGGTTAAAGCACCTTGGAATGCCGAGCCCAGCCTCACAATGAGGCTTCTGTGTGTGCTTGCAGCTCCCAAATGCTTCCAGATTAATAAGAATTCTGAATGATAACTGATAACTGTACACTGTAATAAACTTCTTCTCATTTCCAGTCCTCCTACAAGCCAGAATGCATTAGAATCCCCAGAACATTATTATTCAGGACATTAAACCCTCAAAGGAGAAATCTAACAGTGTACAGGCTGCAAGGCACAGGACTTCCATCCAATGCAAACAAAAACTCAATGAGAGAGGAAAGGAAAGAAACCACTAATTCCAGGGAATTTTGTTCCTCCTTCCAATACTGTAAGCACATGGGTGAAGCTTTTTCCTTTCTCCCTGCACAGAGCACTCCAGTGTTTGATTTCTAGCCCGAGGCCTTGTTTGCTGCCTGGCTTCTGAATCAGACTTGACTGGCACAAGTGAGATTGGAAAAGCTCACAGCTGGTTCACTCCTGGCAAAACAAAAAGAAACAAAAAGGAAAAATAAAACAGGGGAAAAACCCACTCAACCCCGAGGAAAGAAGGGAGGGAACACCACAAAGGAGCGTAAAAGTTTGGGGAAATGTTGGTAGCTCTATCTTCATTTCCGAGAGTTGCTCCGTTCATATCCGATCAGTGCTGAGCTGGGAGTAACTTCCCAGGACTGATGTGCACACTGCACTGAGTTGTTTAATTTCAGCTTGTACTGGAAAATCATTTCAGTGGTGTCTCCTGGTGACTGGTGCTGTTCCTTCCACCTCTGACACACTGGGTTTGTCTGGGAAGTTCTGCACAGGGCAGAGGATGGAATTAAAAACATTGGCAAAAGGTCAAAGTAGAGAGAAACCCTTCAAAAAGAGAGAATGGGGGAAGATGAGGAAGCCACATGGAAAGGGGAGGAAGAAGTTGGTTTTATGCTGGGAGGTGTGGTTTAATGTCCAGAACTCAGCTAGTTTTCACTTGGGTCTTATTTTTCTGGCTGTTTTCTACAGTTGTTGGTGTCTTTGGTTTGCTGGATGATGGCTTGAATGCTTTCCTCCCCAGGCTCTGCTTTCATCTTCCCAAATTGAGAAGGTGGGAGCTGCCCATGTTCTCCTGTGCTAACTCTAGGGTTTTTACCAGAGGCCAATATCCCCATGTCGATATTGTAAATCCTTTCTCATCTATGAAAATTTATTTTTAGTGGAGGGAAGACCCTGGCTGGCAGTGGAACAGTTCCCTTTGCTCAGCTCTTCTTGCCAACAGCCAAATTTGATCAGCAGAGCTGTACTCTTCTTCAGGGAGTCACAGGTCAGGCGTTTTCCTGGCGTGTTACCAAGCTGGTCAGAAAGGAGCAGCGACACAGATGGAAGTGGGGTGGTTTTGGGAGTCATGGATTTATCTTCACTACCTAGCTGGATGCTTCTCCCATACCCTTACTCCAGCAGAACAACCTCCTGGCTTTTCTGCTATGCACTGTCCAGCGTGGGATTGTGGGAATCCATTCCGCATGGAAATTCTGGGAATTGACCTCCCAGCAGTACAAGAGAGAGAGTTCTGACCCCTGCTCCACTCAGGTGAGACCCCACCTGCAGAGCTGCCCCAGCCCTGTCACACAGCACAGGAAGGACAGGGAGATGTTGGAATCCAGGGGAGGCCACCAAGATGACCAGAGGAATGGAGGGGCTCTGCTGGGAGGGAAGGCTCAGAGAATTTGGGTTGCTCAGACCAGAGAAGAGGAGGCATCAGTGGCCTTGAAGAACCTGAAGGGAGCCTACAAAAATTTCTGGGAAGGCATTTTATAAAGATATAGAGTGACAAGGAAAGGGGGAATGGCTTCAAACTGAAAAAAGAGTAGGTTTACTTTAGATATTAAGGAAGAAATTCTTGGCTCTGAGGGTGGTGAGGCCCTGGCACAGGGTGCCCAGAGAAGTTGTGGCTGCCCCATCCCTGGAAGTGTCCAAGGCCATGCTGGACAAGGTTTTGAGCAACCTGGGATAGTGGAAAGTGTCCCTGCCCATGGCAGGGAGTGGAATGAGATGATCTTTAAAATCCCTTCTAACCCAAACCATTCTATCATTCTCTGACATTCTTCAATAATGTGCTGAGCCTGGCAATGTGAATCCACTGACTGACAGCTTCCAAGGAGTCCTGCAAGCAGCAGGTTCATGGAAAGGTGGCAGAGAAGCAGGAATGCCTTTCCCTTCTTTTGTCTGACCCAGGTTCTTAGTTGTGGGACCTAGTCCTCACCTACTTTGCTGTCCATCCTTTTTTACAGACCTTTTTCAGCATGAATTCCTTCTTCGGCTCCTTTACATTGACACATTTGAATTTATTCCTCTGCATCTCCTCACATCCAGCATCATTTCAGTCTTTTCTGCCACCAGTTCTCAATTATGAGCCATCCCATCTACTTTTCTTCCTTTGCTTGTTGGTTCAACCCTTTAGCACTTCAGGCACCTTTAAAAAAAAAGTCATGAATATGTTAAGAACTGACGTTATAACTAGAGATAATTAAAACCTCTATTGGTCCTGATTCTATTCCATCCTCTGTGCTATGCCTGACCTTCTACTTGCAGGTTTTTTACCTGGTTTCCAGTCCATACATTAGTGGGAATAAATCCAGACTTCCCTAAATTAATGCTTTGAGTAAGTTTGGTGAGACACAAAGGCTTTTTGACATTTTCTGGGTCTGGATTAACCCTTAATGAAGGAGAAAAAATGTTCCTTAGAATAATTTGCTGGATTGCTGGTCCTCCTTCTCTTGATCTTTGTTGATAGGTGGATCTTGTGGTGTTTTATTTTTTTTCTGCTGGATTTTCAGCTGCTTCCAGAGGAAGCCCAGGGTAGGAATGAAGTGTCAGTCAGAGTCCCCACCAGCTGGCCTGTGAATAATCAAAGCTTTAGCCATGCATAACTAACATTTTATAAGGATGTCCTGGATGAGCACGGCGACAAAAAGTCCTCCAAGTCTCTCCCTTCCCAGCCCTCTCACCAAGAGGTCAATCAATCCTTTTAGCCACCACAGCAGCAGCTCCCAAACCCCACAGAGGGATGCGAGGAGCTGACCTTCTCTCCTCTGCTGGTGTCAGAATCAGAGCAAGAAGTTCCTCTCCCACACACAGCACTCGACTCTCCACTTCTTATCCCACTGGGAATGCAGGCACAGCACATGCCCCCACATCCACTGCAGGCAGGCAGACACACCAGGCAGGATGCTGTTACCTAGGCAATGCTTATCACAAGTCTCTGGGAAAGGAGTCAGGGGAGAGGTGCAGGACAATGCAGGACTGGGGAGGGAGAAAATAAAGCCACAAAAGAGATCAAAACTGAGATATAAGGGCTGAAATGCTGTGATAGGGGCAGCAGCTGGGAGTGGGAGACTGGGTTTTAGAATGCTTTTGGTGTTTTTATTTTTATTTTTGGGGTTTTTTATTTGTTTGGTTTTGGTTTTTTGTTTTTTCTTGTTGTTGTTGTTGCTGCTGTTTTGTTTTTTTTTTTTTTTTTAATTTGAAACACAGTTCTGAGATGGACAGAAATGCTTTGACTCTGATTTCTTACCAGCTGCCAGCCTGTAGGTCTGGGATCTAACCTTTGCTGGTCACACCTCCCGTGGTGTCATGGCTGGTCAAGATTTTGGACCAAGGCTTGTCCTTCATACTTCTGGGCCTGAGGAAAATCCACAGGGAGATGTTGCCAAAACTTCTTTTTTTTTTCCAGGTTTCCCCATTAAAAAATGGCTTTTCTTTTTCTGGACTTCACCCCAGACTCTGTCTTTTTAAACCAGCCCCAAAGAGAGCAACAATGAGTTTATGGCACAACCCTCCCTGAAGAGAAATCCTTGTTAGAAAAGTGGATCCAATCGATACATGGATCACACAGGGATAACACAAGAGTGCAACTGCACTGCTAATGAGCTCATTTGGGAAGCCTCAAAGCCTTTCAGAGGCAACATCTGAACTGTTTTGTGGTGTGTTTAAGAACAAATTGTGCCCTGTGAGGGTGGGGAGGCCCTGGCACAGGTTGCCCAGAGAAGCTGCTGCTGTCCCATCCCTGGAAGTGTTCCAGGCCAGGCTGGACAAGGTTTTGAGCAACCTGGGATAGTGGAAGGTGGCAGAAGGTTGGAACTGGATGAGCTTTAAGGTCCCTTCCAGCCCAGGACATTCTGTGATTGTGATTTCAGCCACAGCAAGACTTTCAAAGTGCCCTCTGCATGGAGCTCAGTGGGCATCGTGTGAATGCAGGAGACTAAACAGGATGAAATCCTTCCCCTTCCTCTTGGAGCATTTGTGTGTGATGCTTGTGAAAGTAAAGGAAACATAGGGAAGTGGGGTAGACAAAGCTCTGCTTGCAGGTTTTGTTGTCAGTTGTTTTCGAACCAACAAGAAAGGAAATGTGGAAAAGAGGGCTTTAAAAAGGAAAGGAAAGAAACAGAAAACACCCCACACACACTTAAAAAAATAAAATAAATACCTCCCCTCCCTGGCAGCCCAATATCACAGGGTAGGGAGTCATTTTCCTTGCTTGTAGCATTTCCTGTGTCCGCCTTCCCACTGGGTCTTTCTGGATTTGTGAAAGGGAAAGGATGTTGTGTACAAAAAGGACCAAGCTGCCTGGGTGGAAAAGCGATGGGGGAGGACCAAAGAGAGGGAAAAAGGAGTCAGGAATAATAAAGGACACACAAACATCTTGTGCAAAGCAGAGGGGTTTGGACCACTTAAGCAATTAAGCCTCTTGTTGGATTGTTTATTCTCGCCCAAAAGAAAAATTGCTGATTGGTGGCCAAAACAGCATTTTGATGGTTACCAAGGGGGTGGAGAGAGGGAGGTGGGGTAGGAATGAGGCATTTTCTGTGAGTGGCTTTGAGGGAGATTCAGTATGGCAGGAAAAGAGAGGCCTTGTTAACACAGCACTGGGGTGGTCCTTGTGATGGACAAACCAGACAGGAGCCCTTGGCATGGCTCAGCACCACCCCAGCTTTGCTGTGCAGTAGGGCCGGAATCCTCCAAAGGAGGAGAGAGCTCCTCCAAATCCTCCAAAGAGCCTGGAGAGAGCACTGGGGTCCTTCCTGGATTTAAAGTGAGCACAGAGAAACTCACAGCCTGAGAGATGGGGGGAGTAAGAGGTTGTTTAAAGTCAGGAGTTCTGCTACAATCAGGGTCTACTCAACCAGGGTTCACCTCACCCTTATCTTTCAGAAAGCAGTGGTGGATGTAACAGCAGTGGCACTGAAGCACAGGGGTTGGGTTGGTTGAGTTGAACCAAGCTTCTGACATGTCCAGCAGTCCTGGTTTCCAAGATGTCCATAAACCCCCAGATCCAATCCCAAAGGACAGGCTGGAAGGTTCCTAAAAGCGCTGCTAGAAGAGCAGCATGATGTGTTAGCATGATGTGCCTTGCAGAAGTATTTTGTCCCCAGGGAATCTAGCAGTGTGGAGAAAGGTCTCTATGCTGAGTTTAGTTTCTAACCCATGTCTCTTCCATATTTTGCTACAGAACTTTATTTCTATTTAACTCCAGCACACCAAAAATTGCCAGGCCAACAAAGAGCAGCAGTGCATGATTGCAGAAACAAATTTATATTTGGATGGACATTCCTGCCCACCTGGAAGTTACTTCTTGTTGACAATTTCTTCCAGGGAAGTTGCACTGTCGGTAGCTAATCTAAGTAAAAACCAGACTTTTCCAGGCAAAGCTCAGGAACTGCCCAGAGAAATGGTGGAGTCACCATTCCTGGGGGGATTTAAAAGAAATGTAGATGGGGATGTGGTTTAGTGATGGCTTGGCAGGGCTGGGCTAATGGTTGGACTCACTGCATTAAAGATCTTTTCCAACCTAAATGATCCTATGATTCCATGATTCCATGACTATGTGACTATGATTCAAGGATTACATGAACAGCTCACCAGCAAACACCATTAATTCCTGCCTAGAATATCTCCCATTTCTGTGAGATGGAAATGTTTGCTGGAGCTTTCAGTCTCAAAATGCATTTCCATACCATGCCTTTTAGACAGCGATGATTTAAGAACTTCTATTCTCTGCCATGAGTCACTTTGAAAAGAAAACTCTGGCAAAATCTGAAAACCTTAATTTCAATTTGAGCTTTGGAGCCGGGTTGTCCTTATCTCCCCCTGCAGTCCATGGAAGAGAGAGGCATGCAGGGACCTGGTCTTGTTTAGGCAGGAATTTGGGTAGGTGGGAAGCATCCAGTCCATATGAGGATGTCCAATTATCTCTGTTTTTAGCACAGGTACCAACTTGAAATGACCTGAATCAAGGCCAGCTCATTGGATTATGTTTGCACTGACTTTTGTGTGCTATACAGATGAAGCACCCAGGACAGGGCAGGAGAAGCAGAAATGAGCTCAAATAACTCATTCTAAAAAGCTGCTTCACAGTCCTTAACCTTGATGTATTCCTGCTGCCCTGACAAATCCTTGTCTCTGACTATTAATCATATTAAGGCAACCCAGAAGTTGTTATCCCACCACTAACCCTGGACTGCTTGTTCTTTGCTTTGCTTGCAGAGTCTTTAAAGAGCAGGAAGATGCTGCATCTATTCAAACACCTCCAACAAGCACTGTGAGTAAGCAGCCTTTGGTCCTTGCTGAGGACTTTTGGAGAGCCAGTCTTTAAAATGCAATTTATGGAGAGGGGTTTTGTGTTAGAACAGTCATTGCTGCTGAGCTCAGTCGAATGGGAAGGGAGGAAGCACAAGTAGAAAAATAATTACTACAAAAATGAAGAAGTAAAGGGCAAATAATATCAGCCAACTTAAGGGACCAGTGAGTGGTCAAAGTGTTTGCATGTAAATGTTTGTGTCAGAAGCAAAATATTAGAATGTTTGAGGATGCAGAATATGAGGTTTCTTCCTGGGCAGGGAATGTGTCTCTGCTTTTGGCAGGGCTTGGAGCTGGGTGATCTTTAATGCCCCTTCCAACCCAAACCATTCTGTGATTCTCACTGCCAACAACTGCCAGACTTCCCAGGAAATCCTGGAAGAGTTTATAAAAGCAAGACACAGGAGTACAAAACATTTACAAGGAGTAGGCCAAACTGCTGGATTTCAAGCTGATAGAAGCTGACAATTTGCAGACATAACAGGTAAATTAGTTACACCAGGAACATTTATCATAATCAGCTGTGGAGTGTGAGCAGTCCTCCAGGAGGAACAGCAAATAACCAAAGAAGGATGCTGTCGAATTTTTTTAAGTATTTCCAGAAAAAAAGCTCCTAAGAAAAAAACCTAACAGACAGGGCCAGACAGAGACAGAACACAGAGAAATACTGAGACTGGATCTGAATATCAGCTCCAGCTCTCTCACTAAAAAAGAGACTCCTAAAAACAGGGGGGCTACCAAAGTCCCAAATGTGACTGTGACCAACAGCCCACAACATCCTTTTTAGCCAAAGTTTGTCTGGATCTGATCTGTTCCTTACAGATAATTATTATGTGAAAATTTCTAATCAATCCCTGTCTGATTTTAAAAAAGCCCACAGAACAAAAACCATAGAAAACATCTTATATTCTTTCTCTATTTTGTCATCCTTTTAATCAGACATGAATAAAGAAGGTGCTGCCCTAAATGCCAAAGTTTTGACTGGAGATGTTGAACCCTTAACTTGTGAAAGGAGCTTCAACTTCTGCATGGTGACACTGAAATACAAATTTAACTTCCAGCACGTGCCCATCACACTCCTCTGCCAAGGAGAACACACCTCAGACACCTGGAGTCTCCAGCCCTCCTGCTCTTCTTTCTCTGGCTGAAATCTCAGCTCACTGAGAGGATTGATTCAATGTACACATCTTTTTTTTTTTTTTTTTCTTTCTTTCTTTTTTTTTTTTTTGCTGATGTTGTTTCATTCCTTGTCTCTAATGGGAATGTATTATCTTTAACTCTTCTCAGAGCACTCAAGATGACGGGAAAGCTGTTGAAAATAAATTAGACTAAAATAAACTCCAATTGGAAATGCTAAGTACTGCATGTTCCTGCTTTAGGAAAATGAAATACTTCATTCACATTCCTGAAACAGGACTTGGGACCATTTCAAGTGTTGTGACTTTTTTTAAATCCTCCAAAAATAGTGAGCGAGTTTTATAAATTCTTACTTTTCTCATATGATAAGGAATGAATTCATTATTAACAGAGCTTTCCTCTCTATGCATTTAATCAGAGCTGGGCCTCATTAACTAAAATGATCACATATTACAAGTGATTTTTGTCAAGTGCCTTTTTGACTGGTCACCAGGGACTGCCTGAACACATCTATGCTGTAATTAATAATATCAAAATTGAAATATTGCTGCACCTAACATACCTTTAAAGGTGAATTTGGCTTTCTGCTAAAAGCTGGGTTTATTCTCATTTGGAAGAGAATCACAGGTACAAAGGATGGTTTGAGTTGCAAAGCACCTTAAAGACAATCCAGTCCCACCCCCTGCCCATGGCAGGGACACCTTCCATGTCCCAGGTTTCTCCAAGCCCCATCCAACCTGGCCTTGGACACTTCCAGGGGTGGGGCATCCACAGCTTCATGAATTTTCCAGGGATTTATATAATTTACAAACAGGTAGAGGGACAGACTGCATTGGGGAATCCAGAGGAGGTGTGGACTCCACCTTCCTTTATGTTTCATTTATGGTCCCAAATTTATTTTGCTTACAACTCCTGTTCCCCTTGTCTTTTTTCCAAGGACAGTATCCATGTAGATTAAGGTCTGACAAAACACCAAAGTATGAGAAAATGACATACTGCAAGAACCCTTTCCTCGAGGAATAACTCTACAGAATGAGCTGCAGGATTTTCAAGGGAAAAAAACAGAGTATATGAGGGTGGAGTCCCCTGGGGGTACAGAGGTTACAGAGGTCTCCCATCTGCCCAGCATGTTTTCTCCTCTTTCCCATCCATTTACCCTTCCCCATTTGGTCCTCTTGAATCTTTAAGTAATTTCTCTCTCCCCTTCCAGTCTGCTTCACCTTAAAACTGATGGTCTGTCTTTCCAGGTCACACTCCTCTCCTGAATTGTTCTTCTCTAACTTCCCCAGGTGGTCCTTGCAATCTCCATCCCTATTCATCCCTATTCCCTGTGTCCTTGTCCTGACTAAAAGGCCTGGGGGTGACCAACAGCTGCTGCTGCCTGAGACCTTGAAGTGAAAAGTTTTGAAAATAGAGCAGGGACATCTCATCTCTTTTGAGGTTGGCCCACAGGGGAATCAGGCAGGGAGTGGGGAAATGAAAGAGCAGAAGGAAGCTTCTCTCACAAAGATGCTTTGCCCCTTACACCTTTTCCTTCTTATCCCTAGGGCTCCTCTATTCCTTTCTTACCAGACATAATGGGGAAGGGTAATGGGGTCGCTGTAGGGGCACTGTGTCCAGCCCCACAGTATTGGAATTATTACACCACAGCCTGATAACTTCTGGAGTAAGGTGAAGCATAATGCACACAGAGCAAATTCCTGCTGAGATTCTGCTGTGTCACTCAGTGCACTTGGCACAAGCATGACACGGGTCTGAGAACCCTGGGATGATTAAATTGCAATAAATACTACTGTGAAAAAAGAGGTTTGCAGATGGTTTGAATCAGTTATGTTTTGGAATTGTTAAAAAGAGATTAAAATGTTAATTAATGGTTATAATAAAGTCACCACTTACACCAGCCCCTTAGGGTATTGTGTTTAGATGCCCCCCCCCCCAAGTTTAAAAGGGTAATGAAGATGATTGTCCCAAGCTTAGACAAGGAAAACTCTGCAGGCAACACTGCAAATTATTTCTTATGTATCTCATCACACAGCTTCTATTGTGGTGCTCTGAAGTTGCTCCCACCTAATCTTTAAAGTGACAAGCTCTGACCTTTGAGTTTCTGATAATCCCCATTTGTTTTGCTGATATCCAGCCAAACCTACCCAAGTTTTCACTTTGGGCCAGCTGACAGGACCTGGGTTAGGCTGTGGCTGGGGAGTTCTCAGACCTGTCAAGTCCTGTATTGAATAAGAGACTCCTCCTCATGGTCCCACTTTGTGTTACCCAGCAGCCTGGCTGGTGTAAATCTCTGTCCCAGCATTGTCCTGCTCTGCCCTGCAGCCATCCTGAGCCCCCAGATGATGGTGCAGAGCAGGGGGCAGCTCTGGGTGCAGCAGCTGGCAGGGCATGGTGCTCAGCAGAGCCTTTCTAAATGTTCATCCCTCCCCTGCTGCTGCTGAGATCCTCTCTGCATGCACAGCTGTGCCCTTCTGCCTTGCCTGCAGGAGAGTGGGATGGACAGCAGGAATGATCAGACATCCCTGAACACACGTTTTTTCCTCTGTGCTAGGGCTATTAAAAGCCCCAGGGAGCCCTGCTGAGGGAGAACCCAGCAGCTTGGCCAAAACCCCTCCCTTTCAGCCCCTCTGTGCAGCAATGTTTGCTATCCCTGCATCTCCCTCCCCTCCAAAGAGCAGAGACAAGGCTGATAATGCAGGGCTGTCCCTTCAGCCCTCTGCCCATGGCTGTCCTCCTTTCCACCTTGTTTCCTGGAATCTCCTCTTCAGCTCTTCCCAGACCACTCATTATCAGTCAGAATAACAACCTTTGATTTTGGTGAGGCTTTGGCACAGGTTCCCAGAGATGCTGTGGACTCCTCATCCCTGGAAGTGATCAAGGCCGGTCTGGATGGGGCTCTAAGCAAGCTGGCAGGTGTCCCTGACCATGGCAGGGGGCTGGAGCAAGATGACCTTTAAGGTCTTTTCTAAGCCAAACCATTCTATATTTGATGTTTTTGTGATTTTGCTCACAGTGCTCAAGCAGATCAGTCTCTATCATGACTATTTTCCGTGGTGTTGTAGCAATGAAAATCTAGAGAGAAATTCTGATTCCCAGGAAAGGTAGCTGAACTCTGGGCACAGGACACAAACCCTTCCTTCCTATAATCTTTTTTTCCCCCTGCCTTAGGTCACTGAATGAGTCTCACTTTGCATCAAGGCAAATCCTGAAGCCCTCAATTAATTTTTGAGCAGTTTTTATCCAGTAAGCTGAACTGTTTGCTTTAAAGACACATGAAAATGAATCTTCTCAACAGTCAACTTTGCACCTCATTAGGAGTAGTGCAAATCAGAAGGAAAAAGAGACAAAAAAAGGACAGCAAATTTTTATTTCCAAAATAGTACTCAGTGCTTTAATGGATTCATACACACAGCTCCAAAAACAAATGGTTGATTAAATTAAATCAGATTAAATAAACAAAAGAAGCAAAGGGAAAGCACAGATAAGAATTTGGCTCAGTGACTGGTATTATTAGGCGGGGAAAAACAGTTAATTTAAATTTTAAGAAGGATGCTGTTTGTCAGGGTGGTTTCATTTAAACAGATCTATTCTACCCATGACACATTGCCAGATTTTCTCTTTGTGAAGCCAACAGGGAAAATCAGTGTTATTTTGCCAGCCCTGTACTATGGAAAGTTTGGGATGTACTGACATGAAGTTTTCCTATCAGGTAGAACACTTTGGGCAGGATTTATTTCTGCTTTAAAGCATTTTGTGCATGGGCAGCCCACCAAAGCCTGCTGAAGCCACCTGTATCTTGGTGTCCATGTTCCAGAGCCAGGGATCTATCCCAGCACCAGTTCCCCAGCAGAGCTTTCACTGGTACCAGTGCAGGTCAGGGAACAATCAGGAATAAAGTGAAGCATCATCTGAGTCATACAGATTCACTCAACCTTACAATGCCTTTTTTTTTTTTTTCAGTATTCCTGGTTTAGTAATGTATCTTTACCATTTTCACATGATGACTCTGGGTTGTTTTTCCTCTTTTCTGGATGGAAACAGGGTCCAGCTGAAGGTTTTCATTGTATGTCCTTGATGATGATTTCTGGTTGGCAGTTCTGCCTTTCCCCCCTTAAACACTCAGCCATGGGGGAATGTTACCAGTGGCCCATTTTATTCTTTCTCCAGCTCATCAATATTAATTAAACAGGAATCTACCAGCATTGATTAGGAAAATGCTCCCATTAGCTGCACAAATGAGCACCAAAGGAAAACCAGCAGGGACATCCCTGTGGAGAGGATGCTACGGTCAACACAGGGATCAGTTCTGAGAAGGGAACAATGAATGCTCTTGCTAATCAGCCACCCAGATATTCATAGCAGCAGAATTAAAAGAAGACAGATTTTCTACAGAATTGTGAGCATAATATTTTGCAAACAATCCTGCCACCACATCCCCAGCTTTCCTCTCATGAACAGAACCCTCTCCTCCTACTGAGATGCAAGAAGGACCTTCCAACTCTCAGGTCTGGCAATGCATCAGCTTTGCAGATCTCTACATCTCCAGGCCTCCACAATCCTCAAACTCCCCAAATCCCTTCAGCTCATCCTCAGAGCCCCTGAACTCCCATCCACACTGTCTCCAGTGCCTCTCAGGTACCCTCATGATGAGTTTTTAAGGAAGCAGAAGAAGCAGCAACAGACACATAATGACTGATATGCCATCAGGGCAAGAGGAATGGGTCATTCTGATTTTCATGACAAGGCTAACAGATGAAGCCTTCTGTTCATTTCTAAGAGCAAATTATTGGGGATTTGAGTAATTCTTTCAGTCTCATTGAAACTGGCAAGCAGACAGAAACAGTTCTAGGAGGGGGAAGCAAGACTGACAGTCAGCTAAGACAGACGGACAGTTGCAGTGTGATCATGCTAAAAATGAAAATCAAGGTAAAAACCCATTTCTGAAATGTATCCAGAGGTTAAAGTACCTGTCACTCCATCCTGAAGTGCAGTTAAATGGTTTTGAATCAGTTAAACCTCCATTGGGATTGGCTGGTGTGATCCCTCCAGCTTCAGGCAGTGAAATGTGCAGCCCACTCCCACAGAAGGATCCTCTCAGCACATCTCAGGGGAAAGGAGGGATTAAAACAAAAGCAGCATTTCAAAGCTGGAAATCTTTCAGGTGGCCATTGGTCACCCAATGGTAGCATTTTTCATGGTGTCATATGAAAGAGGCCAGCCCAAGATGTCAAGTGCTCTCTGCTCTGGAGTCATTCCTGGCTGAGCTGTCTGAGGTCCCAGATCCAGATAAACATCTGATCAGCATTCCAGAAAACCTGGGGGTGAAAGCTGTCCTCTGGAATAGAGCTGTCAGGAACACCTCAGGAAACAGAGCAAGGCCAAATGCAAAGTTCTGTACCCAGGGCAGACCTCAGTATCAACACAGACTAAAAATGAATTGCTTGAGAGCAGCCCTGGAAAAAAAAGGATTTGGGGACACTGGTGGATGAAGCACTGGGCATGAGTTGGCAATGTGATATTTCAGTCTAGAAAGAAAATTGTAACCTGGGCTGTATCAAAAGAAACATGGGCAGCAGGTTGAGAGAGGGAATTCTGCCCTTCTACCCAGCCAGGAGTGCTGCATTCCAACATAAAAGAGATGTGGAGCTGTTGGAGCAAATCCAGATGAGGCCACAAATGTGATCAGAGGGATGGAGCATCTCTTATATGGAGACAGGCTGAGAGAGCTGGGATTGTTCAGCCTGGAGAAGAGAAGGTGGCAGGGAAAATTTAGACCCCTTCAAGTGCCTAAAGGAGCTCCAAGAGAGCTGGAGAGGGATATGGGCATGCAGGGATATGACAAAGGCTTTCTACTGAAGGAGCATGGGTTTAGATTATCAATTATTAGGAATGAATTCTTGACTGTGAGGGTGGTGAGGCCCTGGTACAGATTGCCCAGAGCAGCTGTGGCTGCCCCATCCCTGGAAATGTCCAAGGCCAGGTTGGATGGGGTTAGGAACAACCTGGGATGGTGGGAAATGTCCCTGCTTATGTCATGGAAGTTGGACAAGATGATCTTTGAAGGTCCCTTCCAACCCAAACCACTCAACCTTTCAATGTGAGTGAGTCACCTCGTGTTCCCCATGTAGGACTTGGAGTGTGGGGACAAATTGTTCCTACAGCTGCCTGTAACAGCTCAGGTCACTGATGAGCTTCCCCAGAATCCCTGATTCCTGCATGAGGAGCCTTGACCTGTCACTGATAGACAGACCAACATCCCAAACACAAAATATGGGATTTTATCACCTCTGCATGGACATGTTCAAACTCTTCAAACACTGGTGATAACCCAGAAGAGAACAGGTCCTCTGTAGGTTCTCTGTCACCTCTGTCACCCCTGTGAAGATCCCTTGGACACCCTGGGAACTCCCAGAGTGCAAAACTTCCAGGCATTTGCAAGCAAAGCCCAGCTCTGGATGTAGGTGAGATGCACCTCACATGTGGCACCCGAAGTTCTGATGGGTTACAGATGTTTTAGGCAGGGATAAACCCTCCCTGCACTTTGCACAGTGGGATATAAGTTGGGAATGCAGACCTGGCCACAGTATTTTTAGTTGTGATAATAATAATAATAATCACAAGGACTCAGATGTTTAAGTTCAGCCCTCGAGAGACTGTGACCACAGAAGTCTAACAGCAAGAAACAGCCCCATCTGCTTTCCCATCTGAAATTAGCTGGAAATAGTCTTGTTATCCACTCGGCCCAAGCATGTCATCCCAAAGCACTTCTCAGCATATGCTTTTCAAAATACATTAGCTTGGTTCTGCAGGGTTTTGGCAAAACATTTCCCATCATGGTTTGCAAAGTCATCAAAATCTCAGCCTTCCTGAGGAATGTGCTGATTTCATTTTGACGTTGCTTAAAACCAGCTTTTACATAATATATTTCAGCATTTAGTTGGTGCAGTTATTCCATTTGAAATATATATTTAGGATGCATTGTTTATTCTGATTTATTTTATGTTAGAAGCTTATTTATTATGTTCTCTTTTATTCAACATTTATCTTCACATTTAATTTTATATTCACTTTCTTATTATAATTCCATATTCCACAGCTTTATCTAGTAAAAATGAAATACTAGAAGTCAAACAAAAATAAATGTTGGAATAGTTTCAGTGATATATTCTCATTGACCAAAAAATGTGATGCTTTTTTAAATGCACGAGAAGCCAAAATCAAAATATAGCATTATATTACAGACTGCAATGAAAAAAAATATCAGAACTACTGAATTTCTCATAAAGCTGAGTCTCAATAACTCTCCTGGCTCACTATACATGCTGATATATTTATTCAATCATGCAAATATAAAAGACTCTTTTCCTAATACTGACATTACTTGTGTCATTAAAAATTGATTTACAAATATTTTTGTATTTCTGAATAAACACTCCCCTTGCTGTGATTTTTTTTTCTTTTTTTTTTGTTGAATTACATCATTATTATTCCTGCATATTTGACGTTGCTTGTTTACACTCGCTGGGTTTGGATCCTCTTCAATCTGACTCTAGATACATCCTGCTTCTCATTAGAAGAGCTAAAGAGCACACAGATCCTGCCTAAGCATATGTGGCATGTGCTATTCCTTATCCCCAGGCTGGAAACATTGATTTTCACAGTGAGGGACAAGCAGCAGAACAGTGCAGATCTTGCTAATTATCCCTACGCTGCAAATTCAGAAGGAGAAATAAAAATCTGAGAAGGACCAAGTCCTGAAAATTGTGTGAGATTTTCCTCTGCCTGTAATTCCTCAGCAAGTTTTCAGCTGACAAGTGCATTTGGTGAGAGCCAGGACTCACACATCACCGGTTTTTTAACCAAAATATGTGTGGTAAACCCATCTCCAGTTTATCTTTCCTCACCCTGCTCACAGCAAACACCTGAATCACAATAACCTTCCTTCCCCTCTCGCAGTGAACAGAGCATTAGGTAGAGATCTGCTTTTGTTTGTGATTGCTTCTTAATGTCTTTTCACTACAGCAGATAGGCCTGACATCATTAAGGCTGCTGTTGTTATCTTTTGAGAGGATTACTGAACACATAATTGATATCAGTTTCCTTTCCATTAGAGGTTTAGGAAGTTTGGTAGTATTTATACAACTGGGTTTGTTTAGTAAAAGTATCCTATGAGGCAAAAGAGCAAAAGTGTACGATTTCATGATGTTCCTCAGTGCTGAGGGGTTGTTTTGGGTTGCTTTGCGTTGATTTTTGCTTTCATTTTATGGATATTGAATGTTGTTTCATGTAACACTAAACTTTATGCAGATATTGAGAGGCCAATAAAGTTGAATGCTGAGAAGAACTGATGCAGAAAGATTGTCCAGGAAAGCAACTTCCAGCAGACAAGGGCTCTCCTGGTCTCACTCTTTTAATTTTTTTATGCATTAATAAATCCCCTGTTTATTTTCTTCCTTATGATGAAATTCATTATTCCTAAAATTGCTGAGTAGAGTAGCACCCAGTCAGTCCTCCAGTGAGGATCTCAGACAGTCAGAGAAGCACAGACAACCACCAGAGACATTTTGTAGGGCCTCACACAGGAATTGCACAGCTTTTTTATTGAGCCTAAACCAGTAGCAGCATCCAGAGCTGGAACTGATTTGTCTCAGCTCCTGCACCCACAGCATGGGGAAAGGGACTTTGTCTGACTCAGAGGATGAGCATGGGTTGGATGAGAGGGCAGAAGGAGGCTCTGATACACCCACAGTAAATCTCGGGCCATAACCAGACATTACTTTTCAGTTTCTCCAGCAAAGCCCAGCTTCCATGTAGGGTTTAACTTGTAACACTAAGCTGCCTCTGAAGTAGCCAAATCCAATTACAAAAATGCTCCTATTCTGCTTGATCTCTTCTTAAAGATATTTAGAAGGGGGTCTCTTCTATATTAGACAGAGAGAAAAATGGGAAAAGACAGAAAAAATCATAAAAAAACAAGCACCAATCCCTCAAGGCAGGAGTGAAATTGTACAGAACCAGATGTGCCCACTGCAGAAACACCTTTGCAGAGCTCCAAGGCTCATCAGAGGCTGTCTGAGAGAAGCAGCAGGAGGTTCCAGCAGCAGCAAGAACTGCTTAACGCAGAGGTTTATTTGTGTCTCCTCTTTCAATCTCACTTTTTGGCAGCCTGAGGAGTGAAGCCCCAAACGTGTTTGACGCATTTCCATTTCTCAAAGCCAATCTTTTCCTACCAGCTGCTCTTTGCTCCTCCTGATCCACTGGCAATATTTCCCCAGGGCAAACTGGAGTCACCTGTCCAAGGTAACCCAGGAGGAGTCCTCACAAAAGGCACTCAACTGTGCTTTAATTTGTGGGACTGCTCCCTTTGGTCCCAAGCTGGACCAGGCTGGTGCCCTGGACTATAAAAGACCAGAACAATTAACACTGATTTACATCCCCCCTCACCTTACAGAGTTGCCTTTCTCTTTGCCCCAGGATGGTGGAAATTTCTTGTGCTTTGAATCACATTGATCTATTTTTCCCAGGAAGACTGAACCTGCTTTTGAATTCACCACAGCGGTAATTTCATGGATTTTGTGGATTTGGTAGGTGGAGATCTTGGAGGTCTTTTCCAGCCTTAATGATTGTATGATTCTATGGTCCTTTAAGTGTTTCCATTGCACTGAGTTTATAAGAACACTTTTGCTGGTTCTTACCTCCTCCTTTGCTTTGGTTTCCCACACCTTTCAGAGTATTTGGATCAGGGACACAGCCAATCAATCTCTCAGAAATACTGAGCTTTCAGGTTACTCTGCAGTCCTGGTCCTTGAGGTGCAATTTGGATGCAGTCTTCTCCAAAGGAAATGGATTGGATAACAAGGCAAAAATCAAAGAATCATTTAGGTTGGAAAAGACCTTTAAATTCATCGAGTCCAACCCCAGCACTGCCTAGTCCACCACTAAGCCATGTCCCCAAGTGCCACATCTGCAGATCCTAAATACCTCCAGGGATTTAAGCCACTCTTCTGGACCACAGTGACCACAATGAGGTCCTAACCCAGCAGAGAGCAGGGACAGCCCCTAATACCTTTGGAAAAAGTAAAAATTCCCTGATGTGGTGTGCATACTGAGTTTTAAATCATATGAGTTGGGGACTTTTTCACAGCTCACCAGCTTCTAAAAAAGACCCCAAGTCATCCATTCAGTGCAGGAGAGTTTCATTCCTGAGGGGTGAAGCTACAAGTAAATCATCTGTTTAACCAGGGAGAGGATGCCTGTTTGAAAAAGGTGATAAATCATCCTGTGATTTAAAATCTGAATTTAATTTCAGACACATACAGCAGAAAAAAAAAAGGTGGAGGAGGGGAGATGGAGCATTAACAAACTGCTATTTTGTCTCTAAAGCAATTGAGCAACGTGTAATGAGGACCAGCAGGGACAGATATTCAAGGATGCAGCGTGGTTTCCTGAAACAAGAACAGATGGAAAGCATCTCCTGTGTGTTGCTGATGACTCCACCCAGATGCCTTTGTGCTGCTTCAGTGTTTCCACTTCCAAATTCACCATTTCCAGGGAAGGACTGATGCTGAAGCCCCATTTCATCACCTGGGAGAAGTTCTTGGAGGGAGATATTGCCTGAACTACATGTGGGAGGCAGCAGATGGGTTGTCTCCTGAGAGGAAAGTTATGGAATCATAAAATGGGTTGGAAGAGGCTTAAAGATCATGGAGTCACAACTTTCTGCCATGGGACACCTTCTGCTATCCCAGGTTGCTCCAAGCCCCATCCAGCCTGGCCATGGACACTCCCAGGGGTGGGTCAGCCACACCTCTCTGTGCCAGGGCCTCAGCACCCTCTGGGAGTACAGCAAGGTCTGGAGGTGTAAATCACCTGGGGTCATAGGATTCGTTCTCCCCTACCAAACTACTGAGCTCCCCAGTTTACTCCCAAGTCCTGATATCTCCAAATCTGTGCCAGCACCACCACAGATGAGCCAGGGGCAGGACTCAGATTGATTTTTCAGAAAGAAGATCTGCAGGTAGGTGAACATGGGCTCATGTATGAACTGAAGAGGTTTCCCCTGCCCTTGTCCTCAGAGGAGAAAGTACTGACCTTGAGAACAAGGACACTATAAAACTCTAACATCTTTACCTGTCTTTTTAATTCTTTTTTTTTTTTTTCCTGTGAGATGTAACATGAAACTGCTCGTATTATTATTTTTTTTTTCCTCCCAAAATACCCTCTCCCTGCCAAAGTGGACTGGAGAAGGCCAAGGCTGGAACAAATTGAAATCTCCATGTATCTAACAGTCATTTCAGCTTCTCCACATGATTCTTTGCGCTGCTGGGGTTTCTGCAGTCTGGTTGTTATTTCAGTTGACATCTCCAGTTATTTCTATTTCTTGAAGAAGTGGAAATGCTGAGCCCTGTATCCGATGGGTGCTGATCTGCAGTGCCATGAGAACAGGACCTGTCTGGGCAGCCTTTGGTGAGAAAGGCAAGACAACCACGAGCAAAATATTCCTTGAGAGTCATTTCTTTTTAACACATTTCAGTTTCCTGGCCCTACTGCTTCTGCATGAACTGCTTCCCCATGAGTAAATGACAAAATTCTAGTTCACGAATTACCACCGACTAGTGGATGGCTCCTGTGCTCAGCAGCTACCCACTCACATGATGTCTGAAGCTGTGTGTATATTATTCCCTGAAGTACCAGGAATGTTCTTATACATCTAAATTCAGCTCAAGATTTGCCGTGGTTTGTGCAGCGATTAATGGAAGGTCTGAGCTTATTTTGTGCTGCCGGCACTGTAATCAGTTTACTTGGGGATTCACGTCGGGGATTAACAATTTTGCAAAGATTGTTACATCAGATACAGTTCCCAGAGGTGAAAATGCCATTTTTGACATGATTAACTGAGTGAAGTTGCAGTTATAAATAGACATTCATGGGGCTGGCAGGAACCAAGAAACTGAGTTGCAAGGGGATGCTCAAAGCTGGTTTTTACCCCACCTGATGGTTTCTGTCACTCTTCATGAACACTGTGGTTCTTGGGCATTGCCCCATACCTGTTGAACTCCTGGGACCAGGTCTTTTGCCATTGTAAATTTAAATCTCTGCCCAGTTTGCATTGGGAAGGGCCAGTTGATGTCTTCACACCAAAATATTGCACGTTGCATTGCAAATTGCCCGACACTTAAAGCAGAGAAGAACTCCAACTTATTTCATTGCTGTTACACCCACTTTCATGTGGTGTGAAGTGCAGCAGATTTCAGGATATTTCAGTTTAAAGGACTGAATTTTAATGAGAGTATCTGTTAACCTCTCCAGTCCCAGCTATTTCAAACAGTCTGCAATTCAATGCAAACTCACTCTGACAACTATTTGGCCTCTTCAGAGAAATCCCTGCCTTTTGAGAGGTCTAAGAAGGCTGTAAAATGTCCTTCATTGTTCTTTAAGCACCATATAAAGGTGTCTTTGTCTGTTGCTTGCTGGATAACACTGTGCCCATGGGGATGGACCCAGGTTTTGGATTAGCTGGGAACATGGATCAAAGCCCCCTTGATCCAGCACATGTCCAGAGTGATCTCTCATCCTCCCAGAAATCTCCATGGATAGCTTTGGGATGGAAGGATTTATACCAATCCATTTTTGGGAGCCCTCTCTGTGACTAAAAAATAAAAAGTCCTCAGTCATTCTTTTATGAAAAACATGTCACACGATGGATCTGAGTGTTAGATGAGCTTCCTTGCTCTCCTGCAAACAAAAATAATGGCATCTTAAACACAGATAAAAGGAAATGTAGGGGTGAAGAAAGCTGCCCAGCCCCTGTTTGAGATCCAATAATTTCAGAGCCTTTCTTCTTGCTTTTTCACTTCCAGGTCGCTTCCTGGACCTTTACGCACATTTTCTTCCATCAGCTTTTGCTTCAGTCACTGAAAAGAAAATAAAAAAAACAAACAGAAACTCGATGGCCAAGGGTGATGCTGTTGAGCAGAGCCCGCCCTGCCAGCTTGCTATTTCTGGCTGGATCCTTTTAAACTTGTGGATGGCTCTGTAAGCCTTATTTACACTTATTTACCAAACTGCATCTGACAGAAAACACAGCAGCCTCCCTCCCCTCCTCTCCGTCGCTCTGCAGAAGGACTCACGCAGGCAGAGCCACAGTGCCCAGTGCATGGCAGAAAATGTGATGGGAATGGGTGTGAATCCTTGCTGCTACAGGAACAGAGGAGGAAAAGGAGCAAGAGAGACCTCTCTAAGTGACCCCTGCAGACTCAAACGAGGAGAGCAATGTTTCACACTGGGTGAATAAAACACCCTCTTCTGATTCAGGGTTTTTTGTATTTTTTTTTCCGAGAATGGAGGGAGGCCTGCTTAGATGTGGGACAGAGCAGCTGTTTAGCAACACAGAGCAACACCCAAAATCAGTTCCCGGCAGAAATTCTGCAGAGACATGAAATGCCTGGAAAAACTGAAGCAGGTAGGATGTGATTTCTTGGCAGTGTGTGATCACAGCACCTCCTGGAACAGCACTAATCCAGTTTAAAGCACCACCAGCTTTGCTGAGCTCAAGAGCACCCTCAGCATCATGGTGGGACCTTGGAGTGAAAATAACCTGAAGCTGCTGTACCTCCTAGAGCAGACCCCTCCAAACTCTGGGTTTTTCTCTGCAGAGTTCATCACACATGGGTGAGCTTCTGCAATATGGAAATCCATGTGTGATAAATTCTTCCAACCCATAGCAGGGATCATTTTTAGCCTTGAAAATAAAGTTAAATGAACATGGCCTAACCAAATCACTAGAAAAGGGACAAGTTGTGCTATCACTAAGTCTAGAACAGCCATGAATGAACCTGCAGAAGGATCATTAACATTTAAAAGCTGGGCTTTGGAACAAGATGATCTTTATGGTCTTTCCAACCCAAACCATTCTAAGATTTTATGATTCTATGATTCATGGGTTCATCAGCAATTTCCTTGCTAAAAATTCTTAGGTCTTTTCCTTTACAGATCAACATCATCTTCATAACTCTCCCACAAGGGTTTTAGGCTTCCTTGTTGCTTCAGGTGGGTGTAAACTCAGAGTAATGATTAGGGCAAGGAAAAGTCACAGGAGATTCTATGATTGACTCTTCTCTTCTCTTCTCTTCTCTTCTCTTCTCTTCTCTTCTCTTCTCTTCTCTTCTCTTCTCTTCTCTTCTCTTCTCTTCTCTTCTCTCTTCTCTTCTCTTCTCTTCTCTTCTCTTCTCTTCTCTTCTCTTCTCTTCTCTTCTCTTCTCTTCTCTTCTCTTCTCTTCTCTTCTCTTTTCTCTCTCTTCTCTTCTCTTTTCTCCCTCTTGCCTCCACAGCCTGATCATTGGAATTTCAGCCAGAGCTGGTACTTACCTGCATTTAAAACATGATTGCTTTTGGCATAAGGGGCTTTGGGAGTTTCAGAGCAACTTTTGAAATCAGAAAGATGCTCTTACTTTTATAGCAGAGTGACTTTCAAAGGGAAACAGTGGCTGGTGGATTTTGAAGCAGCTCCGCAGCACCACACACAAGGATGGGAGAGTTGATGATACACAGATACATTAACCAGTGCAGGGAAGGCTGGAGGACACTGAAAAATAATAATTATGGTCCCTGGCATGACTTATTCCCTCTCTAGAAACTCTAGGAACTCTTGCAACTACCTCAGCCCCTCGAAGGTCATTCCTTGCACATGGTGCTCTCTCTAGGAGACCGTGTGGGAGAAGGACTTGAAGGATCAGGAGCTCCCTCTGCTCTCCTGCTCTGCACCCACCTGGCCAAGCTGAAGGGCTTCAAACATGTCACAAATCATCTCCCTGGTGAGATCCCCAAGGAGAGCAGACAATTGATTTAATTTGAAAACACCATTGGATAACTTTTTTAATAACCAATAACTAACGAAAAGTGCACTGGCCAGGAAATCGTAAAATCACAGAAACCCCTGAAATGAATGAATAAATAAATAAATAAATAAATAAATAAATAAATAAATAAAAGCCCTGCTTTACTGGAAGTGTTTCTGTAGTGAAACCAACTGCAGTGAGACGAGGAACAATCTTGCCAGTAATGGATAACATTTATCACATTCACGGATTCATGGAGCCATTCTGCACACCTGAGGCTGCTAACAACGTGGGGGACGGGAGGGAGCTGCACTAAAGGCCAACATATGGCAGTAAATCTGGGACAGCTGAACACTGGGATAAATTCACAGCAATATTTCCAATTTTTTAGGGCCATGACTTCCCAGTTGCCCTGTAAAGAAATATCAGTGTAGGGGATTCAAAACATCTTTTCATCTGTGAGTTACATGGGGGAAAAAAAAAAGTGAAATTCAGTTTTAAGAGCAGATTTCCTGCAGCTAATTCCAATAATTTGGCATCTACTGTAAGGCAGGATTCTACAACAATCAGGAAAAATAGCCACCTCTGCACAGCACTTCCCACTTCACCTTCCACTGGGAGCCTTTTTCACCCATCACACAGGGAAACAAAGATGTGTGACCATCATGAGGCTGGAAAAGGACACAGGGTTTAAATTACCAGATCGCAGAAGAGAAAACTGATGTCTTAATTTTCATTTTACTGATTATTTGTACTGGCCCTCTGTTTGCCTTATTCCTGCAATTCTCAGAGGCATGTGAGGGAATAATTAAGGCATAATCTTTTTGCTTGGTAAAATATGGAGCAATAAATGGCTGCTCAGATTGATTAGGGGCTGAAGCAAAGCAAAAGCCTGCGGTAGATTTCACCTTGCTGTTTCTCAGGATGATGCAAAAGAAATTGAAGTTGAGCCTTTTGCAGGTAAATCACAGGCCCAAATTGAGAAAAAATAATCCCTGTGTACAGCTCCTTTCTTTGAGGTGACTGAATTGTTCTGTAGCATTTCTGCTTTTTCTTGTCCAGAAAAACTGGAGCAAAATCAGTTTCTTTGAATGGATGACCACACTTCAAAGGAAAATATACCTGAAAAGCCAGTGTGAAAACCACATATATAGGAATTTCTGAACCAGCTGAGATGCTGGAAAACAACTTCTCTCTTTCCCAAAGCATCACCAAAGCGTTGTGGGGCCAGGATTGATGCCAAAAATCAAAATTTAGGTTTAAATTCCGGGCTGAAGTGAAAGTGGGGCCATGAATAACCCAGGAGGATGCAGAGGACACAAGGACGCTTGCATGGGGCAGAAGTGGCTTCCCAAAAATGCAGAAGCAATCACTGAAAATGGGAAATCCCTTCTCTAGAAAGATGCTTTATCTTGCAGATTAACAATTAATGGTGCCCTAGAACCAAACTGACTTTTCCTCTTTTCCTTTTCCCTTTTATTTTAATTTTTCTTTCTATTCCTTTTGATTTTCCTTTTTCTATTTCCTATTTCTTTTCCATTTTCTTTCTCTCTTGATTTTCCCTTTTTCCTTTCTCATTTTCTTTATTTTTTCTTTTTCTTTTTTTTCCTTTTCCTTTTTTCTTTTTCTTTTTCTTTTTCTTTTTCTTTTTCTTTTTCTTTTTCTTTTTCTTTTTCTTTTTCTTTTTCTTTTTCTTTTTCTTTTTCTTTTTCTTTTTCTTTTTCTTTGTTTTAGTTTTCCATTTTTTTCCTCCTTTTTCCCTTTTTTTTGGTTCTGTTTTCCTTTTCTGCTTTAAGCAATTACAAAGTTATTTTAGAAAGTGGTCTATGTTAGCTCATCAGCTGTCTGCCCACATGGCTGAATACCTGCTTACCTGATTTCTCCTCCCACTCTTGGGTTGACTCTTGCTGCCCAGCTCCCTGCCTGAAGGCAAAAATGTAAATGACAAAGATTGAGGAGGTTGGCAAGCAAGGAACACCACTTCAATTTTTGCTGATAGACAAACAATGCTTTTGTTGCAAAAATAGGTGTAAGAAATGGTCACATGAAAAGTTTGATGTTAAAAACACAAAATGTTATTTTCATTAGAAAATCATTCCAGGTAAGTTTTTCCCCCATTGCATGGATAACAGGGAATGATTTGTCCTCTGGGCAGAGCCAACTGCAGGATTGGCTGAGGTTTGACTTAGATTTAGACTTAAAAATTAAATTTAGGGATAGAAGATGCAGGAGCTGAATCTGAGCATGGGCATGAGTGTGGCCGAGCATTCACAGTCCCCTCTTGGTGTCCACTGATGGCTCCACCCCTGGGTGCAGCTGAGTCAAGGATTTTGATATGATGATCCCCATTCTGTGATTTTGACCCCATGTGATCCACGAGTCAGAAATTTGGAAATGTAGGGACCAGTGAGGTGTAGAGTGAAAACAAACTCTGATCAAAGTCATGCTGGTAGAGCAATATTAGTGAGTGGCAGAGACCTACAGCTCTAAAAAGTCATCATGCAATAAATAGTGACACTCTGCTTTTGCCCTTCCTTGATCCCCCAACAACCATAAAATGTGCTCAGCTGAAATATTTAACCCTTTACTTGTGGATGGGATGATGCCCAAACCCAGGGAATATGGATGCTGTGGAAGGTGAACATTCCAAATGTCACTTATGGCTTCACACTTCCCTCCCTTATATTCTTGTCACATTTTCCTTCTTATCTGTAGGTCAAATATTAATATGAAACAATGAAGACAGAGGTAACTTCCTATTGATCTGGAAAATAAAGTGGGAGACACAAAGTGGAGAGAACAAAAAGCCTTGCTGCAGTCCTTTGAAAATTAACTCAGCATCTGTGTTTGAACCTCCTCCTGCAGATTGTGGCAAAGGAGGAAGCTGCAAGAAGAAAGATGTGCAAAAGTAACTTTAAATATGGTTTTGTCCCAGATCCAAAAGGATGAAGACACCAAAAAGAGGGAGTTTCATCTTGAAGCCTTCCTGGAGATTGATGGAAGCAATCTTTTTTAACACAAGGAAAGCACTTGGATTTGATCAGTGGCAACTTAGAGATCACCAAACTGAATCAAATCCCTTCAATTTTTGTGATTTTGACTTCCTTCTCCTCCACCTCCTCCCATTTCTGATTCCCAGGAGAAGCCCACCAGAAGCCCACCATGCTCCCTGGAGGGGAACATGACCTGAATTGTGAGATTGGGTTGCAAAATCTCCAACCAGAGGGGGAGGATCAGAATTCTGAGCTTGTGAATTTACTCCCTGAGAGGAGGGAAAAGCCTTGGTGAAGGGTATGGAGAGCTTATGGAGAGCTTTTTGTAACCTGTAGATTTCTACAGACTCCTGCCACACACATCTATGGCTCCACCTCACTGAACAGCATCATTTAAAAACTCTTAAGCTCAGGGGTTTTTTAGTCCATAAGGGGTGAAATTTAGCATTGACTTCCATTAACTTCCAGGGAGCTATACAAATTGTGCCAGCTGAGAGATCTCAGCCCTCAATTGTCCATTAGCCCCCTAACCCAGGCAGGAAAATATTCCTTTATCAGACCCACTGCCATCTCACTCCTCATCTGCCCTCCTTTTATGTAACACCACTTCCACCATGATGGATTGACACTGTTGTGCCAGAGGAAAAAAAAATCATCCCTCTACTTGAAAATCAGGATTTGTTTTCTCTCCTGCTTTTCTTTCCCTCAAAGCCCCAGCTCTATCCTGGCATTCTGAATTGTGGATGATAAAAACCAGTTCAGGTGTAGGGCACATGAGGAAAAGACAGCAAACCTGCAGAGTATCAAAGAGATCATTTCTCACAGAAGCATCCGCAGAAATGAGAAGTAATGAGCTGACACTCCTAAACAGCTTTTCAGAATGCAAAGCATTGGGCAGCTGGTCAGGTGGAGAAAAAGAAATAACCAACCAACCCTCTCTCTTCCTTTTTTTTTTCTCTTTCCTTTTCTTTTTAGCCAGAGGATGTGTTTAGTCCAGGGTGAAAATATCTGTCATGTTGGTGAGAATGTCCCCACCACAGCACCACTCTGAAGAGGACAGCTACTCCAAATGGGTCACTTCTGCCATCAACCACGGGGTGAGCACAGCAGTGGCTGATTAACAGCGTGGGGTAGAAGCCATGTAGGACAAGGATGAGGTGGAAACCTTGCTCTGGAATGAAGCTGTGGGAGAAATGAGGGGGTTTAGGTTGTAATCTTCCAGGAGCTTGCAGCAATGAGCCCTTGAGTTCACAGCTCTGGGTTGTTTTTATTCTGCTGCAACACTGGGCATATCTGCCCTAAGATAGTCCAGGCTTAGGCTCACAGCTGAGTTCAGTTAGCCTCTGAGGGTGGCAGGTGTTAGGATAGACAAGTGTCACTTGAATTGAGAGTCCTCAGAGAGAAGGGTGTCCCTGCAAAGGCCACTACACTGGAGATTGTTTCAGCCATATCCCAGCTGAGGGAGGAGTATCCACACCCACAAGTTTTAGATTTTCACCTCTATCATAGAATCATAGAATGGTTTGGTTTGGACAAAATCCTCTTATTCCAATCCTCTCACTAGATCAGGTTGCTCCAAGCCCTGTCCATCCTGAGATTGAAGTCTTCCAGGGATGGGGCATCCACAAATTCTCTGGGGAACCTGTTTCAGTTTCTTACCACCCTTTATTGACCTGAATCAACAGATTTTCAGTTTCCTTCTACACCTGACAGTGAGAAAGTGTAGGTGGGATTTGTCCTGCCTGTCTTCAGGTGTCTATGTCTGCATGGGATTTCTGGCTTTCTGTAAAAGTGGATGTCAAGTCACCAGAGTCAGTAATGTCACAGGTCTGCTCATGCTCAGACAGATTCCCAAATTCTGTCGGACAAATCATGCCCTGAACTTGTCTCAGTGAAGAGAACCTGGGGTGATTTGTTTAGATGGAGACACCTGTATTGAAGGTATCCATGCAGGTCAGATAGATTTCACCCAGAGGGGAGTGTTTGGTGAAGGTTTCTGTCTTGGATGTAATTTATTGGAGTTCACTCCAATGACTCTGGAGAAGACCTTGTGTGATCAGTTGGCTTCCTGTTCTGACCACAGGACTGTCATGCAGACATCAGTCAAAAATCAGAGCTCTTCTCACATCTGGTCTAGCACAGGCCATCAAAAACCTGTCAATAATGATTTTACTGGGAAAAATTATCACAGATCTCTCTTCGCAAATGGAAATGACAGTGCTGCCTAAATTTTGAGGCATCTGCCACAGCACCTTAAAAGTTTCCAGACTCACAAATCTGAAAGGGAAGACTTTTCCTCCTGAAATTAAGTTTTTTCTTTTCTCCTTAACAAGACATGCAATTTATTCCAGTATGACCCAACTACTCACCACACAAATGAGCAAGAGAGGAGTAAATATAATCATTCAAATGCAACTTTATGTAGATCAGTAAAAGAAAACCAAAGGAGAGATCCAATAGAAAACTAAACTCTGAAATTTGAAGTCTCATATGAATCTTGAGGTATCCTGGGACTAGATCTGCATGGATGGAGAGGATGATTTCAGCTTGCAGCCTTTATTTAGAACTGAGCCCTGATGTCCAGCCAGCGAGATGTGGATTCATGTTTACGAGCCGCCTGGCAAATACTTACGCACCTCCCACAAAAACCCTCTAATTAAATGTTAATTAAATGCAACACATTAGGCTTAGCAGACTCTCTGCTGCTGAGTTATATACATACACTGCAGACACTCTAATGAAATACTTGACTTTGATTTACGAACATGAATGCAGCTAGAACTGGGGCTTGCGCTGGTATCTAATTTTGCACAAAACAAAGGAGGCTGCCTTGCCTCTGCTAATGGCTCCAGCTTTTTAATGAATACTTCCAGCCATGATGTGATTACGCAGTGACTTACAGGCAGGGAAGAGACACAAGCAGAGAAATGCTTTGCATGGAGGGGACCTCCTCTCCTGGCAGTGGGGAAGGATTTTTCCGGGTCTCCAGCTGCAAAAGCCCTTCAAGCCACCACAGTGATCTCATTTCAGCCCTCATTGCTCTCGCTGCCATCACAAAGCCTTACTTGATCTGAAGGGATGGAAGCAGCAGGTGAGGCTCAGATTATGTCATGACTGTTACAGTCAAGATGATGAAGGGCCACGGGTGAAAATCATCAAGAGAAAATTAGAGGTGTCACTTCAGGAGTGAACTCGTTTATGCAGATGGCTCCTGATAGAGCTTCTCAATGCCGTATTCACTCGTTTCACATACAAAATAATCAACACATTGTTAACCTTTATTCAGCTTCAGAGTAAGAAAATTCCACAGAATCTTGAAATTCTGTGGTGGAAGGGACACTCAAGGATCATTGAGTCCAACTCTAAAGTGAATGGCCCATATAGGGTAAAACCTACAACCTTGGTATTGTCAGCACAGTGCTCTAACCAACCTAATTCTGGCCTGAGTATGGAGTTATCTCAAGTTTTCCTCCTTTTTATTTTTATTTTCCACCTGGCCCCCTACATTTCCAGTGCAGACACTGACTGGCAAATTTAGAAACAAATTCTTAAGTACTTCTTATTCTCAATAAGCAAGGTGCAGCCTGGCACACAGGACAACTGAAACTCTCTAGGATTTATAGTATTGTTCATTTTCTCCTAGGTTTTTTGGTAGAATTCTCCTTTTAGTGTCCAGAAATGGAGGCAGATCCTGTCATGCCATGTATTATAGCTCCTCAGTGGTGATCAGCACCTAGCACAGGGTATGAATCCATGTGGCATCCACAAAATACACTGGTAGAGGAACAATATTTTTTCAGTTTCCCCAGAGCTCTGAGACTACTGGAAAGTATCTTCCTACCAGGGAAATTTTCAGTCATCCTTCCCAAGGACTCTTCTTGGCTCTTGGGCAATGGCCCACCCAGCAAAAATGCAGATTAAATTGTCCCATGAAATTCTGAGGCTTTTAATGACCTCAGGCAGAGTTTGTGGTGCTTCCCTGATGTCAGTAGCTGGGTTGGAGACTTTTAATATTGGCTGAGATATCTCCTGCCTCCACTGTGACTGAGTTCTTTTTAAGCCCACCTCTATTTCTCCTTAAAAATGGGTAGATTATGTCTCAATGTGAAGAAAAGTATTCCTTCTCCAAGCAAACCAGCAATACAGAAAGAGAAACTTGAAAACAACAGCCCTTGCTGAAGTGGCAGAAGGCTGAAGTCACTTGTGTTGTGTAGTACTTTGAGATTCCCAGAATGGAAGACATGGCTGAAATGCACATTACTGTCTCAGGGACAAAAAAAGGAGAGATCAGATGAAATAATGATAAGAAAAGGCAAAATAAATGAGTTACTCACCTCCCTGAGGGCAGGCTGTGCCGGTTTTATGAATGTGAGAACCTATTCTTGTCCTTGCACAGGCATCTGTGAAAAATGTGCCACTGTTTTATCCCTCTGTGTACCCTGCCAGAAGGAGCGAGCGCGGCGGAATTCGCGCGCCTGGCGCGTCCCGCAGGAAGGCGCGAGGGACTGACCACGTCCTTCTGGAGGGCTCCGTGTGCACCACAGCTGACTAAAGGACCAGCAAGGTCAGAGACTACCTTGGATGCAGTCCTAGAAAACCATCCAGGCGCACTAAATAAAACAGAAGCCAGCAGGCATCTGGGGAGAAGTGATCTTAATGCGTTCGGATCAGAGATGTCGCTGGCAGAAGGCTCAAGCAGCAAAGCTCGAAGCATAAAGACCATGGGAAACTTTACCTTAAACAGAGGTCCTTACCTGTGAGGAAATAAAAACAGGTGCTTGAAACGACTCATTATTCCATATTGCTAAGTGGGAGCTTTCCTTTAGAAGTCCCAGACACGACAGAAGAGGCTGCTGTAGGAAGAAGCCAGAAAAAATGGACATTCAGGCACTTTATTTGTTAGCACAGAGCTGCAGAAGATCTGAACACTCCATACCCATGGAGAAAAATTATTTTAAAGATATCAGAAAAACCTGCTCTAGACATCTTCTCCAGGATGGAGAAGGTTCACACCAGGCAGTGCCACTACTCTGAGTTCAGAGTGCAGAGAAATTTTAGCCCTCAGTCCCTATAAATAACTTACTTTCTTTTTGGCAAGACCAGGGGGAATTTTAAGGACTTGTATTCTTCAAGGGACACCATATGCTACTTTTGGCTCCAAAAGAAGTACAGAATGTAATTTTGGGGGCTCAAAAGGCACCTTAATTAGCTATAGTCACCCAGGAGTGGAACATATCATTGAACTCAACTGATGGGCTACAAAAACCAAATGATGCTGGTGTTAACAAATTATGCTGTCTTTTGAGGAAATTGAATTCTTGTGTCAGCCTAGCCTTTGTGGGTTAAACTGTTCCCCAGCCACAGGAGCTGAAAACATTGAATGTAGCTGACATAGCTCCAATCTAAAACCTATGAATCCTGAATCTGTGCCTGTTTCAAAATATTCTTTGATTTTTGAGATTTTTTTCTGAATTTTCAGAAATTCCATTAAGTTTAGGTACTGTTTTTTCCCCCTAAAAATCATTAGATCTTTCCTTCTCTGCATGGAACAACTAGTAATTTTTTCCCTTTGAAAACATTATAATTTATCACTGGATCTCTGTCCTGGTTTCAGCCAGGGTAAGGTTAATTTCTTCTCAGTAGCTGTATCTCGGTGGCAGATTTTCCTTAAAAGACTTCAAGAGAGCAAGATAGAGTTTTAAAACAGGTTTTAAAACTGGCTTGTCCTCCTGTAGCCTGGACTGATGTACTTCCAGGGTGGAATGAACTGAGAGAAGCAATTAAGGGTGATAAAATCAAGTTAATTCTGATGAAACCCAAATGTTAAACACTGCAATGCAAGTAAATGCTGCTTATCTGTTGTTTGAGGGGGACAGTGAGAAGTTGAGCAGAAAACTACAAAACATGTAAGAAAATGGACAAGTGACTTGTCCACTCTGAATGAATCATGTGAACAAATCAATGGCCACCAGGACTTCAGGCTGGCCACCATGAAGTTAATTTTATAGCAGCAGCAGTGACCCCAACACAAAAGAGACAAGAGTTGGATTAGGCTGTCCCTGGCATGAGAGAACAGGGCAATGTGGATCTGTGGATCTGTGATCATGGTCTGTGATCCACAGGGAAGAGTAATGGTTCCAGGGGGTGGAAGTAGATGTTTTTTAAGGTCCTTTCCAATGCAAAACCTTCTATGATTCTTCTCCATGAAGAAAAAAGTGTATTTCATAAATGAGCAAACTCAAAACTTTGTATGAAGAGAAAGTCACTGGTCCCATGGATGTGGGAAATATTAAAACCCGGTTTCTTGGGAAACTTCATCTCACCCTGTCTGTAGAGGATTATACTAAAATTGTAGTTTGGATTCAACCCTATTGGATGTCAGACAGAAAGATTTTCTTAATGCCCAGCAGAAGGGAGCAGGAGGGAAAAAAAAAATAAAAATCACACTTTGATGTCTGCAATAGTCAGGACCATTCTCCCAGTGGAACCAGTCTTCGTCTCTTTACCTGGGAATCCAATCATTTTCACCCAAGCTTGTGGCAATTTAATATTTTCCTTCTCTCAGGTTTCACTTATATTAGCCACCAGACCCAAAAGTCATGAGTAAGGAACAACTGACAGGCTTAAGTGTGCAGCATCAGCTGACTAAGTCCACAGCTCATCAGTGCTGAGTTATGACATGCAGAGCGGCAGAGGTTGCCAAGCCAAGGGAGATGCACTGAGACAGAGCTCATATTTGGTAAAAGAAAAAATAAAACAGAAATATGTGTGTAAGTAGTTTGAAGTGCAGGGGAAGATCTGAAAAGGAGATAAGTTTGAAGAAGACACAACTGGGAGGAATGGCTGCTACCTCATGGGACAAGAAAGTCATGGGAATTTTTGTAGGTGTTAAAATTGTCTCTCCCATTTTAAGGGAGTAACTAGTGGTCTGCTCTAACAATAACACACTGAATCTTTCATATTGTCCACAACCAGTTATGCCCAGAACTGGGATCATTTTAATAACAGAGGTGTCAGCTGCCTGCAGACAACCTGTGATTATGCTTGGTTCTGCCGCACCTACCTAGAAATGGGCACCCACTAAACCTGCTGGCCTTGGCTCCTCCCTCAAGATCAGCACCTAGAGAGGTGACTCATCTTCCTCTCTCACCACACCTGATCCCCCTCCCAGACTATGGTGGGATGAATCACCCTATGGAGGTATCACTCAAGCCCTAATAGATATTGAGGAAATCTACTTCATTGTCTTAACAAATGGTACAATTCTTAGTTGGCTTAAAGTATAAATCCAGCCTACAGCATGTCTTGGTCACTGCTGTGGCTTCTCTCCCTCTGGGGCATGAGTTTTCTGGGTTTATGAGATGGGATTTCTCCATCACAGCAGTATTCCAGGTGGCAGGAGCAGCCTCCAATTCAAAGAGAGCCGCATCCCTGCAGGAGCAGCACAACTTTATCCAACTCCAGCTGGAAGCTCGCTGTCACAAATGATCAAATCTCTTTATATTGACAGGAAATCGTTTAGAGCTGCAGGAAAGAAAAAGCCATCAACATTTTCCCTGTGAAAGACACTGCTTGTTTTTCCAGTGGTTGCTGGTGTGTGTTATGTGGATATCAAACTTTGAGGAATGAGGGAAGACACGGATGACTTCGGAGACTCATCTTCACCGCAATTTGCTTATGATCTGCATGAACAAATTCCATTCAAATGACCTTGAGGAAAATATTAATAATATGATAATGGATCATTTGCATACACTGCTGAAAATGTTGTCAATTCAAACAGAAGTGTTTGTCCAGAGCTCTGTCAGCAAACAGAGAAACAGAACAAGTCACTCTGAGAGTAACTTCTGCTAAACCCCCAGTAAACCCCCCAGCTGATATCTGAAAATATTGGTCAGAAGCTTGACTTTTTGGTGAGATTTTTTGAATGCCAGATCACAGCCAGAGGCAATGGGACTTGGTATTTTAAAAATATTTCACATTGTTCAGAGCTTGATTTCACTCTGTTTTCATGTTTTGTCTCCTAATGATTTCTTACGTGCTACAGAATTCCCTAAACATCAGAAAAAATGTTACCTGACTGTAAGAAATGACAAATTCATTTCAGTTGTGCATTCCTTAAAATACATTTAAGTTTTAATCTAATTTTATCATCAACGAGTTATACACAAAGAACAAAACACGAAACCAGCCTTGCCCACACAGTTTTAGGTATTTTTACTGTGCTGTACCTTTCCCTGAAATAGAGCTCTGATAATTTCTTTTAGATGATTTAGAAACTTGAAAATTTCATCTCAAGTTGAAAAAAATCCATTCTGTGGACTTATCATTTTCATCTCCCTTCGTGGTGTAACTTTCCCCATGGTGATCACATTTATTATGGGCATGGAAAGGACAGTCTCACACATGAAATATGTGCTTTGTGTGCTAACAGGGTTCATCCTTCAAAGCTGAGAAAAATTTTGAGAGAAATTGACATAAGTATAGAGAGGAAATTGTGAATGAAAATTGAGAGTCTTTTAGGAATAATTTATTAGATGGCCCAAAGCCAAGCTTCTGCAATCAAGACAGGATAACTTTAACTAAAAAGCCATTAGAATTTCCTGATAAAGTGAAAGCCTCAAGTAGAAGTATCTATATATAGGCCTGTTATCTTTGTGGGCATTTATTATGGCTATTTGTTTCTTTACTTCTTCTGTATATACTGGTCTTTTTTTCATGCAGATGAAAAAATAAAAAGCTTTTTTTTTTTCATAGAATCAGAGAGTGGTTTGGGTTGGGAAAAAACCTCTAAGATCATTGAATCCAACTGTTAACACTGTCATCTTCACTACTAAACTGTGTCCTAGGTGCCACATCTGCATGGTTTTTGAACTATGAACAGAGACCATAATTTCACCACTTCCCTGGGCAGCCTGTTCCAATGTTTGACCACTCTTCCAGTGAAGAAATTTTTCCAAATATCCAACCTGAACCTCCCTTGGTGCAACTTGAGGCCTTTTCCTACTGTCTTATCACTTGTTACCTGGGACTTTGTTATCAGCTTGCTCTAAGTCTCAGCAAAGCTGGCTCTGAACCCTTCCCATGATGGGGCATCCCCAGCTTCTCCAGGCAGCCTGGCCCAGGGTTGCATTGTCCAAAGTTTCATCCACCAGTATCCCCACGTCCTGCTCCTCAGGGCTGCTCTCAATCCATTCATCCCCCATTCTTTATTGATAACACAACTGCAGTACCTTGCACTTGACTTTTTATGCACTTTTTTTTTTCATTATTTACTTGGTATTTCTGAGAAATCCCAGATGGGAGGGCAAACAGAAAAGGACAAAGTTTTAAGAAAGAACAAGTAAGGTGGGAAAACATCAAACTGTCAGAAAATTGAGATGAGAATGAAGCCAAGACTGTGAAAGGTCAAAAATTTAACTGTCTCCAGGTAATGCCATTATGGAATATCCTGAGCTGGAAGCGACCAACAAGGACCATCAAAGTCCAACTCCTGACCCTGCACAAGACACCCCCAGCAGTCCCACCATGAGCCAACACTATCCAAACACTTCTTGAACTCTGTCAGACTTGGAGCTGTGAGCTCTCTTTTCCCTGGAGAGCCATTCCAGTGCCTGACCACCCTCAGGGTGCAAAACCTTTTCCTGATATCCAGCCTAAACCTCCCTGACACAACTTCAGGCCATTCCCTTGAGTCCTGTCACTGGTCACCAGAGAAAAGATTGGTGTCTCGCCTCATGAGGATGTTGAAGACCACAATGAAGTCTCCCCTCAGTCTCGTCCTCTTCAGGCTGAACAACCCAAGTGACCTCAGCTGCCCCTAAAGCCTTGAATAAACATTTTTTTATTCTGTTTTAGGACATCTCAAAACTTGCGGAAATTTTCAGCCTTGGCAAGGTTAAGTTTCCATGCACCTGGGGATGCCAGAGACATTTCCAAAGGCAATTAGGGCAGAAGTCAGTAGGGGTTACAGCCACAGCTCTATCCCCCATATCATGGGGATGGAAAAGTCCTTTAGGACAACCTGGGCCAATTCCAGCAGCTTCATCCAGCCAAATGCCAAGAACAGGGAGCACGGCCTGCGCTCATGAAACAGAATGTGAATTTCCAGCTCACAGGGGTTTGCAAACAGGAATTTTGGAGCTGAATAGCAACCAGCCATGACCTCCCAACACAACATTGTGGCAAGAGCAGCCTTTGGCTGGCTGACCAAGAGAAGTGAGTGGGAGTGAAAAGCAATTCTCTATTTACAGAGAGAGTTGGTCAAGCTGGTATTGCTGAATTTGCGTCACTTTGTGGCTGATCTTTTCCAAAAGGTCATTGGAGGTTCTGGAAAATACTGCACTAGAAGTTAAGATGAAGAGAAAGTTTCCTTATCAAATGAGACATAAAGAGGTCATGCTGCTTATTGAAAAAAGAATGAAAACAAAAAAGCAGTGCCTAGGTTGTGGCACAGACCTACCTGCACCAGAGGAAATTGTGGCTGTTCAAGCTTTCAGTCTACCAGAGAAAGGCAAAACAAATACCACAAGCAGAAAACTGAAGGCAGAAAAATTCAAATTAGAGGAAAGACACACATTATTAACGGTGATTAATCACTGAAACAAACTATCCAGGGAGGAGAACAGAATCTCATCTCCTGATGTTTTCAGAGCAAATGTATTTGCTTTCTCAGGCAGGATGCTTTCAGTAAACATATGTTATTGATCTTGATACAGGAAGGACCAATAGAATTTAAGAAAGCATTCAAAAATGTGACTTAGTGACCCTTATTCTCTTATCTCTTCTTGTAAAGATTTTATGAGTCTATGAATTGTAGCTAATTAGCAATGTTCAGTCATTACAGAGATAATGAGAACACCCTGGTTACATCAGAACCATGATCATTTGCATAAAACACCTCCAAACAAGCACAAAAGTCTGCCAGACAGAAATTTACTATTAATTGACAATGAGAGGAGTGAAATAATCCTTTTTGTTTGCCCTATTGATCTTTATTCTCATTTTGTCTCAGGGAATTTGTTCTGGCCTGGAGATCTTTGGTGTGGGTGTTTCCATCCCTGTCATTTTGCTTGCAAACCTTTTTAAAAAATTGATATTGTCTCAAAATGTACAGTCTCCCCAGCTTGCTGGTTGTTGGAGAAGCTGAAGGCAATGCCTGAGTTCCTCTTCAGTCTGAGTGTTCAACACTGCTTAAAAACATCATTTAGGAGGTGTCCCATATGGCCACCCAAAAGTAGTGGATATTGAGATGACTAAAGGAAGAGAGTCATAGATTGGTATTTGATAACAGAACGAATATTAAGGGCTGTCATATAATGTCTGTGCAGGAGTTGGTTTATGTTAACATGATCTCAGAGAGAATTACACGGTCCAAAATTATAGCATCACTGTGTTATTATTGTTATGACATTATTAAAAAATGGCAAAATTAGCATTTTAAGCCATTTTCTTTCCTTAACTAGCTAATCTTCACCCAGAACAATGCCCTGTAACAAAATATAATACAAAGTCTATCAGGCTGGGAACAGAATGATTCTAGGAGCTGGAACATTAATTAGGAGTAACAGGATTCTGATTTATTCTATTCCCATTCATCAACACAGCTTGGGTCCTCTTTTTCTGATCTGGTTTCTGTTGTTTACCTGCTTTTCTTTGGCTTGTTAGTAAAGCATCAAGGATTCCCAAGCAGTCTCCCACCTAAATACTGCCAGACTTTGAAAGGGTTCATTTCCAAGAGGAGATGAAAGCAGCACAGTTGTTTCAAAATGGGCATAGGCCAAAACATTCAATGCTCACAGCCAACTGCTCATGAACTGTCTACACACCAAGAGTTATTGGCAGGCAGCGTATGGCAAATGTGCTGCTCTTCAGAAAACTGTGATCTCTTTGTGAGCCACTTTTAAGTAGATAAACGGACCAAATGGCTTGTTATGAATTATACACTCCATTTCTATATGTCACCAGATGTGTTTCAGTGTAAAACCACCGGTCTGCAATGATTAGTTATCAAGTTGGAGATGAGGAGAGCTTGGACAGGCATTTTTAGCTTGCTGGCTCTTAAACCCTTGCCAAGCTAAATCAAATTATGCCCAGATATCAAATTGTGCCTAATGAACTCCTGTGCTGATAATGAGCACCTGTGTTTTTCACTGCTATGTCCCAGTGTTGCAGCAAAGATTCATTGGGAAGAAGAATTGTTGTGTGTGGGCATAAAAGTGACCACTGCCATTGCTGCTGTAATTGCTGGCCACCACAATGTCATTGATGGCGAGTCAGATGAGGAAGAGTGGAAAAAGGTTTGTCCCTGTGCTAAATACAGATGTGGATTCACATCATCCCTTGCCATGCTTGGAGGGTATCCTTGCTCTTGTGATGGAACTTAGCTTTCCATCACAATACATTTCTGCAATTTTTTTTTTCTAGATTTGTGTTCTGTAATTCACTTCAGATCAAGTTTTACTCCTTCACTCTTGAATTCAGGGAAGTATCCTACAATTTAAGACTATGGATGAGCAGTCACACATACACTGTGAGCTTTTGTCAGCTTCTTTATGGAGCCTTCTCTCTCCAACAAAAATATTCATAGAATAGTTTAGATTGGAAAACTCATCTAAGATCATTGAGTCCAACCTTTCCACCAGCAATTCCAAACCATCCCTAAAGCATGTCCTCAAGTGCCACACACAGAGCTTTAAATCTCTCTGGGGAATGGGGGCTGTACCACCTCCCTGGGCAGCCTGTTCCAATGCTTGACAACACTTTCCATGAAAAAATATTTCTTAATGTCCAACCTAAACCTCCCCTGGTACAACTGAAGGCTGTTTCCTCTTGTCCTGTCCATTGCTCCCTCGGAGAAGAGATCAACCCCCAGCAGCTACACCCTTCTGGCTGGGAGTTGTGGAGGCTGAGGACTCCCTGAGCTCCTTTTCTCCCTTATCAGACTTGTGCTCCAGCCCCTTTCCCAGCTCTGTTCCCTTCTCTGGCCATGTTCCAGCACCTCAATGCCTTTCTTGTAGTGATGGGTCCAAAACTGACCCCAGGACTGGAGGTGTGCCCAGCAGAGAGGGACAGTCACTGCCCTGGTCCTGCTGGCCACATGAGTGCTGATCCAAGCCAGGTGCCCTTGGCCTTCTTGCCCACCTGGGCACACGCTGGCTCATGTTCAACCAAACCAGCATCTCCAGATCCTTCACCACCAGGAAGCTTTCCAGCCACAGGAGTCTTTAGACAAGGTTTATCTTGGAGGGGACTAAGTTCAAGCAAAACCTACCTGGGAAGTTCCTTTGGAAAGGGCAGTGTGGAACCCAGTCCCTGAAAAGCCTGCTGTATGGAGCACAAGAACATGTAAAAAACCCCATCCTTCCCTCTCTCCCATGCCATAATTTCTGCTTGAATAGCAGGCTGATTGATGCTGGGGTGCTCACCCAGGCTGGAAGGTGAACCTTGCCTTCGTGCTTACACAGCCTGATTTTAATTTAACGTTTCTCTTTCTCCCTTGTGGGTCCCTGTCCCTGCCCTGCTCTGCGAGTTCACAGGGTTTTATGAGTTATGTGCTAATCATTCTGCCAGGGCTGGGCTCATCCATCATCTGGGCTCCAGTGGATGGATGGAGCTGGGTGTCTGTCCTCCTCACTCCACACCCCAGAGCCCCAGCAGTCTGGAGGAACAGGCTGGTGGGAAGGGCTGGACCTGCTGGGAAAAGGAGAGGAGAAACTGCTTGGTGGAGTAGAAAGGTCAATGGGATGCCCATTCCTCTCCATCATCCTGGAAGTGGATCTCCTCTCTCCACACAACTTTTCCTCAAGACAAAACGATCCTCCAGAAGTCCAGTGTGAGGATGGGGTGTTGGGGAGCTCCAAAAACAGCATCAGTGTCAGTAAACCGTCAGGAACTAGCCTTGCTCATCACAGGGTTTGGGGAACTGCCAAGGACCCTACAGTAATTCAGGTGAGTTTCTTCCCTGCTAAATGAGTTTACAGTGATGAATAGTGTTTTCTGGGTAATTTAATAATATTAATGGGATCTCATTAGTCTGGCATTCATTAACATTCTTGAAGGTGTATCCCCTGCTGGCAGTCTTTGGGAAGACTGGGAAGGAAAGAGAAAGCCAATATCCTAATTCGTTCACATCCCTAAATACTTCCAATGAGGCAAAGGTTTTAAAGCACTTTATTGGTTTGGTTTATTTAATTTATGTCGCTCTTTGTGTACTGTGGTTTTATTTCCTATGCAGGCAGTAAAACCAATATTGTTTAGCTGAAAGTGCCCTCAAGAAAAATGATATTAGAATTAGAAATAGATCTCAAATGGCCAGAATTATTATTATGACCATTATGATGCAAGAATCAGATGATGGAAATGCAATAATTTACTCAAAATAATTCTGTCTTCAGAGCTCAAGTAACCTCTCTGTATGAGATAGCTGAGCTGATAGCACTGGTAGCTGTCATCTCTGCCACTGCTCCAGCTATTGAAAAGGGACTGGCAGAGAAAAAGTATTCACTGAGTTTGTTTTGATCTCTCAGAAGGAGATTGTCTCTTTGATTTGCATTAAATTACACCTCTCACTCTGTGGAACTCTCTTCTCTTTTTTTTTTTTGCTCTGCAGGACACACAAAGGTAACAATCACCACCAACAACAACCAGAATAACAGGATCAGGAAAAAGAATCATTCCAGAAATTAATGTACTGCCATGGTGCTCCAGGAGATCCATGGTGGCAAACTGAAAGGGAAATTTAGGTTAAAATTTATAATCAAAGAGGAATCTCTCAAAATATATTTCTGTGCTTCATGTTCTCAATGGCTAGATCATAACACTGGGTGCAGTTAATTTTTCTGAGCAGATGACAGTTTTCTGCAGAATTTTTGCTTGCAGACCAGTGCAGGAGATATTAAATTAAACTCATGTGCTCCCTGATATTCACCTTACTGAATTTCTTCCAAATTTTCCTATTCATATCATTTGTCAATACCTTTAAAGAAACCCTTATTCCAAGAAGCTCATACAGTCAATTGAAACATGCCTCAGCTTTGAGAGAAACTCTTATTTTCAGTAAATATTTACTTCTCTTTCTGAAAAAAACCTCAAACAACTCATCCTTTATAAAATGGAAATTTGAACTTTAAAATATTTTTATTTCTTTTTATGCTGTATGGCGATGAATATAATTTTGGATGGTGAAGATTTAAACAAGCTGTTTCTGTGTTAGAAAGCAAAAAAAAAAAAAGTGTAGACAAAAGAGGTGATATTTTTAATAAAATGTGTTATTCGATAAAAACTCTCCCACATTTTTCATCACAAATTTCAGATAGAATATTTTTTTTTTTTTTAATGCCAGCTGTAGTTTACCTCTGGTACCAGAATGAAATCCCTATCATGATAAAAGCCTCCAGATCCTCAGAGCTCATATTTCATGCCATTTTTGCACCAGAAGAGTGAATAATTCAGCAGATTGGAGTAATGAATCATTTTCTCATCCCAAGGTGGCTGCTGCTCACGATGATTAATACTGATTTATATATTACTCATGACAGTCTCAACCAGGTCAGGGCCTCGCTGTGTGACATCCTGGATGGGAGACACTGAATAAACACTTCCTGCCCCAAATTGCTCCCTGTGTAAGGTTTTGTTCTTTTGGGCCTCACCAGTGGGTGGCTGACCTCAGTGAGCAGCCAATCTTCACCCACACCAGCCTTGGAGAAGAGTGGGGAAGAGAGAAAAAGGGAGGGAAGAGAGGAAAGGAAAACGGAGAGGAGAGAAGAAGTAAAAGGGGAAAGGCTGTCTGATTGCATAAAAACCTTACCAGTTTATCCTACCTTTGATAAACACCAGTTGCTTGCTTTTTTCTTTTTTTTTTTTTTCCCAGCAGCTTTACCTCATGTCACCTGGAAAAAACTGGATGATGAGATGTTTTTGCTAAGAAGGTACCCAGAAAAAAGCATTTCCAGGCTTCCTGACAGTGTTGTTGGGAGTTGCAGTTACATTATTCAGCTCCCCATGCTGAGATGTGTTTAGGCTTTTTGACAGGCTGAAGTCCCTGGCCAGCAAGGGGCAGAGAGATGATACACAGGTTATGCACAGCTCCATTTCTGTGCCTTTATTAATCATTTTGAAGGAAAAAACCAATATATTTTCAACATAGCCATGCCACCAGTTATGTGATTGTGGCTCTGCACAGGTAGCAGGTTGCACCCAGAAGGAGAGGTGAGCACTGGACAACTGAGACACAATCACACAAGCATTGCATCTTCTCAAAATAGCAAAATGGACTGGACTTTCTGATAGCAGGCTCTCTAGACATTTAAAAAAGGGAATTAAAAAAAAAGAAAAGAAATCATATATTTGCTTGTAAGTGGAGATCATGGCTTAGGATTTCCCATTTTCTCACAAATATTGAAGAAACCTGTTGTTGTTGCTACTGTTATTATTATTGCTGTTGTTTAATGATTACTACTAGAAAATAATTGTGGTAATATTATTCAATTTAGTATTATTATTATTATTCTGTCCCAAGCACAGATTAAAAGGGCTATTTCCAAACAAAAAGGATAAAGATATAAAAAAGAGGAAGCCTGTCTCTGTCCCCTGCTTTGGTCCATGGCATGGGACTACCCTGCTCTCCCTGACATCCCTCCAGCCCCTCCAGATGCTGTTTCCACACTGAAACAGGAGAAGGATGGGGTGGTTGGTACCTTTTGAAAAAGTGCTGCTTCCCTTCTTATCCTTATACTGTGCTCAGCTTTATCCCTTAACTCATCCTGCCTCACACATGACACCTGGCAGTGCTGTACTCAGCAGTGTGTGATAGTTTTTAACCCAGAATCTCATCCCTCTGCCTTCTTTGACAGGTGTTTTTACCCAGTCAGCTTTGGAGGGGTAAAAATTAAGCTCATGTAAATTCAAGACAGTGGAGTTTACCCACAATTCTCTTTCTCATCCCTGTCACTCCACAGTGAGGAATGGGATTTCTCTTCAGGAATCCTCTGTGATTTTCTCCCTGAAGGGAAAAATTAACTCAAGGGAGCCTGACTCATACATGCCCATCTCAGATGTGAAGTGGTATCTGCAGGCTGGGATCAAGCCTCATCTATAAATAGGACAATGTGGCAGTGGAATAAACTCCTCTTATCTGTGGGTGATGCCCCTGTAAAGGCATCACCCTGGAGGAGTGAGATAACTTTGTGATTCAAGAGTATCTGTCCCAAAATATTCAGGAGCTGCAGCTGCAGGGCTACACCCGTGGTGCATCAATACCAGCAGTGTCTCCTCCACTGTTTCCTGCTCAAACAAACATCATTCATTATGTTGTCCTACACCAGGGAGGAACAACCCAGCACTGCAATTTCTTCCAGTCAGTGATTAGAATAACAGGGACATAATTTTTTTTTCTTAAAAAAAAAAGTAATCTCAACCTGCACCTTCTGCCAGAGAGTCCAAAAGCAGTGGTGTCAATTTATCCTGATCAATAATTTCTCCCCAAAAAAAGAACTGCTGTTCCAAGTTCATGTGCATATTGTAAACTTGGAAAGTCTCATACCTTTTGGGACTATTGGATAGGTCTGAGATTGCCTATTTGTTGTTCTTTATCATCTGTCTCCTTTCTTTGCACTGTTTACAGTGCAAACTTTGCAATTGCAAAGTTAAAATCTCTTCTGTTTTTGAAGATTTTGTTTCTTCTCAGTTTCTAGAATCTGATCTTAACTTCTGGGATTTTTTGTTTTGTTTTTTTTTTCTGGTAGTGGGTCTCCAGACCCCTTGTCACTGCTTTTCTCCAGGAAAATTAACCCACAGATGCACATTTATCCATAATTGTCATGTAAAGTTCCCATGAAAATACTCATCCTTGCCAGCTACATTCCAAATGAAAATCTCATCCTTTCTCCTTGACACTGACCCATAAATGTCCTGATGTCTGCTCAAATCAGCGCTGCAGACTGCCCCCTCTCAGTGGTTGGAACCAGATGACTTTTAGGATCCCTTCCAACCCAAACCACTCTATGTTTTTATGATTCTCTCCTTCCTTCCTCTCCCAAATGATCCAGATTAAAACTCAAAACACCAGCAAGCCAACACAGCGTTTTCTTTTGGCTCCTTCCTCGATACATTTCCTTGACTGCCCTACACACCCTGAATGCTCATCAGCTCCAGAATAGATTTGTCTCCGATCCACCCATCCAAATCATGCCTGGGTTTTGAAGATTCACCCTGGAAAATAACTCTACAACCTCCCCTTTCTGACCCCTCTGCCAAACCAGTGGGCTGAGGTCTTTTACATCTCCCCTGGGCATTTTTCTCTGCATCCCTCACAGGTAACATTGAGAAAGTCACTTCCCCAGGCTATTTTTACACATCTCTGTTGACTCCAGCAGTTCCCTGTGTACACAGAGGTACTGTGCAGTTTCTTAAACACTGTCTTGCTTCCCACCTCCCTGATCTTCTGCTGTCAAGGTGCAAAACCTTCCTTTTGGACAAGATTCCTCCCTACTCAGTAACCCTGTGCCCTTCCCTGGTGTGAGCACCAGCTCGAGAGCTCAGCAGACACAGAGCCCTGAGATTCAGGGCAGGTTTCATCTCACCAACCCTGCTAAGCCTATCACAGAAACACCTATACCACAGCTCCTTGCCTGGAAGTTCCCTGTACAGTCAGTGGGAAAAAAAGAAGAAGATACTCCAGGGTTCAGCTGACCCACTTTATTTTGGGATGACTGTTCCTAATGACAAAAGGCATTGTACACAGCTGTACAATGCTCTGCTGCCTGAATTGACTGGATCTCTCCCAGTTAGCTGAGGGCAGGTGTTTCCTGTGAAGATATCACACTTAGATGAAACCTGTTTATATTACCAAGTGTAAAAAGAATTTGCTGCTGTCAAGTGCACCACTTTTTTTTTTTATATTTTCCACAGCGAGGTGAAAGCATTTAGTTTCCTTGCAGGAACAAGCCACTGGCAAGGTGTAGGCTCTGAATACCAATCCAGAAATAACACTTAAAGAACTGACTGCTTCCTTGGGAATGAAAGTGCAGACGGAAAATTTATGGGCATTCAGCCTGGCCCTTTTATTCAGAATCTACTACAATTTCCACACAGGACATTTTGGGTTAATTAGGTCAGCTCAGATTAGTCACAGCTCTCCTAACGAATATTTTTAAATAGGTTTCCCTCCTTAGGGCTCTGTGGAATTAGTAAGAGTCTCGTCAAAATACAGGGACATAATAGCCTTTTCTGGGCTAGGGCTTCACAAAGTTTATTTAGAGAAAGCTATTTAAAAAATCCAAGTTCTAGTTCAGCTCCCTGTGAGCACGAGGAAATAAATAGTGTCCCTGTAGTGCAAAGATGTGTCCCTGGAAATAAACAAAATAAGGGATACTTGCCATCTCTGCCCTTTGACTTCAGAGCTCCAGACCAGACTGATGGCAGGTTGCCCACAGACTCAATAAAATGTGTCCATTATTGCAGTCTGTAAAGTAGAGCACTGAGGTCACACTGCCCTGCAGAAAATACTCAGAGGAAGGGAAAAAAAAAAAGGTCTCTTTTTTTTCGTTTTGGTTTGGTTTTTTCCATTTTTTGCTTTATGTGAATGCTGTTTGATGTCACCCATGCCAGCCTAGATCAGCCACCCGTTGTCCACAGCTGTCACATTGACCATTGCAACTCAGAAACCTCCTAACTGATGGAAAAGGTTTTGTGGGATGTTATAGGCCCATGTGTAGTGGTGATCTCTGTGTGTGTTCCCCAGTGCCATGGCCTGTAAATCTGGGATTCCAGCCACCACAAATCCCTTTGGAACCATCTCTAAGAGAGCTCCAGTGATCCCCACATCCATGGTTGGGCACGGACATGGTCGGGAACTATGGAATATCCTTCAAACCTGGCTGTTATCAAGCCTGCATCCATCAAATATTCTCAATTATAATGGTCCTCCTGCTGCTTGAGCTGTTCTTGAGGATGTTTCAGCATGGCCAGGAGTTTGCCAAGTGTGCACTAGGGCTGGGTGAGGTTGTTGTCCTCATGGTACACTCTCTTGTGGTGGCCACACCAGCTCTGGCCAGCCAGAACTCTGCCCTACCTTGCTGTGCTTTGTCTCACCCCCACAGACACACGAGCAGTGATGGCCAAGGCCATTCCAAGTGTAATTGATGTGCCTCCAAACATCTTGTGTATTATTTGGAGGAGAAAATGAGAAGGAATGGGGCTAAACGTGTGAAGCTTTGGACACTATTTAACCCAGTGCCCATTTCAGTTCCCTCTGACCCTTTGGGTCACCCATGTCTCTGACTCCTCTTTTTATCCTGCTAGAGATCCTCCAGATTCCATTCAGCCTGACATAAGAGATCCAGAAACTGCTCCCAGGGCTTTGCCCTTGTCCCTCAGCATTGGCCTGAGACAGTCTGGTCCATCTCATCCTCAGGGATGGAAATAGGACATGAGGCTGCTAATGCTTCCTGAGGTAGTGGTTGAGGAGACCATCAAACAATCCTCTCCCCTGGGGCCTGCCAGTCCACTCACAGTGGCAAAACACTCTAGGGAAGAAGATCCCTCAGCCTGAGAAGGAATTGTCAATCTTGGCCTCACTGTAGGTCTCCTTCTGATGTTTAACTCCAACCATGTGCTGGTTTCAACCTTTCCAAGACATTCCTTAATGTGTTCTCCTCCAGTAGCTGTGATCCTGTGAATATTTTTGTTCCCAAATGGAGAGGAGTAGAAAAGTATCCTTCTCCCAAATGCAGCCTGAATTACAACCTCATCTGATGGAAATGCTAGTGGAGGTGAATAAGAGAGATAAAGGTGTTGCCTTTACTGGGGAAATTTGAAGTGACTAAAGATGAACAAAGTCAGAACCACAATTTCTCAGGAACAAGAGATCCTTGGGATAGAGAGGGGGAAGTGCAAACCCTGAGTGCAGCTCTTCCCTGCTGCTTCCCTGTGGATGGACACCTGTGCATAACATCACAGGGAAAAAAAGCTCCAAGAATTATTTCTGCTTGGGGTCTCTCCCAGAGTAGAGTAGAAGCATTACTGAAACCATCACTGGGAATGATCCCTCTAGAGACTGATGTTCTGGGATTGTATAGCTCTAATCCCCAATATCTCCTAGCAGGAACACTTCAGACCCCCAGTGTTTATCTGAAGGTGATTTATAACATCCCAACCACTCCTGAATCCTGGAAGAGAGCTGGATGTGTCCCTTTCTCAAAACATTACAATGTTTTGAATGAGAGAGGGGAGTCTACCAAGAATTATGTCCCCTTCCAAATGGATCAATCCTTGTTCCATCCTCAGTCCATCCTTGAAAGAACACAAGGACAAATATCTGCCTTTAAATCAGCCTTTTTATATGGATTCATTGCAGCAGGGAAAGGAGCCCTCTGGAACTGTCACTGCTCCCAAATCCACTACACACCTCAGAGGTCATTTTCACAGGAGGGAGCCAAAGAATTCAGATATTTCCACTCCTTTGTGCTACAGGTGTGTTCAGCACAGTAAAACAACATAAAATAAAAAGAGAAAGTAAAATGCATAAATAAAATGCACAGAGATAACATGGTAAGAAGTGTTGTTTCAAAAATATGTGGCATCATTTATGCAGCCCTAAAATTTATGGGCACTGTTATTTTGAACTGAAGTGATTCTCTGAGTTTGTTTTACATCTGCCTTGTTTAATGGTGGCTACTCCTATTGCCTGCAGGTAATGGTGCTAAAACAGCTTGGGGGGAGTCCTGGGGAGCAGAGGGTGGGGAGAAAAGAGGGATATATCCAGAGGTACTGGAGTCTTTTGCCACTTTCTGGCAAACAGAAATGCTGTAACTTCTAAAATAAATTTCTGCTTGTCTCTCTGGATCATGCACTGACATGAAATTATACAAGTTTAGGGCAAAGCTGGGTAAACACAGACAAAATACCACAGCTCAGCAGCTGTGTGTGAATCCCTGGGCAATGGGCACACAGGTGTCCAGGAAAAGGCTTTTGGAGCAGCCCCCACCTGAGTGGTGCAAAGCCCGTCCAAGGTTCCTGAAGGGATCAGGCACTGTGTGCCTCATTCCAGCTCCTGTTGTGAATCTAACACTGCCCAGATCCTGTCTCAGACCTGGGTTTTCAGGGTGGGCTGCCACCAGGAATGACAGCTTTTCCCAAAGCTGAAAACTTTGGGAAACTGATTGGAAACATCTCAGGAGTGTATTTGTTAGCTGGGAAATTGGCCATGGGATTTACTGCTTGGAAGGCAAAGATGATGCCTTGAGAAGACTGACCTAGAACAGAGGCTGGACATACAGAGTTAAAGAATAAAGTAGGGATTTATTAAAAGGCCTCCATGGATACACCTTGGGCAGGAAAAGAGCCCAGCCAGGGCTACACACAATATCAACCTAAAATGGTCACAAAATGCATGACTGATCATGAGGTCTCACACTTTGAAAAGTTTTGGTCCATTTGCATTTTGGTGTAAATTGCCCAGTTACACCTCCAGATCATGATGTCCCATCCTTCTTGTTTTTCTCCTTTCAGCCCACATTGTTTATGCTTTTGGTCCTGAAACTTGTAATGGTTGTCCTTGGTCCCAAGCTAGAAAAGGAATTGTTTTGTCTCCCTATTCTGTGAACAGATCTTGCCAACACTTAAAATGAAACTCAGAATTTCACCTGGCAGAACAGAATCTGGAAAAGGTGAAAGCTAAAAGTTAAGACATCAAAGGAAGAATGGAAGCAGGGAGGAGAGAAAGTGGAATATGTCCTGGTATGGAAGTAACAGACAACAAATGATCATAATTTGGGTACCTGAGCCCTGATCCTGCATCTCAGCTTTAGCATCTTCCTCCCTTCTTGCATCAGCAGAAATGAGAAAAGTCTGAAGTGACCTTCAGGGCTGCTGGACAGAGAAATGGACATTTTGGGGAAGGATCTTTCGTCTCCTTAGATTCCCTCATATTCTCACTCTGAATTTTCCAGCAAGACTTCTGCAAAGGGGAGTTCCTTCGTGACTGTCAGTTGTAAAGGGAGTTTTTGAGATGGGGCCTGACCACTAAAGACCCTCCAGACACCAACATTTGGATGTTTCTGGCAAAGGACTGATGGGCTTTGAAGACCTGGAGGGCTTTACACAATGGAGTGAGGTGTCAGTCACCCAGAGAACAGCCAGAAGAGTTTGAGCCCCTCTTGGATGTGCATTGAATACTCTGAGGTCTCACATGTAGATGAAAGATAGGGAGAAACTCCTAAAAAATTATCTTGATACCAAGCTGGAATAAAACTTTGAGCTTGTTGTAAACTGAAAGTCCCTTGAAATGGCTTGATGACCTTAGAGATCTAATGGATTCAGGTCAGCCTAAATGATTCTGATTGTAATACAGGCAGTTTTTGGTGGGTGTTCACAGGGAGTGGCCCTGTCAGAAAACCAGTTTGGGGACCTATTTTAAGTGGTGGAATAAAGCCTGTGATGAAGACAAGACACAAGGACTGGTGGGGATAGCAAATGGTCCATGAGAGACACTTGGGAAAAAAGATTTACACTAAATGGAACTGCCAAAACCTCCTGTGAAAACTGGGTGTTTCTTGACTTTGAGAAAAAAAGCCCTGCCAGAGCCCTCTGTCTTCCTGTCTGCCTCCACTTCTACTTGGTTATTGATCACCCCTGGGGAGTTTGGGAAGTCTTCTGAACACCTGCACCTCAGGCAGAGAATTTCAGGGCTTTGCATGTTATAGAAAAGTGACAGGAGGGGTGTGAAAATGAGCCACACATGCTGTTTTCATGACTGAGACTTGATGTGCCTTGGATTCAGAAGCAGCTCCGATTAATACTCATCCTGCACCCAGCAAATTAAATCAGGCTGCTTAAAATTAAAAATACATATTTATTTTAGCCAGCCTGGGTATTCTGAATGAAGTGAAAAGGAAAAAGGACAGAATATTACAAATGAGACAATTAGGCAAAGTGAGCAGAAGAAATTGTATAAATTACAGTCCTGTGATGAACACAGGGCTTTGATGCAAGGGAGGGGAGCTGGCAATGATTTCAGAGAGGGAGAGTGGTGGGGATGGGTGGTGGGAAAGAACTGAAAGTAGAAAGAAAAAAAAGAAATTAACTCTGAGAAAATCCATTAGTATTGATTTAGGGAGGTAATCAAGGGGAAAGAGTCTCAAACAGGCAGGATGGAGTGTTAATGGTAACACATGAATGCTGTGATGCTCAGGGCCTCACACAGCTCCTTCATCTGCACATCAGCACTTCTGGGAGAGCCTTGATCCATCCCTGGCACCTCCTGACCTGGCTGGATTCCCAGCACCTGCCAGGGGAGATCAAGCTCCTAGGTGTGAAAAAGGATTAGATCAGAGCTGAAGCCTCTTCCCTTGGACAATGCACAGGATAGAACCAGGAGCAAGTGGAAAGGGAGGGAGGGAGGGTGGTTGCTGCAGTCAGAGGGAAGCCAATGGGAGAAGAGACAACTTCCAGAGCAGCATCTTGCCAAATTTTGATGGTTTTGGAACAAGTAAAATTCCCAAAAACTCTAGGAGAAGAAGACAAAGTTGGCCATGGATATAATTCACAGCTTGTTGGAAACTAGAGATGCTCAGCATATTGCAGAATCTGGTCCCAGGCAGGTGAACTCCTCCTGAATGCAGAGCAAACAAGATTTTCTAATGAATACACTGAAAATGTTTCCAGAGCACACAAATTTAATGATGTGAAGAGGATCCTGGTTAATGTGGCAGGGACACCTCCCACTAGGCCAGGTTATTTCAAGACCCATCCAAGCTAGCCTTGAACACTTCCAGCCACAGTTTCTGTGTGCCAGGGCCTCACCACCCTCACAGGGAAGGATTTGATTTCCATTGTATGTGTGTGGTTGTGCAATTTCTATGCATGTTTAAAATATAGGGTCTACATTTTTTTCCTTGAACAATTCAGCACAGTAATATTTTGGTCACAACCTAATCAAATCTCTTTGGGATTAGTTTTTCAAAGGGAAGAATAATTTCCATGCAGAGGCTTGGGCTGTCAGTGGGGGAGATTTAGAGACTGTTGAGTGAGGCATGAGCTGGGTTAAAGCAGTGAATGGGCCTTCCATACTGATTTTTACTTCATCCACGTGTCAAGCAGGCATTTTCACCTTTCACAAGACCTACTGTAGCTACAAAATCCTAAAATCACATTTTCCACTGCACCCAGTGGCTGCCCCATCCCTGCAGGTGTTCAAAGCCACATTGGAGGGGTTGGAGAGGCATGATCTAGTGGAAGGTGTGCCTGCCCATGGCAAAGAAGTTGAGATCTGATGGTCTTAAAGGTCTCTTCCAACCCCAACCATTCTATGATAGTCTTACAGAAACCCTTTTTAATCCTCCATATGAGTGTTTAGTGTTTGATTTTTGATTTTTTTTTTAATCTTGTGGATCACTGCCTTGGGTAGATCTGATTGACTCTGATTGTCTTAGGAATGAAGGGGAATTTAGGTGCTCCTTCAGTATCTCTTGGCCTGTGTTCCTTTCCAGAGCTGTTATCTGTACATCTGAGATCCAAGATCTGCTTGATCACTGAGTACCAGTGCTCTTGAATACAGCATTCACTTTCCTTGAGAGCTTCCTGCTAACCCCAGTTTAGCTACGTACTGCAGAATTATATATCTAAATACATCCATAACTACTATATAAATGCAAAGTGGTTATTATTAAGGGGAGAAGAGAATTGCTGTATCCATCTAAATAATGCGCTGGTAACTGTCAAAGAGCAAATACACTTTCTGCTAACAGGGTTTTCTAATTCTGAGAGAAAGAATAACAGGGCTGGAGGCTGGAAGACATTTAGCAGCAAATATGAAAATGGGTTTGTTTGTTCCCCTCCTTTGTTCTGCTAAATTCTCGGTGCTTTGCTGCCTGCCTGTTTTCCAAAGCTCCAAAGCACTTTCACCCTGCAGCAAGCTCTGAAAGCAATTTCCCATGGCCAGCAGAGCTGAAGGAGGGAGTGAAGGGGAAACAGATTGACTTTTCAATCCAAGAAAATGGAACAGGGCATGGAGAGAGACCTGAGAGACAGGCAGGTGTCATGAACCAAGACAGCAGCCACAGATCTGCATCTCATGAGGCCTGGCTTTCCCTCCCTTTAGCTGCTTTGTGCTGATATACATACATATATATATATATATGTTCATTTGGACATTTGGGTGTCTTTTGGGGACAAATACTTTGTGGAAGAAGCATTCTCCCATTCCAACTCCTTCCCCTGAGTCCAAGTCTGAGTCCTCAGCACAAGAAAGGTGTGGACTTGTTAGAGCAGGTCCAGAGGAGGCCATGAAGATGATCAGGGTTTTGGAGCTCCTCTGCTCTAAAGCCAGCCTGGGAGAGCTGGGGATGTTCACCTGGATAAGAGAAGGCTCCAGGGAGAGCTCAGAGCCCCTTCCAGTGCCTGAAGGGTCTCCAAGAGAGCTGGAGAAGGACTTGGGGCAAGGGATGGAGTGACAGGGTAAGGGACAACATTTTTAAACTGAAGGAGGAGAACAGGTTTAGATTAGATATTAGAAAGAAATTCTTCCCTGTGAGGGTGGTGAGGCCCTGGCACGGGTTTCCCTGAGAATTTTTGGATGCTCCCACAGATCCCTGAGAGGGTCAGGTTAGATGGAGCCTTGAGCAATCTGATCTAGGGAGTGGCATCCTGCCTGTGGCTGGGGATTTGAAATAAATGATCTTCAAGATGCCTCCCAACACAAACCATCCCACGATTTTATGACTCTATGGCAAGGGAATTATATTTGATGCAACAAACACCCCTTGTTGCTCAGGCAGGTTTCTGCCCACCCTACATGCCAACAGAAGGTAGAGGTTTTCCACACTGCTCTGTCTCCATCAGCTGAAAGCCACACAAGAAACCAGCTGAGACTTAAACTCTGCTCAACCTGATGAATGGCAATGTTTTCTTCAGGGTCTGCAGTGCACACTTCTATTTTTATATCAATTTTTTTCTGTTCAGAAAAATACATGGTGTTGATCAAGAGGGAGTTTATATAATTTTTAAAATACTTTTTTATTTTTATGCTTTACTTTTTTTTTTGTTGCTTTGGTGGAGTGTTCAGGAAGGAATAGGAAGCAGAACTGCAGTGGAGTGATGTGTGTTTACAGATTGAGGCAGATAAAAGGTGCTGTCAATCACTTTGCTTCATGAGCAACAGAAGGCTGAATGAGTGCTCAGGAGAATTTATGGGTGTTCTCTGTGATTAAATTGCCAGAGCTACGTAAGAGCACTAAAATGAAACAACAATAATGAGAAGGCACTCCAGAGATGTCCTGCTCAGATCCAGACATGGTCTAACACAAGTGGTCAGTATTGCACCTCATCTGACACCTCCTGGCCCTTCTTAGGCTGTTCTGTCCTCCTCACCACCTCTTCTTCCCCATGTTTCAGCACCTTCCTGCTGTTTCAGGCAGGGATATCCCAAAGGTGAAGAGTAAAAGGAAAGAATCAAATGTGACATCCTCTGACACATGCAGGACTTGTAGGGATGTCCAGTTTATATGGAAAAGAGAAGTTCCATGGGAGAACTGAGGTGCTGGGATGTGAGGATCTGCAAGGTCCCAGCTGGGGGTGATGCTCATATTTTGGATGTGGAGGATTTGCAGGATGATGATAACTGTCTCTAAAATGCAGCCAGTGAGGAGGGTTGTGGCTGAGAAATATTTCAAAGCTTTGTTTTGGACATATTAGACCAATTTGAGGTTAGCCACCAGGAGATGCCAGAGGGAGACTGCCTGTGTTACTGTTTTGGATATAAGGGTCAACATTCTTCTCATTTAACTTCAGATTTCTGTACTACAGACTTCCTTCCTCTCAGTTCAACACTGAGAATCCCAACAGCCACTGGAGAGACACAAATATTTCTCAGTGTTTTTCACCACATCTTTAGGGAGATCCTGAAGAACCATGTTCCAAAAGTACCTGTTAATTCCCATTAACTACAAAAAGAATTTTCATCAGTGGCTCAGATGCAGACGTGTCTCTTGTAGCTGTATAAAACCAGGCAAGAACAATCCCACCCCAGGAGACATCTGATGAAAGGGAAACTCTTGAAGCAGCTGCACAGGGATGGCAATTAAAGGGGCAGATGACACCAGGAGGGCCATGAGCTGGTGGGAATCCCCAGCCAGCTGGAGGATAAGGAGAATCCCTCATGAGTGCCATAGGAAGGGTAGCAGACACCAAGGATGGAAATTAAAAGAGAAAAAGGAGAGTCATGGTGAGTAAAGAGAAAATGGAGTGCTGATCTTAGCTTTGGCTTGGGAACAGCCATTGGAGATTTCTGAACGAGCAATTCCAGTGCTTGGGGCAGGCACTGAAATACAGATTAGCAGGTGGAATTGGCAGAGGGGAGATCCATACCTTGGAAGCAAATGCTCAGGGAGGTTAAAGAAGAGTGGTGACAAATGAAGTAACTTTTTCTTTTGATATAATAAATAAAATAAAACCTTCCAATCAATTATCACAAATGGTGAAATAAGTAAATAAATAAAAGTGGGGTCAGCTACGCATCATCTTTCTGTTCAGTAGCTCACCTTTTGAAAATCACTGATACCACACAAGAGGGACAAACTCTGGAATAATGGCTGGACATGAGCAAGGACCAGGCCCAAGTCTTGTCCATAAACTGGATTTTTCAAACTTTATCAGACAGCTTTGTTCATATGTCCCTAATGTGGGTGACATCAGTTGTGTCCCATCTCTGGGGGTGTTCAAGGCCAGGCTGGAGGGGGCACTGACCAACCAGGTCTAGTGGAAGGTGTCCCTGCCTGTGGCAGGAGGAACAAGAGGATCTCTACCTTCCCTCCCAGCACAAACTGTCCTGTGATTCTATGATTCTGTTTTAAATAGTTTGGGGAGACAGTTTTTAACAGTGTCCTTGTCATTGATGACCTTCTTCAAGAGCAAAATTATGAGAATCCACTCATTGACTCTGGCACCAATTCCCCCTGTAGAATCAGCTTAAATTTATCCAAAACCACCTGCCTCAGTTTCCAGTTGCTAAACAGGTGTAAAACTGTCCTCTGTCCTGCTTGCTCAGACTAGAATTGTTTTGGGTTACTTTTGGATGTACAGAAGTACAACCCTGACCTCTTCCGAGGTCCTGGAAGCACCTTATTACAGCCAACAACCATAATTTTTTGCAATTTTACTAAAAAGATTTTTACTCCTTCTGCCTGTCTCCATATCCATACACATGAATATTAATCCTGCCAAAAGAAAAGGGGGAGAAAAAAAAAAGGCAGAGAGAGGGGTGATAAAAATTCAGTACATCAAACTGACTCTTGTTGATTTACAGTGGGTAATTATCATTCTTCACACATGGCTGGTCTCCTGTTGTGGGAAAGCAGAGCAGGTGGAGCAGTGCTTGTCCAAATTCTTTCCTCCACCTGCAAACTCCCCACACGCCTGCAGCAGAGAGGAATTGTCAGGACCAGACAGAAGGACAGGTGGGAAAAATAGATGGAGGTAGATGTGCAAAGACATCTGGAAAAGTTGGGTTAGTCCATACTTGAAATCTTCCTAAACATCCACTTTTGCATTTAATGTGACATGGCAATGGTTCTGTCTTGTAACTGAGGGGGTAAAAAAAAATAGCAGTAAAATTAAAGGCCGTAAAGTAGCATGAAATGATAATTGGAATTATTCAGGTAATGGATTAAAACTATTCCAAGTACTCAGATCTAAATCTGAATGGTGAGGGAGGGGGGAAGAGGGGAGTAAACTAATAGAATTTGGAATTGATTTTCAAAGAATACAAAAAATTATTACTGGTAAAATTTACAAGCGCCGTAGATCACGCTTGCTGCTGCCTTGTTTGCAACAGAAATATCCAATTCCAAAATGAATTGGTCTCTGCTCAAACTAACTCTTGCTGATGGTGGCAAGTTGTTAATTAAATGACACTTTTGCACTGTTCGTTTTTAAAGTCAATGGAAAGATAACCTGAGGTTCTCAGTTTCAGAAATGAGGGGGAGAGGGAAGCAAGTGCAGACTTTTTAAAGACTTCAGGAGTAGGGGGAAAAAAAAATCCCTTCAGAGATATGCTCACCAGGACAGGATTTTATCACATAAACTCTCCATGGCAGGATTTTAGCACAGAGCTTGAGTTTGGCTCAGGCCATGTGGCTGTGGATGTCTACAGAATTGAGACTGAACATGTCAAAGCAAGTTGTCTCTATAATTAATGAAGAGATATAGGCACTTTTAAGCAGTGAGTCACCTGACCTTTTTTTATAAATCTGTTTCATGATCCAATGAATCATGTCCTAAATTCCACTGTCTGTGTTGACTAGCTGTCCATTTACTGACTCAATTTATTCCCCATTCATTTTGACAAATATGTTTATTTAATCAGATGTACTCCAAGCCAGGAAATGTAAGAAATTACCTCTCTATGACTCCCATTTCATGCTCTTAGCCTAACTGTTCATGAGATCCAGCTGTCACGGACAGGGGAGTGGGGCTGATGGATGGGCTGATCCACTGGAACAGGTCTGACAAACCTCTTTAAGTCATGTTTATGAGTAATTAGCTCAATTTCTACATAACGAGGTCTAGGGGAAGGTTCCCTGCCTATCGTAGGGAGTTTGGGATGAGGTGATCTCTAAAGTTTGTTCCAACCCAAACCATGCCATGATTTTGTGATTCACCACCAAGTCATCTACATTTAGAATCTGGAAATCTGATACTGTGCCAATGAAGAGACAATTCCATCTCTGTAGAGAAGCAGAGAAAAGGATCCCAGTTTCCATTTCCACAATTGCTCTCTCTCAATTCAAATCCAAACCAAAACTGTGCTCACAAATACCTCATCAAAGATATTCCACAGAACCATTGTGGAATCACAGAATCTTCAAGGTTGGAAAAGAGCTCCAAGATCATCAAGTCCCACCAATTCCCAACAGTAGCTGCAGGTTCCTGATGGGATGATCACATTGACTAAACTATCTCTACTCATTTTTCCCAAGAGCATGAGCAGAGCAAGGCCACCTATCCTGGAAGGCTTTACTGCAATTAGGATGAGTCTAGTGGGTGTTTTCTTCCCACTCTCTTTAGAGTCTGAGCCCAGGTTTTGGCAGCAGGAACATGTGGTCATTCACTCTGTGGGATAATCCCTCGTGGGAATCTCCACTTCAGATACTCTGCAGGTTTACTTTGATGTTCAAAGTGGAATTATAGAATTCTAGAATCATGGAGTCATTTGGGTTGGAAGGGACCTTCAAGATCATCTCATTCCAATCCCCTTCCGTGATTAGGGACAACTTCCACTAGACCAGAACCTGACCCAGCCTGGCCTTGAACACAAGTAGAATTGGAATGATCTTAGTGCATTTTCTAATGGTCACAACTCCTCATCCTTCAGAGGCCTTCCTTCCCCATCCAAACAGCCAAAAGAGCAGGAGAGCCAGCTCAGAGCAGAAAACTCCTTGGAATGTGGGACTGGGAAAGGAAGAAGGGGACAGTTTCACTCATAAACCTGACACCCTGAATATTTTGTGGCCAGGACCAGTCCAGCCGTTCTGTTGAGAGCCCCATGCACAGAAGTGTGGGGTGAGGAAAATAACGAGACACTACCAAATGTGCCACCTTTTGAGTGGTGAGCAGCAGGGGATGGATGCAAAAGGGTGAGAAGAATTACAGCATGAAAAATTGCTTTCTTTGACAGAATTATAAAATTATTGGGTGAAGGGAAATTTGCAGATTTAATATGCCAGTTAATGACTTGACATTTGAAACAGTCTCACACAAAGCACCGCTCATGATATTAATTGATACTGTCTGTGAGAGGACTGCTGAGTTTAAAATTGGTGGGAGCATAGAAAACAAAGGATAACCTTTATCCAGGCTGGTGTGCACCCACAGAGGGGTCTCAATAAACTTCAGTTTTGGTAAAAAGGACTAATAGTGTCTTTAATTAAGTACTAAAATCCAAGGGGTTCTTTTGCCTTTTTTTTTTTTTTTTTTTTTTTCAAACCAGATAGAAAAATCAAGATGCTGGGAACTTAAAGTAATTCACTGTACACAGTATTTGCAATATTTGTCCTCTCTTAGTGACTGAGGAAACAATCACAGCAGAAGATTGGTGGAGATCCCTCAACTCTGGTCCCTTTAGCTCTAGTGACTGGAGGAGATGCCTCACACAAGTACTTGGGATGACAAAAATTCATATTTGCCATTTCCTGAGAAATCACAGGATAACAAAATCTCTGTTTTTGTGATATACAAAATCAACTTCAGACTGGCAACCAGCTCAGCCAACCAGAGAGTCCTCAGTGTGGATATCTTCCTGTGGCCATAGGTAACACAGAGCCCATAGCAAATTAATTAGTACATCCTAAAAACTCGTCCTTGTCGGAGGGCAGTGACCTTGTGCATGCTGTACCAAAGGAGAAACAGTTCAAAGGAAATAGATCCCCTGTGCAAACACTGCAAGAAGATAAATGAGAGAGAGATGGACAAGAGCCAGACCTCCAAAATCCAAATCCAATGCTTTAATAGGAGCATGTCCTGCTTTGGGATATAAGGTACATGTGAGTCACAAGGAGCTGTCACTTGGATCACAATGTGAATCAATGTCAGATCAATCTGCTTAAAAGCCTTATTAGCAGTATGGAAGACAGAGTTGGAGAATCCTGATGGCTGCTGTGGATTGGAAACTGGTACAGAAATCAAGACCGCTCACAAGGGAAGAAGCACCAAAATGGGTTTAATTTCTCAGGAATTAAAGTCCTGTCATGAGGCCTGTTAGTGGAGGAGGTCATGGAATTGTAGGATCACAGAATGGTTAGGGTTGGAAGGGACCTTAAAGATCATTTAATTCCAATCCCCTGCCATGGGCAGGGACACCTTCCACTATGCCATGTTCTTCCAAGCTCTGTCCAAGCTGTCTTTGAACACTTCCAGGGATGGAGCTGTCACAGCTGCTCTGGACAACCTGTGCCAGGGACTCAACACCCTCACAAGGAAGAATTAATTCCTGATATCTAATCTAAATCCACCCTCTTTCAGCTTAAGGCAATTCCCCCTCGTCCTGTCACTCCAAGCCCTTGTGTTAAATCCCTCTTCAGCCTTTTTGGAGTCCTTTTAGGCATTGGAAGGAGCTCCAAGGTCTCCCTGCAGCCTTCTTTTCTCCAGCCCCTCTCCCAGCTTGCCTCCATAGCAAAGGTGCTCCAGCCCTGTGATCAACTTAGTGGCATCCCCTGGACTCATTCCAGGAGGCCCAAGTCTTTCTTGTGCTGGGGAAATGAAAAAAAAAAGTGAGAAAAACAAATCTCTGGTATTCTGCACAAGAGTTACGGGTGAGGTGTTGGGGTCATAGGGAAAAAGATCTCCAGGGAAGAGCCCACCTGGAGAGTCTTTGCAGAACATCCCCAGAACCTCTCTTTGGAGAAGGCAGAGGCAGCAATCCAGGAGAGACTGAGAGGCTGAACTGCAGGACAAGTCAGATAACAGCCTATTTTTTTTTTTCCTCCCAATGACACAGCATTGTAAAAGCCACTGCTATTGCACAAGATGTTCAGTAAAACACAATAAACCCCTCATAGTGAGAGACCTGAAAAATGCTGATTAGAGACTCAAAAGCAGTGTAATAACTTGTGATGAAAGAGGAAAGTGATAACAACTGGGCTGAATTATGATATCTGAAGTGCTGAGAAGCCATCCAGGAAAAATGAAGGCATCAATTAAAAGGCCATGCACTTGGGGATAGAAAGGGAAAAATAGCAGTTATATGTGACCCAATGATAGAGGGAGATGGCTTATGATGTCTAAGAAAGAGTGCACAGTGTTTCTTTATATCCCTTTGGAATAGCAATAACAGTGGAAAATTAATATCACCTTTGGGTGTCAAAGCCTTTGCAGTTGTTCAGAAACCAAGAGCATTGAAATGCATATCTGCTGACAGAAATACATTGGATGTATAGGCAGAGTGACCTGCACCCTGAAATTCTGAAATGCAGGGGCAAATGGCTGCTTTACATTTGGGGTCAGCCTTGGAGAAACCTTTAAATGTGGGAGAAAATGCAGAAAGCGTGAGAGTGTGGATGTCACATGGCTAATGAAGTGGAATTAAACTGATCTGGGGTTGCAAAGCTGCCTTGTGCATTCTTCTGCAGAGGAACAAACCTTCCCAAAGCATTTGATGTAGCAGTGATGACAAAAATAGCAAATGGAGATATTGGTAAAACACATGGCAAATAGAAGAAATTGATAATCAATAACAATTAATCCTCAGTGGGGAAAAAAGGAGTTTTAGAGGGATACAGCGAGGTGATTTCTTCACCTGATCTACACAACATGTACTCCACCAACAATGGCATTAGTAAAAATAGATAAACAACAGATAAATAATAACAAAATTACTCAGTGAAATGTTCCTTGAAGAAGAGCAGCCCAGCCCTGGAGATTGTTCCCTCCATGTCTGGATAAGACACTGACCATGAACTCCCAAAGCAGTACTGTGGCAAAAAGACTCAATTCAGTTCTTGCTTTTGGAGTGGTGAATATGAATAGGAATTTATTGATGTCTCGTTTCTTTCTTGCTCCTCTTTATTTTAATTTTTTTAATCTTTCATCACAGGCAAAAAAGGAATTCAGAAAGAAGGAAAGGATGGGTAAAATGCATATTGAATGCTGATGGATTTTTCAAAAGGTTTCACCAGATATCACTAAAACCAGGAAAATGTGAAACTTACAAACAGCCGTGTTTTGTGTTTGTTTAAGAAAAAAAGTAGTTTTTATCTAAAAGAAAACTTTAAAAGAAAATATTACAAATAGCTTTATTTAGGACTGTGTAAGCAAGAGTGAACTTAATGCCAAGGAAGGCTCTGTAGAAAGTAAATGAGGCACCAAAAGACTTTCTAGCTGCTCCATTAGCCCTCTTTCATCTTCTCCATCTATGACAAAGCCAACAGAGACACCCTGAGAGTCTCAGAGCAGGGTTTTTAGTGGCTTGCTGGGGGATGCTATCAACTAACTGTGGTACAAACCATCCAATTTGCACTGAACTCTCCCAGCCCAGTTAATTTCTGCTGTAATGGGACAGGCAGAAGCTTCAGAGAGATTTATCATTTCTTTCCTTCCATCCAGAAAAACACAGGAATGAAGGGCACAGAGCCACTGCCAAGAAGTTGGACGGTTGTCATTTAAAGTGTAATTCACCCAGAGCCACTGGAGAAGCATCAGCCTTGGTGGGCCTGGAGCTGCAGGATTAATGGAGCTGAAGCAGAGCTGAAGCTTTTTGCATGCAATTCAGGAAATGTCTAGACTTTGTGAGAAACCTGCTAAATTAGAGTGGCAGGATTTCGGGAACAGGGAAGCTCTTCTTGCTCTTGGCAGGAGGATCGGCTGCTGGAGGCGGGGGAAGCTGTAGGATTGATGGCTGGGGGGTGTCTGTGTTTGGAGAGTTGGCAAAGGGAGGCATTATCTGACTCAGGAATCCTGTCTCTAAATAAATTGGGGCATGCCCAGGAGGAAAATTTGGGGGCATCCCTTGTGAAAGTAATGGCCCCATGGATAAACTGCTGTGGAGCCCTGCAACAGCTGAGGAGTGAGGAAGGAGAACTGTTAAGGCTGATGGATCAGAGAAATCATTTTAAGGTTTCCTTTCCACAGGAAACCATCCTGCTTTATCTTAATTTCTGTTCAGGCTTTCTTCAGGTGAGATTTTCTAACAAGCAGCAGAAGTAGAAGTCCCCAGAAGCCATCTAGACCAAAACAGTGGTACAAAAGGCTGCCCTAGGAGATCTGGTGGTGGTTTCTATAAGAGAGCATGTGTAGTAACCTTCCAGGTGAACCTGGACAGGAATTTCTGCTGCTTCAGCCTGTGTTTGTTACTCGAATTCCCTCACTCTTTCCCCTCACCCCAGCTTATTTCCCAGACATGTGTTATTATCCTGGCTCCTGCATGAGCTCCAAATCTTCAGTTTATCAGAACCAATCATGTCAGTCAACTGCTGCTGTACTCCCAGGACATGGTGATGGGTCTTGGGAGCAGAGGAAAAGCAGCAGAGGTTATGAGCTGGCAGTAGAAAGGCTCTGGATAGTGTTTCACATGACTTTTTCCTCAGGAAGGCAAGGAAGCTGTTGAAGATGGACGTGGAACAGCTGGTACTGGCAGAGGGACGATGCTCGTCACGCTGTCACAGGGAATGTGTGCATCCAAGGGGAACCTGCAGGAACCTGCCAAGATATCCATGCAGGAACAAATCTTGCACAACTCACCCACTCAGCTTTGCCCACAGATTCCCATCCAGTTTTTGAGCCCTGGAAAGGTCTCTAAACCAGCCATGGCTCTGAGCATCTCACTCCAGAAAATGTGGAGCATGGCAAAGGCTGATTAGGGGAGAGCAGGGAGAAGAGAGAGGCCTTAGAGCACCTTCCAGTACCTAAAGGGGGCTTACAAGAAGGATGGAGAGGGACTTTCCTCAAGGTCATGTAGGGATAGGGATTTGAACTGAAAGAATGGAGATTTAGAATAGATATTAGGAAGAAATGATTTGTTATAAAGGTGGTGAAGTCAGCTTGGTCAGAGAGATTGTGGACTCCATGGAAATGCTCAAGGCTAGGCTGGATGCAACTTGGAGCAACCTGGTCTAGTGGAAATTGTCCCTGCCCATGGCAAGGAGGTGGAATGAGATGATCTTGAAGGTTCCTTCCCACCCAAAACCTTCTGTAATTCAATAAGAATTAAGTGCCATAAAATTGCCTTCAAGGTGTAGTGGCCATGTGATGCTTGGCCCTCTAACAGAGCGAAATGATGAACCTGAGATGACCCTGTGGTTGCCAGAGCTTCTTTTGTGGGGGTGGGAGAATAAAGTGAGAGGGAAGAGGATGGGAATGGGGGTTTCTGTGGAGCCTAAAAAAGAAGTGAAAGATGTCATCACACCCATTTTGGCTGCTTTGCACAATTTGTGCTCTGGCTGGGGGTGGGAGCCCAGGCAATGCAGAGATTAAAGCTGATATTCACAGGGAGGAGAACATCTGAGGGCCTGACAGACCCACATAGTCTCATCTACCACAGAAATTGGTCATTTCCTAAATCTTTTGTAGAAGACACCAGAGAATGGGTCTCTTTTTTTCACTGCCTGCTCTCATTCTGTCACTGCTCTTTTAATTTTCTTTATCTATAACATTAATAATCCTAAAGGTATTTTTAGTGGGTTCCCTAGGAGATATATCTCTTCCAGTCTATGTGTTTCCTTGAATACCAACAGTTGAATATCCTGATATCATAATTATCTGCTAAAAATGATCTAACGTTTTTTCCCTATAAAGAGTTTCCCACTAAAAATATCCAATAAAATTTGTTTTCTAAATTATCTCCATCCTGTGAAAGTGCCTGTGACAGAAAATAGTTTTTAAAATGTCATTTGTTGCTGCTAAATTTTCAAATTAACTGCAACTTTAATGAGAATTATTGCTCCAGACAATCCCATATGAGATCTTCCAAACTTTTATCTGTTGATATTTGCCAGCTACGATCATCTTTCATAAATCAGAGTGCAGAAGTATTCAGTAGTTTTAAGTGTGAAAGCTCATTTGCTTGTTTGTTTACCAAAAATATGTGAAGAAGAGCCTCTTTTTTTACTGAACAGGCATTTATTCAGCAAAGCATTCCAACCTTTGATGTTCTTTGCAGTTTTTTTCATCGAGCCCAGCTTGAGCAACTGCAGATTTTGTCACATTGCTGGTACCTATTTTTGCATCCATCTTCTTGAAGCCCACCCCTCGTTAACACAGCATTCACAGCTGGGCACACTCACAGCCAGAATCATAGAAGGGTTTGGCTTGGAAGGGACCAAGATGATTTGCCATGGGCAGGGACACCTTCCACTGTCCCAGGGTGCTCCAAGCTCCATCCAGCCTGGCCTTGGACTCTTCCAGGGATGGGGCAGCCACAGCTTCTCTGGGAAACCTGTGCCAGGGCCTTCCCACCATCCTAGGGAAGAATTTCTCCTCAATATCTAATCCAAGTCTATGCTTCTTCATTTTAAAGCCATTCCCCCTTCTCTTGTCACTCCACCCCTTGTCCAAAGTCCCTCTGCAGCTCTCCTGGAACCCCTTTAGGCCCTGGAGGGGGCTCTGAGGTCTCTCTGGAGCCTTCTCTTCTCCAGGTTGGACTCCACCAGCTTTCCCAGCCTGGCTCCATGGCAGATGTACTTTCTTAGGCATCTTTGATCCCATGGCAGGACCACAACTCCTCTTCCAAGGCCACACAAATTCTTAATAATCTCATGCATAACATTACCTCAAGGCTTCAGCCTTTTTTTTGGTAATCCAAATAAATTCACCAGGACTTCATCTCACAACCCTTTGAAATGTATTCTTGCTGATTATTGAGATAGGGCTTTCCTCTCCAGAAGACACTGTCTATTTTCTCTATTGCACCACTGCAACCAATTTTCCTTCTATGGAAATTATACCTTCCTGGACAGCTCCTTTGATACCATTTTTTAATGTGGTGTTTTTTTTTTTTTTTTTTATTCTGTATTTAATTTAAAAAAATTTGATACCAGGGTCATTTGATACCGTTATAAAGCTAAACCTTAATACTGAAGTTACACATTTCATAAAAACAGGAAATCATAGAATTAGAGAATGGTTTGTGTTGGAGGGGACCATAAGCATTATTCAGTACCAGCCTTCCTGCCATGGGCAGTGAACCTTCCACTGGACAATAATCTATGCCAGAATAACTACAATTAGTAATTCCAGGGGCAAACTGGAACCCAGAAACATTCTTTCAGTGTACTCTGCATGAAAAAAAGTCTATTGCCTCTCATTGCTATTATATTAATTCATTGCATTCAGACTGCAGCAGCATCCAGACACTATATCAACATCCTGCTAAAGGACAAACCCTTCCCCAAAGAGCTTAATACTGTACCAGTTTTATCATATTGCTGAACATCAATTATGCTCCAGCTGCTCTCTCCACAAAGGTAATAACTCTGTTCTTTACAGGCAGGGTCTCAGGCAACTTTCTCATATCTCAAATAAAAAGTCTTTAGAAAACCGATCTGATTCCAGATTATTACAGGACTGGGGAAACACTGACCTTGCACTTTTAAGTATATGGCTTAACTAGGAGTGTGAAATAACACCCAAACTTGTTGTCCAGGGAGAGATGATCTTTGCTCTTCCCTCACCCCCGTTCAACAAAGCTTTTCCCACCTGATATTTCCTGGGCAGGCAAAGACTTTCAGGAGAAGGAAGCAGGAGCAGGTAGCATGGGGGAGATAAGACAGCAGTGACATAAAATGAAGGTACAAGGTGCCCCCAGCCCTGCATAATCAATGCCCTAAATCAGCCAAAACATTCTGCCCAGGTTCAGAAAAAAGCAGCAGTTTCAGGAGCTGCTTTGTTTGCCTTCTGCTTGGCCAGAGAGAAATTTGACAGTTTGGAGCAGTAGCTCAAACTAACAAGTGTCTGTGTCCTCACTCTGCAGGAGAGGCAACAAGCAGGCAGTGAATTTATGTGCTGGTGAGAGGCACCTTATTATTTTCAGCAGTAAATTCGACTCTGCAGAGGAAGAGCTCGCACACTTTGGCCCACAAGCATCAATGCACACTTGCATGTCAGAGTGCAAACATGCCAATATTGAAATGTTTGCAGAACACCAGAGATAAGCCCTGAGAAGTGCATTTGTAGAAAGAGACACCATCAAGATCATCTTGTTCCAACTCCCTGCCATGGGCAGGGACACTTTCCACTGTCCCAGGGTGCTCCAAGCCCTCTCCAGCCTGGCCTGGGACATTTTCATGGATGGGGCAGCCACAGCTTCTCTGGGCAACCTCTGCCAGGGCCTTACCACCCTACAGAATTCAAGAATTCAGTTTCAGAAGTCGAGAATTTCTTCTTAATATCCAATCTGTAAATGTAAACCTGAACTCTTTTGGATTAAAGCCATTGCCTCTTGTCCTGTCATTCTCAAGGCCGTGTACAGTTAAGGGTAAATCCCTGGATAAACATGGAAATCGGTATTGCAAAATCTCAAACAACTGCAATGCAGCTGCCAGGCTGTGAGGAACCACCTTCTTCTAATAAAAATAACCCAACCAATGACTTCCTCAAAACAGGAGATTCGTTAAAATATGGGATGGTTTCTTTCAAGAAAAGTTATTATTTATTTCTCCTAATAACTATTCAGGCTTATTCCTTCAGATGTCTGCAAATTCCAGAACAAGAAACAAGATGCTCATGTCTGGACAGCAGTGGCTATGTCCTTCAACTCACATAATTAAAGGAAATGCTTATTTTCAGAAGCACAAGGCTCAGATCTGTGGCTCTTTCAGCACAGTCCCACCTGTCAGCTGGCTGTGGTAGCTATCAGACTGTATTGTTTCTGTGCTCACTGTGGCTCAATCACAGAAAATCCTAGTGGATTGGGCTGTGAACACACTTAAAACCACTCCCTGCAGCTGAGCTCTTGGGCTCTCTGCTCTGGGACCAGGCCTGCTCAGGGCCCTCTGCTATCTCAGATTCCTGCAGTGGTGGAGGAGATGCTGGAAGGAGACTCAGTAAAGGAATTGTTAATTTCCAAGCATACAGATTCCATTGTCTTCACCAGCACTCAACTCATTCAACAACGCCCAAACAGCCAAAAAGGAGTTGGTGGCTGCAGAAGGACATATTAGCATCAATATGTGTCTGTAACTGCTTTTTATGCTTTGTTTTGCACCAGAACAGCTTTCCTACATATGGCAGAGCTCATCCCAGTGATTGATCTGCCTCATTTGACTTCCCAGTTCCACAGCTGATGAAGATTTTGGGGAGGAAGTCCATGCAAGCATCAGAGAGAGGCAAATTGGGTTTTCATGGCCCCATGCTACTTTATCCAATTATGCTTCCCCATGCAAGGGCATCCCACTGGGGGCTCACCCTTGGATTCACTCTTCTTAATGACATTCAATCATTTTGTGCTGAAGACAGTCATTTTCATAGCTGCTTGCATAATAAATTCAGAGTTACATGCTCACTGGTTCTCTAATTACACCCCATTCCTGCAAAACAAAATGATTGAACTGAATTTTCACTGAAAAATTTGTGAGTCAGCACTTTTATTTTACTGATAAAGTTTGGCCATGTTTGTGTTTGATATTTTCTTCAGCAAATTGAAAGTTTGAATTAAAAGGTTAGAACATAGAAAAGGATTGGGCCAGTGGATAATCATTTATTGAGTTTGTAGGACATTCTGAATTTCGCTCCTGGCCTAAAATGACCTCAGTGACCTTGGGAAAGTTAACCTGCATTGAGTTTGGAGTTTGTGATACTGGGTTATGCAGAGACAGCAGGACTCATGTAAACTCAAGGAGTTTCAGACCTGGAGACACCAAAAAATATAAGGAAATCATTCAGTAACTGTCTGGTAGATAATGGAAAATGAACTATTCATCTATATTTAGATCAGTCCAATCACACACCTTGACATCAGAGAAGTAAATCTGGGAAGCTCCAGAGGAGGTGGTGGGAACCATCAGACCCACAATCACAGTGATTAGGCTTCTTCTATTTTAAGTAACCAGTGCTGAGGTGTGCAAGTGGCTGCTGGCTCAGAGCTTTTCTGGGCCTCTTGGGCTGGCAGATGTTATTGAAATTGACTCTGCAGTGGGTGATAATGTTGAGGATACAATTTTAGGTGTAAAACCACTGGAATTGGTCATCCCAGGTATTGATTGTGCCAACAAATTGCAAGGCGTGAGATTAACACAGTTCAGATTCTAAATACAGCTGATCATGGGAAAAAATAACAAAAGGGATGGGCACAAACAAGAAAGCTCCATAGGAGGGGCCTGCCAGCCTTCCTAATAAACTCCCCAACATCCTACAAGCCTTCTGGAAATGGCCCCAAAGCCTTCCAGCTCTGCTGGCTACAGGAGCTTGGAGATTTAGGATTGTGCCAATGGAGAAAATACTCCCATGACCTCGCTGTGGTCACCCAGCCAGTCCCTACCACTGCCCTCCTGTCATGCAAGGGAATATTTTCATTTAATTATTTGTGTACACAACCAAGAGACTAGAAAAAATAGAGGTGGATCTATAATTTAAAGGTTTTCCATACATAACCAAGTGATAGGTTTTCCTGTCCAACTCGAAAATTTTGGTTAAAACCACCTGAGCAATCAAAATTATAACTTTTCCCAGCCACAAGCCACACATGCCAACTATTTCAGATCAGAAAAACTTTTCCAAAACATCATTAAATTATCCCATGTGGCTACAGCCAGGAGTGTGTCTATGGTAACAGGGAGCTCAGTGAGGGGTTTATCTTCTAAAATCAATTTGGTTTTTCCAGAAAAAAATAATACTGCAGTGTCTGTACCTGAGCAAGACATTTTTGGTACAATCTGCTGCAAAGGCTTGGCCTGAGGTGGGATTAATCCCACCTGACACATGGGATGGTTTTGTTTGATCAAATAAAGGTAGAGATGAGATGATCAATGTCCTAAGCCCCTGGCTCTGCTGACTCACTCTTCCTTGCCCTTAAAGGGAGCACTGATGGTCTCAGACATTGGCACTTCCAGAACAGACACTTTACTCGCCCAAATCCTGCCCTAAGCAAGTCCAGCTCACTTCACCCAGCTTCTTTCCACACCCACACAGAACTTATCTTCCCTTACACATCCATTTTGCTTCCCTCAGCTCTGGCAAAGGTGTGGTTACATTGGTAGACATTAACATGGAAAAAACCACAAAAAATCCATCTCCTCCTCCTGCTGGCAGAGAGCTTGATCTCTACAATTGTCATCTGTGGACCCAGTGAGCATAAAGTGAGCTCAACAAGCCTGGCATAACTCAGGCAAATGGACCAAAATGCAGGAGGTTTTCTTCTAGAAGGGCAGTTGGTACACCTGCTCTCCAGGGGACATCACCCTGGGCTGCAGTTGGTGGTGGCTGCAATGCTGAAATGGTTTTGCTTGTCCCCTCTGTGTCACACTGCTGATCTCCTCCCCAAACCTCACACTCCCAGCTCCTTCATTTTTAAGGCCCTACTGGAAAGCTCTGTAGTCCTTGAGAGCATGTCAATAAAGGAACAAAGCGAGTGTGATCCTTGCTGTGTGGATGGAGGATTTATGCCACCACTGTTTGTTTCCTACTGCTGGATTCTGTCACCTCCCATCCCTCATCTTTGCTGCTTTCCGACGCGGTAAATTCTTCCCAGCACAGAACTTGCTCTCTAATTTTTCTGTTAAATGTCTACTCTACAAATGAGTCCCAGCCATCCTCATTAACAATACTTTGTACTTATTCCTTCATAAACTGATGGATGAAAAGCTCCATAAAAGCACAAAAAAAAAAAATTTATTTCCCCCAAGAGGAGGGTTTGCAAAGTCATTGCTCAAAGGAAGTCAGCAGACTTTCCCATCTAACTCAAATCCAACACAGCACAACTCTGTTGCCAGAAGCATATCTTGTTTTCCTTCCTTTTTTTTTTTTTTTTAATTTTACTTTATCTGTTGGTTGATTCACTTATGAAATTAAAGGAGATTATAATTTTAACTCTTTGGTTTTAGAGCCACGAGCAAGGAAAGCTACGAGAGCTGCCATCTGTAAATTGCAAGAGACATAAACCAGTGTAAAATAAAGGGAAAAATATGCATTTTCCACTTAGCAATATATTTCAGCAGAAGATTAATTTGCTGCCTGACACTTGATGCTTATTGTTTGCAAACTCCAGATCTGCAATTGCAAATCAAGCTGGAAAGCATCATCTAATCAAAGAGGGGATAATTTAGCAAGAAACCACTCAGAACTGTCTTCCTTCCAGGTTACCCATGTGCATGCACATGAAAACAGAGATCCTCTAACCTGGTGCATACCTGTGTCCCTGACAGCCTCCTTGGACAAACTGTGACTCACTGACCTTTATTTCAGGTGAGGGGAAGAGGTGCTGGTGCCCTTTCACAAAGACTCAAAAAAACACCCAGTCCTTGAGCTCTGCCAACTCACATTTCAGGGAGATGCATCCAAATGGAAACAGAAGAGAAAAATCTAAAAGAGGGAGCAAGTGAAAGCGAGATCCTTTACCTGGTTTTTAAGGTGGTTCAGGTGAGAAGTGACTCAGTGATCCAGGAAATTCCTCTTCCCCCACCTTTCCATACATGTAAGATGTTATTAGAAGTGTGAACCTGCAGTATAGCCTTGAGCACACTGCAGAAAAAGCACTTTAAAAAAAAAAAAATAGACTTGTTTGAACCCTATTAAATCTTTGCTTCACTGGTTCTAAGCCTGTCCAACTCAACCTGAATGATTATTGTTATTATTAACAGAGTGCAAAGTGGGAAAAGAGAGGATTTTTTATTTAAATAGGTTATTCTGCCTGCAGCTGGCTGTGCTGCAGAGGCCTGGCACCAGTTCATATTACAGGCATTACCAATTCCTTGGATCTTTTCATGGGAGAAGCTTGCTCTGACATTCTCATTGACTCTCCTCTCCCCTATTTATCACCCAGAGATTGGATGATGTCCTCTCACAGCAATATCTGCAGTTTTAGAAGCCATCTATGCACTTCTGTCCTCGTGTTGGGACTTTTCTGTGGGATTTCTGTTTCCTGCTGCTTACCAAATAAATAATTTTTGTGATTTCAATGAGACTTTCCTCTCCTTTCCTACCTAATAAAGTCAGCTGTGGCTATGTAAATCTGTAAAAATTCAGCAGGAAAACCTCAAATAAGAGTACACTAAAATAAAAATACTGTGTCTGATCAAAAAACAATTTCAGCCCATGTTTTGACTGAGAGTGGTTACAGAGTGCAGAAGAAAGGCAACCAGACTCTGAAACTAAACAGGGTGTGAAAAAACTTCAACAGATTTTTTTTTTTCCATTTTTGTTTCCCCTGGAAACAGCCCCATTCCATGGGAAGGAGTGCTACAGCTCAACCACACTGCCTGTGAAGAACCTGCTCCATTTCCCCATCCCTGCTCCACACCCATTGTGACTTCAGCCTGCAAAAAAAGCTCCTTAAAATGTCTTTTCCACGACTGAACTGTGCACATCTATTTAATCCTTTTCTGTGCTGCTGCAGCTGTTCCTTATCATCCTTCTGGCATCTTCTCAGAGCCTTTTCCAGGGCCACTAAAGCCTGTTGAGAGGGGACGACACGCACCAGACACAATATTCAAGCTGCAGGTCCAAAATGCATTTCTTCAGTGGCATTATGATGATTTCTGTTTGGTTTTCTATTCCCTCCTTAATAATCCTTAACATTCAATTTCCTCTTTTGATTGCTACAGAACAATGAGCTCATAATTTCATTCAACTGTTCATTATAAGACCCAAATGCCATTCCTGGGCAGCAATAATCAGCTCAGAGCCCATCACCATGCACGGAGTTGGAACTGTTGTTTTCCTTGTGTGCAATGCTTGGATTTAATGCCACTGAATTCCACCCAATGTTTTATTACCCAGCAATCAAAAATTCTTCATGGGTGGTGTCAGGAAGCTCCAAGTCTGGGCTGATCCACAAGGGAAGGAGGAATGAAACACAAGGGCAGCAGCAAGGCAAGGCAAGGAGTTCTCCATCAGGGTGAAGGAATTTTGTAGAATCATAGAATTATTGAGGTTGGAAAAGGCCTCTAAGTTCATTAATCAATCACTAAACCATGGCCCATCACTAAACCATGTCCCTAAACACCACACCTACACATATCCTGAACACTTCCAGGGATGGGGATTCCTCCACTTCTCAGGGCAGCCTGTTCCAATGCTTGACCATCCTTTCAGTGAAGAAATTACCCCCATTATTGAAATTAAACCTTCCCTGGAGCAAACTGAGGTCCTTTCCCTATATGTGAGATTTTCTGAACAGAATTCACTTCCCCCTCACTTCTCCCTTGGGGAGAGAGCTGGGGTATGATTCTGGTCCAACCATTCCTTCTTATTTTCTTTGCTAGTGCAGCTTTTTTTAAAGGTGGGTGTTTGAGCCTTGCAGCCTAATCGAGCAGTTTACAGCCTGCCCAGCTGACAGCAATAATTTGGCATCATAAGTTTGCAGCTCCTTGCAATGTGATGTACCAGATCCCAGAGTGTTTCTCCCAAAGTATCTCAGAGATACTTTCATATCAGAGAACGTTACAGAAAAAAAAACCCTGAGTGCTCACAACTCTTTAACCAAGACAAGTAGAAAATCCTCCCATGTAGCCAGCTAAAGTTATGTACAAATTTATTCCCTACAAATTCAACCACTTGAGGCAGGTTATATTAAGTCTTTTACAGTTTGGATTCCAGGAATCCTTGAAGGTAGGGCTATGCATGAAATCTTCTTTATGACATGACCAGAGGTCCAAATAAAATCTTCACTTGGAGCCAGAACCATCTGAAAAACTGGAAGGTGTGGTTGGTATGGATGCCAAAAGCGAGGTACAACCAAGACTTCCCTCAGGCTGCCCAGAGAGATTGTGGAGTCTCCCTCACTGGGCATATTCAAGAAGTTCCTGGATTCAATCCTGTGCCATTTGCTCTGGCATGACCATGTTTCAGCAGGGATGTTGGACCAGGTGACCCCACTGTGGTGCCTTCTAGCCTCACCCATTCTGTGATTCTCTGCTAACAGGAGCCCTCTCAGCTTTGGTGCAGGGATTTCAGACCAGCTCCACCACTCCAGACCAGCAGGAAAAAGCTTTAGCAAACAGAGGCACAAATAATGGTCAGAGCTTCTGCTATGGGAAAAAAAGTGCCAGTGAGATTTGCTTCTATAAAAACCTCATGGTGTTCCCACTTTAGTAATAACGCAAGGTTCACCCCAGGGGAAGCAGAACAACATTGCCCCAGCACTGTTTAAAGTGCTATTAAAATACTGTTTAAGGGCATTTGGGGGAACAGGTAGGGAAATTGTTCTTATCATAGGAATGTGCACAAGGAGATGGGCATTTGGAAATGTGCTGAAAGCTGGGTTATTGCAGTGCTGTTACTAATGACTACAATACATCATTTCAACTCGTTGACTTTTCTTTCTTTAATTTCCAGATTATCCGGCTGTTGCTTATCCTCCACCCATTCTGGGAGTAAACAGAGACATGTGCTTGAGCTGCAAAAAAGTTACTTTCAGCAGAAATTAACTTGTATGGGTTTTTCCTGTTTTTTCTGTTTGTTTGCTTGTTCTGTGGTTTGTTCATTGCTTGGTTTTTTAAAAGAAAATAAAATTTTTCAGCTTTACCTGTTGGTTTTACCTTTCCATTTTCTTTTTCAATTTTCTTTTGCAATTTCACCTTTGTAATATTTCAAGTATTTCAGAAAGTATTATATCTATTCTAGAAATACAAGAAATGCTGTCAAAGGGTAGTGAAATCTCTTGCATAAAATTCCAGGGGAAGTCTCTGAGAGGTCTCAGAGGAGAAGCTGCTGCTTGGGAGGTCCAGCTCAGAGCACTCAATGTGACTGAAATGATGGGTTCTGACCAGGTTCCAGCAAGAAGGGAGTTTTTTTTTCACACCTTACTGAGATCTCAGGCAGAGGAATCTTCTGGGATTGCTTTGGGAAATCTGACTTTCTTTTCCTTTAGAATCACAGAACAGTTTGTGTTAGCAGAGATCTCAAAGATCACCCAGCTCCCACCCCCTGCCATGGGCAGGGACACCTTCCACTATCCCAGGTTGCTCCAAGCCCCATCTGACCTGGCCTTGGACACTTCCAGGAATGGGGCAGCCACAGCTTCTCTGGGCAGTCTGTGCCAGACCCTCACCCCTCCCATAGGGAAGAATTTCTTCCTGTTAATTAATCTAAATCTACCCTTCTGGAAGGATCTTGAAGAAGCCCTGAAATGCACTGCCAACCTCAACTGCAATATCTGTGTGCAACACTTTTTCAGATGAATAGTTCAAGGAAAGATAAGAAAATCCCCCAGAAAATCCCTGTAAGAATCCAGTGGTCTTGGGGAGACTGCCCAAAGTTCCTCTGTGAACTATACAGAAAGTCTGGGTCTATCTGCTATTTTTTCCTTCTTTGCTTTGGAGGACGCCCCAGAGGGTTGAAGCAGGATGATCTTCAGGATTCCTTTCCATTCTATGATTTTGTGATTCTTTTTATCTCATAAGAGCTCTCACTTTTTTTTTTTTTCTTTTCCCAGGGAGCAGCTCTGTTTTGAAAGGGCCATGAATCACATCCATCAATCTTCAGGAGAAAAAAATAATCAACAGATGGTTATTTAAGATCACATGGTGCCACTCAGATCAGGAGATGCAGAAAGAAACAAACTCTCTTTCCCCCTTGCTTATACTTTACTGAAGTCTAGTGTTCAGTCATATCCAGCCTGGGAGGAAGCACATGAAACCAGCAGTGCTTTGTGTGTGGTACCAAAATCAGGCTACAAAGCTCCAGCCTCAATCAGAAAACAGATTCTACCCCTTCTAAGTAGAAGATGAAAGACAGGAGTGTTTTCAGACCACATTAAAGAAATGCTGGATTGCTGAGGAACAAATAGTTTGATCTCAATATTTGGTACAACCTGCAGCTGTTTCTTGGGCTGGCATCTTCCATTCCCATCAGCAAGGCCACATCCAATTTTAATGCCAACAGATGTGAGAGAGAATCCTCAAAATGCATATTAGATGTCTCTTATGAAGGTATTTAAAATTAGCTATTAGAAAAATTTTATTATATAATTTATGTTATTTTATTATTATTTATATATTGTATGTAACCATATTATATTTTTATATATTAATATTTATTTATAATACTATTTTAAGTTAGATATTAGGATGAAATCTTTCCCTGTGAGGATGGTGAGGCCCTGGCACAGGTTGCCCAGAGAAGCTGAGGCTGCCCCATCCCTGGCAGAGTCCAAGGCCAGGTTGGGTGGATCTTGAAACATTCTGGTCTAGTGGAAGGTGTCCCTGATCATGGCAGGATGTTGGAATGAGATGATCCTTAAGGTCTCTTTCAACCCAAACCATTCCATGTTTCCAGATATTTTTGTCTGAGCTTGAAGTGAGCCTCAGAGGTGCCAACAAACCACCAAGGGTGGTTAGAAAATGACTACATATTCTGACTATTTTTTCTTTGGACAGCTTATTTTTAAACCCCAGACCACTACAAAAGAGGGATTTTTTTTCCTTGGACATCTATTATCCTCCTTTGGTTTATGTTTATACAAAAACTGGAACTATCCAAGAGGGGAACCCAGGGCACAACAGAATTTTCTCCCTGCCTTGGAGCCAGCTGCAATTCAAGTTGCCAATGGGCCCTTGATGTCCTGGAGAAAAATGTTTTTGGGGTCTTTTCATGTCAGAGCATCCAAGTCCAGGCAAGTGAATTCATTCTCCATGACAACAAGAAGCCACTTGATGCTATTACAACAACTGAAAATTGAACTGTTCAAAAAGTGATGGTCCTTTGTTGAAAAACTCTTAAGCAGGTGGTAGGATTTGAGGTAAGCATTTTTGTCTCATTGGTGTTTGGGGTTTTTTTCTGGGAAAAATGGAACTGTAGCTAGAAAAATTTTCTCTCAAAGATATTTTTTCAAAGTTCTTTTCTGAGCTGATTTCTAAAGAAGGAAGAAGTTCATGACCTGGTAAACACAGACAAGGTCCTGTAAGAACATGTCACTGAAATGTTCTTAATGTTGCATGGAAAAATACAACAATTCTCCCCAACACACCCACCAAAACCCCCCAAAAAACCCAAACCAAACAAAAATACAGTATCTGGAAGACTAGAAGGAGATCTACAGAATTGCTTACTTGAGGGAAATCAAGAATGTTCAGGGGATATTTTTGAGCACTTTATTGGGAAAATAATCTTTTAATTTCCAGCAGATCTTAGAAATTTATGTATGTCCTGCAATTCCATGTCCTTCATTTGTTCCACTACTCACATGAAGGATGAGGAACACGTCCTGGGTACATTGTTGTGCCTTGGCCATTTGTTTCAGCCAGTTTCCTACCTGAGTATGGAAAACCTTCAAGTTTCACCTGTTTAACCCCAACCTGCCACCTGCTCTTCCCACAGCAGTGGGGTGAAGACTGAAATTGCAGAGTTCTTCAGAACTTTCCCACCATTTCCACCCTGCTCTTGTGAATGACGTTTTTGTTTCCTTCATGCTTTATCTCCACTCAGTGACCCTCTGCTTCAAAATGCACATTGGAACAGGACAAAAATTCATTCCAGACAATCACTCCCGGTTCCCAAAGCCCACCTGAATCACCCCAACATCAGTGTCTGTCATGAGTAATGCATGGGATGGAACCACACAGTCTGTTCCAGGCACTGAAACCATGGAAACGCTCCTGACGTGAGCTGCTCCTTGGGATCATCAGAGGAAATGGTGGCTCAAGGAAGTTTGTCTGGTCTGCCTCTGTTGCCCCAGGCCAGATCATTGTGAAATATGAAGGATTTCAGGTGTCAGAATTGAGCCCCACGAGGTTGTTGACAGTTTTGGTTAACAGAAAAATGTAAACAAGTCCAGAAATGGGCAACTGTGGAGTTTCCTCAATGAAATCCAAACACTTTGAAGAGGGAGCATGGATATTGGGACAAAATTCTTCTCTGTGAGGGTGGTGAGGTCCTGGCACAGGCTCTCCAGAGAAGCTGTGGCTGCCCCATCCCTGGAAGTGTTCAAGGCCAGGTTGGACGAGATGTGGAGTAATCCAGGCTGGTGGAAGGTGTCCCTGCCCATGGCGGGGGGCTGGAATGAGATGGTCTCTAAGGTTCTTTCCAACAGAAGCCATTCTGTGACTCTGTGATCTCTTGGTGTGACTCCATGGAACCAAACCACCCTCACAACCTTCAGCTGACCTTGGAGGCACAGGGAAGAAGTTCTTCCTCATGTCCTTGTAGAATTTCCTGGAGATCAGTTCCTGCCCATTCCTCTTGTCCCATTGCTGGGTCCCCCAGAGCAGAGCCTGGTCCCTCTCTGACCCCTCCCTGCAGACAGGGACAGACAGGGATGAGGGCTCCTCTCAATTGCCTCTTTTTAGGGCTCAAGAACTATGCTCATGATAATTAGACCAGTAACAAGTACAGCTTAGATTTAATATCCCATTCCTCAATGTCACACTCCCCCCCCCAGTCCCAAAATCAATCTTTCCATCCCTTAGGCATCATCTTTTCCATGTTTAGAGTAGAACACCCACTCCCAGTACACCTGATACCTCTCCTATCCACTTGGAAGTGTTTCCTCTGCCCCCTCTACTTTTGGGGCACATTTAAATGATCCAGAGCAGGCAGTGCATCTAAAATCTGCATGCTTTGGCTTGGAAGCAGCAGCTAAAATTAGTTCTGTACTGTGAAAGTGTAGAAAGGAGAGAATCTCAGGATAGATATCCAGTTATTTTACAGCTTCTCGAGTCATCCACGTGGAAGCAGCAGCAGCTGGGTGACACGGAGTGATGCAAACACTGCAGTGGAAAGACCCCAGTGCTAACAACAGCTCACATGTGTGAGGGTCTTTCACTATCCAACTTCAAAAGGTATCAAAAAGAAGTAAAGCAACTCCTTGGAGTGCTTCATCCACCCCTTAAGTGATGTGGAAGAAAGGTTGGATGGACAGATTCCCAAAACATTCCCAAACAGGCTTTGAAGGACTTTCCTACTCAACAGTGATGAAAGAAAACCTGGAGTGACACCAAAGCCTGAGTTGGTGAACTCTGGAGTAACTTTGCTCACCTGAATAGGTCCAGGAGAAGTTGAGACAGAGCTTTAAATAAATATATTTTTAAATGAGTGGCTTCCAAAACCTTCCTCAGCTATGCAGTCTGGTGATGTGTCTGAGCACAGCTGGGAATAGACCCAAAATCTGGATGTGAACCAGTGCCTGGTCAATATTCCTTGGTTATGTTTCATTTCTTACCTCTTTCTTTACCTTCTGTCATGAGAAGGTCATGTCTGGTGTTCATGAGCACAGCTCAACTTCTGATCTCACTCTAGCAAACAAATTATGCCAATTTTCAGTGTGTTAAACTTGAGATGAAGCAAAGCAAGACACAACCCTACTGAATAATAGGCATGTCTAGCAATCATCTGAAGTTTCTGCTCCTGTGTAGTTACCTAAAACCCAAAAATCTCCACAATTCTTCATTCAGGAGAGGCAGCCAAACAGTGCTGCAGGTTGCAAATTAGTCTAACACAAAGATGTTTTCTAGGTAATTACTGCTATTTAAATTACCCTGCATATACAGCATGAGTGGCAGATATTAAAATGAAGAGATGACTTAATAAGTTCTAGTTATCCAGATGTGTCATTCTTGTAATAGGATGAAAAAAACCACTGTGGTTATATTTCAGACTTACCAGGTGTACAGTAATTAAAATTAGTTTATTGTATTTCAAGATCCTCATAAGCAATATTGCCCCTGCTAGAATTAAGACAAATGGCACCAATAAAATAAGCAGATTAGGATATATTGGTTTTAGGTGTTGAATCAAAAGTGTGTGTAACTTGTTGACATGAACATTAAAATTGTTGTGAATGAAAAAATCAACTCCCATTAAAATCTAGTGGAGGGTCTCCCTGCCGTGGCAGGGGGGCTGGAACTAGGTGATTTTTAAGCTCCCTTCAACCCAAACCATTCTATGATTCTATGAAAATGAATGATTAAAGAGGGAAAATCACAGCAAATGAGAATTGGGCAGCTTTGAGATAATGGAGAAAAGAATTTCTGGTACCTGACTTTCTGTTGATGCTGCACAGCAAATATTTTTAAAACAGGGTTTTCAGCTGCTACTCAGATACACCATAGCTGATCCACTGATAGACCTCAAGCAAAGCAAAGACCCAGGGAGTAATGGCAATTTAAGACTCTCTCTTGCAGCTAGAGCTGAGAATTGATCTTTTTTGATCAGTCATGAACACAAGAAAAATAGGGGATTGCTCCTGTGCCTCACAGCTGAGGCTGAAGCTGGGGAATAACCAGACAAGCTGGGTTTATCCCAGTAAAATGTGCTTAGATTTGTTTCATTGCGAGGTCAGGTTTTAACAAACAATGACAACAATAGACAGGGAAGGGGATTGGGCCTTGCAAAACACATTCAGCCAGGCAAGCAGAGCCCTGCTGAAATGGGAAATGCAGTCTTGGATGTCTGGGCAGGAAAACCCTGAGTGAGGACAATTACTAGTGCACCCAGCTCTAAAGCACTGTGTTTACTCCTGCTGTTCCCCACTGCAGAAGAGGCTGAGAAACAGCAGTGGGCTCAGGCTGAGGGTCTTCACAGGCATGACCCCAAAAACTGGAGGGATCAAAGAGTTTGGAAGAAAAGAGGGATTGGATCATCCATGTTTGGGAATTGCAAGCAAACCTGCACTCCTCTTTCAGATGAGATGAAGAAATTGTTGTTTTTAGGCAGCTGAATGGGTTAGGCAAGACCTGTTGCCAGGCTGTGCATGTGTTTTAGGGATGGTTTGTTAGAACCATGGAAAGAATCAGAAGGGCGTCTGATTCAGCACATGGACATAAAAAGTGAGTTTATTTCTGCTTTCTCTGTCTTTTGATGCAATCATGAATGTCCGGACTAAGAACTTTTAATAGTTTCATTTGAAAAGCTGGATTTCCTCTTGAGTGGTATTGAAAAATCTTCATATACATCTTGCCCAGAGGGATTGTGGACTCCCCATCCACGGAAGTGTCCAAGGCCAGATTGGGTGGGGCTTGGAACAGCCTGATTGAGTGGAAGGTGTCCCTGTCCACGGAAGGGGGGGGCGGAACTGGATGATCTTTAAAGTTCCTTGCAATTCAAAGCAGTCTATGATTCTATAAATGTAATAGCAGTATCACTTCCACTTAATGCACTGGTTTAGAATATATATATATATATATATATATATATATATATATATATATATATGCAAATTATATTTTCACAAGATTTTTTTTATCTGAGAAAGTAAAGTTATAGAATATTAACTATTTTACTCTGGGAAAAAATAAGCAATTTTCCCCCAACTTTCTGTAACATTGTATTTGGCTTTTATTCAGCATTTTCAGGACTCTTTGGGTTCCCCTCTTTTCCAGAGCTGGCAGTTTGGGTTTCAGGCTCCTCAGAGAGCTTCTGACATGCTTGAAAAAGATTTAGAGGGAATCCCTTCACAACTTCCTCTAAACTGAGTGTGAGAGTTCCCATTCCACAGGAGATTAGAGTTTCATTCTATCTCAGAATAATTATCTCTAAAAAAGAAAACAGAGGGGATTTTTCAGTGGAATTCCCAGGGAGTTCCAGTTTTGAGCCAAATCTATAGATAGACTCAGTTTATTCCGTGACCAGAAATAAACTGTGAATCTCTCTAGCCAGTATGGAGAATCCCTCAAGACTCCGACTTCATACAGGAGTCCACAGAAATAGATGGGCTGCTCCTCTCAGTTAAATCCTTGGCAGAAATCCCACCCTTATTCCAAAAATGTTTGTAGTGAATCCACCCCTTTCTAGATCCCAGCCTTCTCACGAGGGCAGAGCAGATCTGGCTGACAAAAAGTATGTGTGTGTGTGAACACAACTTTCTTCCATTTTCAATGTATTTCTTGGTTTAACAAAGGGTGTCACCTCCACATGCAACTTATGCCTTGTCTACAACAAGGATGGCAATACTGGGATACCCCACTTGGGCAGGGAAGTGGCTGGATTTGAAATTTGGGGACTACAAGACATGGAGAAGAAAGAAGTCAAACTGAGCAGTGCCATCTGCTTCCCAAACTTAGCAAGAAAGAGAATAGAAGCTTAAAATCATTAAGGCTGAAAAGAACTCTGAGATCATCAAGTTCAACCATTGTGCTCGTAAACCGTCAAGACATTACAATTTAAAGATTTAAGCTTAAATAGGGTAGACTTAGGTTAGATATTGGGAAGAAATTTTTCACTGTGAAGGTGGTGAGAGACTGGAACAGGTTGTCCAGTGATGCTCTGGGCCCCCAATCCCACGAAGTGCTCAAGGCCAGGTTGGATTAGGATTGGAGCCTGGTTTAGTGTATGGTGTCCCTAACCTTGGCACAGGCGTTGTAGCAACGTGATGTTGAAGGTCGCTTCCAACCCAAACCATTCAATGTTCCTATAATTTTATGAATTAAAACCACCAATAATAAGCTCATGAACCCTAACACTTCTGTTCAGAGAGCTTTCTGGGTTGCTGGAGGTGGCTCTTCCACACAACCAGATTGTGTGGTGGAGGGAATAGAGCATGAGCTCTTTCTGCTTGTATTTGTAGTTGGTGGTGTAGCTGAAAACATCCTAGACCAGCACTGTATGTAAGTTTTGAGGCCCATCTCAGGAGATAAAGACCCAAGATTATGTAAAGCATCATGCTGGTGTGGCTCCATGCTCCTCTTCCCCGTGTTGCCTGTGTGTTGTATGAAAGTCTCCTTCTGTGTGAAGGCACTTCCTGGGACGGTTCAATTCATAGAATCACAGAATAAATAAATGCCTTGGTTGGAAGGGACTTTAAAGATCCTCTCATTCCATCCCCCTGACATGGGCAGGGACACTTTCCACTAGACCAGTTTGTTCAAAGCCCCATCCAACCTGGCCCTGAACACTGCCCCAGAGGGGAAGTCCACAACTTCAAATTCCTTTGAGTATCCTGCAGCCCTCAGCACTAAAATTATCACCTCAATGCCTTCAGTTGCTCAGCCCTTCTCTGAGGGCCTCCAGCCCATTTGTTGCCTCCTAGGGAGCTTATTTGTCTCTCTACCTCAGGCAACAACAACTTCTGCTCTCAGTGAAGCCTTGCTCCAGCTCTCAGGTTTCTTCAAAAAGGTCTTGGTAAGGGAAAACAGAGCAAATCAACAGGGCCTCAGTTCACCTCCACAAGAACCCCACCTGGCTGCTTCTCTCTGCATTAAAAAGTCATGGAATCTTAGAATCAAACCATTCTTTATTCCACGCAGGCAGCAGGCCTGAGTCACGCGGCCATGCCCGTCACGAGCGGCAGAGCCGGGATGGGATGCAGAGGCACAAACCATCCCTCTGTACTGTATGATAATCAACAAAAATTAGCTGCCTAAGGGAACCAGGAAACTCTGCCATGAATGCAGCAGTTAGAGACTGAGCCTATTTATTTAACAGGTGTCCCCTGAGCTGGGATGCCAGGCTCTGTTTGCCAAATTTGCAGAGAGGGGAAGACAGCTTGAATAAATACGGGCGAGAGGAGAACAGTCCTGAAGCCATTTTCTTTGTGGATTGTTGTGTTGTTCTGGGTTGTTTTTTTTTTTCCCCCGCAGCAACTTTTTATTGTAAGAAAGTCTATCCTAGTTCTTGGCTGGGAGTATTTAGACAGCAGGAGCTGTGCCAAAATCCAGTTTCTCTCCTCATAGTGGTGCAGAGTCCAGCTCAGCCACAAAGCAAAGTTAGCTCTGCTGGATGGCTTCGTGATTGGTTTGTTTGTTCAGTTTAATTAAAATACAGTATGGGGTACATTTTGGATGAGAACCCATCCCAGGCTGTCAGGGACCAAGAGCCAACAACAGCTGTGCTGAAATGATCTCCTTCCCCATTCCTGTGCAGTGGAAACACAAGTTTCTGTGTCTGGAGCTGCAGCACCGAGAGGCCTTGGATTGCATCCGATGTCACAGCATGAAACATTCCACACAGAGCATCTGGGTGGTCCTTGTTCAGTTTTTGGAGTGTTTTCACACAGTCTGGAGGAAAGGGATAGAGAAGGACATAGAGGAACTGTTTCAGGAATTAATTCCAGTATAAAGCCAAGCAACTCATAAATGGGTTTTCACAGAAGACACCAAATGGGTCAGGCTGGAAGGGACCAGAGTGGGGTTGTCTGGTTCAACTTCTGCTCAAGCAGGGCCATCCCAAGGCACAGGATTGTGTCTCCAGACAGTTCTGGAATGTCTCCACACCCTCTCTAGGGTCTGTCCAGTGCTTGGTCACTGCACAGGGAAGAAGTTCTGCCTCATGACCAGGTGGAAGTTCTTGGGCATCAGCTCCTGCCTGTTCCTCTTCTCCCATTTCTGGGCACCACAGAGCAGAGCCTGCTCTATTCTCTGACCCCTCCCTGTAGATATTTTAGGCATTGACAAGTTCCTCTCTCATTTGTCTTTTCTCAGGGCTGAACAAGCCCCACTCTCTCAGTCTGCACTCATCAGAGAGATGCTCCAGTCTTTTGGGGATGCTCAGGACCAAGTGAATCCTGACCCTCCTTCTGGCAGGTCTTCTCAGGGAACTATTTTCCCATATATTTCCTGTTGCCTTTCAGTCATGCCAGAAAGACAATGCAAGACAGAGGAATCAGCAGACTCATGGAGAGGGGCTTGCAGCAGCCCTGCCTGACAACACAAGCTGAAGGCAGTGAGTAGAGTAAACAATCTGCTCATCTGGCGAAAGATGCACATAGAACATCCCAGACAACCACACCAAAAACTCTGTGAGCAGCAGGGGAAAAAAAAAACTTTGTCCAACCAGATGTTTTGCATGAGAAAGGGAGAATTTCCAGACACTGTAGAAATTTTCACTGACTGCTCCTTGCAAGCTGTAGTAAATATTTGCTAGCTGCACTGAGAAATAATCTGATAAATAAACAAGATTACATTCTTTTCACTTAATTTTTGTATACAAGGCATTGCCCCAGCAATATCAGCTACATAAAGCACACAGATCTGGATGATCACAGCCATCTCCTTGCTGATTTCTATCATGGACAGGGCTGACATTTGCATCTTACACAGCCAGGTCAGACATCTGGGAGATGTTCATCCCCATGGTAAGACAGAGACGTGAAGGTCCTGCTCATTCCTCCATCCTCCAGCAGCTGTGAGCTGAATGGGCACCAGTGTGAGCCAAAATCTGCCTCAGGTGTCACTCGGTGGTGGCTGCAGTGATCAGGGTCTGACAGAGGGCAGCTCACTCCAACCCTGCACCACAAACTTTTGTGCCACCAGGTCACCCATGGCAAAAGGGGATTGAAAGGCATTTTCCATGGTATAAAATGAAGTAAGAGCAGATTTTGTCTTTCAGCTTTGATTGGGACACAAGCTTGAAGGACAGGGCTGGATCCCCTCTCTGGAGAGTTTGGAAAAGCCCAGTGCTGCTCTTTAGTGGCTGAGTTCATCCACACATCCATTTGTGCTGCCTCCCACGCTGTGTTGCTCTGAGCAACCTCTGCCACCACCTCTGTGGCAGAACCTCCTCCTCTCTAATCCCCCAAAACAGCTTCTCAGGGGTGACCATGAAATCTTTACCCACCCTGTTCTGGAAGGACTGAAGCCAGGAGAGGGAAACTGCACCCTGTGCTCCTGCCAGCTGTGATTAAAGAAATAAGGATTGAATTATTTGTGTTGCTCCTTCAATTTCTTCCCTGAAAACCCAGCAAAGCCTGAATTCTTCTTGAACCCTACTGCAGGGAAGAGAAATGAAGATGTCTCCATAGGAATAGAAAGCTAAAATAGCTGTGTTGCATGGACCTGGCTGGAATGACATTGCCAGTCCCAATCCACAATCTAGTAAAGGGCTCTGTAATTAATTCAAGACACCCAAAGTGTTTTCACAAAAAATTATCAAGCCTACGGGAGAGGTTTGTGACAGCATAACAAATTCATAGGTCTGGGAGAGAGCTCAAGAGGTTGCATAGTTTATTTTCCTGTCCCAAAGCAAGACACAGTATTTCTAGGTCACTGTTGATGGATCTTTGTTTAAACTTTTTTTTTTTTTCCACAAGGCTTCCCATGATGGAGATGTTGCAGGCAATTAATCTCAGTATTTTGCAGTCCTGACCATTGGAAAATCTCTCCTGATATCACAGAATCACAAAATTATTTAGATTGGAAAAGATCTCTGAGACTGATCCCAACTTTTGACCCATCCCCACCTCGTCACCCAGCCCAGAGCTCTGAGTGCCATGCCTGTTTGTCCCTTGGACACCTCCAAGGATGGGGACTCCTGGCAGCCCTTTCCAATGCTTAACAATCCTTTCCATGAAGAAATTCTTCCTGATATCCAACCTGAACCTCCCCTGGCACAATTTGTGGCTGTTTCCTCCTATTCCCTTGAAGCAGAGCCTGAGCCCCACCCTCAGCTGCCCCCTCCTGTCAGGAATTCTGCAGAGCCAGAAGGTCCCTCCTGAGCCTCCTTTTCTCCAGGCTGAGCCCCTCCACTTCACTCAGCTGCTCAAACAACCCAACACAGCCCAAAGCATCTTAAACTCTTCCCCTGGATTTCTTCTCCCATGATAAAAAATCCCTTTACATATTTGAACTGCACTACCTTGTTCCACTCAGGCCTTTGAAGGAGATAATTATTTCAATATTTCCCCACAGGTAGTTTTTCCCTGATGGCTACTCTCTTGGTTCCCACTAGGTACTCCTGAAGTAGGACAAATCTTTCTGGAAATGGAGTGCCCCACTTTACATAATCTCCTCCAAGTGAGGGCTCCCAGGGGCGAGCAGAGCATCTCTGGCAGGTTACACAGCCTAGAACTGTGTTCATCTTTCTCATGGCAGCCCAAGGTGTTGACTTAGGGCAGGTTGTGATTCATTACAGCCTCCAGATGTGGGTTTATTTATTTTTTATTTTTTTCTGAGAGCTGATGTCTGATCAGTTATTCCCAGCCCTGAAATTAATTAGGAAATTACTGAAGTAAAACTTCCTGACTAAGACCATGCTGGAATGAAACCAGGCTATAGGGTGAGTGTAGGAAGATTTGTTTCCTTGCTAAAAATTTTACCATCATGGTTAAGACCTGAATCTTCCTTGCCCAGTCACAGATCTACTGATAATGGGACTTTGGGGGAAAGCAAGAAAGAGGTTATCAAGGGAATTTCATCTTTTCTCAGTGTTTTTGCCAGATTATTCTCAATTAGTGACATTGTTTAACTCCAGCCAGCAATGAAACCCCACACTCATTTACTCCTCTCTGGTAGAAAGGGGTAGAGAATTGGAAAGACAAAAGTGAGAAAACTTGTGTGTTGGGATAAAGACAGTTTAAAAGTTAAAGCAAAAGCCACATACATGCAAGCAGAGCAAGAGAAGGAATTCATTCCTCACTTCCCATGGCCAGACAAGAGTTCAACCATGCTCAGGAGAGCAGGGCTCTGCACAAATCCAAACCATAGCCCCGCATCAGCTACTATGAAGAAAATTAAATTATTGACCTAAAGCAACACCTTCTCCGCCCATTATTCCATAGCATTTACAACATGCTCAGGTCCAACACAATCCAAGACATTGTGTTACCCTTCACTCCTTTTCCCATCACTTCATATAATACATAGATATCATTCCTCTAATCTATGGAACAATCCTGTAAAATGTTCATAAAATGCCCCTAAAACGTCCACAAATATCCACAAATGTCCACTGAGTTCACTGAGTCCATGACTTTGGGCTCCAGCTGTGATGGTGGTCACTCAGGAAGGGAAAGGTGATGTGTGGTGTGGAGTTTTTGTGCCCCAAACCCAATTCACTGCTGGACTTGCTGCTCATAAAGCTTGTCCACTGATTTGGGTGGTTCCTGACATAATTCCTAAAAACATGCAGCCCAAAACACAAGTCACAACAATTTTAAGGCATTTCCATTACAATCCCCATCCCTGGTCCCCTTAAGCCAAGTTACAGGGTTTAGTATTGAAATGAGCTCCTGCCTTTTGCTCTTAACCCTGCTTGGATTTATCCCCAGGCTGCAGCCTTTAGGAATGTACCTGCTCCAGTGGAACCTTATCCATGAGCTATAATCTCTCCATGGTATAGATTTATCCACACCACAGTCCCTTTGGACAAAAAACTGTTCCAGCACAGGCTGAGCTCCATCCAGGGATGTTTCTGCTCCATCATGGGCTTATCCATGGCCACAAGCTTTGAGGTGCTCCAGTGTGACCCCGTGCACAACCACTGATGCTTTGGGATGCTCCTTCTCCAGCCTTGAGGGTTTTTTTGGCCACAACCCTTTCAGAAATGTGGCACAGAAAAAAACCCTGCCTTGGACCCTTCAAGAAGAACCTGCTCTGGGGTGGCACAATCACAGCCACGGATGTTTCAGAGTGTTCTTTTCTCTCATGGACTCATCCACAGGTCGTGTTTCCTTTGGCTTGAATTCACTCTGGAAGTCCAGAGTGTCCAGTGAAGCAGCACAAGAGCAGCAGTGACTCCCTGGCCATCTGCTGGGGCAGGCACATCCCTGATGCTGTTATCAGAGCATTCCCAGGCACAGCACAGGCAGATAAGGAGCAGAGCAGTGCAAGAAAAGAGCAGCCCCTGACAAGCACCAGACTCAAACAGACACTCTGGCAAAAACAGGGGCTGCCAATTAACAGCTGAGCAGTAATAACAGCCATACATTTAGTTCAGCACATCCCAGTCAAATCTGGTGTTGTCTTGAACCCTTCCTTGGGTGCCACCCAGCCACTCACTCACTCTGCCCTGGTGGGAGAAGGCATCAGAAGGGTAAAAGTGAAAAAAAGAAAGGGTTGTGAAAAAAAGACAGCTTAACAGGTAAAGAAAAAGCCATGCATGCAAGGAAAGGAAAACAAGGAATTCATTCCCTGCTTTCCATGGGCAGGCAGGTGTTCAGGCATCTCCAGGAAATCTGGTCTCCAGAACACACAGCAGTGACTTGGGAAGGCAAGCTCCATCACTCTGAATGCCCCCCTTTCCCTGTTTTTCACCCCTTTATATGCTGAGCATGATGTCACAGGGTCTGGAATCTCCCTTAGCTCATTTGGGGTCAGCTGTCCTGGCTGTGTCCTCTCCCAAACACTTGTGGATCCCCAGCCCACTTGCTGGTGTGGTGAGGAGCAGAAAAGGCTGTGTAAGAATTGCTCAGCAATATCTAAAAATCTCTGTTACATCAACACTGTTTGCATCACAAATCCAAACCATAAGCCCATGAATGCTACTGTGAAGAAAATTAAGTGTATCTCAGTCAACACCAGCACAGTTTGGTCTTTAGTTGTTATTCCTGAGACTTTTCACTCCTGATTTTTCTAAAGACTTCCTGAAAAACATTGTATTTTTAACTCCCATGACAAGTTCCAGGATGTGTGTAAAGTTCTTTTTGTTTGCATTAAACCTGCTATCTGATCACTTCATTAGAGTCCCTGGGTTGTCATGGCATGAGAAATAATGAATAACTTTTCCTTACTCAGCCTTTTTGTGCTCCTCATCACTTTGTAGATGGCTGCTGGTGCACAGAATGACTCTCAGCTGCAATGAGAATTACTATTTAGCCATTCCTCCTATTAAAACTACTAAATTTCTCTGATCATCCTTCTTTTAACCTTTCCTAACTCTACTACCTGCTTTTTTAATATGGCATGAATGGAAGTCCACACAGTGCCCCAGATTTAGGTTCACCAGGGATTTATGTACACACACTCTTTTAAACAGGAGCTCTGTTTTCCATCTGTTTCCTAGTAAATTCTATGATTTTATTCACATATTTTGCTTGTGCTGACCACTGAGATAACACAAAAAAGCATTATCTGCAGTGACTTCAAGATCTCTTTCCTGAGAGGTCAGTGCTAATTTCAAGAAGATTATTGTGGATGCAGTTATCACCTTTTCATTTCCCTCCTGGCTGCTCCTTGGCATTAGCTCAGGCTCAGAGGGGTTGTAATAATGTTCTGAGTCACCAAACATCCTGGGTCCAACCCCAAAAAAGGTCTCATGCCCCCAGCTGGAGCTTCCTAGTTCATTATGTGGGCTCAGATTGAGCAGTTGAAAGGTAGACATATGCTGGGTGCTTATGTGCATCCTTTTTTCTGTCATTAATGGAAGGTGAAACCCAGAGACAAGAGAAGGTGCATCTGTCCACAGCCTGTGCCTCTTCAAGTCAAAACAGGATCAATTTGGATGATTTTCCACTGAGAGGTGGTACTTCTATTACCACTTTCTCCCAGAGATGGGAGAAATCCCACCATGCATCCTGTGCATTTTCTAGTCCAGAGGCCATTTCATACAACTGGGGAGCACAGCAGGAACAAGCACAGCAAAATTTCCATGACTCCGAATCACGCGGCTGGCGGGGATCTGCTTCTCCTGGCTCGCATCAAAAGAGGAAAAAAGCCTCAAGATGTATTCCCTCATTTCCTTACAGTGTCAGTCATAGCCTGCAGAGGTGAGAAACTGGCTGTTAGATATTATTCTGTCACCTCTGAGGAGGTAGGAGTGATGTGGAGGAAGAGGGAGCAAAGGAAAGGTCACATTTACCCAGCAGTCGCTCAGCCCCAGCCTGACAACTCAGAACCACTAACTCCTAGACAATTTCATCATCCCACTTTTTCCTCTGAATTCTCCCTCTCCTGTGAGGAATTCAAGATCAGATGGATACTTTTCTCAGCATTGAAAAGGTATCAGCCTTTTTGGCTTCAAAGTTCACCGAGTTTTTTCCTGAGCTCACCAAGTCCTGCAGCACAAGATTTGCTCCTTCCTGGAGGTTCATTAACCAGCCCCAGAGCAAGAAGCCAAATTAGTTGCCACTCCTGGGGATGTCTGTTCTCACAGACACCTCGTCACTAGCGCTGTGACATGATGCCCCTTACCAGCACAGCCTGGCCAAGCTCTTAAGTGACACCAAGGACATGGCAAGGGACACACTGAGATGGACATACAGGACCTCCACCAAGCCATGGAGCCATGAACCCCAAGACTGTTCTGGATGCACTGGGGTGAGATGACTGTCCAAGAAGTTCAGGTCTCTTTCCCAAGCTGTCAGAACTGGCATGTGAAAGGTCCCTTCCAACCACGTTCCAGTTTTAATGCTCATGCTACTGCATATTGCTGTCTTAAAGACAGCTCCTGGATCACTGATTCCTCTCTGTAGCTGCTGCCAAAAGTGGAAGAAGTTCCTTTCTCCATCCATCTCTTGATTGCATTTTTGGACCTTTTTGGAGTGGAGAAGTGAAGCTGAACTCCATCTGTGGTTGTTCTCTGGGACTCTGTGTCTCTGTGACTTTGGGTATTTTTGCCCATCCACCATGGGGAAAACAGTCAGTGTCTGATATTTCTACTTCTCTGAGAGCTGAGATCCACACCGTGAAGACAAATCTCAGACCTAGAACCTAGAACATGCTGTTGCTTTTTTAATAGTCATTTCTGTACTTTTGCAATGTTTTTTGCTTCTAATTGCAAACAGATGGGGAAAAAAAAAGTGTGTGTAATGCATGTACAGCAAAGCAATGAGTCCTGATAGAGCCAAGGTCTCCTCTCTTCAATTGTATGCACATCCCTAAAAGCATTTAGACAATGCTCTCAGGCACATAGTAACTCTTGAGGTGTAGGACCAGGAGCTGAGTTTTGATGATTCTTGTGGTTCAATTCCAAAGCAGGATATTCTATGATCCTACATTTGATTTTTTTTAAAGAAAAATCACCATGTTATTTCAATTTCTGAGCATAAGATCCAGCCATGAATTTTGAAATGCCAACACAAAATCTACCAGTGTTAAAAGGATGTTGAACATCCCTCACTGCCCTGGGTTTTTGTATGCTGAGAATCTCAGCTAGGATGTTAATGACCTCATTTGCTTTTGGAAATTGGGCCTTTTTAGCCAGAATCCCTGGAGCTCTGCAGAGATGCAGCAAGGATGTCCAGGGAAACAACTCTATTGTTTAGGAACAGAAAATTGTGTGATTCCTAGGATCAGAGAATCCCCTGAGTCAGAAGGGACCCATGAGGATCATCCAAGTCCAAATGCTGCACAGGACAATTCAAAAAATCCCACAATGAGCCTGAGAGTGTTGTACAAACACTTCTTGAGTTCAGGCTTGGTGCTCTGACCACTTCCCTGGGAAGAAGGGACAGCCTTCTGGGAGATGAACCTTTTCCAAATATCCAACCTAAACATTTCCTGACACAGCTCAGACCCTGCCACTGTTCAGCAGAGAGCAGAGATCTGTACCTGCCCCTCTGCTTCCCCCTCTGAGGGTGTTGAAGACTGCAGCGAGGTCTCCACTCAATCTCCTCTCTTCCAGGCTCAACAAACAAAGTGTCCTCAGCCACTTCTCGTATGCCTTCACCTGCAGACCCTTCACCATCTTCATAATCTCCTTCTGATGCTTTATGACAGCTTTATAGCCTTCTTTTATTGTGGTGTGGAATCCTAAAAGGTAACTTGGGTCCAAAACAGGATCCCTAGCTGGGAAAGAATGTGGACACATCACAGGATTGAATTCTGGGAGCAGATCAGAGCTCAGGGAAGAGAAAGTGACTGGAGTGTCCCAGAGAGACAGGAGGGGATAAAATTTGCAGAAGTACTTGAGTACCTGAGACAGGAAACTGCTAATGGGGAGATTAAGCATCTCCTCCTAACTCTTTCCTGGCAAGAGGCAGTGAGCATTAATCAGACACAGCATTCATCCCTCCTGTGCCTCTGCATCCCTGCCTGGCAAAAAGGATGGTGCTGGTCTTTTGGGGACCTCTGCTAGCTCACTTTTCCCCAGATGGAAAGCTCTGTCAACAGTCTCAATGTGAACCTGAGGGATCTCTTTTCCTTTTCAAACAGACAAGTTCTATTCTCTACCCAGACTGAAACATCACAGTGATATAAGACAGCAGCAGCACAGAAAATTAAGTTAATTTCCAGGCTGAATCCAAAGAAAAAACAGTTACAGCTGTGCAAACCTGAAGATGAGCTCCAGCTTGTGTGAAGACTCCGTTTTCTGGAGGTGAAAACTCCCCTGTGCAGAGCTTGCAAGCAGATTTGTATTTCTCACCTTTTCTCTGTCAACAAACACGGAGAAACCTACATCCAGATCTCTCAAAAAGTCAATTTTCCAGGGCTCCACATTACAAGAACCCAAGTGCATCTACCCGTGGGTGTGTGGACGTAGGTGGTAATTTAAGGGTCTCGCCATGATCAACTCTTCTGAGAAAATTTAAAATACCATCCTGCTGTGGGTGGGGATTGGAGGACCTTCTCCAAGCAAATTAGAAGCTTTTTTTTTTTCGATGCATGAGTGGGTGGTGAAACTGGGCTCACCTTTGGCAACTTTGATGCAAAAATAAAACTTGTAAGACACTTAAAATCTTCAGAGAGGATTTCAGACCTTCCTGCAGACAAATTAGCAATGAACATCTTATGCATATGTGGAATACACAGAGATACAGAGCTAACTATTATTAGCACAACATTAACATCTCTGGAGGTTCAAACTTAGACAGAGGTGTTGGCATGCAGGACATTGCAGATGCCATAAGTGGGATTAGCCAGTTTTTATTTTAATTTAATTTGGTTTTAGTTTTTTTATTTTACCTACTGATTGGCTTTTTGCTTATTCTTTGTCCCCATTACACATTGCCCCTCTCACTTTTGGTCACACTGGCAAGCTTTATAAATCTTGATCAAGGTTCCAGATCAATTTTAAGTAAAATAAATAAGTAAATTAGAAGATAATGAAACTGCCAATCTTCTGCTCAGCAGCTTGCTGGGAGGGGGAGGTCCTTGGGGTCTGGTCCTGGGGACATTTATTTCAGTAGAATTTCTTTAACTCTTGTGCTTGATGATGTAGACATGGCCCAAGTACAAACACAGAGCCCAGATGGTGGTAAGTTAGAAAGAAAATAGAGGAAATATTGAATCTATAAGCTGCAATTTTAAATAATAACTGAATTCAGTCATTACTGCATCACACACACCTAGGGTTAGTAAAGAATCCTTCTCCCATAAAACACTGTTATTGGAAGTTATTTTTCCATTTAAAAATTCCGAATTATTTGTATTTGAGTCATGGTGAAACAGGTGAATCACTTTTTGCGTGGCTCTGGTGCAGCTTCTTACTGACTAATTTTGGTATTTAAAGGTTTAGAATGATAATTTTGAAATATATCACTGATAAAAGTCATGGCTGAAAGTCATGGTAATCTGAAGAACACGGTAAAAGCAACGTTAATTAACGTTGATTTCAATAATAGGAAGTTGGCAGAACATGTTTTAGGAACCAGAATTGAATTATAGAAAGATATCCTTAAAGGGTTCAAATCAAAATTTCAAACCCAGCCTTCATTCTCCTTTTGGGGATTTTAAACTTTGGACTTAAACTTCCTATTGAAGATCCATTTGCAAAACCAGGAACAAATATTCCTCAGTCACTGGTCAAAATTTAATATGGCTCTAGATCAGTTCCTAAGTGTGGAATGTGTTATCCAGCACCCTGGATGAGACTCCCATGCAGTTTTACTATGTAGAAAATCCTATGAGAATTGAAAGCAATGCAATGCTGAAAACACAACCCACTCCTCCCTCCTAAGCACAAACCCTCTGCCCATAAAAGTGCAGAAATTCCTTTCTAGAAGAAAAAGCTCACCCAAGGCGGATGTTTGTGCAAAGAGAGGGCTGGGGGAAGAGGAGTGGGAAACCAAAGAGCTTGGATTGTGTTTTTGGAGACTTCAATCATAGAATGGTTTGGGTTGGAAGGGACCTTAAAGATTACCCAGTTCCATCTCCTGCCATGGTCAGGGACACCTTCCATTGTCCCAGGTTGCTCCAAGCTCCATCCAACCTTGCCTTGGACACTTTCAGAGATGAACAGCCACAGCTTCTCTGGGCAACCTGTGCCAAGGCCTCACCACCCTCACAGAAATTTCTTCCTAATATTCCATCTAAGTCTTCCCTCTTTCAGCTTAAAGCCATTCCCACTTGTCCTGTCACAGCAAGCCCTTGCAAAATAAATCCCCCTCCAGCTCTTGTAATGGAAGGGGCTCTAAGGTCTCCCCAGATGTTGGAACCCTGACTGCTGAGAATTTTATATTTTCTTTGCTGACAGGCACTGACCCCCAAGAGAACACTGCATTTGAACTGAGGCCACAGAGAGGGCTTCCAAAATTGAATGATAGAACTGAGATTATGTGTGCAGTATCACATGGTGGAAAACTTAGAGTTTAAGGTTTTAGACTATAGTAATATATATAAAACAAGATGGAGGTTTCAGGGCAGAGGCTGGTCCTTCTTCACCTTTTTCTCCATGGGTTTGGGTGGTTTTGTGTAATTGGATAAAAAAGTCCTCATTTTGGGCCACTGGTGGTTGGTTATTGGGTTAAAAGTAAAAATAATTTAGGTGTCATTTCTTAATTGGACAGTTTTTCCCTAAAAGGCCTTGTAGAAAGAGAGATAGGTCTCCATTTTTAGTTTTTTAGAGTGAAGTGCTGTAGAACTCATGGTTTGTGAGACTGTAATACAGATAAGAACTAATAAATCTCTGAACCTGAACAAGAAGTACTGTCTCACACATTTAATCCTGACCCTGGCAAAAAAAGAAGATAAAACTCAACACCCAGAACCTTCTCTTCTCCAGGCTGACCAATCCCAGCTCTCTCAGCCTGTCTCCAGAACAGAGGTGCTCCATCCCTCTGCCATTCTCATGACCTCTCTGGACTGATCCAAGATTTTCTCTGGGGGCCCCAGAGCTGAGCACAGCTCCAGGTGGGGTTTCACCAGGATAGAAGGGCAGAATCCTCTCCTTTGATCTGCTGGCCACTCTGTTTTAGATGCATCCAGGACACAGCTGGCAAATGACACCCTCAGATTTGTTGGCAGACTGCCTTTCCCAATTCCCAATTATCCCAAGGTTATTTCAGAAATGGAAATCTCTCAATGGCACAAGACCCAACATTCTCCACTGCCCAGAGACAATTTGGAAAGTTTAAACTCCACTCTCATTCTGGAGATCATCCTGTTGACCCCAGATGAAATTCCCCTTGGATAGACTGCTGTCAGTGCTTCTGCTTTATTTTGCATCAGCCCTTGCTGGGATTCCTCCAAACAGTCTTACATTCTTAACCAGCCACTCTTTTTTATTGTATTTTTTAAAGCTAAAGCAGACAGAGATGTTTTCCAGTGGGATTTGCAGTTTCTGATGAGTAGAAATGGGCAGGCAATGGGGCCCTTTAGTCTGCCCAACTCTTCTCCCTGAGCACACAAATGTCCTGTAGCTATGTGCTGAAGCTGAGTGCCTGAGTCTGGCTACCCAAGGTGACTCCCAGCTTTGTGAGGAGATCATTTCAAAGCAAAAGGCTTGCCTAACATTCCTGTGAACTCCAAAGTCTGAAGCCAGAAAGGAAAGGAAAGGCATTTCGTTGAATTTCAATGGACACTCTGCTAAGCTCCAGAGCTTATCCTGGAGGATTGTCAAGGTTTGCTGTGTCTTTGAGGTGCAGAAGAACGACAGTGCCTCAGCTTTGTCCCCATAATGTAGCTTCCAGTAAAATCAGTTTGAAATTCAGGCGTGCATGGCATGATAAGGTCTATTTCTCACCGTTTATTTTTCTTCCAGATACATTCCTGGCAAATACAATTAAATAAATCAGCTCCTCCCAACAAAGAGAAGTATCATTAATGAAGGCAGTTACGACAACTGTAGGAAAAAAATGGGATTTCAGAGGATTTACTTCATTGTTAAAAAACCAAACAAACAAACCTCAGAAAATACTGGCATAAACAATGTCTCAGCATTTGGGAAGGTGGGAGAAGGTAGGGAAGGAGGAAACAGAAGATGATATTGACTCTAGAGGACAATAACACAACTTGGAGCAGGAAATGAGGGACAATATGATAGTGCAGATGGCTTGAAAATTATAATTTTCATTAAGTTCCCTTAACTTTAGCTCTGTTATCCAGGTCTGCATTAAAAGCAGTGTGGGCAGGAGGCCAAGGGAGAGGATTCTGTCCCTCTGCTCTGTTCTGGTGACACCCCACCTGCAGAGCTGCCTCCAGCTCTGGGATACCAACACTGGAAGGACGTGGAGCTGCTGGAAAGAGTCCAGAGGAGGCACCAAGATGATCAGAGGGATGGAGCAGCTCTGCTGTGAGGAGAGGTTGGGAGAGAATTGGGAATGTTCAGCCTGGAAAAGAGAAGGTTTTGAGATGACTTAGTGCCAGCCTTCATGTACCCAAAGGGAGCTGACAGGGAAGAATGGTTTTGTCCTGTCACTCCAGGTTTTTCCAGAACCTGGAGTGACAGGACAAGGGGAAATGTCAGTGTAGGTGGGATAGTGGGAAGAAATTCTTCCCTGTGTGGGTGCTGAGGCCCTGGCACAGGTTGCCCAGAGAAGTTTTGGCTGCTCCATCCCTGGAAGTGTCCAAGGTCAGGTTGGACAGGGCTTGGAGCAGCCTGGGATAGTGGTAGATGTCCCTGCCCATGGCAGGGGGTGGAACTGGATGATCTTTAATCTCCCTTTTCCAAGCTATTCTATGATTCTAAGTATGAGCACCACTTAACCACTCCAATATTGTCATTGTCAGTCCCTATTCCTTGCTCTACTGGGCTGCTTGATTGTACAATTGTCTGTACAATCTGTTCTCATGCATCCAGATGAGAGACTCCTGAGGATCAGGATGGCTCTTCTATTTTTCTGAGCACGCCACTGCTTGTTTATCACATCCCTTACCTACCTGGTTTCCAGAAAAATGTCTGGAAAATGTTAATCAAAAACCCCAAAAGATGCTCAAGAGCTGTTATTTTCCATGACCTGTTACAGACAACTTGGCATCCAGTAAAATAGTTGAGCTTGTTTGTTAAAAAAGAAAAAGGATTTATTTGTGCCTACTAAGATAAGCCAAAATTGGATAAAAAATAGGTATTGAAAAGAATTTGAATTATATTGCTAAGTATGTAAATCACTTTTGAGGCCCCATGCTCCTAAACCAGCATCAATTTAGGATACTTCACATAAGTCAGCCACCTAAACAGTGAGCTGTTCCAAAAAAAATCAGCATTTTTTAAATTATTGAAAATCCCTTGGACAACCCAGTATAAGTCAAAGTTAGAAGCAGGGGAGATAGCAGGGAGTTTGTTCAGGACAAAAGATGAGGTTCAGGCAGAAGAAATGAGGAGCACAATTCATTAATATTTCCTAGGACACAGAACACTCTTCAGAAGTCAATCTATAACAAAAATATTTTGTTTTCATGTGTTGGCAACTTGTTTCTTGTCACGAGTCTGTCCTGTTACACAACAACCTCTTCCACAGGTTTTCCTTCTCCAGGATTTCTGACCAACTCCTTTCTACTCCAAACTTGTTTATCCCTTCATGTTCCCTTGTTTTATTTTTATATTCTGGAGAACCAGATGTTTGGAGAGAGAGCTGAAGTGTCTGCAGTGCTGCATCATCTCATCTCACCTCCACAGGCTTTTTTGTCTCAGGAGAGTTTTCCCATTAAAAACCCCAGAGTTTTCCTCTCCTTCTTCTTCTCACCATTTTATGAACCCGATGTGCACAAGCTCCAGTGAACGAGGAGCCTCTGCCCAGTTCAGTCTCAGAGCATCATCCCAGTTAACCCTGGGTAAGGAATGGCCCCAGTGCTCCTGATGTGGCAGCCAAGGTGTTAAGATGGAATCATGGAAATGATTTTCCAATCATTTAGATTGGAAAAGTCCTTTAAGATCACCAAACCCAATCATTTACCCATCACTGCCAAGACCACCACCAACCCATGGTTCCACATCCATGGAGTTTTAAATTTTAAGTCCCTCCAGGGATGGTGACACCACAACAAGTTTGGACAGCATGTTCTAACATCTGACAACACTTTCAGGGAAGGATTGCTTCTTAAGATCCAATCTAACCCTCCTCTGGAGCAGTCTGAGGCCATTTCCTCCTGTCCTATCTCCTGTTATTTGTGTATGGAAAATAAAAACCCCACTGCACCCACCTGGAGGATTTTACGGAGCTGCTCCTCAGGTACCCCCTCCCTTCCTAATTTGCATATTTGTGTGTGAACTATTGGTCCCAACTTCTGTGGAGCCTGTTTAGAATAATGAGTTCAGCAAAACTTGTCTGTAATTACATGTTCTAATCAATGCTCCAGACAAACTTTGAGCATAAAGGACGATGCTTTGTTACAAGAGGTATTTTAGCAGTTTTACAAAACTGCTTCTGTTAAAGTATCAGGTATTTTCCTCTAAAGTGAACCTTATATTGCCCTGAAATAGACCACTGAATGATTACAAGCTTCACTTTTCTAAATAACAAAAGGTCTGTAAGATACTTCATAAAACATTAATTTCAGAACCTATTATAATTTTTTTTTACAGAAATGATGGATTTAACTTTAATAGAATATGTATTTATCAGCTTCAGGAACTTGTTTTCTTGCACAAAGAAAAGATGCTTTTCGTAGCTGCTGTGAATAAATCAAATTCCACAATATTTAAAAAAATGGGAAAAAAGGTTATTTGAAGAAAAAACATTATTATTTCTGAGTGGATGTTTCTTGAGGCATGTAAACACACTCCACTTGATCTTTCACTTCATTCTATCCTTTTGCTGATCCCACTTATTTCATAATGTTTATGACATACTGAAACAGCAAACGTTTTTTCTTTAAAAAACATCAATAAATTAGGTTAAGAACATAGTGTTCCATGAAAAATAAACAGTGGGTATTTCAGAAGTAGTTTATGTTGTTGAATAAAACTTTATTTATTTATTTCCTGTTTGGCTATCACAATCACTGCAGGTAAGATACAAATATATGACCAATTTTTCAGAATAATTCCTAAGTTTTCTTTTAGTTCCCATGTTCTGTCTGAACTTCAGTGCAATTCTAAGCTTTAATGTTGAATTATAAAACTCAGACAGATTTTTAACACATTTCAAAAGACACATTAAGAGGGACTATGATCAAGCCCGTCCTCACTTTTATCTTCTTTAAAGAACTTAGAAAATTAAATTAAGCAACTTTACCCTAACACACAAAAAAGGGGGTTTATGGCAGGCAGCACATTGAAATGTATTGTAAATAATGAAAAAAACTCATTTTGTGGATGTATGTAAATGTTTTCCTGGTTTCAAGAACCACACGATGAAATATGTCCTGTAAATTTTAAACTGCTTTTGAAGAATTGAGAAAGGTCATTAAGAAATCCTGTTCAACATTCAAGGCCAGGTCGATGTGATTGAAAATTAAGTGATATGGGACATTGCTGATAACTGAAAAAAGCTGATCTAATAAATCACCAAAAGTAAGTAAAACACAGCAACAACAATAGATACTATAATGAGGAAAATATTAGAAAGTATAAGTCACTCCAAGTCACTCTTCTCTTTGGAAAAATCAAGGAGTTCAACAGGAAGGGCAAAGTGTGATTGAGGGCCCTAATTGCCTTCTATGACAGAATTGGATGGCTGGTGGGTGAAAGAAGATTGGTAAATGTCATGTCTTGTGCTTAATATGACTTTAGATATCACCTCCCACTGCATTCTCCTTCGGAGGCAGTGGTGGAAGAACAGGCTGTCAAGTAGGTTGAAAATTGGCTGGATCACCTTGTTCAAAGGACAGGGATCAAGGGCTGAGTGTCTGTCAGGCAGCTCATAACAAGAGCAGACAGGGCTGATGTCATCCTTCCCCTTCCTCAGTGTCCCTGGTGGTGGCACACTGCACCCTCAGCAAATTTAAGGATGGCACTGAACTAAGAAAATCATTAAATGGTTTGGGTTGGAAGGAACCTTAAAGATCACCCAGTTCCAACCCCTCTGCCACGGGCAGGGACACCTTCCACTATCCCAGGTTGCTCTAAGCCCCATCCAACCTGGCCTTGGACACTTCCAGAAATGGGTCAGCCACAGAATTCCTGTACAGAATGTGCCAGGGTCTCACCACCCTCACTGGGAAGAATTTCTTCCTAATATCCCACCTAAACCTACCCTGCTTCAGCTTAAAGCAATTCCCTCTTGTCCTATCACTGCATGGCCCTCACTAAACCCCAAATTAACCATGGGATGCCTTGAGAAGGCTGACCTAGAACAGAGGCTAGACAGAGCTAAAGAATAAAGTAGGGATTTATTAGAAGGCTTTAATGGATGCACCTTGGGCAGTACAAGAGCCCAGCCAGGGCTACACCCAAGATTAACCCAAAAAGGCCACAAAATGGATGACCAGTCAGGGATCTCACACTTTTATAAGTTTTGGTCCATTAAAATATTGGAGTTAATTGTCCAATTACAGCTTTAGCCCATGAAGTCCCATCCTTCTTGTTTTTCTCTCTGCAGTCCACGTTGTTTGTGCTCTTGGGCCTGAGATTTGGATTGGTTATCCTTGGTTCCCAGCTAGAGAAGGAATTATTTTGTCTCCCTGCTCTGTGCAGAGAGCTCACCATCCCCTAATATGAAGCTCAGACCCACACACTAAAGCAGCACAGAATCTGAAAAATATAAAAGCTAAAACTTGAGGCATCACCTGCACTAAAAAAGCACAGAACCTGTTTGCTAGAGAGGTCAGTGAAGTAAGATCTGACTGTGAGAAGTCATTGGTGACTTGATCTAATGTTGTCAACAGCCCTGTTCAGGCAGGAGGCTGCATTAAATGCCTTCCATGAGTGTTCTCCAAGCAACATTCATGTGAAATTCTCTGGCAATCCAAGACTAAAATGAAGGTGAGAGCCTTAAAAACCAATGTTTTCCCAAAAAACTAACCTAGGGATAAATTTCACAAGTGTGGCTGGTAATGCTGTTGAATATTCACTTGACATATCATACTAATTGCTGTCTCTATCTTCAGAAGTTTCACTGTGTAGGAATTTTCTAGAACTCAACCTTCAGCATTTTCCATGAATTAGGAACACCCTCTCCACATGTCCTGGAAATGCCAACCACTTTATGATCTGTCCTGCTTTCCACATCACTCTGGTTCCACTGACACTTCCAAGATTTTCATCCCAAAATAGGTTAAAAATAAACAAATTGAACTTTGAATAATGATTCCCTCCTTTTATTGAGCTTGGCAGGCTTCTGATTCTACTCTCAATTTGAAGGCTTGGTGCACAAAAAGCTCATGGTTTTTGTTTCTTTAGTTTTTTTTTTTTTCCTCATTTACATCACAGAATCACAGAATCATTAAAAGACCTTTAAAATCATCAATTCCAGCTGCCAACCCAGCAGCACCATGTTCAGCACTAAACCATGGCCTCAAGTGCATGTTTTGAACATGCATTTCCAGGGAACACTCCACCACTTGCCTGGGCAGCCTATTCCAATTTTTTTACAACTCTTCCAGTGAAACATTCTTCCTAATATCCAGTCTAAACCTCCCCTGGAGTAACTTGAGATTGTTTTCTCTCATCCTGTCCCTTGTTCCCTGGGAGCAGAGCATGACTCCCACCTGGCTCCATCCTCCCATCAGGGAGTTGTGCAGAGCCAGAAGGTCCCTCCTGATCCTCCTTTTCTCCAGGCTGAGCCTCCCCAGCTCCCTCAGCCATTCCTGGTGCTCCAGACCCTTCCCCATTCCCTTCTCTGGACACTCTCCAGCCCCTCAAAGACTTTCTTGCAGTGAGGGGCAGAAAAAATACCAGCTTGTCTAAGAAGAGATTTTGCCTCTGACTAAGAACTTTGTTTATTTCAGATTTCCCTATGACCAAGGACCAACAGCAGCACTCATTCCATGGAAATCTGCGTGAGCTTTGTCATCCACAAACGACGACACGTTGTGAAGCCAATTAACTCTAATACACTTCTTGCAATTTCAAGCATTTCTAATGAATTTTTACTCTGTTATTAAAAATAATTAAGCAGACAATAAATCACTTCTCTTTCTCCTGTATAGGAATGAGCATCTGCCAGGAGCATTTTACCATTTCCATGGTTTAAAGCACCAGTGGCCACAGAGGAAAATACACCCTTTTCAACCAAGCCTTTAATGATTCTTTTGATTGAAAATGGAGCTAGCATATCACTTGAAACAGGCAATGCTTTTATTCTGCCAAGATATATTATTTAACAATGGGTGAATTTTTCAGAAGAACTCGTTTTAATTTGTTCTTTCAATCTAATGACCCATAGGAATGATGGTAGATACAACTGTATCACACTAGCTGCTCCTGTCAAAGTGAGAATGTGCAATTTTCTTCACATCTTCATTAGGGAAAACATTTCAAGTGTTTCAGCCCCATACAAAAATTGTTTATAAGTTGGTTTGTTTTCATGTTGCCTTATTTATGATGGTCAAGTAAGGAGAATTTTCTCAGTCACAGGAACACGGAACCATTAAGGTTGGAAAAGACTTTTTAGATCATCAAGTACAGATATCAACCCAGCACCATCACCATGTTCACCACTGAATTGTGTCCTCAAGGGCCACATCCACACATTTTTTTTAACACATCCAGGGATGTTAACTCCACCACTCCTTTGAACAGCCTGTTCCAATACTTTACAACCCTTTTCATGAGAAAACAAACAAACAAAAAAATTATAATAGTTTATCTAAACCTTTTCTGGTACAACTTGAGGCTATTTCCTCTCATCTTGTCACTTGTTCCCTGGGAGAAGAGACAAACCTGGCTACACCCTCCTCCCAGGGAGTTGTAGAAAGCAATAAAGTCCCTGAGATTCTTTTTCTCCAGGCTGAGCCCCATCCCCAACTTCTTCAGCTCAGAGTTGTGTTCTAGAGTCTTCCCCAGCCTTGCTGCCCTTCTCAAATTGTTCATGCCAGACCTTCTGTCCAGACTTTCTCTGATATTTGAACCAAGATCACTTCTTGATGTAGTTCAGAGATGTTCCTGCTGATCCAGGCTGGAGTCAGACACATCTTAAGTTGCATCCACACTGGAATGAAGACCCAGAAGCTTCTGGGCTAGGGAAGGATGTTCTCACACACAGCACCCATCAGAAAGATCTCACTTGCCATCACCTCTGGAGGCTTTAACCCACAGATAACCTCACTGCAGCCCTGCAAAGGGACTGATCTGCACCTCTGGTGAGCATCTGCTGCCTGCTGAGCTGTTAATGGGCCTTCCACAGATCTGCTTCCTTGCGTGCAATTTCTCTACTTGACTAAGAAGTGAAAAGGAGGAGTTTTTATGGGGTAATAGCTCATTTTGACAGGCAAAGTCCATTATTTTTATTTCAAGTGTGTAATTCAGGATTACTGAGGGCAACATGAATGGGCTTTTCTGAAAACTAATTTGTCCAGGCTTGGGCTCACTTTTGTTAAAAGGTTTCTCAAGGCAGGTTTTGCACTGAAAAGTGCCATAAATGGCCACTCTGCTTCAGTTCTGTCCTGCAAAAATGTGGTTGATGATTTAGCTGATTTTTTACTAGCCTAGAAGAAATGGATGAAATAGAAGCTTTCCCTGCCCATGGAACTAGAAATTCTTTAAGTTTTCTTCCAACACAAACCATTCTGTGATTCCATGATTTTTTCAACAAAGGAAGAGATTGTCATGTTTAGATTTTTCAGAAATAAGGGATAACCACTTAAAAACAGGATAGTTAGTCAAGTTAATGTCTTTCCCCTTACTAAAGTCTCCCTAAACCTGTAACAAAGTCTTTTATTCTCAAATACCATCTGTCTTGGAGGAGTAGCAGAAGGCTCACAGCCTGTGTGATGTTTTGTACCCACATGTTTCTCACAAGAGTCCCACCTCAGGGGGCATTCCATAGTTGAAAATATAGAATCACAGAATCATGGAATGGTTTGGGTTGGAAGGGAGCTTGAAGGCCACCTCATTCCATCCACTTCCACTGTCCCAGGTTGCTCAGAGCTCCATCCAACCTAGCCTTGGACACTTCCAGGGATGGGGCAGCCACAGCTTTTCTGGGTAACCTGTGCCAGGGCCTCACCACCCTCACAGGGAAGAATTTATTCCTAATATCCAATCTAAACCTTCTCCCTTTCAGCTTAAAATCATTTCCCTTTCAAATATCGTGCTCTTGTTAAAAGTCCCTTTCCAGCTTTCTTAGAGTCCCTTTAGATACTAAGAGGCTTCAACGAGGTCTCTCTGGACCCTTCTCAACTCCACTTTGAATAATCCCAATCTCCTCAGCCTTTCCTCATAGGAGAGGTGCTCCCTTTCATCATCTTTGTGGCCCCGACCATCACAGTTCACAGCTTCTCTGGGAGGGCTTTGAGGATGCAGATTCTCCTTAAGCCCTCCTCTTCATCAGCAGCTTCCCACAGATCCCTTGAAGCATCAGGGAAGCCATGGAGCCTCTCAGTAAGGCCCTAATTCCCACTGATGCCTCAGGTTTTAGCTTTTTTATTTTTCAGATTCTGTGCTGCTTTAGTGTGTGTGTCTGGGCTTCATATTAGGGGATGGTGAGCTCTCTGCACAAAGTAGGGAGACAAAACAATTCCTTCTCTAGCTGGGAACAAAGGACAACCAATCCAAATTTCAGGCCCAAGAGCACAAACATGGACTGCAGAGAGAAAAACAAGAAGATGGGACTTCATGGGCTAAAGCTGTAATTGGACAATTAACTCCAATATGTTAATGGACCAAAACTTATAAAAATGTGAGACCCCATGACCGGTTGTGCATTTTGTGACCATTTTGGGCTCATCTTGGGTGTAGCCCTGGCTGGGCTCTTGTGCTGCCCAAGGTGCATCCATTGAGGAGATACTTTTATTCTTTAGCTCTGTCTAGCCTCTGTTCTAGGTCAGCCCTCACAAGGCATCACCAGATGCAGCCCTGGCTGTGTCTGTCTTGGCAGTTCCTGCTCTGTTTGGGAGCCCCTGGCTCCACTGGCGTGGGATGAGATCATCTCTGTGCCTTTGCCATATTCCAGAGTGCCTTGCAGACCACCTACACTCATTGCCAAGTTCTTCCAGTGACTGATCTGTAGAGGAAGGCACTGAGGAACCCTGGGATGACTAGAAACATTTTGATTTCCATCCAACAGGACTAAAAACCTCTGATAAAAGGAGCAACAAAAATAAACCTTCTTCAGCTTCTGGGTTTTTTTTTTCCCTTTAGATTAATTCAGGTCCCACCTTCCAGCCTCTTTCGCTCACAATTAAAATTACTGGTTTTGTTTTTATTTTATTCAATAGAAGCTGAGTATGTAATAATTTGGTTTTGAATCTCACAAGAGGCAGCATTTTATCTCGACAATTGGCAATGTTTTTATAATAAAAGCCCCTGTGCTCAATGGGGTTTGGATCTGATTCACAAATAAGATGGAGGATGTGAACATTTAAATTACAGGGCATCTAAACTTTAAGTATATTAATAATATAACAGGCTCAAATGAGCTGATAAACAGTAGTTTGGTCCTTGTTCTTCTAATCAGTATAAAAATATATTTTTGAAAAAAATGATAAAATCTGAATGACTTCTTTATATTGGAGCTAATTAATATTGTAGGTGGAATGGTTTGGCTTGGCTTGATGTTTTTTTTTTCCCTCCTTCTGTCAACAAACCAGCTCATATGCCAACTATGATTCCCTTTAACAAACTAAAATAGAAGCAAATGCATTGGTATCATAAACTATTCCGTTCTGAACATGAATAACATAGCCTTTAATCTGGGGGTGTTTAAAATCTCTCATGGACAAAAAAGATCACACAAATAACCCAAACATTGTCACTTTAATCCCCCTTGTAGTTGGCACAAGAATGTGCCATTCTTGACCCTCCTGGATCTCAAATTTGGGTGGAAATTCCTCACTTTGGATAAAAGAGATCCAACAGGTTGGTGTTGTGGTGGTAGCAGCTGGATTTGGACAGGTCCTTCCTGGGTCAAGATTTCCACAGCTGATGAAATGATCAGGAATGAATCCAAGCAGGGCAATGGAAAGTTTAATGTGTGAGGCATTGGGCCTGGCAGAAATGTGCAGTCACGCCCCAGATAAAGCTGATACCCATGTGGAAAATAATCATGATGAGAAATAAAAATATTGTCAGGTGTTAAAAAGCCATGTTTTTATAGGAGGGAATCGATCTAATGCTAACATTTAAGATCAGCAAATACTGCACGAGCAGAGAGACAATGTGAGTTAGAAAGATGAAAATATGTGTTTCACAAGTTTTTTTTTTCTTAACTGATATCATCTTACCACTGAGTAAGTCATTCTGATATACATCAGTGCCTATATGTGCTCTCTGAAATGAAAATTTTCTAGACACCCTAAAGAGATTAACATCTTGTAAAAAAAGAAAGGAAAAATGAATTTCAAGTATAAGTTCAGTTTCCTTTGGATTTCCAGGAAACTAATTAACTTACATGGAAAATGAGAGCCTGGACTGGAGGGTCAAAAGTGATGGATTGGTGTGGTAACACTTATTAATATGAGCCAAGGCCAGTGGCACAATGGGATAACCTTAAACTGAAGAGACCTTTGCTTTTTATTGCATTTGACCACTGCAGTTTCAAAATACTTTTTTTTTTTCTTGATATGAGTTTGCCAGAACAGTATAAATATGAAATTTCTGTGGCTGGGGAAGCTGGAAATAGATGATCTTTAAGGCCTCTTCCAACTCAAACCATTCTAGGATTTTGTGATTCTGTAAATTAACTGACCAGACTTTTATTTGGTGACTTCAGATGACAGAGGGGGTGTCAAAAATAAAAAACCAAAAAACCCACCAGAATGAGGATGACAGTGCTTGAATTGGCAGGAAATGGCATGTGCTGGCATGAAATTCTCTTTGCTCGAGTTGTAAAGATGAAGATGAGGTTGGGACAGCATTTTTGGATGGCTGTGTAACACTATATTGAACTGTCTGGGAACATCCTCAGACAGCAGAACATGATCCATCCAGCTCAGCAAAAATTTGGAGAGGCCCTTGGAGTGCCTTTGTGGCTCTCCAAATCCCTCCCAGGCCCCACTCCAGCCTCAGTGCATCCCAGGGTTCAGGCCCACTTGGCACTTTGCATCTCAACAAGTTCCTAGCACAGAGGCAGCTCGGGAGGTGCCAGCTGCCCTCATTGCACAGGAAATTTTCCAAGTACATTCAATTTTCGAGCACAGACAGAGTCTCCCAGGAAGAAGAGCACATTGCATCTGCAGCTTCTGCCTCTGCAAACCAAGGGGAATTTCTGTTCTTGCTTTGCTGGTTGCAAATATCTGCAAGGGGCCCTAATTCAGGAAAGCCTCTGTTTATGTGCAGCATTAAACCCCAGCCCAGAGCTCGTACAGGTTAAAGCTCTCAGGCATAGCCTAACCTTTTTCTACATATTAATGGCAACCTGAATTATTTTTCCCCCTGCAAGAGCCAACAGTAAAACTTGAGGCGTGAGAATCACAGAATCATGGAATGGCTTGTGTTAGAAGGGAGATGAAGGCCATGTTTTTACAAACCCCCAGCCATGGGCAGGGAAAAGTTCCACTAGACCAGGTTGTTCCAAGGCCTCTTTAGTCTGGGCTTAAACACTTCCAGGGATGAAGCATCCACAGCTTCTCCAGGCAACCTGTGCCAGGGCCTCACCACCCTCACATGGAAGAATTTTTTTCCTAGTATCCAACCTAAACCTACTCTCTGTCAGTTCAAAGCTGTTCCCCCCTGTCCTACCACTCCAGGCTCCTGTGAACAGTCCCACCACATCTTTCTTGCAGGCTCTCTTGAGGTCCTGAAAGGACACAATGAAGTACTCCAAAGCCTTTTCTTTCCCAGGTTGGAAAAACCCAATTCTCTCAGCCTTTCCTCACAGGAGAACTTCCCCATCCCTTTAATCATCTTGGTGGTTTCCTCTAGAAGTGTTCCAACAGTTCCATGTCCTTCAGAAGGCTGAGGATGGTGGGTACAAGGGACACTTGCAGACACACCTTTTACTTTACTTATTTTGCTTATTTTACTTATTTTACTTCTTATTTTACTTATTTATTTATTTATCTTGCTTTACTTATTTTACTAATTTTACTTATTTAATTTCCTCCAGTGTATCACAATTAGAAAGGGTCAAATCCCAACACTATCCTGGGGTTGAGCAGGACTTTAATTATTTCCACAAGACTTCTAGGAATAAAAAGCACCATTCAGTGCTGCATGCAGCTAAAATAAAGCACAGGTGTGTCTGACCCAGAGCAGTGGTACTGAAACTTCTTCAGAGGTAGACAATCAGCTTTATGAGAGGCCAAGGCTGTGGTTTCCATCCTGGCAGAGCCCTGCACGTGCCAGCTGTGACTGACACACACAGTGGGTTACAGGACTTCCTCTGAAAAGAGAAGCTGAGGTTTCCCAGCCTGCAGTGGCAACCCACCCAAACTAATGAGGGAGATTTGCTCAGCATGTGTAACATTTCTTGTTCTGTGATTAAAGGAATGATTTGGCAGTAAATGTGCTGTGAATGAGCTGACAAGGCTCTGAACCAACCAGCAAATGACTGCAATATGCCGTTTTTATTAGAGCATGCGTCAGCCAGCAATATTTATTTAGAAGTGAATTTCCAAGGGATGCAATGGACATAAAGGTCATCGACTCCCGAAGCTTTTGGACTTTTTAATTCTGAGCTATCCTGCTTTTCTAGAGTAGATGAGTAACCTCTCTGCTTCACTCTTCTTCCCAAATTCCCTTGAAAATTATTTTGTTCTAGTCTGGCTGTTTGCATTGGTTAAAAGAAAGGAGGCTGGAGGTGGCGTATGTTTGTTTTTCTTCCTACGGCTTCAAAAATAGAGGCTTTGGGCATAGAAGCAGCAAGAAATAAGGCTGAAAGTTATTTTCTGGGGCTTCTCACCTTGTCAGGTACCTTCTTCTTCCCCAAATTGTGAACCTCTGTCCTAACCCCCTCCTCTGCACCAAGGCAGAATCAAGGACACCTACACCACTCCACAGCTTATGTGCCTCAGGTCTCCTGGTAAACATCCAAGGAGTTTTCACAGCCTCTCCAGACAACATTCACTCTTCATTTTCTTTTATGGCATTTAATTTCTTTTCTTTGCTGGAAGTGGAACAGATTTCATGTTGTTTTAGTCACCAAGGGCACAGAACTATTGATCTTCATAGCCGCCCTCTCCTTTGTTGGAAGAACACACACCTGGCTTCCTTTAGGTTTCTCTTTTCTAGGCTAAACAAATCCAACTGTTTCACTTTCTCTTCACGTTGTTTTTACATCCTCTTCTCATTTTCGCTGTTATTCTCCAGAGGTTTCTGAGTACCTGTGGACTCTGTATTTGTACTGTGCCTTTTCAGCCACTGCTGAAATTCATCAGCTTACTGAAGTCTGTGGCTTTTCCATTATCCAGTGAAAGGAGCAAAAAAAGGCCTACTGACCTCCAGGGAATTCTGAAGCTTAATTCCTAGAAATCACCTCTAAGGAAAGAGAAGATGATTCCATCTCACTGGCCTAATTGAGCTGGAAGGGACACACAAGGGTCATTGAGTTCAGCTCCTGGCTCTGCACAGGACAGCCCCAAGAGCCCCACCATGGGCTTAAGAGTGCTGTCCAAACACTTCTTGAACTCTGGCAGACTTAATGCCATGACCACCTCCCTGGGAAATATGGAAATTAGGTTGAGACTGCAGAGAAAAGAACCTCTAAACTCCTAAAAACTCAAGCTGTCCCATCTGCTTAGCTCAAGAGTCTTGGGGAAATTCCTTGCCCCTCTCCAGCAAGGAAGCAAAGCAAAGCTGGGATGTGGGCAGAGTTACCCCCACTGCCCAGTGCCCATCATGAATTCTCCCAGTGTCCTCTGTGCCCAGTGAGTAGGATGGAAATTCTGACCCTCCTCCTGGTTCTGCCCTTCAAGGTCTCTGTGTAGAGACTTTTTTGCCTTGAAAAAGGTCTTCTTTGCTGAGGGACTCACAGGAATTACTAAGCCAATGACCTGAGGTCTTTGGTGGGTCTCATGTGAAATAGAACAGCTATCTGGGCCATCAGGTCAGGTAGTGCAAGGAATTATTCTGCATTTTGATGACCAGGTCCATAGCTGCACTGAGGCAGAGATATCAGTCTCTGTGGCATTTGTCCAAATTTGAAGATTCTCTTCTTGGCAGCAGCAAAATCTGGGTAGAAAGTAGAGTTACTTGGCACTCCAGCCTGCATCCACTTCTGCTTCTAGACCCAGGAGGCAGCCCACAACCCATGGGAGAAAAAGCTGATGCTTTGCCTGTTTGAAGGACTTTAAAGGGGAAAAGCCAACTACAATCTCATCCTGCCACTGTCAAACCCAGCCACACCTGTGCCCATTGCCCCGGTACCAACAGAAGCCTCATCTCACAGTGGGTTCAGACAAGCTGGAATGACAGGAAATGAGAATTTTTTTCTTAGTAATCCAGGTTTAGAAGAAATCTTTAGGGGAATAAAAGAAAATGTTGAGGATAAAAAAAAGAAGACAATTATTTTTTCCAAGACAGGCATCTTTTCTAGAACATCCTGTATGGTACTGCCTTTGAGATATAATGGAAGAGTATCCATTTAAAGTTAAAGCCCTGAACACCTTTTGCTGGTTGTTGGCTCAAGCCCACCCCTTGTATTCAGTGTCTTTTTTGAGTTATAACCATCTATGTAAGAGGAGGTCAGTTTTAGAAGGGAGATTTTCAAATCCCATCCCTACCTTGAGGGGGAAAAAAAAAATAAAGAAAAACAGCTTGACAGAAAAACCTGACCATGAGTGGCATGAAGATTTTCTTCAACCATCTGGAAAAAAGAAAAAAAAATCAGGTGTGCCAGCTGTTTTAAAGTATCAGTCTAGCATGATGCTATTTACAGCACTGAAGACAGTCTTCCTAAAACTTCTCTCAGATGCTGACACTGAGCAACATTAATAGAATTCCTTGCCCAGATAATTTTTCTTTGATTTCCTCCAACCTGACACAATATTTCTTCTTATTAAGTGCCTCAGAAGTGAGTGCTATTATCCAGGTAAAGTCAGCCTTGAGGTATGGAGAGGAGGAAAAGCTGTTCATGGAGCTGTTGGTACAGGCAGTGAACCATGATGGAGATGTTGTGTGCCAAAGTCTGAGATATTTATTATTCTTCTAATTAAATCCAGATATGCTCTGCAGATACCATTTTCTTCCTCTGATTACTGGACACAGATTTGTGTCACAGGCATCAGGCAGCACTAAGGGGGGGATGGTTTCCAGCACAGCCATTTAAGCCAGCAGGGAACATCTGGATCATGAAAGTTTTAGGGAGATAAAGATCATGAAAAGTGACAGAGTTGGAAAATAAGTGTACATCCCAAATTCAGAGATGACAAGCCCCAGTCACAGCCCAGGGCTGTGATTCACAGAGATGCAGGGATTTAACCTCCTTCTCTCCACACAGCACAGGGCAGTGGGGCTACTCAGGTCTGGAGGTTATGGAGGTACTACAAGTAAGGGACAAAAAAAAAAAGGAAAAGAAAAAAAAAATAGAAGAAAAACCACCACATTTTTAGGAGTTATCCATAAAATGTCTCTTTAAAAAATTGGGGTGTATCTGCATCTGGTATAAAATTCCTGTTCATTCATTAATGGCTTTGCTAATGGGTTTAAACTGAAAGAGGGTAAGTTTAGATCAGATATTAGGGAGAAATTCTTCCCTGTGGGAGTGGTGAGGCCCTGGCACAGGTTACCCAGAGAAGCTGTGGCTGCCCCATCCCTGGAGGAATTCTAGGACAGGTTGGATGGGGCTTGGAGCAACTTGGGAAAGCAGAAATCCATGGCAGAAGATTGGACCTGGATGGTCTTTAAAGTCCATTCCAATCCCAAACCACTCTATAATTCTATGAATAATTCTGAATAAGAAGTGATGTCTTACTTATGTGAGACATCTTATGTGATGTCCATCAGTCACCTGAGCTCTCAAATGCTTCTCCCAGTTTTTGTGGCAATTCCTACAAAATCCTTTCCCAGAAACAAGAGCTGTATTCCAAGTTAGAGAAGTTAGTTTCTTTTTGGAGAACTTGGACTGAGCTGTAAACTTTTAATGGGAATCTAGAAACAACCTAAAAGGGGAACTGATAAGATTGCTGTTCTGGGAAAACTTTCTACTCACCTTATAATTAAAAAAAAACTCAAAAAACCAAAACCCAAAAAACCCAAAAAAGAGCACAATTGAAGTCAAGCAGTTCTGCCCCCTTACGGAGCACGGAGGACGCTGTTATTATAATGAAAGATGAAGTCTTAAGCTTTCCAGCAAACATATAATAAATCAATGTCCTTTCCCTTGTTTTAATTTCTCACACAAGATTTATGAACCTGTATATTTAGACTGCTTATTTAGAGCTCTGGCATGCAGGCTACTCTTGGCACAATAAGAGAGCTTTCTCTGAATGGATTCTCAGAAGCTGCTTTGATTTGGCTTTATTTTAATGATTTAAATTTAAGAATCCATCACTGCTTCCAATGATCAGCTCAAAGTTACCAAGGGCATAGGCATGTTTTGTGTCAGTCTCAATTCTGCTGCAGCATCATGTTTGAGCTATATTATGCTATGAATGGAAAAATCTCTCCTTTCTTCACCACATCCCTCTGTTTCTTCACTAAATCTCAGACCTCTGTTGGTCTTGATCCCCTCCCTACCCTTTGCTCTTTTTTCTCCTCTTCTGCAGAGAATTCTTGGCTTGCAACCAGGTGCCACCTTGGAGATGAACCAGGAGAAAACAGAGTTGAGCTCTTCAAGTCCTCCCACCAAAGAGCATCTCTCACCAAAATCAGAGTTTGACTCACCAAAACGAGAATAAATATAGATGTGTGGACAGTTTTTGAATCACTTTTGAATTTCTATCATTCCCTTTAAATTACTAAAACTCTCTGATAGTGGCTCTCAGCATTTTGTGTATCATGAACGTTCCTTGCTCACACACACCATGGATACCAGCAAAGGCTGTCCTCTCCCTCTGTCACTATGGGAATACGAGGCAGTTATGACGGTTTTGTCCTCCACAAACCTTCTCCTCCAAACAAGGGCTGATATTCCTCATTGTTTCCAGCCCCACTGCTCAGTGGATCACTTCTTTCCATGTGACATGTCCCAAATACAGGCTGTATTAATATCACCAACTGTCACTTGAGTGTGGGCTTCTAAAAAAAAAAATAAATTGATAATTTCTAAATAAGGAGTAAAATTTATTATTTTCCCTTTTAGCGTTTTTCTGTTTTGCACTCCACGTTAAAAATACATCCTGATTTTTTTTTTTGGCTGCTCCTTAAACCCTTCTCAGATCTTCCCAGGATAACTGTGCTATCACTCTCCCACTTCACTCCCCCATGGCTGTGTCTGTCAGGTCACAGTGACCTGGCAGCACCCGGCTTGCAGAAGCTACAAGAGAGATAATTCCCCTCAAGAAGCCTCAGGTAACACGGCAGAGTATTCATTAACATGAGTCAAAAAGTGACACTTTGATTTCTGTAACAGGGGGAAGCCTCCTCCTTTCTCACAGCTGATCCCACACAAGGAGGACTCCTCGACTGGGATGAACTGTCAAGAGCAAGGAACAGCACATTGCTCTTAACTAACCTGTGGAATATATCTTTGATGTGGATAAGACACTGCAGTGTAAGGAGGCATACATTTTAATGATCTAAAAGAGAAAAAGAAGTTTCTTTTATAAAAATTCTGTGCTATTGTTACATTTTACTGTTGAGCAAACTCTCAGAGCCTTAAAGAAATGTGTTTTCCCTTTATCATTGCAGGGATTTTTGTAATTTCAGGAGGGCAATAAGGAGCTTTGTATTTGGTTCTAGGTGAGATATTTAACCTTCTATTGTATTTCACTCACTCAGTAAACTGTGTAAATTATCCTTTACAAGAAGCAGAGAGCAATGTCACTGCTGAGTAAGGTGTCCTGCCTGGTTGTGAACATTTCTTGGGATACATGGTGTGAGCGAGCATGTAAATGGTTTTGTGCAAGTACAGCAGGTTGGCCTTGTACTGAGAAACTTTGTGTTCTGCTAAAACATTTACTCAGAGGAGCAGTGAAAGGACAGCTCGATAAGGACATGTCCTTCCCTCTCGACACACAAATGTCCCTTCCAGTTGCAACTGCAGTCCTGTAATGCTTTGTCTCAATTCAGCAGGTAGAAATGCACAGTACAGAGAGATTTTTTTCTCCTTCCTTACACAGGCCTGGTCTGGTCATTATTGATAAAATCATGGAATGGTTTGGATGGGGGGGACATTATTGGTCCAGCCCCTGACCCCCTGCCATGGGCAAGGACACCTTCCACTATCCCAGGTTGCTCCAAGGCCCATCCATTCTGCCCTTGGACACTTCCAAGGAAAGGGTAGCCCCAGATTCTCTGGGCAACCTCTGCCAGGCCCTCACTGCCCTCCCAAGGAAGAATTTATCCCATAAATCTGTATCTACTCTCCTTTATTTTAAAGACGTTCCCCGTTGTCCTGTTGCTCTGCGCCCTTGTGAAAAATCCCTCTCACACTTTCTTGCAGCCCCTTTAGGTACCAGATGGGGCTCCAAGGTCTGCCTGGAATCTTCTCCAGACTGAACAACTCCAACTGTCTCAGCCTGTGTTCATGGCAGAACTTCTCCAGCCCTCATGGTCTCCTCTGGACTTGCTCCAGCAGATCCACACCCTTCTTACTGTGGATCTCAGGCCTGGATGCTGTGCTCCAGGTGTGGTCTCAGAAGAGAACAGTACAGGGACAGAATTCTCTCTTCACCTACTGCCCACACTGCTTTGGAAGCAGCCCAGGACAAGGCTGACTTTCTGGGCACAATTGCCAGGTCATGTTTAGATCCTCATCAACCAAGATATCCAAGTTGTTTTCCTCCCGAGTGGCTTTGATTCATCCTTGCTCCCTTTTGGCCTGAAGGTAGTCTTTAAACAAAAATAGGAAGCATTCTGGGCTCCCAAGTTTCTCCACACAGAAAAAGATTCGTCTTGAGAGCATGGCTTAGCTCATTTAACCTCAGGATTATCTCCTTTACCTAAAGGTGGGAAGAAAAACCCTTGATGCCAGGAGCCAGCAGTAGACCTCAAAGTCTCACTCAAGACTCATCTAAGATGGGTTTGCACCATGCAACAGAGAACAACAAAAAGGCCCCAGGTCTGCCAGAGTGCAGGAAACATTTGGACAAAGCTCTCAGAAACAGGGTGCGATTCTTGGGGTGTCCTGTGCAGGGACAGGAGCTGCACTCATGACCCTTGTGGGTCCCTCCCAACTCAGGATATTTTTTGATTCTGTGATATCAGAGACACATAACTGTCAGTGCAGCATCTTCCTATTTTGGGACTGAGGGTGACACAGCTGAGCTCAGAGCATCCAGGCTTTTTTCTGGGCAATCAAAGCTCATTCTGTTACAACAGCTGGTGATATCTTCCAGTTTCTGCCTCATAAATCTACCTGTAAGTAAGGTCTTTTGTTTCCATTATTGGCATTAGGACACTGTCCCAGACCCTTCCATCTTAATTCTTAAGACTTCCCAGAATAAATTAATCCATGTCCAATATATAACAATTTATCCTTGCATCACTCTTGCACCATTCTTGCATAAGGGCTCTGAGCATCCTGATCTGTGGATGGCATCCCTGCCCATGGATGGGGTTTGGAACTTCAACATCACTTCCAACCCAAGCCGTTCTATGATTGTATGGTTCTAAAATCGCAGTTCTCCCTCTGCTTAAAGAATCCTTCTTTGTTCCTGGAGTTCACTTTTATTAAAGTATAGCCATATTCCGTCTTAGCTGCCCCCACCCCAGGCTGTAGAAAGCACACACACTCCAAGATTTTCCTACCTGGTGACCTCAGCATGCCGCTGGTGGTTGGTCCTTCAGGATCATCTTGAAGTCACATTTGTCGTTTGTGGGAGCCAAGGATTTTGTACCCTCTAAGAGGCCTCATTTCAGTCTCTCCAAAGGCCTCTCCTGAGACCCCCTACACTCAGGCAGCCCTGGGATGTTTGCTTTTCCAGGGCTGTATCATTCTGTGATCAGCAAACACAACGTGCCCTTTTTACTCCCTCATTTTCCACTGCTCCAGCTTCAGAGCTGATTATCTTGTTATTAATCCCTACACACACGACCTTACTCTTTGTCCCATTATATTTTTCAGTTCTCCATCCAATTCACCTCACTAATACTCCAATCCTCTCCTGAATTGCCTGTACCTCCCAGCTTTGTGCTGTCTACAAAAGTCATTAGTAAAGCTCTATTTTTAAGGCAGGGTCACCAATGGCAACGTTAAATAAGATTAGTCTGAAGACAGAGCATTGTGAAACTCCACTAAAAACTGCCCTGCAAACTACAAGTTTTCCTCTCCAGAATCCCAGGTCATTTCTCTTTAGTAGTTACTTACTACATTAGTATTTTGGAAATGATCCATATTTTCTCCAGTTAATAATATCCCATGTGGCACAATATTGATATTCATTGAAGTCTAAGTGGATTATGTCTAAAGCATTTTTCTCATCCATAAGAATTGGTTATCCTTTTTAAGGAAAGATATCAGACACAAACAGCCTTTGATAAATCTGTATTTCCTCCCATCTTGATTTATTTTCACCTCCTCTGGTCGTGCCTTTTCTTTAATTATTCATTCATTTTTGTTTTCGGGAAGATTTATTCTAAAGCTTGCACATTTCTGGGTCTGGGTGGTTGCTTTTCTGCACTCATATGTATGGACGCTATATTTATTATTTGACACACAGATGGAGCCACCCCCAAATTCATACATTTATTAAAGAGCTTTGAGATGGAGCACTGATTTCCTGAGCCAGCTCTTTCAAATATCAAGGATGCTGATTACCCAGCTCCGTATCTCCTCCCTTCTCCCTGGCTAAATGAAACTAGTTTAGAGAGTTTTGTTTCCACTTCGGTAATAGAAATTTCCATGTCCACAGTCTTCTTCCCATTAATCATCTTGTCTTGTCTTAGCAGGTTCCACAGCAGAGTCCTTACAGAAAACAGAGCTGAAGTAGACCTCAAACTGCATGGTCATATTTCCATTATCTTCAATGTCTATCCTGTATGTCTTATTCCATGTTTTCTTTCTGGTTTCATGTTTAAGTGCTGAAGAATTCTTGTTCCATGTTTTAATTCTCCTTGTGAGGATTAATCTGAATTAACTTTTAGGAATGCTTGTGCTATCCCTGCACTTCTGAGCTCTAAAATGCAGTTTCCTCTTCTGAGCTTTTTGCTTTTTGTAAGGTCTCTGTTTAATTCCACTTCTCTATTAAGGTGACTTCAGAAGAAGCAGTTCCCCTTTTGAGGAGCCAAATAAATCTCATCTTTGCCAAACACAGGTTGCAAAACACCTGTGGTGGTTTTTGTTTTTTTTTTCTACTTGCTAGGAAACAGATTTTGCTGAACCTTGAAATTGTTGCCTAAAGGACACATCTCCATCCTCTCCTATTATATTATCCCTTAGATTTCACTAAAGTCTTATTCAAATGTTTAAAATAGAATCAAAGAATATCCTGAGTTGGAAAGGGACCCACAAGGATCATCAAGTCCAACACCTGGCCCTGCACAGGACACCCCAAGGATCCCATCCTGCTCCTGAGAGCATTGTCCACATGCTTCTTAAGCTCTGTCGGGCTTGGGGCTGTGACCACTTATTTGGGGAACCTATTCCAGTGCCCAATCACCCTCTGAAGAACTTTTTCCTGATATCCAACCTAAGCCTCCCCTCGGTCAGCTTCAGGCCATTTCTTCAGGCCCTGTCCCTGGTTCCTCGTCCAAGCTGAACAAGCCAAGTGACCTCAGCCACTCTTCATATGGCTTCACCTCCAGACCCTTCACCATCTTCATTGCCAATGAATTATTTCAGAAGTAGGAATCACCTTGAAGACAAAAAGAAAGCAATCACCGTTTTTTACTTATGAAAGTATCATTTTTTATTTTCCCTGAAATAAATTACCACTGAACCACACAGGATTTCCTAATTCATGAAGTTTCCATAACGACATGGGGCTATGGTGCCATTCAGAGTTCAGGTTTCATGTCACTCTCACTGGGTCCAGCTCCAGGCTGCTGCTGGAAGTGATTCCCGTCCTTTCTGCTGGCCCCCCCTACAGAACTATCCAGACAAACATGGGAAGGCACAGGAATGTGCAGCCAGGGCCAGCTGGAAAAGGGAAGGAGCAGGACCAGCTGCACTTGTGGTGGCAGCCCACGCTGAGATCAGAGTGTAACACAGATCTGAACACAAAGTCAGGGGCATTTAAAACACTCCCAGGTATTGTATTTGCTGGGTGCCCCGCGGCAGGAAGGAATGATGAATCTGACTCCATGTTCTCAGAAGGCTAACTGATTATTTTATGATACTATATTATATTAAAGAATACTAAACCAAACTATACTAAAGAATAGAGAAAGGATACTTTCAGAAAGCTAAAAAGATTATAATGAAAACTCGTGACTCCTTCCAGAGTCCTGACACAGCTTGACCCTGATTGGCCAATAAGTCAAAACAATGCACATGAAACCAATGAAACAACCACCTGTTGGTAAACAATGTCCAAACATATTCCAAAGGAACAAAACACAGGAGAAGCAAATGAGATAATTATTGTTTTCATTTTCCTCTGAGGCTTCTCAGCTTCCCATGAGAAAAATCCTGAGCGAAGGGATTTTTCAGAAAATATAAATGTGACACCCAGCCATATTGTGGGAGTCTTGGTGTCCCATGCAGGGCCAGGAGATCGACTCAATGTTCCTTTCTGCTCAGGGTCCCTTTTACTCAGGATATTCTATGATTCTATGATATTCTATACAACCAATAAATGTATTTAGTTGCCCACATTTAATTCTGTTGTGTTTGAAATTATATCACTTTAAGATTAAGAGGTCTGGCTCATTTAAGCACCAATTCATTAATATCTTAAGCTAGTAGACTATGAAACACATTTTCCAAAGTTAATCATTCTCCTTTTTTCCATTTATCATACTGATGAATGCAGGTATCCTCTCTCCATTTCTCTAGCCCAGCACTGTATTATCTCAATGGCCTGCAGGTGTGCAGATTTGTATCTCATTTTATCAAATCTGTCTGAGAAAAATAAAAAGAATACACTAACTCATTAAAATTAGAGTGCCGGCCTCACTCTGATTTCACATTCTTTAATCAGGCTGATCAATAGACTTCAGCTCCAATCTCCAAACAGATAAATAACCAAGTAAAACTATTTCCAAAAAAAGTTTTATTCTGATGATATGCAAGTAAATGAAAACACTAATTTCGATTTTATATAAAGCCTTCAGGATACATTATTCAAAAGCACTTTGTGAACTGACATAGGAAATTGATCCAGGGATTATTGACTCAGTAGGAGTTCTTCCATTGACTTCACATTAACTCTGGACCAGGATTGGAATGCAGCTGATCCTGGACTGAGATGAGCCAATTCTGATCCAGGGTGGAGGTGCTACCCAACAGCATAACAACAATTGCTCGGTAAAATTTTGGGGTGTGTTGTGTTAATGAGTTATGTTGTGATTTGAATTCTTGGTGAAATTTACGTGGGCAGAATAAAACTCTTTAGCTTGTCACTCAGCCTAAGACTAAGACTAAAATGTCCATTCTCAACTCTCCTCATCTGTTCTACTGACTGTCAGTGAATATAGAATAGTTTGGGTTGGAAGGGACCTTAAAATCTTCCAGTTCCAACCATGGTCAGGGACACCTTCCACCAGACCTGGTTACCAAATCCCCATCCAGACTGGCCTTGAACAATTCCAGGGATGGGGCAGCTTCTCTGGGCACCCTGTGCCAGGGCCTCACCTCCCTCACAGGGAAGGATTTCTTCCAAATATCCCATCTAACCCTGCCCTCTGACAGTGGGAAGCCATTTCCCTTGTCCTGGCACTCCATGCCTTGTTCACACCAGCCCTTTTGTAGCCCCTTTAGCTACCGAAGGGTGCTCTAAGGTCACCCCAGAGCCTGGAGGGGTGGAAGAAAGGTGTTTTTAAGATTTGGGGTTTTTTCTCATTATCATACTCTGATTTCATTGGTAATAAATTCAATTTTTTTTTTCCAAGTTGAGTCTGTTTTGCCCATGATGGCCTTTGGTGAGTGTTTTTTCTCTGACCTTATCTCACAGCATGAGTCATTGCATTTTATCTCCCCTGCCCAGTTAAAGAGGGGAAGTGACACAGGGACTTTGGTGGGAACCTGGTGTCCACCCAGGGTCAACAGAGTGCTCTAGATGGGGTCTCACCAGAGCAGAGAGGGAGAATCACCTCCCTCGACCAGCTGGCCATGCTGCTTTAGACAGAGGGAACTTTAACTGATTTGGGATCCAGGGATTGCCTTTAATGCAGCATCCTTCCAGCCATAAACTGCAACATCTGTTGAAAGAGAAAGCTTTACCTTGTGGATGCCTCTTTTGCACCATCCAGCCTCTTCCTTGGAGATCTGCCATCAATGACAGCTTTGAAATGGCTGAATAACCAGGATATTTTAAGGAAGTAAACGTACTGAAGGTGGGGATGAGGCACTAAAGATGCTCAGAGACCACAGCACAGACCCAGGTGTAATGTGCCAGTCTCAGTGCTGCTCTGTGTCCTCTCCAGTCAGAAGCACTTCACAGACCTGTGCTCATCTCTCCCACTCACATAACACAAAGAACAAAGCTGTCCTAATGAGAGCAGGGTTTAGTTGCACTTAGCATTTATTTCCTTTTAGAAAAAGGATGCTCAGGCTGAAAAGAATCAGTGATAAAACCTCTCCTCTGAAACATACAGCTGTAGCTCTCTACAATAGTTAGTAAAAGCTCATTTTTAAGAAGAAAGGCAAAGTAATTTTCCAATCCCTGGGCAATCTATTTGAGAGTAGGGATGAGGCTCAACAACATTACAAAGGCCATCCACTGAGGGAGGTAAGCTCTATTATTTCATCGGACACCCTCTAGGAAAAAGCTCTTCCATATGAGGATTAGGGAAATTCAAACTAATTCCCTCTTCTTTACCACATCAGACATGAGTGTTTTGTTTAACCTTAAAGGTCCTCTGCAGTATATTTTTTACACCCTTTTGATGCTCTCCCCCAAGAGGTTGCCTAGGATCCCCTCTTTCATGAGCTGCAATGTCATGTTGCTTTTTTGGCTGTTCCTTCATTGGCTTTATGGAGCTTTAGGGCCCTTTTTCCACACAAAAGCACAGCTTTGCCTAGCAGGATAGAAAGCAGCTTTAACCCAGCTGCATGATTAGCACATTTTTCTAGGACATGGGAATGGTGGATTGGAAACTTCCCAATCTGCGAGACTTGAGTCCAAACCACCCACTTCCAAAGCAAGGAAGATAATCTCTATTACACTGCAAAAAGGACAGATTTTGCATTACCAGACAGTCAGGACTGTGTCATTGGCGATCATTACATGCACCCAGAACATGAGTTTGAGATGAGCTTTCCCGGGGTGTTGGAGAAGAGAACCAGAGTCCTGAATCTCATGAAGGGCTGGGAAGGAACTGCTCAGCTCTGCAGAGCGAGCAGCACCTCTGGATAGGCACTAGAGAAAATTGTAGATATCAAACATTTAAAACTTCCCATTCCTGGAATCCCTGTCCCTGGGACTGTGTAAGATCAGGCTGGATGGGGCTCTGAGTAATCTGGTTTAGTGGAAGGTAGCCCTGCCCATGGATGATCTTTATGGTCTTTATACCCCCTAAATGAGATGATCTTTAAGGTGTCTGTAGAAGCCTAGAAGATAAAGGGGGCTAATGTTTTTCCCTCCAACACCAATAGATGCACAGCAGTGGAGCCAGCCAAGGATTTTTGTGGCTGGAAGAAGGGGCTAAATGGAGGTAGGGAAGCACTTTTGGGGACAAACATCCTTGTTCTGGGTCCTGGAAATCAGCACAACGCAGTAAAGCCCAAGCACAGGAATGAGGTTGAGAATTGGTAGGAGGACCAAGACCATCCAAGATCCCAGAAGCCGCTAACCCATTTCCAGATAGGTCTAGAAGAACAGGCTGTGGATGACAACTGATTTGCATAGAAAGTGAGAAATTTCTCTTCAATATGGGGAAAATTTATCTATAAAAATGTACCCTCATGAAGCCTGAGACCATGGGCACCCCAGGACTCTGGCCATCCTATCAGCTTGATCAGTGCTAAAGACAGGACTGATAATTTCCTTCCTTCCTTCCTTCCTTCCTTCCTTCCTTCCTTCCTTCCTTCCTTCCTTCCTTCCTTCCTTCCTTCCTTCCTTCCTTCCTTCCTTCCTTCCTTCCTTCCTTCCTTCCTTCCGCCACTTCCTTCCTTCCTTCCTTCCGCCACTTCCTTCCTTCCTTCCTTCCTTCCTTCCTTCCTTCCTTCCTTCCTTCCTTCCTTCCTTCCTTCCTTCCTTCCTTCCTTCCTTCCTTCCGCCACTTCCTTCCGCCACTTCCTTCCTTCCTTCCGCCACTTCCTTCCGCCACTTCCTTCCGCCACTTCCTTCCGCCACTTCCTTCCTTCCTTCTGCCACTTCCTTCCACCACTTCATTCCGCCACTTCCGCCACTTCCTTCCGCCACTTCCTTCCTTTCCTCCTCCTTCCCTTCCACTCTACCCATTTATCCAGAACCCACTGCCAGTGATTACACAGGAGGCCAGGGAGTAATTTATATCAATTTCCACACCAAGTCTGCAATTTACCTCTAAAACTTTGTAAACTTTGTGTGACTATTGCTGTTCCTTTTGCCCAGGAGCATCTACAAACACTGAGTCAGTGCTCCCTTTCCCTTAAGGATGAGATGTCACAGTTCCTTCCAACATTAAACCTTATACAATTCTAATAGGAAAAGCATTGGCATTTATGGACACAGGTGCCTAAAAAAATCCTTGAGAAATATTTTCTCAGATAGTTTTGCAGAGTAACCATCCCAACCTTCTTCATGAAACAGGACCTAATTGCTAAAATTTCTTCATTTGGATCTCATTTCCAGTGTTAGAAAGCAAGCAGAGATCCAATCAGTATTGGCAACCTGTACTACAATCACCTTGTTAGCCAAAGTGCCTCGTGTGGGTCTGGGTGATAACTTGTTGTCTGATTTCTTGCTCCCACTATTGCTATATGCAGTCACGACACTGAGAAATTTTAGGAGGAATTTTAGCAATGTAAATAAGGGCAAAGGAAAGCATATTTTCCTGATCACAGACTATCTGCCAGCCATTCAGATGGGAGGGGAGGAGCTGATTTAGGCTGCTAAATTTAATTAAAGCATATGTTCTTGGGCTCTGCAGTGGGATATCCTCAAATCTCCCTTACCTTGTCTCCTTTACAGGTCAGTAAAAAGTTTAAATCACATTGAAAGGTTCTTGTTTCACTACAATACAATATTTTTTTTCTCTACTTCTTCCAGAGAAATCATACAGAAACCCCTAGCAATAAGATATTAAGACCATTTGCAAGACGACAGCAAAATTAAGATGCTTGTAGGAACAATCAGGAAAGCAGTTATCACTTATTAAAGGTATTAAGAAATATAAGATGATGCCATTTATCGTTAGAAGTCATAAAGGTAGATGGTAGATTAGAAGAGACACACAAGGAACAGCCTGCGGCCACAGCCCAAATGGGCATCAATGACACAGGTAAGGGAGGTCCCGTGTGTGGAAACAAAAATTAGAAACCAAAAGGAAGGTGATGTTCTATGAAGTGCCTCCTTATCTCTTGCAGGTCCAGAGAGACTGGTGGAGAGGCAGAGTATGAATGTAAGGCAATTTCAGGCTCAAATGACATGTGTAGAGTGTCAAAATCCAGCACAGGAGAGACATAATTCACCTAAGGCATGGTCATTTAAAATCAGGGAGGCTGTGATGGAGCTTTTAGAGTGGGGAGTGATAGAAGTCAAACCAGAGCATACGGCTTGGGATGACATTTCTAAAGATGAAGACACAAATGTAGGTGCCTCTCAATGAAGAATAGGTCATGGGAAGTAAGTACTCAAACAGAAAATGGAAAACAAAATGTTTGACATTTGAAAAGGTTGTCAAGACAGGAGCTAACGTGACAGTAGGTGTTTTACTATGTAAATGCTGGAAACCTCAGAAATGCAGGTGATGGAGCTGGCCTTTCTGAGCCTGAATGAGGAGATGGATATACACGGATCAAAAACTTGGTGGAGGGAAAACAATCAAAGGGACACTGTATTAAATAAGCCAGATGCTGGCAGGAGAGTGGAAAACAGATCAACAAGAACCTCTATGAACTGAAACTCCAGGCCAAGATGGAACAACACACCTTTGGGCCAAAAAACCTTCCTACACACATGTACAGTGGTACTGACTGATGTCAAAAAACCAAAAATGTAGGAATGGCAGGAAGGGGAATCATAAAATCATAGAATGGGTCGGGTTGCAAGGATCATCACATTCAATCCCTTTGCCATGGGCAGGGACTATCTTCTACTGTCTCAGGTTGCTCCAAGCCCTGTCCAACCTGGTCTTCAACACTTCCAGGGATGGGGCAGCCATAACTTCTCTGGGAAACCTGTGCCAGCGCCTCCCCACCTTCACAGGAAGAATTTCTTCCAAAAATACAGTCTAAATGTCTCATCTTTTAGTTAAAAAGATTCTACCACCATGGGCCCTGGTAAAAACTCTTTCCCATGAGCCCCTTTAGGTACTGAAAAGGGCTCTAAGGTTTCACGAGAGGCTTCTTTGCTCAGCTGGGCTGAACAATCCCAACTCTCTCAACAGCAGAGGTGCTTCAGCTCTCTGGGCATCATCAGGTCCACATCCTTCTTATCTCAGGGTCCCAAGAGCTGGAATCAGAAGTCCAGGTAGGGTCTCACCAGAGCTGGGTAGAGAGATAGAATCCCATCTGTTGACAATCCAGCCACACTTCTTCTGCTGCAGCCCAGGACATGGCCTCTCATCCACGAGCATTCTGGGTGATTTCAGGTCTCTCCATGGAGACCGAGCAAAGATCACATCTGAGACTAAAGCAGCAGCTGGTGACTGATCCCAGAAGAAGATACACAGCCCCTGGGCTGCTATAAAAATCTAGTTCAAAATCTCTTCATGAAGTCAGCATCCTGCAGCAAATTCCACTACATACCTTGCATCAACATCCCATCGGGAGAAAATGGGCTGAGCATCCACCAAAGCTCTGCTCAAATCCAGCAGCAGGACTGAGTAGAAAAAAAGCTCTTAAAGAAAAGTTTAAAAAGGGAAGTTAAAGGAATTAAATCCTTACAGGTGCTGACAGTACCATCAGAGTGTTGAGCAGGAAACAAGTCACTGGCACGCTACTGGTTTGCTCCTGGAGAAAAAATTGAGTGAGCATGGTTGAACAGGAGGGTAAAACTGATATTAGAAATAAGAGAGAAATATAGAAGAAACAGGGCTGATAAACATCCCAGACCTGCTTTAAAAGGATGCCTGAAAAAAAGAAATTTGGATTAAAAAGACAGAATAACCACAGACAAAACAGCAGGGCTGGATATATTTACCCAAGAGTTTTAGAGCAAATAAAAAATTAAATATCTGAATTATTAACAACAATGTGCAATGTTTCACTTAAAGTGTCCCTGGTATGTGAAGACTGGAGAGGATCCAGGACAGATCCAGGGAACTGCAAACTTATAAACCTGACATCTGAACCTGACAAATTATCTGAAACTTTGATGAAGGAAGGTAAAAAGGCTTCACTTCTGGTTAATTGCACCTTAAAGAATTCTTGTTTTTTTAAAATGGATTAACAGGGTGTCAATAATCCAGAAAATAAAATTATTTTGGATGTCCAAAAAAAGTTTTAATAAAAAGTATTTAAAGGAAATAAGCAGACTTGGGATAAGATCATCCTCTTATCTGGTTTTGAGTGATATAAATAATCTTTTAGAGGCAGGATTCAAAGGGTGGGAGCAACAATTTGGTTTATTTTGGTTCAAGGACTTGTGTCTTTAAATAAAGGTAATGGAAATTAAATCAAAACAAAGAACATTCTTCAAGGAGCAGGTGTCAGTCACGAAAAATATAAATGGATATTTTTATGGGCTAAAATCTGTGTGGGAGCTGGAGGAAGGAATTAGCAAGGATCACAATAGGGCCAGGAAATCTCAGAACTGAAAGTGGCTGGAGATTGGCAGAGTGGTTATAAGAATCATCCTGTGCTCTTTCAGGACCCACTTTTGATGAGGGGAGAAGAGGGATTAAATGTACATGGGTCCAAAACAACACTGATTTTTTAAAAAAGGGTTTATTTTAAAACAGAATGTGTTTGAATTTCTTATGGGCCCTAATCTACCCAACCCATCCCACTGAAGAGGGAATTGATTGTCCAACAGAATAGATTGTCCTACAGAATAAAGAGGCTTCAGGAGACTGTTTGGTCCATCCCCAAATCATCTCAACCATCACAAAAAAAAACACTTTCCACCGGTGATTTGTGATTTATTCTGGTTTTGAAAACTTTCAACAGCCAAAATTCCAGGCCATCCCAGGTATTTTGTACAAGTGCTTTACAAACCTTAATACCAGATAGTGGCTTATCATTTCTAAATTAAATCTTCTCCCACCAATCCAAGCCAATTTAAGCCAATGGCTTCTTGACCTGCCCTCAGTGGGCATGGAGAACAGTTTTTCTGTTTCTTTTACCAGCAAGGCTTCATGTATTAGAGAAGTTATTCCCATTTCCCCAGATCTTCAATTTTCTAGATTCACCAAGCTCATATCTTTCAATTTTTGTAAGTAATTACATTGTCTAGATCTTGGATCATTCTTGCTGTTGTTCTTTGTACTTTCACTGTCTTATAGTGTGGACAGAAACTTCAACATAAGTTCTACTCAGGCCTTATAAACACTGGAAAAGGCACTTTTGCTTTTGGCATTGAGTTCCCAATACTCTGTTTTTGTCTTCAGGCATTTTTAAAATTTTCTTTAGGAAATGGAAGATTTTCTCACACGTCTCAGACCAGTGTTACTATTTAAAAATGATTCTGCAGTGGCATATGCAGTTTGAACAGAGTTATAATCTGTTGTGAGACATGTATAAAATCACAGAATCATTAAGGTTGGAAAAGACCTCCAAGATCATAGAGTCCAAGCTTCGAGCCAGCATTGCCATGTCCATCACTAAACCATGTCCTTAAGGGCTCCATTATGTAGCACAAATGTGTAGAAAACCTTTTACCTTTGAAAATGTGTAATTCAGGGGAAAAAAACTATTAACTGGACGAGAGCAGAGGCAGGAAGAACAATTCCTGACTAATGAGTGATAGTAACTGCAGCTTTAATACCAGTAACCAAATAGAGACTTGATTCCAGTAGAGGTAATTCAGCCTTAAAACCAGATGATTAATTAAAGCAGAATTAGATGTTTTAAATCCAGATGTCTTTCTTAATTTTTTTTCTCTATTTTCTTATTTTCTTATAGACCCATTTATATTTCAGGTGTTCCTTTTTCATTATTTCACAAGTGCAGCACAAAAGGAGGTTTTCAGTTATGCTCTGGATACTTTAGATGCCCCAGTGTCACTATAGGACATGAAACAACACGACACACACTGTTGTTCTCAAGGCAAAAAAGGGAAGTTTATTTTCTGACTCTAACATTTATAGATTTCTAAAAGTGACAGTGGATTGGAGGGTGAAAGTGCCACCTCTCCAATGACACTGGACAATCTATCAGTCTATCAAATTTCTCTTCTTCTATAAAAGAATGCAAAATATTAAGTTATTTAAAGAAAGTGTGTGAGAAAGTTTGTTACAAGAATAGAAACATAAGAAGGCTTAGAAAATCTTAAAAAATCAGGGCAATACCCCAGAATGGTTTGGGTTGAAAGGGACCTTAATATTATCCCATTCCACCCCCTCTCCCATGGGCAGGGACACCTTCCACTAGACCAGGTTGCTCAAAGCCACATCCAGCCCAGCCTTGGGGAAGAATTGTCACAGGGAAGGAGGAGGCACTGAGATTTTCAGAGCTGAAATCTCCCTCCATTCACTCTTTGTAGTGCTTTCCTTGCCTCCTTCATACCTGCAGCTCCTGGGCCACAGCTCCTCTGTTCTTTCCAATTTTTCCTCCTGATTATCCAGGTGCAGCACTGCTGAACCGAGCGAAAGATCACCGGTGTTGTGTCATGGAGTTAAGTGGAGTGAGGGATTTGTTCCGACCTCTGAGTTTTCCTCGCCACCAGCCCGGCTGAGCCCCGTTCCCTCACTGTTGTGTTACATCTGTTGCTCTCAGCATGGACTCCTTTAGCTCTGTCAACATCACTTTCAGTTGCCACTTGTCATCCCTGCTCCGAGCTCAATTTAATATCTCCAGCTTCCATAAGCAAAACTGATCACCAGGATTACTGAGAGTATTGGACACGCTTTATTGATGAGGTGATTGACTTATCACTGCCTCGGAGACAAAGTTTTTTACATTGCCTTGTGGCTTTTATTTTCCTAATTCAGATGCAGTCAGATGTCTCCAGAAAAGGAAGGGTCAGATGTAGCAACGCACAGATAAATCCAAGTGAAATGCTACTAAAATCCACAGCTATTGCAGCTATAACCAGATGTAACTGATGCAGGAATACACAAAGTATTGAAAATCATTCCTTCATGGCTCGTGATTCTTCCTTGTGATGTACCAGACCTGCCAGGTGGTCACTAGCTTGGGACATGTAGTGCTGTCACTGCAGTACTTGATGAAAACATCTGTTTTATGCCAGATTTTGCTCGGTCCTGGAATTTGAGTCTCTCTTGGACTTTAAATAGACTGAAATAAGGTTGTTCAGGGATTAGCTGGCTTTTTCCAGACTCCTTTTATTGTTGCTATAATATCGTTTTTATTAAATTGCTCACAGGTAGCAACATGCGGATGTGCTGTGATAAGCTCTCTGAGCTGTGCTGTTTTCAGGGAATCTTAGGTCACTGCATCAGTGTCTGGAAATAGGAAACAGGAGTCAGCCTTGGCTTTGTGAAGCATTCAGGCCGACTTGTGTTTGTTGCTGTGCTCCTTGCAGTTGACCGGCTTCGTGTATAAAGCATTTGAGTGGAAAACAGCATTTTTATCAAAGAAAAAAGTGCTTTTCTAACTGTGTGGTTGAACAATTAATTCAGCATTGAAAAGCTGAGCACTGCTAAAAAAACATTTTTTTTTTTTCTAGCAGTCTTCAGGAAAGCCACAAGCCCAGCCTAATAGCTGAAAAAAAGCAGGAAAAAAGAGTAAAAGAAAGTAGGAATCTGGGGAAAGAAGAGAAGAATAATTTCTTGTTTAAATCTGAAAAGAAACTGGACCAAACAAAGAGAGAAACTTCTGAAAAGAAGTTTAGTGGGGTTTTGTTTGGGTTTTTGTTTGTTTGTTTTGTTTGGTTGGCTTTTGTTGTTGTTTTGGAGGGTTTTGTTTGTTTGCTTGGGGTGGGGGTTTTGTTGGTTTTGCTTGGTTTCTTGTTTGTTTGCTTTTTTTTAAGAGGAGACTCCTTAAGCACAAATGTAAAACTATCCTAAATAAATAATTCCTAGAATATTTTAAAATCTAGAAAAATTTATTTGTACCTACTCTGGACAAATATCCAGGCTTTCTCCTTCATGTGATTGCAATGATAAGTAGTTGCTTTTTCTTCCCCGATGGTTTTGCTGCCGTGTTTACTTTTGTGTCCTAATGGGATAAATTAGGCACTAACTGATACTTTCTTGTGACATATTTTTTATTTACCTCACTCTTCCTGAATTTATCAACACTTCTAGTCAATCCAATACGGGAGAGAAGTAAATAGCACCTTAGACTATATACCTGGTGTTAAGAACATAATCCAAATTATAACCTAAACCCCACACTTTATTTAATGCAAGCTATTTGTCTGGGTTCTCCTCCTTTGTAGAAAAGTCCTGTAGTATAGGAATGAAACCCCAGGGAGTTATTTGTAAGGATGTAATAAGGTGTAATACAAATTGTTACAGGGAAGCCAAATCCACACAGTTTAGGAGAAAAGTAACCAATAGGACAATTGGATTACCTTTCCATAAATACTTCAATAACCCAGCTATTAAGAGGTTATGATTTAAGATGATTCACAAAAGAAACCTGTGAGCCAAAAGGAAACTCCTTCCAAGGAGTGGAAGAAATCCCCTAAAGACACAGCCAGCCTTAGTGGGTAATCATCCCAGCAGGGATGAGGTGAAAGCATCACAGCTGAGTTTATTTAAATGCTGTTAGAGATCCTCCATTTCATCTTCATGGAGGAATAGGGGAAGTTTTCCAAAGGAGAAACACACAGACAACTTCACCCCCAAGTCACATTTCCCCAACCCCTCCAGGTTCAGGGTCTGATCTCCAGGAGTTCTGTTCATGTGGAATGAAATCGCTGCTTCCACCTTGGGAAAGGCAACACAGCATCTGCAAAACGGGCACCTTCCTCCCACTCAAAGATGAGGAACATGAAGATTAAGCTGTTTTAATAAAATTTTGGCCCCTGGAGCTTTCGGTTTCCATACAGCTGACTGTATATTTCTCAGATTTATAGATGTTATCACTGTGGGATGGAACAAAGCTGTTAATTATATGGGTTTTTTCCCTGAATTTAGAGAAAGCAACATCTTAATGACGCACAACGCCTTGCTTATGTAAAAGACCTGACTTCCACACCGTGCCAAAAACCCACCCTCGGCCTTTCTAAAAGCTGTTACAGATCAATAAGCAGCTGTTAATAACAAGGACCAGCCCTGCTGCACACAATGAGAAGGTTTGCAACAGCTCAAATTCCTCAGAAGAAAAATGTCCCAAGAGAATGTGCAGCATTATTATTGTATGAATAACGCACGTATTGATTAAGCAGTATTTCTCCAGCTCCAAAATGCAAAACCAGCAAGATGCAGCCTGCAAACCAAAGCAGTCATATGAGATTTATCCCCCTGTAATTTTTATGATTGCTGTCCCTTGGAATACTTGGGCTGTTTTATATTGGCACGTGTTTATATATTTCTTTTCTTATTTACTTTCATGAGGCTCACGCTGGAGGTAAATATGATTTGTACTGAAAATTACTGCAAAATTTTCACAGTGGTTTTTGAAATGTAATCCATGCTTCTTGCAGGATTAACTCTCTCTTCCTCCCCCCTCAAAATACCCACCCGGCAAGACACAGGGCTTTGCACATGTAGCTGTAGTCAGAGGATTTTGCAGACAACAAGCAGACAGCTGTATTTCGTTATCAGTATATTTTTATGTCCCTTCTCCTAAGGGATTTTCCTCAGAGTCCACACAAATAAATGATTATCAATGCAGCAAAAGATGGAGGCAACTGCTCCGATAGCAGCTCGGTGCTGTAAAACCCTGAAGTTTATGGAGGCTCAGGTGGCCCTTCAGCCCTTTTAAAGCTTTTTTTAGCAGGGCTACTGGTGCAGAACTCCATTTCTGAACAGGCAGCTGGCTTGTCAGTCCCTTGTTAAAATGAATTGTTGGTTAAAGGCCCTATCAAGAAAAATCCTCTTTATAACTCCTTTTGCAAGCCAGCCACCACGTAAAGCTGCTGTCACTTGGCAAATAAAAAGCAAACTCCTCGCAGGTATAGTTGTACTCCAGACTGCTCTATCAAAGCACTTGGGCTGGGTGAACCTTCAGTCTCGGGCTGCAATTTGTGGTGGTTTGGAGAGAATTAGTGGCTTTAGTAGCAGTGGGTTGGTTGGGTTTATTAATTTATTTCTGTAGCAGTGCCCTGGGCACTGTGAGGCTATGAAGGAGGGCATGGACCTGTCAGGGAATCACAGAATCATTAAGGTTGGAAAAGACCTGAAGGATCACTGGGTCCAACCATTCACCCAGGACTGCCAAACTCACCACTAAACCCTGTCCCCAAGCACCACATCTATACTTTATTTGAGCATTTCCAGGGAAAAGGTGAATCTACTACTTGCCCTTTAGAATGCTTGACCAGCCTTCCAGTGAATAATTTTTCTTAGTATCCTACTTGAATCTCCCCTGGTGCAACCTGAGGTCGTTTCCTTTTAGGCTATCTCTTATTATTTGGGAAAAGAGACCGACCCCGTCCTGGCTACACTCTCCTGTCAGGGAGCTGTAGAATGATGAGGAGCCCCCTCAGACCCCACTCTACAAAATAAGCACCCCCAGCTCCTTCAGCTGCTCCTGAGGAGGGGGAAGGTGAGGATGAGGAGGGTGTGGAACAGAAAATATGCCCCGGAGCGGCAGCAGGCGGGCAGCGGCTCCTGAGGGGCGGCCCCGGGCCGCGCCCTGAACAGGGAGGTGCTCAGAGGTGGGCGGGGCCCCCTCGGGCCATCACCTCCGCCGATTGGTTGCCGGGTGAAGGGGCCGGGACGCCGCGTCGCGGTGCGCTCTGGGAGTTGTAGTCCAAAGGGGGGGAGCGGCAGGCGGCATCAGCAGGATAAGGACTACAACGATGGGGGGAGGAAAGGACACGTGGTTGTGGTGGGCGGGGCCGCAGCGGTCACGTGATGTTTGGGTGCCGGCGGTGACGGGTGCGCGGCGGCAGGTGAGGGGCGCGCGGCGGTCCCGCTGTGGGGACAGGGGGGTGACACGGGCTGGGAGCGTGAGACAGGGCTGGCACTGGGGCTGTGTGACACGGGAACCGGGCTGGGCTGGCACTGGGGGTTTGTGTGGCACGGGGACAGGTGTGTGTTTGTGTGACATGGGGACAGGGATGGCCTGGCACTGTGTGTGGGCGTGCGACATAAGGACAGCGCTGGCCTGGCACAGGTTGGATGGGGCGGGCGTGTACATGGGGATGGGGCTGGGCTGGCACTTTGGCACTTTGCGTGTGTGTGACATGGGGATAGAGCTGGGCTGGGTGTGTGTGACACGGGCACAGGTGTGAGTGTGTGTGTGTGTGTGTGTGTGTGTGTGTGTGTGTGTGTGTGTGTGTGTGTGTGTGCGCCTTGTGGACACAGCTGGCCTGGCACAGGGAGTGTGTGACATGGTGACATGGGAACAGGGCTGGCACAGGGGGTATGTGTGTGACATGGGGACAGGGCTGGCCTGGCACAGGGGGTGTGTGACATGGTGACATGGTGACAGGGCTGGCACAAGGGGTATGTGTGTGACATGGGGACAGGGCTGGACTGGCACAGGGGGTGTGTGACATGATGACATGGGGACAGGGCTGGACTGGGACAGGGGGTGTGTGACATCGGGACATGGTGACAAGGCATGGCACAGGGGGTATGTGTGTGACATGGGGACAGGTCTGGCCTGGCATAGTTTGGGGTGTGCATGTGACATGAGGACAGGGCTAGCACAGGAGTTTGGGGTGTGTATGTGACATGGGGACAGGGCTAGCACAGGAGTTTGGGTTGTGTATGTGACATGGGGACAGGGCTAGCACAGAGGGATGTGACAGGGGACAGGAGTGCCCTGGCACAGGGGGCAGTGTGTAACATGGGGACAGAGCGGGGCTGGCACAAGCTGGGGGGGTGTGTGACATAGGGACGGGGATGGCACAGAGTCTCTGGGTGGCAGTTGGGGGCTGTGGCTGCTGTTTCACAGCATTTTTTGTGTGTAATGAGTGATTTGGGGACAGAGCAGGGAGGAACGCTTGTGAGGGTGCTGTGGACCACGCCTGTGTCCCATGTCACCGGTGACTGGGTGAGGATGGGATGTTCCTGCGCCCAGTTTGCCACTGTCCCACAGCTGCTCAGGGAGAAACCCCCTTTTATCAATTTCCAGCACAATGACAACGCTGGGAACTGCTCCTGGCTTGTTACCTGCCAGGTTTTTGCTCAATTTTAACCTCACAGAGGGCATGATGTTGTTTATTTATCACTTTTTCCTCCTTCCAGGCTAATTCAGCAGCTTGAGGCAGTGGGTTGGCTTTGGAAGTACAAGGAGAGGAAATAAAATCACTTTTAAATGTACAAAGCGCTGCTTTCTGCGGTGGCCCTCGGCTGACTGCAGAAACTTTTTTTTGGGTTGCTTTTGTACTTGGAAAAGTGTTTGTGGTTTGAAGCTTTTAATAAAAGCTCCCCCGAGCTGTGGGGTACAATTAACCTCCGGCATCTGGCGCTGGAGTGGACTTTGCTGGGGAAACCTCGCGTTCCCATGGAAGTGCTCGGTGTCTTTGTGTGCATATCAAAAGCAGAGCGTTTGGAAAGCTGAAAGCACGTTTCATTCTGCCACCAGCATGCTGAATACGCCCTGCAGAACCCTCTTCTTGTTAGCATTTGAAGTTGTCTGTGACATTTTGGAGCTTGAGGTGCATCCTTGTGTCTGGGAGTGTTGCAAACAAGGAGATGTTTGTTTGCAAACCCTTGCGTGGGGTGGTGGCTCTAAGTTTTGCTTTGTGCTTTATTCTGCACAGAGGATTTAGGATTCAGCAGACTGAATACTAAATTTTTACTGGCTGTGTGCTGTGGAGTGGGAAGGATTGATTAAAATATGAGGGTTTTTCCCCACCCCCTTTTTTTTTTTTTTTTTTTTTTTTTAGCAATAAGGTTTATACTTTATCAAGCATTTATCCCTTTTTCCAGGCTGATTTTTTCCCTTTGCAGTAGGGCTGTGAAAATACAGTGCTCAGTCCTCCTCTGCTGGCCTCTGCTGTGGTCCAGATGTGCCTGTCCAGGTGTTTCTGGTCTTAAAGTCACCACTGACTCAGCCCAGATGCTGTCTGACCCCTTGATGCCCTCCTGCTCTGCTGTCTGCTCCAGCTGTGATGCCCTTTTCTGTCTCATTTCCAGGCTGAGTTCTGGGAGTGTTAATCATAGAATCATGGAATGAGTTGGGTTGGAAGGAACCTTAAACACCATCCAGTTCCACCCCCCTGCCATGGGCAGGGACACCTTCCTCTGTCCCAGGTTGCTCCAAACCCCATCCAACCTGGCCTTGGGCACTTCCAGGGATGGGGCAGCCATGGCTTCTCTGGGCAACCTGTGCCAGGGCCTCACCACTGTGTCAATAAGGAATTTCTTCCTAAAATTTAATCTAAATCTGCCCTCATTTAGCTCAATGATATTCCCCCTTATCCTATAACCCCATGCCCTTCTGGAAAATCCCTCTTCTTTGTGATGATGCAAATTCAGGTTTTTAAATCCCTGATGTGTCAGGGCATTGCTGTCTGACCCCTTGCTGCCCTCCTGCTCTGCCATCTCTGCCAGCTGCAACATCCTTTTCCCTTTCATCCTCAGTCTGGTTTCTGGACTTCTTCTAGAGTGTTAATTAAATGCACTGATTCCCACTTTCCAATGGTCATCCATGCAACAAATCACCCTCCTTGATCTCTCCAAGGCCTCCCACCTTCCTGATTTGCTTTTGTTTAATAATGCAACTAAAAATTAGCTTGACCACTAATGCAGCTTTGATGGATGTGGGAGAGGCTGATCAGTGCAGCCACGTGTCCTGCCTCATCTAGGCTTCTGATTCAGATTCCATCCCTGTTTCCTTCTGTTATTGTGTCTAAAGCAAGAGTTACAGGGTAGTGAGGCAGTGAACCAGGTTACCCAGAGAAGCTGTGGATGCCCCATCCCTGAAAATGTTCGGGGCTGGGTTGGATGGGACTTGGAGCAGCCTGGGATAGTGGAAGGTGTCCCTGCCCATGGCAGGGGTTGGAACTGGATGAACCTAAAAGTCCCTTCCACTCCAAAGTGTTTTGTGACTCTGTAAGTTATTTAGTTGAGATTGGCTAAAAGAGACTGGTAGAACAGAGATTTCAATATTACAATATGTTATTCCCACCCTCTCTTGTGCAAGCAGCCTCATTCATTTTCTCACAGCTGTATTGATTTATTGGTTAATTTATTTATTTATTTATTTTAAATATTTTAAACTTCTTATCATTTACTCCTCATCACACAACCCTCTGGTGTGACCAGGTCTCCCTGCCTGCTCTGGGTCTGGAGAATCTTTACCAGAAGTGGCGGAAAAATAAATATTCAGTGTCTTGATAAATTTGCACATTGATATTACAGCCCTTAAAATGTAATTGAAAAGAAAAATAAAAGAGGGAAGCTGAAAATGAATGAGTCTGTGCCTCCCCTTCCATATATATATATATATATATATATATATATATATACATATATGTATATAAAATGGTATTTTGAATTGTTGGTTCTTCTGGGATTTCAGGAATACTTAAATACCAAGTGTGAAAGGGCAAATAATATCAAGATAAAAATAACACTTTTGATTCCGTGCCTGTACCATAAACACATTCTGCTTGATGAAAGTGTTAAAAACTTGTAATTTGCTTTCCCATCTTTATTATCCTCATTCCTACAGTTTACCTGCTTTGTGCAGTGGGATGAGCTGGGTGACTCTCATTTGGGTTTTGATGGACCTTCCAAGGGTTGCTGGTGCTTCAGAGGACTGGAAATTGATGACACCTGAGGGTTTTAGGTGGACAGGAGGAGCCTCTGTTTTATTTAGGGTTGGAGTTGTCATTGTCAGGGCAAAGGCTGATTGCACTGGAAAGGAATTGTGTGTCCAGGTTTGGTCCCAGTGAGGATGGATGGATGGATGGATGGATGGATGGATGGATGGATGGATGGATGAATCTTTCCACCCAGGGCATGGATGGTCTTGTGTTTCCACCTCTGGTGACTGGGCTGGGGGATGAACAGATTGAAGGCAGTTCTGTGGAGAAGGACTTGGGGGTGCTGGTGGATGAGAGGCTGGACATGACCCAGCCACTGCACTTGGAGCCCAGAAATCCGAGTGTGTTGTCCAGGGCTGCATCCAAAGCTGGGTGGGCAGCAGCTGAGGGGGTTGTTCTGCCTCTCTGCTCCTCTCAGGTGAGACCCCACCTGCAGAGCACAGGAAGGACTTGGGGCTGTTGGAGCAAGTCCAGAGGAGGCCACCAAGGGGATCAGAGGGATGGAGCCCCTCTGCTCTGGAGCCAGGCTGGGAGAACTGGGATGTTCAGCCTGGAGAAGAGAAGGATTCAGGGAGGCTATAAAGTCCCTTAAAGTGCCTAAAAGGGCTCCAAGAGACTGGAGAGAGACTTTGGACAAGGGCCTGGAGTGATACAACAGGGGGGAATGTCTTCCCACTGATAGCAGATTTAGATTCAATATTAAAAAGAAATTCCTTATTGTGAAGGTGGAGAGGCCCTGGCATAAGTTTTCCAGAGAAGCTGTGGCTGCCCCATCCCTGGAAATGTTCAAGGCCAGTTTGGATGGGGCATGGGCACTTGGGATAGTGGAAGGTGTCCCTGCCCATGGAAAGGGGGTAGGAACTGGATGATCTTTAATGTCCCTTCAGCCCAAACCATTCCGTGACTCCTGACCATTAGAATGTGTGTGTTTTCTTATGACATGATCCCCTCAAGTCTAAATTTAATCCAGCTATTTAAGCATGAGCCTAACTCCCAACTGGAGTATCAGTGTACCTACATGATGGTGTTTGTGGGGGAAATGCTGCAAAACATCTTCCTCAGCAGCATCACCAACCTTTCAAAGTGCATTGTATTTTGCAGAACACTTTTTGCCATGTGCAAATCCAAAGTGTGGCTCCAAACTGGCGTTGGTGTTTTTGGCACTGCCACTGGGCACCACAAGGCTGGAGGAAAGCTCTGCCCTTCACTTGATGCTGAGTGAACAGAAAGCTTCATAAAATATTGGTGCTTTTTTCCTACTGCAAAATAGCCAGAAGTTTCTGTATTTTGCTGTCAGAAAGGCTATTTGTGGTTTTTAATAATGCACTGTATTTCCCAAAGAATATGGTCAAGATAAGAATCCTACTCCCTATTTTTTTTTTCTGCTTGCCTTGCAAATGGTGGCGTCTAAGATTAAATAAAGCAAGAGTTAAATTAATCTGATTTAACACTTGCAGGGAGGTTTCTATTTAAAACTCTTTTTCTTCAAAGTGTCACTAGTCAGGAAATTCAGTAGGCAGGTGCCATCTCTTTGTTGCAGTGCATGGGCACATCTCTGCAGTGTTTCTGATGATGGAAAAAATAGCATTTAACTAAAATAAAAAAGAGGCAGGATGGATTATCTTTTTTATTTTTTTATGTCCATTTTGTGTGTCCATTAGAAAAGCAAAGATTGCACTGATAATCAGTTGCTTTTTAAATATATCCTGAAGATTGGTACAAAATAAGAAGAAATGGTGTATCAGCAGGTGGTTTTGAATTTTTTTTTTCTGAGATGCAGAGCTGTGGGGAAAAGCTCTCTCAAGGGCCATTTAGGTGTGTTGTCAGTTCATCTGCTGGGATGCTGCAAGAAAAATCTGGAAAATATTTTCCAGCTACTCCTTGAATGAAGTCAAACTTGGCTGCAATACCTATACTTACTATTTTTATTTTTTGTAAAATGCCTTTTTTTTGGAAGTAAATACTGATGTTGGGTTAGGTGATGATCTCTTCACTCTGTCATCTCTTTCTTAAATAAAAGCAGAAAATAACTGCAAAATGTTTGATGCTCTTCATTGTGTAGCATTTGTTTTGTTCTTGCTCTGCTGTCCCCCCTGCTGCAAAGCCAGGCATTGCAAAAATTAGATTTTTTGAGGTTATTAAGGACTTTATTAGTCCTCCTTCTCCTCTCTGCATACATTTATTGTCATTCTGGTCTTGAATAACTTGGCCATGTATTTTTTTTCCCCTTGTAGGACTCCTCCATCATCTGGTGCATGGAGTAAAGGAGTGCAGGAGACAGCCGTGCTGTAGGATTTTATTCCAGAGCTGTTGCCATAGTTCTTATTTCTGTAAAATAAAACATTTTCTTCTTCCACGAGAGACTTTGATCATGCTCATTGCTGAAACCTGTTGCTTTTTTTTTCATTTTTAATGAATCTTCTTGTGATGCTTCTGCGTGGAGGAGGGAGGTACCTCCTTTATTTTTCTACATGTGAAAACCAGGCAGATTTGGAGGTGTTATGACCCAGATTTTTGGATTAACCCATTTCTGGGCTGTGTGAGATGCCAGAGACTCAAATATGGTATGAGGGAACTCCCAAACTTGCTATTAATGGCTGCTTTGTAAAAAAATCCCATACAAAGCCAGGAATTCTGTTTTCTTCATCCTTCTTCCCCCACTTTAAAATTCCCTTATTTTTTGTGATAGGAAAAGAGGGAATGGCTTTAAGCTGAAGAAGCTGAGCTACCTGCTCTAGTGGAAAGTGTCCCTGCCCATTGCAGGGGTTTGGAATGAACTGATTTGTAAGGTCCCTTCCAACCCAAACCATTCTGTGATTCTGTGATTTACTGACGTGTGACATCTCATGACTGTCACTACAATCCTCATGCAGTGCTGCTGCCTGCCCAGCTTGTGTGCCCCAGTTTTTGGGGTGTCTTAGAGGAACAAAATCCTCCTGGGTTGTTCAGGGAAGATTTGGATGATGTCTCACTGGGTCTACAAGTTGTGGAATAGTCACTTCAGTTTTAGATTCATTGGACCATAGAATGGTTTGGGTTAGAAGAGGCCTTCAGGATCATCTCATTCCAGCCCCTGCTATGGGCAGGGACACCTTCCACCAGACCAGGCTGCTCAGAGCTCCATCCAGCCTGGCTGTGGACGCTCCAGGGATGGGAAATGCTCAGGATCACAGGTACCAGTGGTTGCAATTCACTGTAGGTAATTGCAATTTGGTTTGAGCTGAATTATTAGCAAATGCTTTGCAGCATCCTGTATCCCAGCACAGAGATGTGCACCGTGCTCCAAGTTCTTCTGATTTTGGAGATAAAAATGTGGCTGTGCATCTGGAGATGGGGGAGGTTGATGAGGCTGCAGAAGTGCTGGGTAGCACCTTGTTTCATATAACCCTGTATGTGACAGAAATTCTTGTTAGAAGCTGCAGGGCTTTAGATTTTCCTTTGTGTCAACTGTATCAAGAGCTAAACCTTAATACAGCTTTTTACTATATTTTTCCCCACAAAAACAATTGATTTGTGATCCTTTGTGACACTATTCACTTTCTAGACTCTCATGAGAATCTCCTAATTTCTAAATACCTGATTTATACAAATTTAGACATAGTGTTACATAGCTTGAGATGTGATTTACCTTCCCCAAGTGTATTGATGTCTTCTGTTGTGTGCCTGGTAATCTCCAGCTGCTCCCTTACCCAAGGGTCTGTCGCTGCTGCTGTGACCCTGATGTCTGTCCCATCAAATATTCTCCTGCACGTTCTGGATGCTCAGGGGAAAAGTATGAAAAATTAAGCTTACAAATATACATATGTTATTAAATTAACAACTAATTCTTGTAATATAATGCATAAGACCATATATATAAAACTCAAATATATATAATAATACTGGATGTGGTTTTGTTTGCTTTTTTGTTCTGTTTTTTTTGGCCTTTGTTTTAAGAAATTTAAAATTTTAGTCTTTTCTCTGCCAAAAGTGCTGTGGGATTGATGTGGGCAGGATGAGGCCATGGTGAATACTTACAGCTGTGATCAGGAAAGTTTGTCCAACTTCCTGATCCTCCCCATCCTCTTGCAGACCCTCCCATGCTGGTTTTAAAGCGATCCAGAGCTGTAGTGATGGTGAAAAATCAAGTCCTTTTACTAAATCTACTTTTACTAAATATAAATATGGTAAAACTCTAAAATAATTAAAATAGTGGTGCTTAAACTGTGTTGAGGTTACTGCATGTTAGATGTTCAATTTCTCAGTGTCAAGGACCTCCAGCTTCCATTAACAGCAAGTGCTCAAAGATGGTAGTAGGTGGCAAAATGTGGGTGTGGAAGCCTGAGAAATGCTGTCCAAAGCTTTTTGACACTTCTCTTTTGGAGAACAACTGTGTGCTTTCCAAAGCCCTTCCATGTTTTGATCATGCACCATAGGGAGGTTTCATAGCTACGGGTTGGTTTTCTAAAAATGTAATGGATTCTGTCCTAGCCAAGTGCCCAAACCAAGCCCTTCGAGAGACGTCTTAGCAAGTGGTGAAAACAGGATTGCAATATTTGTGTAAAACGGGGCACCTTTGAATTTGAAAAAGCAAACTGAGAGTTTCACTACAGATATTTTCCTGTTGATCATCTTCAGAGCTGAAGCAGGTGGGTTTCATAGGATCCTAGAATGGTTTGGGTTGGAAGGGTCTTACTTCCAATCCCCTGCCATGGGAAGGAACACCTCTCACTATCCCAGGTTGCTCCAAACCCCATCCAACCTGGCCTTGAACACTTCCAGGGATGAGACATCCACAGCTTCTCTGGTTTTCTCTCATTTGTTCCAAACAGGACAATCATGAGACTCATATTCTGGTGGGTTGGGATTTTTTTCCCTCTTAAGAGAATACTGGCAAATTAATTGTCAAAATCCTCTTCCCTGTGCATTGAAACCAAGGTCTGCTTTTTAATTTTCTTTTTTGAATTTCTATTTCTTTGCACACTGTTCAGGTGTACCTTTGTTTCCTTTCTTATATAAAGATATCCCACAGGCTCTGAAGTCTTCAGGCTTGCTCTTCTCTCTTTGGCCAGTTCTTTTCCTACTGCCCTGTGTTTGCCTTCCATATAAACAATTATTATAATTTAGGTATAATCTCAGAAACAGAGTTGTGCATCCTAGTCCTGTTTGTGAGGCATTTGAGCACAGAATATAAAGAGTGTGCAGAAAATAGCCTGGAGATCCTGCTATCCCCAGGGGCACACACTGCCTCTCTGCGTGTACTTCCTGAATTTGGCCATCTCTTTTTGTTTCCTTCCTGGTGAGACAAAGAAGACTTTTTGAATTTTCCTCGGTCGCTGTTTTGTGGGTTTGCTCCTTCAGCCCCATCAGGGTGTGAGATCCTCCTGCTGGGACAGTTTGGCTTTGGCTTCTTTCTTCCACCAGCAGAAAGGAAATTACTTTTCAAAATTTGTGGTTCTTCCTGGGTTGGGACAGTAATCCTTGGAAGCAATTGGTGGCCTGCAGGGTAAGGGGGTGAGTGGTCTCCACTGGTCATTTACATGCAGATCATAGAAGGGTTTGGGTTGGAAGGGACCTTCAAGATCATCTTGTTCCAATCCCTTTGCTGTGAGAAGGGACACCTTCCACTAGACCAAGCTCCATCCAATATGGCCTGGAACTGTTCCAGGCAGGTGAGTCCCTTGGCTGCTTTCCTCTGCAACAACTTGGACAAGGGACACTTCTGGACTTGATGTCCTCCTTGCTCCTCTCCCACACCTCAGAGAGGCAGTTAGTTGTCATGAGTGGATGTCATCTCGATGGACATCATCTCAAAGCATCATGATAAATCCCTTGTTATTGGCTGAAGCAATGTTCTCTGGTGGTTCTCCACCCTCTGTTTCGATTAACTCACCATCCTGGGCAGACTGAGCCTGGATATTTTGCCTGTCTGTCTGAAAATCACTTTGTAAAGTTCTCCTGAGCAGACCAGGGTGACCTTGCGCTCACTGATTTGGTAGCCGGGCTCCGATGCCAATTCCCTGCGTGGCATCTCATAAATAGCTCCAGTTTTCAGTTTCATCTCCCAGACCTGTTTACACCTTGCCAGAAATAATTACAACCTCTGAGCCTGAGGTTTGCTGGGCGAGGGGGAGGAGGGCAAGGAGAAAAACCTGCAATCCATGTTTTTTCATGCGTTGTCGTCAACCTGGTGCTGCCAGCGGGATTGGGATCTCCCTTCTGGGGCATGAATCAGGCTGTGCTCGCGTCCGCCCGGCATCGCTCCCCTTCTGTGCTTGAGAATTCTTCCCCTTCCTCTGTTCAGCATCATCTTAAATTCATATCCCAGGCGGTGCCTCCCTCACCTGCTTTATTACCTCTGAATGTGTTTTCCCAAGAATGTCTCGCACGCAGATAAACCTCTCCTGCTGCCCTTGTAAAACCAGTTCTTTCTGCACTCTTCCTCCTCCAGAGCCTGTGCATTTTTCCTCCATCCATGCAGAGCTACTTTTCTTCTTCTTGCCATGTTTTTTTGAGCACCTTGGAGCCTGAGCATCCTCCTGGAGAGGCGGGTGGATGCCATCACTGCCGGCTTTGCATCCGAGCCGGCGCTCGCTGTGGTCATGTGTGGAGCCGGTGGGGAAGGCAGGAATATTTTTAGCCTGCACTTCTGTGAGCTGCTCAGGGGGCCGCCCACAGCAGAGTATTAAAATAATAGCGGGGACATTGGGTAAGCTCTGCAGCAAAATGTTGATATGCAAATTGCCATCTTAAGAGCAAACCTCAAGGCGATTTTTGGCAATGCATGCAAGGCTCCAGAGCGGTGTGTTTTGAATAAAGATTACAGCAAAGGGATTTTGCCTGGAGGCCACGCTCGTCTCGTTTATTCTGAAGCTTAGCAGAGCTGGTAATTCAGTGTTGGAAGCCAACAGGGTGAAACGTATGCACCTTTAAAAAGGTATTAGATTAGCATTGGTGAAACAAAATGTCATGTCACCTCTGTAACTGAAATTTCCAGGCTTGCAGAAGCAATAAATTTGGTTGGATTTCATTTGCGAGCAGTTCCTGGGCGCTGTCCAAGGAAGAGGAGGCTCTGATGGCAGCAGAGTTGGTTTGGGAGGTTTCGAGGCATTACCTGGTTAAAAAATGAGCTTGTGCCAGCTGATTCCACACTGCTTTGACTTTTCTCTTCAACTTGGTGATGGATGGCTTGGCTGTTGGAAACCTTGCAGTAAGAAATCAGATCACACATGAATTCCTTATTTTTGTTGGGGTTTTTTTTATTTTCTTGGCTGTTGAGTTCGTGTTGGCACAACTAGGAAGGAAACAGCAGTAAATTTGTAGTATATTAGAACAGTTTGATTTGGAAGGGATCTGAAAGATCATTTTGTTCTGACCCTCTGCTGTGGGCAGGGATGCCTTCCAGTAGACCAGGTTGTTCCAAGCCCTGTCCAGCCTGGCTTTGGACACTTCCAGGGATGGAGCAGCCACATTGCCATTTATAATGTCATGTCAAGCTTCCCATCCACCAATATCCTCAAGTCCTTCCTCTCCTCAGGGCTCTTCTCAACAGAGGATTTGAATGCTTTCATTTATTCCAGTTCTTGAGGAGCAAGGATGAAATTGTAGGTGTTTTCATTATTCTTTGTTTCCTTCACCCATCAGTGCCTGGGCATTGATAGCTAAAGAAAAGGTTCATATTGTAACAAATATATTGCTCTAGAATTGAAAAGAGGCAGTAAATTAAATAACATGTGAATTTTGGGGTTTGTTTGGAATTCTTTAATTCTTGAAGACTGTTACAAATCCATCCCTTTTTAGAGGCAGGAGAGGGATGATTTTGAGTGGGATTAAAAGTAGTTGGTAGCTAATTTTTCTCACTTTGAATGAAGCATGGAAGAACCAGGTGGCTGAGACTCTGTGGGAACACATTCTGACTTTGATACAAGTTTGTGTTGATCAGATCTTAGTTCACTTGTATCCTTTTACTTTAATTACATGTTCCAACATCATGAGACTTTTAAATATCAGATTTTGAGAATGTTCTCTGCCAGAACTGCATGCTTTAAGTGCAGATCCTTTTGGCAGGCATCTCAGGAGCTGTTGACTTCCCTCTTTTGTAGCCTCATCCTCTCTTGCTGAGTTTTTTTCTCCTTAAAATTCTAACATCATTTTATAAAATAGCAAAGCTCATAGGTGTGTAGCCCTGTAAAGATCATTGTGTCCTGCTTGCATCCCAACAGAGCCAACTGAGAACAAGAAAAAAGTCTTCTGAGTTTGGTTAAGGCACATCTTGGATCTTGTTTGTGTCTGTCCTTTGGTGCATCCTGCTTCTCCCTGGCCTTAAACACAAGATTCTGGTTTAGTCTTCTCATGCTGCCTCGTGCCTTGATGACGTATTGATTCTTCGCTCCAAGGTGATGAAACTCCTGACTTTGAAATGCTCCAGGTCTTCACCTCTCCATTATTCTTCCTTCTTGATTATTTCATTTATAGGAATGTTCTTAATTTCCCCCGAAGCTTGTTTTTTGGTGATGTATCAGGGAACATCACAGCTGACTGTCATGCCAGTGTTTTTGTCTTTCCAGATTGTGTTTCCTGAAATTTCCCATCAAATCTGTGTTCAACTCCTGCGTTCAGTCTCCTATTTTAAAGTCTTTATTGCAGGAATTATCTCCGTAGTCTGTATTTATACAACATTTCATGTGATGCAGATGTGATTCCAAAGTGGAGCCTTTGATAATAGCTTTAAAATTGTTGTCTTAGTAGTTAACAATCTTGAGAATGATGTCATCTTATATAAGCATTTTTATTTATATAGGTCAGAGACAAAAAATAAGACAAATTAAGACATTGTAGATGTTAATACTTTAAAATCAAATACAAACAATTAAAATATACATGTATTTTTTTTCTGGCCCTACCTTAGTTCCTTGGGTAGCTACGACATCAGCTGCTTTCTGTGGGGCAGCTGGAATGCTGAACTCTGATCTCAGCAGATAAGAAATATTTTTGTAAAGCTGTGCATTTAGACTAATTCTGTCTGCCGTAGAATGTGCTGAGGATTTGTGATCCTCAGCAAGCATTTGACAGATCTTAACTAGTTCTGCTCTGTCTTGTCAATCAAAATTAAACGCCCACCTCACTCCTTCCTACTTTCTCTCTCTTCCAGCCTTTTTATTTAGGTTGGTCATTAAAATTGCTCATAACCATAGAAACGAGGAAAACCCGCCCCTTACTTTCCAGAGCCTCAGTGTGATATTCCTGTACTGACATCATGTGAGTTACATACACGATGGCTTAAAAAAAACCCCCAAATCTGCAGGTGGGCAGAGTTGTCATTAATTCCTCCCTATAACGGAGTTGTCCCAGGGGATGCCAACCAAGGATCACATCCCTCTATTCCTGTATGGAGAATGCAAGAGGGACACAAAGGAGAGGCCCTGCTGTGGAGAAACCACCAGAAAAAGATTGAATTGAAGAAGAAAACATTAATTCATGGGATGGAACTGGTGGGACAATGAGATGAGGAGAAGATGGATGGGCAAGAAGTCTCATGTGCAATGTGGTGTGGATTTGATCATTCCAGTATTGGTTTTTGTCCTCCTAGGGCTGCCCTAGGTGCTCTGGGAGATGGGCATAATGATATTTCTGGGAAATTGGACCACCAGGTTTCTACAGTTAAGAACCTGAACCCCCACTTGGCAGGATGGGGTGTGCCATGGTTTAGCTTGTGCTGAAAAATTGAAATTACCACTGTTTTTTTGCTTGTACAGGCAGTTTAAAAATGCTTGTCCCAAAGCTACATGAGGTTGATAAAAACTCCTACCTTAGCATCCAAGAACTTCCTGAAATTTCAGTGCTGGACTTTGTGTGCTGCACAAATAATTCTGTTTTCAATTGGAGCAGGACTGCCTGTTTGAGACAATTTTTTTCATTTATTTCTCCCTGCCTTCAATTGCAATAAATCATATGTAGGAAAGTCTCCAGGATGGAGATGTGGATTGTTCCTGAATTAGTTGGATGTAAAAGTTTCACCACTCTTTTAATCTGAAGGCTTGTCTCTTGGGAAGAGGAATTTTGACCTTTGGCCAGAGAAATAACAAGGAAGAAGTGTTGTGTGATGTGGCATGACAAGGTGCTGCTGAGCAGCGTCTTAAAATTTAAAGGTCTTCCTTATTTACCCTGTCTTTGAAAGCTGGTTCTGGGTACTGTACTTTAACTTAAAGGCTCCTAATCATTATTTTGTCCCCATGTTTTGGAGGTGTTGGCTTTTGAGGGTGTTGAAGTCGACTGTGTAATCAAAGAGGAAGAAAGGGTAATTGGATGGTTTTTCTAAGGGTAGAAAAACTCAAGGCAGGAGCTCCTTTGGCATCCTTTGCTGCTCTCTTTGGCCCCGATGTCATCCCATGTGATTTTACTTTCCCCACCATCCCATCGTAAGGAGGGATTAGAAGGCTTTCATGGTTAGTCTGGAAGGCTGTCTCCTGTGTGGTGATGCTCCTCCTGCTTAAAACAAGCCCAAAGTATCAGCATTTTCATTAAAACACTTTCTTTGAGGATTAATTGCTGTAAAAAGTCTGTAATATTTTTATTTCCATACTTTGCCCAGTGTATAAGTGCCTCTACCTGAGTTGCCTAAGCCATTCTTTTTCTTCTTTTCTCTTTCATTTTTTTATTAAAGCATAATAGACTGCATTAAAAGTGTCTTAAATTCCTTCTGGAGCATTGGTTTCCAAATTTGGGCAAAAAACCCCACAAACAGTTGTGAAAATGTGTGTGGGAAATGAGTTTATGATATCATTACAGTCTCCAGAGTTATCTGAGTTTCTGGATCCTTATAGATGCTGTTCCTGATGAGAGGAAATGGCCTCAAGTTGCACCAGGCGAGGTTTGGATTGGATCTAGGAAAAATTTTGTCACTGAAAGCGTGGTCAAGCATTGTACAGAGTGCTGAGGAAAGTGATGGAATCACATCCCTGAAAATGTTTAAAAGTCCAGTGCTGGGTCCACTTGGTTGTCTCAGTGGTGTGGTTCTCTCTCAGCAATCCCTATATTTGCAGGGGCTTTCTATTTGTTGGAAATGTAGTAAAAATGTAGTGAAAACATAATAAAACCAGTTTAACTGGCTAACACTGACTATGAAACATGACATGGCTAAACAGGGGGAAATGACAATAATGTGAAATCACAAATTGCAGAAAATGAAAATTACTTGCTGTGTTTCACTAGACATCCCCTAATGTTTGCACCCTGAAATGAAAGGGAAGAAGTGTTCTTTTGTTTCCTTTTTTTTTGTCTGTGTATTCCATTGTCAACAGACATTGTGTAGGCCAAAAGCAAAGCTTTCCTAATGTATGGATATGTTTAACAAATTCACAGGGTGTGAAAACTCCCAGTTGAATCTAAAGATACAGCTAAAACCTCAGTCTTGGGAATCCCTGAGCTTCAGACTGAGGGAAACAGAGCAGATAAAAGCCTGTTTGTGCTTTTCACATCTGATTTTCTTTTTATTTTCCCTTTTATCTAAACAGGAACAATACTGCTGAGCTGGGCCTTGGGTCCATTGGGTTATTGCTGCCAAGTTCCCAAAAAGTGGCTCCACAGTGCAGCAGAATAAAATTGTGGGTGAGGTAATTTTTGCTGTTTCTTTCCCTGATAATCCTTCTCATTTCATTTTTTTTTCTTTGATTTTGGTTGGCTTTCTCCATATCCTTTCAGCTCATTGGAGGTGATGCTGCATGTTGTGGAGGAGGCTCTGGAGCTGGGGTGTAGGAATGCTGTGGGCTTTCATCTTGCAGATGTTCACCTTTGGATCACATTTTCTGCTCTTGCAGTAGTTTCTTTGTTTTAACTGGTTACCACTGGGTGATCTCCATCCAAATTTTCCCTCTGACATCTGATCTTGGCTGTACATTAAGCTCTGGGATGTCCCCTGCTCATGCTATGTTGACTTTGAGTTGGGCTTTCTGGCCAAAGCCAGAGTTGCTGGGTGTTCTCTGCTAGGAACAGATGGTCAGTGAAAGTTCCATTTTTCAAGGTGCAACAGACTGTGTCTGTAAAACCTATGGAGTTCTTTAACAGCAATAACAGTTTTCTTAAACTGCATCTGGTTTTCCCACCTGGAATATCGTTAACAGTAATTTGTATCATGGCTGGAATAGTTGTTTCATGGGCTCCAGCTTAATAGGAGGAAATAAGTATTTTCTTAGGTATTTTTGGTTTAGTGTCTGTTTTTTCCCTGTTAAAATGTTATTATAGAATTAGTAAAATGGATGGATTCTGATATATCTAAAATGATATATCTAAAACGATTCTGATATATCTAAAATGGATATATTTATCTGAATTGATTGGTTATCTTTCACGAAGAAAATGAAGATACTGAAGAAATTTGAAACAAATCCTAAAAAGGTTTCCTAAATTTTTAAAATATTTTTCATTTCTCTACTTCCATTTTCCACATCACTTAGAGCACTGGCTTGTTCCAGCCCCGATTGATACACAGAGCTGAAGAGATTTGTAACATTCAGTAAATAATATACATAAATTGTGCCTATTTACATTCTGAGTAATTACCAACAACAGAGTAAATATGAGGTTAATGAGATTAATGGGGCAGAGGAAGGAAAGCTCTGAGTGCCCCTCCCGGTTGCCCCGTTTCTGTTGACGAGCCCAGCACGGCTGGAGCTGCAGCAGTGATTTTGCTGCTGTTCCCCATGCAGAGCCTAAGGAGTTCCTACTGCTGGCATTCTGCTTTAAATGCTGTATAATATTATTAAATCCTACTCCTTGTGAGGGTTGTTTTTAATAGTTGTGTTTAGTAGTTTTGTTTTTTCCCCTGTTTGCTCTGGTTCTGGGGCCCAGTCATAAGGTGCCTGGTTAGCTCTAGTTCTCTGACATCTTCTCCCAGACATCTGGTACCCTCCTGGATGTCTCCTCAAAGCCACTAGAGGAATTGGCCAAAGTCTTTCATGTTACTGTCAGAATATTGAACTTGGAAGTACTTTGAGATTAACCCTTATTTTCTTATCCTAAGATCCATCCTGGCTTGATTTCATTTGTCCTATGCCTTTATCCCTCTAAGAGCTCTTCATTACATGCACTCCAGCAAGTCTTGCAGGGACAGAAAGTCCAATTTCCAAACCAGACATGATCATTTTTCTACTCTAGTATCTCTCAAGCCCTCTCTCTTTTCCAGGTTAGTGGGTTTTCCGCTCTCTGTCCATCATCTTCCAGCATCCTCTGGCAGTCTTCAATGTTTTATAAATGTCACTACCTCAGAATTGTTTATTTGAGTTTTCTCCACCCAAAACTGCATCTGCGTGGTTCCCTCAAAGCTCTGGGCACCGACTCCCCTTGCTGGTCACGTCACAAACTGCAACCTATTTTTTTCCTGTTTTAAATGAAAATGCCTTACCCAGAGACCTATTTCGTTTATTCAAGATTATTAAATGTTGTACTTATGACTCTGGTTTTTCTTATTCCGGCAATTCTGATTAAACCATGAACTTTCCATGTAAACAATTCAGGTAGAATAGTGGCACTGCACATTGCCTAAATGAATTATTCACCTCTTAGCTTTTGTTTTCATTTCTTGGATATTTGTTTTTCTTTTTCATGTGGGCTAATTTTGTAGATTTATTTTATATTGCAAGTTGTTCTCCTCCTGTTTCAATTGTGTAGAGCAGTGATTTTTCTGTCCTCTCAATTCTTTCATGTTTTGTTATGAGGTTGACTGGATAAGGGATCAGGAACACACATAGTGTTCTCCTCTACCCTTTCAGTTGTAGGGAATGATGAGGAGGAGCCAGGAAGATTCAAAAGACCAATACCTGGCCCTGAGCCTGGTGTCACCAGCAGATTTTTGGGTTTTCTTGTAATGGGATGCTGTGTGAGTGAGGCCCTTTGTTCTGCTGTCTCAGTGGAGGTAGGGGATGGAGATTCCTGCAGCAGCAAAGGCACCAGGGTTATTGATCTGTTTGAAACCATGAGAATGGCCATGTAGGAATTAGGGCTCCTTCTCCAAAAAGAGGTGGTGGGAACAATAGCCCAACTGAAGTGCATCTGCACCTGTGCCACAGCATGGGCAACAAACAGGGGGAGCTGGAAGCCCCTGTGCATCTGGAAAAATATGGCACAGTTGCCATGAGGGGAACATGGTGGAATGAGTCCCACAGCTGGCGGGACAGGGAGCAGAACGAAGCCCCCATAATCCAAGGGGAAATGGTCAGTGACCTGCTGTGCCACTTAGGCCACTACAAGTCTCTGGGGCCAGATAGGGTCACAGAATCATAGAATAGCTTGGGTTGGAAGGAATCTTAAAGATCATCCAGTTGCAGCCCCCCTGCCATGGGCAGGGACATCTCCCACTGTCCCAGGTTGCTCCAAGCCCCATCCTGGCCTTGAACACTTTCAGGGATGGGCCATCCACAACTTCTCTGGTCACCCTGTGCCAATGTTTCTCCCCCCTCAGTATAAAATATTTCTTCCTTAGAACCTATGATGATGAGGTTTTGATGGGAACAGTTCCTCCCTTGCCCTGTGCAGACATGATAAAGGGCATTGTGAGGGAGAGTAAAGTAGATCTTGAGTGTTTTTGGTGAGGTGATTTCTCTCCCTGTTCCCCTGCTCCCCACTGGTAACTGGGTGAGCAGTTGGTCTGAGTGTTGTCTCTCCGTGCCAAGGCTGTGGCCATGATTCCCATTGCTGCTCAGCCTGTGGGGAAATTGTGCTGGTACTTCCAGATGTTGCAATGCAGCTGGACAGAGAGGTTGCTGAGTTCCAGGACAGCGAGACCTCCATAAGGCAAGGAAGGTGTTAAATCATAACATCTTAAACGCTCGTAATTTTATTGGGTTATTTTTGCAAAGAGAAAAGTGATGGAAACAGCAAATGTGTGTGTGTGAGTGCAAGGGAGGGACTTGCACATATTTCTGTGTGAGGGCAGGGGAAACAACTCAGCTTGCTGCAGCTTGTTGCTAATATTTGTGTCTGAGCACTTAAAATTTCACAAGAGATATTAAGACTTGAGAAATGTGTTTTGCTGCCTTGTAAGTGTATGATTAAACCTTCATCATTTTCTTCTTTTTCACTGTGGGAATCTTTAAGTCGTTACACTTGTTTTCTTCAGGCATCATATTGAAAGCAAAGAGTGGCATTGTTATTTATTTATTTTTTGGAACGTGCTCCTCTCTGCCTGTTTTATGCAAAAGCACTTTAATTGATCTTGCAGACAGTGGAGAAGAGGACAAAGAAGAAAATATTTGATGCAGCATAGAATTCTTTCTGGTTTTGCCTCAAAATAAAAAGGCACTTTTCAAGGATTTATGTATCTAAACACATTTTATGTAGACGGAACAGCTACATTTTATCTGCCTACTGCAGGAGGCTGATGCAAAGAATGCCTTGATCAAGGGTATGAGCTGGTTCTGGGTAACTCCCAAACTGTTCCAGTGGTGAGCACATTGCCAGTTTCTTGCCACCTGCATTGCAATTGTTGTATTTTTTCTTTATTTGTGATTTTTTGGACTGTTTTAATTTAATCTTCTTGAATGTTAAGAATGAAAATTATGCAGGTCCATTCCTTGCTGTGCTGTACTGAAGCACAGTAACATCCCATTCAACCAGGAGTCCCTCCTATTCATTTTGCAGCTCCAGGATGCTTTGGATGAGGTGAGAGGACTGTGGCTTCTTTAATTCTCCTACTGCATCCAGAGCTTAGTCAAGTCTGGCAGTTGAGCACAGATTGGCTGAACTGCAAAGCATCACTTCAGGTGTCAACTTCTGTCCCTCCCTTCTGTCTCTTTAAGGTGAAACAACTGCAGGGATTCGATGCTGTTGTTTGCTTCCCTTCAAGGTTTGAAGGCTGAACATCTTCAGTGCTGGTGGAGTCAGGAATATTTATGGGCTGGAGTCGCCTTGCTTTGGCTCTGTCATAGTCAAAGGTCAAATTAAATAGTGTGTGTCAGGTCCTGTTCTGTGTTGGTGATTCGTTGTGGCTGAGATGTGGAATGCACACATGAGTTAATGCACACTCCTGTGGTTTGTTCCTTCAATACTAAAGATTTCTGGGCATATCTGGACATGGCCTGCAAGAGTCAGCTGAGAGACTGCCTGAAAGCTCTCCCTGAAACAGTGAGCTTTGGAAAGCCCTCTGTAGCCTGGGAAGACTGAAATGTGGACCATGGTTTTGTTGTCACCTTCATGTGCTGGAGATTTTGTCAATTTAATTGAGTTAAAATACTTGGAAGAGATTAATCTTTTTAGAAGTTGTGTCAATGCCTTGAATGTCTCTAGTAAGTGAAAATCCCTTATTGAAATAGCTTTTTGGTAGTTTGGAGGTTTTCATCTGCATTCATTTGAAATGTGCCTTGTGCCATGACTTAAGAGGGCATTTTAAATATATTTTTGGGTTTCTTTTATTTAATATTGAGCTTGAGAAAGAACAGCCCCTGTCAGTCACCCTCCCCCCAAAAAGAAGGACGAGTAAAAGCAGGAAATAAGCAAGAGGAGCTTGTCATTAAACCTAAATCCACTTACAAACATCTAGTAAAAAGGCATCTTTAGAGGCTCATTCTGTACTTTTATTGCAAGGATGGTGTTATACTGCTGTATATATCAGGGAACTGGGTAACAGCACGTCCTCTGTCCTCAACAATTGCTCAGAGCTGAAGGTTTTTGTGCTCAAGCCAATGAATATTTTAGCTTGATGTCTCCAAGAGTAAAATGAAGGAGTAACTGTTCTGAGGGATTAATACAGAGTGAATTAGATGTTTGTAAAAGGCATTAAAAGTTGCAGTGGCTGTATTGAATCCCGGCATTGGAAATGCGAGGCGAGATGCTGTGGTGCATCCCCCTGTTGCAGAGGGACATCCATCTGGATTGCAGGATGAAGACATATGTTTTTTTGTTAAGTGGTGCTTAGATGACATGAAGAAAGGAGAAAAAAAAAACTTACTCCCCACTCCCTTTCCTCTTTCCCAGCATTAATCATAAAAATAGTTGTAAGAAACCTCGGGGATGTTGCTTCTCTTTTCCCTCACAGTTTCAGCCAGCACCACAAGCTGAGTGCTTGTGGGTACTACAAGGATGATGTTTCTTGACCCCAGAAGCTGCATCCCAGCTTTTTCTCCCTGTCTACCAGCTACAAGGCAGGAATAACATAGCCCAGTGGTCAAGGAGATGCCCAAGGAATAGCTCACAATAGTGGATGGTGGTGTCCTCTGAATGTCCTGCTCCTACAGCATCACCAGGATGTGAGCCAGGCACCATTTTTGACACAGGTAAACCCTAACTGTGGTTATTGAGACCTGTTTTCCCACTGCCAGGGTTATTCTGGAGCCCCAGCAATGCTTGGAGCAGCTCAGCCTTTGTTCTGCTGGTTGGACTCGGGGCTGTTTATTTTGCCACCTTCTCAGAAATCACTGTCAACTCAGCTCGCTTTTTTTAGAAATGTGCTTTCATCATTTGTGATCCAAAAGGCTCTCCTGCAATGGAGGAGGTTTGGGCTGTTATTTTTAACTGAATGTTTCATTGATCTGATTTATAGCACTAGCTGCTGTTCCCTGTATTAGCAAGAGAGCAGAGAGGCAGCCGTGGTGTGGGGCAGGGAGGGAGCACTGTGGGGAGGTCTTGAGTTCCCTCCCTTGTCAGAGCTAATTCATCACAGAGCTGCAGCCTAGAGATGCCTTTTTGCATGGTTTTAGGCCACTAAAAGTCAGGGCTCCACTCTCTTGGAAGTGGATTCATGGATTTCAGCCCCATCCAGCATTTTGGCCTTGGTGTCTTAACCCAACATCAGAGTCTAATGCGTTGCAAACAAGACCCTACCAAGAATAATTTTTAAAAAATGCTTAGATTTTCATAACAGTTTCAACTGTTGTGAAGCAGCTTGTGCTTTCTCTTGGGTTAAATTAATCTTTCTGCATTCCCAGCTGAAGGGCCTGAGTTTCAGCCACTGGGACATGGTGGGACCTTGGCTGATGTGGCAGGATGGAGGGTGGTTTCTTCTGGGCAGTGTAATTCTCTCCTGGAGAAATGGAGGCTCACCTTATCACTCTCTACAACTGCCTGGAAAGAGGTTGTGGTGAGGTGGGTGTCAGTCTCTTCTCCCACATGACAAGTGACAGGATGAGAGGAAAAGGCCTAAAGTTGAGCCAGGAGAGGTTTAGATTGGATTTTAGGAAAAGCTTCTTCTCTGCCAGGGTTGTTAAGCTTTAGCAAAGGTTGCACAGGGAAGTGGTAGAGTTGCCATCCCTGGAAGTGTTCAAAAAATGTGGATATGACACTTGAGGATGTGTCTTAGTGGTGAACGTGGTGGTGGTGCTGGGTTAATGGTTGGAATTGATGATCTTGGAGGTCTTTCTCAACCTTAATGGGTCTCTGGTTATCTGTGTTGTGAAGAGCAAAGCCTTCATGGAGTGTAAATGGGAGCTGGGAGCACCTGAAACCTTCAATGACAGGTTTGAGTGTTCAGCTCAGTCCTAACCAAGTGTGTAAATAAAGCTGAAAGCCTCAGGAGTGGGTTATTTTTCTACTTGACGAGCCAGAAAATTAAATACAAACAGAATATTTGGGGCAAAAAAGTGAGAGCAGATGAGCACCACTGGGTTGTTCACAGATTTTTTTTTTTTTTTTACTTTTTTGATAGTTTGAAGTACTCTCTCTCACTTCCTTTAAGGCTTTCTTCTGTCGGTGTCTTGTCTTCCTCTTCCGCTGAAGTAGGTTGGTTGAGTTAATCACATCAGAGGGAAAAAATACAGTTCACTGATTTTCTCCTCCACCCAACCATCAATGTATGTATTCACCAAGCACATAAGGACTTAATATCTCAGTGTCCTCAAGGAAAACTCAGGCAAATTCACTGACTCTCTGTTTTTTTGGTATCATGCAGTCAATCAGTTCACATGTGTCCCGGTCTAGATTACCCATGTGGGTTGTTTGCTGCCTCTCTGGATGCTTTGGAGAACAAATTGAGGCATGGATGGGTCCTGAAGCTGAGGACGGGGAGTGTCCGTGGATACAGGGAGGGTGTGGAGAGGTTGTGACAGATTCCTTGGGGATTTGGAGTAGGGGAACATGGCAGGAAGCTTTTTGTCGGGGACATAGGTGGGGATTCACTATTTCTGCAGTACTCAGTGCTATACACGACAAAGATGTGTAGGTTTATCACTGCTAAGCCTTGTGTTGACCAAAAAAAGAGTAGAAGGGATGTCTTTTTTTTCAATAAGTTCTGAAAGTCGGGCATTTAGGACATTGTCCATAATCTTCCTGATGCAAAATAACTGATTTGACATTCCATATATTTGGTGTATGCCCTCTCCTCCCCTGGCTCTGATGAGAATGTTAAGGAACTTGATTGTGAAAGGTCAGGGTTGCTACCTGTGTTTTAGAGATCCTAGGTGTTTCAAGGCAAGTGTGTCCGTGTGGATAATCCAAATTTAGAAAGGAAAGAAGGATGAGATTCAGCCTGTCCTGCTAGGTTGAGTTTCTTCATATATTCACAGAATCACAGAATCTTCAAGGTTGGAAGGGACCTCTGGAGTTCATCCAATCTAACCCCCTGCCAAGGCAAGGTGACACAGAAGCACATTCAGGTGGATTTGGAATGTCTCCAGAGAGGGAGGATCCATGCGCTCCCTGGGCTGCTGTTCCACCCTCCGTGAAAAGAAGTTCTTCCTCAGGTTGAGGTGGAACTTGCTGTGTTTTAGTTTGTGGCCATTGACCTTGTCCTGTGTCTGAGCACCATAAAAAGAGCCTGGCACCATCCTCTTGACTCCTCTCTTGGAGATATTTGTGTGGATTGATGAGATTCCCCTCTCTGTCTTCTCCAGACTAACCAGGCCTGGTTCCCACAGTGTCCCTCGCAAGAAAGACCTTTCTCCCTGCTGGACTTTGAACCACGGAGAATCCACTGAAGCCATTGTGTGTCAGATGTCTGCTGATGACATAAAATCATGGAATCATGGAATGGTTTTGGTTGGAATAGACATCAAAGACCATCCCATTCCAACCCACAGCCATGGGCAGGGAACCTTCCACTAGACCAGGCTACAGGCAGTGCAGACTTCCATCGTGTTCTTCCAGAAAAACAACTTAAAGAGCCTTTCCTTTACTTGAGAAACTGTGTTTTCATCAGATGGTAGTGTTCAGGAGGGAAGAAGTGAACTCTTTACATTGCTTATCTCCTGTATCTCAGTGCTTATCTCCTGGAGCATTCACAAAAAGGCTGAAAGCTGAAGTGTAGCCAGCTCAGGGCAGCAATCCCCTGCACTCTGCTGCAGGGAGATCCTGGCTCCCCAGACTTCTGCACCAACAGGAATGAGCCATCTGGGAGGCAGGAGATGACTCCAGACTGTTCTGTTGGTATGGATGACTTTGCCAAGGAGGAGGTTCCTGTCACACTGGGTGCTACTACTGATGGCACTGATGCAGATCTTGTGTTCTCCATGATGAGCACTGGAGATGAGCTCACTCCTCTGCCTGGAGTGAGGAAGGCTCTTTGCACACCCAGACTTCCTCTCTGGTTGCTCTTTACCCTAAATGGCAAAATAAGCACATTTTTTCATCTTGAAATATTGTTTGTAAACTTTTCTCTTATCTTCTGCTGTCTTCAATTTACTAATGACCTTTCCTGCAGCCTGAATGCAGTGCTCCTGATACTGTGAGCAATGTAAACTGTCTTAAATTATACCCCTTGTCCTCCATCCATCTCAGTTTGGTTTTTCAGGGAGATTGTGCATTGTTACTTGGAATTTGCTTTCAGGATTGAGGATGATGATAAATAAATGCTGCTGGTAGCAATGGGAGAACGTGGACTGCTTTAACCAGCTCAATTTGTGGAAAAGAAAGAAGAAGGGCTTTTTAATTTTATTTATTTTTCCTTCATGCATGTCTTGTATAGAACTCTGTATCTTCTTCAGCCTAGGTTTTCTAGGGTTATAGGCAAAGATGCTCCTGTCAGCTGATTTTCCTGCCTCACATCTGGAAATGCCAATTAGGGTCATTGCAATAAAGGCAGCTGCACTAATGCCAACTCTGCTATCTGTGCCTTCCTTTGCATGCTTCCTCTGCACCTGGAATTGTTTCCCTCTCCATGAAATAACTTTTGATTGGACACCTACAGGTGTGTTGCTGAATTTTCCTTGGTAATCTCTGACACTCCCCTGATTTTTACACGGCAGTTTAGCGGAAGAGCTGTTGAGATCCAGCTGTGTTGGCATTCATCAGTTTTGCTCTGACTTGACTGCAAACAAGACCCTATGCTTTGTTTGCAGTCAAGATGGTGAAAAATCCTTAAAATAGAAAGGCAAATTCATGCAATGAATGATATAGATCTAATTTTTGGATTAAAGTGACTAAAATCAGGCCACTGTTTAACTGAAGGACACTTTTCTGTTAATTATGGTCCAAATTTCTTCAACAATGTTTAACTGAAGGACACTTTTCTGTTAATTATGGTCCAAATTTCTTCAACAATGGGAGAGTAACGTGGCAGATCCATTTGTTGGAGCACAACAGATTTATGTTGGAAGCAAACTGTGGCATTTGCTGGCTGGGCACAGGATACTTAGGAAGCAAGAACTGAGTCTTTGGGCCTCTGGTTGTGGGACACCTGCTTCTCACAGGGGGTTTTGGGATGCAGTACATTGATATTCTGGTGCTTGACAGAGTATGTATATAAAAGTTGGGGAATCACAGAATGGCTTGGGTTGGAAGGGACCTTAAAAATCATCTTGTTCCAACCCCTTGCCATGGGCAGGGACACCTTCCACTAGACCAGATTCCTTCAAGCCCTGTCCAGCCTGGCCTTGAACACTCCCAGGTTGTGGCAGCCACAGCTTCTCTGGACAGCCGGTGCCAGGGCCTTACCACCCTCGCAGGGAAGAATTTTTCCTTCCAAATACCTAATCTAAACCTGCTCTTTTTAAGTTTGAAGCCATTCCTCTTTGTTCTATCACTACATGTCCCTCTCCAGCTCTCTTGCAGACCCCCCCTTCATGTACTGAAAGGCCACAATTTAGGTCACCCTGAAGCATTTGCTTCTCCAGGCTGAACAATCCAGATTCTCTCAGTGTTTCCTGACAGGGCAGGTGTTCCATCCCTCCTCATGGCCCAGTTCAGAATTATAGAATCATTTTGGTTGGAAAAGACCTTTAAGGTCATCAAGTCCAACCCTTAACATTGTTCTGCCAAATGAAAGTGACTGGAGAACTGGAGCATTAGTGGTTGACTCCATTACTTTTGATTATCACCAAGACTGGCCTTGCTGTTAATGGGGACACCAGCCAGGATGTAACAGAAGAAATGGCTAAAACACGATCCTGAGAAGAAACATCTCCATCTGCTCTCCACACTCCATCTGCTGAAGAGCAAGTGGAAGGCCCCTCATTTTCCACAGAAATGCCTTTCACCTGGCACTTCATCTACCACTTGCTGTGTCTACTTGCCCTTCCACCTCAGGAGAAACCATAAACCTGGTTGGTTTCCCATTTGTTTACTCATAGATAATCCACTTACTGGGTATTTGCTGCAAGTGTAGTGCTTTGGTCTATTTTTCCACCCTGGTGTTTAATTATCTTTCTTTCCTTGATTCATAGAATCTCAGAATAACCTGGTTTGGAAGGGACCTTAAAGACCATTTTATGTTCCAAACCCCTGCCATGGGCAGGGACACCTTCCACTATCCCAGGTTGCTTCAGCCCCATTCAGTCTGGTCTTGGATGCTTCCAGAGGCATCCACAGCTTCTCTGGGAAATCTGTGCCAGGACCTCACCACTCTCACAAAGAGGAATTTCTTCCTAATAACGAATCTAAACCCACTCTCCTTCAATTTAATTAATTTTCCCTGTGTCCTATCACTTCATGCCCCTGTGAAAAGTCCCTCTCCACCCTTCCTGTAGGCCCCTTTTAGGTATTGGGAGAGGCTCTAAGGTCTTCTGGAGCCTTCTCTTCTCCAGACTGATCAGCCCCAACTGTCTCAGCCTGTCTTGATAGCAGAAGTGTTCCTACCTTTGATATTTCTCTTGATTTTTAGGCTGATACTATGATTTAGGATTTTTTAAAATTTATTTTTCTTTTTTCTCTGATTTGTTTAAGCTTTCCAACAGCTTTGAGTTACAGCAGCAGCTGAAAAGGCAGGAAGATGGGACCAGTAAAAGGGAAGTTCAGCACAGGCCTCTGATGATTCTTGTATCACTGTCATTCTTTGTGATGATCATCACCATGTTGCTGGAAAAGGCTGAAAAAGTGGCATCTGTCACTCCACAGCCATGGGGCCATTTTGTTTAAACATATCAGAAAATTACAGGATGAGTGTCTGGAGGCAATGCCATGGGAACAAGTAATAAGGGCTTCTCTCTCAGCTCAAGAAGATCTCTTTCCTGGAGGGCAATGTCAAGAAATGCTTCTCCTGTGACTTCTGCATCCCTTGTGACACAGCATCTCTCTTGACTTTTGGTAGCCTATTTGTGGAAGTATTCAGAGAACATATTCTCCTACATATTCTCCCATCTGTCTTTTTCCCAAACTCACTGGCCTTGGTGGATGCTTAAGAATAGATGTGCTTTCTGCGTTATGTTGAGAAGGCAGTTAAGAATTTATTTTTTGACCTTTCTGTGTTTAGATGATAATATTTTTAGTATCTTCTATGATGGCTGCTTCTGAGTTTATTTGGACTCTCTTTTACCATTTAAATGCAGAGGAGAAAACTTGATCAGTGTCTTAATCCAAAGGATATTTTGGGTTGTTCTGCCACCTGGGCCAGGCTGTGCAAGAAACCTTTTCATAGCCCTGAATTGTTTTTTTACATTGTCTATAAAACTCTTCTTTGGGAATGGATGAACTGTGCTTGTAGCATTTACCAGTTCCCAAGAATGTGCAGTTCCTTGGCTGTACAGACCCTGAATAAACATGCAAAAAAAGGGAGCCCAAAATATCATCCAACCATCAAAAAAGTGTGAAATAGGAAGGAAGGAATTGTTTCTCCATGTAAACGTTATAATTTTTTTTTAATTGGCTTCCTCACCACATCAATGTCTTTTTTCTTCTGTTTGCCACTTACCTCATCTTAAGCTTGCAGGCAGATGACTCTGGATGGTCTTTTCTAAAGAAAAGGGATAATACAGGCGAGAAACTCTCAAAGGATCTTAAGACTGTGAAATATGGAAAAAGCTTTCTATAAAATGACATCTGTTGGGGATGTGATGTATCTCTTGAATTCAGTGTAATTAGACCCCGCTCAGCTGTGTAACTTTTGACATGGATTGGCATCTGCTTCTCTGAAGGCTTAATGGTGCCTTTAATTATAAGTAGTCTAGGAATTGCCTAGAGAGCCACAGGCTTCATTTAGTTCAAGAATCTCTCTTTTGGATGGTGATCAGTAATAATGTGCTGAAAAAAAAGAGCAAGCAGAGTCCTTATATGCAAATGTGGTGATGAATCCTCCCTGGGTTTCTCCTGATGGTAAATCATTAAGTCTTGGCTTCAGCATTTCATGTTGCAACTTAGTTATGACAACTTTGGCTGGTCTCATTATGTGCTTCCCCGTGCCTTTGGATCCTGGAGTTCTTGGCCTCTAAAACCTGTGCTGTATGTCAATTATTCAAAACATTCACTTATCTCTTGAGTATTTCCTGACTTCTTCTTTTTTTCTTGAGGGAGATTTCCTCTTTTTTTTTTTTTTTTTTTCCTAGTATGTTGTAGGAAGCTGACAGATTCTTCTCTAAACTGTTCCTTGTTGAGGCTTTTTCTGCTGTGTTTGGTGCAGTTTCCAAATCAAACTCACTCCTTCAGTGCATCTCCTTTCTTCTCCCCAGTCTCCATGGGGCAAGAAGCATTTCAGGTCTTCATCTCTCAACATTTTCTGAACTGTTTCTCTCTTAAAAAGATTAAGAATCAAAATAAACTGAACAACCAATTTTACCTTACAATTTTCATAGAATTCTACAGTGATTTGGCTTGGAAGGGACATGAGTATCACCTATTTCCAAAGCCTCTGCAACCTTCCAGGTTGCTCCATGCCCCATCCAACCTGGCCTTGGACACTTCCAGGGATGAGACAGCCACAGCTTCCCTGGGCAGCCTGTGCCAGGGCCTCACCACTCTCCAGGTGGTGAATTTTATGTTAGAGTGATCTATAATAATTCTATTTTTCCTTAAAATAATCTTGTTATTATTCTGTCTCCTTTCCTATGCATCCCATTGCTCACCTGAAAGGATTAGCTTTAGGCAAAGTTTCCTTTTGAGGTGCTAGGGGTGACATTCACTTCCATTCATTGGCTTCAGCTTCTGTTAGGAGTGTTCTTGCTGCAGCACTTCCTCTCCATCTTTGTTTCATATTTATTGGGCCTGGTGTACATAATTCTAAGCCATATTGAAGTAAAATTCCTGAATAAGAGAAAAAAAAATCAACTTGCATGCTCCAGAAGGCAGCGAGTTGGAATTTTGGGGACCATGAGCTGCTGTGAGGGTCTTAAGGTGTCGTTCCCCTTCTTTGCCCATCAGTTGATGTCCCCATGATCACAGCATCACAGAGTGCTTTGGGTTGGAAGGGACCTTAAAGGTCATCTAGATCCAAACCCCTGCCGTGGGCAGGGACACCTCACACGAGACCAGCTTGCTGATCCTGGTTTTGTTAATTTGTGTGGTCAGACAGTGACAACAGCAGTCCCAAAGGACTTGAAGAAGTTCCTGGAGACCTGTGACTCCTTCCATGGTCAGGGGAGCACCTTTGGGCTGGCTCTGGTCCCTTGGCTGTAGAGCTGGATTCATAGAAATGACACTTCAGTTACATGGGTGAACTTGGCTTTTTCTCCCTTCCCTGTTCTCTAACACATTCAGGGAATTCAAATTGAATCCATGTTAGTGTTTACCATTTTCAGATGTGCTCAACTCAGCACTCTGGCTGCTGTTCATACCCCTGCAAGCCTCTTCTTGCACATCCCAATCCTCTGAACGATTGGAAAATCTTTGATAAAGTATTTATTTCGGTGTGTTACAGCCTCACTGCCCAGACTTGGCAATATTTGTGATTCTGCTTGTGTTTGCTTCCTCCCTAAGTCATGACTGGAGAAAAGACAGCCATGATTCCCAGTCAAAGCTCACTGGACCTGGGATCCCTCTGAGCTCATGCATCACCTATCTGTTTTGAGCTTTCATCTCTTGCTGTTCATGGTGTTTTTACCACAGTAGAGAAACTGAGGTGAAATTTTTCCACCACTGGAAGCCCTAAAATCGAAGCAGAAGCATTAACTGCATTCAAAGTTATGACTCAGAGCAGGTTGCCATTGTTTTAAATCTTGTGTATTTAATTCTTTTGCAGAAACATCCCCTTGGTCGGTAATTCCCAGCCCAGATCCCACCTAGAAGGGATCCACTTTGGGACAAACATTGGGATTGTCACTTGAAGGATCCTCCTTGTTTCTTTGGTGCCCTTTACTTTGATCCAGGAGCACTTTTTTTTTTTATTCAGCCTCCTGGCATCTTTGCAAGGGAGGGAGGTATTGAGAGAAAATAATTTACAGGGCTTGGTGGCATGGTGCCATTTTGTTACAGTGTAATCACGCTTGAAATATTCAATAGAACATCGTTCTGGAGTTAATGGGGGAGATTGTTGTTGGATTATATCCCATGTGATTTTTCTTTCTGTGTGTGGAGAGGTTTCTTGCTGCAAATGAGATAAATAAAGGATTATATCTACATTTTTAATAGCTGGTATCAGAAGTGAAGCGCTTCCAATAAAGTGTTCCTATATTTTCTTCCCACATAAGACTGTTTTACAAGCTTATGTCCTTCTATTTTTTTACCCACTTTAAATAATCTTAAAACCAGGTTAGAAACTGTTTCCCTTTGCCCAAACTCTGGCTAAAACATTCTTCACAAAAATAGCAGAATGATGTTGCATTTTATTTGTTGCAGGAAGAAAAGCAGTGAGTTGGAGGTGAATAGAAGAGTGAAGGTTCTTTGGGAAGATGGGAATTGCTTTTCCTCTTTTCCTATGTTTTGGTGGTGGTTTTCAGATCTGCAGCAGTGACCTGGTGATGCTGTGCAGGTGGCAGCTGCTGGAGGGACAATAGACAGAGGGCTGTAAGAGCATCAGCAGAGTATTTCTGGGTGTCAGGAGGCTGCAGGATTCATCTTCCCATCAAAGCAGGGCTGAGAGAAATTGAGGCCCTTTAGAGAACCATTTCAGGTCATTTTCAGTATCAGTCTGGAAAAATCAAAATGTCCTTCCATATGGGCAAGATAAAATAAAGATAATTCAAGGCAGCTTGAATCTCTGTTTTTCTCAGAGGCTTTCAGAAGATATTGGGATCCTAGGGTGGTTTGGGTTGGAAGGGAACTTTAGGACCATCCATTTCCAACCCCCTGTCATGGGCAGGGTCAGGACCAGGTTACTCAAAGCCTTGCCCAACCTGTTCTGTTTTTAAAACTGGTGATCTTCATGGTTTTCTTTGGAGATGTGTGTACAGCACCCACTGCACTGTTACTCTCAGATTTAGTATTGGCAGCAGTTTCTTCTTCAGTGTGTTGTTCCTTGTCCTATTTTCTAGGGAAGAAAGTATTCTTGACAGTCACAAAGGACACTGGAGTAGATAAAGTGTTATTGTATGGTAATTCCTGTACTCCAAAGTTACAAGGAACCTTTGATCAGTCCTCTGCATGATTATCTTAATATCATGAAGGCTGATAATGTAAATGGAGATTTCAAGCTTGACCTGATTCATAAATAGGATAAGTTAAAATGATGAACGTGATTGAGTTATTTGCTGCAGCTGCTTCCAGGGCTGGATTGATTTGAATTTCTGCTGACAAGGCATTGAGACCTCTGGGAAGGTCATCCCTGAGTTTATTAGCAGAGTGCTGGGAAAGGAGGAGTTTTGGGGATGTGGAGAGTGGGTTGACTGGGCTCTGAAGCCTTGGGCTGATAGTGAAGTCTTTTGTAATAATTCTGTCGGGTTTTAGCAACTTTATATAATAATTTTAATGGAATGGTGTGTTCCTGGTACTGCCAGTGCAGTCAGTGTATCTCAGTGATGGTTCTTGTTTTGCCTGGTACTGTGGGCTCCTGATTGTTGCTGATTTGGAGTTTGGGCATTTAAACAAATCCTGACTTGTTGATCAGGGGTTCTGTTCTGGTAAAAGCTTCTAATGGCAAAAGATGCTCTGTTCCTTGTTGAGATTTTGTCTCAGAAGCTGTGAAATCAGTGGGGTGAAGGACCCAGGCCAGATCTGTGCTTTGAAAATATCTCTTCTGCAGCATCTCAGTTGCTTTATCTGAAGGTCAGTCTCAAATCAGTTTTTCTTCCTCTGTCATAAGATTTCACCTGTGTATAACTTCCATCAGAGTTTAAATTGGGTCTGTAACCTTAGACATACAGAAATTTCTGGTTGTGGATCTGTCTATAGAGTTTCTTGCCTCCTGGCTCTTGATGAAGAAGGAGCATCTCAGTGGTGTCACTGTAGCACTTCCCACTAAAGACTTGAGGCAAAAAAATCATGGAGTTCAGCCTGGAGAAGAGAAAGATCCAGAGAGAGCTCAGAGTCCTTTCCTGAACCTAAAGGGGCTCCAAGAGAGCTGGAGAGGGACTTGGGGCAAGGCACAGAGTAACAGGGCAGGAGACAATTGCTTTAAATTGAGGGCAGACTCAGATGGGGTATTGGGAAGGAATTCTTCCCTGGGAGGGTAGTGAGGCCCTGGCACAGGTTGCCCCATCCCTAAAAGTGTCCAAGGCCAGGTTGGACAGGGCTTGGAACAACCTGGGGCAGTGAAAGGTGTTCCTGCCCACGGCAGAGGGTGGAACTGGATGATCTTGATTCTCACCCTTCTGCATATCCTGGGTGTGGGCAGGGAGCTGGCTGTGTACTCTCCTGTGCTCTCACATCTCCATCTGGGATGTGTTTGCTCTCTAGATATTCACCCCTAACCACATATCTCATCTACCAACTCTCCTTTACTTTACCTGTAGAGATTTAAGGCACTTAATGGCTGGAGGCTTTGGCAGTTTTGGCAGCTTTTGAATTGAGAGCCTTTTATAAATCAGTGTTTGGTGGTCTTCACCTCTCTGTTTAAAGGTAAAAAGTGACTGTGTCTCCTCCTCCTGCTGCTTTAGGGCTCTGTCCTTGTGTTAAATCCTCCTTCTTACTGTTTTTCCTCTGTAAATCCTGCAGGTTGTAACAATCTCCTAAATCTTGCAGATTGCTGTAGAAAATATCTTCTGTGTTTACTTGTTTGTTAGTTTTAAGAGAGTCATTTGTATTTGGCCAGCTTTACATAACTCTCTCTCTCTGTGTATATATATACATGTACATAATATTTCATTCCTTGCACAAATCCCTATATAGATTATATTTTTTAAAAAATTCTAAAGTGCTGGGTTAACTTCCTCAACCTGTTGTGAAGTGATGGCTTTTTTATATGCGAGTCAAGATCTCAGTGCACAGCAGATGACCCCACAGAGGCACTGCAATACCTGTTCCCATTTCTGCACCTCATTTATACAGCACCTGAGATCATCTTATTGTCTTTAACTTCTCCCACATCCCAGCAAACCTGGTGTTGGCAAATGCAGCAACTCAGCTGATGTGCACTGATTTTAAAAATAAAAAAAAAAAATAGGTTTTCCTGGTGCTTTAGCTTTGGGAAGGGGATTTTAGTGCATCTGCATTTCTACAGGCATCTGAATTATAGGCCCCTTTTATATTTTGCTGTTTTCTCTACGTTTTTCTCCAGCTCTGCTGCTTTTTATGGAACTTTTTAAAAACAAAAATAGTGATTTTTTTTTTTCCCTACTCAAAAATCAGTGTCTGGTGCTAGAAAGAGCTTTTAGAAATGCAGCACAGTGCTGCTGCTGGGAACAGCCTCCCATAACAACCTTCAGCTGAAAGCTGAAATCACATCCCCCCATACGACAGCTTTATTATTAGATTGGCATGGGAACCCTTTGGAAGGGGTCTAGGTGGCAGCAAAAAAGTTCCTCTAGATTCTGTATTTAGGAGGATTCCTAATTTATTTTAGATTTTGTGGGGGCTTTTGTCACTCTTCAGTTTTGCTTTTGTTTTTTTTTTTTTTTTTTTTTCTGGTTTAAATTTTGTTTTTCTCAGATTGAATAAATGCTAGAAAAGTGAGAGACACCATTCTAGGGAAGATAGAGGATCTCTGCCATGGGGAAAGACACATGATCATGGCTGTCATGATCATATGCGTGAGCAATTTCACAGAAAAATAGAATCATAGAATAATTTGGGTTGGAAGGGACCTTAAAGATCAACTCATTTCATCCTCTGCCATGGGCAGGGGCACCTTCCACTATCCCAGGGTGCTCTAAGCCCTGTCCAACCTGGCCTTGAACACTTCCAGGGATGAGGCAGCCACAGCTTCTCTGGGCAATGTGTGCCAGGGTCTCACCAGCCTCACAGAGAAGAATTTCCCCAATATCTATTTTGTCCTAGTATTTATTTCAAGTTTTCTACTTCTGCACAGGGACAAGATGGGAGTCCTTGCTGGAAAGCTGGCAGCAGTGGATTTGGGGTCAGGTTGTGCTTGTTTGGGATTTGTGTTTATTGCAGTGACAATTCCATGTGCCCTTCCTGTTGTTCAGCCACTTTGCAGACTTGTGTCACACCTCTGTGCTGGCTTTGCTTCCTCAGCACTTATGGTGGGATGGCTCAAAGGCCCTGGAAAGCCAGGGGAAACTCCTGACAGTAGCTGGGAGACCAAACCAGGATATTCCAGATCCAGTCTGAGATGAGACTGATGATGGGAGAGTTTTTCTCCTGAGCTTGGCATGTCTGATGTGATTGATTGGAAAGACTCTTTCCTCTCCACTGGAAATCCAGATTGGGTGGAGCTTCGAGCAACCTGGTTTAGGGAAAGGTCTCCTGCCCACGACAGGTGACTTGGTACCAGATGATCTTTAAGGTCCCTTCCCACACAAACCCTTCTGTGTTTCTGTGAGTCTCAGAAAAACAACTGCAGAATAAATCTGAGCTGGAGGCTGCTGGGGCTTCTCTGGCTGCCAGGGTGAGAACCATAAAATGCCCTGTGCTGTTGATGATTCCAACTGGTATAAATCTCCCCGATCATACTTCACTGGTGCAGGGAAAGCCACATCCACACTTTTGATCCAACAGGTCCATGAGAGGAGCAGCATCGCTCCTGCTTCAGGTTTCTCATCCCAAGCTCTTCTGGGGAGGAAGAAAGCTCCGTGGAGGAGAGGGGGTGGTTTTCTGTGCTGGCTGAGAGCAGGAGACAGCCAGGCTTAGACCCTGGGAAAGCTCTGGGGATAGAGAAAAGGGTTTGGGGTCCATGTGAGGAGTTGCCTCTCTATCTGCCATTCCTTCAAAAGCCTTTCAAGCTTTTCTAACAGGCTTTGTGAGTGTCTCCATCCTCCATTTAAATCCTATTCCTTTCCATCCCTTTGCACTTCATAGAGAAGCAAGAAGTGACTCATTACACAGCCTACGAGGAAGCCTTAATGAATAAATGCATTTAAGAAAAAGAAGAAAAGAAAAAATAGAGTTCTGTCTGGGGCAGACTGGTGCTTTTGCTGTCTTGAACCCTGAAATAATAAGTTAGGCTGCTTCTTTTTATTTGCTTTTAATTAATTGAGTCACTTTTGTGCTGTTGTTAAGACTAATAGGACTTTGTTGGGACTAGAGCTGTGGGTTTGTGGGTTGCTTTTTCTATTTTGGGGTTTATTTGGTCTTAATTTGCTTGAAACATCAAAAGCAAAATTTGCAAATCTCCCAAGCTTCTTTCTTTTCACTTTCCCTTCTCTTTCAAACCTTGTTGCTGGCAGCATTGCATGGGGAGAGGAGCAGTGAAGTGCCCTGTGGTGCTTTCTGCTCATCTTTGGCACTAATTGGGGCACAACAGTGTTTTTTGAGGCACCTGCAGTGTTTTGGAGGTTGGTGGGCTCCCCTTGCCTTGCTGTGCTTTCCTGCCAAGTCCCTGAAACAATTCTGTTTATTTACCTTTCTTCCTTCCTTCCTTTGCTGCTCCGATGGAAAGAACCTTGGTGACACTTTTTGCTTTTTCTCCATCAATAAAATCACCACACAGACCTGCAGTTTTAAAGCTAGAACTTGTGCTTCCCCTTTTTTGCTTCTAAATGTTCTGTTCAGGCTGGAATCTCTGCTCGGGATTCCTGAACAGAGCAGGACACAATGTTTATATATGTCCTGCATTGCATGAATTAAAAATAAAGATTAAAAAAATATAAAATGTATGTAATTCATTCAATGCATGAATTTTGGAGCAACAGGGGCAGTTGGCTGGGTCTGGTGGTTGTAACTGGGAATTGCTCCTGTTTTTATTTAAAACAAGTGAAAAATGTCCCTGCCCTTGCCAGAGGGGCTGGACCAAAATGATCTTTAAGGTCCTTTCCAACCTAAACAATTCTTTGATTCCATGATTCTGTGATTCTTCATTTTGAAGACTCTTCTTGAATTCAAAAGCCAATTAGGGCTCCTCTTCTCTATGAGCTCCAAATCTGGGCTGGTTTGTTTTTTTTTTTCCCTATTGTTTAAATACAGCAAAGCAATGTTTCCAAAGGGAAGGGAGAGAGTGAGAAAGAAGTGTGGGTGCTCCTCGGAGATCGAGCCGATCCATTTTTGTCTTGTTATATATCATTTTAACTTAATGCTGTTATATTATTTCAGCTGTGCTTGGTTTTCAGATTGGGTGCAGATATGAAGTTGCTATAACAACATGATGATTCATACAATGAGAGCAACAATCTGCCTGGATTTATTTTTCTATCATGACGACTTAGATGTTTTTGATGGGGATTTCTGTCTATTTTCAGATAGGCCACACCATTATCTCTGCAGTGATTTGTGTTGGATTGCCTGGACTTGAGGTGGTAACACCTGAGCTTGTGTAACAGACCCAGAGGTCTTAAAGCACTGCCCAAAGGTCAGGGCTGTGGTGCAAGATTTAGGGTGGGAGATGGAGGCATGGAGCTGCATGGAGGTGTGGTCCACAGCACCTGGCACCTTGTACCTGTGCTCAGGTGGTTTTCCATCTCACTTCTTGCAGTGATAGAGCTGCCAAACTGGTGATTTCTGAGAGCCCTCTGATCCTGTTGTTTAGAAAGAGAAGCAAAATTAAGGTATTTTGAATTTCTCCTAGAAACATTTTGTCAATGCTTCTGTTGCCACCTAAAGGTCCTCTAAAATCACTGGAGAGTTCAGGGGTAGATCCAAAAATCATTAATGGAATCACAGAATGGTTTGGGTTTGAAGGGACCTTAAAGATCATCCAGTTCCACACACTGCTGTGGGCAGGGAAACCTTCCACTATCCCAGGTTACTCCAAGCCCTGTCCAGCTTGGCCTTGGACACTTCCAGGGATGGAACAGCCACAGCTTCTCTGGGCAACCTGTGCTGGGGCCATCCTCAGGGTAAAGAATTTCTTCCTAAATCTAATCCAAATCTTTCTGCTTTCAGCTTAAAGCCATTTCCCCTTGTCCTGTCACTCCAGGCCCTTGTACCAAGTCCCTCTCCAGCTCTCTCAGAGTTCTTTTAGGACTGAAAGGGTGCTCTGAGTTCTGCCTGGAGCCTTCTCCAGGCTGAACATCACCAGCTCTCTCATCCTGTCTTCATAGCAGAGATGCTCCAGAAGATTTAATTAATAAATCTGTTTATTTTTAATTTTTTTTTCAAGTGCAGTCTGCAATAACAGAAATGCTTTATTTAGGTATTTTAATAGAAAAAAAAATAAATACCTAGAATTAGGGATGATTGATTTTCTGTGAAAGATGACAAATTATATAGAACTATCTACTTCCTGCCAATTTCACAATTCTTCTCCTTTGAAAGAGCAATCATAATGGGAAGTGTTTCAAGGTGCCTCCAGACACTTTTTCAGCTTCTCAGTTTTGAACCTTGAGCAATGGAAATGAAAGCCTTGAGCTTCCAGAAGCCTCACACTGAGAGCTTTCTCCTTTTCTCTCTCCTCTCTCTTTTCTGTCCTGATGTTGGGAGTTTCAGATAACACAGAGAATCACAGAATCATGGAATGGTTTGGGTGGACAGGCACCTTAAAAATCATCTTATTCCAGCCCTACTGCCATGAGCAGGGACACCTTCCACTACCCCAGATTGCTCCAAGCCCTGTCCAACCTGGCCCTGAACACTTTTAGGGTTGGGGAGTCCTCAGCCTCTCTGTGCAACCTGTTCCAGAGCCTCACCATACTTACAGTAAAGAATTTCTTCTTAATAGCTGATCCAAACCTGCCTTCCTTCATTTACTTCCTGCTTTATTTACATCTGTAAATGGAGCAATGTACCCTGCTCAAGCAAATTTCTTGGAGTTTTGGTTTTCTCCAGTTTCAAAGATGAGGTTTTTTAAAAATTAATTCTTAATTTGTATGTTCTTGCTAACAAACACAGGATTACTTGATTTTTTTTTTGGCAATTTTTTTCCCCCTTGTAGAGCTGTAGCAGGGCTTGATGCCTTTTGGAAAAAGGCTCTTCCTCCTTGCACTGTCCTGTGCTGATCTGAAAACCATCCAGAGATGAAAACAGGCTTTTGTCCAGCCTGCCTGTTGAGCTGGTGTCTCTTTATTTCCCCTGACAACTGGAATGCAGTTGATCCTGTAAAATGTCTGGGCTTTCTCTCCTGCCTAATTGTGTTAAGCTGCATTTGCATCCTAAAGAGAGCGGCTGCGAGAGGATGTTGAAGCCTTATATACATTTTTAAACTCATAAATGCCATCAGTGAAGTCTAAAACATCAGATAACTGACTCTGAAGGCCTTGCTGAAATGCACTGATGCCTTTATGAGTTGTCTTCCCCTGCACAGAGTCTCCAGATCCTACACGTGTTGCTGTCAGCTGTATTAGGGATAAGGAGGAACCATAACTGTGAAAACAGCCCTGGGGGCTGTAAATATCTGCACACCATCAAGTGAATTTTGCAGTTTTGCAGGGGATCACGTTCTTGTTCCTATGGCAAGACTTTTGTTGCAGTTCAAGAAGCTGTTTCAGACCTCTCTTCCTGTGTCAGAGGAGCAGTCTCTTCTCCTGGTGTTTCGCAGTGTGTGCCCTGCCAACCCTCACTCCACCTTTTCAGCATTTAAATATCTGGGCACCACAATAAAAATGAAGCAAAAGTGGAGACAATGGAAAATATATTCCAGTCAATCACAGCTTTTTCTGGAGGTGTGTTCCAAAAGTTTAAAGCACGTGAAGAAGGAAAGTCAGCATGGTAGATGAGAAACTGTGGGCACCACAGTGTTGTTGCTTTCATTTTGCTCCTGGGCATGGTTTTTATCCCTTGACCACATTGATCATCCTGACCTGATCCCTCACAGCCTCTTCCATGCAGAAAGTTGTAGATTTCTCCTCCTGTGACCTCCACTGCACATGGGATGAGGACTTTCATGTTCAGCTTGGTGATTTCTTGGAGGAAACCTCTTTCTGTTCATCATGGCCCTGCAATTTTAGCCTCTGACTCTTGGTGCTGTTGTTTCTTCTCTTGCCTGTGTTTTCTTCTGGGCACGTGACAGAGCTTTGCCAGTCTGATACCATGGCCTGGGACAAAAGACTGTGTCTCACCCAGCTCCTTGTGTGCATGTGAGCATTTCTGTGATGGGTAGAAGATGATTCTCCCTCTGAGTCATGCAATTACTGTTTTCTTCTCTAAGAAATCTGGTAAAATCAGTAGAAGTAAGGGGAGGGAAGAAATGGAAAGTGTCTCTGCGTTTCAAGAGAAAAAGCAACAGCTCCCCCAGGGTGGTTGTTTTGGCAGCAATCTGCATCTCAATTTCAACCCCAAAATTGCCATCAAGGGCAGGCAGCTGTGTTTGCTCTCCCAAAAGGTGTCTGAGAGTGTGTCAAGTTTTCTTGCTGTGGTCCTGATGGTGTGATGAGCCCTGAAGGAAATATCAGCCACATGCATGAGGAAAAGAAAAATCATTTGGGGTTTGCAGCAGGACCTTGGGAATGTCTTGCCATGTCAGTGCCTGGCTGCTGAATGGGGTTTTCACAATGATTTCAGGGCTGTGAGTCAGTGTCTGTCCCTCTGATAGAACTGCTCATTTGAGCTGGAGTTGCAGTGTAAGACCAGCTGTAGCTCAGATATCAGGGGCTTGCCCTGGCCTGGTAGTTCAGTGTTAGGTCTTTGCCCCAAACCTCTCTGTTGATGTTGCATTGAGGGTAGAGATGTTTCTCCAGGTGTTTCAGATGGAGGGCCACTAATCTGATCATCGGACTGGAGTTATGGAGACAGGCTGAGGGAGTTGGGGCTGTTCAGCCTGAGGACAAGAAGGCTCCAGGGAAAGCTGAGAGCCCCTTCCAGTGCCTAAAAGGATTCCAAGAGAGCTGGAGAGGGAGTTTGGACAAGGGCATGGAGTAAGGTAACAAGAGGGAATGGCTTCAGACTGAAAAGAGGGCATGTTTGTATTAGATATCAAGAATAAATTTTTCCATGTGAGGGTTGGGAGCACTGGAACATATTTCCCAAAACCACTGTGGATTTCCCATCACTGGAAGTGATCAAGGCCATGTTGTACAGGGCTTGAGCAACCTGCTCTGTTGTCCCTGCCCATGGCAGGGGCTTGGACCAAGATGTTCTTTAAGGTCCCTTCTAACCCAAACCATTCTGTGATTCACAGAAGCTTTTTCTCCTTAGGGATGCCCAGCCTCATGAGGTGTCATTGTGGGGTTGTCCCTGAACTTTGTGTTTGCTCCCACCTGTCCCCTGAGATTTTTGCAGAGTTTGAATGAATTTTCTTCTGGTTTCTGTTTTTTACCTCTCTCATGTCAGTGTGATGGCACAGCCAGAACACTCATGAGCTCTTCAGCAATTTTTTTCCTGAGAAAATCTCATGGTTACCTTTTCCTTCTCCAAAACATCTGGAAACCACCATTCCCCTGGTTCTCTCATAGCCATTTTTAATGGAGGATGATTGTCAGCCCAGTGATGGAGGAAGCTGCTTTAAAAGCAGCTTTGCTTTGTCTCAGGCAGGGGTAGGTCTGCTGGAACAGATGTGGTGGTGGGGCTGGAATCCTGCTCTGAAGTCTGGTAGCAGCTGGAAATGCAGTTTTCCATTAACCCCTTCAGCTGTCAGAGTCTCTTGACGTGACACAGCGAAGATTTTGCCTGGTAGATTTCAGGGAGTGAGGCAAGGGTGGGTGTACATTTTAATTTTAGTTTTGCATGATGGAAGATGCTTGAAAGCCCATCATACTAATTTCAAAACTCTTCAGGACTGTGCTTCTTTTGCTGTAATAGTGCAGTGGGTTGGGTGGGGAATAAGCAAGCAAAGCAGGAATTTGGGGAATGGTAAAACCAATCATGCAGACATGAGTTAGTCTGCACAGCCTCTCAGTAACCACCTGCATGTCTTCCTTGGCCCTGTTCCTACCCCTAGGAAAAAGGTTCTGACCCTGAAGGATCTTTGCCTCTTCTGTCTTTTGGGTGGGTGTTACTGGATTGGAAGGACTCCAGTTGTCCAGTTCAGCCATCTTCCACTGGTCCCATCTGCTCATTCATCCTCCAGGAGAAGCAGGGTGGATGTGATGCCAGCAGGAACTGTCATCAACTATCTTCATGTCTAGAGCCTGGGCATGGAAGAGGGGAGGGCATGGAGAATTCCCAAAAAGGAGCTGAGTAATGGAAGGTGATGGCTCCAGCTGGAGCAGAGGTATCTCCACAAAAAGGCTGCTCTTTCTCCTCTCTATTTTCCTTGCAACTGAACTTTGACAGCATTAAAACCTCAGGTGACCTCCATGTGAAAGCCTTTGGATGCTCAAAAAGTGGGAGCTGGTTGCAATCCAGGGATGCCATTTTTGGGCTGGGAGGAGGAATGGTGCAGGACCATGGGTATGGATAGGAGGTGGCTCAGCAGCAGGGAGTGAGGATGCCTGGATTAATCTCTCCATATCAAAAATACTGGTACAACAGAGGTGTTCAGAGGAGTGTTTTTGTTGGTTTGGTTTGGTACTGTCCTGGTTTCCACCGCAGAGGCTCTTTAGATGTTTGGAATATTGGGTACATCATGGTTGTGATGGAGTTTGGGGATATTCCTGGAGAACCCAGGAGAACCCAGCAGGGAAATTCCTCCAGACAGCAGTTGATTGTACATTGTAAATCTGAGATGCAATCTGTGCCTCCACCTCATGAGTTGTGTTGTTGCTATTTTTATTTTTTTTAATAAATACTGTGTTTGTGCACTTGGATGACATTTCCCATTCAGAAATGGAGGGGAGGAAGGAATGTGTCACCCACACCCAAGGTGCCAGGCACATAACTCAGGAGAATTACTCATAAAGCCACAACCTCATTATCCAGCTATGAAGGATTTCTGCCACCAATTTCCTCAGTCTGGCCACAATCCTGAAATTAATCTCACCTAAACAGTCAGGAGTGTTTCCTCTCTCAGTGCAGGCAGAGATTGTTTTGTCCCATGGTTAAATGCTTCAAACAAACACGAAAATAGGAAAACCCCCCCCAAAATGGCTAAAGTGTAATAATTAAGCTGGTGCATTTAGGGTGTTAGAAAAGGATGCTCCCATCCCAGTTCCAAGCAGATGATGGAGTGCACACCATAGATGGAGCAGGCTGGGGAAGACTCAGAGCACCAGCTGGGAAGTTGAGGTGGTTTTCTGTAAGATTGATCTCGGAGTTTTCCCCTTGTAAACATCTCGAGAGAAGGGATAACTTCTTCTTTTGGGGAGCAGATGGGATCTGGAATTTCAGTGTCCTTGTGGGCACTGGTAGGATGAGCTGGTTTTTGGTTCTTCTGAAGTACCTACTGCTGTATTTCTTTCTCCTGCTGGAATCACCTGGTTTTTGGCTACTCTGAGTGATATCCTGCAGGAAACAAGGACAGTGAGCTTGTGATGGTTAAAATCCAGACCTAAATACACCTCTTGCATGCTCCTCATCATACTCTTCCTTTTTTTTTTTTTTTTTTTTTTCTGGAGCAGAAAAGAATGGCCTGTGAAGTCACAATTCCCAGCTCTCAGCCCCTTGGTTTTTTGTTTTTTTCCTAAAGAAACAGTGAAGGAAAGGGGTGCTGGGATGTCCAGGAGAAAAGGCATCCTTATGACCAGGGCAGTGATGGGGTGGCTCAACAGGAAACTGGAACCAGGATATCCTGGGCCAAACAAGGGGACTGGCAGGCTGCACATCACCATGTCCTGCCCACTCTTCCCAAGCAGCAAGTGACAGGACAAGAGGAAACAGTCTCAGTTTGCACCGGGGAGTTTTAGATTTGATCTAAGCAAACATTTCCTCACTGAAATGTTTTTCAAGCGTTGGAAGAGGCTACCCAGGGACATGGTTGAGTCACCATTCCTGGAGGTATTTAAAGATGTGTGGATGTGGCACTTGTGGACATGGGTTAGTGTGGCCTTGGCAGTACTTAGTAGTTGAACTAATGGATCTGAAAGGTCTTTTCTAACCTAAATTATTCTGTAATAACTTTGTTGAAGCTGAGAGCGTATCTTCTGTCAGCTGCTGGCTATGACTGGTGGCTTTAAAAAGTTTTTTTTTGCCTTTTATCTTGCCAAAGGACATGGAGGTGCTGCTGGGCACGTCCCAAGTGTGAGACACTGAAGGATGACGTGGATTAGCACTCATCTGCTGACAGAGACCACAGCAAACAAGAAGGGATGGAGTGGGAGGATTGAGCTGAGTTGCCCCGTGGTGATTTCCATAGGTTAAACAGGCAGGTCAGTGGGAATTACATCCTCCAGATGTAACAACTCCATAAGATCAGTGTTTACAAAACCCCTCACACAACTGGATCCAAATTTTGATTAAACCTCGAGGCTGGTTGTCCCCAGCCTGCTCAGTAGCACACACTCACTAGTTGCACTACCTTTAGATGTTTCTCACTCTGAACAGCAAGAAGCTGCAGCTCTGGGAGGGGAAAATCCTCTGTCACAGTGTGTAATTGGCTTGGTGTGGTTGCACGGAGGTCACCAAGGGCTGGGATTGCTGCTCTGCTCCTCTGGGCAGATATAAATCAGTGCTGCAATTTTATCTCTGAATTTTTCTCTCTGGGGAAATTGCTTCTTTTTTTTTAGATTTTTTTTTCTTAACTGAGCTTTCTGTAGACAGCATGCATGTAGGAAGTATAAGGCATTTGTATAGGAAGTATTTATAAATGCAAAGGGATTTTTAAAGTGTTCAGCCCACAGTGACCAGAGCTGAAGGAGCTGAAGGCAGTGTGTGAAGGGCTTCCTCAGTGGTGTTAATTGAGCAAAGCAAGTAGGAGTATTAATTAAAAGGCCTTTTGTGAGCTCTTGAGAGCTGCCTGGTGCTAGTCTAATGCAGGACCTGCCCCTTGGGGTTCTACCAGTGCTTTTTCCTGGCAGCAGAATTGGCTGCTTTTGTAAGCAGGGGGTGTTGTTTCTAGAATAAAAGCTAAAATTGGAAATTTTTGGAAGGTAGGAGTGTGTGTACGTGTTTGAAGGCCAGCAGGAGAGAGAAACAAGCAGCTGGTGAGAAATGCCAAGACCTTGATTCAGCAGGGTTCTCCCTCTTCTTTCAAATCTGACACACTGAAATGCTTAATTGGATTGTGGCCAGAGTGCTCCTCCCACAGCAGGTCTGGGATCTTAAAGAAGACAGGACACTTAAACAAGTGATTCTCCTTTTCCGTTGAAGGTTTTGATTTGTTATTTATTAATTTTGCAGGTGTTCTGCAAACAATTACAACTCCCTACTTTTGTACTGTTGGTAATCTGGAAGTATTGAAACCTTCTAGGAATTTTAAAGATTCATATCAGCTTTCTTTGGAAAAGGAGGTGCTGTTCCCCATGCTCAGCAGTGATGTTTCGAGGAACCAACAGTTGCTTTTGTACCTGTTCCTACAGCTCAGTTCAGGATGTGCCTGGATATCAGAGCTCTTGTGTGCTGATGGTTGCCATGTCCTTAACCATGAAAGTGAAATAGGTTTTTTTCCCAGTACTTACCAGTTGTCTTGCTTTTTCTTCCAGATTAGAAGAAAGTTTTGTGTGCCCAGGAGAGCAGGACTTGGGAAGCACCTGGTAAGAGCATCTCTTCAGGAGAGGGTCACCTGAATGTGGAATTATGGGGCTCAGGCCGATGCAAATAAAATTTTACCCTTGAGAAACTTTTTTTTCCCAGTGACTTTGATTTTATAGGAGTTTCACTCCTTTTTGGAATGAGTTGCCAAAAAGGAAGAGCTGGTTTATGGAAGTTTTTGCTGGTGAGGCTGGGGAGGGAATGCTTTATCTTCACTCCTTATCCAAGCAACCTTATCCATGAGTTTTCTCAGAACTTTGGCCATATTTTCATGTTCTCCCTGTGTTCTCATTGTGCTGATCCTTTGCTGGTTCCATGTTTTTGATCTCTAGAGCAAACCATGCACAGGAATAAAATAAACACGGAGAATGCAGTGCTTTGACACTTGGGTGCTTAAGGATGCCAGGCTGAATTTGAATTATGGAATAGGCTGGGTTGGGAGTAACTTTTAAAGGTCATCAAATACAATCCCCTTCAATGAGCAGTGAGATGTCCAATGATGGGACATCTCCATCTGGTTGCTCAGAGCCTCATCCCACCTGACCTTGAATCTTTCCAGGCATGGGGTACCTGCCACCTCTGTGGGCCACATTTTTGTGTCTTACCAAAATCTTTTATCTCACACGAACCCCTACCCTCATTCAGTTTGAAACCATTACCCTGAAACTACAAGCCCTACTAAACAGTCCATCCCCAAATTCCCTGAAATCACTGAGAACTGTACTGTTCTCTAGGTCTTCAGGTTTAACTTTATGTTCCCTGTCTTGGAAACTCCTGCCAGGGTGGTAAAGCCTTGTTGGTCTCCTGGGCAGTGTGAAAAGCAAGCAGGGCAGTGCTGGTCCATGTCACACTGGTGGGATGTTCATGTGTCCCTTGGATGCTCAGTGGATCCCTCCCAGGGAAAGTGTTTCTTGCTCCAGCAGCAGATCCAGCTGTGGCATCTCCATTCGTGGGCAGCACAGCCACAGCCAAATTCCACTGGCTTTTTCTGGGATTATTCTGTCCATCCCACCTGCTTTCCCTCCCCTTGGAGGACTAGGGAGATTTATAGGACTCCTTGGTGACCCTGGAGACAGAAACTGATTCATCCCCTGCAAGGCTCGTGTTTGGGGAGGGAACAGTGCTTTGTGTAATTTTCCTGTCACCTGTGGCAGCCCTGGTGCTGAAGCAGTGTGATGGGTGTCCCCTTTGATACAGGTGGTGTTTCCCTAAATACCAGTGCTCATTCCCCTGGATCTCCTCGCTGCAGGACTGAGCAGAGAGCTTTAGTGGTGTTACTGCTGTCCTGAATAGTCCCCTAGCACCACGTCTGGCAAGAGAGAGAGAACACAAATTGTCCTCCCACGAGGGTCTGGGCTGAAAACCAGAGGATTTGGCTTTCAGTACCAGCTAGTCATGCCTTAAAACAAATATTGCCAAGGGCATCTTTTCTCAGCTTTATGGCTTTCCCTTCCCATCTCTTACTTTCATGTGCAATTTCTTTTGTGTGGCAGAAAGGAGTAGGTGCATGGGAGTGTGGCCTCTGGGAGCAACCTGGACCGATGGGTTAGAAAGCTGTAATCATCCAGGTGATGGAGCAGATTGTTTCAGCAGTGAGGGGGGAGATAACTTTTGTGGCATCTCTGTGTCTGAGACTAGTCTTGCTCATGCTGGACCTGGAGTCATCCAGTACAGGGCATTGGTGGTGGTGGAGTGAATTGTAAAGAACAGCAAGTGTGATGAATGTGAAAGTCCTGTGGTGTTTTGGGAGCTGCACTGATGGTGTCAGCCAAGCTGGGCTCTGGATCTCTCTCCCCAGCTGACATGTGGTCCTTGGCTGTATTGACAACATTTTTAGCCCCTGTCAATTTGTTGACCTGTCAGTCCTGTCACTGTCCCTGTGTTGAATTTGTGCCCTTGCACACTTGTTGATTGTCCTCTCCCCACCCCATGTGTACCAGGGGTCTGTTGCTCTCACTGCCTATCTGCTGCATGATGAGAAAAGTGGATGGAAACCCTTTGGAAGAGTCACACACTATAAGTCAGGTGTGGAATGCTCTTGAAAATCTCGCTCTTTGTTAGCCACTTGTGGTGCTTTGGGAGCAAAGCTATAGAAGGACATCATTGCAGCAGAGAGTCCAAATCTCTCCATGCTCAGATTTGTTCTTCTTCACCTCCTGATACCCTGGAAGTCCAGGCAGTGGTGTTGTTTTTCGCTTTTTCATGGTCTGTGCTGAGTGAGCAGTGGTGAAGGCACTTTTGCTGGAAGGGCTGCACAGGGCACAAGCACAAGGTGCTCCCTGGCCCCAGCCCTTCATCCACATGACCAAAAGTTTGCCAGAGGCTGCTGAGGTCTGGAGAGGCCACTCCTTGCTAAATGGACCAGTAGGTTCCCCCTGGGGACTTTGTTCGACTGGGCTGACCCATGCTTCAGCCATTCAGGTGATGCAGGTAAGAGGCTGATTGGGGCTAAGCTTGTGCCTGGATTTGTGTCCAGCATCAGCTTCACTGCTCAAACATTTCAGTGTGTCACTGAGTGGTTTTCTGTCTTTGTCTCTGGCTGGTCATTGTTGCTTTCAGTTACAGGCACAGTAATTGGACAGGTTGTGTTTTTATCAGTCATAAATGTACATCTGTGTGCACACAACTATCCATAAAATAACACTTTAAAACAAATGGAGATGTAACATCCATGTGTTGATGACCTCATTGTGCCCAGGTCCTTGCTAGATCTCATTGCATTTTCTCCTTGTCCCCATCCTTCTGGTCTTTTCAGGTGTCAGTGCTGAACCTCACAAATGCTGCTTTTCATGAACTGTTCCATCACATGCTGATTTTGTCTTCAGGGGTGTGAAGGACCTGGGTGCTTTGTTTGCCCAAGGGCACATAGAAGGGCTCAAAGTTGGTGATGGGACGAGGAAATGGCCTCAAGTGGTGCAAGGGTGTGGTATTTTCTGAGTTCCCCAGACGGAGGAGGAATTGAGAATCTGACTCCATGTTCAGGCTAATTTATTGTTTTATGATCTATATTATATTAAAGAATGCTATACTAAACTCTACTAAAGAATAGAGAAAGGATACAGACAGTAGGCTAAAAGATAATAATAAAAAACTCTTTACTCTTTCCAGAGCCTTGACACAGCTTGACCGTGATTGGTCATTAAGTCAAAACAATTCACATGAAACCAATCAAACAATGACCAGTTGGTAAACAATGTCCAAACCACATTCCAAAGCAGCAAAATACAGGAGAAGCAAATCAGATAATTATTGTTTTCATTTTTCTCTGAGGCGTCTCACTTCCCAGAAGAAATCCTGGCAAAAGGATTGTTCAGAAAATATGATGGTGACACAAGGGGAGCTTTAGATTTGATATTAGGAATAATTTCTTCACCAAAAGAGTTGTCAAGCTACCCAAGAGTTGAACAGGCTACCCAAGGAAGTGTCGGAGAGATTTAACAGGTGTGCAGATGTGGCATGTGGGGACGTGGCATAGTGGTGGCCTTTGCAGTCAATGCTCAGTTAATGGTGGAACTTGGTGATGTTAAAGATCTTTTCCAACCTAAACAATTCCACGATTCTTTGTGAACTCCTGATGGACTTGGCTCGCAGTGAGCTGCTCCGTGTGCTCACCACACACGGATCCCTGGTTGTGACACTGCTCTGTGGGATGTCACTGAGTGTTTGTGGAAAGGAAAAAGAGCCATTATGCAACACCCTCGTGTGGCTCTCCCAGCTGCCAGCATGTGATGTGAGCACTGTGGTGACCCAAAATCCCTTCTCCCTGGGTGGTGGGTTAATCTGATAACTACCCACGCCTGCCTTCATTGGGGTGTCCTGGCATTCAGTGCACCCCTCCTCACAGCAATGGGCAGTGTCATCAGGCTGCTGGCACATTTTGTGTTTTCTCAAACCACTTTCTTGGCCAGCATTCCAGTGCTGGGGTGGTTTCTGGCTGGAATTCCTCCATGTGGTGGTCCCTGCTCAGTGAGCAGAGCTGGCTTCGCCTCCACAAAGCCTGCGGCTCCCGTCTTGCCGCTTTTCCCCTGCATCTCAGTCCTTGCATTCCTGCAAGGGAACAAGATAATCTCTGTGCTGGTTTTGTAGCAAACTCTCCTCAAAGTGACAGCCGTGGGCAAGGCTGTGTGGCTGTGATGTGCTGGGATTGCTGATTCCCTGGGCCGCCGTCCTAATCTCCTTAGCACTGAGAGTTGCTGCTCTGGGCTCCCTCAGTTGTCTTCCTTGAGAAATGCTGCCTCCAAGTAACCAGGGATCTGCACAAATTCCCTGGCCTTCCCTGAACAAGTAGGGAGGTGCTCTCCCACTTGAGCAGCGTGCTTTGTTTTTGGCAGAGCCGAGCATGCAAATAGAGGGAAAGTTTCCGTTGTTGGATGCCAACACTGCTGTCGGGCTGTGGGAGGTGTCTGCTGTGCACCACATGGGAAGAGGGCTTCTTGTGATTTGGGAGTGCTCCTCAGATGGGGAAAACCTGGATGTTGAGGAAGGATTTCTAATCAGAAGGCTGGAGCACCTCTCCTAGGAAGATAGGATGGAAGAGCTGGGGCTGTTCTGCCCGGAGAAGAGAAAGCTCCGGGGAGACCTCAGAGCCCCTTCCAGTGCCAAAAGGGGCTCCAGGAGAGCTGGAGAGGGACTTGGGACAAGGGATGGAGGGACAGGACAAGAGGGAATGGCTTTAAATTAACAGAAGGGAGATTTAGATTAGAGATTAGGAAGAAATTCTTCCCTGTGAGGGTGGTGAGACTCTGGCACAGGTTGCCCAGAGAAGCTGTGGCTGCTCCATCCCTTAAAGTGTCCAAGGCTGGATGGGGCTTGGAGCAACCTGGATAGTGGAAGGTGTCCCTGCCCATGGCAGGAGGTGGAACTGGGTGATCTTTAAGGTCCTTTCCAAACCAAACCCTTGTATGATTTTATAATTTTATGATTCTTTTTTTTTTTTTTCTATGTGATGTAGGGGAATACAGGGAAGTGAAATTACAGTTATTGCAGTAGCTAAGGGCAGCTCCTGGATGTTTGTAATATTCAAAAAATGAGATTAATTTCCACTGCATATTAAGGGATTGATGGAAGCTTTCCTGTGCTGTGCAGGTGTTTGGATCAAGCACCAGCACCTGAAAACACATGGATATAGAAATTAATGAGACATTCCCACGTCTCTCACTATGGCAGCAGCTCAAGTGACTTCTCTTCCAGCTTAAAAATATTCTCTTTTTCTTCTAAAGTATGGTGGGGGAAAGATGAAACTGTCCTTGCCCTCCCTCTATCAAATGGCTGCCAGTTTATGGTTGGGATTCTGTGGTAGAGTTGAGGATTTAATTTGACTTATTTATGCATCAAGTTTTTAAAGGATGGGGATTAAATTTTCTCTTTTGACCTGGACTTTACAGAAACTCAGGTCCCAAAATCCAGAGCATGTGCCTTGTTGTCTTAGGGCAGAGACATCTGTGAAGCCACCTCCATTTCTGCAGAGAGCTGCCAGTGGATCTGTCCTGTGTCAGGCCAGACCTTTTGGCTGCAGCCTCCATTCTGCAGGGCATGTCAGTATATTTTGAATTATCTGCATCCTTGGGCCTTGCAGCTTTCTGTTTGCTGCCTGTTGCCAGATTTGGATTTTTTTGGTATTTATTAAAAACATCTCCCCCTCACACACGCAGGTTCCTGTGCTGGTTTGGGATGACAGCCTAGAGCTGGTGTTGTGCAGGGTACCAGCAAAAGAGGTAAATCCAGATGTCCCTGTATTTTCCTGAGCAGAAAGGAAGAAGCTGATGTGAATTACTTCTGCCTTTAGAGATCCAAAAAGCTGAATGTATTTCTATTTCAGCTGAATGAAATGGCAGCCCTCCAGCTTGCTTTCTGCAAAATTGAGGGTATTTTATGGAGCCATGGTTGGGATCTTTCCTCTTTTTCCCTGTCCTCTCACAGTATTTAAAGATGGGGATGCTGTGTAAGGGGTGGTGTTAGAGCAGCCAGTCTGGGAATCACAGAATCCATGAAATGCCTTGGGTTGGAAGGGACATTACAGACATTACAGATCTTCTTGTTCCAACAACAAAATGCTCTTCCAGACCTACACACAGTTCAACATTGTGATCAGCATCCCTTGGAGATGGATCACAATGTTGAGCTGTGTGTAGGTTTGGAAGAGGATTGTGTTGGCAGCTACAGAGCAGAGGGAAGGCAAACAAGCAATGATTGCACAGGAATGATCTCCAGAGCCCAAAAAAATACTCACCCAGCATGAAACAGTAAGAGGAGGAAACCCTGTGGTACTATCCAAATCTGTTGCATGAATTCCAAGGGAAAGGACATCACTCTCTTCTAAAATGACAGGTTTTCTATAAAATTTGAAATGTTGATGAAATTTTGAAATTCTTCGTGACTTCCCAATTCAGTTCTGCTTCCCACTCTCATTTTCCAGATAGCTACAACCTATAGCAGGGCAGGAGAGGTCATAAAGTCAAGGAAGGTCAGGATAATGAAGGGCAGAGGCCTTGGCACAGTGCCTGTCACTTAGGGAGAGCATTTCAGCATTTTGAGATGTTTTGAATCAATGTTTGTGTTTTAAAGTTGTTTCTGCAGGTTGGTTTATGTCATCAATCCCAGTCTCCTCAGCAATGTAATTGCCTGAGATGATCTGCTCTGGCTCAAGCTGGCCAGGCAGGAAGGATCTTGTCCTGGGAACTTTGGAGTTAGGACTGTATTTTAAGTTAGAAAAAAGTTTCTCAGTCTGTTTAGAAAGAGCAGCTGGGAAGCAGATAAAGAAATCTATCAATTTTGTTTTTTAAACAGAACATGAAAATAAATAAATGCAGAAATAAATAAAGGAAACCTGCAAGCAGAGAATTGAAAAAGTTCAACTTCAGTGCTGTTCTGTGTGAATATTATTCCAAAGGATCAGAGCACCTTTGCCAAATGAAAAATAATGTCAGTGCCTGCTGGCATTGCTCATTCCCAATAAGGTGCAGTTGTTCAGTAAGTGGTTACAATTTTGGGGGTGAAATATCTAGAAGTGATTAAAAAGCAATTTAAAATATCTGTGCTTTCCCATTAAGCTGTTGCCAGGGGCATTGAACAGTCTGTATCCTCCCCTGCACTTAGAACCAGCCTTTTGTCACAGTGGAGGCATTTTTATAATAAAAATACATGAAATTACATCGTGTATTGACCAAAGCTCAGTTAACTTGAGCACATGCAGGGCCTCTATTAGGAAACAAAAACCAGAGGCTGGGGACATTGATTTTTGTAGGAATTAGTAAATTTGGCATATCACTGTATTTTTAAATAGCTCCATACCCTCCCATTGCCAGTTGGGGAAAGATGGTATTTCCATTTTTTCTCTGACCCTTAAATTGGACAAGAAAAACTCTGTGTGTTTTCTCTTTGCCTCTTCCATTCCTCATCCATTTCCCTGTCCTTTCCCTTCCTTTTCCTGTTCTTTTCTTTTCCTTTCCCTCGTTGTCTACAGATTTGTCTTTTTTTTTTCCCTTTTCCTTTCTTCCTGCCCTTCCATTTTTCTTTTTTTCCCCTTCCTTTTCCTTGCCCTACTGTGTCTACAATGAAAGCTGGCTAAACAAAGAAGCTCAATGCTGGAAATCTTTACAAGACACAAATCATGGAACAGTCCAGGTTATAAGATGTTAAAGGTCACCTAGTCCAATGATCAGGGACATCCTCAACCAGATCCCCTTGCTCAGAGCCCCATCCAACCTTACCTGGAATGTTTCCAGGGATAGGTATCCACCATCTTTTCCAGTGTTTACCACCAATACTGTAAAAAATGTTGTCCTAATATCTAATCTTAATCATCCTTATTTTAGCTTAAAGCCATTCCCCCCTGTCCTATTGCAACAAGCCCTGCTGAAAAGTTTTCCCCACATTTCTTTTCAAGAAAGTGGGGGATTTTCAGAAAAAAGGGGTTCTTAGATTGTTCAAGAGCTCTGAGCAGCTTGGCCTGGTGGAAGGGGTTCCTGCCCATAGCAGGGGGTTGGAACTGGATGATCTTGAAGGTTGCTTCCAGCCCAAACCTTCCATGGTTCTAAGTGCTGTTCCTTGGCTGAGGTGAAGTTTTCCCAGACCTGCCCTGCAGAGGCTGTTGGCCTTGACTGGACTAAGTGTTTTGTTTTCTCTCACAAATGACATTTCTTATAAACAGCTCAAATTGCCTTTTAAGAATTAAAATTCTGTATTTATAATACATTACATAGTCTCTGCTGCTGCTATAGGGTAGCCATAATTCAAAGGAAAACTTTACTGTCTAATTTAGCAGATACTTAAATATGGTGAGAGATGGACATGGGTGGGGGGAGGACATTCTACAGGCTGATGGGATATTTGCAATGTACTCTAAAATTTTGTGTTTATAATTATTTATTAGGCAACAAGGGGAGGAAAAAAGTTGGGTAGTAGAGAAGTTGACTCATGATATTGAAGTGATAAACAATTTTCTCCTTAAAAAACCCAAAAGACTGTGTTTTGCAATAGCTTTTGAAAGTTAATATTTACAGGACTGGAAGTTGATAGACTTTCTCTTATGTCTTAACTGATTTTGATGGGGGAGAGATTTCTGACTCTGTCACTCCCAGTTAGATCAGCTTTGGCAATGCTCTGACAGGGTTTGCAAGGATCTGATGTTATCCAAGGAGAAGTGCACTGGCACAGACATGAGCTGTGAACCCACCCATAATTTTTCCACGGTTTCTGCAGTAGCATTTCCCTCTAATGAGGGCAAAACAAACAAAATCCCAACTTTTGGAAAGTCCTGACCTGGATAAAACTAACCTTGACTTTTCTGTCTTTTATGATTAAATTCTTCTGTGGCTTTTTTTGTCCTGTTTCTGCATGCAGATGTTCTGAAGAAATCCTTAGCTTTGGTATAAAACACAACTCTGTGTTTTAAAAGCTCTACCTCTTTTTACTTAAAGTAATTGCACCTTTGTTTTAAGACAATAAATATCTATATGTCCTGCAGACCTTCAGAAAACATAATAGTTTTACTGGTGGCAATTAATCTCATTTCTGAGCTGAGGTGTAGCTACAGGGCTGCTTTGTTTGTACATGAACTTGGTTGTATGAGCTTTTCAATCCTGCTGCTCAAATGGAAAATTGGGAGGGTTTGTCCTCCATGGAAGGAAACCAAGGAGCATGTGAGTCAGAAAAAGGAATTTGTGAGATTTAGTGAGTACCCACTTTTATTTTTTAGTTGGCAAGAATTTGGCACTGTTTGGAATTGCGGTTGGGGAATTTTTTAAGTTGTTGGCAAAGTCTCAATTTCCCGCGTGTCCTCAGCCAGCACCTTGGATATCCTGTAGTGGGGTTATGATGAAGAGAGAGCTATTTCAGCTTATGCTGGTGGGGCTGCATCTCCAGCTCCAGATCTTCATATCTTTCTTTTTGGTTTAGCCCAGCTCATGGGAAATAATTGGGCTCTTAATCACAGAATGGTTTGGATTGGGAGGGGCCTTGGAGACTGATCTTGTTCTGCCTGTTTTTTTGTGGCAAAAAGTTATTTAAGAGCTCCTTTGCCTTTGGCTTGTGGCATTGAAATTTGCTTAGCCTCTGCCATATGTTGGCTCCATATCAGGAGTTTTTCATCTCCTCCACCTGAGGAAGAATAGGCTGAGTGAAGTGATTGGAGGTGCTGAGGGAGATGCTCCAAGCTGGACATGCAGTTGGACACCCAGGAATCTTTCCAGTGCCTGCTGGAGCCAGGAAAGACTGCCCAGCCCTAATTCTTTCCTTCAGACACAGGCACAGTGCACAGTGGTGTCTTACTGGCTCAATTTCCTCCTGCATATCACAATTTGGCCACTTCTGCCTTGCAGCTGGACACAACATAAATTTGTACAGAGAAGGGAAGAACTCAACTCCTGCGGGAGGTCTGAGGCTGTGGATTTTTCTTTTTCTGAACAAATTCCTGGTTTGCAATCCTCTAACCACTGTCCAGTCTTCCCTGTGGGCTCAGCAGAGATGTCTGGACCACAGCCTTGTTTTTCTTGGCTCTTCCCTCAGAGTAATTGAGGAAGTAATATGAGTCTCTAGGGTGTCTGGGAAAGAGAAGATGGAAGCTGCTACCCTAACTCTCAGTGCTGGCTTTTTAGGACTGGTGTGTGTGTGTTCAAGAATGCTACAATACATCTGTAGGCACGCAGTGGGATCCTTGGAGTGTCCTGTGCAGTGCAAGGAGATGGATGTTGATGATCCTTGTGGGTCCCTTCCAACTCAGGATATTCTGTGATTCTGTGGTTCTATTGCTGTGGCTGTTGATTGTGTGGCCCAACCTCCCCATCCTTAATTTCCTTTATATCCCATTGGTTTAATGTGGAATTTGCTCTTCCCCTTGAGTTGGGGTATGGGGGTTTGCTGACCCATTACACATGGGAGTGCCTGCAGCAGAATTGTTCCAGGATATCAGGTGATTGTTCATGGTTGGGTGTTTCTCTGGCTATTAATAGGATGAGCTTTGGTGTTTAATCCTGCTTGAGCCCTATTTGAGACCTTTCTGAAGGACTTTGGTCCTTTGGTCAAGCCAAGGGTGTAGCTTTGCTGCTCTCGTTGTGCCACACAGCTCTACTGTCAGTTGTTGATGCAGCACCTTTTGAAATATTCCCATTTAATGGCATGGCTGAGCTCTGAAATGCCATGGAGAACCAAAGGAGTGGAAATAGATTGGCAGCAGAGCTTAACACTTTTTGGCTTTTGTTTGTGTTGAGCTATCTGGGTTTTGTGCATTGACTGATCTGCTTGCTTGGGCTGCTGACATTCATCTCTCTTGACTGTCAAATTCAGTGTAGTGGAAATGTTAATCTGGCCACATCCACAATGCAAAGAAGCATCTTCAGGTGAAAACACACATAGAAGCCTTCTTAGGAATCTGTTTAGGTCTGAAGAACAAATCTGTACATGATGCTGGTCATGTTTGCTCATGTTGTGCAGTGAAGTCCCATCCCAGCAGCCTGTGGAAGCTGCTTGGTGATGTCTCCTGCTGCACAAGACAAATTCAGGGATCCTCCTCTTTCTTAGTTCGTGGAACTGGGCTCCCACTGGGATCAAGAGGGTGTTAATGGTGCATATCCTACCACATCTCCAGTCTGGGCTAACCCACATCCCAATATTTAACTGTGCCGAAGGCCATAAACCTCTTTGAGATTCTGCTCAAAACTTTGGAATATGGAGATGTCCTTTATTTCCAGGCCATACCTGTGTAGGATTTAAGCCATAATCACAATCCTTTGAAGTTTTAAGCTTCTGTCTCCTTCTGTCTGATCTCCTCTCTGTGCTGTCACATCTGCCTGTCAGGCTGTCTCCTGCTGAACTGGGGTTCATGTTGATACAAGATTTTGAGGTCCCCTTTCAAAACACCTCATCTCCTTCTCCCTTTGCCATTTGCATGAAATTAAAGTTATTTCTTTTTTTGGTGGATTTCCTGGAAGCTTGGACTCTCCTTTGTTGTTCTCTCAAGTACAATTCACACTGGGTAAGGCAGACCTGGAGGCAAAGTTGCTGTTGGTTTCTGAATTTTTTGTCCTTTTTATCTAAGACATGTTTGTAAATGGTGGCATTCTGATGGCTTCATGCTATAGAGAGAGCACCAGAGCTGTTCTGCCTGGGGGATTGTCCATGAAAATTTAGCTAGATAAATGATACTGGCATCATTTATCTGTTCAAAGCAGTTTGGGAATCACTGTGTGGTCCACAGGGCAGGACTTTGCTGGAGGAGAAAAGTCTCAATGCTGCAGAGATTCCTATGCCAGAGGTGAGCATGGAGTGTCCAAAAGGACAAAAGCCCAACCAGCATCTTGCAGGATGGTTTTTCTCTTGGTGCATCTGGTGGGGGTGCAGGGAATGTTTTTGGTTGTTTAAGTGAGGGACCATTCTGGTGAGTTTCTGCCATAGGGAGGGGAACAGGGGCTTGACCTGCAATATCATCCAGGGTGGAACTTTATTTTTTTCCCTTGCATTTTTTTTACTGCTTTTTGGATGGATGGGCTGGAGGACAATGAGTCAATGGATACTGTGTGCTTGGAACACTACATTAAGTTTGGATATCTAATTGGGAAATTAAATTCTTCCAGTCCCAGGACCCATTCGTGCTGCTCTAGTTGGGTGATGATCTGACTCCCAGGTGATGCTCCAACTCTGGTTCTATCCCAGAGAGGTCACAGCCTATAAAACTGTCTCAGCTGCTCTGGATGGCGCCTGAGCACGTTGGAATAAAGCTTTCCCCCCCAGGGAAAGCATGCCAGGCTCATGGTGGCACATTTGATGTGTGTGTGGGACATTGAGCATCCGACCTCTGCTGCTCTTCTGCAGAAATATTTTGTCAGGATTTCTCCCCCTCCCTTTGTTTGTTGAACAGTGTGTGAAATTCAGCACATTTGATGGAATGATAAGATTTACCTCTGAAATGGAGCTTTTGTGTATGAACAAACCTGTGTGGGGATAGATGGAAGGAAAGCTCATAATACCACCAAAATCTTTAAAAGCTACGAGCCTGAGCCTGCTGTCCTCTCTTCACCTCAATTTCTCAGGTGTGACAAGCTTGAAAGCCAGAAACCTGTCTTTGACTGCACACTAGGCATGACACAGTGAGTATATTTTTGGAAAATGAAGAACAATTGGTGTTACTGAAGGAAAAATACAACTGATGCTACTTTACTGGAGGAAATCCCACTGCTGCCTCTTTTTTTCTTTTTTTCCCCCGTGGAAGCTACAGAATTTACTACACTGTTTATGTGCTGAAAGAAAAAGGTGATAAATTAGTCCCTGTAGCCAATCCTATTTGTACCACAGAAATAGTTGTATTTATGGAAGTGGTCAAACATGCAGTAGTGTCCAGAGATGTATGGCAATGTTTACCCCAGACCACAGTGCTGTGTGATTTATCCCAGGGCACAGAGGAGGCCGTAATGTGTGTCCTAATTAGTGTAATGTACCTTGTAATAGCTGTGAAATAAATTCTGCACCAAAGCTTTCGGCCCAAAACCACAGGATCTGATGCAGATTCCATGAAGATAAAAGGGGAAAAAGAAATGACCTACTGCTCTAAAGGCCTTTGGGTGAAGTCTGAAGTACATCTGTACATAACATAGAATCACAGAACGATTTGGGTTTCAGAAGGGATTTTAAAGACCATCCAGTTCCAACCCCCTGCCATGGGCAGAATCACCTTCCACTGGACCAGGTTTCTTCAAGCTCCATCCAACCTGGCCTTGAACATTCCCAGGTTGGATGGGGCTTGGAGCAATATGTAGGTCTCAAGTTTGTGGGCAAAATGTGTGTTAACCTTGTTATTAAATGTGTTAACATAAAAATGTGTGTTAACCTTGTTATTAAATGTGTGTTAACATAAAAATGTGTGTTAACCTTGCATTGCTAACCCTTTTCCTTCCATGACACAGAGCTTTCCTCTGTCCCATGGGCTCATTCTCCCTCTGTCAGCCCAAGCAGGACTGGGAATTGTTTATTGATTAATGAATTAATCAGCCCCACATCTTTGCTTGCACCCTCTTGCTGTGGCTCTTTTTAGCAGTTGGTAGTTTTAGAGAGAGAGGATGACTGATGATCGTGTTTTGAAGCTCTGTGAGTGTCTTCCAGTTCCTTATCTCTCTTGCAGATGGTATTTAAGTGTGCTGCAAAACATAATTCTCATGTGGGAGTGGATCTCCACATGGACTTGTAGGATTTCTTCTGGTGTATTGCTGAATGATGCAACCAAAATCAGCTTTTTTTTTCCTTTTTTTTTTTTTTTTCTCATGGAGCTCCTGGAGGACTGTCAAGTACTGATGTTACCAATTCATGGAGAAGGAAACTGGCTCCCCAAGGATTTTTGCTGTGAAGTGCTGTCAGAAGGACTGAGCTGCGACCTTTGAGCTTTGCTTCCCAGCTGAGATGCCCTCCAAGGGCTTGGGGAAACAGAGTTTCTTAGTTGGTGTAGGATGAAATTTCCTTAATTACTTGCTATCTCCCTATCTAGTGTAAAGGCTTTTTTTCTTATTTTTATGTTTGTAAAGAACTTTCATTATTCAGGTCTTTATTAGGACAGATTTTTGTTTTTGGGGCTGGTGCTGAGGTGGATTTTTTTTTCTTTTCAGTTCTCTTTCTGTTCTCCCCTTATCTGTTTTTTCTCTGTAGATCATGAGTATTTGATTGAGGGTGGAAGAGTCAAACCAACACAAATTTATTTGCTCTGTCAAACTTCCTCTTTGTAATATTCTTCTCTGTGTAAAAGATGACACAAAATCAATCTCCTGGTTGGCGTCGTCATTCCTCTTCTGGCAGCTTTTGCTCAGTGATCATTATTTTTTGTTTGGCTGCATTTTATTCTTTAATGTGTTTTCAAATACATCATCAGATAACAATTGTTGAGATCCTCCCTCCCTTTGAAGGTCTGAGTGCAGATGGGAATTTGTGTGGCCTTTTCCTACCCGTCTGTGATCATGTCATGCTGTTCTGTTTTAGAAGGGATACCAGGGGAAGGAATTGAGTGCCAGTCAAGAATGAAGAATGAGGATATTTTGTTGTGGAATGGGATGTGACTTCCATGATCTTTTTCAAACAATGCATTTGTGGAAATTTCTTCCAAATATTTTTTTTTTTTGGTGCTCCGATTCTCTCAACTCTTCTCCCCCATCATGCTGCTCTTCACTTTTTCAGGTTCTCCATCATTTTTGTGGGTGACTGTGAAAGCAGCTGCCTGATTTTAAGTGAAGTGAACCAAAATATGGATTTTTAAAACTACTATTCCGGTGGTGAAATTATTTTTCTTCCTGAATACTTTAATTCCATACAAGTTCTTTCATACTCTATTTTTTTTTTTTGTTTCAATAGACTTTTTTTAGAACCTTTATATGTGTAGAATTCTGGATTCAGAGGGGGAAAAAAAAGAATATAAAAACATATGGACACAGTTGAGCTTCTAATCTGAATTGAATGAACTTTTAATATTTTTTTTAGTCAAAACTTTGCAAGGCTTTCTCTTTCCTCCCTCCCACACAATAAAGATGATTTATGAGTTTCATGATCTGAGGAACTGGTCTGTAAAGACTGGGGAAAGTTATTGTTGTTGAGAGAGTATTGAGGATGGCAAAGAGTGATGACCAGGAGGACTCAGAGCCAAGGTGAGCCCCAGCAGTGAGAGGACAGAGGCTGGTGATTTAACCTCCAGCTGATTTACTGGGGGAGCATTCTTTGCCCAAAACTCCACACTGGAGAAATTTTAAATCCAAATTTAGTGATGAATGTAAATAGAAATCTGAATGTGATTCTCTTTGAGTTTGTCTTATCCTAGGGGAGAATGTCAGGGAGTTCCTTCCTACCCCATGAAGTGGATCTGCACAGATTTACCCCGTGTTCAGTAGGAAATTGCAGGTCTCCAGAACACCTCTGATGGCAACTGTGAAATTACCCTTGCAGTTCTGCCATTAAGCTGCTGAAGAGATTTATTTCTTGAACAGCTGTTCTCAGATGGGAATTTTCATTTCTTTAAGTAGGATTGGAAGCTGGGAAGAAAATTTGGCTGTTAGGTTGATGAGGCAACAGTCAGAAAATTATGAACAAAAAAGGAGATGTTTTATTCCAAGAGTTTTGCAGTAAAATTATCTTTAATGCTGTCTTCAGTTGTGTCCCATTGATCTTTTTGGTGAAAGCTGTTTGACACATTTGAATTTATCTGTCTAAACAGTTTCTTTTAATGGTTTGTTGGGTTTTTGTTTTGTTTTTCCCTAACACAAAAGAGTGACAGCAGTTTCTCTAAAAAGACAAGCTAAAATCTTGTAAGTTACCATTTTTTCAAGATGTCTCAGCTCCTGAGGAGACAAACTGCTCTCCTAAAGGTGTTACAACTCATTTCTGAAACCTCAAGATTTTCCTAAGATGCCTCCCTTCTCCAGCAGTGAATAATTGCTGCTCCTGTAACCCAGTGGATGGAGTGGCCTGGTATAAATCCAGACACATGGAGACCTTTGCTCAGCTTTAATCATCTGCTGTCCAGTGCCTCAGTGGAATAAATTATTATTGTTGTTATAAAAGCTGCAATTTATATTTGATCAGGCCTCATGGCTAAATTTTTATTTTGTCTTCCTTGAGGCTTGGTAGATTTTTAAATTTTTTTAATGTCTACCAATATAAATGAAATTAAGAGCATTTTAATATCTATCAATATAAATGAAATTAAGAGTATTTGCAGAGGTACTGTGGCCACACAGTCACTGCTCATCACAATCTGATTGCAGTGATTTCTCTTCAAACTGACCCAGAATAACTCTGGGTGTGTTTCCTTCTGCTCTTGAATATTTGATTCCCAGGCACACAGTCCTCCTTTCCCTTCCTCACATCACTTCACTTGATGCATTGGCAAGGGCTGGGTAGAACAAACAGGTATTTTGTCCTCATGAGATATTTGGCAGCTCTTTATTGGCTTTCTCAGCGCCGTTCTCCTGATGTGAGCCGAGGATCAGAAGCTGGGTTTATTTTAGGCGACTTATAAGACAAAATATAAGCTGCTTCAGCTCCTTTTCTTCCTCTGTGTAGGCACAGGCTACACTGTGGGAGCCACTGGAATTATATCTCTGAACAATGCAGCCTTTCATCTTTCTCAGACTGCAGTATATATATATAATCCGACTGGTTGGTTTATTACATTTTCATTGCTGTCAAATTTTTCTGAAGATTAGACTGGGAGGAAAAAATGCCTTCAGAGTGAGATCTATGGAAGTGTGAAATGGCCTCTGAGGAGGGGCACTGGGAGCACCACAGCTTGAGTTATTGCCAGGCAGGCAGTCCAGAGGATGGGACAATCACCCCTGGAGGTGATGATGCCTGGGTGACCTGGCTGGGATGGATTAGCCCATGCTGGGGGTCACCTTTCCACAGGGTGGGTGGGTCCTGCTGGGAGCAGAATTGGCTGCTCCCTATGAGTCTGTGGGATTTAAAACATCTCTGAGATGCATTTCCAATGAAACAGCCAAAGTTTCTGTGTGTTACTGGACTGCAGACTGTGTTTCTTCATACTGATGGCTTCTGAATGGTTAATTCCAGGTATTTTCTCACTTGTTTAAAGCTTTAATTGCCCTCCCCTTTATTGGGGCCTTTCAGTACCTAAAGGGAGTTTATAAAAAGGGGATGAGGGATGCATATTGTTAGGAGAAGGGGTAATGGATTTAGATTAAAGGAAGGTAGACTTAGACTAGAGATTAAGAATTTCTAGTCTCCTTTATGCTGAGGCTGGTGATGCCCTGGCACAGGTTGCCCAGAGAAACTGTGGCCTCCCTCTCCCTGGAAACATTCAAGGTGAGATTGGACAGGGCTCTGAGCAAACTGCTCTGGTTGAGGATGTCCCTGCTTCATACAGGGGACTGAAACTAGGTGACCTTTAAAGGATCTTTCCAGCCCAACCTTTTCTATGATTCTGTGATTTCATTTTTAGGTCTGAATAGGACTTCTGAAGAAATACAAAGGGTTGAACAGGTGGTGGTCTTATGGCTGAAATGAAAAAAGGACCAAATGCTGATTGGTGCAATAGAGCGCTTGAAATCAAGAGCTGATGGTTATTTTCACATTTTGAAAGCTTTCTTGATGGACCTGCTATCTTTATCTCAATTTTTTCCTAAATTTTTTTTTTTTGGTAATCTGTGCAGTCACACTCCCATTCTGATTACAAAGCCCCCATCCTGCAAAGATTGACTTTCCATACCCATTTTGGAGGAAAGAATGTCTTTTCATAGGCAGTGGGAATGTGGGGAGGAACTGCTGCAGCAGAAGATTTGAAAACTTGTCTCTATAAATGGTAAGGGCAAATTCAGCATTTTGAAAAGAAATAATAATTTTAATGTACATCTTGGTGGAGGCTTGAGCTTCATTTGCGTGGCTGTACGAATGCAAGCAACAAACCAAGTTATTTCTAAAATACTGAGCAGCCCAACTTTGATTTTTCCCCTAGAAAAGCTAGATACATTGTGCAGTGTGCAAGACCTTTTCTTCTCTCCACTAGGGAAATTGCTGTTCTTTTTACATTCCTCCATTTTACCACACAGGGCTTCCTTTGAATCACCCAAGACCTGAATAATTCCTTATCCCATATAGATGTGAATCCTGGCTGGATCAGCTCATCCTTGTATTTTAAGCTAATCATTTGAGCTCCATGCAGGTTATCTCTTGGGGTTCTTCCAGAGAAGAACCTTGCCACCTAAAGAAGTTCATTTTGCTTTTTGTGATTATTAAAACATGTGAGGCACCATTTGCAAGAGTATGTCCTGAATACTTTTTAGAAACCTATTTTCAAAAAAAAAAGAAAAATATTTTCCAGCTCTCTGTATTATTTGATCCCTTATCTGTTACCTTCACTGTATAAAGTGCCTTGCTGCATTTCAGTGATAACCTTATTGCTTTGTATCTGAGGTAGTGTTTAGGTTTCTGTAGTGCCTTTCATTGTGGCATCTCCAGAAGCTTTGCAAGTGTGCTGGAAAGTAGGTCAGTGTTATCCTCGTTTATAAAATAGAGGCTGAGTCTTTAGGTTTCTCTGTAACCAATTTTTTGTTGCTCACAAGTGGTTCTGGCTGTGGAGAAGTTGCTGACTTTTCCTCTTCACTTTGCAGTTCTGAACCTCCCCCTCCTTTCCCTGTACAGCTACAAAACCACTTCTGGGATTTTGAGAAAGATCTGCCAGCATTGCTCATCCCAAACTTCCATGTTGAGCTTTCCTTCCACCCATAGAATGGTTTGCGTTGGAAAAGACCTTAAAGCTCATCTCATTCCAGCCCCCTGCCATGGGCAAGGACACCTTCCACTGTCCCAGGTTTCTCTAAACCCCATCCAACCTGGCCTTGAACAAATCCAGGCACTGAGCAGCCAGAAATTTTCTGGGCAACCCTTCCAGTGCCTCACCACCCTCATTTTTGTCCTTTCCAAAATCCCTTTGTCTGTGTCTCCAGGAAAGCTCAGCACTGCACACAGTGGGAAGATGAATGTGAAAATTTATCTCCGGTACAGTAATTCAACTTGACCTTTTCTTGTGTTTTAGTTTAGCATTTTACAATTATTTTTTATTTTACAATACCATTATTATTAGTTTAGCTTTTTCCAGTTATTTTTTTGAGTTCTTAGAGTTTCCCAGGAGAGGCTGATCCAAGAGTAGGAGGCAAAAAACCATCAGTCCCTGTTATGCTCTTATTGAATTCATTGCCTTTAACAAAGTGTTCCAAAAAATAATTTTGGAGGGTTTACCTAGAAGCTTTCTGCTTCCCTCACGTTCACACCTTGAGGTGCTCTTGTCACAGAGTCATGGAATTGTTTGGGTTGGAAGAGACCTTCAAGGTCTTGTCAGTCCAACCTCCCTGCCATGGTCAGGGACACCTCCCATCAGACCTGGTCATCCTTTGAGTGGTCTGCTGCTAAATTCAGGTGTTCCCCTATGTCTCTCCATCCATGAAGTAAACCAGTAATTGCCTTTCCTTGGAGATCACAAGTGAAATATTGGAAAATAACATTCTTGTGGCAGATACCATCCCTGAAGGCTTGGTGTTCTTGAATTTCTCTTGGATCCCTGCAGCTTCTGTGATCCCTGAATGTTTTTTAATCCTAATGGATGTGTGTAGGAGGGCTTTGGTTTATTGAAATATGAGGTTTGTGGTGCACTCTGCAGTGGTCTCTGGGATGAGCAACTGGAAAACAGCATTTTTGGTGTATTTGGCATTTGGCTAAGCAAAATACATGGTGTTTTGAGGAGTAGTTTTGAGTGGTCCTTGACTATGCAGACAGAAAGACTTCCAAGCAATTTGTAGCAGCTTAGTCTGATTTTTGTAGCAGATTTGGGTCATTGTATCCCATTTTAATCTCCTTTTATGACATTTTGTAGACATTTGATGACTTTCTATAAGAGCCATCCACAATATCATCTACTTCTGTGGCTCTACACTCATTCTGTCCTTTTCCCACCCACTAAATGCTACAAACCACCCAGTTACCCTGAGAAAGGAATGCCAAGAGCATTTCTAAGGGTCCCATGGTTTTGTGATAACAGATTTTGTTAGATGAAGGTGTTCAGGTGAATTTAGAACATGGGTTGTGCAATCAGCCCACCCATCTCACACTGTCTGTGAAGGGTCTGACTCCAAATCTGGCAGCCAGAGAGGATTTATACCTTTGGATACCACCACTCTTCTGTGATTGAACTTGGGATGGGATCTAGAGGAGCTGTGTGGAACTCCCTTGGAGTCCATGATGCCTTTAAAATGTCATGTTTGGCAAAAAAACCTCAGGGTTGTGATGTCCTCAGTAAAAGTCAAAGTCCTCCATAGGCTACAGGCAGGAAAATGCTGAGCAGGAGGAATTGGAAATGAAGGGGAAAGCATCAAGTGCTCTCAGTAAATTTTGGTGTAGGCCCCTGGTGCCTGTAAATAACTCTGTGCCACTGCTTGCAGCAAGGTTGGGAAGTTGGGCTCCTGAGAAGCAATCTGCTTTATTTTCCAGCCAGAAGACATCAACATCTAATCCATTTCTGGTCCATTTCTGCTGCTCCTAGAAACAGTGATGATGTGTTGATTCCCACAGCTTATATTTACTGTGGATTCCAAAGGTGTGACATCTATTGATGCATCAAAATGTCCCCGTTAAGCATTAAAATGTGCTTTGTTTGGATGTGTGCATTAAATTTGGTCTTCTCCCCTTTTCCCTCAATATCAAAAAGCTTCAGGGAGTAGCAGAGTTGTAAACAGCTACAACTCTGTTCATGAATTAAATGACAAATAATTAATTCTAGAGAAGTTTGCTTTTCTATGCCACAGAGTTGTACTTGCTTTTGGAGTGGGAGCTGCCAGCAATGTAAATTAAGAAGTTTCCAGTTATCCTTAAATTGTTTTGCAAATTAATGCATGAAAATAAAAAATTAGAAGCATCAGACTCTTTTGAGGTGGGAACTACCCACAGTCCTCTCCTTCTATGGTGCGGAGTTACAGTTTTGGTTGGGAAAAGTTGTCCAGAGTGGTAGATCTCAGCAACAAGGCTAGAAGAGATGTTTAATGAATGTAATATTATATGTGTGAAGGTCAGCAGTGCTGCACTGAAAAGAATTCAGGTCATGCTGTTTCGAGGGGCTGAAAGAGATGTTGCAACCTACAAGCTAGGATTTATTCCTCTGAAAATAATTATCATCCTTGCAGGCAAGAGAAGGTGCCTGCAGAGAGCTTTGTCCATGGCAAATGTGCTGTTTAAAAGACTCTGCACTCATCTCAAATAACATCATTCCATGCCAAAAAGCTACTGCTCTTAGGTAGTTCAAAAGTTGATTTTATTTTTACCTCTTTTTTTAATCAATTAGCAGAATAAAAATGTCACTGCTATATCTGGGCTGTAGAAAGTTAATGTTACTTTTTGACAGGATGCTCTTGTAGGAGAGCACAACTGAGGAACACAGCTATGGATGCTGAGCTGCCTGTTGGAAATAGCACAATTCAGCTTTTGATCATTATTTTTCACCATATTACGTCATTTCTCCACAAAATTCAATTTCTCTGTCTTTTGTATGCTGCAGATTGTCACTGGATTTAAATAGCATCCACTTTGTGCTTGGGGAAAGGGGGAGGTTGAGAGAGACCCTTTGAGTTGTTTCTCTTTTTTAGAGCAGGGATGTCTGTCAGGAGGGAGGTGGGTGTGGTGGCTGACTATAGTATATTTTAATTATAATATATTTATTTTTAAATTGGTAATACAAAAGGCTTGTTCCTCCAGTTAAACACGTGGGGTTTTGGCAGTTTTGGTGTGACAGAAGGCAAATAAACCTCGAGGGTAGGTAGTGAGGCTTTACTGCAAACAGATGCTGCTCTCAACTCCCCAGAATGTTCTCATCCTGCAAAAAATAATGGAATCACAGAACAGTTTGGATTGGATGGGATCTTAAACACCATCCAGTTTCAAACCCCTGCCATGGGCAGGGACACCTTTCAGTGGACCAGGCTGTTCAGCTCATTCCAACCTGGCCTTGGACACTTCCAGGGATGGGGCAGCCACAGCTCCTCTGGACAACCTGTGCTGGGGCCTCACTACCCTCTCATAAAGAAATACAGAATTTCTTTCTAATATCCAATCTAAATCTCCCCTCTGTCAGTTTCAAGCCATTCCCCCTTTTCCTGTCACTCCACCCCTTGTCCAAAGTCCCTCTCCAGCTCTCTTGGAGCTGCTTTAGGCACTGTAAGGATCTCTAAGATCTCTCCAGAGCCTTCCCTTCTCCAGGCTGAACAGCCCCAGCCCTCCCAGCCTGGCTCCAGAGCAGGAGGGCTCCAGCCCTTGGAGCATCTCTGTGGCTTCCTGTGGACTGAAATTTCACTTGTACTCAAAATGTGATCCTGGGTCTGTGGGTGTTCACATGGGGAAGGTTTTGTTTCCCACTTGGAAATTAGATATCAAATTGGTAATGGATGGGCTTTGGGAGATGCAGCTCTTGAGCCCTTCACCTGCTATTCCACCACTCCTTTGCCTTGTCCCTTTTTTCCTTTGTCTTTTTTTTTTTTTTTTTAATATCCACGAGTAAATAAATATAAAAATGGGAAATAAGTAAAACGGTTTACTGGAGCATAGCCAGCTGTTCTCCACAGCAGAAGGGATTAAAGTGCATCTAGCTCTTACCCCCTCTATGGTCTGGAAAATGATTCCTTTTATTCTAAAGCAGATACCCTAAATAAGGTGCTTGACTCCATCAAAGGTTGCAACCAGTGGAATCAAGCAAGGAAAGCATGATTTAAACTACCTGATACTATTCACCTTCTACTCTAATGTTTCTATATTTTTTGTGCTGAGTGGTGCACGTGAGGGGTTATTCTGTGAAATAGTTCCTTGATAGAAGGAGAAAAAATGTCTGCAAAAAGAATGTGCTAACGCTGTTTCCATGTAGGATATTTTTGTTTATCCCACCCCTATCAGCACACACACACATGCAGAGCCCCAGTGAACAACCAAAACAAATGATTTTCAGCTTAAAAGTCAATGTGGCATTTATCAACTCTTTAGGGAATAAGGAATCTGAAGTTCTGGTTTTGGGCGTTCCTATTGCATCAGTATCCTTGTTACCCCAGAGATAAAATCCAAGTGGAATTCACCTTGAGGAAGAAAAATAGAAAACGAGTTTTCAGTTTATGTTTTTTAGGTGGTATAACTGCTGCCTTGCTGGGAAAAGGATCTCAACTCCAGGGCATCCATTCCAAGTCAAAATATTTCTGATGGAAATAGGATTGAGGCCAAGCATGTGTCCTCTGATTGCCATGACTTTCCAGCTGGGTGGTGCTCAGGGACATCAGCTTTTCTCTCAGGGAGATTCCAGCTTGGTTTCTGCTGCCTGTGGGCAGTTTGGTAACCATCAGCTGTGATGGTGCCACTGCTGTTCTCACCTGGTGGAGCTGTTGAATGGCCCCTGGGGTAAATTTTGTCCAGGGAGAAGAGTCTTGAGATGGAATTGTAGAATCGTGGAATCATTAAGGTTGGAAAGGACCTTTAAGATTGTCAAAGTCCAACCTTTGAACAACCACCACACCCCCTAAACCATATGGTAAAGTGGCACATCTGCTCATTTTTGAACACTTCCAGGTATGATGACTCCGCTGCTTCTCTGTTCCAATGCTTTACCCCTCTTCAGAGAGGAAATTTTCCTTTTCTCCATCCTGAACCTCCTCTGGCATGACTTAAGGCAAGTACCCCTTGTCCTGTCACTGGAAGCCTGGGAAAAGAGGCTGACTCTCACTTCACCACAGCCTCCATTCAGGTTGTTCTAGAGAGAAATTAAGTCTCCCCTGAGCCTTCTTTCCAATTTAGACACCAGCAAGATGATGGTGATTGCTGGAGGTCAACATCATGAGCTTTCTTCAAGTCAAAATAGGGACAAGTAGTGCATATGATTGGCTGGGTGTATTTATTAAGTTATGGTTTGTTTGTTGTTTTCCTGAGTGTGAATTGGCAGGATTTTTCTTTAAGCCCTTTTTGAACTTGGTTATCCTCAATTGCTTCCTCTAAGAATTTCTCTGAGCTCATATCATGATCCATTATTTGTGAGCGCTTCACTGCTGGTAGCAGATATCTGAAAAAGGAAACATTTTGCCTGGAAATGAGAGTGATGCTGCACACTTGTGTTGCCTGGCTGGACAGACAGGAATTGCAGTTCTAGGTTGCTCTTGACCTTGTGGTAGGATGTGCTTTGCTGTTTACTGAACCTGGGTGCTGCCATGCATGACCCCGCTACTAAATGAATTTGGGAGAGTGTAGCAGGAGGCAGGGTGGCAGGAAGGTTTCCAGAGTAAGGCAGCAGCCCTTGGGGATATTTGCTGAGAAATTTTGTCCTTGCCTTGCTTTTGTTGTTGACTTGTTTGGTGTGTGTTTTTATTTCACTCAGAGTTCATTGAAGGCTTTGCTGGAAGAGCCCCTTCAGCCACAACCTTTAAAGCTGCCACGTGAAGTACAGTGGCAGTCAGAAAAGCCTCTCTCTGGAAGTGACACAGTCAAGGATTTCACCCCTCTCCCTTCTTTTATTGTGCAATAAAAATCTGAATTTGATTTGTAATTTCCCCACTCCTTTCTATAATGTCAGTGCTCCACATCCCTCCTGAGATCTTGGGGCTTCTTCCCATGAAGTTCCAGGCAAAGCACCTGGAACTTCCCATCTCCTTTGTGGCATTCACTTTTTTCCTGCCTTTTTTTTTTTTTTTTTCTCCAAAGGAAAAGTTAATTTCTCTGTCTCAGAGGAGGGGCAAGTGCAGTTGGTAAATATGTTTTACACAGCCTTGCCTTTGGTCACATGATTTGAGTGGCAGCAGCATCCAACCAGCCCTAAATCCTGCAAAACTCACCTCGGTGTGTTTATCAGTTCTTCTCTGATTGTAGCTTGGCTCTGCTTCATCTGCATCTCTCTTGGCCAGGGGGAGCAGGACATCTTTCCATGGTCCAGTCAGATGGATGCTCAGGACAGGCAGCTCCTGCTCCTGGTGCTGGAGGTGTTGGAGGCTGGAGCTGAGCTGGTGAAGCCCTCAGGAGCAACAGGAATTATTCACGACAGGATCTCTCTGTCCTTGTTCCCTGCAGCTCTGTAATAGATTGGTTTAGGTGTTGTAATTGCATTACACCTCCCTGCCCCTTCTTCAGGGTTTAATTTATGCAAGCTCTGCTGCAAAGGAAACTCAGAATAAAAAAAAAAAAAAAAAAAAAAAAAAAAAAAAAAAAAAAAAAAAAGTAGTGATAGAAACAGGAAGGGAATCCCATTGCTCTTTGCATCATTTCCACCCATATTTTGAGAAAGGATGTAAAATCTTGCAGTTAACCTTGCTGATTTTAGCTGCAGAGCAGAGCTGTCTAAATGCAGCCAGTGAATGGGGTAGGAAGAGAGCTGGGATGTTCCCTTGCTCCATGGGAACATCCCAGGTGACCAAGGATGAAGAGGAGTGGGGAGCAAGGATCTGATCAACCTGGTTCTCAACCCATCAAACCAAACATGTTCAATTGGAAGTTAGCAAATTATGTATTTCTATTTGCAGACATTTTATTTGTTATATATAGGGTATCATAGAGTGGTTTGAGTTGGAAGGGACCTTAAAGACCATCAGATTCCAGCCCCTGCTATGGGAAGAAGTGCCATGCACTAAATCAGGTTGCTCAGAGCCTCATCCAACCTGTCCTTGAACACTTAAAGGGATGAGGCATCCACAACCTCTCTGGGTAGTAACATGGCTTGCATTGTTTCTTCTGTCTCGTCAGCAGGTTTTTAATTAATGTGGAAGAGGTCCTAAATGATGCTTTTATCTTTTTTTTTTTTTTTCTTTCACACTCCCCATTTGTCAAACTAAAACTGGTGAAAGCTTCAGGCCATGAAAAACACCCAGATAGGGTGTTTGGGATAGCAGCAGGGCCAGGGATGGGAGCTACCTCTTTATTTACCTCTTTTCCATCTCCAATCTTTTGCATGTTGGTCCAGCACCTTTAAGAAAATTCTGCGGCAGTGTGTTTATTATTTAACTCAGAATAACCTTTAATAATCTCTATCATTTTATATTTATGTGCTACATTTTATCTGGCAGCATCCTGCAACTCACGTATCACATACAGAAAGGGTGATTTTTGTCACGGAAAGAAACAACACACCAAAAATTGGATTTTCTTTTTAATTGAGGTGTCTAACCTTAATTACAGCAGGCTGTTGGTCCAGCAAAGTTTTTGCTTGAGGAAGAAATCCATCGACAGCATTTTCACCTCATTGAAAGACATAAAAATGAAACCCTGGATATTTTGTTCTTGTTTGCTAATGCAGAAAAATAACAACTTGGAGTATGAATAATGTAAAAGGCATGCAGTAATTTGTGGGAGAAGTGAGTCAGTTCTGCTTGCTGAAGAAGGCTGGAAGTTCACCCAGAAAGAAGCACCTCTTGCTATGAATGAATGAAGGAAAAAGTGTTTGGAGGTTATTTTTAATAACAGACGTGACATTTTTGAGCTCCTGGATGGCCATGTGGGAATCCAAGGCTGACAGAGACTGTGAAATTGAGCTGTTCAGTAGTAAAAAGCAGTAGTAGAGGTGGTCTGAAGTTCTGGAGAGGTTCTTATGGAAATGAAATTGGGAGATTTTGCTTTTTTTTTTTTTCTGGTTATACTGCTTCTGCATCTTCCCACCAAATACAGTGGGTTGGTTGGATTTTTTTCCTGGGTAACCAGGGTACGATACATAGAAAGGCTGATAGTTTTATAAAACCTTAATTTATTGAGTATGACTAAAACTTGTGATTTTTTCAGGGACAGAGAGGAAAGAGGGATGGTGCAGTGACAACCGGGGGAGACTGGAAGGTTGTTCTTTCTCTTTTTCCTTTTCCTTTTCCTTTTCCTTTTCCTTTTCCTTTTCCTTTTCCTTTTCCTTTTCCTTTTCCTTTTCCTTTTCCTTTTCCTTTTCCTTTTCCTTTTCCTTTTCCTTTTCCTTTTCCTTTTCCTTTTCTTCTCCTTCTCCTTCTCCTTCTCCTTCTCCTCCTCCTCCTCCTCCTCCTCCTCCTCCTCCTCCTCCTCCTCCTCCTCCTCCTTCTCCTTCTCTTCCCCTGTTCTGGAGTGCTTAATCCAAGTGAAAGCCTTTCTACAGATTTAAACCATTCACTTTAGCTGAACATTTAACTTCCACAGTGCTGTCTTGGGTTTCTTTAGAGCATTAAAGGATGCTAAAACTACTAATTTTTATGCATGTGCTTAATTTTTTTAACTTCTGCAGTTAAATTAGTTTTGATTGAAATGTTGTTGTACATGTGGTGTTGTTTGGTGGCATCTTCATAATCAGAGTTAACGTTAAATCCCCTTTTCCTTCCCGTGCTCTGAGACCTGGTTGGTGGCTCTGGGATGGAGACAGACAATGTTTGTAGGGCCAAGTGGGAGAGTAGATAAATATTGTCAGGGGGATTTCATCCTGCTTTTATTTTCCGTTTCCCTTTCTCTTTTGTTCTTCTTTCCTCCATGGGAAGCCAGATGTAGACGGAGAAGGCTGTGCACTTATAAGCTCTTGGTTTATGTGACATTGGATGGAGCCATGTGTCACACATCCGTCAAGCAAAAAGGAGAGAGGAAACAGCCTCAAGTTCTGCCAGGAAACATTTCTATTGCATATTAAGGAAAAAAATCTTCATAAAAAGCCTTGGAAGAGGCTGCCCAGGGAAGTGGTGGAGCCGCCATCCCTGGAGGAATTTCAAAGACACCTGGATGTGGCACATGGGGATGTGGTTCAGTGGTGTTTAATGGCATTGCTGGTTTAATGGTTGGCTTGATGATCCTAAAGGTCTTTTCCAACCTAAATGATTCCATGGTGTGTCTGTCATGCTGTGGTGGTGTATGGAGGCTCAATGTGGGGAAGAGGAGGAATTGGGGAATCCTATTTTGACAAGGAATTTGGGAGGATTGGTGTTAATGGATGAAACTCCTGATGGGGATGTTAAAACCACTGCACTCATTTACTCAGCACAGAGTAAGCTGATAAAAGGTGAGTGGAAGTTACCAGGTGTCAGAGAAATCAGAATTTTTAATGGAGTCTGTGCTGAAAATTGCAAGGTTTTGGTTGCTATGAGCTGGGTTTTTCAACCTTCCCCTTACGCTCTTTCCCATCTGGAGATTGCTGAGGACAGGGAAGTCAAAACAGGCGATGAAGATTTTTTGTGGTGTGCAAGAAAACAAACAAACAAACAAACCAAAACATCCAAAAAACCCTTCTCCAACCAGTCAGCAAAAAAAAAAAAAAAAAAAAAAACAAACCCAACCCAAAAAATTATCTTCTTGTAGCCAATAATAATTTTCAGTGGTTTTTGCAGACTGTAGGCTACCACATTTAATAGGGAAAATGTGTTACAACCCACACATGTAATCATGTGCTTCCTCATGCTAGAGACATAATCAAAGCATAAAATTACACAGAAATATGGATTCAGAAAAATAAAAAAAGGTGATGGTGGTATCTTGGAACAAGAAGACAATAAATTGCCAGGAGAGAAAGGTATGTGTGTATCTCCAGCAAAGGACATGAAAACCAGTAGGACAAATTGCAGGAGGAATGAATGGATTCAGTAATTCCTGGTACTCTTGCATGGACATGGACATTTCTTTGGGAGATACCTTGTGGTCACATAAATGAGTTATTGACAGTAAATGGGAATTTGACACCTTTTTGATGTTCTAGAAGAGAAGAAACTTAGTTCTTTGTTTTAAATTCATGAAATTCTGGAGTTTAAATGCCTGGACTTACTTCTCTGGAGCAAAGGACATTTCCTGCACATAGCTAAAATGGCACTTGAATAACTTGTTAAATGTCCATGTCTTAAGAATCCAAAGTGGTGATTTTGTGTGCATTTGTATCATGGCCCATATCATCACTTACAGGTAAATGTAACTGAGATGAATAGATGAATAATAACATTTTTCTCATTAGCTTCCTATTTAAGGTGAGTGAGTCTGAACTTGAGCAATTTGCAGCACAGCAGATCTGAGCAGTCATCATTTCCACATTAATAGCTGAAATCAAAGCTGGGGTGAATGCAGATTGGTGGAATTAATTTCATTGTTTATCATATCTCTGCTGGTTTCTGCTGTTACAGTCTTTCAGGGGTTGGTTTTTTTTTTTTTTTTTTTTTTTTTTGGTGTCCAATTCTTTGTAGCTCCATTTTGCCATATATATTTTTTTAATAGGCAACTTGGGGATCCCAGGTGATGCACAAACACAGAGAAAAAAGAATAGAAACAGGTTCCATGTGGAATTATTAATTTCAGATTGTGGAGGAATGTTTTAAAGGATGCTCATCTGTTGAATATTTTGGTGTAGCAAGAGAGGAAAGGATAGGTTGGAAAATAGCTCTGCAAGAGGGAAATACTGTCCTGTAAGGAAATGTGGAACAAGTGGAAGAACAGCAGTGTCAAATCTCAGGATAAAGGAAAAACTCCATGAATGTGTGAGGCCAGGAGCAGGTCAGGAGAAGAGTTATAGGAACAGGGCTAATCCTTTGGATGTGGTTGAACCTGAACTTTCTAATTTCGCTTTTGAGCTGCAGTGTTTTACACCTCTTGCTGCCTGGGGTGGATCAGCCTCTGCAAACCCACCCAGCTGCTCATTCCCCCCTTTCCCAGCTGCATGGGAGGGGAAAAATGGGATAAGGGAGCTGGTGGGTCAAGATACAGACAGGGAGATCACTGACTAATCACCCTCATGGGCAAAACAGACTCGACTCGAGGAAAATTAATTTATTGCAAATTAAAATGCATTTGGGTAGTGAGAAATAAAGATGAAGTTAAACCCACACTTTCCTTCCATATCCCAGATTTTTTCCCGTAATGAAGAAACCCAGGAGCTGTTTAAAAAACCATGATCTAGAATAAATCTATCTTTCCAAATTTTATTATTTTCTATAGATGTAAATCTCCTATTCTAAGATCTTGGTTTGGGGTTTTTTTTGTGGTTGGTTTTTTTTTATAATTTTTTTTCTTTTCCCTCCAAGTGCTCTATTTACTTCACTACATAATGTTAATGGTCTTGTGTATTCTTGCCTTAAATATATTTCTTTGTAGTTCTGCTTTCCTGGAAGAAGTACCCTCCTAGGTGAGATATTTTGAACTCCCATTATCAAACAAAATTTTGTGCAAAGACAAGAAATGAATGTTTGTAATACAATAATTTAGGCAGAGCAGCACTAATGCAAAGTTGAGCATGGTTGTTTCCTTGCATTCTTTTTCTAAATTTAAAAAAAAAAAGATCAAACAGCAAAAAAAAAACCATAAACAAACAAAAAATTCCTTTTAATATTTAATGGAGAAGGGTAAGGCTGTGATGTATCTGTATAATTTAAACACTTCCACAGAGAGAGAAACAAAAATGGAATGTAAATAGCTCCTGGGGAAGAGGATGATTCTTTTTTTAAGGATCTCAAACAGCAAAGCTGTGGTGTTGGTGACACTGCTGTGGACTCCAACCACTGGGTCAGGACAAGCCTCCAGATGAGAGGTTATTGATCCAGGGAGGATGGCTTGGAAATCCTGAGAACCTCAGTGCCAAAAGAGAATTTTTTTCCCTGGATTCATGTGATAAAAACTCATCATTTTCTGCTGACATCAGTTTTTCTCTTAAATTGTCTTTGGTGCTGCTTTCTTTCAGGAGGTTCAGTTTTTGCATGCCAAGGGAGCAAGTTCTAAGGATCATGGAATGTTTTGGGTTGGAAGAGACCTCAAAGATCATCCAGTTCCATCCCCTGCCATGGGCAGGGACACCTTCCACTATTCCAGGTTGCTCCAAGCCCTGTCCAACCTGACCTTAGGCATTTCCAGGGATGGGGCAGCCACAGCTTCTCTGGGCAACCTGTGCCAGGGCCTCCCCACCCTCACAGGGAAGAATTTCCCCCTAATATCCAATCTAAACCTTCCCTCCTTCAGTTTGAAGCCATTCCCCCTTGCCCTGTGGCACTTTTCCAAAGTCCTCCCCCATCTCTCCTGTAGGCCCTCTTTCCTCTGGGCTCTCTTTTGATGCTTTGTTAGTGTTTCATCAAACCTGGCAGTAGAGTAGAGGGCAGACTATTCCAATGCCTAATCTATCCCTGTTGGAGTGTTTTGGACACTCACCCCACCTCTGGAATTGCCTTTCATGTAATTATAGCCTGATTCCTTGTGGTGGCTGAGTTTTTTAACTCTGGGACATATCCATTTTCTTTGGTGACTCAAGGTGATGCTCTGTCCCACAGGTTTCATGTCATCCGTGTGGCATGGTTTTGTGGATGAAAACATTTCCTGAGGTTCAATAAGCCACAGTTTCCATAAATCCATACTGATTTGAATTTTTAATAGCTGTCTCTCATGGCTGAGGCTTCCAACAGATGAAGAACCAATACATTGAGCTGTCCCTTCCTTGCTGGTGAGAAAGGAAGTGTTAAATTGCCCATTGCAGCCCAAAATTAAATAATTCTTCTTTAATAATTTAGTCCAACATCAGCTGTTTCTTCTTCTTTTTCATCTTTCCTTTCATTTATTTTTTCCTCTTCTTCTCCTGGATTTGTTGTTGGGCTGGCAGCCCATTAATGAGGCCAGCATTGCCTGCTTTACCCTTTTACTTTGATTCCACGTTAGCTTTTTTTCTGGAATCCCCTTGATTCTCTCCAAATGGTGTCACAAATCAGCACTAATGAGCCAAATCGCTGCTTGCCCTGCTCTTTCACAGTGTTTGGTGCTTGTGTTACCCAGGCTTGCTGGATTTAATCACATCTGAGCTGCTATTTTGGGCTTTCCTGAGCAACCGATGGGGTGGACTTTAATTTCCACTGAGTTCCAGGGAAATTTTGTGTTTGGATGTTTTTCAAATATTTTCCAAAGGTGGAAATAATTTACAAACATTCCTGATTTATCTGAATTGTTCCCGAGTTCAGTCTCCTGTCCTGTACCAGCTCCACTGTGAAAATTAATTTTTGCCTCCACCTTTTTTTCTTTTTTCTTAGTTTTTTGGGGTTTTTTTTGACTGTAGATTTCTTGTTTGTTTTTTTGTTTTTTAGTTTTTTTTTTTTTTTTTTGGTGGAGACAGGGTAAGATTTTTCTGGATTTTTTCTCTAGTGGATTTGTTTTCATTTTTTTTCCCCCAAGTACATATGCAAACATAAAGTTTTGGAGTGTTTTATACAGTTCTTTACCCCCTGTAGGAAGGGCTGCCATCTTCCCTAGCTGAGAATTGTGGATATCCAGGAAGGGATACCTTTGAAATTCCTACATGTTGTTGTTTTTATCATCTCTTACACCCTTCTATTTTTATAATTAAATACCTTTTTAAAACAGGCCTTTTAAAACCAGCAAGGTTCTAGACTTAATTCTTCTTTAATAGTTTTCGAGGTTTTTTGTTTTTGTTTTTGTTTTAAGTGAATGAGTCATGATTACCCAAGCAGCCACTAATTTTCAGTTCTTTGATCAATTCCTCTGTATCAAGATGAAGTCTATCACAAAATTCCCTGGAGTGAAGAACAACCTTTCTGAGGTAGGAGACTTGTCAGCTGTAATGTTTAATAATTCCAGGGGTGTTTCAGCACTGACAGCAGGAGGCTACAAGCAGATGCCACTTAGACTGAGGTCCCTCAAGAAAGAATTTTTCTTTACATTTAACAAATAAGTGCTGGTCTTTGGTGTGTTTGTCAGTGGTGTGGAAGTGCTGTCATGTGTGGGTTTTGATTCTCTTGCTTTGTTGGTCACTCTTGAAGAGGTTAAAATATGGAAAAGTCATATCCCAAGTATGCAAAGGCCTCTAGGGGTTTTCAGGCATGCAATTATTGAATGGTTTGGGTTGGAAAGAACCTTAAGGACCATCTTACCCAACCCCCACCATGGCAGGAACACCTTTTTTGGTGGTATCCTTCCATATGTGGCAATAATGTGAAGACTTTGAATATTTTGACCACCAAATGCTTTTTGAGAAGCTGGTGGTGAAATAACTCCCGTCAGAAAGGCTGGCACTGATACACTGAACTTTTTATGAAATTCTTTGCTTTTCTGGTGGTTGTACTGAGCTGTAATGAAGTTTACATCCCTGTCTTCCTCACTGCCTGAAAAAGTCTGGGTTGATTTGGTCATGAAATGCATCAAAGAATTATTCAAATGCTATTAAATTTTACTTCATTAAGTATAAAAGTTTGACAGGTTTCTGCAAAGGTTGGTGAATGTGGTTTCTGGGCTTTCCCATGGGTAAAACAGCATGAGAGGCTGGGCTGGACTGTGATAGTCAAGAGTTCTGACAGATTTAGGAAAGGAAGAAGCTCTCCTGAGACCACAGCTTGAAATTACTGATTGGTGTTCACCCTCTCCAGAGGATTTGGGTTGAGGTTGATGGTCCTTATCTTTATTTGAGAATCTGGTGCCTCTGTTTGGTTAATTACAACTTGTTTTAGAGAGGATCAAATAACATGGAATTACATATTGAGACTCACTTGACAAATCCATGTATTTTAAAGAGATTCTAGAAGGTGTGCAATCTTTGAGTTATTTTAAAAGCTAATTAAAATATAGAATTGAAATTACTGTAAAGGGTGTATGTTGTAATTTTCATGGAATCACAAAATGGTTTGGGTTGGAAGGGATCTTAAAGATCATGTAATCCCAACCCCCCCTTTCCTTGGGAAGGGACACCTTCCACTATCCCAGGTTGCTCCGAGCCTCATCCAGCCTGGCCTCGGACACTTGCAGGGATGGGGCATGAATTTAAAATACAGAGACTGACATACAAAACTGAAATGGTTTTTTGCTGACAAAGAAACCTCTGTGTGCAGAACTCCTGGAGAAGAGCTAGAGAATGAAATGGCTGAAAACCCATCAGGTCTTCTTGCAGGAAATGCAGCTTTCTCTTTTTTCTCCTTTTCTTCTTCTTGCAGGAAATGCAGCTCTCTCTTTTTCCTCCTTTTCTTCTCCTTGCAGGAAATGCAGCTCTCTCTTTTTTTTTCCTTTTCTTCTTCTTGCAGGAAGTGCAGCTTCCCCTCTCTGCTCCACCCTTGTGAGACCCTCTTGAGTAATTTATCCAGGTCCAAGGTCCCCAACATAAGAAAGACATGGACTTGTTATGTGAGTCCAGAGGAGAACATGGAGATGCTCCAAGGGCTGGAGCCCCTCTGCTCTGGAGCAAGGCTGGGAGAGCTGGGAATATTCAGCCTGGAGAAGGGAAGGCTCCAGGGGGACCTCAGAGCCCCTTCCAGTGCCTAAAGGGGCTCCAAGAGAGCTGGAGAGGGACTTGGGACAAGGGCCTGGAGTACCAGGACAAGGGCAAATGACTTCAAACTGAAATTGGGGAGATTTAGATTGACTACTGGAAAGAAACTTTTCCCTGTGAGGGTGGTGAGGCCCTGGCACAGGTTGCCTAGAGGAGCTGTGGCTGCCCCATCCCTGGAATTGTCCAAGGCCAGTTTGGATGGGGCTTGAAGCACCCTGGGATAGTGGAAGGTGTCCCTGCCCATGGCAGGGAGGGCAGCGCTAGATTTCCAACCCAAACTATCCTATGCTTTTGAGGCTTTGTTGTTTGGTTGGTTTTTTCCCTTTGTTTGTGTTTGGGTTTGTGGATTTTGTAGTTTTTAATAACTTTTGAGGCTTTAACTTGCAGAACCATCAGCTGAGCTTGAAGAGTCTTCTATGTATCCATCAGGCACTGTTAGCTCTTATACCTGTTTTTGGTAATTAAACACACACTGAAGGAAGGCTGTGCACACTCTTGTGAACCACTGTCTGTAACACACAAAATATCTTGTTCTTGTATTCTTGCTCGGACCAGCATCGAAAGAAACACCTTGAGGGTTTATCTGTGTTCTCTTTATTCCTCTATATTTATAAATACATACACGACTGGGAAGACAGAAAGAAAGAGGAGATTTTTTTCCAGGGAGTGAACTAAATCACAGAGTAACAACACCAGGGAGGAACATGAGCAGAAGCAGCAAGGGTCAGCCTGCCTTAATGAAATTACACCGTTTGAGGTTGTTATTTTAAGAGCTTTTCCATCTCGCTGTACCTTGGCACCAGTGTCATGCTGTTAAATCCGGGAGGCTGAATTGCTTCAGTGTGCTCTGGGACAATGTCCTGATACAGGAGGGAGGCTGTAATGGTTCAGGTTAACTCATATCTGCTGTGTTTGACAGCTGAAGTGCTGTTCCCCATGCATGTCCTTCCCTTGCATGGGGGAATATCAGGAGCTGTGGGTCTGTGGTGGGGATGTTCTGATTATTGCTGTGCTTTACAGTGGCTGTTGTGTCTGGGCATGAACCAGAGTGTGCCCAGGTGGGCACAAAGGCCAAGGGCATCCTGGATTGTATAAAAATAGTCTGGCCAGAAGGACTAGGGCAGTGATTGTCCATCTGTGCTGGCCACTGGTGAGGCCACGCATAGAGTGTTGTGTCCAGTTCTGAGCCCCTCACTTCAAGAAAGACACTGAGGAGCTGGAGCATGTCCAGAGAAGGGAAGGGTGCTGGAAAAGGGTCTAAAGAGTAGGTCCTATAAAGAACAGCTGAGGGAACTGGGGTGGGCTCAGCCTGGAGAAAAGGAGGCTCAGGGGTGACCTCCTTTCTCTCCACAACTCCCTGACAGGAGGGGCTTCCAGGTGGGTGTTGGTCTCTCCTCCCAGGGAACAAGGAACAGGATGAGAGGAAATGACCTTGAGTTGCATCAGAGCAGGTTCAGGTTGGACAGCAGGAGGAATTTCTTCATGGAAAAGATTGTTAACTGCTGGAAGCGGCTGCCCAGGAAAGTGGTGGAATCCGTATCCCTGGAGGTGTCCAGAAGCAACTGGACATGGCACTCAGTGCTCTGGTCTGGTTGACAAGGTGGAGATCAGTCAAAGATTGGACCTGATGATCTTAGAGGTCTTTTCCCACCTAAATGATTCATTGATCCTGTGAATTATGTTGTTCATAAAGTACTTAGTTAAACTTTCTGCTATATTTTTCCTCCCCCCACCACTGCTTTTTTTTTTTTTTTTCCTCTCTGAGTAAGTGATGGATTTGAATAAGTGCACTTGAATTTGGTTGCCATGGCATGTGCCTGAAATCTGGTACAGCTCCTAGAAAGCGCAGGCTTGACGTTGAGAGTGGATGTCACAGCTGAGATCCTGGGTGGCTGATTACAGTCTGCATCTGCCTGGAGCATCCCTGGGAGCAGGATGCTCTCCTGAGGACATGGTGCACTCCAGAATGGGATAAAGGATATCTCTGTGCCTTCCTGAGGAAAGCCAGCACGGGGAGACATCTCTATCTCTGTGTAATGCCTTCCTCAAGATAAAGGCCATGGAAAGCCAGCAGTGCTGGATGAATTTGCTCTGCCATATGCTTGTGGAGGAGTGTTTTTCTGAAGCTTTTATGTATGACTGGTAATCATAGATTGGTTTAGAGAGACATTTCTGAAAGTGTGAAGGGAAAGGAAGGGCACCATGGTAATTTGAATTAATTGTAGTGTTTATCAAGTCAACATCCAGTGGAGACCAAATCATTATGTAGTCTCTTATTCTGCTTATAAAAAGCATAATAACTGAGTAATGAATCCAAGGTCAGATTGAAAAAAAGGGATACACCTCCAACATCTAAAACATTTTAAGTTCTTATCTCATAATACGTGAAATGGCTTTGGAAGCAGACCACAGTGGGGTGGGTTTTGCTTGTTTGCTTGTTTTTCCCTTTTAATCTGCAAATAGATATGTGGAGATAGTTCTTTGTGCTGCACTGAGCTGAAAACAGCCAACAAAGACAGAAATTTTGGGCTAGCACATGCACCAGGAAAAATTTCTTCACTGAAAGAGCTGACAGGCATTGGAACAGGCTGGCCAGGGCAGTGGTGGTGTCAGCATCCCTGGAAGGATTTAAAAGATGTGTAGATGTGGCACGTGGGGACATGGGCTAGTGGTGGCCTTGGCAGTGCTGGGTGAACGGTTGGACTCAATGACCTCAGAGGGCCTTTCTAACCTAAGAAAATTTATGATTCTGTGATTGTTGTGGTAGAAATTCAAGTTTTAAGACCTTTGGCTTCCTTTCTGGTGGTAGGGAGAAGAGCAAAGATGCAGAGCCTTGAGCAGGAAATCTGAGAGCCATGACCTGGACCTTCATCCCCCTGGTTTCAGCCCATTGTTATTTTTAACATCAAATCCAGACCTACCAATCCGTGCCTGGATCCACACCCTGAAACAAAGGAGTTGAGTTGCTGGTGTTCAGTCACATCCTTCTCCAAAAATCCTGCCAGGACTGATGGGATAATTGGCAGTTTAAAGGATTGCTCTGTTTCCCTCTGCTCCATCACCTATGGGACCACAGCGAACAGAAAGTCAATCAGCATGTCATGTACATATAAACTGCCCCCTCCTCCTCAGGGAGCTGAGCTCTGTCAGTCTGGCTGCTGGAAAATGGAATGTACAGATTTAGGAGCAGAAAATTTGGCTGGTCTGAAATGAAAAAGTGGGTATTTTATCCCTATGACACATGATGAAGTATCTTTTGGTATCTAGAGACAGCACTGTCAGGGGACTAGGCTGTTAATTTATTATGTGAATGATGGTGGTATTGGGCTGTGCTTATCCAAGCTAAGCCTATTTTAATGATCAAAACCTTGAACCTGGAATTTAGAGAAAAATTTTGGACTAAATTAAGCAAAAGGACAATCTCTCTTTCGTATAGGATTTATAGAATCAACATTGATTAATTGGAGTTGCAGTAATTATCCACTGATTAAAGTCAGTTGGGTTTTGGTAGTTTATTTTGTTTGTCTTGGGTTGTTTTTTTTTGGTGTTTGGTTTTGTTTTGGTTTTTGTTTTTTTTTTCCTAAATAACTTTATTATATCTTCCATGAGAGTTTAAAACCAAAAAATAAAAATAAGACAGGTGGAGAGCCTTTGGCTTCCACCTCATCAAAAAGAAACGTAAGTTTTGGTGACAGAAGATCTGTAAATATTTTATAGAATTCAGACGGGAATCCATCTGGACCAGATTTCTTTTTTTAGCGTTTCATTCTCTTATAATTTGTCTTAATTTTATCTGCAGAGAGCAGCTACCTCAACTTTTTGAATTTAGTGTTTGAAGATGGATTTTAAAATGTTTCCCTGCAAAATAATGTCCTGGAAGAGGCATGTGTTTCCTGAGAGCAATTTAAAGTGGGACTACCCCTCCCTGCTGGGGCTGTACAACCCTCTGTTTTTGCAGTGAAATGATTTATTCTGAAAGATCTGCAATGTGTACAGTGCCTGGCAAAATTTAGTTGATGCAGTTTATGACACCTACTTGAAATAACAGCAATACCTTCTGATTTTTATGGGCATGTGATCATTAGGGGTCAGATTCTCATCTTTTTCACGGAAAACATTTAATCCTTGGATTAAAGCAGCACAAAGAAGCAGGCACTGGTCAATTTGAATAAATATTTCTGGTCTTGTTGTGGAACCATTAGACACAGCTCCCTGCACCCTCCCAGTGCTCCCATGATCTTAATTGCCTGAATTGTTTGTGATTTTATTTGACCTTAAACTATTTCTTTTATGCTCCAGTTGCAGTGTTTTTATTTTCCTCTTAATAGTTAAATTAGTGGTTGATTTGAAAGGTACAACAGAAAAGCTTTTCTATCTTCTTTAAATTTAAAGACAGTTTGCATTTTTACATAGCTGATGTGATTTTTGAGCATTATTTTTTTTTTTCAAGTTAAATGTCACTTAATCAGGTTATTTACCAAGGGGAATGCAAATTATGGAATGGTTCTGTTTGGGTTAAAAACTCATCCAGTTCCAACTCCCTTGCCACAAAAAGGGACATTTTCCACTGGACCAGGTTGCTCAGAGCTCCATCCAACCTGGCCCTTGGACACTTCCAGGGATGGGGCATCCCCAGCTTTTCTGGGTAACCTGTGCCAGTGCCTCACCACCCTCAGAGGGAAGAATTTATTCCTAATATCCAATCTAAACCTGCCTCCTTCAGTTTGGAGCCTTTCCCCCTTTGCCTCTCACTACATGTCCTTGTAAAAATGTTGCAGAGGAGTCATGAGCTTGTGAGTGGTTTTGGGAATAGAGAGGTGTCCTTAGACTTCCCGTGATTTTTCTTCTTCTTCTTCAGAGCTTTATGTGCTCAGGGATTTAGCAGCCATCACATCCCCTCCCCTCATCTCTCCTAGACCCCTTGGATCCTCCAGTGACATAGGAGGGGAAGCAAAAACCTCTGGACAGGACAAAAATTCCTCCAGTTTTGTCCAACTAATTTTTGCACAGGGCTTCTTTCACTGTCTTTGTGACTTTATTTTTTGGAAGTGACTAATCTCCTCAGTTCACCCTTTATGTTTTGGACATTTTTCTTCCTCCATAAGCTGTTTCATGCTTTTCACCTCATCCTTCAATCTTCAGTTTCATTTTCCCCATCAAAACACTTTTTGCTGCCCCTGGCACCTTGCAGCTGTAATTTCCATGGATTATTTTGTGCCTTTGCAGGTTTGGATGGCTTCCCAAAATTCTGGATGTAGCAGAAGTAAATGGTGCAATAGAACATCTGAAATACAAGTTCTTTTGGTCTATGTCCCAACTCCATTACAGAGGTCTCCTTCCTTTTGGGTTTTATTTATTTTCAGAATGGCGCTTTCTTCAAGCTGAAAAAGGTTTTTGAGTCAAAAAATATCAGTTAAAAACCTGGCTGATGGCTATAAAGGGCAGGAGGAAACAATTCTCAAATGTGGATCCTGTTGTTTATGTAGAGTCAAGTGGCTAAAACCACCACCAAACAATAAAATAATGGGACCAGTGAGATTTGACATATGTGGATAGAGGATATAAAAAATCAAGTGTGGGTGTCTGCATTTCTGCTCAATATTGCCTCTCTGTGTAATGATGTTGGAACAGGAATTCCTGGGTGGTAGAAGTTCTGTAGGAATTGCTGTCACCAGCTGAGAGCAGGTACAGCAGAGCAGAGTTTGTCTCTCACCTCACCTCACCTTATTGGGACTTAAATATTTTTATACCTTATAACCACCTTAATTCACATTCATCCCTAACAGGGATGCAATTATATGACATAATTGCAGTTCTCCTGTACAGAGCAGTAAAATGAAGCAGAGCACAGATGCATCTTTTGCTTTTCATCAGGTGTGAACTTGGCAGCAGTTAGTTCCTTGTGCCCATTCCTGCCTTTAGTCTCCAAAATGTGTTTACCTTCATAAACTCACAGATGGATTTGGATTTGATCTGCCTGGACACAGAAGGATGCTCAGCCATGAGCCCTTGGTATGTGACAGGCCTCTGTCAATGCTCTTCCTTTCTCCTTTCTTTCCTCTCTTGGGTGATGGAGATCTGGTTATCTTCACACCTGGCTCTTGGGGCTGGGTCTAACCTTGTTTAATAGTCAAGACTTCTACCAGTGTTTTCCCATGTTCTTCAGTCAGAGGTGGTACATTTAATACCACACAATGTATTTTTGTTCTCCCTTTCTTCCTTCCTTCTTTTCATAGTCCATTTGTATTTTTAAGCCTGTGTAAGGTTTCAGGATGCACAACAGCTTGTGGCATGAAGTTCTTGCTCAATTAGACTTTACATGAGGGTTATCTTCCTTCTTACTTTCATTCCTGTCTCCTCCTGGATTTACTTCATTACCCCACAGTTCTTGCACTGGAAAAAAAAAAAAAAAAAGGGGGGGAGGTTTGCTTTTTCCAGGTGAATCAGGAATTCATGGGGTGTTATTTTATGGGAATTCCCTGCACTCCAATATTCTTTTCCCAGTCTGATGAGACATTACATTTTTAGTTCTTCTACTGTATTGGGAAGTAAGTGGTAGAATTGGATAAAACATTGAAAAGACTGATGAAAATGATACATTTAAAGGTAAATTTTCAGGGATTTAAAAAATCTGTTATATATTTAAGGTTCCCAGGAGCTGCAGGCTTCCTCCACTCCCTCTTTCTACTGAAAAGCAGGCACCTCCTGTGTATTTTCACTGGGTCTCCACTCTTCACTGGCTGTACTGACCTAAGTCTCTCCCAGTAGCTCTGGGGGCACACTGAGAAGTGAGGGTCAGTCTCTTCTCCCAGGTAACAAGGGAAAGGAAAAGAGGAAATAACCTCAAATTGTGCCACGGGAGGTTTAGATTGGCTAAAAGAGAAAATTTCTTCACCAAAAGGCTTGTCAAGCATTGAAAAAGGGTTTCCCAGAGTAGTGGTGGATTCAACTTTCCTGGAAGAACTTGATAGACATGTAAATGTGACACCTGGGGACATGATTTAGTGGTAGCCTTGGCAGTGTCTGGTTGGACTCAATGGTCTTAAAGGTCTTTTCCAATCCAAAAAATTCCATGATTTAGGTGCCTTAATTTTCAGCTTTTTCCCACTCTTCTGCCAGCCCAGCGGGCTGTGCCTCACCAGCCAGGTGTCCCAGCCCTACCCCAGCCTCACAGGACATCTGAGACAGTATCTGGCACCATCATTTTGACAAATGCACCTCGCACTGCGCGTCCTGTCTTCACCAGGATCTTACATACAGTTCACAGTGTAAAAATACACCCTCTTTCTTGGTGGAAAAAACAACAGTCTGCATTTTTAAGGGCAACTCTTCTCTCCTGTGCAGGGTTTGCCACTGAGCTGTTTTGCCTCGTCTCGCTCGGGGCTTGGCGTTTCTCTGGCATGAGTCACGCACTGGAGCCGAGCTGCTTTTCCTCCTTGATACTTGCTCTCGGTTCCCTTTGGTGCCATCATGTGCTACAAGAGCTCCTCAACAGGAAGGAGAAGTCCTCCAGTGCCTGCTGAACTGTGAAATTGGCTGAAATGGGGCTTTTTAGGGTCTCTGGTTCATAACTGATTAGAGGTTGTGTCAGAGCAGACCTGACCGATGCTTTTTCCATCATGAGGGTGAATGTACTCCAAAATATCTGTCTGTCTCAGTTTGAAATGACAGGTGTCTGCTGAGAAGGCAGGAACCTCCCTTGAAATGGAAAATTTAAAACCCCCTCCCTCCAAATTATTATAACTTCAAAATTAAGAGACTCTCAGGCAAAGATATGGGAATAGGAATAACAGTTCTTTGCTAGCAAAACTAAAAATACAAATGCAATAGTAAAAAAAAAAAAAAAAACAAAAAAAAACCACTGACAGTCAGGATACAGCCTGACACCCTGTGGGTCAGGGTGGTGGCACAGTCCCATTAAATGGTGGCTCCAGCCCTCCTGCAGTGCCAGCTGTGGTTCTCTTGGAGCAGGGATCCTGGAGAAGGGTGCAGTTTTCTTCTGAAGGTCCAGGGGTGGCGTAAATGGGCCAGGTCTTCCTCTGGGAATCCAGTGGAGAAGAAAGCTGCTCCTCTGGGAATCCAGTGGGAAAAGGCTGCTCTGTTGCACCAAATCTCTGATTATATCCAGGTAGGAATGCTTGGCTCCTCCCCCTGGGCCGAGCATCTCCCAATGTGATGATGGGCTTTTATCAGCCATGCAGTGACACTCACTGGCCATGAACAGCAGATATCTCCTGGAGGGAGGATTGGTTAGAAGAGATAAAGAGATAAAGAAAAATGTCACTGACATGTTTTATGAAAAATCTTTTTCTTAGGTTTTTTCCTCCTGAGAAGCTGAAAGGCCTCAGGAACAAAATGTAAACAATGGTTATCTGTTGCTGTGGAATGCAACAGGTGGATCTGGGATTGGTCTTTTTTGGTTGTTTCTAATTAATGGCCAATCACAGTCCAGCTGTCCAGACTGTCTCAGTCAGAGACAAACCTTTGTTATGCATTCCTTTTCTGTTCTTAGCAAGCTTTCTGATGAAATCCTTTCTTCTATTCTTTTAGTATAGTTTTAATATAATATATCATAAAATAATAAATCAAGCCTTCTGAAACATGGAGTCCAGATTCTCGTCTCTTCCCTCATCCTAAGACCCCTGCGAACATCGTCACAGAAAACTGCCCAGTTAACAAAGATAACTGCCCCACCTCTAACAGATGGCAATAGAACACACACCCCCAGCCACATCTTTCAACCTAAGACACTGTCATTAGGGTGAAAGGATGATGGGAAAGGGATGAATTTAGCTCTCCACAGACTGCCTCAGGCTGGTAGCTGTCTCTGCTGTCTCACAAATGCTTTGTGAGTGCAGCTGGTCTGGAGAAGACGAGCTCCTTTGACAGCACATATTTACACGTCCAGATGTTCTGTGTTCGCTGTCTTGTCATCCTGGCCTGTAACACCTTCAAATGAGGTGAAATCTCTTTTCTCTTGCTGTGCTACTACTGTGCTCTCCTACCATGTTCTGCTGGAAGCAGGAGATGTGGCAGGAGGCTCAGCTCCATTACAGAGCATCCCCAGCTTATGAGGGTTGGTTGTTAGTGTGATTTCCAAGGATTTGTTGCTGTGTTTTTCTGCTTTGTCCCTCTGGTGAATGTCTGTGGTGAAAAACATCTCTACTGCTCGTTCCTCTTCAGTCCATGTTAATACTCATCCTGTTGCCTTGCTGCAAAAAACCCTAGCAATTCCTTGCCTCCCTGTGACTTTCCTTCTGCTGTGGAGCATTTATTTAGTTTACAAAAAAAATTGTAAAAAGTTTTTTGTTTGAGGAGAGGGAAAGTTGAAATAATCATGGTGCTCACCTTCCCCCCTGGCTCAGAGAGATTGTGTTGTGGTTTAAAAGCACAGGCAGAAAGTCTTTTTGTGAAGATCAGATTGATGGAATATTAAGAACCACTTGAAATAATTAAGGGATCAACCACGTTCTTTGACAGGGAGAGGTTGTGGCAAAACTGAATGAGTTGGGAAATTGACCATGGTTGTGTTTCCTCAAATATGTGCAATGGCACGTTCACTGTAAGTTTTTTAGCAAACTCACCTTAGTCTGGTAGGAAAATTGGCTCACAGCCACTGCTGACTCTGGGCTATGGTTCATGAAAATTTCTTCACCAATAGAGTAGTCAGGCACTGGAGCAGGCTGCTCGAGGAGGTGGTGTAATCACCAACCAGGGAAATGTTCAAAAGGCTTGTGGAAGTGGCCCTTGGGGGTTTGAACACCATGGTGTTGGGTTAATGGTTGGACTCAATGATCTTAGAAGTCTTTTCCATCCATATCCTGTGATCTGTTGATTAGATTTACACTGGACATAACTGACTTCAATCTTCTCCCATGGTCTTGGTAGGAAACCTGAAGTGAAGATACCAAGTTTTTTTTTGTTTCTTGATGAATCACAGCCAAAGGTAGAAGTAGATTCTTTATTTCCCACTGGGCACTGTGTCCTCAGCAGACCATGCTGCTTCTCATTTACTCTTCTGCAAGGTTTATTTATAATGTGACTGCTAGTAAGCACTGGTGGAGGTGAGAGCATATTCTGATTGTGTGTATTGAATAACGATATTTCTTCTTTGGGAAGTGGAAATGAGTTATGTTTGTTGATGGGGGAGCAGGATCCTGGGATTTAGGAATCTATTACTTTATTAATTCACCCATTTTGCCCTGCATCTTCCTTCCCTAAGCAATTGCAGCTCTGTCTATCAAGATGTTCCCGAGAACTCAGAATTTGTTGCCATCCTCAGATGCATTTTTCATTATTCTGTTGAAATCCAATATAAATTTATAAATGCCATTTCTAATTTTGTTAAGCTGACCTAGTGTGGTGCAGTTGGTTTCTGTCCATTCGTGCGTGTACATGTTTTATAATTAATAAGTTTACTCTAACGTCAGAGTAGCAAACTAGACACCAGTTCCTTCTTTCCTGTGTTCTTCATCCCTGTTTTTTATTACAGCAAATATACATTAATATTCATCTTTTGTAACCAGTGAAAAGGCGGATGAAACCTGGATTTTGAACTGACTGGAAATTTAATTTTGCTGTTCAGTGAAATATGTAATACTTCTGTGTTTGTCTAGCGTATGGATAGATTGAGACTGTTCTACATGCAAGGTTCACAAGAAATAGACAGCATAGCACAAAACAGCAAGTAGAAGAAGGCAATATAGGTAAAAAATAGAAAGAAAACCTTTGAGGTAGAAGCAACAGAGTTTTGGAGCATTTGTACTCAGGCAGTCCAGGGTTTGAAACTGTCTAGATCATCTTCTGCAGGAGCCAGAAGAAATGTTTAACTGTTGTATTAATGTCAGTTTAAAAAATAGGAAGGGTGACATCACATCTTGATCAAAATGAGCTCAGAGTGACCTGGCACTAAGTCATGAAAGCACTGCCATGGTATGGCCTGGAACAGCAGAGAACATTACACACAGCTCAGTGCCCAAAAGACTCAGGAGGCTCCTTTTCTCTTGATCTGAATTCCTCAGTATCAGGAGAGCCTGATTGCTTCTCCAACAGTAAAGATATTTGTGTCCTGAGGGCTGGCCTTGCCTGTACCATCACGCTGTCATTTATCACCCTCATCTGCTGCTTTGGGGAACCAAACTGTCTCAGGGTGTGCTGCCTTGTGCTCTGAGGGTGGAAGGCATCCTTCTTTCCACAGCATCTGTAATCCTTTTGATGGAAGACTTTTTCTAGCAGGTAGTTTTGCTCTCCAGAAGTTTACATACCTTAAGCGGGGGGGGGAGGAGTGGGAGGGTCTATGAATCTGAGATTCCCAAGGTAAACAAAACATATTCAGCCCTTTTTCTTGGCATTTGCCTAAGGCCAGCCTGTCTCTGGTGCAGGATTTGAAGCCTGTCTTCTGTTCTCTTGTGAGAAGATGTGAAGATAGGTAGATGTGGAAGGAGAGTCTGTTTATTGAAGTGGCAGCTGGGACTGACATGAAAGGAGGACAGCAAACTTCCAGATTGCTTTCCTTGCCTCTGTTCTTTGTGTCTGATGTGCAGACATTGGTGCAATGTGAAATGTGTGCAGACAACTTGCATCCACCCCTTCTAAACTCTATTGCATGTGGTTTCCTTCTGCTTTATGTTTCATGTCAGTCCATCAGATCTGAAGCCCTCTGACATCAACAGGAGGTCCTGAGTGAAAGAAATCCAGAGCTTGCTGGGGTTGGAGGTGCCGTCTGATGGCAGGAAAGAGTCTGTTCTACCTGATGGGTGCTGCTATGGCTGAAAATCTTGGGGATGATTGAGTGATGAAAGAAGGGGCTAGACAGGAACTGTTCCTGTTGGCTTTGCGTGGTGTTGCTGAGCTGAGTGAAAAATGAGCTTGAGCAAAGGCTGCAATCAGATGTGCTGAGAACAGCCAGAGCTTTTGAGGCACAGTGAACCAGCTGTCTCTGCTTGTGGCTCGGTGTATATCTCCATAAAATGTCATGGGTGTCTTATCTCGCTGCCTCTGACTTCGCAGCCTGTCCTGATCCTATCTGTTCCCGGGACAAAATGCTCTGCTCCTGGAGACATCTACAGTGGCAGCTGGGAAGAGAAATCAAATCCATTGGGAAGCAATCAGGTGCTTTCCTCAAATAAGGACTTTGATGAGGAAGAACGCAAAAAGAGAATTTTTGTCATTCTTTCTGAGGAAATCAAGAGATGAGCAGGAACAGCTCATTCCTGAGATAATCTCTGCTGGTTTTACTCTGCATCTACTCCACGATGCCTCCGGGCCGTGGGCGTTCGCGTTGCTCTGTCGTGCGCTTCAGTGGAGGAGGGGAGACAAGAGCACAGTTCAAGGGATTGAGTCAGGCTGTTCACAGTCATTGGTGATGTCACGCCAGTCAAGTACCACAGAAGTGTCTCTAGAAGCTTCTGGAAGCCTGTTTAATTTGTACAAGATTATGGATATGATGCCCTGGGGGTTTTGTTGTTGTTGTTGTTGTTTTTTTTGTTGTCGTATTTTGTGTCTTGTCAACCTAGGCTAGACAGTGAGGTCCTCAGGCTTTGGGGACAGAGATGACTTCACTCTCCAAGGACCTTCCATCAGCTTTAGAATTCAGCTGGGAAGCAAAGCGTGAGGAAATATCTGCACTGCTGCACTCCCAGCCCTGCTGCAGGCTAGGCATTGCTCCTGACCACCCTCCTGCCTGGCATTTCTGCAGCTCCTGAGCACTGGTCTCCTCTCCTTGCCTGCCCAAAGCCATCCAGGGACATTACACTAATATTACAAACTACACAGAAGATCCAGAAGGGAATAAATTGCCTCAAAGGCCCAGGGTGACAAAGAAGAAAGTCATCCCCTCCATCTACTCTGATTGACCTCTGACAGTTGTGTTATGAGGCACCTGGGGATTTGTGCAATGACACCAACTCAATGCTAAAACCATTGAGTAAAAACCCAACAAAACAAAACAAGGTGATCCAACAGCAGAGCTTGTTCATAAGTTCAGGCTCTGGGAGAAAGAGGAAAAGACATTTTTCCAAGTAAATTCCAGGTTTACCAAGTTTTGGTTTTTAATAATTGAGAAAAAAATCTAAGAAAATAATCTGAAAAGCAGTACATCTATGTCATAAGTGACAGAGTCAATCCTAATCAGAAGGCTTTGCAAATATGCCCTCTGATCTCATGACTTCAAAAAAACCTTCATATTAACCAAGTTATTCCTGGCTGAAGATGTCCCTCCTCATTGCAGGAGGGTTGTTCTAGAGCTTTAAAAGGTACTTTCCAACCCAAATTATTCTGTGAGCCTCTGATACTCTGCCAACAGGAGAGCTCTGCATCTGTCCATCCATTTTGCAGGTGGGGAAGTGGAGGCAGCTGTATGGAAACCAAGGAAATGCTGAGTATTCTTCCTTGTGGATCCTGTGTAAAAAAATCTCCCAGTGAGAAATGAAAGGAGGTCAATCTGTTTAGTGCATCTGAGGGGGGGTTTAAAAGTAAAAGAGAGATCAGCAGCAAAGTTCAAGAGTTCAGAAGACACAGCTCTCTTAACACAGTGGCTGGGGATGGTCCTTCATTAGCTGGAGCCTCAGGGAGGCTTTTATGGAAAGAGTGACCTGGACTGACCAGAGGCTGTAGGGGTTGATGTGTAAAGATGATCATGTGAAATTATCTGCTAGCTCTTTATGAAGGTCAGGCCAGTTGGTCAAAGGATTTTATCTGGTTGAAGAACCTCATAAAAATATGTCTCAAGTGGGTCATCCAGAAATAGAGGTGTCATCATCATGAACGAGTTCTGAAGCCCCCAGTGAAGGCACTTCTCCATCAGCAAGGTGGTGTTAGAGCTGGGAATGGAGCACCTGGACAGGACAGGGAGGTGGGGCTGTGTGAACCCAATGAAGGTCAACAAGTGTGAGATCCTGCACCTGGGTCAGGACAATCCCAAACACAAGCACAGGCTGGGCAGAGAATGGATTGAGAGCAGCCCTGAGGAGAAGGACTTGGGGGTGTTGGTGGATGAGAAGCTCAATGTGACCCAGCAATGGTGCTCTGGCAGCCCAGGAAGCCAAACCTGTCCTGGGCTGCACTGAAAGCAGGGTGGGCAGCAGGTGAGGGAGGGGATTCTGCCCCTCTGGTGTGCTCTGGTGAGAGCACACCAGAGGGGCAGAATCCCCTGGAGCTCTGGGACCCTCAACATAAGAAGGATGTGGATGTGCCTGAGTGAGTCCAGAGGAGGATCAGAGAGCTGGAGCAGCTGTGGAAAGAGGCTGAGAGAGCTAGGGCTGTTCAGCCTGGAGAAGAAAAGGCTCCAGGCAGACCTCAGAGCCCCTTCCAGAGCCTAAGGGGGCTCCAGGAGAGCTGGAGGGAGACTTTGGACAAGGGCTGAAGGGACAGGACTAGGAGTGATCGCTTCAAACTGAAAGAGAGCTGTCTTAGATTTAATATTAGGAGGAAATTTTATATTCAGAGGGTGGTGAAGCCCTGGCACAGGTTTTTCAGAGAATTTGTGGCTGTCCCATCCCTGGAAGTGCCCACATGCAGGCTGGATTGGGCTTGGAGCCACTCCTCTGAGTGTGATGGGACAGGCAAACTTGCTGAGGATACACTGCCCCATCATTCAGGTCATCAATGAAGATGTTAAACAGGACTGGAGCCGGTGTTGAGTGATTTTACCACCTCCAGGTGCAGAAGACCTTTCTCCATGGTGCCTGTTCCCAGAGGTGCTCTATCCTTCCTCCTAGGCTCTCCCAATGTCTCAGTTCATCTTTCCAGCTTTGGTTTAGATTCATTCCCCTGTCTTGCCCAAAAGGAATGAAAAGAAATGTTTTCCTCCCTGTCTCTTTGCAGCAGCCTTGCAGAATTGAAGGACTGAGTCTTCCCATCAATCTTCACTTCTGTAGGAAAAGCAACCCCATTTACTCAATCTTTCCTATCAGGCTATGTTTTCTTGACCTGTTGTCATTCTCCGAGTTCCCTCCAGACTCTCTTCAGTCACTGACAAAAAAATCTTTGCAGCAGCTTGTTGCTTACAGCTGAGGAGCCACAGTGTGGGGTCAAGCAGAAGGTTTGCTTCTCTTGTTGAGAAGATTGTAATCCTATTTACACATCCTGTGTTACAGGAAATGTCACTGCAGATCCGTGTTCAGCTGGAAGCCTGTGGCATCCCTCCATCCATCCCTCTCTGCAGCACTGGCCAGCTCCCCATCCCCTGCTGGTGCTCTCCTTTGCTCTGTTTAAATTCAGGCCCCTGCAGTTGACCTGGATTGTGCAGAGCCTCATTTTCTTTGTTGAACATTACTTCTGGTTTGTTAAGATTGTTCTGGAGGCTGGAGCTGTCATCTAACTCCCCTGTTGGGTGCTGTGTGTGTGTTGGATGAGGATAATTCCTGTTCCATCACCCAGCTCACTGCTCAAAATGCACTTGGAGAGAGCAGAGCTTGATGGACACCACCCAGATTGTTCTTTGGGTATGGCAAAAATCCACTGGGAGTGTTTAACGGTGGAAGAGAGAAGGTTTAGATTCGGTATTAGAAAGAAATTCTTTACAGTGAGGGAGCAGAGGCTCTGGCACAGGTTGCCCAGAGAAGCTGTGGCTGCCCCATCCCTGGAATTGTTCAAGGCCAGGTTGGATGGAGCTTGGAGCAACCTGGTCCAGTGGAAGACATCCCTGCCCATGGGAAGGGGTTGGAAGTAGAGGATTTTTAGGGCCCTTCCAACCATTCTGTGATTCTATGATTTTTCTAATTAAAAAAAAAAAAAAAAATCACTGCAGCTTTTATCAATTCCTTTGGCCCTGCAAACATGAGACCATAACAGGTACCCACTGCCTGCTAACTTCTATAAAGAGTTGAAGCTTGGTTTGATATGACTTCTTGCCAGCTGCATAGTGGCTGTCAATTCTTGTTTTCACCATACTTTCAGTGGCTTTATTCAGCTGTCTTTACAGGAAATTGGAAAAAAAACCTGGTGGGTTTGCAATTTTATTACTCTTTTCTCCACCTCTTTAGTAAATAGGCACAGTAAGGGCCCTCCAGTCTGCCAAGAGGGCCATCAATGGCTCTGATACTGTTTCAGGCATCACAGGAGGAAAATTGCAGAATCCCACAGGTAGGAAAGAACATCTGAAGGTCATCTTGACCAGCTCCCTCCTGAGAGCAGAGCCACCTGGAACAGGTTTCTCAGGCACATGGTCAGTCAGGGCTTGCATATCCCCAAGGATTGGGACCCCACAGCCTTTCTGTGCAGCCTGTACTGATGTTTGATGACTCTCACCATAAAAAAAAACCTACAAAATAAGCAAAAAAGACACTCCAACCCCAAAACAGGCAGGTTTTTCTTTTCTTTTTTTTTTTTTTTTTTTTAAGTGGAATTTCCTGTATTCCAATCCCTCTTGCCTCTTGTACTGTCACTGAACACCACCAGGAAGAGTCTGGCTCCATCATGTTTGTTTTCACTCAGATATTGAGACACCTTAGTACCACCACATTCTTCTCTTCTCCAGGGTGAAGAGCCCCAGCTCCCTCAGCCTTTCCTCATCCCATCCTTTGACCATCTTTATGGTCCCTCAGTAGATTCTCTCCAATATGTCCATGTCTGTCCTTCTCTCCCACTTTTTTCCAGTATTGTCTGGAAAGAAATGTTCCAGCTCATGTCTTTCTCAGCCAATCTCAACTTTAAATATAAATAAATTGTCTAAAGTGCTGTCGTGGTTGAATTCCAGCTGGCAAATAAGTTCCACACAGCCACTCCCTCACAGTCCCCAGGAGGTTGATGGAAATGAAGTGGATGAGTAAAAGTGAGAAAACTTGTGGGTTTAAATAAGAACAGTTTAATGATTGAGATGTAATAGTACAACAACAACAACAATAATAACAACAATAATAAACAACCTATTTCTTCCATGCTGAAATCTCAGCTTTCATTCCCACCACTAATGCTGCCCACCCAGGTGTCTCTAAATGGAGACTGATGGGTTTAGATCTCTAAAATTTAATTTTGCCTGCATGGTTTTACTTGCCAATATCTTTCCCAGTCCAAGAGCTATGGACCAACTCTTCCCTTGAGATTCTACATTCTGCTATTCTAGTCAGGCATGATTGGCTTGTACAAGATATACAAAGCAAGCACTTGATTTCATTAAAATACAAATCCATGCTCCTTTTAGTCTGGCTTGGATGTGGTTATTTTTTTATTTCTATTTCAGGTGATGAGGATAAAGCTGTGATAAAATGTTTTTTTCTTCTTTCTTATTCTTTTTTCTTCTGTGTCTAGTAGGTTAGGAAATGCTTGTTCCAATTTGTACAAACTGCCTTCACAGTAAATTGGACAAGTTTCCCTGAGGAGCAGTAGACAAAAGACTTGGGAAGTGCCATGGGGATGGGGAGGGAAATGCTTTTATTGCCAATCAAATTAAAGGCATTTAGATCTGCTCTTAAATTTTCCTGTAAATATATTACCGTGGGGTAAGAATTTGGCTCCAGAGCTGTATGAATAAGGGATATTTCAATAGCTTGGTAGGATGGGGTGGGAGGTGGCTGCTGCTAAAAAGGTTTGGTTAAGCTACAACAAAATATTTCATTTTCAATTCTTTCTATTTTTCCTCCCTTACAAGGAGAAAAAGCGTTAAAATGGAAACACGTCCTGAAAATGATAAATCAACATTAAACACTTGGAGTGCTCCAAAAGCCCCCTTCTCTCCCCCTTTCACACCACTCTGTTGGAGAAAAAACAGATGCATTCACTGTTTGCCAAAACAACACTTGCCCAGTTGTAATCAAGGCATTTTTACAACAGGGTGGAGGCTTTCACTCCATGTTTGTTGTCTGTGGCCTTGGGGAAGTCATGGCAAGAAATGTTTCCACTTGCTTATCTCCGAAGAGAGAGGGTGGGTCAGGGAAAATCTCTGTACAGAGCCTGTTTTCAAGCTCTTTGGTTGTCCAAAATCCTTGCAGTGGTCTTAAACTGTGGGAGATAAAGAAAATAATTCTTTATCTCTGCCCAAAGACTTTCTGGTAACTGTCTTCAATGTGCCCATATTTTCCCAGGTAAATTTTGGATCTTGAGTTGCATTTTGTAGTGAAGCTTGTGCTGGTAGTTCTGAGCTCACCTGAGACCTGGGAGAGCTGAGCTTTGTTCCCAAGTCCATCACAGACTTCCCAGCTGAATCTTCAGCTGAATCTTGTAGGTTTTAGTGGTTGTGATCAAGAATTTCCACCAAGACACCACAGAATCACAGAATGGTTTGGGTAGGGAGGGACATTAAAGATCCTCTTGTTCCAGCCCCCTGCCATGGGGGGTTCACCTTCCACTATCCCAGGGTGCTCCAACCTTGCCTTGGACACTTGCAGGGATGGGAGAGCCACAACCTCTCTGGAAAACCTGATTCAGGGCCTCACCACCCTCTGAATATATAGTTTCTTCCAAATAACCAATCTAAACCTTCTCTCTTCCAGTTCAAAGCCATTACTCTTTGTCCCACCACTCCATGCCCTACTAAAAAGTCCCTCTCTACCTCTCTTGCAGGCCCTTCTGAGCTACTGGAAGTTGCTCTAAGGTTTCCTGGGAGAAAGTACAATTGTAGGTTGTATTTCCCTGTAGCTCATGGTTTTGCAGTTCTGCACAGCTGACACGATGAATTGTTTTGCTGTTGAGTGTCTTGGTTTACAAATTTGCCCCTTGCTTCCTCTTGTTTGCTCCATTTTCTGTCTCCTTGAAGCGCACTCCAACCTTCACCTTTTCTCTGGCTGCTCAGGCCATCACAGCTCAACTTCCATAAGTTTGGGCTGAAGGCTGTTTCCCTAAAATGAAGGATTTCTGCCCTGGGGGCACCTGCAGCCTGGGATACCAATTATGTGTGTACGTGGTACACTGAGGCTGGCAGGGGAAGCTGCACTCTGGATTTTCTCCACTTTAAATGGATTTAGCTCCCAACCATTGCTCTGTCAAGGCAGTTGCACTTTCATCCTCTTTCATGTGTCTGGCCCAATTAAGGGAGGATGGTGAGTGATTTCTTTTGGTCCTGGAGTTCTGCTGTCTGGTGAATCTCAGCACTGATTTTTTTTTTTTTCCCCTCAGTTTTGAAACTCTGAAAGAAAAAAAAAGGAGAATGAAGTACAACAGGTGCCTGAGGCCATCAGGCTGTTCCCAGTACAGTGCAGAACTGGGATTTTCTGGTGCTTTGCTTTGCAAGGAGGACAAACCAAAAGAATAGCTGCAAGTGTCAGTGTCAGTGTCAGTGCACCCCAAAAGAGACTTTTCCTGAGATATCTGTCAATTAGGACATCATGTGCCACAGAAAGTGGAGGCCATTGCCAGCTCTCTGTCAGAGGGATAATGTCTGGTCCAGAACATGAGAAATTTGAATATCCAAGCCCAGAATGAAGCATCACAGCTCATGTCATCCAGCCTAACACCCCAACATCTTTCCCAGTACAAGAAAGACATGGAACAGTTGGAGCAGGACCAGAGGAGGCCACAAAATGATCAGAAAGATGAACCAGCTCTGCTGTGAAGAAAGGCTGTAGAGCTGGGGTGGTTCAGCCTGGAGAGGAGAAGGCTCTGGGGATTCCTTAATGAGGCCTTTCAATACTTAGTATAAGAAAGATAAGGACAGACTTTTTAGCAGCACCTGTAGTGACAGGACAATGGTTTTAAACTAAGAAAAAGAGTAGATACAGAGTAGCTATAATGAAGAATTGTTTATGGTAAGGTGAGTAAAACACTAGGCCAGGATGCCCCATCACTAGAAATATTTCAGGCCAAGGAGGTTGGACTAGATGACCTTTAAGGGTCCCTGCCAAGCCAAACCATTCTGATTTTGCCATCACACCAAAAGTGTTGCTATTCTTGCAGGACTGTAACTTTTTTTTGTGGTAGAAACACCAGTCTGGGGTGATTTTTTCACAGCCTTGGTGTAAGAAAGCAGCAGCTGGGTTTGGTCCTGTATAATCTCCCAGCTCATGCAACACCTTTACCTTCTCTCTTCCTTTGCTGCCATCATCTCCATGCCTTTGAGCTGAACTATTTTGATACCAAAGCCCTGGACGCCGTTGGAATGCTGGAGGATGTCTGGGTGAAGCAATTCTGTGGATAAGGAGGAAGTTGTCTTTCTATGACTGCTGCATTTATTTCATTCTGCTTCTGCTACCTCAGGCCTTGCAGATTTTTAATTTTTTTTTATTATTATTTTTTTAGCCAGCAAGGCAAAATAAATCTGGCTCCAGTATTCCTGCTGGAGGCCCAGGAGCTTATAACAGCAAACTGTCTCTTTTGAGAGCTCATCAGGGCTGCAGTGTGATGGATAAACTCCAGCCAGCTGTGTACTGGTGTAGTTCCAGAAGACAGCATCACCTTTTTTTTTGATTGAGTGCTTAAGTCTTTACCTTCCAGCTCAGGATCTCAAAGCACTTTGTGAACAGTGAGGAATTAAAAGTTGCCCTTTATCAGTGGAAAAAATGAGACACAAGGAGGTCAAATGACTTGCTTGCCCTCAAAACCATTTGTAGTCCAGAACACCTGGATTTTAGTGCTTTCAATTTTTTTGCAGGTGGGCATCCTGAAGTCTGGAGATTGCCCTGTGTCTTTTATTTTCCTTCTCAGTCCTTTATTTTTCTTCAGCTACTTGGGTTTAACTGACTTTTAACAGGGCTGTGCCTGTCTTTTTTTTTTTTTCTGTTTTTTAGGTTTGAAGTGTAATCCAGCATCCATCACTATCCAGAAAATGTCTTATGGATCCATTGATGGGAGTGGATTTGGGAGCAGGAACCCATTTGGAGGCCCTTCCAGACAAGGCTATCAACCTCTAGGTGAAGTATTGATCCCCTGCTGTAATTTATTCCACCTGGCTCCCCGAGGGCTGAGGTTTAACTTGCTCAGGTTCACTGTGCCTGCTGTGTAAATATCACACCCTCTCCAGGGGTCATTCCTGACACTGATTTTCAAAGGTGAAACCCAAACTTTTGCAGTTTGATTTGCGTGATTGAGGCCCAACATCTTACCAATCTTATCATGCTCAGCACTAATGAGGGTTTTGGAGGAATTTTGAGGAACCAGGAGAAATGCAGAATATTCCCTAAAGTGTCTTGTGTCTTTTGTCATCTCCCCATCACCTTTACAAGAAGTTTGTCTCAATGGTTATTCTAAGGCAGGAAGATGGAGGGAGTAGATGAGAGGATGTGCAAAATGCAGTGGGCTGTGCTTTCCCAGAGGATAACTTTGCTGTGGAAGCTGCTTGAATTTGGGAAACATGCTTGGATGTGGCAAACAGGATCAAAAACTCACTCAGGAAATGCTGAAACCTTAAACAGTAGCTTGAAAATGGCTGTGGATTTTCTCTTTGTGTCGTTTTTTTAAGCAGAGGCCAGACCAGCCCTAGGGCTGATCTGGGCTTATCTAGTCTGGCTTTGAGCAAGTCTTTTCATCTGGAACACATCCTTCATTTTGTTCCCAGACCTGGCTTGCTCTGGTAACATGGCAAAGGGATCTCTTTTCCTTTTTTCACCAGGGAGGAACGTCACCACTCCCTCCACTTGCCTTTGGTTTCAATATTCACTAACACAGCCTGATTTGGTGTTCATGTTCTGAGGATTGCAAATGTTCTTTGGGAAGCATTTTTTTTGTTTCACAATTAGTGATTCTCCCTGGATGGAAAAAAATACATATTAAAAAAAAAAAAAAGACAAAAAGCAGAGGTTTCTCTCTTCTTAGAAATTTGGGTTTAATTTTGATTTTTTTTTCTTTGAATAGGAAGAAGGTATTGAAGTAAGTACAAGTTGTCTGTTCAGTTGTAAATACTGATTTTTAGGCTGTTCTGCAAGGCAAAATAAAAAGCATAAAAGCAAGAAAAAATGGGGTACTTGGGCACAATCAAAGAACCATAAGAAAAGATAATTGAAATGTGGATTATACAAAAAATGGATCTCAATGCATTGCAGCTTAGATTAAAAAACAATTAAAAAAGAATATTTATTGTGCTGTATGAAAGAACCCCTGTTTTTAATGCAAGTTCACAGAATAACTCAAGACACTTGAAATCTCTAAATATTTGAAGAGATCCCTTATTGTGCCCAGCTTGCCTGTGGCTTGGCCTTTGGAGCTGTGATGCTGAAGCCACCCTCTGTGGATGGCAAAGAGGAGCTGGTGTGGAAAATTCAATTATTTTGAAATGCCATGGTGTGTTGGAGGCCTAGCAGAGCCTGTTGATGCTCTGGGTTATGGCTTAGACTTGAGTGTTGGTTTCCCCTGCAGGCTTGCACACATCCTGTCTGGTGGCATTGCCATGGATACATCTCCAGGGTTCTCCAGCATGGATTTTCCCAGCCAGCCAAAATTGGTTGGTCCCTTAGCTAAGCATCCCTGTGGAAAAGATTGCAAGGGGAGGGACCTGTTTGCATTGGCCAAGGCACCTTGGAGAAGTTTCCTTTCTCTGTGTCTCAGTCAGAGGTGGGATTGTTCAACCTTGAGAAAAGAAGGTTTAGGGGAGACCTTTTCATTTGTTTCCAGCATTTAAAGGGTGGCCACAAATGACTCTCTTTTCACATGGCAAAGATGTGAGGTTTTGGGTGCAAGTTACTCCTGGGGAGATTATCAGAGACTCAGACAAGAGGAAAATGTTTTGCAATGAGAAGAATCAGCCTTTAGAATAACCTCCCCAGAGAAGTGGTGGATTCCAGAATGTTGAACAATTTTAAAGTTCATCTGGATGGAGTGCTGGGCCATCTTGTCCAGGCTGTGCTTTTTCCAAGAGAGGTTGGATCTGATGATCCTTGAGGTTCCTTTCCAGCTTGGCATTCTGTGATTCTGTTCTGTGCTCATCTGAACCTGTGTCCCTTTGCCACAGAAGATGGACACTTTGGATGCCTTTTGTCACAGCATCCCCAAATATTCCATTAATTAAGTGCCAGGAGAGGGTAATGCAGCACTAATTATCTGCCTCCTGCTTCTGGACAATGGATGACTGGCTTGCTAAGAAAAATTGCCTTTTGTATTAGATCATGGTGTGGCTGGAACAAAGGAGCGTGGCCTTCCCACCAGCATTTGTGTCTCTGCTCTCAGCAGGGACAGACCTTAATGGGAATGTTCTGTGTGTGCTTTAAACCTCTCCCTCTCTTTGTAGATAATAAATAAATAAAACCAGGTATCCCTGCAGATAAATGTCCAGCAGTGGTCCAGTGGTAATATTCAACATCCCACAGAAAACCCTGAGATACAGCAGCAATAAAGGTGTTGGGGGTGGAACTGCTTCATCTGTAATACAGAGAGAAAAAAAGAAGGGAGGGCTCAGGTTTAGTTTGGTTTTGTTTAATGAGGGGTGATACTGCCATGGGGGTTTCCTCTGTGCTTATGCATCTGTTTGCCTTGGCTCTGTTTCCTCCATGCTCGATCCAAATGTGCAGCCAGGATGGAAAAGTTTAATTACTTGATGGTGATTCCCTTGGCTCTGGGCTGATGTGATGATGGATGGACTCAGAGCCCGTCCTCAGGCCATGTGGAGGTTAATGTTGCTGACCAGCCTAATTAGGGAGATCCACAAACTCCATCTGCAGAGTTTGGGGAGGATCCTGAGGCGGTGTTTTCAGAAATCTGGTTTGCCCTGGTCACCTTGGTGAAAACTAGTTCAGACTCTGGTTTTGATGGTGGATATACAGGATTTTTTGGGGAAAAACAAAAACAATTATTTTTTTATTATTATTATTGTTATTTTAATATTGGCAGGTTTTAGGAGGAGGGAGAGAGAAGCTCAGCAGAACTCAGATGTTCTGTGGCCTTAACCAAGGAGCACCCTGAGGTGTGTCACAAGCAGGATCACCAGGATTACCTGGACTAGAGCACTTTGGGAGTTTGGTTGTCCCACAGCCACTGAGGGACAGCCAGGAGTGGCAGGTGGAGGCATAAGCCATGTCTCTGCTTTGCAGCTGGGAGTTACAACCTCCTCCAGCAACATCTGCTTCTCATATCCTCATTCTGATCCCCAAAATCATTGTAAACTGAAGTGTTACACTGTTTCTTTGTAGGAGCTTATTTGGGCTTCATCTGGGAATTGGTATTGCATGGACAAATTAGAAAGCAGGTAGTAGAAAGTTATTGTTTTGTTTTGGGTTTTTTTTTCTTTTTGTTTAAAGTTTAAACCTGAGAAATGGAAAAGATTTATTTCAAAAATACTATTTTTTAAGTAATGTGATATGTCTAAGATAAACAGAGAGCAAACACTGTATAGCAGTAGGGAACTCTGGATCCTACAGTGTGCAACCTGCACTCTCTACCGTGCTCAACCTACCTTCCCAAAACCATCTCTTTGTGGGGAAAATGAACAAAACCTGCCTTACACAAGGAGGCATATAGGTCAGGGAATTTAAATAGCTTGGATTAAAATGCTACAAGACAGGAGATTTTTAACACTGCTTTTATTAACCTTACTGTAACCTGGACATTAAATGCCAGCTCTGAAAAGGTAAGGTTAATTTCATATTCCAGCAGTGCATTGCTTCCAGGTGAGCTCAAGGGACTGCTGGGTCAGTGCTTGATTTGGCTGTGACTTCATTTAGACCATTTCCCCCTCAGTTTCTCCTGAAGATTTTGTGTGGGACTCTGGCCAAGGTTGTACTCAAGATCTATCACATGTGAGTGTTTATCCTGGTTGGATAAGGTTGGTTATCTTGTCACTGAACAAAATGAGATTGGTCCTGCAAGTTGTCCTTGGCAGTGTTCTCTGGTTGTAAATCACCTAATTACCATTTCAATACTTAGCAATTGTTAAATGATTTTTTTCTACCTTTTTTTTTTCCTGGAATCTGGTCTATAATTTTCTTTGCCCTCCCATCTCTACCACTCACCTGCCTCTGTGCTGCACCAACCAGCCCTTGGGTGGAAAGTCATTTGCCAGAGCTGGCAGTGCTGTCACTGACCTGTCATGGAATTTTTTAGGTGGGAAAAGCCCTCTGAGATCCTCAAGTCCAGCCATTAATTCAACACTGCCAGGTCTACAACTAAACCAAGTCCCCAAGTGCCACATCTACACACCTTGTAAATCCCTGCAGGGATGGGGACTCAGCCACTTCCCTGGGCAGCCTGTTCCAGGGCTTGAAAACCCTTTCAGTGAAGAGTTTTTCCCAAATATCCAATATTCCTTACAGATGAACCACCCTTCTGTCCTCTCCAATCCTATTTTCCTCCTTTCCATCAGTTCAGGGAAGTGATTTAAAAACACACCATGGAGTTCATGGTTGCCTCCAAGTTTGGCAGACTCACAGAGCTCCTGTGCTCCATGGGAGGGAGATGTTCAGATGGTGGTGACCCCTTTGGTGGGATGAGGCTGGCAGAAACTCCCTTTTCTGGGCAAAACTCACTCAAAAGCTTGGGTGCAAACCAGCACCATGGCCATATGGGAAATAGTGAAGGTAAGAAGTTTTCTAGAAAGGTGGTCAATAAGCAGCAAAGTTAAGAGAGTTTCTTTGTGGTTGCACCAAGAGGAGGAAATGTGGGAAATAGTAAAGGTAAGAAGATTTCCAGAATGCTGTAAAAGCAGGCCTTAGAAACAAAGAACAGAAAACTTAGAGCTAGCTGCACCTGCAAAGTCTGAAAGTAGAAAAAGTTACAGTAATACAGCAAGCAAGGCCATGAAACAATAGCTTGAGTTTTAGGCTTGGCTAAGGTAGACCTTAAGACTGCAGAAAAATATATTTAGCAAGATAGTAGACAGTTTTAAGCTTAATAATGAAATATTGTGAATTGTTCATAGAAAGCAGACAAGCAAGCATTGTGTGAAACAGGTGTATGTGTACTTTTAGTGATTGGCTACAACAATTGTCTGTAGGCTTTAGCAATATGCTGTTGGCTGGAAAGTTTTTAAAATGCTCTGTAACAAAGGAATCTTTGGCTGCTGCTGGCAGGATGTGAACTGCTGCCATCTTTCAATAGTCTCAACCATGTTGTGAGGCTGATGCTGCAATAAAGCTCAAGGAAGGTGTCCCAACAGTCCCATCCCATTGTGAAAAACCCCAACACACCTCACCACCCTGTGGCCTCACTCAGCCCCAAGTCTGGTGTCAAACCATGGGAAGGAATCCACTGCCAGCCCCACATCTTGAGGCTGCAAGAGCTGAAGCACAGAACAAACTCCTGAGTACACAGGGAGTCCCCCTGGGGTTGATTAACACTGAGCAGGTGGGTAATTCTGCTGCTCTTTTGGGGTCTGAGCACTGCTTTGGTTTTTCTGGCTTCTTAAATTAATTGCAGTACTTGGAATACTGGAATTTGCTGAAGGGAAGTTGAAACCCATGGTGGTTGCAGTGCAGGGCATTGTCCAGAGGGGCTGGTGGGAGGTCCAGGTCTGGTTATGGCAGCTATTCCTCACTGGGGCAGTGAGGAGCACTGTCCATAGTCATGCATTTAAATGTCCTCAGGAAAGAGTGCTAGAAAGACATAAAAACAGTGAAAGAAAGCAAGAACAAAATTGTTGATTTTCTGGGGGATGTTCAAAGCTACTATGCAATATTAAGAGTGGTTTTTTCAAAGGCTGAAGTCTCAAACTGAAGGGCTGGACCAGATCACATTCAGTAATTTAAACAAACTGCTTTTGGGATGGAGTCCTGTCAAGTGTGGAATTACAGAATCATTACAGTTCAAAAAGACCTCCAAGATCATCAAGTCCAAGGTTCAAAGGAGGGAGGACTGAAGATGTGACCTCCTGTAGCAGCTTTTCTCTGTCATGCTTAGGTGGGTTCACAAATATTGCTCCAAGGTTTCCTCCTGGACTTGTCTCTAATTTAGAAAGCTCTAAACAATAATGTGGCTTGTCAAGTGCTGTGTAAAACATTTCTGAGAGTCTTAATGATTGATTTTGGCTTCTAGGTCTTGGGTTTCATCATATTTTCTTAAATTTATGGTCCCACAGAAGTTGAGGAGTTGGGTGTCATATTTAATAAGTCACTAGTAAAGTGCAAGTTAAAGTCTAAGTGCAAACAAAAAATCATAATAAGATTATCTCTCTCACTAGACAACCCCCAAAACATTCTTGTGGCATCTGCAGAATTATTTCATATTGTTTCTCTGCTATTGTGCAAAACTTCCAAAAGTTATATATTTATTTTCTTAGTCCATTTTCACTAGATTTAGAAGATCTTCTCTTCCTTACATCCAGTTCTTGGAGATCTTAGCAATGATTTAATGAATTAATAAGACTAAACTTAAGAAAACATATTAAATAATAATGAACAACATGTTCTATAGCAAAAGGAATTGCCAGGAGAATTAACTTTCAAACACAAATTGACTTTGAAACTGTTTGTTTTGAAAACCTCTGCCCTATCCCTTTTGGCATTTTTAACATTATAATGAATGTTTTGCTATAATTTCAGTATTTCAGGAATTGGAAGTGGTTATGCATTTATTTCTATTGCTAGCAAAACCAGAAGACACCATTGGAATAAATAAGTATTTTATTGAAATATGTGATGGTGAGCTGACAACTTCTTAGCAGGAAGAAAAAAAAAGCAACAAAACCAACAAACCAATACAAAAACTTCTTGGGTAAAAATAAGCTTTTTTTTTTTTTCTTTACCGATTTTATTTGCTATTCCTGATTATCCAAAGCAATTTTAATACAAACATATAAAACTCATGCTGGCAGTCCCAGTCTTTGACAGAAAATCAGAAATCAAAGACACTCACCTTTCCTTAGGCATTTCAGCTGGAAATGCATTTAAATATCAGAACAGCTCAGAACAGCTTGCTTCATTTTCCACTCAATTACAGTGGAATTAGAAGTAGTTTAAGAAGATCCTCTGCCCAGAGCTGGCTTGTTGTGTGCTAGAGGTGCCTTGGTAGGGAAAGCAGAACAGAATTAATGTTGCTGGTGGAAACTGTCCAGTGGAAAGTGTCCCTGCCCATTGCAGATGTTTGGAACCAGATGTTTTTTTAGGTCCAGCCCAGGCCATTCTGTGATTCTGTGATTCCATGAATGTGTTTGTGTTCCTTTACTTTCCCAATGTGTGCCCAGACCTGGGGCTGCCCTTCTGGGATGTCTTCCCACATGAGTGTATTTCCTAGAGGAGAAGAGACTGTGCTTTAGTTTCAGTTCCTGAAATGAATTTAGCCCAATGTCTTTTCCCTTCTGGCTGCTCTTTCAAAGGCTTTTCTTCGTCTTGCAGGCAGAGGAAAGAAAGGTTTTATTAACAAAATAAAACTCAGCTACTGGCTCATTCAAACTTTCTACCAGCTCTTGTCTGAGCTGTTCAGACCTGGACAAGACATCAGTGATTTTAAAATGAAAGAGAGAAGATTTAGATGAGATGTGAGGAAGGAATTCTTCCCTGTGAGGGTGGTCAGACCCTGGCACAGGGTGCCAAGAGAAGCTGTGGATGCCCCATCCCTGGAGGTATTTAAGGCCAGGTTGGATGGGGCTTGGAACAACCTGGGATGGTGGAAGGTGTACCTGCCCATGGCAGGGAGCTGGAACAGGATGATCTTTCAGGTCCCTTCCAACCCAAACCATTGGAAGGGACCCGAATCAATGCTTCCAAGATTTTTTAATTCTGTACATTGAATCCAGTTGTGTGGTTTTGAAAATTTGAAAATTGAAAAGTTTCTCAAGAGCACTTTTCTGGTCAGGAGAGCAGAGTGCCCCCCCAACGAGCCGTAAGGGAGTGCTTGGCTCTGTTATGAAATTCCTGCAAGTGCTGCAAGTCTTCTTCAACATTTTCTACACCACTGGGCTTCCACCCTGTGCTTTGCATCCTGTTCTTTCCATCCTGGCACTACCCAATGCTCGGATAGGATCTGCAGCCTGTTTTTCTTGATCTGTGCCTGCAAAAAAGTCCACCTGAAACAAGATACAGCTGAAATTGAGCAGTGGGATTGCTGCATGACCTTGTGTGAACATCTGTCCATGTTTGCTGAATGGGGATCCATGGGAAATAGGATGAGGCTGGAGCAACCCTTCTGCAGCTGTTTGATTTTCCATCAGAGCTGTCTCCACCTGCACATCCCAGTGCTCCCCAGTGTCCTGCTGTGCCAGGCAGATGTGCTGCTAGGATGGTTTCATTCTTAAATTGGGGTAGAGCACATCAGAGCTTATTCCAGGTTTGCTGGAATATTTCCAGTGTCTGGAGTGGTGGCTGCATCCCAGTTGGGTTCATCGAGCTGTCTCCCCAGGGAGGAAGCAGAATCAGCATCCAGACAGGCTAAATACTCCAGCCAGCATTATTTCCTGAGGTTCTGCAACTCCTTTCCTGCAATATGAGTGGAAGAAATCCCAAACTTCACTGGAAAAGGTGGTGTCCAGGAACAGACTGCCATTTCTAACACAGCTTTATCTACTCCATGTTGTATTTCCTTCTTGTGAAGGTGCTGACACTTTTTATTGCCATTATGGCTGCTAAAAGGTCTTTTTTTTTCCTATTGCTTTCTTGGCTTTTTTATTAATGTGCTCATCAGGAAACCAAATGAGGTTGAAATTGAATTCAGCCTGATCCGTCCTAGTTTGGATATCCATGTACAGTGATGCTCTGTCTCCTGCACTATTGCTGTAATAACCCCAGGAAATTTGGGAGTGGACATTCCTGGGCATTGGAAGAAGAGCTGCAATTCTGGCAGGAATTTGCTTTGTCCCAGGCATTGCCCAGGTGTGAATCAGACACTGACACAGCTCAGATTCTTAGCCCAGGTGAGACTGTGCTACCTCACCCTGATCTTTGGCTGCAAACCAAACTTGATATTAACTGAATTGCTCCAGAATTGGGGTTTTTTGGTTTTTTTTTCTGCTGCAGAATTTCCACTTGGGTTTTGGCTGTGAAAGGGAACCAATCCAAAAAGTCTAAAACCTGGGATAAAGTTTAGGAAGGAAAAATATCTTTGTTGCCTGTGCTGTTGTGGTATGGACAGTGGGTGCTGCAGGACCTGCTGGGTGAGATGGAACTCTGCGTGTTTGAGATGTTAATGTATTATTTGTATATAAACTATTAATATTTAAAGTCATAATATATAAGCTTACAAAATCTCTGTGCATGAATGCAGCTGGTAGCCTACCAAGTGTCTGATCTTTTGGAGAGCACATCCATGTCTTGGTTCCTCTGTTACTACTCCGTGGTGTGGCCAGGTGCAAATATCTTAACTTCCCTGTTTTCTTGTTTCCTTCCCCTCCTAGACTTAGTATTATCCAATTAATTAAATTTTTGAGGACATCGAATTTCTTAATTGAAATAGTTTTCTAATTAGAAATAAAAGAATTTAGCATCCTCTGTGTGTGAGTGAATTTTCCTTTTTCTCTTTGAAAATGCAAATGGAGCTTTATGGCATTACCTTCTGCCAAGAAAATGGGGATGGAGATTTATAGAGATACTGAAAAAAAACACATATTTTGGTTTGGGACAAATTTGGAAGAGAACTTTTAAAGGGATGATTTTTTTAAAAGGCAAAATTTAGTAGCCTTTACTTTCACTTCTTTGAGAGAAAAAGATTTCTTTTGGGAGAAGTGTAAAAAAACTGTTTATTTAAAAAGCATTCATAAGCATTAAAAAATAAATGATATTAAACAATAAAACCTTTTGTTGTTTTGAAGAGATGGAAAATTCAGAAAGTCTTTTTGTGGATTGGAGAGAGAGTTCTTTTTGAGTGTGTAAAGCAAAGGAGAGCTCCTTTTCTTTCCCCTTGCTTTTGGAACCAGTCTTAAAGGTGCAGGACTTAATATCCAGCATAGACAGAACAGATGAGTGTGGATACAAGCATCATAAAGTCACCCTGGGACAATACAGTTGTGGATTTCTGTTCTGCAGCCCCACTCTGAGGATGTATTTATTTGCAGAACTCACACAAATCTCACTTCTGTACATAATGGAGGGGTAGACACAGCTGACCCAAATCCGTATGACACAAACAGAATTTGAGTGGAGGAGGGAAAAAAAAAAAAAAAAAAAAAAGAAGTAAAGCTTTTATCCACGCTGTCAGCCCAGAAATATTATTTGTGAATATCTCTTCTTCCAGGTGATGTTGGCTTGGAGACTGACAATGGCAGCTAGAAGTGGGCAGGGATTAAAGATCAGCAGGGGAAGGACTTGACAGATGTAAGCAGGTAGATTGGGGATTAGGGTGAATTAGTGTGGATGGAAAGCATTTAGGAGCAAGGAGGGGTTTTAAATTGGATGTTAGGATGTATACACTGCAGATCTTCCCCAAATTTCTCTGTTAAACTTGGATAATAATGGCTGGGATTTATGAACACGTTCAGTGGCTGTTGGTGTGGCTGAAGGTGGTGGTGCTGCAGTGGTTGGGTGGAAGAAGCAGCTTCAAGAGGTTCTGAGATGCACAAGTGGTTGTGTAGGTGTTTGTAAAACCAATTTCCCATTATTTCTTAATCCCAAACTGGAAAAATGTTTTGGGCATATCTCTGTGTTTCTCACCTTTTTTTCTGGCTGCTGAGGGCTGCAATGGGATGATGATACTATTATTTTTTCTATATGAGCACATGCTAAGTACATCAAAAATTCTTTAATTCCTTCTTCTGAAGCCAATATTTTTAGTGGAAGTCAAGCTTGACTTGGTAGGCAGGTGATTTTTGGGATACAGTACCAGGATTAAAATATTCCCAATGGACTTTTTTACACTTTATGTCCTATTTTCAGAATCTCTCTAAGGTCTGACCTCAGAGATCTCCAGATACCTGATGATGCAGCCGTGGGTGTGGAAGTGGATCATCCAAGGTTCCCCTTTCTGCTCTGGAAGGTTTTTAAGAATTTCTTGAAATTTCAACCAATGTGGCTTTGTTTTTTTGGTTGGTTGGTTTTCTTTTGCTTTGGTTTTCTTTTTGTTGTTGTTGGGGTTTTGTTTGTTTGGTTTTGTTTGTTTGGTTTTTTTTACAGCCAGTCAAACCTGATTGCTCTTAAATCCCTTGGTGCCCAGCAATGTGCTAAAGTGGAATATTTCCCATGGATACTTCTGTGTTTGGCCATTCCTTGCTTTGAAACCTTCACTCAGAGATTTGGGAGTGGATTTTCAGAGAGACCAAGAATATTCCATACATGTGAATGCACAGAGCATTATTTGGTTAGGTGGGGAAATGTATTTTATTTTCTTTTCTCTAAATGCTCTTCTCAGGTCCTTAGTGGAGAGCAGAAGAATGAAGAGCTGATCACAACCATGCTGCATAAAACACAATGCTCTCTGTTCCTTCTCCTCTACTAACAGAGATACAGAAATGGAAACAGGGATACAGCTGGCAAAGTAGAGGGACAAAGTTATGTAAAGAAGGTTTCTTTAAGTCATAAATCCCTCTGAGGATTTTTAAAGTCATAAATCCATCTTTTAGGGCTGGAAATAGCACTGGACTTGAACTTGGCGTGTAAAACAGGTCTGTTGCATATGGAGCTGTGTGGAAGCAAGACCACTGGGAACCATCCCATTCTCCCCTATAAAAGAACTTTTGAAGGGAAAAACCAGTCTTGAGAGTCTGGAAATTTCAGACCTCCTATACTTTTTCACCTGTGTGGAGGCAACCAAAGTAAAGGGCTGAGCAAAGTAAGATTTTTGTATCACTTTCTCCCACCTGTTCCTCTGAGTTCTTTTTTATTAATAATTTCACTTCTGCAAGATGGTGTAAAGCAGAGATTTAGAAAGGGATTGCTGTAAAATATAGTTTGTAAAGAACTTGGGTTTATGACAAAATGCAGCAAAAAAAAACCCTTTTACTGCACTCCTGTAGTAGTCTTTTTCTTTTAGGTTTGTTTCAGGTACTGCAGGAGTTAACCAGGTGGGGTAGGAGGAGATGTCAGCTGATTTTCCTGAAATGCTTTACCAGCCAGACTGTACCAGATGGCTGGGACTTTGAACAATACACAGATAATTCCAAGCCAGGATCTAACAACAATAAAATCACTAAAAAAATACAGGATATGTGTACCTGAGGGGAATGGATGTGCAGTGTGGGTGTATATGTTTTTTGAAATACAATTTGGAGCTTTCTGTCATATTGTCATTTCATGCCTCTCCTTTTATAGTCTTACTGCTCAACCAAAGTGCTGTTGATTCATACTTTTAAATTTTGCATCTGTTAACACAATTTCAGTATTTTCAGGTTTGTTTTTTTTTATTTTCAATGGGTTTTTCACATTAATTGCTCGTTAGTGAAGAAGAAACCTGGCCATATTTACATCTTGACAGGGAGAAAAAGTTCATGTTTATGTACAATAGGAAAATAGCCACCACTGTAGCAAACAAGACCTTCCTTTTGGGAGACTGAAATTCCTGGAGATAGAGAGGTTGGACCACTTTGTATTTGGGGAATACCTGGAGCCCTCTGCTCCCACAAGATGAGGGATTTTAACTGACTTGTTAGTGTGTCTTAATGTCAGTGCTTCTTTTTCCCTCCAAAAGCTCAGATTTGACTTGGTATGAATCCAGCTTATTTTATTTTATTTTATTTTATTTTATTTTATTTTATTTTATTTTATTTTATTTTATTTTATTTTATTTTATTTTATTTTATTTTATTTTGATGATGTCTAGTTGGTTGGCAGAGGGCTGCTTGTCTTGCTGCTGCTCTCCAACTCTTTTGTTTCTGGTAGATCCTGTCTTTTTTGGTCTGAATGGACCATTCCCCCTGATTTTTCTTTTTCTTTTTTTTTTTTTTTTTTTAATTGCTGTGTTTTACTTTTTCCAGGAATGTCTGAGATGTCCTCGGAACTGAGAGAGAGGGGTTGAGGACAAGGCCAGCATTCCAGCATCATCCTAGATAGTGGCAGTAGAAAACCTTAGAAAAACTCCTAATAGCATCTCTTCTCCTTGGCATTTGCATCGGGAGGGCTGTGAGTCAGGCAGGAGAGGTTTCACTGCTGGAACACCCTGTGAATTCCTCTTTTGGCTGAAAATAAAAGCCAGCCTTGCTTTTGGGAAAGAAATGTTGGGTATTCCACTTGATTTGCTCTATTTCCTATTTCTAAAAATCCCACCCCCTCCATATCCAATGGTTTAGACACAACAGGAATTCAGCTTTATTCCCCTTGCCATCTTTTTCTTTCTGTGTTCTCCCCAGTTCTTTTCATCCTTCATCTCTCAGTCCCTCTCTTGCTCCTGCTGCTTTCCTTGACCAGGTTTCCCAAAGCGAAGGCAATGCCATTGTTTATTCCTTTTTTTTTTTTGTGCTGTATAAATACTTTTCCTAGTTTGGCACAAGCATATTTAAATCCACATCCTGGTCAGTGCAGACTGAGGAATGGCTTTGTACTAAAACCCAGCTCTCACCCTGAAATTCCCTCGAGCTCCAGCTCTGATCTGCATGGGAACCATGGGCACACCTCTCAACCACTTTGCTGGGCATTCTGTTTCAATGCTTGACAACTATTTTGGTGAAGAAATTTTTCCTAAAATCAAATCTAAACTTCCCCTGGGGTTACATGGGGCTGTTTCCTCTTGGCTTGTTCCTTGTTCCCTGGGAGCAGAGCCCAGACCCCGCCAGGTTCCTCCCTCCTGCCAGGGAGTTGTAGAGAGTGAGAGGGCTCCCCATGAGCCTTCTTTTCCCCAGGCTGAACTTTCCCCTCTCATCCAGATCATCAATAAAGATATTAAATAGGACTGTCCCCAATACTGACCACTTGTGATCAGCCACCACCTAGATTTAACCACATTCACCACCACCTGGATTTAACCCCATTCACCACCACCTGGATTTAACTCCATGCACTACCAGCCAGTTTTTTACCCAGAAAACCTGTCCAATCCCTGAACATCCAGTTCCTCCAGGAGAATATTGTGGGAAACAATGCCAAAGGCTTTTCTGAAGGATCCTCATGTGTGTCTTGCTTCCTTGACATGGAAGAGGGGAGGGAGGAGAGTATTATCACCCCTTCCTTGGAAGGTTTCCTTTCTTGCCCAGCCTGCAGACAGGACAGCACTCAGGAGACCAACTCAGGAGTCAGGATAATTTTTCTTCTGTTAAATTTCTTCTCCTGTTGTTTTCTAAGTCATATTTATTCACCCAGGATGAGTTTTGGGAGCTGATTTGCATTTCAGCAATGACTGTGTCAGATCTAAGTGAGGCAGGAAAGGAGGGGAAACCTCTACAGTGTGTCAGAAAATGAAGATGATTTAGTGGCTGCCAGTCCTAAAGGATTTTAATGCAGAGGGCCTGAGAAATCCTTAAAGGAGAGATGTCAGATTCCAGCATGAGAAGTAGCTCAGTTCCTGGGAGGAGGCTCTAACAGGCCTTTTAATGACCCCCAGTGGCCGAGATCAGTTTCATCTGCAGCTTGGCAGAAGCACATGCCCACGGAGGAAAGGCTCTGCAGCGAAAGTCGTGCACAGACCTTGGCCAGGCGCCGGGGAATGAAGTCGTGATTAACCCAAGCCTGGGACCCAACTGGAGTTTCCTTGTGGCAGGGCTGGTTCCTGGGCTGCAGCATGTAAATGCTTCCCCCTGGACTCCAGCTTGGCTTCCTCTGGCTGTGCTTGCATTTAGAAGATCAAAAAATAGATCAGAATATTGGCTTTGCCTTCTGGGAGGAGCACCACCAGGTTTGAAGATGAATCATTTAAAAATAAACAAATTTGTGTGGGTGTGCTCTAATGCAGGAGCTGCTCTGCACCTTTTTTTTTTTCTTTTTCCTTTTCATTTCCCTTTTTTTAATATACTTGATAACTGGCCTTCAAACTTCAGTACTTCACAGGAAGAATAAATGTAATTCTCCATTTGGATGTTTTGGTGGGCTAAATACTTTGCTTTTTTTAGAGAGGATGTTTCTATTTCTAGATTTAAATTTAGAAAAGGTAAAATGCTTATTGATATCAAACTTGTGACTGCTCTGCTCACAGATAACTTGTAAAACTTGCTGCTTCAGTACTGAAACTACATTTGAGCTGGAGCATGGAGGCTTGAGAAACAGATCAAGCACTTGAGTGTGTTTGTAGAAACCTTGATTTTCCTTCATAGTTTGCACTGATGAGGGTGCTTAGAACACAAGGCTCTGTAACCATGTATTTTGATTCTAAGCTGTGTGGATAGCTTAGATTTTATGCTTTGGCATATAGAATTAGGGAGTTTTTTTGATTGGTTGCTCCAAAGTTGGTCCAGCTACCCATCAGTGAGTGAAAGTTGCTGTGGGAAGGCATCACCATGGCCAAAAATTCATCTGAGCAAAAGAGGGACCAATTATTTCTGTGACCCCAAAGCATATACACAGCTCTAATGGTTGTGGTAAAGGGTAAGGAGATTAAACCCTTCTCCTTTTAATTATAAAAACCTCCTAAAAAATGAATGCTTTGACAGACCATTCCCTTGTGGGTTATCTTTCCATTCTGTAACTTCTCCATAGGTCCTGGAAGCTGGTGTTGAAACATCAATTTCTGTCCTGATCCATTGGCTCAGGTCTTGTCTAATATCTGTGCTTGCCTTGGGAAAAAAATTATTTGGAGAAAAGTCTCCTGAATTTTCTGCTGGAAGAAGTTTTGGAAGGGAGGGAGTATAAAGAGGATAAAGAATCAGTTGATGTCTATAGAACAGCACTGTATAAATTTAGAGAGATGAAGGATAAGGCAAAAAAACCCCAAAATCTCTTACAGGTGTGGTTACAGTATCTGGTTGGGACTTTATGATTCAATGAACAGATTCATAGAATCTATAGAATAGTTTGGGCTGAAAGGGACCTCAAAGATCATCCAGTTCCACCACCCAGCCATGGGCAGGGACACCTTCCACTATCCCAGATTACTCCAAGCCCTGTCCAACCTGGCTTTGAACACTTCCTGGGATGGGCAGCCACAGCTTCTCTGGGCAACCTGGCCAAGATGAGACTCATTGCTGTCCTCAGAAGGAGGTTTTGGAAGGATTTCACATCACTGCTGCGTGCGGGAGTGGAAACAAGTGGGGAAGGAGGAGAGAGATGGAGAGAATGGGTGTGGCAATCCCACATGGCAGAGCAGTCCTAAGTTCTTCACTCAGAGAGTGGTGAGGCCCTGGCACAGGTTACCCAGAGAAACTGTGGAATTCCTATTCCTGGAAGTGTCCAAGGCCAGGCTGGACAGGGCTTGGGGCAACCTGGGATAGTGGAAGGTATCCCTGCCCATGGCAGGGGGGTGGAAGGAGTTGATCTTGAAGGTTCCTTCCAGTCCAAACCATTCTGTGATTCCATGATAAGACTCAGGAAATGGGGCTGCCATCCTCAGGGCAGAAGAAATGGAGAACAGCAGGTTGCCCCATCTGCATATTTCGATTTCTTCCAAGTAATTGGGGACAGGCCAAGGTAAAGCTGCAACCCCACTTGAGTAAAAGTAACTTTCCTGGTGGAACTCTTCAAACATTGCCCAGTGTTAGTGTGAGATCAGAGGAGAAATGTTTTGTGCACGGTGAGTTTCCCACTCCTGAGACTGGAGCAAGGATATGTCGCTGACTTTGTTAATAGGAAAACAAGATCATGGTGGAACAGAGCAGAGTGCTCACTTGGACACGATCTCCTGACATTCCTGGTGATTGCATTTTATGCAGGATCAAATACTGACTGTCTTTTGAAGCTTTCATGGTAATTCTTCAAGGTCAGCTTCTTGTGTTCCAGAAAGGACCCAGGTGAATGGTAAATTCTGCCTGATTGAAATCTGCAAGGCAGAACCCGGGTCCTTGCCTCTGCAGTGACATAATTTTGCTCTGGGATTTTGGAGCAGGCACACACAAATGGATTGTAATATAGCAGGCATGTTTGATGTCCTGTCTTAAATCCCAAACTATTAACTTAATTAATGTTGTAGGCTCTTAACACCTTTCCCTACTTGTGAGCTACCTTGTGTGAGACTGGAAGATGACACTGCTTCACCTTTCCTGGCCTTGTTGAGGCAGAAATTTGTGCTTTTTGGTCTGCATTATTCATTTCCCTCTCAAGGTCCTGATCAGTCTTTGATGGAGAGCTCCATGTGGGCTTTTAGCTCTGGGGTTAAGAAGCTCTCTCACCTCATGCCAGGGGCAGGTGCACTTAGCCAGTTTGTGTAAGGGTACATTTGTAGGTACACAAACCAAATTCCACTTTCTTAGTATTTCAGGGGTATTTTAAGGGGCAAATGAGCTTCTTTTCCCCACTGTAAAGGTGGATAATATAAATATGAACTCTTTTTATCTCCCGTAGTACTGTCCACTGACACAACCAGCCTAGTATTGTGCAAGTGTTTGTTCTTTTAGGGGTATACTGGTGCAGAAAAAGGTGCAGAATTTTTCTATTTGATTTGCTGTTTGTGTGGACAAAGGGGAGGATGAGATGGTTTAGCTGCCATCCAATGTGGACAGTAAATTCTGTTTGAGCAGTGCAGTGATGTGTCACTGAAAATAAACTATTTGGAATGGGTGATTCCTTAATCAGATGCTTTTAGGTATTTCCAAAGTGTTCAGATTAGATCTGAAGCTTTTCTGAAAATAAATGGGGCCCAGAAGTCCCCCAATTTTTCAACAAGAAGGTCTCCACCTTTCTTCCATAGGAAGAAGGGATGTGGGAATTGTAGGAACTTGTTTTTTCCTAGTGTTCGGGACAAGACTGAAGATTTGGATACCCCAAGGGCTTACCTCAGACCTGATACTGATTCCATCAACTTTTCTGGGCAAAATCTGACACTGCACTTCTTTCTGTAATGATGTTGATAATTGTGTTACATGTTGTTCTTTCCTTTGTAATTTTGAAGCATTTTGAGGATCTTGCTGTGATTACAGAAATTGCAAAGAAATAACTTTTTGTTTCCAAGCTGTCAGACTGGGCAGCAAGGAAGGTGGAAAAATCTTTCCCTCTTCTTCTTAGGGATCAAAATGCTGGTAAAGGATGGGGAAAAGCTGGGGTGTCCAGTGTCCTTCCAGACAATTTGCCTCATGTTAATTCCCTCACTCCCGAGTGCATTTCATCATCGTAAAAGTCTCATTGCAGATTTTGCTTTGAGTGCTAAAAGCTTTGCTCCCCTCTGCCTTCCTCTGTGATTTAAAAGCCCCAGATGCTGATACATCTCCGAGGCAGAATCTATTACACTTCTCCTGCCAAGCAGAGCTCTGGCTCTTGCTTTATTTCCCTCCTCCTAACACTCAATTTGCTCTTTGTCAGTGCTCAGCTGGCCCCATTGCTGAGCATCAGCAGGGCTCCCTCCATGCACTGCTTCCCATTGGCTGTCTCCTTCTTAATTTAATTATCCATTTCTAATGGATATTTAATGTCTGAGCTGAATTTACAGCACCAAGGTCTTCCTGCACCTTCTGTTTCTCCAGGAGTGTTTTGGAGAGGACATGACTGACCATCCACCACCTGTGCCAGAGAGAAGAGCTGTTCTCCAGGGTGGGAAAGGCCTTTATCAGTGTTTTGTTTTCTTTTTTTTTCTGGAATGTGGATGCTTGTGAATTCACTTGTGTGTACTGAGCTTCCTGCCACTTTGTAGGAATTGCCAATGTTCCTGCTTTCTTCACAAATTATGAGATGTGTTGAGAATGTCTTTGTCCACTTGGATCTATTCAGGTGTAAGGTTGCCCAAAGAGGATTTCCAGGTTGCCCAGAGAAGTTGTGGACTCCCCATCCCTAAAGGTGTTCAAGACCAGGCTGGATGGGGCTTGGAGCAACCTGGTCTGGTGAATGACATCCCTATCCATGGCAGGGGGTGGAATGAGATCTTTAAGGTTCCTTCCAATCCAAACCATTCTGTGATTCAGTGATTGTTGTATGGCATGGTGCAGGGATAACTTGGTCTGGGATTCGTAATGGAAGACAGAAAAACCTTCAGATTTCTGAAAAAGAGATAAAGACAGCAAGACCTCTTGCTGCTGGCCTTCTAACAGGTACCAATTGCAGTGCATCATTTCTTCCCTCTCTCATCTTTTGTCCCACATGAAGTGAAATGAATGGCAAAGATGTAATTTCTCAGGCATGAAACCTTGTGTGGGTATGTTCTATAGGGTAAAAACAAACAAAATCACAAATGAAAAGTGTGAGCTATTTGCTTTCTGGGAAATTTCTTGCTTTTGCATCACAGCTTCAGCTGGGAAATTCAGGTGTAGTTCAAAAGTGGAAAAATAATTTCCTCAGAGGGGTATCTGCCATAAGGTGGGAAACTAGTAAATGAAAACTGTTAATATTTATGTGAATATCACTTCCAAAAGCTAATGGAGAGGGATCAGTATTCTTTCCCTGGAAAATAGGGATTAAATCTGTCTCTGTCATCCAGTTTCAGCTGTGGTTCTGGTGCATTTATTCAATGCTTAATATTCTCAGAAAAACTTACACTTCCAAGTTGTGTTTTCCCACCACAGAGGGACAGGCAGTGCAAATAGAGTAGGACAGGTGGTGCTGTCTTTTGGGAAGGCAAGGACAGAAAACATCTTGCTGATGCTTAAGGTGTGCTGTTGTGACCCTGGGGTTTGGGAAAGCAAAGCCTGGGAATGCAATATGTGTGATCTGTTCCACCAGGTATTTCTTGGACCATAGAGTGGATTTAGCTGAATTCCTCTGGAGGGAATTACTGTTTCTCTCTCCCAGTATAACTGATCCTCGTGTACTGAAAATAAGTCTTCCTCCTTTTCAAGGACAGCTGCAGTAAAGAGAGCTTAGGGATGAATTTACTCTTCTATCACCTCCAGTGCTGCTCCATAGCAAGAGGAGATAGAAGGGTATTTTTTTTTTCTGCTTTTCAAACACTATTTATGTGGGCTGTAAATATGTTCAGCAGAATTTTTTTAACTCTTAAGAAAACCAGGGGTTTTAAGCACTCCACCAGAGCAAGGCACTGTGTTGCAAATGCATCTCTCCCTCTGGAGAGAAGGGAACAGGGCAGTAAGTGGCTTTGTGAGAAGCCATCTCAAGTCACTTTGTGCACTTTGCTGGAGGGTTGCTGTAAGAAATGGCAGAGCCTACAGCCCTCACTCTTTTTTTTTTGTGTTTTTAGCCACTGGAGAGGATAATTCAATACATTCTCCTGAAGGGGCACAAGGCTCTGTGAGCCACCAGCTCGGCTGACAGTTTAGGATGGCTGGATTTAGTTTAGTGCTGCTCCTAAGCTGATAGTGGCAGGGCTATTTAGCTCAGACACCCTGTCCTGGTGTGGCTGCCAGCCTTCAATCTGTGCCTGGCAGGCTTTGGTCTCTTGGGCTCTCTGGCCTAGTGGAAGGTGTCTCATAGTGGAATGAGATGATCTTGAAGATCCTTTCCAACTCAAACCATTCTGTGACTCTGTGATTTTTTTTATAATCTAAAGAAAGAAGGGATGGGGTAAGAAAAGTGACCAGACAGCTTCCTCACAATCTGTGCCAGAGCTGACAATTCAATTCTTGCCCTTGAAGCCTCCAGAGGATTCCTTAGAGCTGGGCAGGGTTCTCTCCCATGCTTCTGCAATGCAAAAAAATGGTTAGACACTAATCACAGGAATCTGAAAAAAAAATAAAAATACAAGAGTCCAGAAGAACAGCTATTTTTTTTAAATTTATTTTCAGCACTGGGGGAGGAAAATTTGCTGCTACTTGCAATTTGCCCACATCTGACAAATGCAAATAAATATATGTAGCTGTAGAATCATAGAGTGGTTTTTGGGTTGGAAGGGACCTTAAAAATCATCCAGTTCCACCCCCCTGACATGGACAGGGACACCTTCCATTACACCAGCTTTTTTAGAGCTCCATCCATGGAGCCTTGGACATTTCCAGGGATGTAGCAACCACAGCTTCTTTGGCCAACCTGTGCCAGGGCCTCACCACCCTCACAGGGAAGAATTCCTTCCTAATACCTAACCTGAATCTCTCCTCTTTTAGTTTAAAACATTAATTCCTTGCCCTGTCACTGTCTGCACGTGTAAAAAGTTCCTCTCCCTCTTTTCTGTAATCCTCCTTTGATGCTGAATGCACATATTTGGGTCTATCAGATGTAAGTATAATGTTTACCAAGCTCTGTTCTTTGCTCAGAAGGACTGGTAGGACTTAAATCTGCTAAGAATAGAGAAGGTCTCTCCCTTCTTCCAAACCGTGTTTTCCCGGTTGTATATGTCTCCTGCCCAAGGACACCAGTGTGGTGTGAGCATAATTTCCATTTTGAGACAGCAGGATTCATGGGCTGGATGGAAAAGACAGGCCTGGCTGCCTGAAAGGAATGAACACCACAGTGCTGAACTCCTGCCTTTCATCCCATCCCCTGTTTTGGGGCTCCAGCCCTGCTTCACACTCCAGCAAGCTGGTTGTTCTTGGAGGGGCTGTTAATAGACACATGTCTGTGGGATCAGGCCCACCCCTAATGAGCAGATTTAATTAATTAATATGCCTGGCAAGTTCATGTCCTGGGCTTGAACAAAGAAACGTCCAGAGTGGGCTCTTGTGGGGAGGAAGGGTTTAATCGTGCGTGTACACGTGATGGAATGTCAGGGAGCAATTCACTCCCAGCAGAGGTGCAGAAATGGTGATTAATAAAATTATAACTGTTTATCCTACTAATTCTAGGGTTTAACCAGGCTGGTGGTGCCTTTCCCTGATTCTGGAGATGGTGCAATTATTTTCATTTATGCAAAACTTGGATAATGTGATAGCTCGAGTGCTTACTCCGATATAATTATATGAAATGTCAGTTTAAGAAATACTTGGGGAAACCCCTACCTCTGTCAACCAGGAATATACCAAATGTTTCAGAAAACAACTTGTTCCTTGCTATTAAAAAAAAATCAGGGCAGAAAGCAGCACTGTGTGCTGTGTAATGTATCTTGAATAATATAGTAAATCTTGAGTATTATAGTAAAGTTGAAACAGTAGATGTGACTTTCCTTTAAAATTTGGAAAGATGAATAAAACAGCTTTGTGTAGTTCCTGGTGTGACTCACAGATGCCTTTTTATTCTGCTGAGTCTCAAATATGGTGAATAAAGGTAGAATAAAGGTTGGGGGGGAAAGGTGTAGTTAACTCTTACAGTGTGGATCCTCTGCCTCAAGGAAATAGACTTCTGATTTAGAAGGAAGGCCTGGGTGAATATAAGGAATGGATGAGCTCTTAGCTGAGATCAAAGAGTGTGGGATTTTATCCCCTTGAAGGCTTTGAGGCACAGAGAAGCCACATCAGTGTAACAAGTTGCCGTGGTTTGTCCAGTGAACCTGACACAAATGTGAGATAAATCCCACACACTTCAATCTTTCACATGGGTGTAAGAAGGGCAGATTTATCTTGGTGTGTTGTTGACTGAGAGCACATTGGTTTCATGGTCTCAGTGCTGTGGTTTGGTTGTGCATCGCCGTCATCGAAGCAGTGACACCAATCACTCTCACTTCTCACCAAGAATTCAGTCTAAAAGTGCAAAATGCAAACATCCCCGCTGAATCTGATTGACCAGGAGTGATTATTAAATTTCAGACGTGTGTTTTTGGTGGGATTACTAAATTTCAGATGTGTTTTATGCTTGGATATATCCTTGTTCAAAATGTGGATTGCGCATCCTTCTGCAAGAGCCAGGAGATTCCAGCAGCCTTCAGAAGTTTTCTTTTGATGCAAACTACTTTTGAGATGCAAAATATTTGGAAATCTTTTTTGAACATAAGGCTGGATTTAGCAACAGCCTTGTGGCATTATTGGATCAACAAGCACTTTTTTCGCCAGTGTCATAAGAGTGTTTGAAGAAATAATTGGCTGCTATTTTGGGGTGCAGCTTAAGTAGAAAAATATGAATACAAAGTGAGGAACTTTGTCTGTATTTAAGAAATACTCTGCTAGACTTGGGAAGATAAGTGTCGTGTTTAGAAGAACAGACAATAGCTCCTTCTACTAATTATGGACAAAGACTGCCTGAATTTTAAGGAAGCTATCTAGAAAAAGGAAAAAAAAAACTTTTACATAGGCATTGAGAGTATTTTGGGTAGTCTTTGAATAACAATTTTTCTTCCTTGGTAGTTTTCTGCAAGACCAGTAATGTCTGTATGGGGACTAAATATAAGGAATAGCTGCAACTTGATTAATGGTGGAATTCTGCATATGTCCTGATACAACATCCAGCCAAGGTTAGATGGGGCCCTGAGAAACCTGATCCAGTCAATGACATCCTGCCCATGGCAGTGGGCTGGAACCGGGTGGTCTCTAAGCTCCTTTCCAACCCAAACCATTCCATGATTCAGCTCCTCTCTTAGGCAAAGGTGGTTACAAGGCTTGTCAGTGTGCAGGGATGTTCTTTACATGGTATTGTAGACCCTAAGACCAGTTCTAGGTGGATCTTGGAGGTCTTTTCCAACCTTAATGATTCTATGATATTCCATTCCAGTCAAACCTCTGGATGAGATGTTACAAATTCTACTGGTAAGGGAAGAAGTGTGTTTTTTATAATAAGCTACTGGTACTATTGCTGCTCCTCTGAAGCCTCAGATTTATTTTTGGGAGCTGAGAAGCCCAAGTTTCTTTTTCTCAGATTTTTGATAGACATCCAAATTCAATCTTCCAGGTCCTAAATGGGGTCTACAAGACAGCTGAAGAGGGACTTTTTACAAGCATGTGTGGTGATAGGACAAGAGAGGTGGTTTGAAACTGAGAGAAGCCAGGTTTAGATTGGTTATTAGGAAGAAATTCTTCCCTGTGAGGGTGGTGAGGCCCTGGCACAGGTTGCCCAGAGAAGCTGTGGCTGCCCCTGGAGGTGTTCAAGGCCAGGTTGGACAGGGCTTGGAGCAGCCTGGGATAGTGGAAGGTGTCCCTGCCCATGGCAGGGGGTTGGAATTACGCAATTTTTAAAGTCTCTTCCAACCCAAACCAGTCAGTGCTTTATCCTATTTAATAAATTCTGAAAAATGTTGCAATAGAAAGGATCAAGAGTCTCTTCTGGTTTAAAATATTGGGTTCTTCATCATAACAAAGAAATTTAAGGTGAGTTGTTTAAGACTCTGTAATAAGAATGAATTTGTCTTCCTGGACTTGTGCAGGAGTTTGAGTGGGAACTTCAGTTCTGTAAATCAGGGTTAATTTGACCCATTTATGAGAAAGTAAGTTATTTGTAGGAGCACAATACCCATCCCTCTTGTTTCTGCCAGCAAAAGATGTTCCCAGCAGAGAAGGTGCCTTTTGCAGGTCTGGTCTCAAGTGGAGCTTGATTTACTTGTTGTTGAGAACTGCTGGGGACATTTCTGCTGCTGGGTCGGTCTGTCTGTCTGTCTGTGTGAGATGTTGCTGTTCTCCCTCTCCTTACAGTTCTTAAATCATGAACAAACAGCTCTTTTTGGTGATTATCTCCTTTAATATGTGTAAGGTGCTCCCAGTGAATCAGTTCCCAAAACTGACACTGCAGAGCATTTCTGTGGCTATATAATTCTGTGTCATGCATATATGATTTTTTCCCCTTTGTCATACATTTTCTGGTTTTGTGAATTTTTTTAGGTGCAATTCCTTGGAACACTGTATAAAGGCTCCTGTTTTTAGTCCTGCAGACCCTGGCAGGACTTTGATTGGGCTGAGTCATCCTCCCAGCCTGTGCCTATGTCCAGCACCATGGAATTCAGCCTATTTGTACAGGCAGCTTCAGGGAGATAAAAACTGCTCTACAGCAGAAAAGAAAAAAGAAAAAAAAAAGTCTGAGGTGATAGGCAAACCTATCAAAAATGTGCTTTTCAGCTCTGAAGTAATATGAAATCCTTTGAAAAAAATCAAAGTATCTTTTTATGCTTAGGCTATACCTACATAATTATTTCATAGGTAATCACCTGAGTTCAATCAATGAAGCACAAAAGAAACTCTACAACTTCTATTAACTACTTTCCCTCAGAGCTCTTTCACTCCTTTTCCCATCAGGTCAGTTTTCTTGGTAGCTGAGCACATGGTTAATAACTTTAGATATTTCAAGCCACATTTGGGGATCTGTGTGTGTGTCAAACACCTCTGCTCCCACAGCCATGGACATTCCCAATTTTGCTTTTGTTCTGCCACTTGGAGAATTCATGGTAGGCACTTCCATAGGCTTGAAGTACATTTGGGATAGGCCTGCAAACCCTTGGAGGAGCCTGGAAATTTGGTGTGCTCATCACTGCCATGCTCCATAATTAATTGAATGACTCCCAAATGATGTAATTTTGAGCTTGACTGACCTCAGAGAAATTTTGCCCTGATTTCATGCAGAAGTCCAGCTCAGATCTGGAGGTTGCTCTCTCCCAGGTGAGCACTGTAACCTGTGTTATCCTAAAGGACCAATAAAAAAGAGTTTATATTAATATTTTTGTCAATGAATGGCATCACCCATCAGCCCGGGGGAAAACCAGTCTGTGCTCCTGCCACTGTTTGATTTAGTCCTGGTGAGTCAGAGCCTTTAATTCTCTCTGCTACAGCTCCCTCTGTAAATTGAGGATAATTATTGCCTTCCTCAAAATTCTGAGGTATATTGGAAAGTGAGGTTTGGAAATATATTTTGTTTTTCAGACATGGATGTGTTAAGATTAGACTTCCACCTACTTTTTGTCATCATTCCTGCAATTATATGTGTTGCATTTTCTGATAATCCACCCTGGCAGTGTCTGTGGGTTTTGTTGTTTGGGGAAGGGTATCTTCATTAAATGGAGGAATTTATGGGAAGGTTTTGGGCAGAATCTGATGTGGAAAGCCTGCTCTCATGTTCCTGGGATGGTGGTAGCATCACAGAATGGTTTGGGTTGGAAGGGACATTAAAGATCATCTCACTCCAACCCCCTGCCATGGCCAGGGACAGCTTCCACCATCCCAGGTTTCTCCACGCCCCATCCAACCTGGGCTTGGACACTTCCAGGGATGGGGCAGCCACAGCTTCCCTGGGCAACCTGTGCCAGGGCTTCACCACCCTGACAGGAAATTCAGTTTATTCTAAAATCTAATCTAAGCCTCTGCTCTTTTTTTTTTTTGTTGTTGTTTTTTAGTTTCTGGCTTTTAATTTATGGCTAAAAACATAGGCACACTGATAAAGATGAGGTGGTGATTCTCTCTGCCTTGGTGATTTCAAACATTTAATTAATCAATTTAATTGCTTTTAAATTCTTTAATAATGATAGAGAGAAATAAAGCTTTCCTTGCTGTTACTGCAGTTATTCTCTTGTGGTAGCAGAACCTTCACTTTGTCTACTATATATATTTATTTTATTTTATTTTATTATTATTATTTATTATTAATACTTGTTCTTTGGATCCAGCCTTACAGCAGCAGAGTTCACCTTCATGTGTCAGGTGCAGATCCCTCTGGGGGGACCAAGTCAGGAAGAAGATTCCCTGCCAGTGTCTGAGGAATTCAGCAGGGGTGAGCTGGCTCCAGCAGATCCCTTTCAGCAGGCAGCAGCACCTCCAGTCCTGCAGAGCTGTCTGTCCTCGAAGTGGAAATTTAATGTTCCACAGCACTTTCCATTGCATTAAGCACAGCCCATAAAGGTACTGGAGTGCTACTGGCTGGGATGGTTGACATTGGCTGGATGCCAGGCTCCCACCAAACCTCCTTCTCACTCCCCTCTTCAGGTGGGAAGGGGAGGAAAAAAATATTAAATACTTTTGGTTTGATATAAGGGCAAGGAGAGAATTTCTGATATAGGCAAAACAGTCTCAACTTAGGCTAAATGAATTTAGCTTTGCTGTTCAAGAGTCAGGTAAGGGTAATGAGAAATAAAAACAAATCTTAGAACACCTTCCCACCACCCCTCCCTTCCTCAGCACTTTTATTACCTCCTCCCCTCCAGTGGTGTGGGATCTCAGGGAATGGGGCTTATGGTCAGTTCATCACAGGTTGTCTCTGCTGCTCCTCCTCAAGGCTTGGGCTTTTTACACTGTGGTATTTTCTGGGGTCCCCCGTGGCAGGAAGGAAATGATGAATCTGACTCCATGTTCATAGAAGGCTAATTTATTATTTTATGATATTATATTATAGAATGATTTTTTATTTTAATATAATATAATAAAGAATGCTATACTAAGCTATACTAGAGAATAGAGAAAAAATTCTTACAGAAAGTTTAACAAGATACTAATGAAAAACTCTTGACTCTCCAGAGCCTCGACACAGCTGGACCATGATTGGTCATCAAGTCAAAACAATTCACATGAAACCAATCTAACAATGACCAGTTGGTAAACAATGTCCAACCACATTCCAAAGCAGCAAAACACAGGAGAAGCAGATCAGATTGTTATTGTTTTCATTTTTCTCTGAGGTGTCTCAGCTTCCCAGGAGAAGAAATCCTGGCAAAAGGATTTTTCAGAAAATATGATGGTGACATTACACTCTTCCCCTGCTCCTCCATGAACATATCCAACACCAGTCCTTCCCATGGGCTACAGTTTTCATGAACTGCTCCAAGGTGGGTCCCTCCCATGGAATGCAGCCCTTCAGGAAGAGCTGCTCCAGCGAGGATCTCTCATGGGATCACAATTCCTGCCAGCCATCCTGCTCCTGGGCTTCCCATGGATTCCAGCCCCCTTCAGGCCTGTCCCAGAACCACTGTGGGATTCTCCATGGGCTGCAGGTGGATCTCTGCTCCCCCCTGTATTTGCAGGAGGACAGCTGCCTCACCATGGTGACGATCAACATCTGAGAGATGCTCTGCTGAGGAGTAAAGCTGAGCCCTGCTGATCTGCATCTGGTGACCGCTGAGGGTGGCATTGTGATCTGATAATATGATTTTATCAGTAAGGAGCCACTAGACAAAGCGTGAACAGAAGACCAGCTCCAAATAATGCCATGGTGCAGAGTTTGATTTTCCTTTTGCTTTCAGCTTTTCTCCGCCACCCACTCAGTGTCCTTCGAGCTCTGAGTGCTGGGAGCTGAGTAATGCTCTGGTGTTTATCCTTCATTATGTCATAATGAAAAGTGGCTTTGGTTCTATGAATGTGTAATTTAAGTTCTCATCAGAGACCTGAGTGGTCTCAGCCTCCCCCAAAGTCCTCTCATTTGCACCATCTCATGCTCAGGTGTTGGTTTTAATAAATAGACAATATTTCACAACACAGGGAGGATGTAAAGCTATTGACAGGAATCTAAATGAGAGCTGCACAGATGGGGAAGTGTCTGGAGGTGAAGCCATATGAAGCATAGCTGAGGTCACTTGGTGTGTTCAGCCTGAAGAGGAGACTGAGGGGAGACCTCATTGTGGTCTTCAGCACCCTTGTGAGAGGAAGAGGAGGGGCAGGCACTGATCCCTGCTCTGTGTGACAGGGACAGGACCTGAGGGAACGGCCTTGAGTTGTGTTGGGGAGGTTTAGGTTGGATTTCAGGGAAAGGTTCTTCCCCCAGAGGGTGGTTGGACACTGGAGCAGCTCCCCAGGGCAGTGGTCACAGAGCCAAGCCTGACAGAGCTCAGGCAGAGGGTGGGATTGATCAGGGCCAGGAGTTGGGCTTGGTCCTGTAGGTTCCTTCCAACTCAGGATATTCTATGATTCCATGATTCTCTTCTGGGCAGCCTCCAGTAAGGTTATTTGTTGCCATTTTTACACAGGCACTGCTGTTTTGCAATACGATGACAGGGGTGGGATGGGATAAAGTGGCTCAGACAGCTCAGAAAAGGAGGATTAGTTTTGCAGAATGCTTATTATTTGATTATTTAGCCAGGCAAGAATTGTCATTTGGAGAGAGAGAGATGAGAGAGATGGTATCAACAAAACTGACTGGATTTTTTTACTTTTATGCTCTCCTCTGTCAGAATAAAATGAATGTCTTTCCTTGAAGAAATATGTATTTTTTTTTATTTCTAGAGGATAAACTTGAAGTTTAATTATATTCAGCAATGCAGTATTACTTCTCATCTTCTGATCACTTTAATTAAATTATTGCAAGGATTGCAAAGTATTAATCTAGTGGTTGGAAAAGTGAGCAAGAGCTTGGGAAGTTTTGTGCAGTGATTCTTACCTTGAAGCAAATTCTCTGTAACCATGTATGGCTCCATAATTCTGTTTTCCTTCCTAATAATCTGCTAATAATCTGTTTCCCTGGCTTATTCAGAAGATGGTGTAATACCTAGAAGTGCATGAAACATGTAAGACATTATGGAAATTATGTTCTACATTCATCAGAATGACGTGTACATTAAAACCTCAACAATTTCATTAACAGCACACTTCAAATTTTCATGAGAAATTTGGAGGTTTTAGCAAAGATTTAATAGCAGGTGCTTTTAATGTTCTTGCCTTGTAGGACATCTCTAGAAAATATTTACATTGGAACAGAAATATGCTATAAAATGTGTTTTATGTGCATCTATAGCCATATCACATCTATCTAAATACTGTAAGGGGAAGAATTATCACTAATATTCTAATGGTAACAAATGTACAGAGGAATTTAGATTTTTTTTATTTATTTACCTGCTTTGACATTCATAAAATAAAGTGTTTGGTTGGTTTTAGGAGGGTCTTTGATATTTTTTCATGTGTTTATTTTGGTTGTGGGCTGGAGGTTTTTTTTGTTTATTTGTTTTTTCCTTTTAAGCAGCAAGGGATGAACAAGTGCCTACTTCATAGTGGTAAAGTTTCAGTCTATATGGCTGAATATTCTTATGATGCATCCTGCTGTGGAATGTGTCCTGTATGTATTAAATCCACTGAAACTAATGGCAGTATCTCCAGGGATTTCCAGGTTTATCACAGTATAGAGCCTGAGAGCCTGTGCAATGCCTGCCTGTGTGCTCACCCAAACCAATTTGCCACGGGTTTCTTTTCAGCCCTTCACAGATTCTTGTGCATATTTGGTAGGGCACACCAGTAGGGCAATGGTGTAATGCAGAATTCTATTTTATAGGTTCCATGTAATGCAAAATGATGCATCTTGGTTACAATAATAATAATAATAATAATAATAATAATAATAATAATGCATTTTTGGTGGATTTTCTCTCTTGATATATTTTCTGCTGAACTCAAATTCCCATAGTTTCACTTGCTTTCCCTCATGTCTTACAAGCAGCACTGTGTTGTGTTAGAGGCAGATTTTGTCCCTCCCAAAGGAAGCTGTAGCTCACCAAAAAAAAAATCTTCTCTTGTCTCAGTGAAAGAGAGCTGCACCTGTAAATGAATTATTTTATATCTATTGATGTCAGATGCCAGGAAAAATTTATTAGTATTGATTTGGACTAAACACATCTCCAAGGGCTGTTCCCTCAGAGCCCTTTGCTGTTTCCCACTGGCAGGTTCCATGGACATCCTTCCCTCACTGATGTGCAGCCAGGTGGGAATGACAGGCTGTGAGACAGCACTGGGAAGTTTTCCTCTCTCTGCGGTAGCTGTAATTAGCTCATTCCCTTGAACAGGTTGCCTGACAGTGAATTTCCTACATGGGCTTGCCTCCTGAGCTGTGTTCATGTGGACATGATGGACAGACTGGCTTGGCACAGCAGCACCTTCCCAGCAAAGTCCTGGGTTGGGCTGTGCAGCCTCATTGAGGTGTAGGCTGAGGAGGATGTGTTGTCCATGAGGGAAACTGCCTAATTTAGGAAGAGCATGGATGGGATCTTTACTTAATACTCTGTTGGCACACAAAGGACCATTTCCCTGCCCACGTGGCAGTGGGGCAGTGGCCTTTCCTCTGTCCCCACCCCAAGGGCTCCTGGCAGGGCTGGGAGCTCCTCTCAGACAGATTGATTGCTCTGTCCCATCCTCAAATCAGGCTCGAGTCAAAGTTGCTTTATTGACTTAACCATAATGTAAGTGTTGCCAAATCTAATACGTGGGAATTAAATGGCAATTATCCATTTATTTGAGCTGGCTTCTTCCTCCCTGTGTGTTTCAGCTCTCTCTCAGCTTGCAGGGAGCTCTCCTAATTGAATGCTGCTCAGTGCAGTGCTGCCAGCTCTGGCTGGGTGAAGGGATGGGGGCAACTCTTGATCCCCTGGGAGAGGGGAAAGGCTGGCCAGACCAAGTTGGAGCACTTCCAGACCCAAATCTGGTGTGAACATCCTGACTCAGGAAGATTTCCCTTGTACTGCTTTCCACAGCTCAGGTGTGTCTTCCATCCCCTGATGGGGATCCCCTCCATCCCCATCCTCCATCCTTGTCTGAGGTGAGCTGTGTCTGCAAGAAAATTGCCCTCCATGAGATGGGTGAAGAGGTGGAGCAGTCAGATGGGAGTTTAGCAAGGAACAGAAAATATTTGCAGGCTTTTTAGGGTTTTCTCTATAAAACCAGTAGGTTTTGTAGAGAAATCCCTATAGGTTTTCTCTTAGAAAACCAGTATTTGATGCTCATATTTGTGTGGGCTGTACCAGGTCTCTGCATTTAGGCTGTCCAACACTGGCACAGCTAAGATCTGACCTGGGTTCAGATCCCAGCAGGGGTTACAGAGACCTTCTGTGTCACTGGGTATCTCAGAGCTCACCAGCTGCCAGGAGTTGTTTTCTAGCACACCCAAAATGCACCAGGGCATGGGGGAACTGTGTCTCCTTCATACATGGAGCAAATGTTTTTTTTTAAATTGTAAAATCCTAGAATGACCTGGGATTTTAAATATCATCCAGTTCCAACCCCTTGCCATGGGTAGGGACATATTCCACTATCCCAGGTTGCTCCAAGCCCTGTCCAGCCTGGCCTTGGACACTTCCAGGATGGGGTAGCCATGACTTTTCTGGGCAACCTATTCATACCCAATGACCAATATCATAGAATCATAGATTTTTTAAAATTGGAAAAGACCTTCAAGTCCAGTTATAAACCCAACCCTGTCAAATCCACCACAAATGCCCCAAAGTATCATCTTAGTGTACTTTCAATAGGGAAACAGGGTAAGAACAAAACAGTCTTCAAAAACTCTGTATATTGCAACCTTCTGAGTAAAAACCTACATTTTGATGAAAGAGAAAAAGGATGCTAATGAATTATTAACAAGATGAATCTTGCTAATGTCCTTTGAGCTTTGTTCTTTAAACAGGCCAACTATTGTTTGAGAGATGGAAGCCTCCAACTTTTTAATGGCAGCACAAGAATTTTAAATTTCCATGTCTGTGAAGCTTGTTTTTTTAAATTTTTTATTTTTACAATATTTCAAGACAATGGCATGGAAGTCCCCAGACATATTTCCAGCCCATTTAGACAGAGAGTGCTTTTAGTGATGCAAAGATGCTCCTTTTAAAAGTGTTGTTTTCCACCTACTCAGTCTATAGGTGCAAAACTTCACTGGAAGTTTTGAAATTCTGTTATTTAGCCATCTCGGGTGAAAATACATCTAACCTTGGCATTAAGAGTTAAGTAGCATTATATATTTTTTTTTCTGGCATGCCTTTCAGCTCTCACAATCATGGATTTTAAAGCTGGAAGGGATCATGAGATTATTTTGTCAGTCTTTTTGAATTACCTGTATGCGAAGAACTTCCTGCAGTATTATTTGATGTATATTCAGCTCCTTGCATCATCTTGGAGACTGAGACCCAAAGTTGCCATTTCCCCTCAGTCTTGCAGGCAGGATCACAGAGATTTTCCATAGAAATAGGGGACAGAGTTCCAGTGGAGAAGGGAGAGAGCTTCAGATGTTGCAAGGTCAGGACCAGGACTCAGGACCATTCCCCTGCTCTTGCCCCCAGCCTGCACAGACCATGGCCCACAGTCTGGTAAGGTCTTGTGCTCCTCCTGTTTGCAAAAATAACCCAAAATCTCTTGTGTGGTGGCCCAGAGACCGGGGTGGTTCTGCTTAATTGTGCTGTGGGTGCCTGCTGTGGGTCTGTGGGGAGGGAAGGGGACACAAAAGGAGCCACAATGACTCAGGTGAGACCCCAGTCAGGGCTGTACAGGTGATTTTTAGCTGCACCAAACCAGCCAACAGCCTTGGGTTGGCTGTGGGTGGGAACATTTTCATGGGGTCATAGAACCATGGAATCCATAAGGCTGGAAAAGACCTCAAAGATGATCAAGTCCAACCTTTGACCAAATACCACCATGGCCACACTGACACCTTTTTTTTTAATCTTTTTGATCATGGTGGACTCCTCCACTGCCCTGGGCAGCCTGTTCCAATGCTTAACCACTCTTTCAGTGAATAAATGTTTTGTAATATCTGATATGAACCCTTTTTGGTGATCCTTGAGGCAGTTTCCCATTTTTCTATCATGAGTTTCCTGGGAGTCTAACCCCACCTGACCACCACACCTGCCTCCAGGCAGTTGTAGAGAGCAGTGAGGTCTCCCCTGAGCCCCCTTTTCTCCAGACTGAACATCCCCAGTACCCAGCAGCAGTTGGAATATTTGGGAACAGAAGTGGTGTGGGATTTGGTGGACCAAAATGCTCTTGCTCTGGATCAACACCAATACCAGCATGGTGCAAAGCACCACATACTCTGCTGTTATAGATCTCAACCTGTATAGATTTACCCCAGGTTTGTTCCTGTAGGTCTTGTGCCATTGCACTGCAAACAGACCCACAGGCACAGTGCTCAGCATGTTGTCTGATTTTTTGGTTATTTTGTGTGCATCTCATCTTTGACTAAGCACAGGTGACTGAGGGGTGTGTGCAAGTTTTCACCTGTGTGTGCCTATGTGGGGTTTTGTTTCTTTTTTTATGACTTGGGACTATTACACAGTGAGAAAAAAACCCCAAACAATTAGCTTTGTAGCTAATGTCTAGTGGGCACCAGTACAGAGGATTTCCTCCTGAATATTCAAGCTTTTCCCCCCAGACATGCAGGCAGCACCTTTCTGAGAAAGACACATTTTAGAGATGGAATTCTCCTTACAAACTGCTTTTCTCTCTCGGTGTGCTCTAATTATAGAAGCCTCCACGGCGCTTGTGCACGCACCGAGGTTGCAGCAGGAATTTCTGATAAAATCAACTTGCTCAAAGGAGCTGCTGCTAACTGCTCAGGCTGCTGGGTAAAATGAACTGGAGGAGAAGTGCTGATTGACCTCCTCACGTCTCTGGGGGAGGTTAAACCATCTCAAGTGTGGAATTAGCACAGCACAGGGAGTGGGATGGGAGAATGAGTGAGGCTGCCAAGCTCCTGTTTCCACCTGTTTTGGGAGAATTCACCTCATGCTGAACTTTCCAACCAGGCTTTGAACTTGTTGGAACTGGATGGGTGTTAGGGGGTGATCTCCCCCTTCTTGACAAGCCTTCAAGATGTCTTTTCTTTGTGTCCAGTGGGAGATATTTTCTGTTTTCAGGAGGAATTGGCTACCATGACTTTTACATACCCAGTGTGGCTTTCTCGGTGTTCTCCTTTACTTCATTCCTCCGGTGCAGACCAGCAGTGGAGAATTTGACCTGCAAAGCATCTCCTTCCCCACTAGATCTATGTGTCCCACCTGGTCTGCCTGATCTTTCTTGTGATTGCCCAGCTGGGATAACACCTGGGAGCTGCAATATGACAGGAAACCTGTGGGAGGCAATTTCTGACCACTTAAGGATCAATGGTTGCCCCTAAAAAGCTCCACTTTACCTGTTTCAGCAGCAGTGCAGCACATTTCCTGCAGGTTGTTTTGCTGCCCAGTGCCAGTCCCCTCTGAAGAGGGATTTGGAAATAAGAAAGGCAGGATATGACCACAAAAGAATCACAGAATCATCAAGCTTGGGAAGGACCTTTGAGATCATCAAATTCAACCTTAGACTAGAAAATCATGGCACTCCTGCTCCTTGGATCTTCATCACTGTTTATTTTAAGGAAGAAGAGGAATGGTCTGTTGAGGAGGTATAGAATGAGGGAATGTTGGGAGGAACCTCTGGAGTTCATCAAGTCCAAGATCTCTGCTCAAGCAGGACCAGGTTGGATGGGCTGAAGTTTGTTGCTGATGAACACAATCCCTGGGGATGCACCATCCTGGCAACAGAGATGGAGGCAGTTTTGGGCACCCCTTAGTTTCAACCTTCTCTTCCTAAGAAGCAGCAAGGAAGGAATTTTTCCCAGGGAGGAATGTGACACATCTCAGTCTCCCTGAGCTGCTTTGTGAGCTCTGCATGGCAGCAGCTGCTGCTGACTTCCAAAGTGGTGGGTGGGAAAAGCAAGTGAGAGGCTGAGGGAATGAAGAAAATAAAAAGGAGGCAAAAAGAGGTAAAAAGACAAATAGAATAGGTTGGATTTGAAGAAACTTTAAAGATTATCTGATTCCAGTCCCCTGCTTTTGACAGGGACTCCTTCCACTAGACCAGGTTGCTCAGAGCCCCATCCAGCTGCCTGTGAACACATCCAAGGATGGGACACCCACAACTTCCAGGAATGGGATATCCCCAGACTCACATCCAGGACAGCTCCCCATTAGGTGGCCACTATTGGCTCATGTGTGAGTGAGTCCCCTGTCCCAGCCAGAGGCTGTCCCCACCTTTTGACCTCACCATTTAATGCTGGTGGATGCAAAACCAGCACAAGGGAAGGTGGTGGAGCAGGGATTTGGCAGCAGTCCTGTTCCTTCTGCTGGAACATTATATTTTCTCATTGCAATCCCAACGCCGACAAAAATCCAGAGAGCCATTGCTGGCAACACCCTGCTCACATGTTCACATTTGCTATTTATAGAGGTGTGCACTGAAGGGAACGTTTGTAGGTGTGCTGGAAGTCAGGTGTTAACCCTTTTATGGGCATTTGATAGGGAATCGTGTGGGAAAGGGTTTTCCTTGACCTCAGCTGCAGCAACATGTTCAGAAAAGTCTTGGCTTCCATCCCTGGAAGTGTCCAAGGCCAGGTTGGATGAAACTTGGAGCAACCTGGTCTGGTGGAAGGTGTCTCTGTGCATGGCAGAGGGCTGGAACTGGATGAGCTTTAAGGTCCCTTCCAGCCCAAACCATTCTGTGATTCTGTGGTTTTTGTGATTCTGTGATTTGTTATGGAAAAAGTGTCGGAAAATTCCTGTAGCACTTGGCGAGAATGTTTGAAGAGAGGCTACAGGAGGAAAAGAGACATGAAATAGTTCAAAATGGCATTTCTTGGATTCTTTGACAGAATTACTTCCCTGACCCTTAAATGATTATTTGCCTTGGGATTCCATGGCATTTTCCAAAGGGACTAAAGGATTCCTTCCTGTGGGGTTGTACATCTGCCCAAGCTTTGCTTTTGGAGCCAAAACCTTCAGAAATATTTTGGTTTCACCTCTTTGCTACGTCTTGTACATGCATTTATGCATTTTTCTCTGCATGAGCAATGGTGCTGGTACACAGGGGGGTGATGCAAATGATTTTTATTTACTTGTTAAGCTTTTCATCCTTATGGCTGCCAATTATGTTTAGAACTTATCTGCAAATGAAAAAAAAAAAAAAAAGAAAGGAGACTTGCACTAACTGAAGTATTTGGGGGAAACAGTTTTTTTTTTTTCTAATTTTCTTGCTATTTCATTTTTTTTTAAATATGGGCAAATCATGAGAACACAGTATTTCAGTTCAAAATGTCAAAACATTTCCCTTTGAAAGCTTGTAAGGGTATGGTAAAGGGAGGAAGAAAAAAAAAAACTTTCAGCTGAAACCAGCTTACCGGGTTTGGCATTTGTATCTGTTGATCTAAACCAGAATGCTTCAGCTAATAAACCAGTTGTCTAAAAAATTTACCTCAGCCTTTTCTTCATCAGTTTCCTGTCACTTCCACTTTCTCATACTCATCAGTATCACAGTGCCGTGGAATTTTTTTTTTTTTTTTAGGCAAATACTTCAAGCCACGTCTCAGTTTTGTTTTGAAAGAAAGGGAGAAAGTCTGCGTTCAAGTACATAATAGAGTCTTTTCAATTAAGATGGAGAGCAAAATCTGTTCTGCAGATATTTAATGACTCCTGCTGAGAATGAGGAACAGAACAAAGTTCTGCTGAATTAAACAGCAAAAAAGCCACTTTTTGTCTTGGAGATGAAGGCACAGTTGACCCTGAGGATGGATCAGTCCTCCTGACCATGGGGCTGAGCCCCAGTGCACTGCAAATGCTACTGGTCTATCCATGAGGAAGGGAGATTTTTGCTTTACAAAGGTGCAGAGAGCACTATAATAATGTCTAATTAATGCTACTGCCTATACAGTCCTTTTCTTTGATGTACAAGTGTCAGGGTTAAAGTTCATTGTCCAAATCACATCACACATGGAGAAACTCCATTTCTGCTGTAACTTTGCATAAACTTCCAATGAACTTCTCTTTTACTTGAATTTTATGTTTAGCTCTGTCCTCTTAGGGCTGTGTTGCTGTGCTGGGTTAGAGGTAACAGGTCTGTGAGATTGCTTCTAATAAGGGTGTGTAGAGGACGAGGGAGAATGGATTTAGATTAGATATGAGTAAGAAATTCTTTCCTGGGAGGGTGGGGAGGCACAGGGTGCCCAGAGCAGCTGTGGCTTCCCCATTCCTGGAAATGGCCAAGGCCAGGACTTGGAGCAACCTGGGACATTGAAAAGTGTCCCTGCCTATAGCAATGGTTTGAAGAAGATGATTTTTGTCATCCTCTCCAACCCAAACCATTCTACAACTCAATATTTATACCTGAAATTGTCTGTGGAACCACAAAGTAATTTTTTTCTGTGTAATACATGGCAGTCAGAGGATGTTCTCCTCTACTCCTCCCTTGGTAGATGGGGACACTCTGTTCCTGAGTAAATGTGTACAAAAAATAAATGACTAATCCTGTAATGTTTCCCCACATTGACCATTTCACTGTGAGGAACAATAAAAGGGCTTGCCAGTAGCAGGCTCAGGGTCTGAGAAATCAAGATTTGGTCCATGTGAATCCCAGGGAGAGGCAGCTGAGCTGGTGCCTTCTGTGCCAGTCCTCCTTTCCAGGGACTAACTACAGCAGGAGCTGTGCAACAAGAAACAGGACATTTTATGGCCACTGCTACAACCTCTGCTGACCAGCTGCAGATTTCATAAGCTGTGGGTGACCAGATCCACATAAAATGTCCCACAGAAACAAGCCCAGGAGACTTCCAGAAGCTCTAGCAGATGGCACTTCATCTTTCTGAACGACGTTTGGGGTCTGGTACATATGGATTATAAAACCCTGTATAGGTTTTATGATTTCTTCCAAAAGAGCTGATTCTTGGAGCCAGATGGTTTCTATTATGGTTAATCTTAAGCAAACAAAAGTAATTTTCCTTCCTCTGTTCAGTAATGCTGAGAAGGTATATAAAGTATGATGCATAAATTAGCAGTATAGTTTTCTTATTTAAACATGATAAAGATTCCCAATAAATGGCAAGGGATCTATTAACATTTTTAATTTCTTTCTAGAATGTCTAATAAATCACATTGCTCCTTTTTTTTTTTTTTTTTTCTTTGATGGAGAGTTGAAGCTCTCCAGAAGAGGAGGGTGCATCAGTTGGAACTTTTACTCTGAGTTGGGAATTCTACTCCAGCATTTACAACACTACCCATGCACAAACCTCTTTTTCCCATAGATCGGTGCCAGCTGTTGCATTGCTCCATTGCTATTTTCCATTGCATCCACTTTGTCTCTGTTTCAGTAATTTCTGCTGTCCTGTCATCCCAGATCTCACTTCATATCTCCAGGGCTTTTAGTTTGTAAAAACTCTTCATGCAGGTCTCAAGTACTTTGCAAGGTCTTTCTGAGATTTTTGTTTTACTTACTGTGGGAGCAGTTTTTCTTCTGTGTCCTTGAAATGGCCTGAATTTTGAGTTATGAAGAAAGTTATGAAGAGGAAGAAAATGGGAAGAAAAGGCATTTTCTACAGTTGAAATTCTACAGCCTCATGCTGCAACAAGTGTTGGCTCTGGAACAAGCTTGAGAATCCAGCATCACATTTACAAGGAATGTAGAAATATCCATTTACCTGGATCATGGAATGGTTTGGATTGGAAAGGAATGTAAATCATCCAGTTCCAATCCTGCCATGGGCAAGGACACCTTCCACTGTCCCAGGCTGCTCCAAGCTCTGTCCAACCTGGCCTTGGACACTTCCAGGGACGGAGCATTCACAGTGTCCCATCCCTATGGGATGTCATTGTTCAACTGGAAAGTCGTGGCAAGGAAATACTTTATAGGGTTTCTCTCTTTTGTTCATAGGGATGTTTTTTTCTGCTACCACTCACTTGCATCACATGGACTTAATCAGGAGAAAAAACCATCTCCATCTTGTCATTAATAGCCTGAATCTTTAAAAAGATGTTTTCTAAGCCAATTAGTGCTGAGTTCATTAATAAGACCAGTGAAGAGGCTGATTAAGTACCAGTTTAAAAATAAAAACAGTATTTTGTGATTTATATCACCAATAAATTTTTAAATAACGACATTTCAAAAATATTTGGATTCTTCATCTTTTTTGCTGGCTGTTTTCACATTACATTCCCAACAGCTCGGGCAGTAAGTGTAAGATTAACAATTTCCACTTTTCTATTCCAGTCAATTCCTTTACATTTTCTCATCCTATTGGTGCTGTTGTTTGTGCTTGCATTAACACAGGACTGCAGATATCCCAGGAATATGGCAGTACAAACAAAACTTGCTTTCACTCAGGTTTTGTTTATATCCTTATACAGCATCAATATTAAAAAATGAAACAAACTGTCAAATACCTTAACTTGCCTTTTTTTGTTTTTTTAATGACTTAGGTATTCTTTAAAAAATACAGGCAGACACTGCCTTAATGCTAGCTTTTGCCACTGCTTTGGAGCATGAAGGAGGGAACACGATAAGACTTTCCATCTTGGAAAGCAAGAAGCAATAGGATTTGATAGGGATGTTTTAAAAATTAATTGGTATTTTCCAGTACATTGATTAATTTCAATCAAAAATGAATTGTCCTTTTAACTCTATCCTAATCCACTACCAGCAAAAATAATAAAAAAAAGAAAAACCAAAACCAAAAACAAAGTGGGTTTTTTTAATTTAGAAGGGACTTAATTGCATCTTGGAGACACATCAGAATTATGCAAAATCTTTTAAAGTTTGTCTCCCCGCTTAAAAATGGAGAAAAACTCTTAATTGTAAAACTGCCCAACCAAAACCACACCACCAAAATTAGCAGCTTCTAAATTCACTACCCAGCTCTTCTCTGCATTTATTCTTCATAAAATTTTGCTTAAAATCCAAAGTCTATTTTGCATTTAACCACCACAGAAAATCAACTTTTTCCCCTAATTCTCCTGTCTGGAGAAGAGCGCCGCAGCCTGTGTGGACTCCTGTGGTGAAAGTGGGAGTTCTCTGAATTATTTTGTTCATTTTACAGAGGTTTGAGCAGGTGGAACAGGGCTGAGGACCCCACCAGCTCCTTTCCCATGGGCTGCCAACCTCCCCTGACCTTCAAATCACTTTTAGCCATTGTGCTGCCCCCATGAAGTGATGGGCTCTTTATTTTAGTAACAGCCTCGTGAGTCTTTGACATTTCCTTCTACTAAATCAACAAGAGCTGCTGTTTTTTCTTAGAAATAGAAGGCAGTGTGTTTGTTTGTTTGTTTGTTTTCCATGCTGGTTTGGGTTTTTTTTTTTTTTGCTTTTAGTTTTTTTTTCCCTGCTGCCTAAGCAGGAGCATAGGATGAGAACAGGTTTCTCTGGCAGCATTAATGCAGATGCAGGGAATATCAGGTTTTGTACTGATGTTGCTGCTCTCTGACATCTTTAACAAGCTTGGGAAGAAAAGAGTGAGAAGCACAAACTGTCACTTGCTGCTGGGGAAAAAAAATCTGATATATTTTTTGTGGTTTTTGAAAAGCAGGGAACTTATTAATAATAAATTGAAATAAACTGTTAGGGTAGTAAAGTAGCAAAGTTTGTTGGTTGGTTGGAACTTTTTTTTTGAGTTTTGTTGGGTGTTTTCCTCCCCATCATGAGTTGGAAGGAGCATGTCTGCTTTATCCAGCACTTTGCTTTTACAGCAGAGCGTAGCTCATCTTCTGAGTGACACCTTGTGCCATCAACTTTCTCTTGTTTCTGATCCTCTCTGGGAGTTCTCTGCACCTTGTCAAGACTGTACTTGCTGACTTTCCAGGATTTTGGTCATGGATTTGCCGTTCACTTGCAAAATCCACCTCCAGAAATGGAGGAAATTGGGGCAGGGCTGCTAATTGCTCACTCTGGGTACATGGAACATGTGATGCTCCCCAAGGAGGAGCCTCTCCACTTGGCCAAGAGTCAGTGCATGGTCTGGCAGAGTGTCTCAGGGCTGGCTTCAGGAACAGCCTCTCTTTGTGGACAGTTTGGATATTTCTCTTTATTCCCTTAGTAGCATATGGGTGGATTTGGGAGGCTGTTTGTGACTACTGCTGCTGTGAGAAAGTTGGAGATGCACCCTCAGGTTTGGCAAAACTGAACAGTGAGTTGTTGACACATTTCTCCAGCCATGGCAGGGCGGTTGGAACTGGATGATCTTTAAGGTCACTTCCAACTCAAACCATTCTATGATTTCTATGATTTCAACAGTTGTGGATTTCCTTGGCCACACTCCTACCTGAGCTGAGACTCTGGCACTGTCTGTGCTGTCCTGGACACACCAGCTGAGGTGCAATTCACTAGAGAGTCTTTTCCTTTCTTATTCAGCAGTTTGTTATTAGCATCTTTGCTAAACAAGGATACCAAAGTGAACAAAAACACCTTAACCAGAAGCAATGCAAAGCAAATCTGATTGAGTCTTGATTGCACTGTAGAAAGAGAATTAATCATAGAACTATGGAATCTTCTGAGTTTAATGGGACCTTCAAAATCATCTTGTTCCAACCCACCTTCCACTACAACGGGTTGCTCAGGGTCCCATCCAACTTTTTCTTGAACACTTCTATGGCTGACACGTCCACAGCTTCTCCTGGCAACTTGTGCTGGTGCCTTATGGATCTCTGATGTTTCCTAATGTTTCCTTTTCTCTTTGAACCAGCTCTTGGGGACACAAAGATTTGTATTTTTGTGGCTGAGGACTTGGTGCTGTGTTTGGAATAGCATGGGGCTGTTTCCCTCACGGGAGTGATGGGAATATGGCAAAGCACTCCTGGGTTTAATGCTCCTTCCAAGTGGCTTAGGACAAAAATCATCTCTTGGCTGACTTCAATGGAAGTGCAGGAATTGTGTGCAGCCTTTTTCCTCAGCTAGGTTGTGGAGGACAGACTTTCTAAATTCTGTATCATCTTTAATTTCTGAAGTTTAATTTTACTGCTAATTAATGCTCGCCCTTTACCTTCTTTAATTCCATAAGGGATAATTCTCCATGGCTGGAGTGTCCCTTGCAGTGCCTGCTGTGCCACCAAGGGCACAGACACTTGCCAAGCTGCCGAGTTTTGATCCCACTTCCCTAGGCCTCACTGACATGAGAAACTTTTGCCTGAATAGCCTTTTTCCTCGGCTTCCTAGACTTCCCTTGGGATAGGCAATGTATTTACTATTTCTCTCAGAAATATGTATTGTATCTGTATTCAAGGCTTCTTTTTTATTTTATTTGCTAGGCTTTTCCTAAGAAAGAACCATGCTGAGCTCTAGTTAAAACTTGCAAGCTCTACCAGCAGCATTTGTTCTGGGGACACTGCACTAACTTCTCTGGGAACGTGTTAATTAAGTGTAAATTTAGAGGCTTGGAAAAGGTTTAGGTATTGAAACTGTTTCAGAGAGCCCAAGACAAAAAAGGGACCCGAGGTAGGGTCCTTACCAACCTGAAATGATTCTCCCTGCCTCCTTGTTGAATTCCTCCTTATCCACTTGTTGAATTTAGGCCCTGAATTTAATTTGGTTTAGAGATTGTGAAACCTCTGTCTCCTCTGGCCAACTTGCTGTAGCTGTGGTAGGACTTTTAAAGTAAAAAAAAAAAAAAAAAAAAAAAAAAAAAAAAAAAAAAAAAAAAAAAAAAAAAATTCTGTTCTGTGGAAGCAAATGTGTTGGTTTTACTTTCATTTTCTCTCTAATTTTTCTGGGAGTGTTACCTGGTGGGGAAGTGAGGTGGGAGCAACGTCCTTGAAAAGGAAGGGCAGGCACTGATCTCTGCTGTCTGGTGACCAGTGACAGGACCTGAGGGAATGGCCTGAAATTGTGTCAGGGGAGGTTTATTGGATATTAGGAAAAATTTCTTCACCCAGGGGGTGGCTGGGCTCTGGAACAGCTCCCCAGGGCAGTGGTCACAGCACCAAGCCTGTCTGAGGTGAAGTTTTTGGACAATGCTCTCAGACATATGATGTAATTCTTGGGATTGTCCTGTTCAGGGCCAGGAGTTGGACTTCAATGGTCCTCGTGGGTCTCTTCTAACTCAACCAATTCTGATTCTTGGTTTTCCCTTAGGGAGAGGAGGAGAAGGCAGGTACTTCACTACCTAACTCCTCTCCCTTTTAGATGGGTGGGATGAAATGTGTTCTTCCAGCTGAGAAGAATTTTACCTTCAGGTAAAACTTCATTTCTAAAACCAGGAAAAATGTATTTTTCCAGGAAAAATGTGTTTTGTACGTTCAGGAGAACTTGGACAAATCAGAAAGCTAATTAAAAAGTAAAAAAAACAAAAAAAAAGAAAAAAAAAAAAGAGATAACAGGAGTTTATAATTGTTAATGCAAACAGAGACCTTGAGTAAACCCGTAGGGAATTGAGTTCTTGAACACACTGTCCCTGCTGTGTGAGGAGGGCTTTGAGGAAGGATTGGTGCAAACACCAGCTTCATCCCAATTTTCACACCTATAATTCCAAAGGTGCTCCCTCTTTGTGCTGTGGCCGTGCTGAGGAGACCCAGGCCCTTTTGGACAAATCTGTAGCATTGAGCCTCAGAGCTTGTCCATGTGAAACAGCCTCACATTTTACAGCACTGATGAAAATCACATTGCCTGATGAGTGTGATTTTTGCTTACATTTCCCTTTATCACTTATTTCACTCAAATTTCATCAGCAGGAAATAAAAACCTCCCCAGCTTGCACGCCAGGAGCAACTTCACAGTACACATGATTCTTTCTTTCTCTTCCATCTCCTTTTCTATTTTAAGCTCTCTGTTTTGAGGAAAGGAACTTTGTTCAAACACGTCCTTGGCCAATCTTTTCTGTCCTGGTGTTTGTTGAAGCTTTTTTTGACCAGCGTCAACAGGAGAGCAGAGGTGATGAGGAGAATCAAGGTTCCTGTGTTTTGTATGAAAGGGGAAGGCAGTGGAAGACCAAAACAGTGTTCTAGGAGTGGAAGAAACCAAGGTCTGTGTGGAACATGGGATCAGACACCAGAGAACCCACAGGGTAGAACACCCTGGGAAGCTTTTGAGTGCTGGGGACTAAAGGACTTGTCTGGGATGGGTGTAGGTGTCCCTGCCCCCACCACTTCTTGCCTTTTGCATTTTCTTCCTTACATGACAATTGGCTTCTTTCTCTTTACTCTTTCTTGTCCTTGGCCTCCTTCATCTTCTTCCACCTTTTCACTTCAATGCCAACTCTTGGGGAAAAACTAAAATAAAGACATGAATTTTCCATTTTTTTCCAGAGCAAATCTCTTTTCCTCTCTGGCTAGCTGCCAAAAATCAATCTCTTCCTCTCCCTGAAGTTCATTTCATGCCTCTCATTGTGGATCTCAGTCTTCAACGAGGAATTAGCCTCTTGGATAATGGTGTGAAAAGGGGGAACTGAAGCTTTGCAATGGCTTGAGTGGCCCTGGAGGAGGAACAAGGTGCTGGATGGGTGAGACTCCTCCACTCAGCTCAGCTGTAAAAGGGTTAAGCCACAGGGCTGGGTGTGGTGAGACTTAATCCATACTGCTGGAGGCAAAGTGAGGATTTGGGGTGGATGGTTTGAGATCAGAGTGAGCAGGTTGTTTTCTGCCTGCTTTTTTTACACCTTGCAGGTGTTTCTTGGCAGGAGAGAGGAGTCTGGAGACCAAGTAACTTTATGTGGGAATTTCTTCAGCAAAGGATGATGTTGTAACCTCAGTTAAAGCTTTCAAAGGAGAGGAGCTGCAGGAAATCTGTGACTTTCTTTAACAGACCACAGATGGAATTCTTGGTGGTGCTTTGGGGATAAATCCATGGGAATTTGAGGTGCTGAGTTGCTTTGCTGCAGCCACATTAGGTATTTAAGTAGAAAGATCAAATTCTTGTCCTGTTTTTCTTCTTTTCCCCCATTTTACCCCAGTTACTTTAATTACTGCCGCTTCTTCTCTGCAACCTTCAGGTTATTTTGAGTTTGCTGCAAAATTGAGTTCAGGGAGGGAATTGACTTCACCTGGCTGAAGAAAAGCCATTAGGAGCTCCAAATTAGTGTGAAATAATTAACAGGAAAGGAAGATTAACATGGCAAACATGGGTGCTTTTCATTACCATTAGGTGAAAGGATGTTCCTGTAGGTTCCTTTTCCATGAGTGTTGTCCTGGACCTCCAGCAATTCCCTTTTACATTAATTTTATCCAGCTCACTCGAGACAAGACCTTATAAGCCTGGTCAAGCATCATATTTGGCTTGTCCTGAAGAGGAACTGAAATAAATTCCTGCTGGGATTTCTCCTTCCCTACCAAAGCTGCTGGTGGTGGTGCTTGGAGCTGTTGATTGTCCCAGCACCTGAGAGCCCCAGGGATGGCCAGGTGCAGCAGAATTATTTTCTCCCTCCTGAGCAAGACTGGGGGAAGCAGCACAGGAGTCCTTGGGTTCTGTTTTGCTCCAAGCACAGACACCACATCCCTCCACTGGCCAGTCCTCATCCACAGTTGTCTCCTGTAGACAGAATTGTGATGAATTAAAAGATTATAATTGCTCTGGATCGTGGAAAGTGATGCACTCTGAGTGTTCTCTGAAACAGAGGCTGCAAAAATCATGTGTAAGGCTTGCATGGATTTTTAAGCTTCTCAACCACTCCTTACATTTCCCTGGAGGGATATTGCAGCCAGGCTGGGGTCTGTCACTTGTCCCAAGTAGGAAGTGGTAGAAAAAGAGGAAATGGCCTCAAGATTCAGCAGGTGGGGTTTGTATTGGATGTTAGGAACAATTTCTTCAATGAAAGGGTCATCAGTCATGGGAACAGGATGTCAGGGGAAGTGACTGAGTCACCATCCCTGGAGATATTTCAAAGATGTGTAGAAGTGCCACTCAAGGCACACAGTTTAGTGGTGGATTTGGCAGTGCTTGGTTAATGGTTGGATTCAGATGTTTTTTCCAACCTCAGTGATTCCATGATTCAGTTTTCTTTTTCTTTCCTTTTTTGTTTTTTTCTTTTCTTTCTCCTTTTTTGCATTGATCCAGAGTGTGACAGGTAACACAGAGGTCTCAGGCCCAACCCCTGCACAGCAGATGAGTGTGAGGTGATGTTGCATGGCTGGATTTAAGCTTGCTGCAGCCTCACAGATTTTTGCCCAGAGGAAGCAATTTCTGAGCTAACACTCCACTCCCAAGTCACAAAGTTCCTCAAGGTCCCACTCACAGCTGAGGTCTCCCCCTGCAGAGTGTGCAGTGACACACTTTGCTTTGGCAAAGTAGGTATTAAAAAGCTCTTTTTTCCATCTGTTGCATCTACCTGGGTGCCCGTGGGGCTTTTCAGGCAAAGGAGAGAAGAATTAAATAGGCAAATATCAGAAATGCCATTGTTTGCTGCTGCTTTAGGAGTTGGTTGGTGGGGGTTTGAGTGACCTGGTTTGGTGGAAGGTGTCCCTGCCCATGGTGGCAGGACCAGGTGGTATTTAGGGTCCCTTCCAACCCCAAGCATTCTATGACTTCTATGAATACAAATAAAAAAACAGCAATAAATATAGCAGGAAATCACCATATGCTAGGCAAGGAGGAGGCTGAACTGATAGCAGAGGAAGTTGGGTCTTCCTGGGGTCCAAGGGGATTTTCCTGGAAAAATAAATGGAAACAGTACAAATGTTTTTTTTTTTTTTTTGCAAATGTCCAGTTAAAGAAATGAAGGAGAAACTATTTGCATCTGGGATTCTGTAACACATCCACTGCAAAACCTTCTCAGTCTTGAAGGCCCACAGTGTAAATAAAACTCATTTTTTCCCAGCTGTGGCCCTGAACTCTGTTAGTGTCAGTATTTAATGCATGACATCATTTAATGCATATCAGAAACCTCCTAATCCTTCTTGGGAAATCATAATATTTAAGTGCTCACTTGATGTAATCAAAGAAGTTTAATTTTTTATCTGACTTCACATCCACTTCTCAGTCTGGGTTTTTCTTCCTTGGCATGGTAGTACAGAGGCAGTTTGGCTTTGCTTTCTGCTGCTGTTTTTAAATTGTTCTGCTTGTCTGCTTGAACTGCTGCATCCTCCATGAATAGTTACAACATCTCGGCTTGATGTGTTGAAGCTTGAAATTGGAGTAGTTAAAACAGCCTCCTTGTTACTATTTTCTTTTCTTTTGCAAAATAAAAGCCAGAACTGGCAGCATGCTGTGATGTGAAATAAAAAGTCTAGGGGCAGGAAACTGCAAGCCAGATACAGTGCCATTTTCTCAGAAAAAAACATTCTCCTTGAATTGCATTTTCAAAGTAATTGTTTGGAAATTTTGGACAAAGGCTTCATTTGCCTTGGTTTTTTGTTATTTTTTTAGATTTAATTTGCTTTTTTTTTTTAGGTGTGAGGGTGATTGTGGGTGCTGCTAGGTAAATGTGGACTGAGAGGCCTTTTGAGAGGAGTTTATAACTTCACAGTCCTCTTCCATTTATATAATTTTGACTACGATGAATATGTGGAAGAAAAAATGAATTATTTCCATGATTTCTGAGTATGATCCACATTCATTGTCTCTTTCCCATCAGGGAATTGTGGCACAGGGTGAGAAAACTGGTCTCCAACCAATAAATAGAAATAAATCTCACCCTCCCAAATTAGCACCTGAATTTTTGGGTAGTTTTAAACTTCATGGAACAACTCTGGGCTCTCAGTGTTGCTCTGTGTTTTCTTCTCAGTGAAATTTGTGCTTCTCCTGCCTTTTGCAATCTTTGGGGTATTTCATCTTGACTCTTGGTGTGACTTTGGCATTTGGAGTGACTCCTCAGAGGTACCTGCTGGAGGCTGTGCAGGAGTGTCCCCGTGTTGGAGTGCACTGGAATCTGCAGTCTGGATTATTTGGGGATTTGAAGCAGTGCTGTTCCCAGCTGGGTGATTCCAATTCATCTCCCAGCCCTTGGTTTGGTTGCTTCATGGTTCATCTGAGGCTTTATTCAGTACCTCAGTGCCTCAGGATCACTGGGCCAGGACAAAAATCTTTTGAGGCAAATTTAGTGATTCTAAGGAAAAAATAAAAAAAAGAAGTTAACACCCCCCACCCCCACCTATCCAAAATTACTTCTGTCCCAAAATGTGCGGATGAGTTCTGAAGCATGAAACTCCAAGAAGAAACGCCTAAGATGAGGGTAACAACACTCTGTATAAATCTGAAAATCTTTTCCTGTGCTGCTCTTTTGCCAGTGATTTCATGAGAGCTGGACTTTGTTAGTAACAAGTGAAATTCCTGGGGGACAGGGGAGCCCAGACTAATTTCTGCTCATCTGTAGCCTCCCCTGTAGAACAAAGGAAAAGAGTGTCTGGGACAGTTGATTTAGGAGAAACTGCAGGAAGAGAAGAGTGGGAAAATCTCCAGCAATGAGGCTCTGTGCATTTGGATTAAACAGCAGGATTTGTGTCATCCCGACAGGCTGATCCATGACTTTATTTACAGCTGTTACAAGCCTGAACCATCTCAATGAGTGTGAGGAGCAGTGGAAATTCAGCTCTCTGGATATGCAGCTGCTCCTCCAGCACTGGGAGATACATCCTCAGCCCTAACCTGAGCAGTGCATCCAGCAGGCTTCTTGTTTTGCCCAATTTTCCTCATTTTTGCCTTGCTCCACCATTATCTTTCTGCTCTGCCAAGCACAGGTTGGGTGTGTGGTGCTTTAGCAGCTTAGGAAAATCTGGTGAAAGGATGAAGAGTAGGTCAGAGTTCCAGCCTGCTGACTTGCAGAAATGAATCTCAGCTCCTGTTTGAGTCTGAGATGTTTCACCTCAGAGGTGATAGCAGGGGCTGTTGGACTCTGCTGGGTGGAAAAGCCCTGGGGTGCTTCAGGATGTGACCAAAGTTTCAGGTGAAGCAGCCTCTTGGAAAGCTTACACAGGTGGGAGGCAGAATAAAAAAATAATCTGCTGGAAAGCTGCTGCCATAAAACTGGTGACAAAGACATCATTACAAATGAGTTTCTCTGGTGACTGTGATCAATTAAAATTGAAATGCCTGGTTAAAGCTTATTTACATGATGTATCCTTACTCTGTGAGATGGACTCAATACAGCCATAATTAATGGTGTAAAGCTGAAGGAAGGCAGATTTAGATAGGATATTAGGAAGTAATTCTTCCCTATGAGGATGGTAAGGCCCTGGCACAGGTTGTCCAGAGAAACTGTGAATTCCCCATCCCTGGAAGTGTCCAAGGCCAGGCTGGATGGAGCTTGGAGCAACCTGGGACAGTGGAAGGTGTCCCTGCCCGTGGCAGGGGGATGGAACTGGATGATCTTTAAGATCCTTTCCATCCCAAAATATTCTGTGGTTCTGTGATTCTCTAGTGTAGCTCATCACTCCTCTGGGGATGACGAAACTCTGGAGAAGCTGGGGACAGTTTCAGGGATTTTAAAGTTGGGAAATTAGGCTAAAAAACCAAACCAAAACAACAATAAACAAACCCCCTAAACAGACAAACAAAACAACAACAAAACAAAACCAAATGAAGCAAAACACAAACAACAACATAAAACAAATTTTAAAAAAAACAACCAACCAACAAAACCCCCACAAAACCTGAAACCCCAAAATGTTCAAACCCTCACTTCAGTGTTCTCCTTTTAGGGCAGATTTGAGCACTTTGGCTAAAGTGGGGGCTTTGGGAATGAAGTTGTGAAAATTTTTCTGTGCACCAGCAGTAGAAATTCCTGGCACTGACTCATTGTCCCTTGCATTTGAGCTGTCAGGAAGGAATGGGAAGAAGAGGAACCTCTCTTGGGGGTCAGGAGAGGAATGTGTGGAGATCCCACTGAGCTCCCACCTCCCTCCTGCCCCAAAAGCTTTGACCCCACAGAGCAGGTGCCCTCTGCTCACTGCTTTTTCCATAGACATGACCCTGTATGGGCTCTCCTGCTCTGGAAAGTGCTGGTTGGCCATCACTTGGCACCGTGGTTTCTCCTTCAGTCGTGGTTCTGATACTCCCACTTGGTAAATGAGGTGGAGTTATTTGTATTCAGGTTGCTGATAATCCCTACAAATGCCATCTCAGTCCATGTGGGCTGTATCCACTGTGTTGCAGCAGCATCTTCACTGTCCTGGTGCTGGATTTGTCTGTCCAGTGCAAGTTCCACCACCAGGCCCTGTGTAAATCTGCATCAGACCACCCTACCTGGGCTAAATTTCTGCAGCAAGCAGGAATCTACATCCCCTTTCAAACCACCATCCCCCTTTCAAGGTGATTGGTGGTGTCCAGTTTTAACACTCTTTTTTTTCTCTGTTTTTCTCTTCACAGCCACCCAGATTGATCCCAGTGAACTGCAGGAACTTTTTCAGGAGACTTCAGCCAATGTCTTCCGAATTAACTCCAATGGTGAGTTAAATGAGAGCTTTCCTGGTGCCTTCTGTGCTGTCCTGCTGATGATTCCTGTGCATGGCCACGGCCCCTGGCAGCTCCTCTTGTCAGGGGGCAAATATTAATGCAGCTTTTCTGCTGCTGCATCTCACGAGCAGCAGCACATGTCCAACACACAGCTCCTTAAAAGATGTAAAAATATTCCACCATATGTTCCATCCAACAGGCACAGATACATTCCAATCCTTGCTGAGACCACATCCTTTTTTTCTATTTTTAATTGTGTCATCTGTTACAATAGAGAGCTAGAGCTCAGAAAGGTGGAACAAACCAAGCTCGTTTTCAAATCTGTTGCAGCACTACTGTGTTCAGAGCCTGTCACATGAGCTTGCAAAACATCTATCTCCCTTGGAAAAACACCAAAATTCTGCTTTTCTTCACTCTCTAGGTTGGGCAGGGGTATCTCCCCAGTCCCTAGAGATGCAGAGTCCTCCCTCCTTTGAAACAAGCTCTGGCTCATCAGTTTTGTTGGGTGAGGCTGGAGGAATTTATCTTGCAGACAAATATAAACTAAAATTGCTGATTGGAAGGCAATGCCATCGTACCCCAGTTCTAAAACATACCAGTGGGATCTGAAATTATCAGTGCTGATTTTACAGTAGACCTTGAAATTACTTTGGAATCATCTGGACAACTTCTGTGTCTGTTCTTTCTGTGTCTTGGATGACAGAGAGACCTGGCCTAGGTGTAGGAAAAGTATTTTAGTGCCTCCTTATTTGTGTAATTCTTCCTCAGTGTGTCCTAGGGGTACAGCTCTGGTTGCTGTAGCAAGGAATCCTTCTTAGAACAGGGATGGGAATTAAAAACTTCTAAAATGTAGTTGTCTCTACTTTTGATGAGTTGTGTATGCTCCATCTGCCAGGAAAATTCAAGCATCAATTTTTCTGTAACTACAGGGGATTGGTGACCCTTGAATTGGTGACATACATCCCATATAAAAAAGGGATTTTGGCCACTATGGGAGCTTGAACCTCCCAGCTGTGATACTTGGCTTTCAAGTGGGTGAACAATCACACCATAACACACAGAAATACCTGCATTAGGACCAGTTTTGGCTGCTCCAGCACCAATAGTTTTAATTTGACCATGCTAGTGATGAGTGGTAACAGCACTTCTCCTTCCAAACTGAAAGCTCAGACTGAAGTTGTGCAACCTTCTCATGAGTCTGTGTGTGTTGTTCCTGTCCAAACTGGCCAGATTAGGGCTGACTTGATGTGCCCCTGTGCCTCAATCACCATTACCTCCACAGTGGAGTTTTATCCTGAGAAAACCTAAAGGTGAATGGCACATCACTTTCGAAATACCACAACCCAACTTCTGTTTTTGTTCTTTGTTAGAATTGCCTTAACCATTTCAATTTGTGTTTGACAACCACTGTTGTTGTTATTTCTCCTCTTGAGATGGTGATGATGTGTTTCCTCTTAAGAGTTGCCTGAACTGAGAGTGCTCTGTGAAGCAGATAATGACAATGCCTGCACTTAAAACTTTTTTGCAAAAATGGAGAGGGTGCAGAGAAAAGCCAAAACTATTTGATGTCTAAAAACCAGACTTGAAAATTTGTGCCATCCAAATTTCTGTTTGAGACATCCAAGAGGACTCAGTCTTGGTGTGTAAGTACCTCTCTAGCAAGAAAGACATCAAATAGATAGCAAGGGGCTCCTCAATCTATTGTTCTCATGTAGGAGGAGATCAGGAGATCAGAGTTAAAGCCAGACAAATTCAATCCTTCTGTATGAGGGTAACCAGCCATTAGAACTTCTTGTGGAGGGGGCTTGATGGATTTGGCTTTGCCAGGAACCTTTAAATCAAGATTCAAATGTCTTTTTTATAAGATATACTTTAGTGCAGCTGCAGTCCCCAGTCTTGATGGGGATTGGGGAGTGATGGGACAAAATTTTATGGGAGGAAATCAGGTTGGATAATCAGAATTGCTCTCTCTGGCTTTTAAAATCTATGAATCAATGAATCTGTAATGCCTTTTAAAGTGCTCTCAGGTTGAAGACATGCCCATGAGATACTCTATGGTTGTTGCTCTGTTCACTTTCCGTATTATTTTTGGTCTGGCAAAATCAGTTTCATTCAGTTTATTTTTTATAGTCTTTCCCCCAAAAAGTGGTTAGAGATTTACAGGAGAAGGATGCTGAGTGTAGTGCTGAGATTTGACAGAGCTAATTCTCTTTAGGTTAAGAACTTTTTAGGCTTAGAAAACGGGGAAGAATGCCTATAATTCTTTCTGTAGCATAAAAGCTCTTCAGGAAACTCAGGAAGCTCTGACCTGGAGCATGGAAAATAAGTCAGTGATGTTGTTTGTGGCTGAGCAAGGAAGAGGCAGCTGCATTACAGATGCTCACCAGGTGATGGTTTTACTCCTTTTGTGCTGGGCATGGTGTGCTGAACATCCTACAAATTGCATAAATCCTATCACAGCTCCTCTTTCCTTCCTTTTCCTGGCATGCTGCAACCTCTCTGGGGTTTTTCAGGTTCCCCGTTGTGTTTGGAGATCTAACTGTGCACCTGAAATGTTCTTGTCCCATTTGGGGTGCTGAAGATCATAGAATTGTGGAGTCATACAATCACTAAGGTTAGAAAAGACCTCCAAAATCTCCAAGTCCAAGCTTTGACTGAATACTACCAAGGCCACTAAAGCTTGACAAGTGCCTTGGTTTATTTTTCAGCACTCCCAGGGGTTGTGACTTCACCCCTTCCCTGGCCAGGCTGTTCCAAGCTGTCAGGAGTTGGCCATGTTATGATTTTGTTGTTTAGATTCTAAAAATCCCAGGTAGAGGCCAATCTCAGCAAAACCTTTTATGTCTTTGGGGAATGACTGTTTTTAATGAAACAAGGAGTCAACTTTGTACCAGGATTTTAAAGCACCATTGAATTTTATTGAGTAGCACTGCAGAAGTAATAAACACAATGTGCTTTGTCCCTCTTTGCTGTCCTTATTCTTTTTACTGAATTCTTAGCCTTTGGGGTGATTTAAATTCCTCTTGGGCACTTCAGGACTTGCTTCCTGACCAAGGGGGATTTGATAGCTCTGAGTTGATTGTGATTATTCTCACCTCTAAATGCTTCCTGCTCCCTTTTTTGCCATGAAAATGGAAATCTTCCTCGTTTGTTAAATACAAATTTTAGCCAGGACAGCTGGTTCTTTTTATATGCTGCTGGATCACTCTCCTGCCAGGTTGTGAGCTTATAGACTTCTTTTAATGCCATCTATTATAGAAGTATGAAAGGGTAGAGGGAGATTTTTCCTAATCTTTGCTCCTCCTTTCTTTCTCTTAATCTCTTGGGGCTGTCCCTGCTGAAAATAAGGAAGGTTCATAGAATCATAGAATAGTTTGGGTTGGAAGGGACTTTAAAGGTCATTTTGTTCCTACCCCCTGCCATGGGCAGGGACACCTTCCAATAGACCAGGTTGTCACATGGTGCCTTGACTTTTGCAACTTTCATGTTTTGCAGTTTTTTAAATTTAGTTGATTTTCCTATCAGCACACAAAAAGGAGCTCAAATACTGCTGGAATTTGTCTCATTTATGGCATTTTTTTTTTTTTTATCATTATACTTTTATTGAGACCTTGCATCTTTTTTCATGTGCAGATTTTAGCTGCCTCTTAGTAAGTATCTTATAAGTACAATAAATAACACTCCTAAATGGAGTTGCTCTGGTGCATCTTGGCTGGTCAGTGGAGGATATACTGGAGGAATCAGGTCTGTGCTGGCCAGATGGAGAACCTGAACTCTCTAATGGGTCTCTTGCCTCTCTAATTTCCTGCTCCTCACTCTTTAATGACTGCCCATAACTGGTTGGTGCCATGTGCAGTTCCATTACCTCAATCTTAAATGCTGAGAAAAGGATTTTCCTGTATCCCTCAAGTGTGATAGAGTCTCCATTGCCATCTCAGGATGGTTTCTCATCCTCCATTGATTTAAGGATTGCAATTGCACAGGCAACTGGGAGCCAAGCTCTCTGTGTAGTAAATCAGTGCAGCACCCACATCACTGATGCCTTGTGAATGTGCCTCATTCTGGGGGTCTTGGGCATGCCTTTTAATAATGAAAATAACAAGACTTTTGAAATAAGATTCCTGTTCTAAGAGTGGCTTCACACATCCCTCCAGCAGAGCTTGATGTTTTGCTTCTCTGGTCAAATTACTGCTCACATGACCAGAACTGGAACATTGAGAGAGATTTTCCACATTCAGCACGGGAGCTGCAGGGATTTTGATAAATTCATTCTTGGTTGAAGCAAGTTAGATTTAGACCAGAGTAGCTCAGATTTAATTATAGATTCATAAAATGGCTTGGGTTGGAAAGAGCCTTAAAGATCACTTTGTTCCAACCCCCTGCCATGGGCAGGGACACCTTCCACTGGACCAGGTTGCTCAAAGCCTCATCCAACCTGGCCTTGGATACTTCCAGGGATGGGGCAGCCACAGCTTCTCTGGGAAACCTGTGCCAGGACCTCACCACCCTCACAGGGAAGAATTTCTTCCTAATATACAATCTGAACCTGTAAACCCTCTCCCTCTTGTCCTATCACTTCATGCCCTTGTCCAGAGTTCCTCTCCAGTTCTCTTGGAGCCACTTTAGGCACTGGAAGGTGCTCTAAGTCCTCTCTGGAGCTTTCTCTTCTCCAGGCTGAATAAACCCAGCTGTCTCAGCCTAGCTTCAGAGCAGAGCTGCTCCAGCCCTGTGGTCATCTCCATGGCCACCTGGATTTTCTTCAACAGGTCATCATCCTTCTGGATGGGGGCCCCAGAGCTTGATGCAGTCAAGGTGGATCTCCTGGGAGGAGATTAGAGGGGGAGAATCAACTCCACTGAGCTTCTGGCCACTCCTCTTTTGATGCAGGGTTCTTTTGGCTTTCTTGAGATTTAGGAAAGTCATGTTGGAGTTTTAGTCCTGCTGTTTTCCACAAAAGAGCTACTAAATGATAGCCTTTGGCTCCTCCAGAGTGCATATCTTGTCATTTTGGGACAACTGACATTTATTTAGTTTTTTAAATACTGTGTTTGAATTGGAATATTAGGTAAAATTATTGGATAAGAACCTAATCACAGATCACTTTTTCATCTAACTGATGAACGCTTTCCTCACCTCTCACGTTCATGTCTCATATTCTTTTCACCTTTTTGTAGGTTTTCCAAAATTCTGAACAAATCTGACAGCTCCTGGGTTTGCCTCAGTGTAAAATTGATTGAGAGTGAAGTCTTGAAGTGTTTTGTTCAGTAGCAAAACTGCTTCCAACTCCAGTCTTCTTCAAAGCAGGTGGCAGTAAAACTCACTTTGAATTGTCCTTATTTTTGCAGGTCAGGTTAGAAAGGTTCAGGGAGGCTGTAGCTGCTGGTTTTGTTCTGGAATTGCACACATGACATTAACTTGTTCTTACAAATTCAGTGTCCACACAAGTCCTTTATTTACCTTGGCTTGCTGTCCTTTCTCCAAGGACCACACTCTGCTTTGTTCCAAAGGGTTGATGGGCCCAAAAGTATTTTTAGTTGATGCAAAATTTTGTATTTCAACTGAACAGTATGTGGATTCCAAGGGAAATTGATTTGTTAGGATTGTGGAGAGGAAAAGAGGGAATTATAGTATTCATGAGATCTCTGCAGGGTCAGTGGTGTCCTTCTACAGAAGCAAATGGTTATTAGTGAAAACTTCCAATTTATTCCTTAGAACACTGTGCTTCCAGCAAAGAAAAATAATTATTAGCTCAGTTACAGACAATTCCTTGAGGCTTTATCTTACCGAATCTCCAAACTCTGCAGTAAAATCTGTTATTGAAAACTAGCATTGACAGAAATATATGGTGGTATTCAAAGATTTTTTGAATATTCATGTAGTTCAGGCACATTAGTTACTTTTTATGCTGTTTAGTGACTTTTGGTGTCAAGCCAGCAGAGCCCAGAAGAGAAGAGAGGATTTTGTCTGACAGTGGAAATATAATTAAGTGACTTGTTCAAAATTACAGGCCAAGTCCAAGTCTGCAGAGTCATTAAAACAGAGGATTTCTTAAATTTCTGCAGAAATAATTGAGCCATGTTTTTAATCTGGTCTTCTTTCTATCCTTAAATATTGAAGCGTGACTGATAACGGGTTATGGGTTTTTACAATTGGAAATGTCCTGAAAGAAATCCCACATGTAAATATCAAGAATGTAATTTATTTAGCATGTTCCATTGTGGGAAATCTTGAAGTGCTTTGCTTGTTGGCTGTGCTAAATCCAAAAGTAGTGACCTGTTGTTAGTTTGAAAGTAAATTGAGACAGTGAAATTAAAGGGTGGAAAAAGACAGCAGTACTCCTATATTTCTGTTTCTATATACACAAACATCTATATAGATATTTCTTAAATCTGAAGTAATTGCAAATTACAAAGCAAACCATGTTTCCACCTTCCAGCTGCTTTTAGTGTATTTTCTTCTCCTGATGGAAAAGCCCAAGAAATTGTGAGCACAAACACAGGAGATGATCACATCTCCATTTTTTCTGAGCCAAAAGATAGAAAACATTTTGAGTTTAAGCATCTCGAACAAGAAGATGGAAGATATCAGAGTAGACATCAGTGTTCTGCCTCTTAATTATAATTCAGAGCAATAAACATTTATTATGCAATTTCTTGCCTCTTCACCAGGGGCACATTTCCAGCTGGAAATGCTCAGTGCACAATTCCGTGTTACCTCAAGGCTGGAAGAGTCAGAGATCTGTGCAAAGTCCTTGGAACTGAGGTTTTTCTGACAAGGGGTCATATTCCATCATGTCATAGCATGCTATACATGGGTTCACCATTTAAGCTTCAAAAGAACCCAATTTATCATTCTGTGGCAGTGGCCACTGGTAGATGTGGTCCCCTTTCTCTCATAGCTGGCTTGTTCAGATACTTAATTATATTTTTAAAAAAATAAAATTAAATTAAAAGACAAATATCTGAACTAAGATCCAGTAATTTTTTTTCTCTGAAAAGGTGTGCTGCTTCTTTATCTTTTCTTTCTGTGCTGTTGACAGTGACCTCTCTGGAAAGAAGTCTTCGATCCCTGGGGACCTCAAACGATACTCAAGAGCTGCAGGATGGACTGTGAGTTTATTTTAAATTGTTGCAGATCTTTCTTTGTCCCAGCCTTTTCATTTTTTCCCCTCATCTATCCTCACCTTTTTTTCAATCCTTTTATTATAGCTGGACACCTTTTTTGTCAGGATTACTTTGGTTTTTTCCGTTCCTGTTGGTGATTAATGGTGGTAGGATGTGCATTGATCATATAAAGCTTTGCTTGTGTGGTCTGATGTGGCAGAGAATGGTGTGGAGATAACACAGAAAAGATGGCCCGTGGTGGAAGAGGGCATTCTGTAGGTTTTGAAGGAGTTTTTTTTTTGTTTTTTTTTTTTTTTTTTTTTTTTTTTTTTTTGTTGTTGCTTTTTTGTTGTTGAGGATGGTGGTTGTTTATTTTTAAAGTGAAGATGGAGTAGGAAACTGTGCTGGTTTTGGCTGGGATGGAGATAGTTTTCTTCACAGTAGCCAGTATGAGGCTGTGTTTTGGATTTTTAATGAAAGCAATGCTGATAGTCCAGGGATATTTTAGCTGCTGCTGAGCAGTTCTTACACAGAGTCAAGGCCTTTCCTGCTTCTCACCCCACCCCACCAGTGAGTAAGGAGTGAATGAGCAGCTGTGGGAGGTTAGCTGCTGGCTGGAGTCAAACCAAAACAGATGTTTCTGTAACTTTTTCTTGTTCCTTTCCTTTTATCCCCCAGTTCTACTTGGACAAGGTCTATGGACCCAAAAGGAAAGAGAAAAGAGACTTGAGACAGAGACATGTAGTGACAGAACAAGGGGGAATGGCTTCAAACTGAAAAACAGTAGATGTAGATTGGATATTAAGAAGGAATTCTTCCCTATGAGGTGGTGAGGCCCTGGCACAGGTTGCCCAGAGAAGCTGTGGCTGCCCCATCCCTGGAAGTGACCAAGGCCAGGTTGGAGGGGGATTGGAGCAACCTGGGACAGTGGAAAGTGGCCATGGCAGGAGAATTGTAACCAAGTGATCTTTAAGGAACCTTCCAACACAAACCATTCCATGATCCTATGAAAAAATAAAAGAGGGAGAGTATATTTTATAGGAGGAAAAGTATGTTGTGGTGTTGGAAGCTGCATCACAGCATCACGTGGCACAGCACTGACAAAATGAAACTTGATTTGCAGTTGCAGGAGACACAGTTCATTAAACTCCCTCTTCCAGGGCTGTGTACACACAAACACGCACAGTTAGCTCTCCTTGTATGTCTGCTAATTACAGAATCCAAATGACTTCTCCAAATGTAGCACAATTTATTAAAGGTGCCTCCCTTCAAGCAGCTTGCAGGCAAAAATCAACTGGTTAGGATATGTCTCTGATTTCACGTGTGTGACTGCTGTTCCTGCTGAGATTTGGCTGTGAAGAAAGAGGAGAATTTTGGGTTTATTTCTTTATTTGCCTGATGGACTTGAGTGACCTTCTCTATGCAATATAAGCTCTCAGACCTGTTTGCAATGTCTCTCCTTTTCCCTCCAATCCATTGCTTTCATCAGGGCATCAGATCTGCCCTAATTCACATGTACTGTTTTGCAAACCAGAGGATTAAAATTAGTAATAGTCAGAAGATTTGAAAGTAAATTTAGGAGATTGGAGAGGATGCAAGAGTAAAAAGTCAGCCTGTGGAGATTGATGTGATCAGGAAAGATGTTTACACGTACAAAATTATTTGCAGCACAAAGCACCTTAATAACTGCTGGAGATCCTTAACCCAGAAAAGACTCTGTATAATGCAGATATTGTGTTTGCTCTCCTAAACAATTTTTAAAAATAAATTTTACCTAAAGAATCAATTCCTCGACTCTTCAGAGCACTCTAGAAACATGCCTAGATAATTTTCCTCTTTCCTGAGCAGTTACATAAATAGTTGCATAAGGCACTAATTGCACTAATTATTTTTTGATCTCGGAATTATTGTTGATTGTCCAGATAGTTAAATGCATTTTTTTAAAATTTTAACTGTGCTTCCCTACCCCTGTCACCAGCCCCAGAATTCTTCCAGCTGTCTCCTGCTTCATCCCCTCTCCCCATGGTCTAATGGCTCTCCCACTTCTCCCATTTGGCTTCTTGTAGCTCCATACAGAGCAGTACCAGGGTGCTCTGCTGAGGAGGACCAGCAGCTCCCTTCCCTTCAGTCCTCCCTGTCTGTCATCCTGCCCTAACACTGACGTGTCCTTCCACTGCCCCCCTTTCTCACCACCAGGCAAACCAGCCTCGAGTGCTCTACAAGAACTTCTGCCTGTCTCTCCTGAGAGCTGCACCAGCAAAAAAGCAGCGTGCCATGAATCACTAGAGCTGGCAGGGCTGCATAGATCTCTGCTCAGGAGGGTCAGCTCTTCAGGTGAGACCTTTGGGGCAGTGCTTTCTGCTTCCATGGCTGCAAATCATGGCTTAATCTTCCTCCTCTGCCACTTGACCCCTCTCCTTCAGAGGCTGATGCATGTCTCTCCTTGAACATCCTCTAGCTTTGAAGATGGGAGCAGTGAGGGAACATTTGGCAGGTTTATAGCCCTGGCTGTTAGGAGAAGGATAATGGGTTTGGGTATCTAAGTAGTAAAATTGCCACAATTTCTGCTTTCTTGTTAAGTGGCTGTCACTCTGCCTAAAATGAGGCTGCCTAAAATTAGGCAGATGAGGGAAGGCAGAGTGTTTGGGAATAGGGATTAATGGTGAATTGTTCTGCCACACAGGACATTCAGCTGCTTTGGACTGTACACTGCAGAAGTGTTTGCTTACCTTGCTGCAGGGTCCTGATAAAACAGAAAAAAAACCCCAAAGTTACCTGCTTCCTTGCCAAATTCAGGCAGACTTTCTGCCTCTTAAGCACAGGACTCACAAAGGCATCAGATGAGGGCAGGATTTTTACTGTCAGCTTGGTCTCTTCCCTTTTCTGAAATGGTTTCTCTGCTTTTGAGAGCTGAGTCTTTCAGAATAAGGATTGTATCTGTGGCAAGTAAATTTGGGAGAGTTCATCCCACAAGGAGTGCCAGCTCTAGTCAGTGAGACAGACTTGGCTGCTGCTGTGAGCAGGGTATATATCAGACCCAAAGTGAATAATCCTGGTCGAGGCTCTTCCCAGAGCCAGCACAAATATTTGTGGGCTGCATGCTTGGAGCTGGATGTGCTGGCAAGTGAAATGTAAATGTCCATACAAAGCTCTTGGCTGAATGCAACTGACCCTGGATTAATTGGAAAGGGAGTGGGAGCAAAGGGAAAAAAGGTGGATGGAGCTGGGATGAGGAGCTAAGGCCAGGAGGCAAAGCTGAGGCTTTCTCCAATGATGCAGGAAAAATCGACTGATTTGTTTTCTCTCTGACCTTTGGTTTAATAATCCAGGCTTCCAAGACATTTATCTGCTTCCTTAGCCAGAGTGTGTGGGATGAAGGGGTTCTCCAATGTTAGGCACTGAAAGTAATGAGTTTTTAATTTAGGCAAATCAAATTAAACACCCAGGTGGAGCACTGTCTCCAAAAGACAGTGAAAACCAGTCTCCTTTCTTTTGACTGGTGCAGCTCTTTGGTCTCCCAACATCTTCCACAAAGTGGAAATGAAAATGAAAGCCTCCCTCTAACCTGGACAATGCTGTCTGAGAGGTGTGTTAGAAGAAAAAAAAAATTTAAAAGTCTTTAATTTTCACACAACCTGACCCTGTCTTATTGTGAACTCAAGAAAAGCAAAGTGGCCATGCAGAAAGTGGCCATGCAGGATGCAAGAGGCATTTGCTGACTACCTGGAAGCCATGAAACTGAGCTTGAAGTGGCAGTGAAAGGTCCTTGATGTCCTTTCCTTGGAGGCTGGGTGGCTGCAGAAGTGATCCAGGCTTTCCAAACCAGGCTCCTGCACTGCTCACCCCAGAGAGGAGTTTGTCACCTTATGGGACATTTGACCTTGTGTCATTGCAAGGTCAAGAGGAATGAGAGCATTGAGTCACAAACACAGCTTTTTACCATTTTCAGGTGTGTCTGGGATGTAGCCCATGAGTCTTCACTCCTTGAAGGATTTTTGCATCCTTCACTCGTCACTAGCAGAAGAATTTACCTGTTTAAGAAGGACTTATAAGAAGGATATTTTTGGGGCTTTTAGCACTGATGAGATTTTAGTACTGATAAGATTTACTAAAAGAAGTGTTGGTTTCTCCTGATTTGAGGGAAAAAAAAAAAGATTTTTAGCTTTCACCTCACTTTTCCCACTGGCATTATTTTTTTTTTTTTTTGAAGTGCTAATTGTTGAAATATGTAGGATTTTTTCTTGCACCTGACAGAAGGCTCAGCTCTACATCTGTACAGTGTGAGAGAACAAACCTGCTTTTCTGATTGAACTGATACAATTCTTGGTTAAGATGGTGCATGGCAGATAATTCCTATGGCCACAAAGGAGTTCCAAAGCATTTTCCAAGTGGGGAAGCTGAGTTTGAGATCTGAACTGCTTCATGGTGGGACAACTCAGCAGTCCTGGAAGAGACTGAAAGTGCAGCTTTTGCATTGCTGCACTTACCTGTTTTTGGGTCAAATATTGACTTCACTGAGCATCTCTTTTCCTTGGGCATGCATACATAGATTGCTATATTCTTTACTGGGATTGAAGGGAATTCCATCTTCCTCACCCTTCCCCAGGAAATTTGCATCCTTATCAGCAGAATTTTTATGTAGCAGTAAAATAAATTAATCAGTTTATTTTGCCACCCTAAAACTGATGGAAACCTAGGGTGAAGTATTGTCAGTTTGGGATGCTTTTGGGAGGAGAGGCATCCCTGTCAAAGACTGAAGCCACGAGCTCTTCAGGGCTTTCAGGCTCAGTCTGAGGTGCTTTGCTGGATTTGTAGAAGCATTTTTGACACATGTGTTGACATTCAGGATAGGATCAGTAAGTTTGTGACAGATTGGACTCATCTGTGGGTCTTGCCTGGCACAGGTTGTTGCACCCTCTTATGGATAAGAACCTAAAGGTGGTTTCCTACATTTTCTTGGTCTCTGGACTCTGTCAAGGTTCAGCTCATCCTGGCAAGCATGAGACTCATGGAATGGTTTGGGTTGGAAGGGACCTTGAAGGCTGTGTAGTTCCAGCACTCCCCTTTCCTGGACAAAGACACCTTCCAGTAGATCAGGTTGCTCAAAGTCTTATCCAGCCTGGCCTTGAACACTTCCAGGGATGGGGCAGCCACAGCTTCTCTGGGCAGCCTCTGCCAGGGTCTCAGCACCTTCACAGCCAAGGATTTCTTCCCAATGTCCAACTTCTCACTTCAAAGTTATTCCCCCTTGTCCTGTCCCTCCATCCCTTCTCCAAAGTCCCTGCCAGCTTTCCTGGAGCCTCTTTAGGCTCTGGAAGGGGCTCTGAGCTCTCCCTGGAGCCTTCTCTTCTCCAGATGAACACTCAGCTCTCCCAGCCTGGCTTCAGAGCAGAGGAGCTCCACCCCTCAGAGCATCTTTGTGGTCTTCTCTGGGCTCACTCCAATAGCTCCACATCCTCCTGGTGTTGGTGACCCCAGAGCTGGACACAGCACTGCAGGTGGGGTCTCACGAGGTCATAGCAGAGGGGAACAATCCCTCCCTTGACCTTCTGGCCACACTTTCTCATGATGCAGCCCAGGATGTGATTGGTGACTCTTGGAGCTGTTGAGGTGCCCCAGGGTGTCTGAGGCTGGAAATTTTGGCACAAGACTTAGGTGTGGTGGCACACTGGGACATCTCAAGTGACACTCCCTGATCCAAAGGAGGGAACTGGCACTGGTATTTCCCCTTCAGGGTGAATGATTGAGGTAACTCAGTTTTTGTTCCCACCCAACTCATATTGCACTGAGAAATGCAATAACCCTTTTTGGGGGGAGCTGTGGGGTCATTTGTACCTTAGCTGGACCAAAGGGCCCTTTGGACATTCCCCTGTTCCTCTGGATGCTCCGGGGAGGCTGAATAGTTCTCCTCATGGCTTGAAGCCTCACCAACCTGCTGCAGAGGTGGGTGGATCCATGCCCTTCAGCTTTTCTGAATTGACATGACCTTTTTTCCTCAGTTACTTTTATCATTTATGTGTATTGTTTCCTTCTTCTTGTTTCACCATTATGATTGATAAGTTAGAGGTATAGCTTAATTTTTTTTTTTTTTAAAGCATCTGTAAAAAAGATTTTAATTCCTCTGGAATACAGATTCATTTAGAGCAGAATGATGTTTTAAAGTCATAATTTACAGAAAGAAGATTTGTTAAAGTAAATCAGACAGAAGCTTTAAAGTGTCAGCATGTTTAATTAAGGGTAGAATTTAATAATGTTTTATAAGGTTTTGTTATACCGCTTGTAGAAGCTTTGAAAAAAAAAAAAAAGATTTCCATAAATATTTTGAAATGTCGTTTTGATTCTGTTAATATGTTAAACCCTTCAAAGTAATACCTTCCCTGTTCAACTCAAAGCAGTCGGATTAACTTTATCTATCCCCCATTTATCGCTACTGGCATCAATTTCTGACAGGAAAAACCTTCTAGGTTTTGGCAGTAAAAATGGGTTGCCAGATTGCAACATTTGCATTTAACTGTATAATACACTCGCTGCCTTAATAACTGTATTTATGTGACAGATCTCACCCTTAAGAATCCCAGAGCTCCAGATATGTGACATCCCTGTGATAAATTACAAAAGCTGGTGATGAACTGCAGAATCCTCCAATGATGATAAATTCATACACTTTTGAACTGCCTGCCCTGCTTAGAGAGGTCCTTGGAGTATCCCTTCACATGCTCGAGCAGTTCCTAATGGCCACTACAAATCAATCTGTCAGCAAAGTTTTGCTTTTCAATGTTTTTCTCCCAAAATTGTCCTTGCCAGAGTTCTGAGGTGGCCAGAAACCTTGGTCAAAGCAAAAGTGACTTCCCACATCAAGATGGGTTGTGGATGTAGGCTGGGAATTTTAAACCCTTTAGTAAAGGATGAATGAATTTTTGTGGCAAGGGATGGATCCTCCTGGAGATGACAAGGAATGGTGGCATCTGGGGAATAAACAATAATCTCTTAAAGGTCTCTTACTGCTGCTGCTGTTTATGTAATCTTTTTATGCTTTCATGTCTCAGCTTATGGTTTCTGTCCTCTCCTCAGTGCAGTGGTGGGTCAGAGAACCACAGAAAATCCCAGCCTGAGTGAGGCTGGAAGGCACCACAGTGAGTTGTGTTGTTCTTCCTTGTGTTCAGGTGGAACTTCCTGGGCATCAGTCCCTGCCTGTTCCTCTTGTCCCACTGCTGGGCCCCCCAGAGCTGAGCCTGATCCATGCTCTGACACCTCACTGCAGACACTGATAGAACCTCATTTCCAGCTGCCTTTTCTTGAGGCTGAACAAGCCCACCTCCCTCAGCCTTTCCTTGTAAGAAAGATGCTCCAGTCCCTTGATTGTTTTTATGGCCCTGCACTGGACCCACTCCAGGAGCTCCCCACGTCCTGAAAAGCCCAGAACTGGACAGGGCACCCCAGATGTGCCTCACAGGACTGAGCAGGGGGGCAGGATCACCTCCCTTGACCTGCTGGCCATGCTCTTCCCTCTGCACCCCAGGATCCCATTGGCCTTCCTGGCCACAAGGGCATTGCTGGTTCATGGACAGCTTCTTGTCCACCAGGATCCCCTGGTTTTCCTTCTCAGAGCCCTGCAGAGTCAAGGGAGGAACAGCACACTCCATGCTGGTGAAAACTGCATTGATTGCAGCCCAAGCCTTCCCACATATCCTTGTTCCCATCTCCAGGTTGCAGATTTGCCCACTGGCTCTAGGTCTAGCTGGTTGAACACAAGGGCTGTGAGGTCTCCAAGGGGGATGAGGAGCAGGAGAAGTTACCATTGTGTGAGCCCATGTCCTTGCACATCTGCTCCAAGGATCTGCAGCAGTGTCCCATGGTCTTTGTGCCATCTGTAGCACAGATCTGGGTAAACAATGGGATGATTTTTTGTCTTCTGCCAGTGATTAGATACTGTAAAAATAATTCTTCTCCTCACCCCATTCCCCCCTTTGGTGCCCCAGGTAAAAAATGTTTGTTCTCATGGCATCCCACCCTTTAGGGGAAGGGAACATCTGAGATTTGTGGATACTTGTGGTCAAAAGGAATGGCAAAAGTCAGACAAGCTTAAAGATTCCTTAGTAAATTGCACATTTAGCATGGAAATCAGGATAAATTAGTCCCTGGCCTCCTGTCTAAGCAAAAGGCAGTGTGTTTGGATAAGGGGGTGGGTGAAAAGGAAGAGAGAGAGATGGAATAAACATAGGGAGAAAGAGAAGGAGAAACACAGACCACCAATCCTGGCTCCAGTGTTGATCCAGCTGATGGGATGTCCACGGTCCTGGGGTGTGTCCTAGCTCAGGTTTCACGGAATTACCTTTTATAGATAAGTTTTCCCTGCTATTTTCTCTCTTTCCATGCAAATCAGTTGTCTGAACATGCACAGCCTGTTCTTCTAGACCTGTCAGAGCCTTCAGGGATCTTGGATGGTCTTGATCCCTCCTACAATTTGTCCCCCATTCCCAACCTCATTTCTGTGCCTGCACTGTGCTGAGTTGTGCTGATCTCCAGGAGCCAAAGCCAGGATATTTTTCCCAGAAAAATGCTGCCCTACCTCTGCATGGCCCCTTCTGTGGCCACATCCTTTTCTTTCTCCCAGCATATTTTTACCAACAATGCTTGCTTGGCTCCACGACCATCCAGCTATCAGTTTTTGAGACATTCTCATTATCCCCCTTATCTTCTGTGCTCCTCTGTTTTGCATTTTGGAAGCCAACTGCATCCCCCAGTGAGCACTCTATTTGTAGCTTGAAAATTTTACGTTACCAGAAGTGTGGCTAGATATTGCAATGTGTAAAAATATTGTCATGTTTGGGGATTTTTCATAAATTTATTCTTAGATGTTTATCTGGGAAAAGCTGATTTCACACTGATGTTGTTTTTATTTTTTTGTTCTCTGAGTGACAGAAGGACGAAGAAATAAATAGAATAAAATGTTCCTTCTCATCTCTTGGGCCACCACAATAGTTTTGCTAATTTTTCAGAAGCCTTTCTGAGATGAATCATTAAAAAGTGTGCAAATTTCCCTGCTTAATATTACCAAAATAGTAGCTTTTTAATTTGGAGTAGACATCTTTTGATATTTTCATGTATTAGCAATGAAATGTGGGATATGATTAGGTTAAAAATTTGTGTTTCAAGGAACAGAGAAAAATTCATCCTCCCTCACCTTGAAAAACAAACCAACTTCAGATATTTTGCCTCTCTCCTCCTGCAAAGTTGTAGAAAGTGCAAGACAAGATCACATTCTGTTAGCATAGCCTGCAGAGGGCAAAAAAATTTATATTTGGGTTGAAATATCCACAGGCAGGGAGTTTATCTTTTGAGATCCTGATTGGAGCCACTTCCCTCTGGTTAAGTATTTACAAGTTTTGTAATTTAAAAAAAAAAAAAAAATCTTGGAGGGGGGATAGAACAACTGCATCTTTATGGTGGGTTTAATGCCATCAGTTCCAAATTGAACCACACAGTTCATGTGGATTGGCCAGAGGGACCTGTGGGATGAGGTTTGTTTGGGAATTCCCATGTGGAGTGAGCAGTTGTCAGGGCTGAGAATTTCCAGGGGCTCCTCCAGGGCTCTGGCACAGCAACCCAGACATCCCAATGATTGTTGGAATCCTTCTGTTGGCTTTGGGTAATAATGGTTGCTGGGATCCTTCTGCTGGTTTTGTGTAAGGTCTGGTTTATCCTTGAGCCTGGTGCTGCCCACAGAGCTGGGAGCAATGGGAGAGTGATGTCTGTTGTGACCCATGGCTCCAGCTGAGCCATCCCACATTTCTGCAGGATGTCTTTTGGAGCAATTGGCATCCTCTGGATGGTCTGCTGGGCTTGAGGGGGAAGAGAGAGAGAGAGAGAAAGAGAGACAGAAAAAAAGGGAGAAAGGGAGAAAAAGAAAGGAAGGAAAGAAAGGAAAGAAAGGAAAGAAAGGAAAGAAAGGAAGAAAGAAAGAAAGAAAGAAAGAAAGAAAGAAAGAAAGAAAGAAAGAAAGAAAGAAAGAAAGAAAGAAAGAAAGAAAGAAAGAAAGAAAAAGAAAAAGAAAGAAAGAAAGAAAGAAAGAAAGAAAGAAAGAAAGAAAGAGAAAGAAAGAGAGAAAGAGAGAAAGAGAGAAAGAGAGAAAGAAAGAAAGAAAGAAAGAAAGAAAGAAAGAAAGAAAGAAAGAAAGAAAGAAAGAAAGAAAGAAAGAAAGAAAGAAAGAAAGAAAGAAAAAAGAAAAAGAAAATATACTCCAATCTCAGAGCAGAGTACAAGGATTTGCCAATCTGTTGCTGGTTGGGGAAGTCCCTCTGGGATGAATATCTGCATTTTTTCTGCAGTGATTTAATGGGTGACTCCTTTCACACTCTGCTCCATCAGGAATAAACCCCAGGAGCAGACACCCCCCTCATCTGCCCACTGCAGGAGGCACACCAGGGGTTAGGCAGATTTTGTGTTCTTTGTGTGGACATTGGGTGCTTAAACCAAGTAAGCAGGTGGGGTTTTTAGCAAATAACACTTCCAGGTTCAGCACTACTGTGAGATCAGAGGAAAATCCACAGAATGGCTTGGGTGGGAAGGGACCTTAAAGATCATCCAGATCCAACCCCCTGCCCTGGGCAGGGACACCTTGCACTAGGGTTAGAAACTCACAGGGGATTTGGTTTAAACCCCTTTTCCTGACTTGTTTGAAGTGAAACTGGGTAAGGCACATAAGGATGGTCCTTGGGAAAATGTCTTGGAGAAATAGAAGTGGATAATGCCAGGTGAAAACAGAAAAAAAAAGAAGAAAAGAGGAAAAGAGAATGAAAAAAAGGAAAAGAAAGGAGAAAGGAAAAGGAAAAGGAAAAGGAAAAGGAAAAGGAAAAGGAAAAGGAAAAGGAAAAGGAAAAGGAAAAGGAAAAGGAAAAGGAAAAGGAAAAGGAAAAGGAAAAGGAAAAGGAAGGGAAGGAAAGGATTTTAATGCAATATTGACTGGTTGTTACTAATGGCACAGCTTTTTGTCATATAACATGTGAATTAACAGATTTACTCCAGAAAATAATTGTGATCAGCCATGGGTCCACAACATCTTGAATAACAAAGCTGAAGGTCAAGTGTTCAACAAGCAAATGTGTTTTATTTTGAAATAATTGAAACCTCAAGGGGATTATATCTGTTTACCAGGGTATTTTATATTGCTGTCTGCTTATGTTCTTTGTTCACAAAACACAGATGCAATTTGTGTGAGACTTTCCCTGCTTGCATCTTGTGATCTTCATGCATTCAGCCTTGCAGAATAATGAACAAATAATGTCAGGCTTCTTTCCTAGATTGCAGTGTCAAAAAATGGGAATTTTCTTTCTAGATTGAAGATAATGAATGGGAGAAAAAAATTCTTACTTCCCCAGTGTACATCCTTAGGGATTTCACTAGCTGAGGGAGAATTTTCAACCTCTTTTTGAAGATATTTTTTTAGTATTGATACAGTAAACAGTTACAGAGGGTTCAAACTGCATACTTGAATCCCTGCTCTTTGCAGCAGTAAACAGTTCCATGAAGTTTGAGTGGTTTTGAGTTTTGAGTGCCATGAGTGCTCTGCCACTTGGTCCCATGGCAACAATGATGCTATGAAAGGTGCAGACAAAGCAAACTTGCTACAACATTCAACAGTGTTTTGTTTCAGCTGAATTTCTCCTTTTCTTTCCTTTAAGCTGCAGGAAATGTTAACTCTGTGAGCCAAAGTCTTGTCTAACACCCTTTTGGAGGGTGTTATAAATTATAATATACCCCCTTTTGGGCAAAAAATGGAAAAATCTGTTGCCTTGAGAGGAGGTGATTATGGCTGGAGTCCAGTCTTGCTTCTTGGAGGCAAAACCTGGGGAGAAATACAAACACAGCAGCAGGAGATGGAGCAGCAGCTTTTGTTTCTGGTGCTGAATCCCAGGAGGTGCAAACTGAAAAATCCTGGCTGTGGCCAAAAATAGAATGTTGCTGATCTGGTGAGCTTGTACCACCCTTGAGTCAAAATTCTCCTCCTAGATGTGTTTCTGAGCATGGCTTTGTGCAGGACCTCAGGGTTCCAGAGGAGGCTGATGGAGGGGACTGACCAAAAGGTGTAAAAGAAAAAGGGGTGGCACAAGCTGCTGTTTGATCAACACAAAGGATGCTGCCTGTGGGATGGGGGGAGGTAAATTGGTGTCACTTTTTCAGGTGAATTTGTCCCTGGTGGAAAGAAGGGGATGAGAGCAGAATGAGAGCCTTGCACTGCAGGTTGCAGGCACAGATGCAGATTCCACAAATTCTGGGTTTATTTCTGAGTCCTTCACAACAAGAAGGACATTGAAGGGCTGGGATGTGTCCAGGGAGGAGCTGGAGAAGGCTCTGGAGCAACTGAGGGAGCTGGAGGACCTCAGCCCAGAGAAAAGGAGGCTCAGAGCATATCTTGTCTCTCCACAACTCCCTGGCAGGAGGTTGTAAACAGGGGAGAGATCTCTTCTCCCAGATAGCAAGCCACAGGATAAGGGGAAACAGCCTCAAGTTGTGCCAGGGGAGGTTTTGATTGAATATTGGGAAAAATATTGTGCATTATCAAGAATTGGAACAGGCTGCCCAGGACAGTGGCCTTGTGGGGATGTAAAGGACACACAGATGTGGCACTTGGGAATTTGGTTTGGTGGTGGGCCTGGCAGTGCTGGGTTAAGAGTTGGAGTTGATTATTTAAGGGATCTTTTCCAACTTGAATTCTGTGATTCTGCAGCCCTGACAATGCAAAGCCCTCTGAAGCAGGAGAAGCTGGGCTTGTACTGCAGAGAGCAGAGCTGACTGGGGCAGAGCAGAGTTTAACTGATTGTCTGTGGATGAGCTCCCAAGAACTGAAATTTTTCTGAAATCACCACTTTGGGTGCTTCCTGTTCAATGCAGGATTGCAGTGATTTTCCTGCATGCAGCTCTCTGTGCACTTTATTTTTCCTTTCAGTGAATTACCCTGTAGCAAAGGCTTGTGCCTGAAATTTTGGCTATGTCCATGGTACTGCACACGAGTGCAGTTGTGTTATTGTACAGCCAAGTTAGAGACAAAATCACCTCAACTATTTCAGTTGGTGCTGATGGATCATTTCTTTATAGACCACTGAACCTTCTGAGGTAGCAGATTGCAAATGGGATTTAATATGGGTTGGTATTAACTGCTGGGATGTTTGAGAAGGTGGGCAAGACAGCTGAGTTATTTGCCAAAAAGCAGGTGACAGCAGCAAGTTGACAGGAGATTTAGATTATAACATTGATGAAGCTCCTCAGTCTCTCCTGCTTGATTTGCCACTGGAGTATGAAGGAAAATCCAGCTATGTCACATTGTCTGGAGAGCAGAAATGAAAGCAAGTGAGATTATTGAATTGCTGAGCATGGAAAATTCCCCCAAGCCTTAGAGAATAATGTATTTTAGTGATGCTGTACAGTTTATAAAGGTCAGTTTGCACTTCAATTACAAATCCAGGTTTAAAGGTTTTAAAGGACACCAGAAAAAATAGTGATTTTTTTTATTCTTTTGTAATTACCTCTTGGATACTGGTAATATTTCAGACTCATTTGTAAAAAGATTTCACAGCACTATAGCAACAGGCATTTTAAAAGCCTCAGTAGAAATGTTGAAAATCTAGGTCCTAGTTTTATTTCTTCATTTTACAGATGGAGAAAGAAACCTTGTGAATTTTTAAGGTTCTACAGTGAATTAATCACAGAGTTGGGGAGCAGTCTGTTATGAAAGGTTCAAAGTCAGATACCAAACCAAGTTTAAATAAAAGGAAGCCCTGATCCTTTTAATATTTTATTTTTTTTACCAGCATTCTGGTTGTTAATCATCTTTATTGAATATGATTTCACTCAGACCTGGGAGTGCAGGCTCTTTGCATCCTGGTTAATTCTAGAGTTGACTGAGCTGACAAGAGAAAAGGTTTCCTGCAATGAGCAAATGACAAGGGTGAAAAAAAAAAAAAAAAAAAAAGCAATAACCTTTTCTCCTGCATAGAAATGCTCTGAATCGAGTAAGAAATGTTAGTTTTAGGTAGGTGAGGAAATGCACTTTACCCAGGCACTCCCATCCCTGGGTGGCAGCAGTCCCATGGCTCCATATGAACCTGCTTTTCTTGGCTGTGCCTGAGTGACCACACTGCTAACAAGCCATAAAAAGAGACAGCAGGGTCACAGGGTAAAGGTTGCTGCATTACAGGGCCAGAACATGCTAATTACGGCCCTGAAAAGTGAATTTGAGTGGATCTCTGTAAATTACTACATTCTCAGGCTGGGAGAGGGAGATTTTTTCCCCTCTCGCCACAGCTGAGGAAAGCTGCCTCCCTTGACACGTGTGCTGCAGCCTATTTTATGTGTTTCTTCGTTCCACCAATTATGCCTGTGAGATGGACAATTAAAAAAACATCTGTTTTTACAGCAGAGCACGGCTGCCTCTGGCATTTTATGTGCCATAGCGGGTCTGTACCTAGGGGAGGAAGATGAGGGATGGAAAACGTGGTCATAAGGAAATAAAAAAGGAAAAGAAATCTTTGAAAGGGCTCTTCTCCAAGTTGTTGGCTGGGTGTGCACCCCCTGAGCTGCCTGGCTGGTTTTAACACAGCAAAATGCTGGGCAAAGGGGTGGACAGCAGGGCTGGTGGGAAGCAGGTCCATTTGGGACTGGTGCTCTTGGGATAAGAGGTGGGGTCGTGGCACTGGAAATGTTTCTGGGCACCAGACCAGGCAGGTGTCACCCAACACAGTTCCTGTAACAGGCACACAGCCTGAGGAGGGAAAGGATCCTTTCAGCCCTGGAGAAGCAAGGGCTGAATTGATGCTTTAGATAGAGGTGGTGCAATTCAGGGCGATGTGCTGCATTGTAGGAAATTCCACATTGGAAATGGCTCATTGCTATGGAAGGAAAGAGAAGCTAAAATATACAGGACAATATTTGTTGAGTATTTTCATGTGTCCAAGCCTTTGGGCTGGGGGGTGGCACATGAGGCACCCTAATTCCAGGAGCTGATCTCAGCTTTATCTGACTCCCCACAAAATTCATTCCCAAACCCACCCACTTCCAATAATGCATCACTTCCCACCATGACTTCTTCTGCATAGGCAGGTGTGGGCTTTTGGATCACAGCTCTTCCCAAATCTGAGCTCACTTTGCATGCTGAGCCAGGAGGATTTGGGAGATGGGCTGTGGTGCTGGCACCCAGTAATCCCAGTCACACTCAGAGCCTTGGCCCCTGCCTGAGGGAGAAGTGCCCCAGTACACGTCACTTCTGCTGCTCTGAGCTTATTAGTCACAGCCAAGGAAATGTCAGCTATGTTTCATCCTAATTTTTATGAAGCCACTGGGGCTCATTTTCTTTCTGCTCAAGCAGTGCAACCAACAAGAATTAGTTTAGCATTTACCTGTTTTTTTTTTTCCCAGATATATAATTATCGATACGTTTTTTGTGTAGGGGTGTACATATATATGTGTGTCTAAATACACTACACAGACATTCTTAAATAAATATGTAGGACATCTTGTTATCCATATAAAATAATAACTTTGTTGTTGGGTTTTTTTTTCTGTTTTTTTTTCAAGTGTCTTGTGTGTTGGTGTGTCTGTTAGAAAGACACATAAATTGAGGCATGGAAAAAGATGAAGTGAAAAAAAGATTGGGATTTTCATTTATCTGAACCCCCATTCAGGGACACAGTTTTGTGGCCAACAGAGCACTTGTAGTTCCTGGTGCTGCTGCAGCAGTTCTTGCTCCCACTGAAAGGTTTCCTCCTGCTCCAGCTTTCAACACAGAGATAACAGATGTAAGAATACAACCTGCTCTAGTGGAAGGTTCCCTTCCCGTGGCAGGAAGGTTGGAAGTAAACAATCATTAAATCCTTTTCAACCCAAACTATTCCATGATTCTACGGAAGAGATAATTAATCAGTTATACACCTCTATTTCTATTTCTAGTATGTAAAGTTCATTAAATATTGAATATTTTAGTATTGGACTCTTCTCTCATTCAAGACTGCTGACCAGTTTTTTTTCTTCATTGTTTAGAAGTGAAATGAGTATGTAGTGAGTACTCTTCTCACACTTGTCAACTGGCAAAATGATGAATAAAGAGGAAAAAAAGGAATGCTTGGTCTTGTCAGTGACACTTATATTCTGTTGAAAGAAAGCCATATTATATTTTCTTGTGAAGATATTCTTGAATCCAGCTTCTAGACCACAGAGTCATTGTGTAGTAGGAAAAAAATTAAAATTAGTGTATGTATATTAATTATCATTATGGTTATACTCAGAAATCCAGAGCATCTCTTTAATGCCGTTGCCCAGATTTCCTTTTCAGAGAAAGAGCTTTTTCCCTAGACTGGTCCAAGCAATTTTCCCAACCTACCCATCCAAATAATATACACAAAACCACAGCAGCACCTGCTTCCCTCTCTGCATTCAGCAGGGGCTGCCACATGGAGAGGGCTGGGAAGATCTGGTTTATGCATGAGCTGCTGTGCCTGCTCAGCAAAAGGAGATTATTCCTGTGCAGATGGGTAGTGCTCCTGAAAAATGCACCTTGGTGGATTGCCTCTCTCATCCCTCCCTTTCCACCTCAAGGCAGGTGACAGCTACCCAGGATAAAAGTCATTTATTGCTGGTAATTGCACAGAGTGTGGTTCCATTATTTACAGGTCTGCTGCTTATGGGGGATTTTGCCTTGGACTGTGTTCAAGTGGATCTTTTCCCTAGATTTTGGAGGGAATTGGTCAAAATCAAGGTGTAGTTCTTTATTGCTCAGCTCTAACTTCTTATTATTTTCTAAAGCATTAAGAAATTATTCAATGCTGATTAGGCTTAAAAAAAGAAACAACAACAAGCTGTGAGAATAAATCTGTGGTGCAAAGAGCTGTTCCCTTTGTTGTATAAAGCAGGATTCTCTGAATAGTTCACCAGGAACCCTCCTGGCTGGACCATGGCCAAATCTGCTGCTTTTGCATGGTGATTAACACCTGGACAGGAGAATTTATGGAGGGATATTGGAACTAGATGATCTTCCAACCCAAACCATTCTGTGAGAGGCTCCAGAGCTGCTGGTGTGACATCCCTCTGTGAAGTTTCTCTGTACAGAGTCCTATTAACATCAGCAGGAGCTGTTGGACCTATGGAGAAAATGTGGTAGCTTAATAAATGATGATCCGGGCAGCCTTTTATTCGTAAATGATGGTGCAGATGAGGGCACAAAGAGGGGAGTAGGAGCTGAAGGAGGCATTAAATCTGGCATTTGTAGAGTGGGAAAATCATCAGCATGAGGGGGAGCTGGAACATGATGGACTGTTTATTGTGAGAGAGGAGAGATTTATGATGAGCGTGTGAATGGCTCACTGTTTTCCCCATTGCCTTCTGTTTTTGTGGAGGGATAGAGTTTCTAGCTGAAATCAAAGTTTGCCTAAGCAGGAGCAAAACAGTGTTCAGAGAAACCAGGGAAAAAAATAAATAACATGAGTAAAGAACCTCATATGACATCTTAAACTACCCTTGGCACAGTGTAGGATGATTGTAAAATTGCAAAGATGCCTAGAAAACACAAACTCAGAATAATTCCTGGGTGAAACAAGAACAGGATTGGCTTCAAAAGAATGCTGTACATAATGAAGTCAGATAAACCACAGAGAGCTGACACCATCCTTTTGTTTGTACCCATAAGCATCATATTTGCTCTTTTCAGACCCTTCCCTCTCTCATCAATGGGGTTAATAAAAATCACTCCCTTCTTTCATGACCTTTCCTATGGCTTTTATAGCTCAATTCCTTCCAGGCTGGTGGATGCAGCAGCAGATTTACACTCTGGCTTACTTGCTGGTATCCTGTGCATCCTTATTTATTGTGCCTGTGAGTTTGCTGTGTTTTCTGGGGCACTCTTCTGAATATTTTGCTGGCTCAAAGATTTGGTCTCATGAGAAGCAGCTGAAGGAGTTGGGAGGGTTTAGCCTGGAGGAAATGAGGTTCAGGAGAGACCTTACTGCTCGCTACAATTAACTAAGGAGGTTGTGGTGAGGTGGGTGGCAAACTCTTATCCCAGGTGGCGAGAGGAAATGGCCTCAAGTTGCACCAGGGGAGGTTTAGGTTGGGTATTAGGAAAAAATTCATCATGTAAGGGGTTGTCAAGCATTGGAAAAGGCTGCTCAGGGAAGTGGTGAGGTCACCATCCTTGGAAGTGTCCAAAAAGCAGGGGATGTGGCACTTGAGGACATGGTTTAATGGTGAACATTATGGTGGTGCTGGTTGATTAATGATCTTAAAGGTCCTTTCCAACATTAAAGATTCACTAGTTCTGTGATCTAATATAACCAGATGTTATGACTTCCTTAATTAAATGCTGATTTCATGGACACTTCAGTTCCTTGTGACAACAGATGACTGGTTTTATAAATTGTTCCTTGAGTGGAGCTGTAAGATCTTAGCACACACCCATAGGCAGGAGTCTGCTCACCTGGGGATTGTCTGATGTTTCTATGTAGATAATTGTATATTTTTTTTCAGCATTTAAAGAGGTGCTGCTTGATACATAAATGTCTGAGGGCTTGGGGAAGGTGCACTGCATTTGTGATGATTTGTATTTTCCTTCAGTAGTGGGTTCAGGCTATTTTGTTTGTAGGGGCTTTTTAGGGACTGGAGTGATTTTTAATTCAATTTACTTGTCACAGCTGTAATTACTCAATATGCAAAATAACAATGAACAGATTATTTTTAATCCTTTTAAAATAATTTTGCCTGCTTTAGTTTTTTGCTATTAACATGTGTCTGTGCAGTCTGAGCTGTGTCTATGGTGGAGCACGGAACATTAAACTCTGGATTTTGAAATTCACTTTGGTAAGAATAAGGACAGACAAGAAAAAAAAAAAATATAATCTTTTATTTCCTATAAAGCCTTAAGACTGGCTCCACAGCCGTCCCAATCCCAATTTTATTCAGAGGAGAGGCTTTAAGAAAAAAGTGTTTTGTACATCCATGGTACTGGAATGTGGTAAAACAATTCCTCTGAAATTTTTTCACCTCATGCTTCACATATAACCCAGAGTTATTTTATTATTAAACAATTTGTTGCAATATCTTCAGGGTGCAGTAATGCAGAATGACTAATTTGGTTTTCAAAGGGTGAAACAGAGGAGCCCTGAGCACCCCATGCCCCTAACAAAGTATGTGACATGGACAATATTTGAGGCTTTAAGCTTTTAGATGATGTTGGCACATGTCTTTTTAAAGATCTAGGAACAACTGCCCAAGGTATTTTAGCCTTCCAGTCTCCAAGCACCTGTGTAAAAGGAAAACAGGTATGCTTGGATAAAAAGGATGTGTCAAGCCTGTTGTCCACCCCCCTGCTCATTCCCAGTCTCCAGGTTTGTCCTCTGACAGAAGCATTGCTGCACTTCCTGGGTGTAGAGCATTCCTTAATGGGGTAATTAGGGGATGCCTGATTTAAACACACTAAAAAAGGCCTGCTGAAATTTATTTACTTTTTGTTATTCATTTCTTTGCTTTGATAAATAACCTGACTTGTTTGAAAATGCATAAACTTAAAGCTTGTATTTCTGCAGCCCTCCTGGGGTGTCATTGTCCCATTATGGTTCTTATTGGTTTTATTCCTCAGATAAAAACCTCTGTTATTGCCAAATAGTTTGTTCTGTAAATCTACATTTCTGCAAGAAACAAACAAAATAAATTATATTATAACATGACAACAAATGTTCTATAAAATTAATTTCGTTTACCCTTCACCCTGGGGAAGTAGCCAGGCTTAAATTTGCTCTTTGACTTGAGTTCTTGACTGAAGCCAATGTTTCTGGGTAAAATATTACAAGTGAAGTTCCAGGCTTAATGTAATTTTTCACAGCCTGAGCATTTGGTTTGGCACACACCTAAATTTATCTCCACGCTGCCTCCATTGCAGGGATGTCCGAGCTGCTGGTATTTACTGTGGTTTTAGTCAGCAGTTCATTGAACAGCAAAACAAGGTGTGCAAAACTCCCCCAGTGCTTGCTGTGCTGGGGCAGCAGCTGTGCCAGAAGCAGCTGTGGCAGTGGTGAGGATGAGAGAGGTTGCAGGGAGGTGTTTGGTCACTGCCAGGATCAGTGTTTCACTTCCAAAGCAGGGCTGTGTCTCAGGGCAGGTCTGTAGCAGTGGTCTGGGGACTGGAGGATCCAGCAGGTCAATCCCATCCATTTTTCTTGCAGTTTTCTTGACATCTTCCAGTCATCCCAACCTTGCAGCACCACAGGATGGTGCATTTTGTTATTCCCCAAAACTTGTTGGGGTCAAAAGGGAGCACAATGGTTTTACTCTTAGTCCAGTTTTATTGTTAATCTGATGAATTTTTTTTCACACTCTTATTGTCCAAATTATCTAATTTCTACAGCTGATTAATTAACAATAGAGTTAAAATTGTTATTGCTGGTACTTTTGGTTTGTTGGTTCCCAGTTATTCAGGTTTTTTGTCCTTTTTTATCCATAAAAAGTCGTTACCTTCCCCAAAGTTCTTACCTGGTTCACAGGGCAGTGCTGCTGTGTTACAGACTGGGATTGCTGCTATTCCCCTCTGCTTGCACTCAGCCACACCTCATTTTAATCCAGGCTTTACACAGAGCAGCCACCTGTTATTTCTGTGAGCTGACACAAAACCAGAACAAGTTTGGTCAGTGGCAATCATCCCGACCATTGCTACTGCAGCTGAAATAAGCCCAGATGAGCTCAGGTCAAGACAAGTTCAGTCCTTGAGGCCCTGCACTATCAGGTCAGGCTAAAAACTGTGATTTTTTGCTAAATGATGGAAAATCATATTTTCTGACTACTTTTCTGGTCACACCAGCAAGCAGAAACAACAAATTTTGATGTGACTAATAATTTAAAAAATGTGACCACTCATGCTGTCCCAGGAAACAGGATTGAGGCTCGTTTTGAAATGTGTTAAGATCTAAGGTCACTGTGAGAAATGACCCTGTGTTATGCCCAGTCCTTCCAGATTTGGGAAATTATTTTGGAATAGGGAATGAATGATGCTGAGGGACCTTAATTAGAAATTACTTTTGAGGACCAAGCATCACAGTTGTAAAAAGGTGCAATTCTGGTGACAGGTCTGGAGTGCAGCCCCTCTTTTCTAGGATTGCTCACTTAATCTGAGGGCAAGCAACAAATGGTACTTAATATTCAACGTGTAGCACAAGCTACCCAGAGGTCTTCTATAAGTTTTTATGTGGGCAAAAAACTCCTCTTCTTCTTCAAGTGAGTATAAAGAATGCTGAATATTTGCACAGGTGTGTGTCCCTGAACAAAAAGAAAGATGTGCTCTAGAGAAAGACTGTTGAGGACTTGCATAGTTTAATTAAAGCTGGATTTATTTTTGTTTTTTTAATTCATGGTGCAGGCAATGGCCACTATTTTTTCATGCCTGATAAATTCGAAATTACTCCCATTAAAGGGAAATATCAAACAGAAAACATCAGCTTCTTTTTCCATGCAAAGAGTCTCTTCATCCTGCCTGTTCTCCTCTTAATAAAAGATTTTCCTCCCCAAAGGATTATGCTGCTCATGTGCAGCTTTCAGCAACACAGATTTAACTTGGTTTATCCCCACCCCTTTGTTGTGGATTCAGTTTTGTGCTTTTGTGTGTTTTGTCCCATCTTCCCACACTGGGTTTTGCCTTTGCTTTTGTGAGTGGTAAACAGACACAAAGTGGTGGAGATGATTGATGGGGGTGTCAGGGTTTTGGGAAGGATAATGCTCCCCTTCCTTTCACAGCTTCTAATCCACCCCCTTTTTGTGGGGGGGGGGGGGTTGTGTTGGGGTTTTTTTGGGTTTTTTTTCATCGGTTTTGTTTGGTTGGTTTTGGTTTTTTTGTTTTCTTGTTTGTTTTTTGTTGTTTTGCTTTCATTGGTTTGTTGGTTTTTTCGTTTGGTTTGGTTTGGTTTTGTTTATTACCTTCTGGGAGTCTCCTGGAATTTCCTTCTTTTTTTTTCATGCTTCTTCCAATTCCTCCTGCATTTCTTGATTTGCCTCAAAAGACCTTCCATTGTTCTGTCCTAAGCCTTTTGCTTGCCCTGGCACTGAACTGAACTATTTGGTGATAATTAAACTAACGAGAGTTAAAACATTTTGTCTTTCTCTGCCTGGCAGGGTGGTATTCCAACTCCCTATTATCATCTGAATCTTAAATTCAATATAAAAGCACAATTTGTTAATTAAACTTTCTCCGTCACGAACATTGGATTGATGCTGGTGGCTCATTACTGTCTGAGGACAGCCTGGGTGGTGATCAATCACTTTGGGATGTGCAGATGGGTTTGTTGGGGCTGACCTCCACAATCCAGTCTTTGAGGGAGATGGGAGGAAAAGGTTTATTTTTTTTTTTCCCCAGGGGCTACTTCAATACAAGTGTGAATTAATGTGGTGTTGAAATGGGAGCTCTGGTGTTTTCACAGGAGACAAAGAGCATGGGGCTGATCTCTGAGGAGGAGGGAAGAGGGACACTCCTGCAACCCAGTGAGTCACTGTTTTCATCCCATGAAAATGTCTCCTAGGAAACCATGGATTGAAAACAGCCAGCTCCAGCCATGGGAATTCTGTTTTTTACCTCAACAAGCCCTGGGGGCTGAACACAGCTCTTGGTTGAGCAAAGCTCTTTTGATTTGAGGATGGTGCTGAGGATTCAGAGTGGTCAATACAGCAAAGAAAAATCAGCAGGGCTCAAGCAACCAACCATTCCCTCCTCACATTCCCAGGCTGTCTCAAAACATCTCTCACCATCTCCCACTTCCTCCAAGGCTGTGACAAGCCAGCAGGGGTGGACATAAATTTCATGGCTCATCCGGAATGCCGAGGTTTTGTGGCCTTGCCTTGTGGCTCTGCCTTTCAGAGACCAAATTAGAGGTCCCCAGCCTGCTGTGCCCCTTCCTCCCCTCCACACATGGCTGTGACATCCCTGTGGCCACCTCCTCCTACACAGGGGACAAGGCAATGAGGGTGACCTGCCAGTTTTGCAGATGAGTTTCCTCTGATGAGCCTCAAATTAGAGGTGGCTTTTCTTTTTCCTTTAATTTTCTTGTATTAACAGTAAGGAAAAGAAGATTTGTGATGCAGCCTTGCAAAACAAGTCAGAAAAGCAGCACTTTTTGTCTGGGGCTATAAAATGAGAAGGAGGAGGGTGTATGAGCAGACCCAGCTTAGACTTTGCCTTGTTAAGACAGGTTTTTCAGCACTGTGCTACTCAGAGAAAACCTGGCCTGGCTCAGTCTGGGTGTTAAAGAGTTGGCATCTTTTATTAGACCAAGTGTTAGTGTTGTAAAAATAAATAAGTTTCCTTCAGCTGTACAGGGACTCATTTGTAGGCCTAAAGCTTCTTCCAGCTCTACCACTTGTTTTGATGAAAAAAGGTTACCTCTGCCCAAAAATGTCCTACATTTGTTCTCAGACCAGAACAACTACAGCAATTTACTCTCTGTTACCTGGGGAAAGGAGGAAAGTTGTCCAGAGCACACTGGAAGAAAAAACTCCTTTTTCTGCAGGAGGTTGGGGCTGCTGTGGTTCCTGGATGGGACTGGATTGCAGTGCAGGAACTTGCAAACTGCTCTGCAGAGACATCCCTTTACTTGAAAATGCAACTTAAAGGGTGGAAAATCTAAGCAAATTTTAGATTTTAAGGCTGTCAGCTGAAGCACTGTCTGCCTCTCTCCTTTGGCACTAGGTGGTTGAAGCCAAGAGGAGTAGGACAATAAATTACTGGGGAGCAGGGGTTACTAGAGGGAGAAAAGGGAGATGGTCTCATGTTAAATGACAGAGGGGAAAAAAAAGAAGCAGCTGAACCTTGTTTTGTTGAGCAGAGACAGCTGAGGTGTGTTTACAGGGAGTGGTGACAATTGTAATAAGCAGTTGGAGGTATGAGTCCTTCAGTCCAGCATCACCAGGATATTGAATAGTGTAAGAAATAATAATAACCATAGAATGTCATCATGTACATCCCTTCCCTTCCCTTCCCTTCCCTTCCCTTCCCTTCCCTTCCCTTCCCTTCCCTTCCCTTCCCTTCCCTTCCCTTCCCTTCCCTTCCCTTCCCTTCCCTTCCCTTCCCTTCCCTTCCCTTCCCCTCTCCATAACAATGTGGAACTGAAAACCAAAACCCAAAACATCTGGTATTGGTTTAAGACCAAATACCAAAACCAAACAAACCAAACCCCAAACCTCTACATCTGGAATTGCACTTTCCCTGATGCCTCCCACCCCATTTCCATTCAAAAGCTCTCAGGAATGTCTCAAAGCCATCCCAGCTCTCCTGAGGCACCATCTGATGGGAGGAGCACTTTGCAATGGTCCTGGAATTGAGCAGGAAATCTCTGGCTGAAGGCTCCGTGTGGGTTGGTGTGGGAAGTTCAGGCTCTTTCTTGCTCCAAGGTCAATGTGAATAAAACTCAGGAGATGTTATTTTTGAAGTCCCACTCTGAAGTTTATTATCCTTATCTATTGCCAACTCACGAGATGTGAGGTCTAACAAGTCAAGAAAGTGAGCTAAAATGGGGTCTGTTCAAGGCTATTTAAGTCCCAATTATCCAATTAACAGTTGACATCTATATTATTCATGCTTCTAACCCAATTATTATCACCCAAAACCCTCAATGCAGACATCTTTCACCCAATTAGAGAAAACTGCCCAGATTCATGAAGAGAAAAGAAGGTGCAGAAAAGACATCTAATCCACACCAAAAATTCTCCATCTTGGCTCCCATATATCACCATACACTAAAACCTCAAATCTAAGTTTTTTCACCCTGTGAGATCACACAATACTATCTACACATACACACACACACACACACACACACACACAGTTTCCATGCTATCACTTAATTTCTGAATCCTTTTCCAAGGTCTCAGGTCAAATGAGGTGTTTACTTAAAAGTTTACTTAAATTCAGAAAGCTCAAACTTTTCAGCCATCGGAGTTCCAACAAGTTGTCAGGTCAGGAATGTGAGCAGAGGTGGCTCTTCTGTGGGCAGCCATTGCCAGCATAAAAGGAAGACTGGATGACACAAAATCTTGGTTTTGAGCTGGCAAAATGTGGAGGTTTAGAGAAACAGTAAAAGAATCAAATTGGAGAATTTGGAGTTGGAATTGGAGAATTGGAGTTGTGCTTGGAAATATGGAAAAACTGGAAGTGTTTGTGTTTAGTAGCTTGTATTTCCTTGAGTTCTCCAAAGGACTTCTTCAAACAAAGGATTTGGTGGTTTTGGGCCCCCAGGACAAGAAGGACTTGTAACTGTTGGAGCAAGTTCAGAAGAGACCACAAAGGTTCTCCAAGGGCTGGAAAACCTCTGCTTTTAGACAAGCTGGGGGAGCTGGGGGTGTTCACTATTATTTTAATTATCTCTTATATCTGAATCCTGGAAATATTTCTCTCTCTCACCCCTCACAACCTTCCAGAGGAGAGTGCAAGGGACAGGCAGAGCCATGAACAAGAGGAACTCATGGAGCTGATAAGTCTGGTTTGTTCCTCACTCTCCATCTGTTTACTTCCATTATCCCATATCACATTTTATGTACCTGTTGCCAATTTTAACTTTTATTGTGGGAAATTCCATGGGTAGTATTTGCCTGGTTTGTGTAAGAACGTCAAAACATGAAGAGTCTCTAAAATACTGTATTTGCTTAAAATAAGCAACCTAAAAAAAAAAAAAATTAAAAAAATTCAACAGAGGAGTTGTGTGGGGGATTGAGAAACCCTACTGATGTTGCCAAAGCTATTTTAAGCTATGAGAACACAATACATTTGAAAGTTTAATTGCTTGCTGAATAATGTAAACTGTCAAAATAAATACTCAAGGTCTTGCATAAAGGAGAACATTAGGGGGAAAAAATAAAAAAAAAGACAAAGCAGAAATGTGAAGTCAGTCAGAAGTGGAATCACACTTCACCCCAGCGTTAGTAGCACCTTTATTTCAGCACTCAGTAATTGCAGCAACAAAAAGCCAGCACGGGTTCCAGGGGTAACACTCTGTTTTCTAGAGTATTTAGAAATATGTGGCTGGGTCCCACAAGTGCAACTGCTCAGAGATAATCTCCCTCTCCCAAAGCTGATGGGATTCAGGCTGCTTTTTCCTCTGACTAACCAGAAGGAGCAGTTAAGCTCCATTATGCAGCTGATAGAAGCTCTCACCCTGCAGAATGCAGAGGAACTGGACTGGAGGGGTGGCTGGGGGAGCACTGGGATGGACAGGGGGCTTTAGAATCACAGAGCTTCCCAGAGGGACAGCTTGAAAAAAACCTGCTGCTTGGTTTAGTATTATTTGTTGGTGCATTCTTTCTTCATTTTACTGAACTTGAGGATCAGGTCTTTGTGCGTTTTCTTTCTAATCAACAGGATTACATCAGCAGCACGGGAGTTCTTCAAACCATCCCTTTTCAGAAAGAAGAATAAGGAAACACTTTCCCTGTCCCTGCAAAATCCAGGGAAACACAGACATTCCCTCAAGGGGAGGTTTTGTGTGGGTTTTTTTGACAGATCACTCCAATTTTGGCTGAGGTTGGTGAAGAAGCCAAGCAAAGTTGGCAGGGATTGATACTCTCAGCTAATGGGAAGTTGAGCTCAGAAACATTTAGCATAAAAAACTCAGAATTAATGAAGCTTTTTCACCACTGTTCTGCAGGTGGATTTTAATACCTAAGGTTTTGAGTGGCATTAATTAAGATTCTTAAATTGCTTTAATTGGGTTGAGCTGGTGATCCATGGTAGCAGTTTTTAAACAGTGAGCTGTGCACTATGAGATGTGTTGTGTGTTCTCATGTCCTGGTGTTGCCCACAGCAGACACTTCCACTTTCTTCATTAGTGCCAGGAATGATAATTTGTCTGTGGAGGGGACAAAGAGCCAATGCTCCTCACTGCCAGCTGCAGGTGAAGATGCATTGTCAAGGTGTTAGTCCCTGGCTCCTGTGGAGGCAGAAGATGATTTCTGTGAAACTGAGCCCTGCTGAAGGATGTTCAGCCAATCACACCTGGGCAGAGTCATTTCAGGGCTGAGAGGGCATTTGAGCCTCATGGTGAAATGTGTGTCAGGAGCTGGCATGGATTGTACAGGTGTGATGTTACAGAGTCAAACAGTTCAGAGAGCAAAAGAGATTTTATAATATCAAACCCAGCTGCCAATCCAGCATCACCACCACGGTCACCACGTCCTCAAGTGCCACATCCTCCTCTGAGGTGGTCACTCCACCACTGCTCTGGGATGCTTTTACCAAAGAAAACCCTTCTGGTTAAGAAATTGTTCCTGATACCCAATCTAAATCTTTACTGAAACAATTTGAGGCTGTTTCCTCTCATCCTGTCACTTGTTACCTGGGAACAGAGCCTGACTCCCACCTGGCTGCATCCTCCTATCAGGGAGTTGTAGAGAGGGATAAGGTCCCCCCTGAGCTTCCTTTTTTGCAGGATGAGCCCCTTTCCCAGCTCCCTCAGCTGCTCCTGGTGCTCCAGACCCTTCTCCATCTCCTTTGCCCCTCTCTGGGCACATTCCAGCCCCTCAGTGTCCTTCTTGTCATGAGGGGCCCAGAACTGCACACCGCTCTCGAGCTGTGCCCTGGTCCTGGAGCCACACATTGGTGACACAGAATTCCAGGGATGTGGCTGGGATATCCTGTGTCTCCTCTGGCTTATACAACCTGCTTCACTTTTCAAGGAAGAGGATACTCGAGGGAGGAGGATGGATGCCCAGGTCTCACTCTGATGAAGAACTAACCGCTCCCTTGTCACCTAAACCATCATTTTTGTTACCCAAATCTCTCTGCTCTTCTCCCAGCACAGGCACACCTAAGAGGAGTTTTCCTCCTCGGTTTACTGAGTCTGAAAGGCAGGATAAGGAGTGTGACAGCTCTCTGCAAAGTTAACTGGAATCAAAACTGAGCGTTTCTAATGGGTTTTCTCTGTGCTTGCTATCAGGCCTGATCCTCATAAGTGATTTCTCTTGTCAGCACTAAGTGGCTGTGAAAATATTTCCACTGGAATTCAGAGCTGGAACAAAGACCAGGGAAGTCTGGAGGAGCTGAGTTAGGCTGAGTCCTGCCCAGCAGCACATTCCTGTAGAGCCAGGCACAAAGTTATTCCAAAAAGGAAATTATCTGAACCATTTTTAAAACAGAGATTCACGTTGCAAAGCACTCAGCAGGAATTCCCAGGAATGGCATTCCCAGGTTTGACCTTTTAACAAGTCAGTTTGGGGAAGGAAAAGGAATTTTTTGTCTCTGTTTATAACTCAGGAATTATGCAACAGGACAGAGTGGAATATTTTCAGTGTTCACAATTTGTGGTTAAAGTATAAAAAAGGATCCTCAGAAAACAAAGCCATAATCGAGATCTATTAAAAAAAAAAAAAAAAAAAAAAAAAAGGTGTTTCTCAGTGAACCGTGTAACTGTCTGTTTTTTTTGGGTTTTTTTAACTTTTTTTTTTTTTAATAGGCTGAGAAGTGACTTGTTACAGAGCACAAGCCCCTTCAAGGGGAGAAAGTTCTTAAATCTATCAGGGAAAAGAGTGACAAGAAGAGAGGGTAAGAGGTTGACACCAGAAAATAATTAAAGAAAAAAATACAATTAACAAATAGACTTGAGTGTGTTTAACTGGGGAAACCCATCACCAAGGTTTTGCTGTGCATGTTTGACTCCACTTGTGGAATGAGAGAGAGGCTGAGCAGGTGTCTCAAAGCCTTTTGAACTGTATTTTTCTGAGGAGATGCTCCCAGAACAGGTGGAAATGCTCCCACCCTGTGAAGATGGGCAGAGGCTGGAGGTGAGAAGGTCTCCTCTCCTCCTGAGAGGGATTCTCACCTTGCAGCAGAGGTGTTTTCACTGAGCTGGTCACACAAAAATGCTCTGTAGTCAGCCAAGACATAGAGCTGCCTGTACTTAATTGGAATATTCCCATTTGGTGACTGCATCCAGATATATTCATTCCTTTTTTTTTTTATTCCTCCACTTTCTTTTTAATTTGCAAAATCTATCCACCACTACATTCCTGAATAATTTAGTATTATTTACAGTGTGTGGGCTAAATAATGTTCTTTGATGATGAACTGAAAGCCTTTTTCCCACCTCTCACTTTGTGATCACCCACCAAATCAACAATTATGGTTTCCCACCTGGACTGAACTAAAAACTGGATAGTGTCAAATGTCTCTTTATGTTTCTGCTACTTCACAAATTATCTGCAACTCCTCTTTGGATCTTCCTTTTGTTAGTCACAAGGTGGGTCATGGGAAGCTGTATTTAAAGGACAGAACACAAATTTCAGGAGGATAAAGGAGAGGCTGTAGGCAGGGAGCAGCTGGAAAAGAGTAAGAAAATTTGTAAAGAGGCCAGAAAGGTGCATTCTGGAGAACTCTGCCCCCTTTTGTTCTCAGACATCTGGGTTTATAAATAGGAGATAATGGAATGCAAAGTCCTGCAGAAACCGTGAATAATGAGATGGATGATGTACAAGAGCAAGTGGAGGTCACAGAGATAAACTGTAATAATGCCTGAATTTATTGGGGAGGGGAAAATGAGTTGGAAATGACTTTGGCTGGCTTCTTGTTTTAAATGGTAGGAAAACAAGATCTATAAATCCTGAAAAGCAAAAGTTCAATTCAAGACACCGGTGCAAATCGAGAGTAATTCCATTAAAGGTAATGGAATTACGTCAGGGTAGGACCGGAGGGAAGTTCAGACCCAATTACATCTTGGTCCTAAAATGAGATTTCAATATTGTTTGCCAGCATTTGTAGTGCAGTGAGAGCCCAAATGAGAGCATCACTTTGCTGTGCTGGGTGAACCTCCCAGCCCCATGGACAAGGCACAGAAAACAGGAGAAAAGAAGCAGAAATTAGTTCTGAGTACAACAGAAAGGAGAACTGAAGCAGGAAAGAAGCCAAAATGTTAAAACAGAAGTAACCTGGCTCATTAATGCATTTTAAAAATAGTGCTGTAAAAGGAAAAGCAAGTGCTGTGCTCTCTGTGGGAGCAGTGTGCACCTGGCCAGTGCTTTCAGCACGGAGGAAAAATTGTCCTTGGAGTCAATTGTGGAATAAAAAACAAAGCAAAACAAAAAGTTTTGAACAGGGCAGCTGATGTGAGACAGTTGGATTGTTTGGCTGGAAAGGAGCAGTCTTGGGTGACCTCTGTTTTTTGATCTTAGCAGGAAAAAATAAGAGACAATCCAACAGAAAATGCGGGGTGGAAAACATCTCCTTTTTAAGGTTATTTCCCCAAGCTTTTAAAAGTCTTTTTGCTCCTCCAGTCAACATCCGAACAAATATCAGCTAGTGCAGTCACAATGTTAAATTTCATCTTCTTGTGCAGGGAAGGATTAGTTATTTTCTTCAACAACAAAAGGAAAAATTGATTCTGCTGAACAGGAAACATGGAAAAAGGCAGCATATATGAAGTAGGCTTTGGTATGGTCAGTGCTTTCTCCTGAATGCACAGTTTTATTAGTTTTTTATTATTATGACTTAGCATCTGTGTGGTTTCAGAGATGGCTTCTAAGCTGCTTTGAATTTTTAACAATTAACTGAAATACCTTGGATTTTCCCCAACCATCCCATCTGCAAACAGATTTTCTCAAGAGACAACAGCTGTTACTGAACTGCTGGGCTCTTCTAACAAGGCATGTTGTCTAAACTCTGGTAAACTTTTTATTATCTCCAATTTACTGTCCTGGGCAGTGCCAGGCTGGTTGGGAAATAGTAAAGGAGTGTTAAAAATCAGCTCTCCAGGGAGGGAGGGCAGAAGGGAAGAAGGATATTTCTGCAATATTTTCTTTCTATTAAGATGAAAGTTCCCTGATCTGATTCTGGATGTGACCTGACAAGCATCCAGGCATTTGACAATTTGATTTTCTATCATTGTTAGAAAGATGCTGCTATGGATTGCTGGTTTTATTTTCTGTTCTCAGTGAGACATCACCAAAGACCTTTCTTTGTAATTATCTCTGACATCTTCCAGCTTCCAAAATAATAATAAAGCACACTTCTAAAGTAGCATTAAATTAATACATTTATGCAAGAGATTGATGTGGAGTAATCAAAGGAATACAGCTGACTCAGCAAGTTCCTTTATGGGAGTTTTTAGGGTAGATAAGATCCTGCACCGATTGAGATTTTTTTATCTTCTGTCGGAAATAGTAAGAGAGTATGGCACAAAATTTTATCTCACCAAGGGTGTAAAATCTGCTGAAATCTTGCTGAACTGAAGCTGTGGCTGCCTGTGACAGGGACAGGCAGGGCTGGCAATGGCTGCAGCCATGCCAGGACCATTGTGGGCACTCTGGTATGATGGAGCTGCTTAGAGAACCCCAAAATACCCAGCTAAATGTTGGTCTAATGGGGTGGAACGTATGGGCAGAAAATTTCTGTTTGGCAATGCAGCTAAAAGTATCAGCAGTTCTCTTAGCTGTTCCACCCAGTGATGACTTAATTTCTTATATTTTTTTGTCATTAATGAGGAAAAGTAGATCATCAGGAAGCAGTAGTTTTATTTTAAAATTTTATTTTATTTAAATTCTGTGGATGCTTCAGGGCTTTCCAAACGTTTTGATAAACTCTTGGATTTTTTTGACCAGAGATATCCTTCACCCTTGGAGTGAAGTGGTGAAAAGAAAAGGGTGATAAATTCTGGGGAAAATCATCAATCCAGTAATCTGAGCAGAGCTAAACACATCACAAAATTGTGATGGTTGGGATGGTTTTCTGGTTGTCACCCGGGAACAAGGCCAACTCTGATCGGGCTTTTGGCAGCCTCAGGTGACTGTAGACCTCAGTTAAGGGAGATGGTGGGACTCATTTCTGTCTTACCACTTACCCATGCTGACTTCAGGCCTCCAGCTTGCTTATCTTTGTACCTCCTCAGCAATTTTGGGATAAGAGGAAGGGATCCAGCAGAATGCTCCGGCCAGAAGCCAGAGCACAACCTGTGGGGTGACAGCAGAACTGATTTGTGGCGTTCTCTGTGCAGAAATCATCAGCCTGGAGAGCAAAAGAGCTTTAAGGAAAGGAAATCTGCCAGTCTCCAGGGAGCTGGTGTTTTTAAACCCATGGAAGGAACAGACATTCAATCCTACAGGTTTTTGAGTAACTAGAGAGCCACACTCTGTGTTTTGGTGCCTCCAGGGTGGTGCAGTCCTGAGAGGAGGTGGTTGGAAGGGTGGCTTGGATGTCACATGCATCAGTAGTGATGGGTCTGGATCTCACCCAGTGTTTGTGATTTGTTCAGCTGGGAGAAGTCCTGAAACAAAAAACCAAACCAAGAATTGCTTTGGGATGTGGGATATTGGATACTGACTGTTTTTTTTCAATTAAAGAATTAGCAATGGCTAGTAAGGGATCCCTTTCCAGCCACTCTGCTCCTAGCCTGCAGCACTGCAGGGAATTGTTATGACCCAAGGGCAGGACTCTACATATAATAAATTATCCCAAAATTTTAATTCCAATGGTTTCATTCAAAAAATTATTGATTCAAATCAAACAGGGTTATTGATTCAAATCACTCAAAAGCAGCTCAGAAGTTTGGAGTTGATGTGTGCCTTCTCTTGCTACCGCAGTACACATCAACAAAGAGATTTTACTGAGCTGACAAGGAGGGGAAAATCTCTTTCTGCCCTGTAATAGCTGATCCATCATCATTTATCCAAGAACTCATGTGTCTGAAATTCCCCAGATTTTCACTGTACTCCAGAAGTCCATTTTCAGGTGAACAAACTCTTCTGTTCATTCAGGAAGGAAAAGGAAAAAATTATATTTAGGATTACTCCCTTTAGCTTCTTGCATTTCAACCTGACCCTGTTTTGATGTAAAATCCTTTTATTTTGAAAAGGAAGGTCAGTCACATGCTTCAGTAGCATCTCTCCTGTGGTGCTTTGGTCCTTCAATGGATATTGCTGCTGAATTCATTTAGGGAACTTGTCAGCTGGATCCATGTGCTCGACTCTTTGGCAGCTGTTGCATAAACTTAGCACACTTACCCATTTTGTATGAAAGGCTGTTTTTAAGCACTGAGGCTGCAAGGAAACACATTTGGGCTGCTCCATCTGGTTTTACAGTGCACTGAGTGTAACTTTCTCTGTTTTCTTCTCTTTTTGGGTCCCTATCTGCACAAATGAAATGTGATTTTCAACACGTGATTTTAAATATGTAATTTCCTACCCTGGTTACATTTACAATGGCTCATGTTGAAGCAAGGGAATAGAGATTCAGTCTCTGGAATTTTTTATTCTGCACATGAGCCTCAATTCAGGGAGAGGAGAAACATTATTGATCTTTCATCAGGTAATTTTCTTTTAAGCACCTGCATTGGACTCTTAACAGTGGTTCTTAAGCTGAATCCATTTTCCCCCTAGAGAACAAATTTGCTATCAGCAGCAGAGGTTTCTGATAATGGGGCTCAGGGTTTTCACATATGAATGGATTGGAAAGCTTGGATATTTCCCTTGGCCCTCCCTGTAAACAGAGAGTTGCTGTATCTGAGTTCATTAAATGCTTCTGCCAGCAGAAAGAGAGTCTTGCCTTACCTGAAACAAACCTCAGAGCCTGGTGATTTGTAATAGACTTCCTCAGGTCTTTTAGTCTGTTTGTTTATCCTTTTATTATCTATTTGCACTCGTTTCTTACTAGGGCAGGGTCTTTTTGAAGTTTAATTTTTGGACAACCAGCGGTGCATTTTAATTGTTGTGGAGGCACAAATCATCCTGGCCACAGTCTGAGGGTTTTTTGTCATGGACCAGGGATGGTGATTTGCACAACTCCTGTAATAACAGTGCCTTTTGGGTGCTGGTGCAAAATTTATTGCCCCACAAAATGGGGTCTTCATTCACATGGCTGCTCTAGCGGGTGTTTTATGGGCCAATAAAGTGCCTTGTGTTTTTGTAATCTAAGTGCTCGTCTGCTTTATGGTCTGATGTCACTTGCAGGGTGGTGGGGAAGAGTGACTTCTGGCACGCTGGAAATTATGCATTATTGTCACCTGAGAGCCTGAAGGATCTTTAAAGTAATGAAATGTGGGGCTGATGAGCAGAGGAGTCTCACCAGTGGCATTTCTTTGAAGATTTTTGCCTGTTTTGGAAAGGTAATCATTCCTGAAAAGACAGATACATCTATCTGCCTGCTAAATTAAAGTGTTGCTCGAAAAGCACTGCCAGGCAGAGAGAAATGTAAGGTGAATGGAAAGGACAGTGAAGGAGAAAGAAAAGTATTTGGAGATTTAGACTCTGTGTTTTGAGTGCATTGCACTCTGTGCGGGATAAATATATTAATTTGCCTTGTACTTCACAGCTTGCCCTTATGCTCAGAAAGTTGCAGAGATGTCAGATTTAAAGAGGCATATGAAGTATAAGGGATAGAGCAATAGGTGGCAAGTAGGCTGCTGAGATCCATTTCTCTTCCCAGCACAATTCCTTCCAGTTATCTCTGTGCTTTTGAGAATAAAGTGCGATATGAAAACAAATAAAACCACAACAAAAAAATCCTGCTCTCAAGCAAACATATTTTAAAGCTGATTCCTGCCTTATATTATGTTCACATTTTTCTGTTCTCCTGTCTTCTGCTCAAAAAAAAAAACCCCAAAATCAGAAAAAATAGATCCTGGCACAAGTGCCTCAAGGGAGTGTGTTCAGAAAGTGCCAGCATTGTTACCAACATCGACTTTTACGCTTCACTTTGTACTTTAAAATGTCTCTTTCCTCCCGCTGACCTCCCTCTCTGCATAGCACTGTACTCCAAATCCCCTTCCAGCAGAGGAGGAGGTGGAGGAGAGAGAAGAAACAAAGTTGTGGAGCATTTGGTGTTTGCTCTTGCTGTGGAGTTGAGGGAGCTGCTCAGGAAGGCACAACAGGTTCAGAGCGGGCAGAAATGGCTCTGGTGTGAGCAGAGAGCCCCAGCCCACAAGACATGGAGCAGTTAAAGTCATTCTCAGCAGCAGTGGAAGTGATCACCTTCAGAAGGAGTCAGAAGGTAATTTTTGATCTGTCTGAAGCAGCAGCAGTTTGCAGCTTCCCATTCTGGTCCCAATATTTTTGCACCAGGCAGGCTGAGAGCTTCAGGTCTGGCTCAGGACATGGTGGTGTGGGATGAATTTTAGGTGGGTGAGGAAGTGGTTTGGACATCCCTTATCTGGGAAAATGTGACCAGAGGACCAGAGTGAGAAGTCCTGGTATCTTTCCTCAGTTTCTGGAGCGGGACAGGTGAGAGTGGGAAGTGGCTGTGCTTTATAAAAGTGTGGAGATGTCATGGGGCAGGAGGTCCTGTCCTGGCTCAGGTGGTGTGGCTGGGGAAATGTTTTGGAAATGCAGAATCCCAGGATGGGTCAGGCTGGAAGGCACCACAGTCGGGTCATCTGGTGCCACCTCCCTGTTCCAGCAGGGCCATCCCAGAGCACAGGCACAGGATTGTGTCCAGAGGGCTCTGGAATATCTCCAGTGAGGGAGACTCCACACCTCTCTGGATGATCAATTCCGTGCTCAGAAAGAAGTTCTTCCTCTTGTTCTGGGGGAACTTTCTGGGATCAGTTCCTGCCCGTTCCTCTTGCCCCATTGCTGGGAGCACTGAGCAGAGCCTGGTCTCTGCTCTGAGCCCTCCCTGCAGACACTGGCAGGGATGAGGTCTCCTCTCAGTTCTCTTTTCTTGAGGCTGAACAGCCCCAGCTCCTTCAGCATTTTCTTATCAGTGATGCTCCAGTCCCCAAATCACCCTCATTACCCTTCACTGGCCCCATTCCAGGAGCTCCACGACTTTCCTGTACTGAGGAGCCCAGAACTGGACACAGCACTTGAGATGTGCCTCACCTCCTCACCACTGCTGAGGAAATTTACCCAGGAATTTGGAATTGAGCATCTGAGTTTAGGGAGATTGATATAAAAAAAAAAGTTTTGGTGAAGTTCATATTTTTGGGAGTGTGGAAATGATACAGAGAGAAAATTTAGTTCCTTCTCTGTAGGACATGTGAGAGAGAGGGTTGGGACCAGGGAGGTGAAATGTGGGACATAATTAAGCAGAGTAAGACTGTTTTTTGGGGAACAGAAAGGGGTCTGTCTGTGTAATGAGAGGTCCAGAAGATGCTTTCCTGTTTAGAAGGATATGGACTCCATGGATGAGCCATATCTGAAGCAGGACTTGTTTGTGAAGTTGCATTTAAATCCTGGATGAATAAACCCAAAATCATCTTGTCCCACCTGAATGGATTTTCCAGATGGAGAAGAAAGAGATGCAAGGAGAAATCCAACAGGTGGGATCCATAAACATCTCTTGGAAGCCAAAAGCTGTGCCATTGCCTCTGCCAGTGGTGGTACCACAGCAAAACAAATAGAGCAGGAGTTGGCTAAATATTGGATATCTTTGCATGTTGTGTCACTGTTAGTGGAGTTTGCATCATCTTCAACGCCTGTTGTAAATGCCAATCCATTTGCATTGCACAGACAGCTTGAATAATTTATATTTACACTGCACTATTTATTATCATCAGTGTGGAGCTTTATGAAGCCTTTTTATAATGCCTAAAAAGCGTATTTCTAACAAACCTGTTGTCCCCAGTGCTGTTGTTTTGAAACATTGTCTTCATATTCTCCATCAAGAAAACCAGTGTTAATCAAACCTTCCTCCAGTTTGGTCTGTGAACTTTATGGGGACATTTCCTTCATTTATAACCTGGGATGAAATTGGGGATCAGGGCAACAAATGTGTTTCCCTTGCTGAGCTGCTTCCTCCTGAACCCCTCATTCCTGCCAGGGCTGTGCACGAAGCCACCGTGTCCCTGCAGTGCTGCAGGGCTCTGGATATTTGTCTGCTGCTTCTGAAAGCTGACTTTCTTGGAGATGATAAACCACCTGGCTTTGCTCTTTGGACTGCAGAAGAATTGCTTGGTCATTGCCTTTCTGTTTAGATTTCCTGCTAGTCCAAGGGTGGACATTTTTCACAGCTGTATGAGACAGGCTGTTTGCTCCACACTGACAATTCCAGGGGCACAATTGCTGCTAATGCCTTTTTCTTCTCACTTAAATCCTGTTGGAGGAACTGGGTTTGGGCACATCACTTAATTTAAGCATACACAAAGGAGCATTTGTGCTTTAATGCCCCTAACTAGAAATACGCAAATAACCACAGCCAGCTGAAAAGTGCCTCAAGCTGTTTGTTTGCCTTTGATTTCTTGCTCACTTCACGAAATAACAAAACTCATCGCAGTCATTTGAGTGAAATGGATTCATTTTTCAATTAAAATTGCCTGGGTTTAAGCAAAGTTGTTGTTTTTTTTTTTTTTAAGGAAACATGTATTTTCTGGGATGAAAATGCCTACATCTCAGAAATTGATGTGATTTGTTCCCTTTTTGCAGATGTTTGCTCTGCATGCTCTCGCCACTGAAAAAAATTGGTGGCAAGAAAACACATGAACCAGCAAAAGCAACTTTTAAAATTGAAATAAAGCCTTAAAAAATCTACATCTCTCTTTACCAAAACTTTTCATCCTCCAAGTACTGGCTCTTTTATTAATGATGGTTCCATTGTGATTTCTCAAGGAGAGCTGAAGCAATCATTCATTCACATCAGTAAAGAACCCTTCATCTTTGCTTTTCACAGTGCCCTGTCGAGTATTGAATGCATGTTAAATGCTAAAACCAAGAGAGGGAGTGTGGAAAGTATAATAGACTCCATTAATCTGCAGTGTAATTTATCTCCTGTCCATTTGTCTTTCCCACATACGTGTCTGTGTTTGTGTGCAGATTTGTGCACCCTCAAAGCAATATTTGTGGTTCCATGCTGAAGCACACAAGCTAACCCACAGGAGCATGAATTATGACTAGAATTGTTTCAAAGTCATCATTTTTATCTTCATGAAGTCCTTAGGATTTGTTATATTTTGGATTTTGAGTCAGTAGCTTCCAGCCCACTTTCTGCAATAAGTATGTTGTTAAGAGGGAGTTTGCATTTTTTGGAGTCCACACACAAACAGATTTGAGGATGAAATTAAGACAACATCCACATCTCTGCCATTCCAGGGCAGGGAGATTTTTCATCACAGAGTCATTAAATGGTTTGGGTTGGAAGGGACCATAAAATCACATAGCTCCAACCCCCCTGATGTGGGCCAGGGACACCTTCCGCCAGTTTCTAAAACTCTTTTACCATATGTAATTTTTTCTCTGTTTTTCTGGACTACAAGCAGGACTCAGAAAGTCTTTAGTTCTCCCCTTCAAGTTGACTTAACTCTTTCTACAGAGCCCTAAAAGAGGCGATCCCGAGCTTTCCCTGCTCAGAATCGGAATCACCAAATCATAGAATGTCTTGGGCTGGAAGCAACCCTAAAGATCATCCTGAAAAACCTGGAAAGGCAGCTCCAATCCAAGCTTCAGCAAGGAGCTGCAGCAAATCACAGAAAGGAAGGCGTGATAACAGCTCTGTAGGTTGAGTGTCGCTCAGCTGCTTTCGATGATTGCTGCAGGCACCGCCGGCTCTGCCGCTGAGAAATGCTGCAGGAACACATCCCCGCATCCCGGTGACCTCCCCGTGACAGATGTTGAGCTGCTGTTCCCTGGTTAATGCAGGAATGTGAAAGGCAGGACAGAATTAGAGAGCACAGGCAAAGCAATCAGAGCGGTCGCAGCCTTGGTGCCGTTTATCCCGGGGCGCTAAAAGGATTTTCGGGGCAATTTCAGAACTTTGGGTGAATATTTAGAGCTCACAGAGGGCAGCTGAGGTCCTTGGGCTGGGAAGGGAGGGATCTGTTTGCTTTTTGCAGAAATACGGTGCAGGAGGATGGTTTACCTCAGCATAAGCGAAGTTGCAAGAATAGGTAAAAATAAATAAGTAGTTTATCAGCACCTGGAGGGGAAAAAAAAATATAACTATCATGATCAGTAGGCATCAGGGTTCACCAAAATGAAATTATGACAAATTAAATTAATTTCTGCCTCTCATAAGCTAAGAGGCTTACTGCATAATGAGGGAGAGGGAGGTGTAATATATCTCAAGTGCTAGCAGGGTGGTTACAAAGGATTCAAGGGGCTCTCCCATTGGGAAAGAAGGTTAGGAACTTTTAAAATTAAAACTTCCTTGGGAATAGTATGGGTGGGAGAAAGAAAAACAGCGTGAGAGGTGACTAATGGCAGTGACATTGCTGAGCTGCTTCCCGTGGGGTCCTTTTTGAGAGCTGTCAGCAATGACTTGACAGATGGAGTCTGAGGCGGTGCTGAACTAATCTGTAGGTGATGCAGGGTTAAGGGGGTGTCTCATAAACTGTTTGGCAGATAATTTCATTGAAAAGCACAAATCTGAATTGCTGGTAGTGGTTAATGAGTAACTAGCTGCCTGCAGCTGGTCAAATCCCGCAGGGGAGCAAGCGTTCTCCTTATTTCAGTAATAACTGCTTCTTTATTTATGATTATTTAATTTTAAGAGGCCATGATAAAAAAGGTATTTAAAAATAGGTATTGAAAAAGCCATGAAAAATTTTGCTAAGGTTTGCCCTTCTGTGATGAAATTTGTGAGGGCTGCTGACAGAAATTCCTGCCTTTTAATGCAGAACCACTGAACAGCAGAACTGCAAACCGTGTTCCTCTCTAGACATGGTATTTCACCCGTGTCAGGTGGGTGTGAAATACCTCCCCTCCTTTTCCCACACAGCCACAGACCATCCCCTAAGCTCCTGTAAGAAAAATAGTGCCACGTCTCCTAATACTTTCAAGTGACAGGTAAATTGGAAATCCATGATGCTTTTATTTTAGAATATTGTGTGGCTTGAAACCTGGAAGTAGCAGTCCATATTTCTCCTGACTTTTACTCTACTGGATGATTTACACCTATGCAAAAGGGTTTGCTGACAGATCAGAATTAGAGCTCTTATTTTGCTCTGTTGTAAACTATTCCTCAAAATGCACAATTAGGCCTTGAAGAAGAAAAAGTGGGGGGAAAAAAACAGCTGAGAAAGTCAGTTTGGAGCCAGAATAAGTAGATTTAACTGTTCTTCCTTTGATGATTGTAACAACACAGTAAATGTACTTCAGGGCTTGGTGAGAATTAGTGCAACAACTTAGGCCAGGTTGGATGGGGCTCTGAGGATCCTGATCTGATGGGAGTCATCCCTGCCCATGGCACAGGGTTTGATCTCTGAGGTTGCTTTCAACCCAAACCATCCTGTGGGACTGTGACTCTGTGATTCTAAAAAATAACCTTTCCTCCTAGTTTGTCTTCCTGCTTGTTTACATCTGCAATAAATGCTTAGAGGTGAGAGATGGCCCCTGCATTTATCATGCAGAAACAGAGCCTCAAGTCCTGGATAGGGAACGTGTGTGCTAATGTCTTTACAAACAGTTCCATAGATGAGAGGATAGATGTTAATGGCTTTGGAATGGGTCTTAATGTCTCTATTAACTTCAAGGATTGCTACAGAACTGTGACACTGACTCCTGAAACAAGTGGGTTAGCACAAGCCTGAGTTTCTGAGTTTTGGGGTAAAGTGCCAGGTTCAAGGGAGAATATGGGGTAGGTGGTTTGGGAAGGCTGCACCTTCCTGGTACCTCAGGCAATGGGGAAAGGAGGTATCATGTGGCCAGGAGTTTGGGATGAAAGGAGGCTGCACCCTCCAAAACCCTGAAAGAGAGAAAACCCCACAGGTGTGCTCCTGTGGACTCTCTCCCTTCATTTGAATAAATTTGCAGGACTCCTCTGTCACCTTTTCACAGTGTGATTTTCCATACATCCTGGCATTTCTGTGATTCTGTAAAGTGCAGTGATCTAAGGCAGAAAACATTTCCATCCTATGGATGAGTGTTTCATCTTCCTCATGATGGGAAGAGGGGAGGCAGACACTGATCTCACTGGTGACCAGTGACAGGACCCAAGGGAATGGCTGGAGCTGTGTCAGGGGAGGCTTAGGCTGGGTATCAGGAAAAGGTTCTTCCCCCAAAATGTCACTGAGCACTGAACAGGCTCCCCAAGGACTTGTCATGGCCCCAAGACTGCCAGAGCTCAAGGAGCATTTGGACAATTCTCTCAGGGTCAGAGTGGGATTGTTGGGATTGTCCTGTGCAGGGCCAGGAGTTGGGCTGGGATGATCCATGTGGGTCCCTTCCAACCCAGGATATTCTCTGATTCTCTGGTTCTGCTGTGGGATCTTCCTGGCTGTGTAGGATACCCTGCAAGGCTGGGCCACCTCTCCAGTGAGGATTCTCTGCATCATTTTGGAGGTGCTGTTGAAGGTTGGATTGGGAGCTTCAGACAAGGTTTGAGAAGCTCCCATTGAGTCACGAGGTGCAGAGAGGATCTCTTTGCTTTCTAAACTCCTCAGAGAGGAGCCTGGGGCAGCTGGATTCAGGCTTATCCCCAGACTTTGTCAACAGTCTAACTTTTACAACTTTGTCCCTCAGATTTTAATGGTGGCAAATCAGATATATGTCTATGAAAATGGATTATTTCTTATGATAAATGATTAGAACAAAGTAACTCAATCAGATTTATTTACTACACAGAATAAAAGCTAAAAACTACTTACTGTATCAGACAGGATAGTGCACTAAATCAAAGAAATATTAAAGAAATCATGTTAAAGCTACCAAAACAAACAATTATTAGAGATTGATGTAACTCACCCAGGCCAATGACTGGAGGCAAATCTTTTTCACACAGCCTTGAGGGACGTCCTTGGGGCACATCCTTTACCCAAAGGATGAATGTCCACACATACTCCAAAGAAGAATATGTTAGAAAAACCCACCCTGTGAAAACTGGACCGGACTTTTGTAGTTTGGAGGGGCTGACTGCCAGTCATGTGCCAAATCTCTGCCTCACTATCAGGGCTTTGGTTTGAGGCTGGTGTGCCAGATGGGTTTTAATGCAATTCAACACCAAAACCCAGCACACGGTGCCCCTCTCAGCCCACCACTAATAGCTTGGACAATAGAGCATTGTGTAAGGTTTTTGGCCACATTCCAGGGCAGAACTTTGTGCTACAGGTGCCCCCATCTCCACAAACCACAAAGAATCTGTGTTGGATTTTCTCTGTAGTTAAACAGCTTTATTAGGTGGAGAAATGGGAATAGAATCCTTAGGATCCATTCCTGTCCATGTGGGCAATGCATGAAGTTTTATCTACCTGTATTTGAGGTTAGCTGGGGGCTATCAGTTCCCACAGCCACCAGTCCTTCACAGAATCCATCTGTATGATAGGAAGGAGATATCCTGTGGTGCCAATCTCCCTCTGCATATTTGATACTCCCTTTTGCATCTCTGTCTCCAGCAGCAATGGAATAAATGTAAATGCAGCTGCTCAACCTACTTCTGCTTAAGCCACAGATCCTGCAGCTCAGTGCTCTGCTCAAAGTCCTCTGATTTTTACGTCTTTTTGGATAAGAAAACTGCAGTAAATTTTATAGCAGCTTGTGAAAAAGACAAGTTTTGAGTTATGCTGAGCTATCTGGTTTAATTCTTGCCAATCCTACTTGACCACTCTTAAGTGCAAAAACGACTCCATTGCTGTGCAGCTGCCCTGTGCTAAAAAAGGGGATTCTGAATCTAACTATATTCAAACCACTCCAGCAAAGGTATCTTTGATCTGTACCCAAAAAACCACATTATTGCTCTTCCATTAGGGATCAGATGAAAATAAAATGAGCTGTATCTTGTTTTATGAGTGGAAATGGCATTTCCTGATGGAGCTGGAAAACGAAGCTCTTTGGGATCATTGTAAGTATCGTCAGGCACGGTGAGGCAGAGAGAACTCCCTCCCTTGCTGGTGTTTGCTGTTGCACTTGGGGTCTGATTATTTTTCCACTGACTTGGCCATTCATCAAGTGTCTCAAAGAAGCAGCAGAGGCAGAAGTTCAGCTCCTTCCCGGTGTCCCTGTGGATGGAGGGGAGCAGCCGCCGCCGCATCTGCCTCTTGGCAGAGCTCCTTTTAAAACTGAATAAATAAATTAGAGAGATGATCATTCAAAGAACAAACTGTGAGCAGCTGGGGATCAGGGATTCACTGGACCATGCTCCTCCAGCAGAGGAAACAGCAGCCACGGGGAACTCGTAGGCAGCAGTTTGGCATCCCCTGGATTATTTAGTGCTTTGTCTTTGCAGCGTTTGTGCACGCAGAGATGCTCAGCAAGGGATGTTACCCCTCCTAAGAGATGCCCTGTCTGGGGTTCACCCTGCCAGGGTTTGTTTTCAGAGCAGAGCTGTAGACAGGTAAATCTTTTACTGAATTTCTATTTTAGGTACTTGGCAGCTCCACAGATGGAGTATAAACTTGCTGCTGTGTGGAGGACTCTTTTGAGAAGGAAATTTTATTCAGGAGAGACACCCCTTTAATTAACTTCCACACTTCCATGGGGAGCAGAATATAAAGACAGATAATAATACTAATAATGCTGTTAATACTACTAATAAAAACAACAACAACATATCTTGTTACCATTACAAATTAAAATAAAATACTGCAGGAAGTAATGTTTTGAGATGGCTTTTTTTAAAATTGAGATCTTAATAGCATTTAATGTAAATTAAATACAATCATTGTCTGATTCCTGAGCGCATCTCTCAGACTGAAGAATAAGAAGTTAATTGTGCTGACAACATAGCGGGAAGTGCCAAAATCAAGCACCAGCAAGTTGTTTAAAGTACATTTTGAATTAAGAGGTAGAACTTTTATTGTTTGTACTCTTGCTTCCACTTATTTTTCCAGCAAAGTTCATGCCCAGCACGAATTTATTACGTAAGATATCTAACATAAAATTTACATTACAATGCAAATGAAGAAGGCTTTATCTAACTTTAGAGATTGGGAAGGATCAGATGCAAGAGCCTAACAAGCCATTTTACTTTGGGGATGGGGAATTAGTGGTATGTAAATCCCTGAGTTATTCTGTGGGCAGATAATTTCATGAGGTCTGCAAAATGGATGTCAACTCCAGCATCTTGCTTTCCATTAAGAGGAATTAGGTATAGAAATCTGAGATTTGAATCTGCTGCTTGTAGAATTCATGCATTTGGTGGCAAGATATACTTGATTAAGAGACTGGGGATCAGACTGACTGTGCACTCCTCAATGTTAGCAGCGTGACAGGATTCAATTCCCAGCTCCTTCTCTTGCAATGGCACTGAGGAATATGTGTCTGTGATAGATATGACCTCTTCCATCTCAAATCAAAAGTGATGTTTTTGCTCAGCTGACGTGGCGAGTCCTGGGATCATCAGTAAATGAAGTGCATTTTGATGAATTAACACAGAAATTGTATCTTAATTTGTATCTTAAATAGAGGTAATAACTTGTTATTGGATATGGTTTTGTCTTTATATGGGATTATTTCTCCTTCTTGCATGGTGCCAGAGGAGTCCATACCTTCTCTATGTGTGTTCAACCCTTGACACACACCTGAATTCCTATTCTGCAACTAAGAGATGTTCTCTTCATGTGTACTAAGCTTTCACTTGCAGGTACCTTGTATGAACTCAAGTGTAATTTTATTTACTTGTGAGGCCCTGGCACAGGTTGCCCAGAGAAGCTGTGGCTGCCCCATCCCTGGAAGTGTCCAAGGCCAGGTTGGATGGGGCTTGGAGAAACTTGGTCCACTGGAAGGTGTCCTTGTCCATGGCAGGGGGTTGGAAATGGATGATCTTGGAGGTCCTTTCCATCCCAGGCCATCCCATGGTTCCATGATCCTAAACAGCTTTCCCAGCTGAGCTGTTTGCACAAAAATATCAAAGTGGGGAAAAAACTGCAGAACTTTGGACTAAGATCTTAACAAGAGAGGTCTCAATGTTTTTGTAGTTAAGGTTGTGTTTGATAAAAGCTGTTTGTGGAGTGGCCTTAATCTTTAAAGGAGGTGCTGCAAGAGCTGACCCAGCTCTCAATAGAAGTGCTCTCCATCTGAACTGACAGAAAAAAAGGAAGGAGCTGGAGAGACAAGCCATGGGTCTTCAGGACTAAAGGACCATGAATAGACATTTTGGCATTTTTTTAATCAAAGAACCTCCATTCACTTCAAATCTCACCACTCTAAAAAAAAAAAAAACAACCACTGACAAATGAGTCTTTTTGATACAACTGTGGCTCATGCTTATGTGTGTCCTCTAAGGGAGAAAAACATCATTTTCTCCAGGTCTTTTCCAGGTATTTCTTGAGGTTTTGAATGAAACCTCATGGAAAACCACTTCTTTCTGACTGAAAGGATATGAAGTGCTCTCTGGAGAAGCTTAGAAGCTGAGAGTGCTCTGTTGACCTTAGAAAGCTTGAGAACTACTGGACTGAGCTAATGAATACCTTTGGGAAGCATTTATGTCTCTTCCCATTCATTTGTATGGTCCCAAAGAGCAAGGCCAGCAACCAGTGCTTATGAGGAATAATGGTGCTGGAATTTAGGGTGTAAAAGGGAGGGACACCTATGACTGGAGGGGTGACTGGTTTGGCTCCATTCCTGGCTGTTTCAGTGCTGGTGAAGCAGCTCTGCACCTTCACATGCCCAGTGCTTTCCTGCAGATACTGTGTCATTGAGGGGTAGATGACCAGGGTAAGTAAATTTGTCCTGCTCAATTGCAGATTTCTTTCCTGAGAGCAATATTTTTCCTGTGCAAGCCATCAGGCAACTCCCCAGTCCTGTCTCCTTTTGCTGTACAGCCTTCTTTGAAAATTTGCAGTACCAACCATCTGTGATGGCCTTGTTCCCTGTCCACCCTCCTGTTTTCACCCCATCACTTCCCTTTGAATGGCTCACAGGCATTGTCTTTGTGCTGACAGCAGGAAGAATATTTTGGGCAGCTCCTTCCCAGTATTTCCTTCTGGCTTCCATTGCTGGTCAACACCCAGGACTCCTGCAGCCCTCCTGAGCCTCCATGTGCTGCTGATGTTGTGTTGTCTCAATTGCTCCGCAGCTTGATAGATTTCTCCAAGTGTCTCATTATGCAATTAATTTCAATTGCAATTCCCATCATCTCTTCTCTTCTGCAGGCATGCCACCCAGCAGGAGACTAATAAAACCATCACGACTAGCACCAAAGCCATCAAGCAGCTGTCTGAGGTTGTCAGAGGCTCATCCAGGGTATGTGTCAGTCAAGATGCTGTTGGGGGAGAATGATGGGTTTTGTGGAAGGAGGAATAATGAAAATAAAAGTGGTGGTGGGTGCTCTAAAGCTGCTAAGCTCTGTGTCTTGCTATAACTTCCTTTCCTCTCAAACTAGTGTAGTTTTCACTTATAAATGACCCAGGGGAAAGCAGCTGCAGACACCAGTTCCCCTACCAAAACTGGATTGTGTTGAATTGGAAATCAAGAATTCAGCAGCAAAGCCTGTGGCCAGTTCATATCTATCTCAGGGTCTCAGTTTGGGTGAAAATATTGCAGAAATCATCTGAGTCACATCACATGAGTTTGGCATAGGTTAAAGACTCAGTTCTGGGGTGCAGGTGAGTTTGGGAGGGTGTTAAGTGTCTGGAGAGGCCAAAGCCATGGAATAAATCTGGATATGATGCTGATTCAGTGCTGTGTGCTAGTGCAAAGGCAGCTTTGGGGGTAGATAAATACAGGCTGTGGCCAGATCAGAGCAGGATTTTAAATTAGAATGTACTCCACTCTGAATTCCAGTTTATCCCAGAAAATCCCATCTGTTTTGTGTGCTGACTGGGCCGTCATCTCTAGGTTCAACTCAGCATCAGTGTCACAGGGTAGGAATGATCCCCATCCCATTGTTCCCAGTGCAAGGACTGGACAAACAGAAGGTTTTGGACCTTCCAAAAATGATTTTAAACCCCAGATGTTAGAGCTGACTTGGCCCATGATGTGCATTGTGGCAAGAACACAAGCAAACACTGGGGACCAGAATCCAGATAATGTGAGAGTTAAAGGAGAATTTTCACCCACATAACATTCAGCACCTGAAATGAAAATAAGGACAATCCTACTTGATTTCTCTTACACTCTTGCTTCCAGAATCCATATGGTTTCTAAGTCAGGAACTTTCCTGAGTTCATGTTTTATACTCACTCACTACCTGCTGTTTTCCAAAGTCCTGTATTACTTCACCTCTGTTCTCACTGCCCTTCCATCTAGAAATAAGGCTGCTCTAAACACACAACTCATCTCTGACCAAGTGGATTTTACAGCCTGGATTTATGGCACTTGCCAGCAGGCAGTTGGGATAAGGATTTAAAACTTGGATCACCCAAGGCCGCCTTGGTAACCTGTGAAGGACCATGGGCAATTCAGCCTGCATAAAAAAAAAAATCAATGGGTGATGGGCTACTCCAGAGGATGGGGAGGGAAGCCTGGAATGACTGTTTCCACATGTAGATATTAAGATTAATACAAAAATAATTTTAACATATTGCTTTGAATAGTGATGGATGGCAAGGACTGGTTTTTTTTTTTTTGTTTTGTTTTCTTGCATAATTACATCTGAGCTTGATGAAACAGAAGATGCTGCCTTGGAGATATGGGGATCTGGGCTTTTTGGTTTTTTTTTTCTTTTTTGTGCTGATCTCCAGGCTCTATTTTGTGACATAAATTGGGTCCAAAGGGGAATCAGGCAAGGTCACATTAAACTCAATTACAGTGCCACACAAGAATGTCATTATTTGGCCTTGAAGCCCATGGGGACTCTCAGGAGAAGAGGTTTTACTGTCATGGGGAGGAAAATGGAAAGTTGAAGGGAAAGTATTTAAGAGCTAAGGAAATAGACACATAAATAATTTCAGTAATATGAGGAATAAACTTGCTGATCTCTTTTACATTGTATAATAACTTTTTTCTGCTCACTGGTCAATTAATTTCTTTTTTTAAAATTTTTCTTTTTAACAGTAGAGTTTTAGTAATTAAACCTACACATTTTGATAGAAAGCCTGTAGCCACTGTCCCTTACACAGAAGAAATTGTTCTGGTGGATATTGGCTGCTGGTCAGTAAGTCCCTCATGGGAATCTGGGTAGCACTGCAAACTCTCCTCCCATAAAATTACTCACAGCATGAAAAGCCTTACAGAATTTTATAGTTAGTCCTCACCAATCCATTTTTCTGTGGACTGCTTTGCATCCACACACAGAAAAAAAAAAAAAATAAGGTTTTTTTTCCCCCTTTCTTCTTATTTTCCACCAGTAACACACTGCCAATGAGATGCAATATGGGACTTTCTCTGGCTTCCCATAAATCTCCAAGTGCTGCTGGAGATATTGGAGTCAGGATGCCCAGCTGAGCAAATTGATAGTATTGCAGGAGCAAAGATGCTGCTCTAAGTGGATCAGTGTGCCACAAGGCAGGAGACTGATGGAAAAAGGCTCTGTTAGGGCTTCATTCCAAACTAACCTCAAAGGATGTAAATAGAGAGGTAGAGCTGGAATTCCATTTTTTGGAAGGGTGAGTGCTGGAGCATAAGATCTGCTCTCCAGGGTGACAATCTTATCTTATTTTGCATGTGGAACAAACATAAGGTTTATGGACCTTTATCTGTAGAATGGGTATAATGACACTTGCCCTGCTCTAAAATGGTTTTAAATCTTTAGATGAAGAACTGGGATGTTCTTCTGTGTGTGAAAATACTGCCATTAAAATTAAAAATGTTTATCCCATGTTTTATAAAATCTACTTTTCTAATCCCAAGCAGTTTTCTGAAACAGCTGAAATGGCTGGAAAGTGAACATTTCTGTTCAGTAGTAGCTTTAGTGTAGATTGGGTTTTGCTTTCCACTTGTTCTTTAAAGTGACATCCCACATCCTTGCAGCATTTCCCTCTGTAAAAGCTGGCCATGTGAGCTCCTGCATATGTGAAATCTGAAATCCAGGGTGTAGAACACCCAATCTGAACCCACCAGGAGCACTGTTTGGGTTTGGTCATTCCCTCTGAGAGCAGAGATTTGGAAGCATGTTGGATACTTACATCAGGCTGTGCTCTTCCTTCCAAGAACAGGGGTTCTAGCACTGAGGGGGTTTTTAAACATAGATTAAAACCTTGCTGGAGCAAGCTCCAGGCATAGAGGCAGTGACTTTTGGGTTCATCTTTTGGAAAACATGAAGATAAGCTGGTTTCTCACAGTCAGACCAAGGAGAGAGGATGCTGTGGCTGTTTGACTTTTCAAGTCCTGTAAATTTCCCAGATGAGGTGATCAACTCCATCATGATTTATCCTGTGGAAAAAGAACTTTTTATGGAAAGATTCCTTCAGATATTTTCTCCAGTGCTATCTTGAATATCCAAAGTGGCAATTTTTAATTTAACCTGGCCTGGAAGACCAAAGCATCACATTTTCTAAAATAAAATCTTAGTGCATCTGGCTGCCCTGGTGTGACTGATTCTTTTAGGATACTATTGGTGCCCACCTTATTTGTTTGGTGTCTCCCACCAGGACAATTTCCCATGGTCACAGACAGAGCCTACTACAGGATTTATCTCTGACAGACCTGCTAATGAGCCTTCTGTTTTTTTCCCAATACAGCAAGAAAGGCTTCAGCTGGACAGGCTGAAGAACCAACTCTCAGATGCCATCCAGAGATACGGAGCTGTGCAGAAAGTGAGTGTCCCTCCTGCTTCCTCTGCCCCATCTGGGAATCTGGGAATGTGTTAAGTGCAATTCCTCAGAGCCTGGAGCATCTCCACAGAGCTGCTAATGAATGGTTTCCTCCCTCTTTTCTTTCCTTGTCAGTCAAGCAATCATAGTGTCATAGAATTTAGGCTAAAAAAACTTTTAAGATCATGAATCCAACCATCAACCCAGCAGCACCTGATCCATGTCCTTAAGGGCCATATCCACTCATTTACTCAACACTTGCAGGGATGGTGTCTCCACCACTTCCCTGGGCAGCCTGTTCCAGTGCTTGACAAGCTTTTCTCTGCAGAAATGTTCCCAAATATCCAATCTAAACCTCCCCTATGCAGCTTGAGGCCATTTCTTCTTGTCCTGTCCCTTGTTCCCTGGGAATGGACATTGACCCTCACCTGGTTACACCCTCTTGTCAGGGAGTTGTAGAGACTGAGATCTCCCTTGAGCCTCCTTTTCTCCAGGCTGAGCCCCCCCAGCTCCCTCAGCTACTCCTCATCAGATCTTCCTCAGCTCCATTCTCTCCTCCAGCCCCTCAATGCCCTTCTCCTTGTGGGTGGCCCAAAACTGACCCCAGGATTTGAGGTGTGGCCTCCCCAGTGCTGAGTTGAGGGGGAAGTATTTCCCCTGGCTAAGCCATGACATTATTTTGGTGTTCCTCCCCTCTCAGGGGAGAGGGGATTGCCCAGTTCCCCTTTTCTGCTTGCAGAAAATGTGCAGGCAGCACGGATAATTCAAGTGTTACCCCACCTTCTCTCTCTGCTTTGCTGTTTGGCTGTGCCAGAAAGTTTCCAGGCACATCTTGTGGTTGGGATCTGTTGGAATTTTATGGAAGATTTTTTCCAACAGGGATCTGTCACCAAGATCAAGCTGTTTAATAAAACAAACAAAACCTGAACTCCAGTTCCTTCATTTGCTTCTTGCTCACCCTCCTTACCCTGGGGAGGCTCTGCTGATGAGCAGATTTGCTTTGCTTTTAAACACTGTAGTAATGACTTGAATTTAGCATCCCCAAACTGCCTCCCTCCCTGGCAGAGCACAGGAGATATATCTGGATTAATGAAAATACAACCTGGGCAAACTCTGGTGGCTTTGGTATATCACTGTAATGAGTCTGACGCATGCCTGCAACAATGGGAAGGATATATTGTAATTATAGAGGTGTAATGAAATTTGGCTGGCAGCATGCACTTAATAATGTGTCTCTATTAGAAACACTCTGGACTGATTGATTTCCCAGCACTTGCTGCCTGTGCCTTAAAAATTAAATAAATAAATAGGTGTACATGAAATTGCAGTTCAACAGCATGTCTGTTGTGTAATGGAATTGCATCATCTCTAGTGCTGCCTCATATTTTAAATTATTTACCTGTTCTATTCAAGCAACTGAGTGTGGGGTCTTTAAATAAAATTATTTTATGTGTTAAATGAGAAGTTGGAATTATTTGGGTAAAGAGCTCCACCCACATGCACACACACACACACACACACACACACACACAGACACACACACACACACACATCTTTTTTATGCTTTTTTTCCCCCCTAATGTTCATGAGTACAATAATGTTCATCTGAACTGTACAGGATTGGATTTCTTTTATTTTAAAAACTGTCATCAATTCAGGAGTGCCAAAATTAACCACTGCAGTTTGTGAATGCCCGGCTGCCTCAGGAAAACAATCTGAGTGATAAATTGCTACTTATCCACGTCCTGGCTGTCATTCCCTAAATGCCTGTTTCAGTTTTGATAACCTTGTCATTCTGGAAGCTTTGAAGACTTTTAATGCCTGCAAGACTGAAGTTTTCAATGCTTTTATACTGCCTTGTTTTTTCTAAAGAGTAAGAGCTTTCTCTTTGTCCTTTTCTTTAGAAAGTGGAAGAAAATAGCCTCATATGACTCCTTCCCTAAATATTTGGACTCTTCTCAGCCATTTTCCCTCTTTTTTTTTTTTTTTCTTTTCCTTTTAACAGAAAATAGCAGAGAAATCCAAATCTTTGCTTCCTACTGGGCAGAGAAGCACCAAACAGGTGAGTTCACATGTGTGTCTGTGTTTGAAGGTAAGTACAGTGCTAAAAAAAAGCTGTTTTCTAACCCCACGAATGATGCTGAAGAGCTTGGAGCTCCTCCACTGCCCACACTGGAGCCAGGGAGGTGATTTTCCAATAGAGATGTGTGATGTCTTTGGAGGGGGAAGATAACAGGACTCAGGAAGAAAGACTTATGTAAGACCTGTTTAATTATTCTCTGCTTTTCTGTCCTCGTGGGACTGTTTTTCCTTTCTTGAGGGGAGTTTTGTCTGCTATGAAATATATCAAAAAGCAGTCCTACACCCCCTTTTCCTGGAAGCTGGGCTTGTAGGTGTGGTGAAATCACATCCCAAGGACAATTTTATAGAAGAAATTAAGAAGAGTTTTTATCAAACCTGTCCCCAGTTTTAAGAGGGATTAGGTATTCTGCTTTCTTTGGTTATACTGCACTGTGGTTAACTACTATATGCATTTGCAAATTGAGCCTTTTTCTTCTTTTTAGCCCATATTAGGAAATTTTTCAATGAACAAATACTAAATAGAATCAGAGTATATGTATTTATTCTAATTTGTGTGTACATGTTCATATATACCCTGATTATCCATATATGATGCAACTATTCAGTTTCATATGTATATGCGTGTGAATATATATAAAAATATAATTAGATGCATCTGTGCCAGTGAACATATGCAAATTATTAAGACTATAAAGATATTTTAATGTAAATGTATATGTATATATACAGAAAAATGTGTAGTCTTTCATAAATAGTAATGCAAAATACTATAGATTTATTATCTATAGTATGTGTGTATGTGTTTAAGAAATCTCCACAGATTTCCAAGAGGGTTTTGATGCCAGGAGATCCTTTGGCTGAAGAAAGGGTTCAACAGAGATTAGTTTGGCCTCTTAAATCTTACATGCTAAAAAACTTGTAGGCATTTGCAGCTGAAAGTGTGCCACCAAAACCCAGAACACTGTCTAATTTCAGTGATTATTTCTGATATTTTTGATACTTTTTATCATTTAAGGGACAGTCAGCAGGTTGTCTGCTTTCCTAATGAGTTTTCTCTCCCTACCTTGTGCCACCTGGTTTTCTTAACTTCTTCTTAACAACTTCCTTTAATGTATGTAAGAAATAGTTGTACTTTGTAACTTTGAATTTTTGATTCTCTGTAAAAAAGAGTGAAATGGTGCCACTGAAAACCTCATCATTAGTGCAGATCAATGGACCAAAGCTTTAATATTAACTACGTTTCAGGCAATTACAATTCTGCCTTAGACCTTGTTGCTTAGTAGGTGTCAGTGAAATGAAATTTAGGTACCAAAGGGCTGATGAATTCCTTCATCCAGAGTGAGGGTTCCCTCTGCTACCTGTGGAGAGATTGTGCACAGATGTTGCTTTTCAGCTCTGTGTTTATAAAAATTAACAGTCTGGTTTTGTCCACCAGCTGGTGATCTGTGCTGAGCAGGGGCATAAATAACACATCTTGTAACTGTGGTCAAATCCTACATACAATAAACATTTATTGGGTCATTTTGTGCTAATTAACTTTGATTTGTTTTCATGCCATCTGTATTGCATCACTTCTTGGGCTTTTAACCAGTTTTGTTTGACAGCTGTTGGTGGAGTGGGTTGCAGGGAAGGGAACAGCTCTGTTCCTGCCTGGACTACCATGGCTGGAACTACCATGGCCATGGCTGCTCCACAGGATGTGGGACACTGCTGGCCATTAACCAGTGCAAACAGAATGAAAAATGGTAATTACTGCCAGTTGTTGGCACTGGGAGCAAGCCTGGATGAAACCAGCTGGTTTGGTGCGTTGAAATTTCTCGATGACTCCAAAACCAACTTTCTTTTGAAGCAAACAGAGTTTTAATATGGGAAAAAAAAATAGGATGGCAGACAAAAAATACTCAAATCTTTATGTCACTAATGGTGGGGTTGGGGAAAAAGGAGGTGGAGGAAGAATGGGACAGAGACAACCCACTTTGCCTAAACCAGGTAGGAATGCAACCACTGGGAGCTTGTAGCAGGATCAGTTTGTGGGGGTCAGGCAGAATGAGTAGAAATTGGGTTGAAGTGGATCAGCTCAGGTTGTTTCTCCTTGTAGCTGTCGCTTGCAGGTGAAGTGGTTTTGGTGCATTATGAAAAGGAGGTTGTAGCATGTCCTGGCTGAGAGGGTTCTGACTCAGAAAAAGGCTTGATCACACCCAAGAGCAAATCTTTTTCATGCAGTGGCATTTTCTTGGGCTGGGGACACATGAGCCTTCATGCAAAAAAGGGATGAAAATTAATTCTCATCTGCTTCAGCTTCCCTGTATGTCTGCAGCTTCACACATCTTCTCTTCTTCCTCCCTCAAGTACAGAAATGAGAAAAATGAAAGGTATAAAACCTGCTGAAGGCAATGTGGTTCTGTGGATAGTTTTAACTTATTATTATTATTTTTCCAGCAGCAGATTGGCCAGGACATACAAATATATTGTTCCCACAGGAACTGTAACCTGACCACTATGTGAATATATTAAGGCATTAAAGTTAACACCCTATAGAGTAATGCAAAATACTACATATGTTCAGGAGAGCTGATTTATGAGCCTTGTGAAGCTGCATAGTGACTTGGTGCAGATCCAGCCTTGATTCAAACACTGCTTGCCTGCAGGGCTTTGTTCTCTTTTATTTATACTTTAATTTATTACAGAAAATTGTAAGAGGTCTGAAGAATACCCGTTTTCCTGGATGCCTGTCCCTGTACTTTTCTCCCACTGGTGAGTGGGAAAGGTGAGATGTTGAGTAACACAAGCCCTAATAATTTCCCTTTAGGGAGTAATTGATTCCCTAGACCCATGTAACAGGTAAAAATTGCCATGGCAAGCCTTGGGAAAATTAGTTTCCTGCCCATTGTGGCTTGTTGTAAGTACTCTTTAATTGAGTTTATTTGTTTATAAAGGCAAAATAAAGGCATTGATCCAAAACTCCTTGAAGCCTGAAGTTATATAAATTCTTAATCAAATATATGTTTGTAGGAATGTGTTTGTGTATAGACAAATCAATGGAGTTCTATAGGTGCATATATTGGAAGACATATTTTTTTACTACACTAAATGATGATTGTTGAATGTGTCTTGGGGCAACAATTAATAAAAAAAGGAAAAAAAGCCCTTTCCCTTGAATCTGTGAGAGTAATCTCAAATTTTCATCTACTGGTGACAAAAGGAGACCACAAAAGGCTCATTAAGGGGAATTTTGAAAGCTAGTTTCCAATTTATGGGAATTGCTGGTGCAGCCTACAGCAGAGACAGGATGTGGGGATATGGTTGCCTCTGCTCCTGGTTATTTTTGGGGCAGATGGGATTCAAATGCCACTTCTTCTCCTGAACAGATGCACCAAGGTGCAAACTCCTCCTCCCAGGCAGAGCCCAGTGTAGGAGTGTGAGGATTTCAGGTGTCCCCTGGAGCCTGGGACAGTGTGGTCAGTGAGGGAGAGGCTGGACAGCTGACCAGACATGTCCTCTAGGGTGAAACCCATCCCACAGTGCAACAACTGGATATAATATGGAAATCTAATAACACAGAATTGATTATCCATAGAATTAAAATGATTTATGGTAGACTGTGAAAAATCCACAACAGAGCAAATAATGTCTCTGAGCACAGGAGATGAAAAGAATCCTTGGTTTTAAATTTTTAAAAATATAGCTATTGTGCATCCAACATCATCTGCTTCAGATAAAATCTGGTTTTGTGCCCATGGTTGAGCAAGTTCAAGTGATGGGGCTTGGAGCAACCTGGGGTAGGGGAAGGTGGCCCTGCCCATGGCAGGGGTTGGACAAGATGATCTTGAAGGTCCCTTCCAACCCAACCCATTCTGTGATTCTCTGCAATTCTCTCTTCTCACTAATGGGGAGGAAAGTGGGTTTTTCTCACCCTGCAGACTTTGTGGGTGGCTCCCCCAAGTGAGTGGGAGGAGGGGAAGCATAGCTCTGTGTTAGCTGGGGAATGAGTTTTTATCTAAAACCACATCAAAATTCTGAACAGATTTTTTTTTTTTTTGAGGAAACTTTCCTAGCAATATTTAGAAATTAAAATTACAGTAATTGTCATGGTGTAATGGCATCCCTCTTCATTTCCTGCTGCTCATGGAGGGAGGAAAGGATAATTACTACTTTGGAACATGGCAGTTGCCAAAAAGATGCCTTTGTTTCTTATTCTATGGGCCTATTTGACCCATCTCTCAAAGGTCAGTAAATTATATTTCTTAGGAGTAGAGAAATGGGTAATAAATGTCTATTTGCATATACAAGTTGTTTTTTTTTTTTTTTCTTTTCCTCCTGACTGCATTTATTTTGTCTTTAAATGGACTTCCTTCCCACAAGAAGCATCATTTCTCCCTTTCTTCCTGTGTTTATGAAGTTGTTCTTTTTATGTGATTAGAGTAAAATTCTCATTTTGGGGGCAGCAAGATCCAGTCCTTGGCTTTATGGAAGAATAACTTTTTTTGGCAGTAATGTCTGCATAAGCTGCATATATCTATGTGAGTGTGTAATGACTTTGGTTATTTGGGCTTCTATTTTTACCAGGCCCTTGTCATGGTAGGTGTTGTATAAGCACAGCTACAAGACTGTGCCACCTTGAGGATCTCTCAGGCTAAGCCAACACCAACAGCTTATTTTGAACAATAATTAATGACGAGTTTTTAAATAGATGCTGCTGATGCTCCTCATGTTTGAAACCAGCTTCCACATTTGTGAGAGGACGTGGTGTGTATTTCCCTGAAATGCAAAATCTAATTTCTCACGATTGAAATACAGCTTTTGCCCCAACAAATGGAGCTTTTTATTTACACATTTGTCTTATTGACTCTACCATCTTATCTCAGAACTCATCCCAGTTCCTAATGTTCCAGTCTGGCTGCTGTATCTCAGGAAATCAAGCCTTAGCTTTGGTGATAATTTATCTTGCATGTGTGGTAGTAATTGCTGTGTCTTTTCAAGGTCGTTTGGGATGCAGCTACTTCTGTAAAAAGTGTTATTTCAATAATGTCAACTTTGTTTTAAATGACTGTGCATCCTTTAAAAGCCATATTGTAATCAACCCACTCCCCTGTTCCTAGGGTTGTCAATATGGAGCATTTAAATCACACAGTTATTTTTTTCTTGACTTTACTCAAGTGTGGGCTTTTGTTTGGTTTTAAAGGGTTTGGGTTTTTTTAAGGCAGTCATTAAAGCAATTTTCTTAAGAAAATTTAAGTATTTTCTTTTCTTTTTCTGCCTCTTTGGGGGTAGATAAATAGATTCTCATAAAGGGATTTAATAAGTGGATGGAAATAGATTCACACATAATCTTTTAATTTGTTCCCTGTATTTTCAAGGGAGGTGGAATCTATTCTGAATGTCCCAAAGTATTCTTGCTCTGCTTCCAGTGTGTCTGGGAAGGGAAGGTCTTTTCTTCTCATCATGCCTACGATCTTGAAAAAAATTTCCAGTGGGCTGTTTAGGCACAGAACTTCTCTAAGTAACCATTAAACTCCCCTTTTGTCAGAGAGGCAGCATTTTTGAGCTGTAAAACTTAAAATGAAGAATCCTGCTCCAGAGCCCTTGGGAAAACACTCGGGTTCTGGATGCTGGTGGTGCCGGGTTTTATGGGACACCAGGAATGCTCTGGGCTTCAGTAAACACATGTAAGAGCCACCCCAAATGCTACTGCAGCTTTACTTGAAGGAATTGTCAAAAGCTGGAGGTATGAGCTTCCAGTAGCATTCCAATCTCCTTATCCTACAAGAGAAGAAAAGTGAGAAAAGACAAAACCTTTTTAAATAAAGGAATATATATCATCAGGCTTGGGGGGAGCTTGCCATTTCCTAAATTGCCTGAACAACATGAACATTGTGGATTTTCCTTGGCAATCCTCAACCAAGTGCCTTTCAAGGGACCAGCCCACTTTGCCTGTGTCTGCTGATAGAACCAGAGACTGCAGCTGCCCCTATCAGCACACAGGCAAAGAACTGAGTTTTCACTAGCTGGGTTTTGGTTAGTTAAGGGTTTTTTTTTTTTCAGTTTGTTTGTTCCCCTGTGTGTTTTTCTTCTTTTCATTTTTTTTTTTTTTTTCCTTTTGTGTGAGTGAGAAAGGACAGAGGCTTCTGTGTGGGCAGAGGATGAAGGAGAGGGAAGGGGCTCTTTTGTACCAAGCCTCCTCCAGAGCAGCTCCGCTGGCTCCTCTAGCCCAGCTCTGACTCACTGCTGGAGCCACAAACCAAAGCCTTGTTTTGTCTGGAATGTGCCAGCCTCGCCCCCAGCCCTGCAACCACTTGCTTTTATGCTCCCAAATCCTGGCAGACACTTTGCTGTCACCCCTCGCTGGCACAGCCCCTGCTGGGAGGGCTCTGCTGGGGGAACGGTGACACCGGGGTCGCGTGGAGGCGTTTGGGGCCACACGGTGAAAACACAGCCATGAGCCAGCCTTGCTGATGGGAGAGAGCACTTTGACAGGGAAAAAAATCCATATTGTGCCCAGGGGCTGGGACAGATCACTCAGCTGGTGCCCGTGTTGCTGCTCTTCCGTAGCCAGAGACAGCTCTATAATGTATTTTTCCCCACTGCGTGAGGTGGCTGCCTGAGTGGTTGCTGTGCTTGTGTCTCCTGGAGTAACAGAATGGTTTGGACTGGAAGGAACATTAAAAATCATCTGTTTAAAACCCCCTGCCACGGGCAGGAACAACTTCCACCAGCCCAGGTTGCTCCAAGCTCCATCCAATCTGGCCTGGAACGTTTCCAGGGATGGGGCAGCCACAGCTTCTCTGGGCAACCTGTGCCAGGGCCTCCCCCACCCTCACAGGGAGGAATTTCTTCCAAATATCCAATCTAAATCTACCCTTCTTCAGCTTAAAGCCATTCCCCCATGTCTTACCACTCCATACCCTTGCAAAAAATCCCTCTCCAGCCTTTCTACCCCCTTAAGTACCGTCAGCCCCTAAATTTAAAGAATGCTGCAAATGCACATCTCCTGCCACATCAGGTTCATTCAAAAAAAAGCATTTCTCACCCATTATATGAGATTCAGACGTGGTCTCAAGGAATTCTCAATCCTCTTTCCTCCTGAGCATTGCTTTTTACCCAGTGAGTGTGGGCAGTTCATGGTTGCAGTCAGCACTGCTGGCACAGATTTGTCTATCTATAAATATATATGTGTACTGATGTATGCTTACATCAATATAAATAAATACAAATAAAAAAATAAAATTAAATATAACTGTAAATGCAGTGGCAGCTGGATGGACACTCACCTTGCTCAGAGAGCTTTGTCCTTGCATGCAGCTTTTCTGGGCAGTGAGGGTCACCTCTGGCAGCTCTGTCAGATCTGTGTGACAGCAGCTGGAGAGGAGAGCAAGCACAGGCCAAGATCCCAGAGCTGATGAAAATTAGGCTGGATCTGCAGGACATGCATGGCCACCATGGCAGTACTATAATTATTAAAAAAATGAATTAAAAGCTTGAATTTTGTTCACTTTATGGGCTTGACTCCCTTGTATATGACTTTTTTTTTTAAGAAGCATAATTATATAGTTCTGCCCAGTGGAAGTGGTTTCTGCTGGAGTGAGGGGGCTGCTCATGTAACCCCATCCACCTCCCTTCCTTCAACCCCACCCTCCCTAAGGTGCACTGCAAGAGTCTAAATTGACTTTTGCCTTGGCAAAGATCACATGCAGCAACTGGAGTAACAAATGTGAAATCTTACTGAGTGTGTCACCTTGCTCCAAAGTGAGTGCAGTGTTATTTAATACATTTAAACCCCCCTGTGGAGATGAATTATTGAAAGGAAGGAAATTGTATTCTTCTAAACCCACTTTGATGGCTGCATTTATCACATGATTAAATGGGGACAGCAATGGTATTTTCCCACTAAAAAATGTGTTTGGAAATAGATTAACCCTTGCTGCACCAGGGTGAAGACAACAAGGATATTTATTGACCTTTCTAGGGCACATCTTATTAGTTTTCAAGGTCTAAATAAACAAAGTTATATTCACTATAAAACCAAATAATATAAACCCCTTTTCCTCCTATGTAGAAGGCAGTGATGTTGCCTCCCCTATACCTCATCTCACCAATGGAATCTTAGACTCATGGATTTATTTGAGTGGGAAGGGACCTTAAAAACCATATTATTCCAACCTCCTGCCATGGACAGGGACATCTTTCACCAGACCAAGTTGCTCAGGCTCTTTGAATTGGTCACAAATATTTCTGGTTTATGAAAACATGAGGAAACACAGAATCACACTTTTAATTCTGATTCTTTATTCTGTTCCTTAGCTGAAAACTGTAACCCAAATTTGTGGGTTTTTTGCCAAGTGATGTACTTCCAGTGACGTGCTGGTTTGTTATAGAGTTTCATCCTCACTTTTAATGATAATCCAGGAAATTCCTTTGGAGCTAACTCATAAAGCTGGACATACATCAGAGACATCATTTATATATAGTGTCATTATAAAACACAACAGGTTCTGTAGGATAAGCCATGTGGTGCAGATAACATTTCAAGTATTATTTCTGAGCTGATAGCAACAGCCTGTGTGATAAATAAAATAAATGTGTTCACCTAAACACAGATGGAGGTTCTCCACTGCAATCTCACAGACTTGTTGATTTGAGAAGATGCCTCTAAAGCAAACAATTCCCTTAGATTTAAGAGACTTTTTCACCCAATTGTCCCAAAAATGAAATGAGATGATGGTTCAGAGCCATGAGCAAACCCTGATGAAAATTCCCTGATATGCTTTTGTGGATAAGAATGGCAAGGTGTTGGACTTGATGGTCCTCAGGGCTCCTCTCTAATTTGAGTTATTCTGTGGTTTCTATGAATGAAAAAACTGAGTTATGAGTGTTGCTCGTCACAGCCACTGTTGGGAGCAGATCCAGCTTGTGTGGTTGGTACCTGCTGAGCATCACCCTTGTCCCAGCTCATCCCTGTAAGCTCTTAATTAATCCTGGGGGAAGTGTTGCAGCCATGCCACCACAGATCTTCTCCTCCTGTGGGTGCTCAGATGGGCAGTTTGTCACTTCAGCAGTGACTTGACAGGACTGCATCTCGCTGTGGCCCCTGCAGTAAAACACAGTAAAGCTTTGCAGTGTTCCCTTCGTTAATCTGCTTTAATTAAAGCTGTGCTACCACGTGGTACCCTGGGATGAGCATTAGGTCACTCCAGTGGATTAATTTGGTTTGGTGCAAGAGGGCTTTTTCCCTGCTAAGGTCTCAATCTCACCTCTTGTCTCACTCCTCTCTTCTCCAGATGCTGGAAGGGAGCTGGGAATGGTAGAGCAAGGAAAGTTCTTCCCCATGGGAAATGGAAGTTGATCTTCTGCTCTGTTTTGTGCAGCTTCCCAAGTTGTTAGCCAGACTCACAGATAAGGGGTTCCCAAGTTCTTCCTTGGCACGAAGACTGCCATGGAGAATCCTACAGTGGCAGTGTGGAAAAACTGGATGGAACTGTGAATGTTTCTTTCCATGAACCCAGTTTTCCATGGGGCAAAGCCAGAGATCATTTCCAATCCATGCAAGCCCTGGATTTTTTGTGAGCTGTGGTTTGCACACCTCACTTGGCTGAAATGAAAAGTCTCAGTGTTTTGTTTTCTACCTTCACTGAGTCTGCAAAGTCCTGAATGAGGTGATTCCTGAAACCTTAACTCAATATTACACTTGAAGCAATTGAATCTCTTAATCTGCTACATTTCTTGCTTTAAAAAGGATTTTCCCTTCCCTTTCTCCTTTCTGTATTGGGTTACATTCACATGCAGAGCTCAGCAGTGATGTGCTGAGAAACACAGATGATTGCCCTAAAAAAACCCAAAAAAACATCCAGCAAACAAAATTTAAAAAAAAATAAAACCATCTTCTTGTTTATTTCTCGTGAGTAAGGAAATCACAGTTGATTTCTGGTGAGTGAGGAAGGTGTTTTCTCCCTTTCTGTGCCCAGCAGTTTGTAACTGGTTAGATGATTTAAGGAAAGAGAATGGGAATGTGGCTTTTATGTGCAGCAGGACATAGTGACCTCTTCTGGAAGCTGATCACTGGGAAGTTTCATGGCCCTGTGGCGGGAGCTCCTAACTTGACCCCTCTTTTTAAACATGATTAAAAACACCACTGAAGAGCCAGGCACGGGGAAAAAAAACCAAAAGAGCACCTTTTCCAGCAGCTGCTGGGAGTGGGGTGAGGGAGGCTGTGGATGCTGCACGCTTTGGAGTGCCATCTGCTGGCACAGGACTGGTCGGATGCAGGAGCTGGGTTTTACACTGCTCGGATGAAAACGGTGTCAGGGAAGCCCTGATGAATCACTGAGATGAGAACAGACTCTGTAAAGAGTTGGGGTGAAACAGGATGTTTTGTGTGTCTGTTGAAGAGAGAATACCTTGCTCAGTTGTGGAAATTTGTTCCACGTCCCCTTCTCTGTACTAAGGAGAACAAACATTAAATAGAATTTAAATAAGTATATTATTAATATAATATTAATGATTTTGTGTATAAATTTTGTGTATAACTTCTGAGGTTCCTAGGGAGGAGGAATTTGAGTTTTAGGTCACATCTGCTGTGATTTTGGCAGGTTTTAGTCTGGTTTTGATCTTTAGTAAAGTCCACAGAGCTGTGCAGGTCCTCTCCCTACCCAGTTCATGTAATTTTGGCACCCAAAGGTGAGCACAGGTCTTGCTCATCAGCACATCTGCCTTAGGCCCAGTAGGGTCTGGAAGGCCATCTATAAATAAATGGCAGAGGGTGACCCACTTCTGGTGTAGCATGGGGTAGTGTTAATTTGCTATTTTGGAGTTTAAAAGGTTCAAAATTATTTAAATGAACAAGAAACCTCAGCTCATGGGTGAGAGCAGGTCAAGGTGATAGCAAATGGTGGAGATCTGTTGGACACCTGCCTGCCCGGTCAGAGCTGCCAGGCAGTCCCAGCCTGGAAAAAGTGGGGTATGAGAGAGAGTTTTTCATTATAGACAACTGTATTTTTTATTTAAATATTTTGGCATCTGCCTTTAATTTTTTTTAAATATGTTTTTATATGTTTCTACCCAAAGGGACTCATTTTACCGAGATGCGTTCTTCGTATATGGGATGTCATTTGTTTCCTTGTCCTACACCAATCCTGTTTATTTTGAGGTGCATTTTATTTTGAGCTTGATGACATCCAGTGTTAGAAAAACCTTTTTCTTCTCCTTACACTGCTTGTTGCTTCCAAGCCTGCAGGCACTGACCCATTGTAGACTTGAGTTCACACAAAATCCCTTTAATCATCCTTTTGCCTTCTTGACTCTCCCCCTGTGCCCTCTTCAGTCCCAGAGCTCACCAGTGCTGTTTTTTCCTCTTCTAAGCTGTGAGGAGCTGGAAAACATTGCAAATTATTAACTGACCACCAAAACAAAGGTTTTTGAAAGTGTTGAATGGAGCTGTGTGGGCTATTTTTGGAACTGCTTTATTTGGAATTGCTTCTTTGTTTACAAACTGGTGATTGTACATAAGGCTTGAAATAGGAGGTGAGTTGGGAAACCTCACAACGCTGAATTTTAGTAGATGCCCCTGCAGATCACAAACATTTTGCAAACTGAGGTGTTTCTGTCTATAGGGGAAAGAACCCATCCCCATTTGTGGCATGTTGCCCCTGGCTTGATAGCAGTGCCCACCAAAGCTGCTCTGTCACCCCCTCAGCTGATCAGGGGACACAAAATGTAGTGAAAGGCTTTTGGGTCAAGATAAGGACAAGAAGAAATCACTCACCAGTTACTGTCACAGGCAAAGCAGGCTCAATGTGGAGAAATTAGTTTAATTTCTTACCAATTAAATCAGAGTAGGATAATGAGAAATAAAACTGGATCTTAAAACATCTCTCCCGTACCCCTCCCTTCTTCCCAGGAAAACCCACTCCTGAATTCTCCACCTCCTCCCCACCAGCATCATGGGGGGAAGGGGGAGGGAAGTGGGACCAGTTCATCACAAGTTGTCTCTGCTTCTCTTTTCTTCCTCATCCTCCTCCAGAGTGGGGCCCTTCCACGGGGTCTGTCACACCAGTAAAACTGATCCAGCACAGGTTCATCTCTCCACAGTTCCACAGCTCCTGCCAGGGCTCTCTGTCTTCCTCTGTCTTGGGGTTTTTGTTCTGTTTTTTCTTTCGTTCTAATTTTTTTCATGATTCTCAGAAGGAAATGGAAATTGGTGGTTCTGGGTGTGTTTATGAGGAGGAATAGGTTGAGTAGCTGCCAAGTGCAAGGACTTTTTGCATGCAGAATTGATGTGTTTCCTGGGTTTGTTTGTCCACTGTTCATCATGGAATATGGGCTATGGGACTGGGAGTAGACCAGGCAAGTGAAGTCGGACACTTTTGTGCAGCCCCTCAGTGAGTTTGAACACTCCTGTCTCTGAGGAGAGGAATTGGGCCAGGGTGTCTTCACAGTGGGGGGATCTGGGGAGCATCCTGTTTCTTTCAATAAGTTTGTGTTGTCATTTTCCTCACTTATAGAGCAGGAAAGGTGGAAGGGAGAATGAAAGTATTTCAGGGAGATTTCCTCTTCAAGAGAGTCGTGTAGTCATTGCCGAGGCTGACAGGAAGTCATTTTGCAAAAGGAGTGATGTGGCACCTTCCTCTGTTCATTTCCCTGAGTTTCTACTGAAAAGCCAAGGAATTGGTGGGATATTTCATATTTATCCACATCATTACATTTAACACCTCAGAGCTTTCCTTTTGATATCCTCTGTTAATTCCCAGCATCACAGCAGGAAACAAATCAATCTCCTCGTTCTCTGCTGCAAATATTTGGTGATGAGGTTACTGATAAGCTCTAAATTAGTTTTCATAGTTTCAGAATGCAAAGTTGTAGATGTTATAGCCTTACATACCATGGCAACTGGTTCCTCTTGGCAGGTTGCTCCACTGCCTATGATAAAGATGACTTTGGCTTCATTTCAGGACCAGTGATGTGAGAAGACTGCTTGTCTGCAAAATCTTTTCCATCAAGAAAATTCCTTGTGCTATGATTCACTCATACCATATGTGGAGGAATTTAATGCTGGGTGAGACGCATGAAGGAAACCCCATGGGAGGAGAAATGATTTGACAGCTGATCCATAGAGCTCTTTCAGCCACCTCTAAAGAAAATGCTGTGATGCCAGTATGAGTTTCATTACACATCTGGGTTTGACTCATCCACTACAGTGAAAGAAGAAAGAAACCCAAAGAAATAATTAAAGCTCATTATTGAGTGTATATGAAATAGCATTATTAAAGTATCTCCCTCACATTTATTTATAACCCTTCTTCCTGACAGAGCCTGACGTGTTTCGCAAACACCACTGAATGATTATATGTTCTTTGCCCAAAATCTGAGGATGTTGCTCTGAATTCTATTCATCACTTGCTCAGTCAAAATTTATGTTCCCGCACAATCTGTACGTTTCTGAGATCTCTTTGTGTAGGTGCATTACTCATGAGACCTACCAGGCATATTTAAAATAAGTCAGGGTGGAAGGGCTCAAATTTCTTTCAGAGACAGCCAAGTTCTTCTGAGGAGTGTTGGACTGGGCACTGTCACTGCATGACAGGATGAGACTGGAAGAGAAGAATATCTCCATCCTCACAATCCACACATTTTGGTTGGCAGGATGGAGTTGCCAATGATGACACATATCCAGGACAACTGAGCCATGATAGCTCCTCTTGGAAAAATGCCTGTGACTTCAGGATGTGTGCAATGCTCACAACCTTTTGTAAAACTCAGCCAAATGTAGTTTCTCTTTTTGACCATGGCAGTGATTGTTCCTCTGTACTCAGCACTGGTGAGGCCATGCCTCAAGTGCTGTGTCCAGTTCTGGGTCCCTCAGATCAGGAGGGGTTGGAGCATGTCCAGGGAAGTTCACCAGAGCTGGAGAAGGGTTTAAGGAGTCAGTCCTTGAGGAAAGGCTGAGAAAAGGCTGGGGGTGTTTAGCCTGGAGGAAAGGATGCTCAGGAGGGACCTTCTTGCTCTCTACAATCCCCTGGCAGGAGATTGTAACCAGGTGGGGGTTGCTCTCTTTTCCAAGGGAACAAGGGACAGGATGAGAAGAGATGGCCTCAAGCTGTTCCAAGGGAGGCTCAGGTTGGACATCAGGAAGAATTTCTTCATGGAAAGGATGGTTAAGCATTGGAAGGGGCTGCACAGAGAGGTGGTGGAGTCACCATCCCTGGGAGTGTTCAAGAAGCGACTGAACATGGCACTTGGTGCTCTGGTCTGGTTGACAAGCTGGTGATTGTTCCACATTTGGACTCCATGATCTTGGAGGTCTTTTCCAACCTCAATGATTGGAAAACATTGAGGTTGGAAAAGACAACCTTTCTCACAAAACTAAAGCTTGATCAGTGTCCTTGGGAGACTTGGCCAGGACACACCTCAAGGGCTTGTTTCTCCTCTGTGTTCCCACTGGTCTCCCCCCGTTCCATTTGCCAAATGAGACCTGAAAATAGATCAGAGAGGTATGGATTAGCTGTGTGGCTTTGGTGTATTAGCACAGCTGTGTTTGAGCTGAGCAGCAGCAGGGGTAAAAGCACAGGCAGAGGATGCAAATAAAAGGACTCCAGCAGAAAGGTAATGTAAACTCATCAGGGACTTTAAAATGCTGAGCCAGATCGATGCTCCTTTGCTGATGGAAAGTGTCACCTCCCTCAGCAGGCAGTGTCAGTGGCTCAGGGAGAGCTTTTCATGGAGAAGGCTGGTGTGCAGCCTCATGATTATGATAAAATATGCAGGGATATTGTGGACTCAGTCACCTTCCACAATTTGGTGTGGAAAATATATGTCCAGCACTAACTGTGCCAACAGTTTCTTCACTCAGTCTGATCTCAGATAAATGCAGGGTTTAGTATTTATCTGGAAAAGCATTTTTTTCCAATTCTTCTTCTTTTTTTTTTTTTTTTTTACCTATTTTGTCTTTATTATTAGAAGTGCCCTGTGTTCAATTCTTTTCCAGAATGTGGGCAGAATGTTTCTTATCTTCAGAAATTATTGACAAATATTTCTTCAAGAGAAGATAGATATTTTTGTCTAAAACTGAGATTTCCTTCTCCCCAGTAGTTGGTCTGTGTATGATAATGAAGGAGAAACAACAGGAAAGTGTAGATTTTTATAATGGCTATTCTGTTTTTGGAAAGATTTTCTGCCTTCCTTCTCTCACCCTTCCTGCTGAAATATATCAGCAGTAGTGAGGGTTCCAGTCCTTGTGAGGGTCCTGTCTCAGCTCCTGTCATACCTGACTGGGAGATCTGTGCATTTTAGGTAACCTGGATCTGCCTTTGGCTTCCTTTCAATTCACTTCCAAGCTTTCTTCCCTCTTTTTCCCCTTTCTGAGCACATCTTGTGTTCTTCTTTCACTCTTGACAGTCCCTGCTCTATTTGTTTGGGTGTCCCTCTTCCTTTGTCACCTTCTCTTATTTCCCCCCGTATTTTGTTCATGTCATTCCCCTCTGTAAAATTCTTGACAAAACACGTGAGAGCAAACAGCACTGAAGCCATTTCCTTGTGACGTGTTCCCCTTCTATAGCATATGATATGATCAGTTACATTTCTGCCCATAACCATAGGATTGATATTTAAATTGTGCTTATTGACATAATGATACCCACTGTGAGGCTAACAATATAAATATGCTGGAGGAACAGCTAGGAAAACAAGATAAGAGAGTCTCAATGCCCAGGGGACATTCACAAGGTGGAGAGTAATAGGGGAGCATTATGTATTTTGCTCATCAACAATTTTACAATGAAAGAGGATTTAAAAACTGCTGCAGTTTTCTGCATATTAAGAGTGTGAGGTGAATTGGGATTAGCTTTTGTAGTGACTCAGTGTTGGAACAAACTACTTGTGACTCCAGCTTAGTTTGTGAGGTTCCTCACCTCCCTGGAGCCTGTGGAAGTCCAAGGTGTCCTCAGCAAATATTGCTCTCTTCTTATTTGAAAATTTGAAGAGATGTGAAACGGGGTTGATCCAGTTTTGGGAGTTTGAATGGTTAAAAAAAGTCTGTTTCTGCCTGATTTCTGCACTGCCCTTTAGAGTTCTCCTTGGAGAGGAGAGTAGGGATCTTCATAACTCAGAAGTACAGTGTCCTCCTGGAAAGTAACCATCTGAAATGAAACAAATGCGTTCAGTACAGGTGTCACTGGATAATTAAATACCAAAAGCCAAATAGAGGTAGAAATAACTTTTGACAAGACATCATGGGAAAATAAAGGATCAAAAAAGACAGCATTGATAGACAGGAAAATTTTGCTATAACCTTCACTAGGATCAAAATTCTACCCTCATCACAAAATCCCAGGAATTACAACTCTTTTCTTGATGATATTCTATCTCTTGGTCTGGGTCCCTCCTTGTAACATGAAAGCTCAGCCAGAAGTTTGGTAGAAAACAGTGGGTTTTATGAGGAAGCAAACTTTTTACACAGTGGTTTCATCACTGCAGTACATCCTTCTGGGTCTATCTTGGGCCTCCCTTGATTGATTTAAATTGACCTTCAGGATTCTTCTTGCTCCTGAGCACTAAATCCTGGAGAAGCAGAGACCTCCTGTCTGGCCTGAGCCCATTTCATGGATTATCTCTGTGTCTGTTCTCTAAACTCTGTAGCATCTTCAACAGACACAGCACCGAGCGTCTGCTTCCTCCTCTCTCCCCACCACTGGTTTGTTTCTAATGAAATATTTATTAAGTGAATGATATTTGCAGTCAGAGAAGGAGATAATTCATGCAAGCAATCAGCTCTGGGTTAACTGGAGAATGAAAATGTCTTGGACCGTAGCAAAAACTCATAATCAAAGGGCTCCCCAGCTATCCATCAAACAATCAATTACTGTATCCATTAGTCCCCTTTCACCACACATTAGAACAATTTACTAGACATGCTAATGTCCAGGTCATTGCTCCTTAAGGATGAGCAAACAGCAGGGGCATCTATCAAAGTTTTGATGCAGTCTGATCTCATTCAATGTGAATATATAGCTTAGATCACTTCATATTCTCATGGTGTTAAGTCTGTTAAAGACCTGGTCTATGAGGGAGATGCCTCCTGTTAGTTGTCTCCTGTTCTCACCAGCTGAGGGAAACTCGTCAGAAGAAGCCGAACTTTTCACATGATTCTGCCTTCTGTGTGGCAGATGAATAAACAAACTGCACATCAGTAAACCAGAGGTGGTTTTGTCATTTCTTTGTCACACTGGTCAGGTAATTGCAAACATGTTTCTGCTCTTACATGTGCCATGTGGGAGAAAACAGGATTTCTTCATGAAGAGGGAATCCAAGAGGCAGCTTCTAGGGCAGCACCCCAGACCTGTCTTGCCTCTCTGTCCTCACCTAGTTCCTGGGAATGCAAACCATGCATGCTGAAGGAATCTCTGTTAATTCCTCCACAGTGTAGACTTCTATCTCTGAAGGCAACAAGACTCTTTCTACAGGTAGCTGGGAGAAACAAACACATCTTAATGTACTTAGCTGAGCTAAGTATGATATATTGTTTTCAGTAAAAAGAAAAAAAATTTATGTGGCTTTTGGACACGGTTTTTTGGGGAAAAAAAAAAATCTATGTGGCTTTTGGTCAGGGTGTTATGAAAAAAAAAAATTATGTGGTTTTTTTCATGTTGTTTTGGATTGTTTGGGGTTTCTTCCCCATAGTCTCCCTTGGCCACAGCTGAGCATGTGTAGTGTAAATCTCTACTTCTGAGCCTGACATTCAAGGCTCCCTTTATAGTCTATGGCACAGTCTTGTGTTAAGTAGCTGTCAATCTTTTTTATCTGGAGAGCAGGGCTCTTATCTCCATTGACTTTATTGACCATGTCTCCATTGATTATAGTGGGAGTCTTAATCAGGAGCTCGAGGTCAGTGCCTCCACTGTGGGTGTGCAAAGTTGGAGAGGTGGATTTCTGGCAGTTCAATTTGCCTGATCAATTCAAACAGAGATATCCACTGTGCAAACATCTCAAATTGATGTTAAGAGGGATCCCACTTACGTGTCAATACCACCAGTCCTGAACCAGCATCTGCCTAATTTATCCCTCCTTCTCTGAATGACACTTGATATCTGATGGAACAAAGTGGCAGCTCTGTTAACAGGGTAAAGCTCCTTGTCTCTATTGCCAGTTGGGAGAAAAGGCCAAAAAATGAAGGGCAGAACTTTATTGGATTGAATCTCCCACTAGAGAAACCCACTTCTCAGTTTTGAGTAGACAAGGAAAAGAAGGAAAATTCCCTGCAAACACCCTTCCTGTAGTTCACCCTTTTTCCCTCCAGAATTCATGGGTTCAGTGACAGTCTGCACCCATTTGTGTTAGCAAGAAGCTTCTAGTGCAGTGAAAACCTGGGTTTGTGTGATAAAAATCTCAGTTTCAAGCACACAAATTTTCAGAAGAATGGCAGAAAACTGTTGCCTTTCCACGGAGAGCATCCTGCTCCAATGTGGGCTTGCAGACAGATGTCTCTTTCAGGGAATGAAATATGATTTTAATTCAGTGAGTGTGCCCCAGCCTTTCAGAATCAGTTCATTACTTTTTTATTACTGTAGGGGTGGAAAATTATCAGATTTGAGTCCTTTGGGAGTGGGTCAGATAGTTAGGAAAATTATCAAGATGCAACAAGTCAACCAATCAAAGCCCCATGCAGCAGTTTTGAGAGTGGACTTGAACATGTGACAAAATTTCTCCTGTGTTTGGGTGGAAGTTTCCAACAGAAGTATGATTTTATGGCACAAGCAATGAAATCTTGGGGTTTATGGCTTGAAAAAAGCTTTGGTATGTACAGAGAGAGTAAAAAAGAGCATGAACAGGGCAAGTAAAATAGCGTGAGGTATATAGCCTATAAATATCAGATGAGAAAATGAGGGAGCTAAATTAAATAGTCTTGAAGAAAGTATCAATAGAGACATGATTATATGTCTATAAATATTTTCAAGGTGAAAATACAAGTGAAGACCAGGTGAATTATTCAGATTTAAATGATAGAAGCCAGGATATTCTAATAGTAGGAAAGAAACATGTTGGTTAAGTGCCAAAACTAATAAAGAACACTTGTGTGGATGGTTAAACCCCCATCAGTTCGCAAAGTCAATAGCACAGTTAAGACAGAAGTAAAATAAATAATAATGATAGTGCAATAAAAATCTGTGGTAGAAATTATCTGAATGTTTATCTGTGGCCTCTCCTGCCTGTGACACAGTTAAGATATTGTCCTGATATTAACTGGAAAAATGGGCAGATTATGGATGATTTTGTTACATGTCACGTTCTGGAGGCACTGAGTTGAAAACCTTTCAGCGTTTTTTTTATCTTAATCCTTTTGCTGAATGCTTTATTTTGGAAACAGTTTAGGTAGCTTTTCAATCCTCATGAAAGCCTGTATGCTAATGGGGTGGTGTGGGACTGAATGAGGAAAGGTTAACATCTCTGTGAGTGTATATCACCGAGACAGCACCGAGCACCTGAGGATAATAAAGCTGCTCTGCACCACTTCCCTTCCTGAAACTTTCTATTTCTTGTCACCATTTGGAAGGTTAAATTCACTTCATCCTGCTCTGTAAAGAACTCATACAGGATAAATTAGCAAACTGCCAAATTCTCCCTATTTCATTCTCCCTGGACAAACTCAGAGCAAGATTTTGTTCCCTTTAGCAATGTTTACACTTCATATTTTCATTATTTCACTTTGCAGGCACTTTGGTGCCAAATACACCTCTGTGTCCTAATTTCCCTAATAGTGTTAGTTTCTCTTCCCCAAGACATTGCCTAGATCTGTAATAACTCTATCACTATTCTTGAGGAAGAATATAATTTTCTTTCTGCTGTTCTTGTGTTTTTCTATAAACCAGTAAATGTTCTGACTTGATTTGACTTGAAATTCAACTTGTCACTCTTCATTTTTTCTGAAGATTGAAGCTCACATCCTCTGAATAAGGTTGTCTGTTGTTAAATATTTCCAGTAAAACAGTGTCCTCTTGTCCATGTCAGTCCTTGCTGTCAGAGCACACAGAAATCAGGGCACGCATTTCCTTCCCTTCAGTTAAACTCATATTTTAAGATTGTTTGCAGGTCAGGAGATTAGACAGAGATGGAATTATCACTGGCCAGGAGAAAGAGCCATCAACCCCTCCTGTATAGACAGGTGGGCACTGGGAAAGTTCTACTGATGTTTTGGGGCTTCAGTGGGAACACTTAGCAGGACAGAAGCCATTTCACCAATTTAGTTGAAAATGTGATCTCTGTTTCTCTGAATGTATCTCTTTAGGAGCAAATGCTACAGAACCTTTTAACTGTAGAAGTTCCTGTCTAACTGGGCTCTGCTGTGCAGTGCTCTTCCATAATTGTACACTTAAAAAGACAACACTTTAATCAAATCCAAATTTCCAAGTGTCTTTATTTCATCCCAGGATTGCCACTTGGATGATCATGTCCCTTGAGCTGCAACATCTGATGTTTGGAGGAAAAGGGAAAAAAAAAAGGTTGGTTTGAAGCAGGGGAAGATTATAACAGGAAATCAGTTGTGTGTCCCCCCAACATGAAAAGGTCATGGATAATTTTTAGTGAGTCCCCAGGAGGCCACGAAGATGCTCAGGAAGTTGGAATACTTTTGCTCTGGAGACAGGCTGGGAGAGCTGGAGGTGTCCAGTCTGGAGAAAAGAAGAATCCAGGGAGACCTTAGAGCCCCTTCCAGTTCCTAAAGAGACTCCAAAAGAGCTGGAGAGAGACTTTGGACGAGGGTCTGAAGTGCCAGGAAATGGGCAAATGACCTCAAACTGAAGAAGGGGAGATTGAGATTGGATATTAGAAAGAAATTTTTAGTATGAGACTGGTGAGGCCCTGGCCCAGGTTGCCCAGAGAAGCTGTGGCTGCCCCATCCCTGGAAGTTTTCCAGGCCAGGTTGGACAGGGCTTAGAGCAACCTGGGGTAGTGGAAGGTGTCCCTGCTCATGGCAGGGGTTGGATTCAGATGTTCTTTAAGGTCCCTTTCAACCCAAACCTTACTCTGGTTCTATGGGTATTGAAAATGAGACTCTTTTGTGGATGGTGCCAAAAGTTGTGGGGGGATGACAAAGTGTTGTCCCATCCTGCTGCTCAGAGCTCAGCTCCTGCTTTCATCTTTCTCTCCCACAAAGAGGGAACCTGACTCTCACAGGGAGGAACTTTGTCACTTTGTCACTTTGTCACTTTGTCACTTTGTCACTTTGTCACTTTGTCACTTTGTCACTTTGTCCTGTGTCCCCAGCCCCATTCCCATCCCCTGACCTCCCACCCCCCGCAAGGCTCTTGCAGATGTGTGGTGACAACATTACTCAGATTTTTGTCCTAACTTGGGATCAGGCTTTTGGGCAGTAACAGAATCATCCTGGCAGTGCAGGGTCTGTAAAATGGGCAGATATTTTTTAAAGAGTCACTAAATGAGAGTGATTCTCAAGATCAGGCTCTGAGTATTTGCTTGGACACTGAACAGTCCTCTGAAATCCTGCCAAAGGCCAGGAACAAAGAGAGATTAAAAAATTGTTGCCAGTGGAGTTTTGTGGAAGTCAAACATGTTTCTAAAAATAAAACTGGCTGAGCAATCCAAAACCAAAATGCAAAATACAAAAGCAGTCTTTTTTTTTTTTTTGAAAGAAAGGGACATATTTTCATTTCCAGCAGCTTTCTGCTTTTCTACTGCTCCAGAGTGGCACTGTGCCTGTGCTAGGGGTTGTCTCTGCTGCAGGAAATCAAGCTGAATTTGGTTCTTGACTCTGTGTGAACGCAGGAAAAAAAAAAAGACTCCTCACTATTTTAATTTTTTTGGTACTAGATGGGTGTTAATGGCTTAGCCAGTGACTCATTCTCCCTCTTGTTTGCCTTTCTAGCAGGAACCTGCTCACCAGCTGTGCAGCACATATGTTGGGAGGCAGAGACAACACGATACTTTCTAGAGAGTCTTGAAGTGTCTGTGAGCTCTTTCAAGCAGGAGCCAGTTCCACAAATGCTGGGGGTTTCAGCTGCTCAGAGAGGGAGCTGCGAGCAGGGGGTCTCTGCCTTGCATCAGGATCCAGGGACAAAGCAGAGCTCAGCTCTCAGACAGCTCTGCCAGCCAAAACGTGGTGCCAGCAGAGATGTGCAGAGACAGAGAATGCTGAGAATACAACACAGACAGCTAGGAAAGGGCAGGAACAGCTTGAGGAATGTGTTGTGATGCTATAAAAACACCAGTGGATGCCCTCCTTCCTGACAGCCTCAAAGGAATGTTTATCCACTTGCTCTGTGTGTATGGAGATGCCACCTGAAGGTGGTGGCAGCCCAGGCAGGTGGCTGTGGGGAGGATGGGTGCAGTCAGGCTGAAGTCATTCAGTGAAATGGGTTTGAAAAGCAGAGCATGTTGGGTTACAGAGAGGGGAGATGTGTGCCTCTCTTCACTGATGCTGTTTTCTTTCACTCACATCGCCGTGGGAATGTCTATTTGCATGGTAGATAAAGTTGCCAAATCAAGAGGAAAAAAAAGAAGGAGAAGGACTGGAAATAGGAACAGAACAAGCTGCTCCTTCCTTCAATCAGACAGGGTGAAAGTACATGGCAAAACGTAGCCCTCATGATCAACTGAAGTTTGACCTAGAAGCTGATGATCTCCACAAGCAAAATGTGAGTGTCAGCCCCACCATCTAAGCCTGGTAGGAAGGGCATTCCTCCTAAATTTGGTCTTCACTGTGGGGAGAAATGTGCTGTGCTTCTTAAAAGCACATCAGTTATCAGAGAGCTAAACCTCGGGCCCCTGGCTTATTTTCTTTTTCTTCATCTACCACAGACAGGTCATTTAATTCTCCCACCCTGAGTACAGTAAGATCGACTCTGAACTCAAGCAGCCCTGGGTGATGAGGTCAGGATTGCTTAGAATGAATTTGGTGAAGTAATAAAGTCTTGAAGGCAAGCTAAAGAAGAGGAAAACAGTAGGAGGTAGGAACTAGGTACTCTGTTACTAAGTCTCTTCCAGTTCCAGGAAACTGAAAAGATTTTCTCAGTCCTCATGACTGCAGAGACCTGAATGAGTAAATTTAAAAATGCTGATAAGCAAAGTAGCAAAATACTTTCTGTTAATACATTTTCCCTAAAATTAATAATTTCTTGCAGATTCTGTAGTAGGAAACTGGTGGAAAGGGTGGTTTTCTTACTCAATTTCACATTCCTTTCATTCAAAAGCAAACACCTTGATTAAGAGTGAAGACAGAAACACATGAAGGATTCTAGTTAATTTAAATAAAAATGCACTTCAGCCCTTCCCATTATGCTGATTTCCCCATCCTGGTTTTTCTCATGCTACATTGGTGCAGAGTAATCAAATTTGCATAAGTTGAAGAAAATGCTGAATCCATTTCTGTATTTGCCCGTGTCAGTGATGCATGCAGGAAGGGTTCGATACATTTCACTTGAAAGTTGTCCTGGTTGTGGTAGTTTTAAATTTGGCCTTTTTTGAGTGAAAAGGAAGAGCAGGGGATGGTTAATTTGTGATTTCTTGTGATGCATTTCTTTCCCAGTTGTTGTGGGAAGCTCCTCTCCTAAGACAACAGAGCTCAGATTACGAATCACTGCTGTGATCTTCCGTGTGAAAGATAATGCCAAATTGTAATATCACTGTTTCTCTCCTCTAAAAGATTTAGAAGTCCCAGGCTGCTTATTCTGTGCCTGCCTGAGGCCTTTCTACCTGTAATTGCTTTGGGCTTTTGCTTGGCATGGCACAGCTCTAAATTTCATTGAGCCTGCAAGGTTAGTTGTTTTGGAAGGATGGTTTGAGTGACATCATTTAATCCAATTTATCTGCCAGCCTTTACCTGGCTGTATTTTGGGGATAGTTGGGCCAAACTGGCTGCTCTGTGTCATTTTTGTCCCAGGCAGCTTTGCAGTGCCAACCTGCCATTAAAAATGTGTCAGGCAGAGTAACTCCAGCAGTGCTCTGCACTGTGGCCCTCTCTGCATGGTGTTTTATTGATCTCTAATGCAGACACTCCAGCCTCATTATTCTACACGCAATAAAATGTGAATCTCTGAGCCTGGATGCTGCTGAGAATAGGAGATCCTCATAAAGGCTGTTTATGTGTCTGTGTGTACTAAAAAGCGAGAGATAAACATCTCTGCATTTGCATTCAGTTTGAAAGCCAGAGCCAAACGTCACCCAAGGAGATGTGAGAGCTGGCAGGAGCTGTGGGAGGTGTAGTGGTTGCTGCTGGAGCTGGCCATATCCCTGCTAGAGGTGCAGGAGGCTTCTGGAGGTTGGGGAAGATAGAGCAGCCTTCCTTGGTTTGCTCCCCGAGTCATGTAAAAGCTCTGAAATGCTCTTTTTTCATGGTTCCACAAGATTTCCTTCCTTGGAACTGCCTGCAGTCTGAAGTACAAAATTAGCTCAGACAAGTGAGGCTGGTTTTACCTGTGCTCATATAAACTGGGAGTTAACAAGAACTTGTGAATGGTGCTGTGCTTATCAAAGGCATCTCCAGGGCCTTACAGCCCCTCCATGCTCCAGATGCCTGAAATGTGCATGTGAATGGAGCAGTGGTCAGAGAAAAAGGAACTTGTGCTCCTTCTTATTCTCCAGAATTAGTTTTTCAGTCCAGGTGGGGGACTGCTGGCTCAGACTGAACTTGCTGTCAACCAGGAGCCCCATATCCCTTTCCAAGGACTGCTTTCCAGCCTCTTGTTCTGCTTCCCCACTCTGACAGCTCTGCCACATCCATCCCAAGACACTGTGTTTGTATCATCTTCCCAAACCTTCACACACAGAAATTAAACCCTCCTCCCCAGGACACAATTCTGGTAGAGTTTGGAGTGGAAGTGGAAGGAGGTAGAAATGGGTTTATGTTTTCTCATTCCAGGCTTAAACAAGTTCCCTTCTCAACTGTCTCCATGCTGAGGTTGAAAGGAGAATTTGTGAGTGTCTTCCTCAGCCCTTCATTCTCCTGTCCCCGTGGTGTCACTCACCTGGTGGGCAGTCTGTAAATCCAGCTGAAATAAATCTTGGTATTTACATCAATCCTTGCAGTTATTTTTGACAAGATTGTGAGAGGCCCACCTTATTTCTCACCTTTATTATCCATCTTGTACTAACCTGAAGGGACAAACTCCCTGGAGGGAGTTGTTTTTTGTCCTCTGTTGTATAATTTTTTGTCTACATCCTCAGGTTTTGGGGGGGGATTGGAGAAGAAATTTTCCTTTGAAATCACTAAACATTTCTCTGTCACTTAAAGACACTTCTCATCAGACTCCAGTCAATATTTTATGCCCTGAATTTATGGGAAGGGAACAGTTCTTGTAACTGGCAATCAGGAATGTCATCATTGAAGTTAGTGATGTAAAAAAGAGCTGCAGGAGGTGCCAGGACACTCTCACTGCTTCAGAAGACTCCCAGCTCTCTGCAGATGGACTGTGAGGGCTGGCTGGTGTCATGTTAGCTGGAGTTCCCATCACATTTCTGCTTCTCTGTGGAATAAAGACCATATGGGAGCCAGAAGAGAGGTCATTTCAATGCCTTGCTTGGTGATTTTGTGTGACAAGAGTTGTCAAATTTGTGATATTCTGTCCCTTCTGATAGACAAATGGGGAGTGAGGCAGGACCAAGGTTGGGAGGGGGTTATTTTTGGAGGGGTCTCAGACATGCAACTTCTGAGGCAACGATTTTACTGCTGATAAAGTACAGGCACTGACAGAAGCTGTCACCATCCAGATAAAACCTTTTTTTTTTCCCCCTATCAGCAGCTGCATATAGCATCTCCCCATTGGTAGAATAAATCTGATAAAAAAATGTAGTTGTAAGCAGCAACGATTTTATCCTGGTGAAAAGATTTTATCCGACAAGAAAAATGTTGTGCCTGGGCATAATTTTTTAGATATGATGAACAACAGCATGGTATGACCCTCAGTCCTAAGGATTTTGTGTTAAAAGAACTACTGAGCGTATCAGATATACTCAACTTTTTCCTCTGCTATAATTTTTTTTTTTTCATTGGCAGAGCTCAGTTTATAGATACATCTTGACAAAAGTCTGCCAGAGGCAAATTTCAACAAAAGAACAACTTCAAACACATCCAATTAACAATTTATGAAAGGAAATCCAACATAAAATTACACAGAGGTTCACAGGGCATAAAATCTGGCACTAAATCAAATTTATTGTGGAAATGCCTGTACAGGGAGTTATGGCCCCTTCTAGTGCAGTGTCAAAGGGAACTTTATCTGTGGAGGCTCAGCGAGTGCCCTCCATCTGATCTTCTCTTGCTATAAATAAAATGTTTTGTCAGACATGGCAATGAACATAACTCAGAAGGGAATGAAGAGCACTGATAAGCCAGCTATATGCAGCTTTCAATCAGAAGCATTAGAAGTGATTCGATTTCTTAAGAGTTTCAGATTTAACATTTTTTCACTTTATCACAGAAATGATTGGCTCAGTACCATGGACAGTGCAAAAAAAAAAATTCGCTTTTATTTGTTAGCACAGCATACAGACCATGATAGCAGCTCATGGTGACTGTATTTAACATTATTATGGAGCCATTTTTATGTCTGGAAGGAAATATCAGTCCCTCTGCATCCTGTTGTTTTACTGATCTACTCATTCAGCGCCGTGGTTGGATTTTTTCAGAAGATATTAAGGATGCAAACACATGTAATTGCCTTCAGCAGCTCTGAAATTAACTTAGGTCACTACTTTGTTTAGAGAAAAAGATCTGTGTCTAGACCTTTACCTATTTAAACATGTGGGTAGCTGGTTTTCTTCTAAAAGATGACTGAGCAGCAGCCCTTGCATTGTGTTTTGTGAGTAATTTGCAGGACTATTTACAGATACCAGACCCAGCCAGTGAAGATGACAAATAAAGTTGACACAGGCCAAGATAAGTCATATTTGTGGTACAGCTGTGTTATTCCATGGACTAACCTAATATGAAGAGCTGGTTGCTGCCTCCCCTGTTTTCTCTGTGCTCCCACATCAGAACAGGAAATATTTGAGCACTTGTAAATTTGTCATCTTCCCCTGAAATTCAGACCTGCATAGGACAAGCATGGCTTCGAGTGTCCATTCGTGGGCATTGAGGTCCTTGGTGCAGTGTCCTTGCTGTGACCAGAGTACACAAATTTCTTCAGAACACTTCTCCTGTGTCTCCATAAGGAAGATTCTTGGGATCTTCCAGCCCACTTGGCCATGTGCAGTTTGCCTCTGCTCATCTGAGCCCCCTGGTGAAGATGAGAGGACACCTCTGCCACTAAATGAAGTATTAGAATACCCCAAGGGTTTTTTCCAGAGTTCATTAATACACTCTTTTGGCACTGAAACACTCTACCAGGAAAGTTAGTGTCCAAGGCACGTAATAATTAGTGAATAAAACACCCCCAGAGTATCTTAATCCTATTAAAATATGTCTTATAAAGTGTAAATTAATCTTTAACCTAATTTTAAATGATGATTTTCTTCCTGTAACACACCCTTTCTCAGTAGATCCCTGGAAAGCAGAAGGTGAAACAATGTAAGACATTAATGTCAAAGCTTTTCATCATCTGCTCGTATTTTGGAAGATACTTGACTATTTGATGCTGATTTTCCTATTTCCTTCCACTTCTTCCATCACCCCACTTCCTTCACCACGTTGTGTTATTTCCTTGTCTCCAACGAGGTATGTTATAATAATAACGAATTAATTTCATAAGACAAAGCCTAAGTGTAGGCAAATGCAAAAATTCTTTTGTTTCTAAATACAGGAATTGCATACTTTTAAAGAGTTGGAGAAGAGTTAGAGAGCTAAATAAACATTTCCAGACTCAAATCTTCCCAGTCCTTCCAGTTCTCCGGTCCTGTGCCCTTTCTTCTAAATGCCCCATGGCCTCACTTCCTGTTCACACTGTGGGAATTCAAGGGAATTAATACTTTTGACAGCAAAGGCTTTTATTTTTTGAGCATCACTCCCAGTGTTTTGGCTTCAGATAAACCCAAATTCAGAGAACTGACAATCCCCCTGAGTACTTATTTTCTCCTGTAGCTTTCAGAGGCGTTGGGGATGTTTAGGTCAAGGAGGTGCTGTGGCCACTGCCATTTCTTCTTTCAACTTCAGAGCATCAGAAGCACTTGATTTGCTTTTTTTATTGTAACTTTTGGTTAGGAGTCAAAGCTCAGCTCAAGACCAAGTTAGAGGACCATGAACATTGTTTGGAGTGGAATCCTCATGCAGTTGTAAGGTTGGAGCCTTCAACAGCTCCTCTTAGTTTAGAACTTGAGCTCAGCCTAGAAACCAACCTTGACTCAGTTCATTCTCCAAGTCCAGTCAGGACTGAACCTGACACAGGCTCAGAACCCAAAGGCTGTGTGGAAAAGACCTTGTTAAACCTCTGCCCTACTTTTTGGGGAGATACAACTGGTTCTTAAACAAGGTTTTAAAATCTGGACCTGAATATAAGTGCAGCTCCCAAAATAGAAGAAAATGGTATCTTGGGGCTTATAAAACAAGTTAGGGCCATAAAAAGAACAAAAGGGAGAGAAGCCTATTAAACAGACAGATAGGCCATGGGTGGATGATTTTAAACTGAAAGAGGAGATATTTAGATTAGATATTAGGAAGAATTTCTTCCCTCAGAGCATAGTGAGGCGCTGGAATGGGGTGCCCAGAGAAGCTGTGGCTGCCCCATCCCTGGAAGTGCTCCAGACCAGGTTGAGATGATCTTTAAGGTCTTTTCAGCCCCAACCATGCTGTGACTCTAACTGTGATCAGGTATGTCAGAAAAACCAGGAAAACTCCGCAGAATGAACACCATGAACCTGTGAGGTGCTCAAGCTGATCACTCTGCACTCACATCACTGCGGCGATTTCCTCCTTTTTAAGCTGTGCTGTTTATCTCATAAATGGAGAAGATTGGAACTTTTGTAGTTTGAATGTTGCAAGTTGGATCATAAAGTCTTCAATACAAATGATTAGGATTTCTTTGTGCCCAAGAAAGTGTCTAATTCAGGAAGAATTTTCAGGGAAATTAAACAAGGTAAATGTGTTATTTTTTTCAGCTGCACATTGGTGTTTTGTTCTGTCAGAACTGTGGAAAATTGAATTTGGTTACTGGGGCCCTAAAGTAGCTCAGGAGATCTGACTTCAAGTCCTGACATTTCCTTTGAGACTTGAAATGTTTCCTCTCATGTAATTTACTTTTCTCCTCTTCACCTTTCTGCCACTGTTTATGCCGTCTCTTATATCAATATTTCCTTTCCCCACACTAAAGCTGGAAAACATTTACACTTCCTTTGCTTTCTTTCCATTCTCCCATCTCAGCAGAGCCCTAAGGCCCCCTTCTCTGACCTGCCTGATGATGAGAAGATCTTTAATGGAGGCGATGGCGTGTGGCAGAACCAGGGCCAGGACCAAGCCTTGCTCTCGGAAATCACGGAGGAGGATTTGGAAGCCATCCGCCAGCGGGAAGAGGCCATCCAGCAGATTGAGGTCAGTAACCTCCTCCCACCACCAGGTTTTGTGAGCTGGAAGTGCAGAATCCTACATTGTGCCTTGCTCAACATGAAGGAAATCCTGATTTACGTCTCTGCCAGTACGGCGTTGCTAAAAACGGGGGAGGTTAGCAAGAATTTCTAAACATGGGATTGGGTGATAAATGGAAAAGTTGGAAATCTGTGTGATTTGTAATGAAAATGACAAGAGTTAATTTCTGCTCATGGGTTGATGGTTGGGTTCTTCCCAGTGAGTCTTCCACGGCAGAGTCTGTGGTGAGGTGCTTTAATTGAGCTGGGTTCTGCAGCAAAACAATTTCAACAACTTCAACTGGAATTTGTCACAGGCAAAAACACTCAGCTTTACCATTAGAGAGAATAATGGGGAGACAAAAGGAAATAACTTGTTAACCTTTTCAAATTATTCAGTATTTTGCAGTGTCAAAGTATTTGGACATTCTTTTCGTAGTTAAAAGAGGACATACTATTTTTATTCCCCTTTTTTTTTTTTTTGAAAGCCCTGTAAAAATATGCAATAAAAGGAACAAAAAGAGGCCTGAATAAGTTAAGCATCCCACATTTTTCTTTTTATACTTTCCTTTTTACGCTTTTGGGAAACTCTTGTTAGTTAAATTTAAGCGATAAACGGGTAAAACAAGAACATGTTAAACCTTCCTAATTTGTATGCTTTTACAGACCTAAACTCAAGATGAACCAAAAAAAAAGAGGGCTTCAGAATAATCAGAGCATTTAATTAAGGGCTATACTTTGTCCTTTAATTGGATTGGGCTAATTTTATCAGGATAGATTTTGGGTTGCAGTACAGCAGGAACCGTGATTGAGTTAACAGTGCCAAAAGGGGACAAAAGTTCCTGCTGGGGGCTGGTGCTTTGAGGTTGGGACCTCTGTTTGCAAACAGGGATGGCCACATATGACTCAGCTCTCCAAGTCCGAAATTTTGACAGTTTTAAGGGAGAAGGTGGAGGTCAGTGTTTTTCTAATTTCTGTTGTGGTTCACTCAGCAGAGATGAATGAGCTTTGTGGACTTGTGTCCATTACTAAGGGTGAAACTGTCGATGAATATTGTCACACTGAGTATATTTGGCCATGATTTGTCATTTTGCACTTTGAGGGATCTCAGTGCATCCAGCAGGACAAACTGTAGGGAACTTTGTTGCAAAGAAAATGCATGTTTTTGGGGTGTTCCTGCACTTTGATGCTCAGGAGGGATGGTAGGAAATGTATTTCTGAAATTATCTTGTGAGCAGCACCACCGGCTCACTGGAGATATGTGAGAACAGTCTGAGTAGAATCTTGTGCTGAGCTGTATGGGATGACCCTGCTTGAGCAGGGATGTTGGACCAGATGACCCCACTGCGGTTCCTCAGCCATTCTGTGGTTCTGTGATTTTGTGATCCCTTTTGTTTCAAATATAATCTGAGCCTTTTCTAGTTTGTCTTTACATTGCCCCTGTCCTCCTCAGGGAAAAAAACCCACAGTTAGTAGTTGTCCATTAGGCAGTGGGGAATGAAAACCCCCAAGGCTGCCTCAAGCCCACCAGCTTTTAAAATCAAGACATGCAGTTGTGTCTCCTTGGAGAGATCTTTATTTATTTTGCTGGTTAAATCCCATTTCTGTGCCACAATTTGATGTCTTTGCACCAAGTTGCAGAGGACCATGTGACCATAGTGAGGTAATTGAGGAGGTGAAGTGAACCCAATCACAATTCTAAACAACTTAAAAAAAAATCTACGTTCATGTATTGTACAGGGTTTGTATCTATTGATTTGATTCTGGATAGCTTTCTGCCTAATATGAATTTATATCTGAATAGTTTAGTTTATGTAATTAATGATTCAGTCAGCTTAAGCAGTTAATGATGTTTAGGCTTTTGCTTCCTGAGAATTACCCATTTTTTCCCCATCTCCTCTATCCATTTTGCTTTGTTCTCAAAGATCCCTGTTCATCCTCTAACGAGGGCTGCATTCCACAAACATTATTTCAAATGTAGTTTAAATATTTCTCCTCGGGGGGAAAATATTTAAGACCGATGGTATTTTGTTTAACATCTCTTTTGAAAGAAATATAATGAAAATGAGTTTTTTTGGACAGCATTGTTCCTCTCCCCAGCTGTATTTGAATAAGCAGATGGTGCTTTTAAATAATTTTCACTGTGTTTTGTTTTTCTGTTTGTTGACCCACACGAGCATATTTCTTGTGAAAGGACTCATCTTGCACATTAAAACTTCCCTGTTTTCAGCAGAAATTGTGGGTACACAGAGGATTCCTTGAGCTCACAGTCACCACAACAGCTTTTTTCCAGTATATTTTCCCAACCAGTGAGTAGCCAAGAAGGTTAAAATGACACATTATTCCTAACTGTCAAACATAACTAATAAACCAGATTTATTGCCAATTTGATGTATAGCATTTGTTGTCCTTTGTTCTTTGGGGACCAGAATGAAGAACAGAGTTGTGCAAGAATTGTTTTGTGCAAGTAGATTGGTCTCACTGGGATTTCCATGTTGCTGCATATCCAGCACCAGAAACATGCAGATTTTGAGCAGCACAGGAGACATTGAAAGAACATCACATCTTCTGGTTACACATGACTTTAGAGAAGCTCATGGTGCTGGTACCAGTCATGGGACTTTTGTTTAGAGACACTGAATTCACCCTTTTTGCAAGAAAAGCCTTCTTAGTTGCTGAAGAAATAAAAAAATAAATTCTCTTTTCATTTTGTGTCCTGAAAAACAGATATAAAATTGTGCCTATAATAGACATTTTCTTAATGTTCCAATGACTTTTTCCCACTTGTGTGTTTTCCAAAGTCTCTTCAGAGGTTTGGGTTAATGGGACATTGTTCTCTGTCAGGAACATCCCTGGAGGCACTTTGCAGTTCACAGTTTCCACCTAGACAGATAACAGCCAAGTCAAAAGTTCACCTGGCTGTTCATTTTATTTAAATGTGCTCCTTTTGCTATTGCTTGCAGATTAAAACCAGAGACGTCTGCAAGGGAGATGTCTCGCCAAAACCTTACATTTTGGAGAAAGATCTTTATTGCTTGGAAATGTCAAAATCTGGTAGGACACAGCAGCCTTGACACAAGTGTTATTTCTTAAAATATTGCTTTGAACTGTTATATAAAACCTATTTTAACTTGAACTGTATTGGCAGTGAATAATAGATGCCATAACAGCTTTATATATAGCACTGTAAAATGTGCCATCAGAAATACATGAGCTGAGCTGTAATGTGCATTGTCAGTGCTCAGTGCTGGCACAAGCTCTGTCATAGCATATATATATATATAATATATGTAATTTACCATCTCATACCTTTCATTTGCACCTGTGGTCATCTGAAAAATGGGTGGAGATAAAAGTTTGAGAAGAAATGGATGAGCACTGAATGGGGAACTTCACAGAATTTCAGCTGGAAAGACCTATTAAAAAAAAAAGATATTAAATGCTGTATTGATTCAGAGAGCCTCCCGTGATCCCCCACATGCAGACAGCTTCCCCAGGGGTGATGAGAAAGGAAAATGAGGAAAACCTCCCCCAAGGTGGTCCACCAACCCTTTTCCTTTCTCACAGCAGTTTCCCATCCCCATGCTCTGCTTCCAGAGTGGGCATTCTCCTCCCTTGGAGAGTGGGAAGTGTTCCTTCCCATGGCACAGGGGTTGGAACAAAATTATCTTTAAGGTCCATTCCAATCCAAACCACTTTATGATTCCATGATATCCTGAGGAAAGCAAAACACATCCCAGGAACTGCATTTCAGTTGATGCATCCCTTGGCAAAAAAGAAGGAGAGATGGATAGGTTGTGGCAACAGGTGTGAGGAAAATGCTTTTATTTTTAGGAGAGGTTGTTCCCTCTGGGTCGTTGTTGAGGAATGTTGATGTTTATTCCCTGTCTGTTTTGAAGAGAAGTGATAGATGCCAGCCTCCACGCCTGTCACTCAAGCCTTTGTAGGCAGACAGAAAATGAAGCACAATAAAAATAAAACAAAAGAAAGCCCCACAGAGTCTGGCAGAGTGTGTTTGTTAGTTCAGACATGTTCCTTGTTCCCTCATTACTACGTATCATTTCTTGCTGAGGGCTGTTTTTGGTAAAATCTCTCACCGATGGTTGCAGTTTAGAGAGTTTAGTGCAAGCTATTTTATACCTTTCATCAGCTTCAATAGTCCAGGGCTTTGACTTATGAGGGCTCTGCCTGTCTCTTCACTGAGGCTTTTTTGATTCAGAGTAATGTATAAATAACACAAGATCATGACAAGCACCATCCGTGAACGATCTGGCGCCGTGTGAGTGTCAAGCTCTCCTCATGACAGCATTGGGGACCCTAATTATCCTGAGCTGCAGAGCTGCCTGCCAGGTTGACATGGCCATCCCTGGGACTGGTATTGAGTTGTTCCCTAAAGAACCAGCTCCAGTATGCTGCCCAGTCTAATTTAAAATGACCTGAGCTGCAGGACTGCTACCGTTTATTTCGGGAGACTATTTCACGGTCCGGCAGGCTTTGGTGTTGATGAAATGCTTCCCTCTGTTCTTGCTAAAGATCCTTTTCTCATTCTCAACTCTTTACACCTAGTGAAACTCTGCTGGACCCTGCAAATAATTCTTCTTCCCCTTTGGCTTTTAAACTCTTCAAATGCTAGCAGTTATCCTCTTCTTCACAAGTTGGTGTCCCTGGATTTTCAGTCACTTCAGCTCTCTCTTCTCAATTATTTCCCATTTGTCAGTTCTTTGCTCCTGCAGCAGCAGACTGTATACAGGATTTTGGGGTTGTGCCAGAGCTGAACAGAAGAAATGTGTAAAAAGCCCCATGGAAGAAGTTCAGAGATTACAAGTCCTGATGGAAAATTTCTAGATAATTCCTGCACTAGTAAATTATACTCAGCAAAGACACTAGAATGTGTTCATTACACTTTTTAATTGTTAAGAATGTCCTGACAGACTTTTGACCCAGATTAGCCAGTACTTACCCAGTTACTGACACAGTCTGAGCAGTAATATTTTCTTAGAGGCAGTTTTGGTGCAGCCACACTGTTCAGAGGGTAAGGGGATTTAATGATGTGCCTGCAGTTAAGTGCAGTTTAAGTGCCTGAGAATTGGCATTTTCCATGTCCTTGCACAGCTACAGCCCTATTGATTTATGAGTTGATCACAAAAATTTCCTCTAGCCCTCACTGACATTTAAGAAAGAGGAAGAGCAAGGCGAATTAAGGGTGAATTTTGTGGGAAACTGTGCAAGCCTGAGGGCGAAATGAGGTGTAGTGAAAATAGCAGCTGGCCTCTTTGAAAATGTGGAGAAGCCTTAGCAAGTCTTGAGAACAAAGAGCAGCCCATCCCAGTGGAATCCTGCAGTGGCCATTTCCATTGAATATTGATTTGACTGTGCCTCTCTCTCTGTGCCCCTGTGGCCTCCAACACTCCTGCATTGCTGTAAGAGACTTCCCTTCATGTCAAAACCACTCAATCTGCACATCTTTAGCATGTTGCTTTCAAACTGCCACCGTCATGCCAGGCAGATCTGAAAAGTTTCATTCTTTTTAGATTCAGGGTTTTATCAGGCTCACAGAATATCCTGAGCTGGAAGGGACCCACAAGGATCACTTAGTCCAGCTCCTGGCCCTGCACAGGACACCCCAAGAATGCCCCTGAGAGCTTCTCCCAAAAAAAAAGTGGGGATTTTTTGAACTCTGTCAGGCTGGTGCTGTGACCACTGCCCTGGGGAGCTGTTCCAGTGCCCCACCACCCTCTGGGGGAAGAACCTTTCTCCTAATATCCCACCTAAACCTCCCCTGGCACAGCTCCAGACTGCTCCCTCAGGTCCTACCACTAAAACAGCAAACACATCCCATGCTGTATTTTCTTCTCTTTCCATTTTCCACTCTTTATTAAGTGCTACTGTTACAAATATATTGATACACATCCATCTATTCTGTAATCCCAGCACATCCAAGAGAGGCAAGAGATGAAATACCACTGGGTAACACATTGTGAAGATTCTCTCATCCTCTCCTTTCTGCTCACACATCACTTTTGCTACAACTGCATGCAAAAGTCCAAACTTTTTATTCTTGCCTGGCTAAAACTGTATTTCTTCCTCTCATGGAAATGATTAGAGCTTGTATATTTTTGCAATCAGTGTTTCATCAGGGATACGTGTACAGCCTTGGATATCCCTTTGCAAGACAGAGAGGTTTCAGGAATATATCACAAATCTTTTTTAGCCCAAGGCAATGTCTCATGTCTCAGGTGTAACCTTATGACTAAACTGTGTGTAGTGAAATTTTTTTAACTAAATTGGAGAGGTTTCCACTGTGTGCTAGAGATAATTTTCCTTTTCTCACTTACATTCCCAGTGCCTTATCCAAAGCCTGTTAGTGTCAGGAAGTCTTGCCCCAAACCCTTTCCTTCATGCCCTATTCCTTCAGTGAGCTTGCATGAAGAAGGCAGTAATGAAAACCTGGATTCAGCAAATCCCTTATGTGTGTCTTAAAAGCTTTGCTGAATAGGGATGGACTTTAGAACCTACTAAAAGTGAAGTATTTCCTCTGCAGAAGGAGAAAATAGTGCTGACACACACATAATTTGCTAACAATCTGAATTTTAGGAAGACACATCTGCATTTTTATATCCACAGAAACTGAGCTGAGTTAAAGTCCGACCTGTCAATGTGCATTGATAAGGCAGAGAGCTGGAAAGAGAGAGATCTCCAGTGCTGGTGGTGAAATATTGTTTTTCTTCTGCAAATCCTCCTGCTTAAGTGTTAATATTTCTTTGATGAAAAGAATCTGTCACTTTCCTCCTCCATTTACTGCACTTTTGCCAAAGTTTTCGCCACCAGATAATGACTGTCTCAAAAAAGGCAACGTCTTGCCCCTATTTCTGTTAGCACAGAGAGTACAAACATCAAATGCCTCATCCACACAGGAATTTTTGTGGCTGTGATTTGCTGCCTCAAAGGGGAATTACCCTCTCACCTATCAGGTTAGAGTGGTTCACTCTAGTTCTCTGATGCTAATTAATAACAATCTACATCAATAGCCCATAAGCCAGCTGAGATTCCTTAGCAGTGCTCAAAAGAGCTGTCCCAGCAGGTTTGGCTTCTTACCTTCCTGACTTGAGTGCTGTGCTTTATTTATTAATTATTTTGGGTGGGGAAATCAAGTCAAGACCGGGGTGGGGAGGGGAATAACAGCAGGTGAGTCTTAAGTCATGGAAATATAAAAGTTCCTGTTGGCAAAGCCCTGAAGCATCTCAAGAACCCACTGGAGAGTGAGTCAGCCCTCCCTCATTAGAGCTCAGCAGAGAGAGAAGTGAACCAAGGATATTGAAAAGACCCCACAGAGGTAACAAGGGAAGAGATGACTGAGAAGGACAATGAAATCCACATTTCACAGCAAGACCTGTTCCCATTCCCTCCTATTTACCAAAAGGTGCCTGGTCCTTTATAAATTATCCTTGACAGGAATATTCTCCCACATCCTCACAGAAATTAGACTGAAAATCACATTCTTAACATTGTTAACAATGAATGTCAAATTTTAGAGGCTGATGACAAAGACAGTATTAGTTTATGCCCTCTTCACTGTGCAGGCTCATTTAATTCAGGTGTTCTTAAATGCTTTTAATTGCTTCTTTATGAAAGAGGATATTACAGAACTGCCTATCCCCACCACCCTGTCCACCATTTATCTACCCAGAGTGTCTCCTCTGGTTGTCATTTCCTTCTCTGCACTGAAGTCACCTCTTCCCATCTGTATTGAGGCTCTCAGATGACTCACTTGAGGCAGAAAGACTATTAGACTCACCTAGGAGCCATGGAGAATTGCAAATTTTAGTGTTATAATATATTTCCTTCAGTGCAAATTTTTAGCCAGACCCCTGAGCAGCCTGGTTTGACCTCAGAGTTGGTCCTGCTGCGAGTGAGAGGCTGGACTTGAGCTCTCCTGTGGCCTTTTCAAACCTGAATTATCCTGTGATCTCATGATCTCATTATCTCTGCACCTCCTTTGACTGCACCACTGAGGGCTACCAAAAGTTCATGTGTTAATCTTGCTTCAGTCTAAAGACAAAACATCTCTATTTCCCTGTCTGTGTGAGCTCCTGAGTGAGGCTCATTCTCCCTCCTCTTCCATCCTTTGTCACCACAGGCAGGAGTTCATGCTTTGCTGCTCTGTTCATACCACATTTGCCATTTATTTGGGGAAATAATTAGGATATTTTACCCATCAGAAAGGTGGGTGTCCCTGGAAGAGAAGTCCTCTGAGGTGACCCTGTGCCCAGTGGGTCTGTGTGCCATCAGAGGGTTTGCCCAGAGAAGCTTTGGCTGCCCCATCCCTGGAAGTGTTCAAGGCCAGGCTGGATGGGGCTTGGAGAAACCTGGGACAGTGGAAGATATCCCTGCTCATGGCAAGGGGTTGGAACAAGATGATCTTAAAGGCCCTTTCCAACCCAAACCATTCTGTGATTTTTATGCAGAGATGTAACCAGAGTCATGTTTCAGGAGAATTCATAATTCTCTTGTCCAGCAGTAACTGGAATGCAGATGTGGTTTGGCCATGCTGGCATCAAAATCTGCATTTTTAAAAATATGGACTCTTATTGAGATAAGAAAAAAGTTGCAGTGTCTTCTAATTTAAGGCTAAGGGATTGCTGTTGAAGGATGTGTGATAGAAGGGTTTTAGATCCAAGATCAACACATGTCCAGATGTTTTTTTGTAATTTTATTCTTAATATCTTCTACTAAGCTGTCAGGACTAAAAGGATTTTCTGGATCACTCAAAGTGTTCCTGTGAATGCCTAAGACTTCTTTCTTTCCAGGTTTTAAACTGTTCCATGGCTTTTAACTGAAAAACAGCAGGTTTAGATCAGATATTAGGAAAAATCTCTTCCCTGTGAGGGTGCTGGGGCCCTGGCACAGATTACCCAGATAAGCTGTGGCTGCTCCATCCCTGGAAGTGTCCAAGGCCAGGCTGGATGGAGCTTGGAGCAACCTGGGATGGTGAAAAGTGTCCCTGCCCATGGCAGGGGTTGAAATAAAAGGAACTTTAAGGTCTTTGACAACCAAAACTATCTCACGATTCTCTGCTGTATCTACAGCAACAAACATCTGCTTATTTTTAACTCCACCTTTGGAGCTGTTGATTTTTGGAACAAATATTCCTGAATTTCATCTTTCCTTGTCAGTTCTCCCAAGAGGGATAAAAGCTGCCAAGGATTTCTCACCGTGCTCCTATTCCCACTTCACAGCTGGAGAAACTGAGACATTATGGATTGTTTCTCTGCCAGTGGAGCTCCACAGAAATGTAAATGCCTTGCTTAAGACCTGGGAAAGGGTCAGGATCAGTGCCAGGATTAAAATGCTGCTTGTTCTGTACTTCCATACCCAATTCTCTTCAGACTGTGCTGGGATGAGAGATCCAAATACAAGATCTGGCATATTTAGCTTCTAATTTTTCTTCCTGTTTGAATTGTGAGGCAGAAGGAACGTGCTCCTGTTCAGAAAACACAGTGTCATCCACTCAGCTTGGATCAAGCTCAAGGAAAACACTGATCCTGATTTGTAACTGAAGGAAGATCTTCCTTGCAGGGGGGGAATTGTTGGGGTATGAAGTTTCACCCATGATACCGTGACTTTATCAGGAGATGCTGAACAGCAGCTTCTCTGCAAGCACAGATTGCTCTGTCAGAGACAGAGAACCTCTGAAAAATCTTCAGATGTGAAGATGAGGCTGCAGGAGTGAGGACAGGGGGGAAAGATCTGCTCTGTGCTTGTAGACATGAAACACACCTGAGGGAAAGCCCACAGGTGAATGTCAGTTGTGTCAGACAAGGTGGTGTTGAGGGATTAAAGATGAGTTTCTGTTGTGGGCTGGAGACAGATGAGCTCAAGGGATTCCATGCTTAGAGCTGAGTGCTGGAGTGTCACCCTGATTTTTTAAGTTTTTCTAAGCCTTCTGATGTTTACATTCTTGTAACTAACTTTCTCACACACTTTATGTAAATAACTTAGTGGTTTGCATTCTCTTATAGAAGAAGAGAAATTTAATAGACTGTTAGTTTGTCCAGCGTCATTGGAGAGGGGGCACTGTCACCCTCCAATCCACTGTCACTTTTGAAAATCTACAGAGTCAAAAATTAAAAGTTCTTTTTTTACCATCAGAGAGCTGCATGTCTGCGTAGTGTTATTTCATAACCTATAGTGACCCTGGAGACTTCGATCAGCATGTGCTGATTTTCTGAACTACGCTTTGTTGCAAAGGGAATCTTTGCTCATTTTGCCCCACTCATGGTTCTTGGCAGACCCTTTTCTCTCCTGGAAGTGGTGAGAGCCCAGATAGCTGTTGGTGTTGAGGAGGAGCAACTTTGAATCTCATCCAGCACTGAGAGCTCTTACACGAGCAGCTCTTTGAAAAGGCTGCTAGTTCCTCATGCAGGACAAAACTCACTTCATCTGACAGTGGTTGGAGGTAGCAGCTACTCCCTCTTTGCCTATCCAGTTTTAGGAACTGGCCACAAATCCAGTGAGTTTGAGGAATTACAGAATCAAAGAATTGCTTTGGTTGGAAAAGACCTTTAAGATCATCAATCAAACCATTGATCTGACTGCCAAACTCACCACTGCACCATGTCCCCAAGTGCCACATCTAAACCTCTTTTAAATCCCCCACGGAGGATGTCTCTACCACTGTCCTGGGCAACTGTGCCAGGACCTGACAACCCTTTTGGGAATTTATTTTTTTTAATATTCAGCCTAAACCTTCCCTGGCGTAACTTTAGGCCAATTCCTCTTGTCCATTGCTTGTTACCTGGGAGAAGAGACCAAACCCCACCTCACTGCAGCCTCCTGGGAGGACAGAGGACAACACTGCTTGTGCTCCTGATCCCTTAATCAGTCATCCCAAGCCCTGAAGTCTCTTGATTGTCCTTTTTATTGCAACTTCATTGCTACCTAGCAGGAAAAAAAATCAATAAGAGACAATAATCTGAGGGTTGTAGCAGGATAGGAAGTTTTCACATCTTTAGCCCAGAGCAGCAGTGGACTGCTCTTAGAAGTGGGTCTGGTCTGCACATTGGACTTTATTTTCCCTTCAGGAAGAAGCCTTTTCATCTGCTCTGTCATTGGTACCAAACAGGTGAACCAAAGTACCTTCAGAAAACTTCAATTTAACAAAGATTTCATCAATTTGATGGTTCAGTCTCAGACAAGAAAACACCTGCCCAGAATCACTGCAGCTGAAGGGGGTTGCACAAAGTAACTCAAATGCTCTTCCCACTGCCCAAAACAGACACAACTACTCCTGGAGAGTCTCCCTCCTGTGGTTTCCAGGGATTTGTGTCTTCCTCAACAAAATTCAGGTGACAGCAGAAGTGACTCCTTATTTTTGGTATTTTTAGCATGGGGTGGGGACAGTGGGGAGTGGGAGACCAGTAAAGAGGCAAAGTGAAGGATGTCTTGATCAGCAATGATTCAGCAGAATTTCATATTTAGTCTTGTTCTGACAGTCTCTATAAAAATCCTGCAAATTGCTGCAAACTTCAGTCCTTCAGCCTGATTTGATTACTGGGTGCTGTTAGCAGCCCAGATCAAAAAGTCACTCTGTAAACACCAGCCCCTCTTTTTGGCATGACCCTTTAAAACAGTCCTTAAAAATGAATTTTCTGGAGGATTTCAGTTGTCACACAAGGTATTTCTCCCATTCTCCTTTTCCTTGCTAAATGCATCCAAAAAATGTAAAGTGGGGGTGGGAGGGGTGGACGGAAGGAAATTGAGAGCAAACCCCATGACTCCTCTGCCTCCCTGATTTCAGCTCATACTTATATATACAAGTCTCAGCATTGGGATGCAAGGAATTTTGGGATTAAGTCCTTCTATCCTGAGTGTATCTGGAGGAAATAAAAGGAAATCCTGCACCTTTGCATGTTGGTGCTGGTTGCTTAGGAGGGAGTCACCTCCAGCTGAAGTCTGACAGGGCTAAGTCGTGTTCCCTCAGTTCCTTCTCCCTGATGTTCTTTCCAATTTATATCACTGAGAAGGGTTAAGGAAGGTGACTTCAGGTGTTGCCATTAGAAAGTCAAATTGCAAAAATAAAGCATTAAAAATAAATGCCGCAGCGGAATTGCTGAGCCAGGGAATAAAGAGCTTTAAATGCAAGCAGGGAACTGGCTGTGCATTTCTCCACCAGTCACCTGTCTCCCTATCTGAGGATTAAGGACTCTGTGTCTTTTAGTCCTGCATCTTCCCATTCAGCTCCAGGTGTTGCTGAATGTCACAGTTTTTACAGCTTGCCCATTAAGATTTAGAGGAACTTCCTTCTTTTTATTTGGATGGCAGGAGGATGATTATTGCTTGTTCTGAGTCACTTCATAGGAGAGACCCAAGGAGAGTCTCTCATAGATTTTAAATATAGGTGGTATTCCCTAAATAAACTTCATGAATTTGGTGAGTGGGTAATTTGCTTATAGGGTGGATCCCCAGCTATGGGGAATTGCTATAGATCCACTGACTTCCATGCTGTCAATGAACTGGTCCCTCCTTTTGAATGACTTTCAAACTCCTCCAGAGAAAAGCATGAACAGCATTTCTGTCATGCACAGCTTTCCTCTCCCCTGGGTGTTTTTGCAGGAGCACGAGGTATTTTACAGCCACACTCAAACAGATCTTGCCACACTAGATCATCTTTCAATGTTTTTCTGTCCTTGTCCCTCCCTCAAGGTATCATGTTATCCCCTAAATCTCAGGGTGCAGTGGTTCTTTCTTGTTTACCCTGGACCTTTGCTGAGGCTAGAAAGCAGTCAGATGGAATATTTTCAGGATTCCTTGCTGCTGTGTGCTCCCAGAGCTGGGAAGACCTCATGGGATCATGAGCAATCACCATCATTGCTGCAGGCAGAGGGCAGTCCGGAAGGATTTTAGGGCTGGAATCTGTGCAACACAGAGAAGGTCTGGAGCAGGCTGAGGGGCAAGATGACAATATCCAATATCCCAGTAGCAGCATCATCTCCTAACTGGGGACAGTGCCATATCAGGAGTTTTTACAGCTCTGATGTCCCCAGGGCACCAGTTCATCACCACCAACCCATGCAGTTGTTACACCATGGGGAACAGTCTAGGCTTCAAATCTAGCTCCATCTGAGCTCTCTTCTCTTCTTCTCCATCCCTCCACACCCCCTGAACCTGGTGTCGATGAATTTTGCAGCACTCTGTGTGGGAGCAGTGAGGTTTGGGTTAGAGACTATTACATAAATACATCTTGCTGGTTTTTTTTCTCCCAGTTCCTATGGAGTTAGAGCACCTATTGTTGTGTGCCATCAAAAAGGCTGCCACAATAGCTTGGGAGGAGCTGTGAGGAACCAGCATGTTGTTTTCCAGGTGGATTTTCTCTGCTGGGTTGAGTGGGTGGCTGAGCAGATGGCTCAGCCATCTCAGATGGTGCTGAAGGCTCTCTGATGCTTGGTGACCTCCAAGGGGGATAGAATGTAAGAAAATGAAGATAGTGCAGAAGCTAATCTCACCTCTGAGGAGTTGCAGCTGTACTAATCACCAAAGATTAGGAACAGGCCTGCCCTTAACAGGCCACAGCTGTGTTCAGTGAGGATGGGTGCTATAAAAGAGTGGGTCAGCTGCTTGAGGAGTGAGTTGGATTTGTTGGCTGTGCTGTGAGGAGTTGCTCATAAAACATCAACAAGAAGTTATGGACCTTTAGCAATAAGATGACAACAGATCCCTTCCTCTGAAATCTGGGGTCAGGAGTGCCATGGAGTTCTACCTGCCTCAGCCACATGGTTCCTGTCAGCCATCAAGGTGCTGGCACTTGCTGGCTGTGTTGCTTTAGCACAGGGATAAATGAATCCTCTCCTCCTGAGTGAGGCTGGAGCTGGGAAGTGCTGCCAGACTGCCAGCCCTGTGTAATTTAGTGCCTGGTGCATTGTGTGTCCTCATACCTTGTTTGCTGTTCTGGAAGGCACCAGAGCATCTAGCAGTGGTTTTCTTTAGGCTGCTCAATTCTCTCTGCTTGACTTGTGTGCCAAATGTGGAGTCATAGGAGCTGCAGGAGGAATTTTCATTTCCCCCTCTCACAGTTGCATTCATCAGTGTTGAACAACATTCACAGTTGAATTATTGAAAGTGCTGAGCACCTTCTGATGTTTGCAACAGCCCTGCCCAGTCTTGATGAGCCTGACTACAGAAATGCAGTCTGGTTCTGCCCTGTGATTGCCCCCAGGCATTGTCTTCTACATCTTTTGTGTACCAAGTCTGTGGTATTTTTGGAGTACCCAGGATGAAGGAGGAATTGATGAATCTGACTCCATGCTCTTAGAAGGCAAATTTATTATTTTATGTTATTATAGTAAAACTATACTAAAGAATAGAGAAAGGATACTTACAGAAGGCTTAACAAGATACTAATTAAAAACTTGTGACTGCTTCCAGAGTCCCGACACAGGCTGACTGTGATTGGTCACTAAGTAAAAACAATTCACATGAAACCAATCAAACCACAACCGGTTGGATAAAGAATCTCCAACCATGTGCCAAAGCAGCAAAACACTGGAGAAGCCATCAGATAATTATGATTTTCATTTTTCTCTGAGGTTTCTTAGCTTCCCAGGAGAAGAATCCTGGGCAAAGAGATTTTTCCAGAAAATATGACAGTGACACCAAGTCCATGCAATCCATTATTCCATCCATTCCAGACAATGTCTTCTTATACCCTGCACACTGGGCATTGCTCTGGATGCAGCCTGGCATTAACATCCAGCTGGCACATCCTACAAGGTCCAAACTCAGGTGCCTAAATTCAGTCTGGTTGGATTTGGGCACCTCTTATGGTATTTTGAGACCTGGGGGTGTTTAGCCAGGTCCTCCCTGGGTTTTGGGGACACCCTACTTCTCACCAGGCAGCCAGACTCAGCATCATGTTCCATTTTTCCTGGCAGATTTTTCCATCCTCCAGTCTCAAGGCTTGCCTGGAGATTTTGGCTTTACCTGTAACCCCTGTGTCCCTGAATAACTGTGTCTGCTCCACCTGTGTAGCCTCCAGATGAGACTGTTCAAGTGGTCCTGTGTTTGTTGATAATTCTGTGTCCAATTCTGCCCCAAGGGAGATCACCCAAGTCTTCTGCACCTGAATGGAGCTTTCATGCTAACATGGAATTTGCAGGATTATCATGATGACAGATTGAGATGGTTTTGGTCTTCTTTTTTGGGATTTTTTTTTATTTGCCTCTCCTCATCACTGATTCACCTTCCTGGATCACTTATATATATATTTGACAATGTGGCATCAAGCAAGATGCCTAGAGGAAGCTGGCTGTTAACCTTTTGTCAGGATGAAAACTGACCTACTTTTAATTTTGGGTTGGTTTTTTTGTTTGGTTTTTATTACTTTTTTTTCCTTTCTTCTTTCTCCTGACCTGCTTTTGCATTTGACATTGCTTTGTACCTCTCTCCATGGTAGTTACCTTCTGTAGTCACCTAAGGAGTGACAACATCACAGACCTCTGCAGTCTGAAAAAATAAAATTAAAGCAGCTGGTTTACACTTTCTTTTTCATTTCCACTGAGTTATCAACTTGTTTAAAGAATAGTGAGGGCTAAGTGAGCTGTGATTTTCCTTACAAGGACCAGGCTATCACAGCCTTGCATGTGCTTTGTTGTTTTGCTGTGTTTTAGCCATTTTACCACGATGTGTAAGGTTTTATTACTCTATTCATCATTCAAACAGCCAGGACTTTTTGTAAAGCTCAGTTGTTTGTAACTGGCAATCTGCAACAGGGCTTGTTCCTAAACAGGGATTAGATGTTCCTGTTAGCAACCCAGGGGGATTCTGCAGGTCATTAGGATTTTTTGTCACCCAGAGCAAGGTACTTCTCCCATAACTGGAGGTTTCCAGGGTGTAGATGTCTCTGCCTGACTTTAAAGTCTTAAAATAATCAATGGAAACACACATTTAGAACACAGTCCATCCACTATGATTTTAGACATCTGTTCTGTCATGAGCTGACCCATGATCATCTTTCTCTTAATGCACTGTATAGAATCTCCTGTTATTTATCTCAAGACCTCAAACATCCATCCATAATCACTGATACCTGTAGGCTGGTTCTTCACCAGACTGTTTGGACAAAATATTTTGTGGATTTTTTTTCTTTGGCAGTGATGCATCCCAGTTTCTGTCACCCCCATGTCTTAGAGCACTTGCTCCCTTTGTATCTAAGTTGAGAAGAATTTGTCACCTGAACTTTTTTAAATTGGAGCTTGCATCTATAGAATCATAAAAATCAGAAAATAATAGAAAAGTTTGGGTTGGAAGGGACCTTAAAGATAATTTAATTCCAACCCCCCTGCCCCCCAGAAGGATTCCACCCACTAGACCAGGTTTCTTGGAGCCCTCTTCAACCTGAGCCTGAATAATTCCAGGGATGGGGCACCCCTGGAAGTATTCAAGGAAATAACAGGTATTTGTTTTTCAAAGACCATTTTTGACTTACTTGTTTTGTGCTTCCTCTTCAAAGTATGGCAGAACCAGATGGTTTCTAGGGTGGCTTCTAACCCAAACCTTTCTGACTCAGCTCTCTTGATAATCACAGACTGATGATCCCCTGAGTAAATGCATTTATAAGCCATCAGTCTGGTTAATGAAATCAGAGAAAAAACAATGTCCTGATTTTGATGTGTACTTTTAATTGAACAGATGAAAAGCCTTCCATTTAAGCATGCCAGGGTTATCTAAGTAATATTCTGGCACGTTGCCCTTTTTCACCAACGTGACTGTACATTCCAGCAACAATATGGGCAAAAAATCGATTCCATTGGAAGAAAATCCCAGTAATTGAATCTCGTGTTAATTGCAGCTCAGAAGAAGAAAATTGGTTTTACTATTTCATAAAACTAAGTGAAAATTCGAGTAAGAGAATGGTTGGCCCATGTCAAGGTGTAAATTTTTCTTTTGGTCTTGCAGAATGATGCAAGACCACTTTGATAGGACCTTGAAGACCAGTGGCAGTATCTTCACCCAGGCCAACATTTCTGGTGCTGGCAAAAGATTATTTTTGCTCTAGAGGGGAAGCCATACAAGGAGAGACTGAGGCAAGTTGTTCACCCTGGAGGAGAGTGAGGGGAGACCTCGCTGCAGTTACAATTTCCTTGTGAGGGGAAGAGGAGAGGCAGGCACTGATCTCTTCTCTGGTGATCAGTGACAAGACCTGAGGAAATGGCCTGAAATTGTGTCAGGGAAGGTTTAGGTTGGGTATTAGCAAATATTGGCTCCTGTGAAGTTTTCTTGCTATTTAAAATTCTCCTTGCTGGAACACTGAGCAAACTGGGAACTACCATTGGGCAAGCTCAGACTGAGACCCTAAAAATTTTCCTTGGATGGTCATGGATAGACTGATGTGGGGGTCAGTCTCTTCTCCAAAGGAACAAATGAACAAGAGGAGATGCCCTCAAGCTGTGCCAGGGGAGGTTTAGATCAGATATCAGGAAATAAAACTCTTCACAGAGGTGTTGTCAAGCACTGGAACAGGGAAGGGGTTGTGTCACCATTCCTGGAGCTATTAAAAAATGTGTTGATGTGGCACTTGGGGACATGGGTTTAGTGGTGGACTTGGAAGTTCTGGGTTAATGGTTGGACTCAATAGTCCTAAAGTTTTTTTTATCCTAAATTATTCTATGGTTTTATGAAATACAAGTGTTGTGGCAAGAAGGGAGCTGTCTCAAGGAGGTATGAAAAGCATTCCTTGAGTAAAATTTCTCTCCTCCTGTGCTTTGATCTGGGCTGTAGCCTATTCTAGTTTGATTTAGGTTTTTCTGGATGGCAGGAGGATCACAGCAATCGAGAACACAAAGTACTTTCCCTGGGAGATGAACAGTCCAATTTCTGCATACCAAGGGAGCAGGGAAATTTTATCCCAGGAGCATTAATGGAGAATTTGTCAGAAAAAAAAAGGTGAAAAGTCCAATAGTCAAGTGAAATGCAGCTGAACTCCCCTGAATTTTAACTTTTCCTTGCTAACACACTTCACATTATGGGATTATTATGGGATTATAATGTCTCTGTGTTAAAGGGGAGAGGAAATCCTCAGTGTTCATTGCACTCATCTAACTCCCTTTTCTTCTGGAAATAAAGGGCAAGATAGGGAAAGGGACTGAGGGCAAAGAAAAGGAAAAGAAGAAAATTAAGATTGGAATGAAGCCTTGAAATTGGCAGTTGTCAGCAGCCCTCAGGACAAGTGATAAAATGCTGCATTAAAGTAGCTGCAGTGTGAAATGCCATTGACAGAATAACGAGGATGGGAAATCACTTTATAAATGTGCTTACCAGGATAAACAGATGGGACTGAGGGCAACTCCACTCTGTCACTAAACACTTGAAAGGGCAAAATTTATGGCAATCTATTTTCTGTTAAAAAAAAAAGAAAAAGCCACAATGAAGAGATACAAACCTAAACTCAGAGAGGCTTCAGACAGAGGTGAGGGTTCAGTGCACGTGTAAAGGTGGGAATCAGGGCAGGAACACTCTCCTGTAATAAACCATTTTGAGAGCCCAATAAATCACAATGTGGCAGGGTGTGATGATGCTGAGGGGGGGAGGGGGCTGGTTCCTGACATTTCACACTTTGCAAAGGCAGGAGCCACTCTGCAGGCATGGCTTGGGGTCTTTCATGGGCAAAAGATGCAAAGGGATGTTGGTTCAGTTTTCTGCTGAGCTGAGGCTGGCTGGACATGATGGTGGCCCAAATTTAAAAGATCAAGGAGCCTTTAGACAGTGCTCTCAGGCAGATGATGTGAGTCTTGGGGCTGTCCTGTGCAGGGCCAGGAGTTGGATTCATGATCCTCATGGGTCCCTCCCAACTCAGGATGTTCTATTATTCTATGTTTTTTTGGGTTTGGTTATGGTAACTGAAACTTTATTCCATTTCTGTTCTAAATTGCCTCCTCATATTACCATGCTGCAGTTGTGATTGGTGAGGACTGGACAGAGAGGGAAATCTGGAATTTATACCAAAGAGTCATCAAACAGTGAGAACTTATTGTCACCAGCCAAAACCCCAAAAAATGGCCATTTCCTCTTGCTTTTAGAAGTGTTTGAACTACTTCAGTGACTTTTCAGCATTGTTCATTAAGGCCTGATAAAAGTATTTTTATGTAACTGAGTATTAAAAAAAAATTCAAATACATATGTGGCCTCAAGTTGCACCAGAGGAAGTTCAGGTTGGATATTACGAAAAAATTCTTCAATGAAGGAGTGATAAGACATTGGACTCCATTAGATCCCTAGCTTTCTAGGGATCTAATGGAGTCACCACCCCCAGAAGTGTTCAAAAAATGAATAGATGTGGCATTTCATGATGTGGTTTTGGGGACATGGTAGTATTTGGTCAAAGATTGAACTTGATCTTTGCCTTTTTCCAGCCTTAAAGATTCTATGATTCTCTATCATACTCTATGACAAATCACAATGTGAGGTATGACAGGTCTAAAGTCCTCTGTGCTGGACAATTATTTACTTTGACAATCTGAAATTCCTTGAATGGAAAAATCTAGAATGAATTACCTGCAGTGTTAACAGTAAGCAGCAGTCTTTTCAAGGTATGTTCAGTCTGAAAGCAGCTCCCCAGTTCCTCCAGTTCTCACCCCACCCCTTAGATCCACCCAGCTGTTCCAAGTGCTTTATCCTTTGAGCCAGAGACACTGGAAAGGAGCTGAGCTGGGAATGAGCTGAGCCATCCCCCCTCCCAGTCTAGACTCTCACCTGCCTCATTTGCAAATTAAAACAAAATTAAAATAGCCCATTGAAAGCTAATCTGAACTCAGGGAGCACAAGCTGAGCATGATTGAATATAAATGCTTAAAACTTTCTAATAAACTGGAGGGCTGAATCCAAATTCTCCTAAATTAGCATTTCCTTGGGGAAGGGGCAGTGCAGGTGGGAAGGAAGGCAGGATAACTCACTTCTCTGCTAAGTGACTGGTGGGTTTATAAGTGCAGGAGTATCTCCTCTGTCACTGTAGATGTGCTTGATGGTTTCTAAATGCAGCCCCTGGGACAGGGGCTGGCTCTGGTTTGTTGTCACACACAGCTGATAGATGGCACACTGTTGTCAGGATTCCCTGCTGCAGATGCTCCTGTTCCTTGCTGTTATCTGATTGTTATCTGCTGCTATTTAATGGCAGAAAGTGTCTTTGTGGCTATTGATAAGTTGGTTAATGCTTATTGAGCTTCACCTTTTGTTTTTTTGTGGACGAGGATGTTTAACAGAGCAGAGATTTGCTGAATTTGTCTTAACTCTGAAAGGCTGGGGGAGAGGTGCATGATTTAATCAGTTTAGTGGCTGGAGCTGATGGGGAGTTTGTGGCTGCATTCTGAAACAGTCCCTCTCTCTTTCTGATTCCCAAGGTTTGTATTGATTGCATTGAATATTGGACAAGTGGAGTAAAGAGCAATCTTTAAACATCATCAAGTCCTTTTCTCAGCTCTAAGACATGATCAACAACCTGAATCATTAACTTCTTATATAGATGTCTCCTGTTGCAGTTTCAGTCCATGAATTTCTGTCATGAGGAGGGGGAATGTGGAGAACAGGTTATTCCCTTTCCATTTGCAACAGATCCACTTGTCAGAAAAGCATTATCACATCTTTTGTGTCCCCCCTACCTCTCCAACCCCACACATCCTGCTTTTTCTACACTGAAAACCACACTAATTCCTATTTTTTTCCTATCAGGCTGTGTTTCTAACACTTTTGATCATTCCTATGGCTTCTCTGTGAGCTGTCTCCAGGTGGTCCCCCTGAGATTTGTTGCTCAAAATTGGACACAATATTGTATCTCAAAAGTGCTGTCTTTGTCCCCAGCACCCCTCAGCACCTTTTCTTGTTTGTTTATTTCCTTTTTAAGGACTTTTGCCCAGGAAATTGCCTACTATTCTTTATGTCTAACTGTAGAACTTCATAATTCGTTATTTGGCTTCATCCTTTTTCCTTACAGTGTTTCCCCATTTTAACAAGATCCCTTTGAATTCTAATCATATCTTCTTCCCATTCCTGCAAAATATTGGTTAGCCCTGGATCCAGGAAAAATCACATGAACTCAAGGTATGATAAAATCCCCTCCCTCACCTGCTGCTCACTCTGGTTTTGATGCAGCCCAGGACATGGGTGGCTTTCTGGGCTTTGAGTGCAAATGGCCAGATCATGTCCATTTTTCATCCACCAGCTATTCCCACATCCTTCTCTGCAAGACTGCTCCCATTCCATCTCCCAGTCTGTTCAGGATTCTGGGAATTGTCCCAGTCTGGGAGCAGAGCCTTGTATTTGTCCTCACTGAACTGTGTGATGCTGAAATCCTTTCCATGCATCCTTCCAGTCCATTACCAAAGAGAATTTACCAATGAAAAAAAATAGTTTTAAACTACAATTTCTGAGCCACTTTTACAGTATTTTCACCTAGACTTCATTTGCTCTACTTGTGTATTTGTCATCTGCTGCTTTTCCCCCTCCTCAGGTGTTGTCCTGTCCTAGAAAGGTACCAGGTAACCTTTGACAAATGCACACTTCTTGCTGCTCATTCTCCTGCTGTGTTTGGTGCAACAACAAATCATACACTGGATTATTTCCCCCATCATCTGTAAAACTGGGGCAGCACAGGGCTGGCATTTAGATATCTGGCCTCTAATTCCCAGACTTTGGATTTTGCACTGTTCACTGTCTTTCTTCTGATTCCCCATGAATTTTCAGTTTAGAGCTCTAAGGTTGTCTCACTATTTCTCTAAAAATTTCACCTTAGTATTTATGAGTCCCAGACAGTTTGAAAATACCTCACCCTTAATGTGAGCTCCACAATCCCAGTGTTGGCTCCCCATTGACTCTGAAGTGAGCCAGGGCAAATTGCTGAGCAGTAAATGTAGAAGACATCAACATATAATTCACCAACTCTACACTATAAATAATTCCTTCTTTCTCTAGAGATTAAAATGACCCAGACTTTGTTGTCTGGGAGCATCTCCCCCATCTGCCAGTGACACGTAAGCAAAACTGTCAAAATAAAATGGATGATTAATTGTTTGTATTATATATCCTTTGATCAGAGAGTGAACTGCTTGTTGTTCAGACCCATCATTTTAATTAGTGGATGGAATTGAAATCCACAATTTTGATCTGAGAAAGAACACAAGATTTCTGGATTTGGGGTGGCAGACAGCAGCTGGCATTGTACTGTTTCTGCAAACATAAGAGCTCCAATGGCCACAGCATGAGCAACAAACAGGAGGAGCTGGAAGCCATGGTGCCACTGGAAAGCTGTGATTGGAAATGGGGTGGGATGGCTCACACAGCCAGAGCGCTGCAATGGGTCTCTGTAAACTCTTCAGAAGAGACAGCAAAGGAGGAGAGGCAGCAGAGTAAGCCTTGTGTCAATAGGGCTGAGTGTTCATGGGTCGGGATAATGGGGAAGGCAGCAAAGCAGACAGAAATCCTGGTGGGAATCTCTTATAGACCACCCAGCCAGGATGAAGAGATGCATTAATTTCTCTAGAAGTAGCAGGGAGAAGCCTCATGATCACTGGCCTTTGTCCCCATGGAGGAATTCAATTTAACCAGGTGTCTGCTGGAAATACAACACAGCCAAGAGGAAGCAGTCCTGGATGTTCCTGGAGTGTGTAGCAGATAAATTTCTGATACAACTGGTGAGTGAGCCAACTAAAGAAGCTGTACCACTGGACCTGTTGGGTACTTTTAACCAGAAATTGGAAATTTTCAACTGGATACTGAGCACAGACAATTGGAAAATAAAGTGAACTGTCACACAGCCTTTAGTGTCTGCCCTAGACTTTGGCACCTTTTGTATGATAAGGAGGTGTGTGAGAAATGAGAGCATTTTGGCCTGCTTTTTCTATTAGAAATTTGGAGGTGATCCAGAAGGAAATAAATGAGAAAGAAGTATTAAGTATAATTTATGAAGAGAGATTACAGGAATTTACCAATTGCAGGCTCAGAAAGTGCAGCAGTGATTAGTTGAGCCATGATGACTGTGTAGAAATACTTGATGTGTAATAGCATTGAAAAAAAGGGTACAATAATTTAAAATATTAAGGTTGATGGTAGTAACAAATTACCAAGTACTAACTAAGGACAGAGAGAAATAAATTAAACATTAAGAAAAAAATCCATGAATAATGAGATGAATCATTTTGGATATAATGGATATTTTTAAAAGAGGCAGTCTCTCCTGTATGGAGTGGAGAATAAAACCATGTGAGGGTGTTTGGGAGAGTCAGCTTGCAGGAGGTGATACCCATCAACCTTATTTTGCAAGCCTTTTAGCTGCAGTCGTAATTAATTGTCCTCAGATACTTTAACTCAGCATTTGTGCCTTTTAAATAACCTGCATTATTGACTGGGAACATGTAAGAAAAGTGTCAACAGTAGAGTCTGCAGTCCACAGGACCAAAATCTGGAAGAGCCTACAAAGACCACAGCGTTTGGCTGTGAAATGCACAGGGAAATGGAGGGCAGAGAGGGGTTTTGGTTTTTTTAATTGTGTGGAACATGTATGTCCTTTTTGCCCAAATTGTACCATGGAGGAGAAGGTGAACCTTGAGCAGACTGGAGTTACTGATGGAGCTGGGGCTCTGTGGAGCACTTGATGGCCTGAACAGCCATACCCCTTTTTTTTGGCTGTGCCTCTTCAGTCTCCTGAAGGAAGAGGACAAGATCTCTCCTCTTGAGAGACCCCACCTGGACCTCTGGGACCCCCAACACAAGAGAGATGTTGACCACTTCAAACAAGTCCAGAGGAGGCCACTAAGCCAATCAAAGGGCTGGAGAGCCTTTGCTCTGGAGCCAGGCTGGGAAAGCTGGGATGTCCAGCCTGGAGAAGAGAAGGCTCCAGAGAGTGCTCAGAGCCCCTTTCAGAGCCTAAAAGGGCTCCAAGAGAGCTGGAGAGGGACTTGGGACATGGGATGGAGGGACAGGAGAAGGGGCAATGGCCTTGAGCTGAGGGGAGGGTAGGTTTAGTTTATGTATTAGGAGGAAATTCCCTTCTACAAGAGTGGTGAGGCACTGCAAGAGGTTGTCCAGAGAAGCTGTGAATGCTCAATCTGTGGAGGTGCTCAGGGTCAGGCTGGACTGGGCTTTGATTAACCTGGTTTAGGTGCCCTGCCCCTGGCAGGAGGTTGGAACCAGATGGTCTGTAAGGTCTGATCCAGCCCAAACCTTCTATGATTTTATGATTCCAACCTTCAATGACCTCTGTAAGAGGATGTGGCTCCCTTTGTCTCGTGCACCAAACCTAGAACTCCATTTGTAATAAGGACTGAGTTGTCTCCAGTCTCTGTACAGGGTACAGCAGCTTCAGCCATTTCTAAACAGAGGATTGGCAGCATAGCAGTGTGAGTTGTAAGGAGATGCTGTGCATTTCCCTTGTCCCTTTGTCTCTTTCTATTCAATTAGATATTCTTTTTTAAATTGTCAAGAATAAATAGTGCACCTAAATGAATCACCCTGTTGATAGCTGCAGATCAGACTCTGCAATCAGTGTTTTATTTAAGTAAAATAGTTGAGCAGCGATTGATAATACATGACAGCTTAAGATTGCTCTAATTGCTTGGCTTCCCAGAACACTCCTAAAAAGAAAATGAATTCCTCCATTGTATTTTTTTTTTCTGGCTGCATGACCCTCATGGAAATAAATCCAGAGTGGAGAATTAATAGTGCTGCAAACAAAGTGTAGAAAGTGTTGAAGTTTTTGTCATAATCTTTGCACGGTTTCTATTTTTGAAGATAACATACCACCTGCAATAAACTGCCTTTCCTGGGGCTGGTATCAGTCAGGGTGATAGATTACAACTACTTCCCTCACTGCTGCTATTAGTTTATACATTGCAGCCTGGGGCAGGAAGCAGGAGATGCTAAAGGAAAAGTCAGCATGGAACAAACTGAGTTTGGAATTTGCTGACGGATTTCCATATCTTCGGTGACTTGGTACTCAGGAGACCTCTTTCTTCTGAGCAGCTGCAAAAAAGAGGATCTGTAAATATTAAATGCATTTTATTTTCTTATTTTAAAAAGACCAAGTGCCCCCAACAAGCATTTTTATTGCATATAAAAATAATAACTTTTTTTTCATAGGTTGCTGTAAGAACTCGTATATCTCACTTTCTGCAGTTGAGACCAACGGCTCCTTGGAGCTGTTGGAGAACAAAATAAATGTGCAATACAGACAAATAGTTCCTGTAGGACAGGTACCCACCACATGAAACACTCTGTGACAATTGCATCAAATCACTGTGGTTACTGCTCAGCTCTTGCAGAAAGATAAGGGATCTGTTGCCCATAAAAGCCTTTTCTTGGACTACGCTGTGGATTATTGTTGGTGGGCAATTCTGCTCTGGTTTGCATGGCTTTTATGTTTACCTTTTGTATTGTATTTAATTTTTGCTTTTGGGGTGTCAGGCCAGCAAATTTTACAAACCCTCAGCTACAATCTATATTTGAAATACAAATGGATTTCCTCTACTGGGAGAACCTTCATCTTCACTGAGTATTTTTATTCCTGGTCTACAAAGGCCACAATGTCAGGCATTTCATTATCTCTGTTCATTTTGGGTCCTTCATGTAATTACTTTTGTGCCATTTGATTAGCCTATATACATATGTGAATTAACTCAGAAGGAGCTCCTTAATTCAACTCCAGGGAGCTGGGAAAGGTGAGAAGGCAGAAAATCCCACAAAAACCTTTCTAGCATATCAGAAAACAGAAGCAATATTTCTGATCTGTGAGTCTCTTTCATATCCAGCCCAAGGGTTTGTTGAAAAGCAAAGATATTAATCTTTCTTTAGTGGTAAAGTAGATAGAAACTTGGCTGCAGGAGAGCAAAAGTTTGGATTCATAGTGAGGGTGCAGAAACTTTCTTCTGCAAGCAGGAGACAATAGATCATGGAATCATAGACTGGTTTGGGTTGGGACCTCAAAGATCTCCCAGTTTCAACCCTGCTGCTATGGCTCAGGTTGCTCGGGGTTATTGCTTCCAAATATTCATTGTAACATCCCAGAGTCCTCTTCCAGCGGTGCTAAGGTACAGGAACATCAGACATCCAGTAAAGAGAAATAAAATTGAGGCGCATTCCCATTTGGAGAGCAGAGCTGATGTTCACTCTGGAGAGTAATGGAGTCACTTCCCCCTTGGTTTCCTTAGTTTGTGCATCTCCCTTCCTCTTTCACTCTTTGCTGGCTTTATGAGTGTCTGGTGGAAGAGGAGAGTGGTGGGGATGAAGGAAGGGCAGGGCCCTGCACAATATGTAAATTCACACACTCTTCTCCATGTGGGTGAAATTTGAAACGTTCTCCATTTGTTCTGCACCTCAAATTTGTAGCATAATTATTTTATTTTCCATAAATAAAATAATTATGCTACAAATAGAGGGTCCCCTCTGACCCTCTTTTCCATGCTTGTGAAGCCTCACCTGGAGCACTGATTCCAGCTCTGGAGTGCTCAAGGCCAGGTTGGATGGGGCTTGGAGCAGCCTGGTGCAGTGGAAGGTTTCCCTGCTCATGGCAGGGGTTGGAACTGGGTGATCTGTGAAGTCCCCCCAAACCCAAACTATTCTGTGACTTGATGATTCTGATTTCATGGTGACACAACTGTTGCATCTCAGTTTTCTGATGTGACCCATCGCTCCTGCTCTCACTGATATCAAAACTTTCACAGCATTAACTTGAAGACAAAATGGAATCAACACAGCTTTTTTTTTTTTTTTTTGTTTAAAACGAAGCAAGGCAAATTTTTCTTTTCTTTTCTTTTTTTTTGTTTACTTGCCTGTTATCAGATCATATCAGTGTTCATGCTTATTTTACATCAGAATGTTTAGCCAGGAAAAAGAAGCCTGAGATTTAAGGTCTGCTTTCTGCTACTGTAGACAGAAATAGGCTATGTTTATATCTCTGCAATCTGCTAAGCCTCAAATGTTCATTTAACACCTGGTGTATGTTCAGGGCAAGTTAATCTTAAAATTATTAGTGTCTGTCTCTATGCAGTGGCTGTTTGTACAGGTGGGAGTGTTTGTGGTACATGAGAATGCGTGCATTTATGTGCCTGTATAAATACCCACATGTACATACATAAGGGAATTCACAGACCTTTACAAACTGATGAACTTAAATGAAATTTAGGGTGTTAATTATTTCAACATCAGAATCAAAGTCGGTAAAAAGAATGCTTTATGTGATCTTTGATGCTTTATCATATTTCCACAATATAAAGTGAGGATATCTACATAAAACCAGAAGTATTGATGACCTCCTCCATTAACACATCTCCTATTTCCAGATCCAAAATGTTTTTAAAAGTCAAACTATCTCATCCTATGTTTGTGTTATTATATTTCCCTTAGACATTCCTGACAAGGGGGAATGACTTTAAACCAGTAGAAGGCACTTTAGATTGGATATTAGGAAGAAATTCTTCCCTGTGAGGGTGGGGAGGCCCTGGCACAGGCTGCCCAGAGAAGCTGTGGCTGCTCCATCCCTGGAAGTGTCCATGGCCAGGTTGGATGGGGCTTGGAGTAACTTGGAATAGGGGAAGGTGTCCCTGTCCATGGCAGGGGATTGGAGTGAGGTGATCTTTAAGGTGCCTCAACCCAAACCATTCTGTGATTTCATGATCCTGATTCTGTGATGATAGAACTGGGAGGATTTGTGACCCGGTGGGGGATCCACTTGGAGAACTGCAGCCCCTGGGAAGGATCCAGGTTGGAGGGGTTTGTGGGGGACTGTCTGCCTTGAGAGGGACCCCACAATGGAGCTGGGGAAGAGTGTGAGGAGTAAGAAATGTGTGACAAACTGACCACAGCCCCCACTCCCTATTCCTCTGTGCCACAGCAGTGGAGGAGGGGGAGAACATGGAAGTGAATCCAGGAAGAAGGGAAGGCTGGGGAGAAGTGTTTTAAGGTTTGATATTATTTTTCATTGCCCTACTCTGATTTTGATTGGTAACAAATTAAACTGATTTACCCAAATCAAGTCTATTTTGCCTGTGACAGTAACTGATGACTGGTCTCTCCCTGTCCTTATCTCAGCCCAAGAGCCTTTTGTCGTATTTCCTCTCCCCTGTCCAGCTGAGGAAGGGAGTGACAGAGCAGCTTTGGTGGGCATGTGACATCCAGCCAGGGGCAGAATGAATAAAACACCAGCTGGCAGCTGGCAGGATCTCTATTCTCATCCCTGTTGAGGTGCCCTCTGTGGTGGCCTCAGCTCTCTCTGATGAGCTCCAGGCATCTCACCTCCCACAGCCTCTCCATTTGGATTTGGTGGGCAGGAACCCCCTTCCTGTTGTGTTTCCTGGGCTGGTGTCCTCAGGTAGGTGCTGGACTGGCATCCCCAAGCTCAGCATGACTACTTCAATCATGCAGCATGGCTTTACACTCCCTGAGATGACACAGACCTCTAAGACAGCAAAAGAGAGAGGAAACGTGTGCAGGCAAGAGAGGGAGAGAGAAACTCCACACTCTGGCTGTTGTTGGGTCCCAGAGGAGATCTAACTCAGTCTGTAATTGCTGTTCTGAATGGCTTCTGCCCTCAAAACAATTTTCTGCTGGTCTGTTGTTGCTTAGGCTGAATCAGGTTGATTTATTGAATGTCATTTTTTTCTCCCCAGCCACAGACAAGAGAAAAATATTTGTTGAGAGGCTGCTGCAGCAAGATTTAGTTTCTGCCTATCTTGCATCAGAAGCTTGCTCATGTTTTATATTTTTTTTTTCCTTTTCCTTTCCTTCCCCTGCCTCTCAGAAAGGAATGAGGACAGACAAACACCATGCTTTGATTTGTTTTTCCATGTCCATACATGGTGGACCACAGGGTAGCAGATGCCCCACGGCTGTTGCAGAAGGGACAACACACAAGGAACATCTCAGCATCTCGTTGGTAAAACATGACAGACACTACAAAGGGCTGTTGGTTGATTTTTTTTTTTTTTTCTTGTTTCTTTATTTTTTTCCCCCCAAAGATAACAAGAACAAGGGGTTTGTTTTGCTTTATTGTGTTTTGGAGTGCTTCCATGCGCAGAAATGCACACATGGGCCTCCTAGGACATCTTTCAGGATCTCCTTGGGGTTTCTTTTATAGCTCTCCTGGCTGCTTGCTGCAGAATAAATGACGGGTCAGAATGTGACCTCCCTTGTAAAAATACAGCAGCTCCTGAATATTGAGGCAGCAATTAATTTAAATGCTAATTTATAGTCCTTTAAAAATGGATGGCTGGTTTGTGAGTAAACACATGTGCTAAATAGGATAGACCACTGATACTTTTGATCCCATTTTTATACAACCTAAGGCAAACATTCCTAGAAATGAGTGTTCCTTCCCTTGAGGACCTGAGCTGACACTGATAGAGGAGGCTGGGATCTGTCTCCAAGTGAGAGAGGAATTATTGACTACACAGATTTGTTCTGTGTCCTTCTGAGGAGAACATGTTCCCCTCTCTGGTTTATTTAACACCAGTCCCATGTCTGGAATACAACAGTGTCCTTAGGATATCATTAAGGGCAGGGTACTGTTGGAAGTTTTCAGTGTGAATAAACCTTCACCCCACAAAGCATGAGAGTGGGAGAGGAGAGGTTTGCTTATTTTCTGTCTTGGAAATACTTCAGTAATGCTCATTCTGTGGGGAAATGGGCTGCTGGGATTTATTGTTCCCACACTGGTGACAATGTCTGGGTTTTATAACCTGACTTGCTCGCAAATTAATTTCAAAAATATTGAAACTTTTATCTTGCTAAATCAAAAAATGGGAAATTGACATTTCTGGTTTATCTGCAAAATCATATTTCCAACCATTTTTGTGTCAGGTTTGGAAATTCAATTTTTTTCCCGAAATCTCAGCACTATGCAGTGACATTATTCCCTTATTGAGTCAGGTTAAGTGACTCAAATAGTCCTGCCATTTTAACCTAGCACTTTCTGTTAAGAGCTTCCCAAACTAATTTTCCCTAGTAGGAGTTAATCCTCTGGAACTTAAGGGCCTCATTCTTTTGCATCTCTGCTTTTCTCCTCTATCACTTCTCTGCTTTTTTGGCCATCTTTAGCTGCTGCCATTTCATTTTATTGTTGACTAGTTTAATTCTTTTTGTTCCAGAATGGGTGATATTAAATCCTGCCTACTAATCTGAACAATGGATTTCTCCTTTTTGAGGAGAGAAAAAAAAAAAATAAAAAAAGAAAAGAGGGTTTATTTGGAGCCGTTTAAATCTGTCTCCCTCTTGCTACAGAATATAGTGAATGAATTGTTGCCAGCCAGGAAAGACTGGTGTTAATTAAAACTCAGGGATCCCCAGTCTAGTTAGCTGGCAGGGAGACAGAATTTAGGGAATGGTGGTGGCTGCTGCACTCCTGGGTTCTGTGGAGTCAGAGATTTATGAGGAGCTTTATTTCTTTGTGAATTCTGCAAAGTGTGTGCAAACACGGGGTACCAAAGGCAATCTGATTTTCCTAACAAACTCTGATGCCTGGCAAGTTCAGAGGTACTTGGGGATGGAGCAGACCTGGCAAGAAGGAGCAGGAGAGTAGCTCCGAGGCATATTCCATTATGGAAGGTCTCTATTTCTGGGTATTTTTCTTTCTTCTATTTCTTCCTTTGTTTTCCTTACATATATCAAGGACTTTGAAACTTCACATTGCCAGGTTAAATTATTCAACAGATTTCTTGCTTCAGGTCAGATTGTTTTTGTGCTCTTTCTTTATAGCTCACCCCTGTTTGTTTTTCCTCAAGTGCAGTAGTCGCAGTTTTTCCTTCCTCGCAACTGAGCGCTGGCTCTCACTGATGCATATTTGCTAAACAGTAATTTTAAGTGTTATTGCAACATTATGGGAAGGATCTATGCTCTGCAGCTGGTTGGTTTCAAGTACCTGAATACAAATGTCAAAGCTGCACCAGCACCATTTGCACACAATGTTGAATTTTCTTTCACGTTCTTCTCTACCTCGTGCAATATCTGGGCATCAGGGCACACACAGCCCAACTCCTCATGGCCAAATTAGCTGGGAAGGACCCTCTAAGAAGTCAGTGTATCATCTGTTTTATTCCAGTGGAAATGCTTGGGGTGGGTGGGGGCATGTGTAATTCAATACATTTGCAATAAGCTCTAAGCAAATGTACATGCAACAACATATTTGTGAGTTTTAAGCCACCTTCACCTAAAGTGCTGAAAAAGAAGCACAGCAAAATAAAGCAGATTGAAGTGTTGAAAGGATTGTGGTTATATTGCAAGGAACAGACACAAAAAATTATGTCAGTGGCAATTTAGCCAAGAGAGAAAAATTAGCATTATGGGCTTTTTTAGCATTTTTTTTTGTTTGTTTTTATTTTCCTTAATCATCAAAGCAGTTAAACAAGAGCAGATCAAGACATTAAAGTTAATTCTCAGTTCTTCACATTTTGCTAAACTTTAACTTTCTCCCTTAGAATATTTTTACAAAAAGCTCAGAAAACTTCCCTACACAAAAAAAAAAAAAAAAAAAGATCACCACTAATTTCTCCTCATTTCCCAGTAATGATTTACTAACACACTGCTCAAGTACAATCCCAAATTACTTAAACTTCATTGTTTTGCAAAATATTCTGCAGTATTTGCAAGTTAGGAATAATACCATCTATAATTAAAGCTTCATTATGCTTGACAAATGAAGGAATGAAGCACATTTTGTGGTGCATTACCCAGTCTTTGGTTGGGGGAGTGGTTTTTTGCTTTATTATGATTTCTCAGAGCTTTTTCAATCTTTTGCTTTTCCTCCATCTTCAGTTATTCAACAATTTGGTCTATTCTAGCACTCACAGTGGGACTCCCAGACCTCATTTTAAATTGATGCAGTTCTATTGCATTATGTGTTGAAGTGTTGTGCCAGTTATATTCTCATAGCAAACTTCAGTAGGAGGACATGGATTCATTTTGCACCATTTTCTAAACTTGTTAGTGGGGAAATGGAGTTCTTTAAAAAGCATGCTGGAGGCAGTTGGATCTTTTGGGATGAACATGGAGTTCCAGAGTGGGCCAGGCTGCAAGGGACAACAGTGGAGCCATCTGGTCCCACCTCCCTGCTCCAGCCATCCCAGAGCACAGGCACAGGATTGTGTCCAGGCAGCTCTGAGACTTCTCATTATCCTGCTCTGATTTTGCTAGCAATAAATTCAATTAATATCTGTCTGTTTTGCCCATGATGGTATTTGGAGGGTGAGGTGTCTTGGTCCTTGATTTATGAACCCTTCATTATATTTTCAGTCCCCTGTTTATTTAAAGAGGGGAGTGCTAGAGCAGATTTGGTTGGTGCCTGTCATCCAGCCATGCTCAAACAACGCACAGGGCTCCATGGACTTACAGTTTGCCAGACAGTCTGTGGAATCTCCATCCTTGGAGGCACACAAAACCATGCCCTGAGCACCCTACTTTAGTTGTCTGCTCTGAGAAGGGCTGTTGGCCTGAATAATTTCCAAAGGTTCCTGCCCATTTCAATGTTTCTGTGATTCTCTGATTTGTAAGGCTGAAAAAATATATACATCCATTTTTAGTGTCTTTTTTTCTGCTCTGGTAGTGCTGCCTTACTGGTAGTGCATTTAGCAGTGTCTATATTATTATGTCTATTATTGCTAAACTAATGCTTTTGACAAGAGACAGTGTCATATGATGTCAACATATGCTCACATTTGCTCTTTTATATGGTAAGTGTTCAGAAATGAAGGAAACAAACTCATGGGTAATTTGCTATGTTTTCACAGAGAAGATTTCAGAGCTGAATGCAGTTACTTTTTTTTTTTTAACTACTTGAAAACATATAAATGTATCTGTTCATCAAGCAGCTCTTCCTTTATTGCCCTACCAATAAGGTAATTTCAAATTCAGGCAGTTTTTGGTTGTATCCATTGGTTTATGAATAGCATCAGATGGATGCTGTGCTGAGAGATGGCCTTTTTCTGTGTAGAGATAACAGTCTGGGAGGAATGGCCTGCATCACCAATAACTTTTCTAGAAAGAGAAGTGTTTGCCACTGCTGTTCTTATTGTTTTTCCTCAGTCCTCCACAATTCTGAAAAGCAAGCATAAAATGTGATCATTCCACTTGCTCCTCTCACAAAGCTTGAGTCAGCTGCCTTAGATCCAGCAAACCATGGCTCTGAGGGAATTTTTTTACTATGGGATCATTATAACTTTCCCTTTTACTTCTACACCACTGAAGATTTCTTGGTTTGTGTTTTTCTTTGCCAAGCTGGACCATGGAATGTGCCTTTTGTACTTGGATATTCCCCATTCCTGGGTAATGTTAGGATTTCTTTCTTTACAGAGTGACATGTTGGATGTGAACCAGATCATCAAAGACCTGGCCTCCATGGTGCACGAGCAAGGAGATACAATAGGTAGGTGCCACATAAAAATTATGGGCTTTATTACCCTCTCCCACCATTCCAATGTGATCTTGTCCCTCACAAGCAGCCCTTTGTTGGTGCTGTGATCATTTTCCCTGTGTTTGAGCATTTTGTACATCCAGAGATGTCTGGATTTGACAAGCTGCTCTGTGCAATAAGGTTCTTATGTTATGGACAGTTTGCTGGTATATTTAGCATAAAATAGAATTCACAGGGAGACAAATCCATTCCCTTTTGACTGCAAAAAAGGAAGCTGGGGAATATATAACATTAACTGGAAAGGGATTCAATTCTTTCTTTTCTGCCTGGAACTGTAATTAAAAAAACAATAGTAGTGGCAATTATTATGATAATTATTGATGAAATTAGAGAAAATTGGGGAGCTTTTTGTTTCCAAATATAATTTTCATTCCCCATAGCAGGGTGTGTCTAATTAAATTTACAGAAGCCTGACATCAAGATGTGCCCATATAAAGTCTGAAGTTTCTGCCCATTAGTTGATCTGCTCTTGTTCTGCAGCTACCAATGACTAGGAAAAAACTGGGTGGAGAAAACTGGGGAAAGAGATGAGAGCAGCTGCTAGTCCTGTCTTTGGGAGCAGGCCATCACTGGGAGCCACCAGTTTTTGTGAACAGAGAGAGAAGACACTTTAGATCAGCTCTCTCTGACTTTTGTCCCTGCTCTTTTCTGCTGATGTGAAGAAAAATCAGACTTTTTTTCTCTATCTCTTGTTTTTTATATGCACAATAATAATATGTGGTACTTCTGAAACAACTGTCCACTTCCAAAACTGGGAGCTAATTGTCCTAAAGGCTGGTTGAGGGACCTAAACTCCAGAGCAGCAGGATTTGTGGGGATATTTCTCACCTAAAGGCTCAGCTGGGATTCTCCCTGGTGCTCCTGAGAGCAGGAGCAAGTCCTGAGACAGCCATATGCAGATTTTAAAAGCAGAAACTCTTCTCTGCTGCTTATCAATAACTCTGGATTTCTTTGCCAAGCTCATATCTCTGCAAATTTCCACTACCATAAGGTACTTCCTTTCACACTGAAATGAGTGGTCTATACCCCTCTGAGAAACACCACTCAGGTTCATAGGGGCAGCAAAAAAAAATTAAAATAATGTTTAAAATCAGTTTTTTAGTATATTTTTTTTTCTTCTTCTTTTCTTTCTTTTCTATTTTTTTTTCTCTTGATACTGTTTTGAAAACTTATTTTTTTGCATGGATAACTCTGGAGCCTGATTCATCTCTAAAAGCACATCAGATGCTAATGCCTTGAGGGACATGACAACATACATCAGCTAGCTTCAAGATCCTCACAACCCCTTTTCTTAAGGCAATATTTATTACTTTAAGACTTTACCCATGCATAGAAGCCACCCCAGTATTAACTTCCCTGTGAGAAGCTGTTAGACTAAGTAGGACATTTTGTCTTTGAGCCAGCATAAGGTTTTTGTGGGTTTTTTTGTTGTTCCTCTTACACTCCAGCAGATTTTTAACAGGTTTTTTAAGGACTATCTTTTAATCCTGACAGGCAATCGAGGTATCTTCCCAAGCAATTGCTGAAGGGTCCCACTGTTTATCTTGTGACATTCCTATTACACAAAAGTAAGGGAGATAAAGAATCAGGAGGCAAGAGATGCTGAAACCCCCACAGTGAAAATTCCATGATGACAAGAGACAGCTCTCTTGGCACTTGTTTTATTTTGTTTTTTAGTCTATTCCTTTGACATGCATGGAATGAAAGCTCTGTGTGTGCTTGTCTAGGAAAGCCAGGGAAAATTCAAAACCAGGGAACAGGAGATGAGCCCCTCAGCAAAATGCTCCCAGAGAAAGCCCCTCTTTGGTTCAGCTGAGCTGGGGAGAATTGTGGGGAGAGTTTGTGTGGTCTGTGCATGGCACAGGCAAAGTAACTCTTGCTTCTTACAAAAATCTAAAAGGAATTTTCTGGCATGTGGGCCAGCTCCTTAATGAACACTCAGATAACACTCCCTAGGGGAGGAAGCAATTTCTGTCATGCAGGGAAGAAATACTATGCAGGCTTGGGAGAGGATATCTCTGTAATTTTGTGTCTTCTGCAAACAAATTTCCTGGTCATGGCATCTCTGATACAAATATTTAATTATAAATTACCATATCAGTGAGCCCAAGCCTTTGAAACCAAAACAAGCCAATGGCCTGGGTTAGGTGGGAATCAGCAGAGTCTTCCCAGCAGAATCCTGCAGGAGCTCTTGGCAAAAACATCCCAGTGCAGCTTCATCACATGGGCTGCTGGTGAGGGGAAAGAGGGCAAGGAGGAGGAGACTAATAGGAGAAAACCATAATTGGCTGTAGAATTGGTGTTGGTGACATGGTTTGGGGTTCAGTGGGACCCTGTGGGGGGATTTGCAGCTGCTTTGGAGGGATGGGATCCACCACATAAGGAGAATTTTAGTTATGGTGGGAGAGGGAGGGTGTGACCAGCAGTCCTGTGGGAGCAGAGGACAGAATTGCTGGAAAAAGCAAATAGGGTGGTGTGGCAGGAAAGGTTCCCAAAGCCACCAAAATGAGGTGTGGGCAGGGAAGTGCCTACCAGGCACCACCATCATGGACAAAAATCCCAAATCCTCTGGAGGAGCTGAGCACTCTGAGGTGCTAAATGCACAAAGTATCAGGAATAAACATGAGTTGTTAGAGATCTGTGTGAAGTTGCAGGGCTACAGTTTTTCTGGGATCATGGAGATGTGGTGGGTTGGCCCCTTGATGAAGTGTTGCCTTGGTGGGATGAAGGCTCTTTTAGGAAAGGCAGGGTAGGAAAATGAGGAGGAAGAGTTGTCCTTTATAGAGAGAGCTGCTGGAGTGCATAGGATGCTGTCTGGGGATGGGTGAGAAGCTGATGGAAAATTTATGGGTCAGGATTAAAAGGAGGACAGGCAGAGTGGATGAGGCCCTCTGCAGACAGACAGACAGACAGACAGGAACAGCCTCACCTTTGCAGGCTCTGGTCCTCATGGGGGATTTCAACCACCCCAGTATCAACTGGAAGGACAACCCAGCTGGGCATAAATATTCCAGGAGGTTCTGGCATGAACTGGGGACAGCTTTGGGGATCTGATGTACAAATGGCAAGATCTCCAGATGGCCAGAAGAGGTTCATCTCCAATAAATTTTACTGTCATGGCCGCAGAAGGATTCTGAAGCCAAAGCATCCAGGGATTCAAGACTTGGCACTGTGAGAAGTAAATTCTGTTGGAGGTGATTGCAACAGCAACAATCACTCCTTTCCATACTCATAGATGGCCACTCAGCTGAGCTGTAAGTTCTCCAAAAGTCTGAAATATTCCCAGTATTTCACACTGAGCATCTCTATTTTATAATTGTGAGCTTGTGCTTTGATTGGTGGCACTGGGATGTGGATGCAAACTTCCATGGAATCAGTTTTGTGTCTGCTCTTAGGGAGAAGAGAATCCTTAAATCCTCACTTCCTCTGAAGAAAGTGTCAACAACACAGCTGCTAATATTTGTATTGGAACCTGATGAAAGCAAGTGCATATTTGTCCAGTTGGTAGGCTTCTGTTTGTCTTGTAAGTGAGAAGGAAGTTGACCTGAATAGGAGTTAGTGCTCTCTTTTTATTTTTGCCCATGGCAAAAGTAAATTATCTGTATTTTAGAAAAGCTGTTTTTCCATGCTACCTCTGAATGGAACCTTAATAGTTATGCCAGAATAACATTCAAAACCTGCAGCCCTTATCTGCTGCTCCAATTCAACTCCCACCACTTCTATACCTGTTTACAGCTCCATTGCATTTCACAAAGCCACAAGGAAAGACCCTCATTGTTCTGAAAACATTTCACACTTTTGAAAGCATCACATTTCTGACTCTTTTGAGCAGTTTTGGTACCAAGCTTTGTGTATCTGTATCATTCCCTAAAATGGGAAAAGATCCAAAGCTCATACAGTGGCCACCTATTTTAATATCACAAGAGTAGCAACGCAGGGAGGAATTTACCAGTTCTTAGAGGAATTTACCTCTTTGTCCAGAATGAATGTACTCAAATCTGTCTGTGCACAGAAAATCTCATTGGCTGAAAGAACCATGGAATCATAGGAGAACTTGGGTTGGAAGGGACCTTAAAGATCAACCACTTCCAACCCCCTGCCATGGACAGGAACATCTTCCACTATCCCAGGTTCCTCCAAGCCACATCCAGCCTGGCCTTGGACAATTCCAGGGATGGGACTTCTTTGGGAAACCACAAATTCTCTAGGAAACTTGTGCCAGGGCCTCCCCACCCTCACAAGGAAGAATTTCTTCCAACTAAACCTACTCTATTTCAATTTTAATCCATTCCCTCCTGTCCTGTCACTCCAGGCTCTTGTAAATAATCTCTCTCCATCTTTCTTGCAGGCTCCTTTCAGGTATTTGAAGGACACTATGAGATTACCAAAACCCTTCTCTCTTCCAGTTTGAACAGTTCCAGTTGTCTCAGCCTTTCCTCTTAGGAGAGGTTAATTAACCTCTAATTAATCTCTAATTAACTTGGTGGCCTTCTCAGAACAGATCAATGTCCTACTGTGTCAAGCTTAAGACTTCCTCAGACTTTTTTTTTAGACCAACACTTATGCAGACTGAGATGCTGGTGCTACTTGGCTTTCACTTCACTTCACTCTTGAAGTCTGGACTTTTTATATCTAAGAATAACTGGTGAAAAAAAATTCTTAACATGATCTAAAGTCTCTGGTCCTTCACTTAACAAACATCTCTGCCTGGTATCTGTCAGGCTGGAGCCCAGAGACCTGGTAAAAGAAGTAAGGACATGGCAGCTGCTGGTTTCCTTCAGTCAGGAGGAACTTCTTGATGGGCCAGTGTGTTCAGTCCTCGAGTGATGCTGCCCTTCCCTGAAGTGCCACATTGTCACTTATTACCAGTGATGGTAACAATGGCAATGAACTTCTTTCAAAGGAAAAGGTATTTGCATGAATGCAAATGGGTTGCTTATTTTGGAAGCGCTGGAATACATAAAGGATTTTTCAGTTTGGAGTTTGCTTTTCTTTTTTAATTTTTTTTTGTTTGTTTTTTTTTCCTGTGAAATCAATTCCAGTCAGGCCTTTCTGACCTGGAGGCTGGTTTGACATGTAAACACTGTCAAGAGGGCCCATCAGCACGTCCTCCTCCAGTCTGACTGCCTGGATAGCACAGCCAGGAGTCTCTTGTCAGACTGCAAACTGAGCTGGGAAATCATTCAACTGGAGCCTTAACTAAACCCTCCCAAGTTATGTGCCTCAGTTGTGACATCTGCAGAAAATGAGCACATCTCGAGAACAGTCCCCAAATACCAGAATGTAGCAGCTTTAATATCTCTGATCAGTTGAATGTGGCCTGCAAAGTCTCTCATTTGGTTGAGATCCCTAAGTGATCTCAGAGGAGGCTGTTATGGGAATGTGTACATTTATGTTCTTATTGGTTCCTGATGGATTGGGAAATCTCTTGGCTGTGTTGTTTTCAGCCACTTGGTAAGACCCAGAGTAATGTGGCAGTAGAGAGCAGAGCCCATGAAGGAAGGGTACACTGTGGTGTTCCTGAATCTATTCCTCTTCCCACCTCTTTGTCCACCTTCAGTTTATGCCCTGTCATCAGTTGTGCTTCTTCTAGTCTAACAAAGCTTAATTGCAAACCACCCCAGCTGCTGAAATTGTATGGTTTTATTATCCTTATGGTGTTATTATCCTTAATTGCCTTGTAGGCAACAATTTGAAGGACATGGTCAGTGGGTCACTGGCACAGAGTGACAATTTGAAGGACGTGGTCAGTGGGTCACTGGCACAGAGTGACAATCTGAAGGATGTGGTCAGTGGGTCACTGGCACAGGTTGCCACACAGAGTGACAATTTGAAGGATATGGTCAGTGGCTCACTGGCACAGGTTGCCCAGAGAAGCTGTGGCTGCCCCACCCACTCCAGGCCAGGTTGGATGGGTTTCTGATCAACCTGGTCTAGTGTAAGTTGTCCCATGGCAGAGGGTTAGAACAATATGATCTCTAAGGTATCTTCTAAGCCAAATCATTCTGTTATTCCATGGTGTGTTCTATTCCACTCACCTTTCCCTCTCTGTCTGGACTGCAGCCGTGGTGGCCTCCACTGACAGCTCTCTGGACAGGGCTGGACACCCTCAGTCTCATGTGAGGCACTGCTGGTGACCTCTGCTGTGACAGAGTTGTTGGAGCCACCTGTGGGCTACTGTGATCTCTGACCGACTCATTTTATTGCAGATAACCAGCAACACAAAAATTGCATGAGCTTTTGAGTTTCTCTCCTCCTCCTGCTCTCTGTGAGTGTGATTTTTGTGTCATCCCTTGCAGGGGGACTCTCACACTCAGTTCTCGTGCTGGCAGGGCTGGTAAGACAGCCCATGCTGGTTTACAAGGAGAAGAGTGATGGGCAACTCTACACTTGCAAATTTCCTAACGCCTAAAGATCTGTCTGCTGTGTTTATTTCTGTGTTTGACCCTCATAATGTGATTGGGCTGGTATAATTACAGTTAATGAGCCAGCTAATTTTGTACAAGAAACAAGGCTCTTCCTTCCACGAGGTTTATTGCCACCCGTAGGATTCTTCTCACATCAATTTATCCAAAGCAGTTTTTGGGGAAGTTAGAACTGCCATGGTCTCAGTTTCTAATAATGCTGCAATTGAGCAGTAAATGTCAGAAAGGCAGAAGCTGCTCAGGTGGGTGGTTTATTTCTGCTGGGAGGTGCAATTCTCTGCCAGACTGTTTGGGAAACGTGGCTTGAGCAGTTTAAGTAAATCAAACGAGCCATGTAAAGCAAAAGAGGTCAAGCAAGTTGTAAATATCAGTGACCTTACTTGGTAGGTAAAATATATGATCTTTCCAAGACAGCAAGCAGAAATAAAATATATTTATTTCTATGAATCCACACCCCTACCAACCTTATGATTCTGGTGACAAACTGAGACTACTTTCATCAGCAATAGGACTTGATAACTCAACTCTGTGATGGCAAGTGAGCTTTGTGTTAATTATAGACGAAAAAAGACTTCTGAAAAATGCTGCACACAAATGAAATGAAGAGATTTATTCAAACTGTTTCAATTCACAAGCTGGAGTTGGAAAAAAATTGGTATTTACTTCTTTTTTATTTGTAAATTTAAAGAAACATGTTTTATTTTTCTTTAATTTGGATGTCTTACAGAATTTAAAAAAAAAATTGTATTGAGTGTAAATCACAAGGGAAAGTTTGCCAGAGAAGTTATGAACTCCCCATCCCTGCAAGAGTTCAAGGCCAGGTTGGACAGGGCTTGGAGAAACCTGGACCAGTGGAAGGTGTCCCTGCCCATGGCAGGGGGTTGCAACAAGATGATTTTAAGGCCCCTTCCAATTCCAACCAGTCCATGATTCTCTAATTCTGTGGAAAGAAAGGGTGTGCTGCAGGCAACTCTCTGGTATTTCCCATTCAAAGCTATTTGAGCTGTTTTGCCCTGTAAATTACATTCAGAGATTATTTGAGGAATAAAAAAAAATCTGACACACCCCTAAATTACTTTAAAAAAAAAAAAACGAACCCTTCTTGTTGAAATAACATTTTTTAATCAGAAAAGGAAGGAAATAGGGAGAAAAAATTAATCAGGTCTGTTGTGATGTAATGTCCTCAGATGTGCTAATTTTGTGGGTTTAAAGGATTGATTATCCCAGGCCACCTGAGAGCATCATGTGGGACTTGAGGAGCCCTTGGGTGGGTGACTGAGAGTGTGCAGTGGTCACTGGGTCCAGGACATGCACCCTCACGACACTCTTCATATGCTGACCCTTCTGTGGCAAACATCTGGAATTTGAGGCTGCTTGTCTCTGCAAGAAAGAGCAGTAAATTGCTTTGCAGATGCCAAAGTGATAATATTTCTGCCCTCTGCCTTTTAGCACCAAGCAGGTGATAGGAGGTGCCTCATTCTCTTACAGGACGTGTTGGTTTCCAACAGATACACACAGGAAAACGTTTGAATTTGAAATCCCTGGGAGATGTATCCTGGCAGGCATGGCAAACCCCTGGCAGGGCAGTACCAATTTTTTTTTTTTTTTCAGCACATCCATATGCAGCAGATACTTGACATTTCCAAGATGCATTTCAAGGACAGTATAAATCATTCAGGAGAAAAAGTGCTGTGAATTTATGCTGGTGTTTGGCCATTGCCCTGTAGCCCCTTTTATTCATTCAGACCAAGGGGTTTGGGCTGTTGGCTGAAGAAAACCAACAGGAAGAGCTGGTTATGACATTTTAGGGTACTTTAAATACTCTTTCCAGGCCTGCCTGGAAAATGGTGCTGAGTGGTTGTTCAGTGCCTCAGTCTTTGCCTCTGAGGGCTGTGATGTGTTGTGTGGAAGAATTAGAGCTCTGCTTAAATCAGATGGGAAGGTAAGTTCTATCTGCCTTTTTTTGGAAGCAATAACCACAGCTCCTGATGACTCACAGTGCTGAAAATTGTATTTTCTTGCACCAATCTAAGCCAGTGTGACCCATTTAGCCTGAATTTAACATATGAGCACGATTATTTTATAAATCCTCTCGTGTGCAGAATTTACAACTCGATGTTTACATTGAAGTTTGCAAATGACTAACTCTAAGCCATTTTAAATTTTGCTCTGGAAGAATTGTCAGGGTTTTCTTTCCCTTTAACATCCACAGTTCTGTCTTCACTAAGCCTGAGGGCCTTTTGTTCGTGGAATGGCACTTAAAACTTTCCAAGTACACGGCAATTCGAATGGGCAAAATTCATTTTCATGCTGAAAGCAATTTTCCTCCAAACTTGGCCTTTAATTAGGAAAGAAACCTCTATGCATTACCAAAATACTCCTTTCCTAAATTTTTTCCTTCTTCTTTTTATTGTGCCTCTCAGTGTGCTATATTGATTATTTTTAGCCAGAAGTTGTAGCCATAAAAGAGGGTTAAGCTTATTAAAGTGCTAAAAATAAAAGCATACTATGAAAACCTGAAGGGGCCCATTTTGGTTTCTGCCAAGTGGGAGCATTTAAAAATTCTCATTCATGAGCTCACTTTCCTGTCTTTCAAGTGATTTAGCTGAAATTCTGCCTTGTGAAACCAATCCATTGTTGCTGCTGTAAAAATCCAGGCCATGTGAGTGATTCCTTGAAAGATTAGGGCAAAACCCCCCACTCCAGCCACTGTCAATCCAGTGATTTCCCATATAAGAATCCTGTTGGTCATTAGAAGGGCTTGATCTCAGGACACTGATAAATAGCTGGAACTGAAAGATACCTCTTGGGGTCATCCTTATTTCCATCTCTGTGTGATAAATGTGTCATGAAATCATAAAAAATTGAATCTAAAGCCTGGCTAGCTCTGTCACCTTCACTAGTCCTATTGCAAGACTGTGTTTGAGATGAAAAAATATAAATATTTTCCTAATTCTGTGATGTATTTGTTTGCAAGCACCATCTGCTTTGGTGCAGCCCTATCCCTGAGTTTATCAAAATGTCGACTGCACGCCCTTGGGATTTTTGTTCTCAAATTTTGCAATAAATTTGTCAGCAGAGTCTGAAGGCAGAAAGCTGTTGTGGGATTCAGTTTCTTTGAGAAATTCCGGACCCAAGGCTGGATTATCTCATCTGTTTGGGAACAAACTCACTGTCCCTTCATGCCAGATCCCTCCAGCAGGTTTTTTCTGTCCACTGAGGACCCTTGTCCTCCACCCTTGTCTCTCCATCCCCAAGTGAGAGGCACCTTGGGAAGGAGCCTGAAAGTGGCCAGGGTGAGGCTGTGAACCACCACTTGTTCAGCAGAGATTCACAAAGAAATGCCTGTCAGTAGCATATTCATCATTGATTTATTACCATCATTGAATTATTGCTTATTTCTCTGTGATTTGAGCCAAATTGTCTTTCCTCTCCTTGCTTCCCTGTGTTAATCAGCAGAAATTTCTGCTTAAATTGCTTTACATATTTATGTCTCATTATTGTAGAGTTTTGGAGCTGGTTTGGTGGGGTTTTTTTTTTTCTTAGTTTCTCCCCTGTGCCTCAGGATTACAAGTTGCTTCAAAAAATAGAATTTAAATGGGAGCTTCACTTATTCCAAGGCTGGTATTCCCCCACTGGCCAAAGGAGTGAGCAGAAAAAGTTCCACCAGGGCCCAGGCTCCCTCTGTGAGCTGCCATCAACTCACCCAGGACATGGAGCACGTCCTTCTAACCTGGGAACGCCTGTGCTGGAAAAACAGAGATGATGTTCTCAAAAGCTCTGCCCAAGGTGTGATTCTCCCATTCCAGGGAGCACTAAAGGGGTGTACACAGTGTTTAATTTTATCTAACAAAGGCAAATCTCCTCAGGCCTCCCTGCAGGCAGAGGAAAGTGTTGGGTTCCTCTGGAGGGCCTTTAAAGGGAGCTAAATTAAGCTGCTTCTATGATTTCCTTCTTCCCCAGGAGAAGTGCAGACAGATTACTCTTGTTTTAGAAGGATATATTTAATACATTTCTTCTCTGTAGCTCCTCTCTGCCTAAATGATTCATTTTCTGAGGCCAATCAGCCTTTTAGAGATGTTGAGCAGTGAAGGGTGTCTGCACTAAGATCCCAAGGAACTTCATCCATGACCAAGTTCTGTTACATTGATTAGGCACTGGAGGTTTTCCTCTTTTTCTCTTTTGTTTGTGGGGCTTTTTTTCCTTTTCTTTGCTTTGCTAAAAATGTATTTTATTTTGAGTTATAAGTGCATAATTACCTTAACAGACTTTAACAGACTTTAACACTGTTTCATTTAAAAATGGCAAAAATGTGAATGCAAGCGCTTTCCACAAATTATCTGCAAACCCTCATTTCTTTGTCCACCACAAAAGTGGCAAGATTAATTCCTGTTCTTTCCTTTAGAACCTTAAAGAATAAATTACTTTAATCTTTTGTGGCATGTCTTAATCCAACTCCTTATACTATTAATTGAAGAATTTCTGTTGATTTTGTTAAGGATTAGAGAAATCCCTGGAACTTTGTTCTCCAATTTCTACCTGAGGCTGAGTTCTCCTGATTGAGTTCATGCACTCTCTGGTGTTTTTTGTGTTCAAAACCACCCATTTGATCAAGAAACAGACCAAGGGCACATCCTCTTCCACTGTGAGCAGAAATTATCGGTTGCACATCTCCTGGGGGTCGAGATTTCCAAAATTTCTGCTGGAAAAACAAAATCTTTTTTGCAGGTTTCATATCATAGCTGTCAGGAGTCAAAGTTAATATTTGATTGTGATGGAAGTGGAGACCCAGTTGTAATGGGTAGCTGATAATCTTTCTTTTCCAGTCTCATTTTGATTCCTTCTTGTTCATCCAGGCTTCCCCCAGTGCCAAACATAGCAATGTAGGGTGAGTTTCTTCTCATTTCATTGTAGATGCCAGCATTTTTCCTTAATCTGAGCCATTTTACAGACCTCCACAGCAGCTTGGAAACGTGGTCCAGGAGTTTGGATTGTGGTTTGTTTAATCTGATTGACTCCTGGAAAGTGGGAGGAACTGCACACCTTGGATTTGCTCCCTGTGATATTGTCTGAGATGATTATAACCCATGTGGACCCACATGAATCTTGTCCCTGAGCTCTAATAATGAGATTATTTCAGGTGACATGTCCCTTCTGTGATTTACTCCAGTAAATTTGTCAGTCTTGAGCCACTTTCTGTTGAATTCCCTGTTGCTCTTCCCATTGATTTCAGAAGGTATGGGATGAGAGGCAACGTCCATCCTGTGAGAGGAGAGCTGTCAGTCATCCTGCCTCTGATTGATGGGTTGGATGTCCATCAAAATGGGTGTTGGTCCTACTTCCCTGCAGAAATGCAGGTCACAAGCAAGAGGCTGCTCCTCTCTTTATGCCCATGAGTAAATTGCTGTTGGTGTAAAACCTTTGTTTTTTGGTTTATTTTGTCATTTGTAATTTTTGTTTTTAATTTGGCTTAATTACCCTGTAATTATCTTCTTTTAATTTGCAGATAGCATTGAAGCCAACATTGAGGCCTCTTCTTCCAACGTAGAATCAGCCAATGAGCAGTTGGCAAAAGCAAGTCAGCACCAAGTAAGTGGGACTAAAAAAACACTACAAATGCTTTCAGTGAGAGTATTTACAATAAACAGAACACCTGGCAGCTGTGAACCACTGGGCACATGGATTTGTTCTGCCTGGAAAGATGATAAAGCATAGCCTAAGTATTCTTAACTTTTTTTATATATAAAAATAGATATATATATATATATATATATATATGATTAGATTACCATAGCACAGACAATTTGCTTTAGAGTAGTCATTAAGAAATCTGCATATTAAACAGACATTTGCCAGTAGGAAAGTCAACAATTAGCTACTGTTGTTCTTGGAAAGACACCATAAAAAGCACATCATTTAATTCCATATGTGCTTCTGTTTGGTGTGTTTCCCTATAATCAGGAAACAGTACTTTGGGAAAACGAGTTGAGTTGTCAAACAACATGATGTGGTTGGTGAATAATGGCTCTGGTGGTGGTGTTCAGCACTTTTCAAAAGCAATTTGAGGGATTTTTTTTTTTTTCTTCTTGGAGCAGGAATAAAACATACACACAGACACACATACAAACCTTAATATTTTTTGAAAATAGCTTGCCTAGAAAGAACTCTTTGATGGTTATAGTTAGTACTTTCTAGGGGGATGAAGGGGGGTGGGGGAATGAACAATCAAAAAATTATCAATTGCATTGTGACTGACAGAAGAAAAACCTGCTAGTTTTCTTTTTTCTCAAGCATAAATTGGTGATTTTCATGTGTCTGGAGTTTTGACAAAATGTAGCTGAGACCCCTGAGAGCACATGGTGCCTGTGAGCTTCCAGACCAAAGGAGAAAGACTCACAGGCATTCTAGTCTGATGCAATGGAGTGACGTGATTTTAAAATTATCTACGGCTCATTTCCAGGTGAAACACATTGTCCCCATTTTGGGTAATAAGAGTGAGTTTTGTAGAACTTTGATATTGCAGAAAATAAGCGCTGTCTTCAGCTCCATGTTGGTTTTTAATGTATATATCTTTAAGATAATGTGTGTCGCCCTGCATGTAATCCTGCATTCACTTTGAAAATAACTTGTTACATGGAGTCTAAAATGAAACTGGAATGGATTTAATACTTGACCTGACTGTAGAGCTGATTGCAAAGCTGTAAATGAGTTAATGATGACTTTGGCTAAGAAGGTCAAAGAGGAGTCAGCCAGAAAATGAATGCAGCACAGTCTAAAGGCTCAGCTTCCTTCAGCCAGCAGGAGCTGCTGAAATAGCCTGCCCAGACAGGAGGCCCTTTTTCCTCAGATATGTTCATCAGGATAAAGATAAAACCAGTTTTAGCGAGGCGACCCCTGCCAAGGGCATAAATATGAACTGATTGGTGTACACGAGAAAACAGAGTCTCTCTTGCACTTGAAACAAGCCTATAATGACAAATATCACTTTAAAAACTTTGGCTGCTAAAGGAAATGTGCAATCCAGATCTCCTGTGGAGCACAGGGAACTGTCCTGTGCCCTACTGGATGTGGATCACCAGAAAAATATGTGTAAACCTGTGGAGTCTTTGCTTCTTTTTTGCCAGGGTCAGGATGAAATGCGTGAGATGGTATTTCTTGTTCTGACTAAGATGTTTATTAGTTCTTATCTGTATTATGTCTCACAAACCCTGAGTTCTACAGCACTTTAACAAACTGAAAATGGAGACCCCTCTCTCTTTCTACAAGGCCTTTTAAGGATAAACTGTCCAATTAAGAAATGACACCTACATTTTTTTTTTTACTTTTAACCCAATAACCAACCACCTGTTCAACAATTTTTTATTCAATTGCACAAAACCACCCAAACCCATGGAGAAGGTGAAGAAGAAGGTGAAGAAGAAGGACCAGCCTCCTCCATCTTGTTTATATATATTACTATATTCTAAAACCTTAAACTCTAAGTTTTCCACCTTAGAAAGGTGTGTGATATTGCACACTTAAACTCCACACCCACAAGCCCAGTTGTATCATTCAATTTTGGAAGCCTTCTCCAGACCCTCACATCAAATGCAGTGTTCTCGTCAGTGCCTGTCAGCACAGGAAGACTAAAATTCTCAGTAACCAGGGTTTCAACATAAACCCAGCTCACTCTGTCACCATGAACAGAAAATGAGGTGGCATTTTTGTATTTCCACTGCTGGCCTGGGGCTGGTCAAGATGCATGTTATGCCTCATCTGTTGTGTGCCACAAAATCTGCTCTTCTTACACCCAAAGAGGCACGGTCCCCATGGTGGGACAGGAAGGGCCCTGGTGCCACAGCCCTCAGGGATGCTGTAGGGAGGAAGGCTGATGCCCCCTGCAGACATTTGGATAATGCAGTGTGAGTGCAGGTCGTCCTTCCTGGTGGTTTGCCTGGTTTTGGATGCTTTGGAAATATCTGGGATGGGTTTGGGAGAGCCATCAGCCAGATGGCCCTGTGGGTGAGCTGCTTTTAAGGGACCTGCCAGAGCTTTACATGCTCCAAATTCCATCTGGCTCATCTGTGCTGCCCAGGGACCAAAGGCACAAACTGTTTCTTAAATCTTACCTAGCAGTTTTCCTTCTTATGTTAAACTGCTAATTCATGAGTATGTTTGCTTGTTACTTATGTTACAGTGTGATCATCCTGTAAATGCAGGCTGGCTTACAAGCATTTGTTATTTATTGCTGTTTATATGTATATAAACGTGTGTGTGTGTGTGTGTGTGTGTGTGTGTATGCAGTTTTTTTATTAGTCAGTGTAGTGTTTTTATTAGTCTACCAACAAATGCATACATAAATTGAGAAATCAGAAATGTCAACACCACTGAAACATTTGAGTTTAAGACCTTCTGTAGAACTTAATGGAGGGATTTCTGTCAGGAATAATGATTCAGTGGCTGGTTATTTAGCACAATATTTGCATGTAACCCATGCAGTCACTTCAACAATACAGCTTGGAGAACCAGTCCCAACCTGCACATTAACATAACAAAGAACCAGTAAATAGTTTTTACTTAGCTACTAGAAAATAAGACATTTAGTTTCCCTGAAATTATAGAAATGTTTAAAAAAGAAGTAAATATCTTCACAAGAAGCTCCTTTGCATTTTAAATTTGGTAAGGTGCTCCTTCCTCTTGAGATGTGTGTGCTAAAAGCAGTGTTTTATTACTCTGAGTGAATTCTCATGTGCCCCATCTAAACTCTAAAAGATTAGTGGGAGCTGTCAGAGCTTTGGAATATAGATATAAAAGCAGATTTTTTTTTCTTTCATTTTAAATTATAATTGGAAAATAATTGTTTCTGCCTAAACTTTTTTTTACTACAAGTCACAGTTAAGCTGCCTCAGTGCACTATCTGTGGGAACACACAGGGTCAAAAAGCAGATGAAAGCAATAAGAGTTGAATTTTGATACCAGAAGGAAGCCTTTTTTCCATATGAAAACCTTGCTGCTCATAGAAATGTGTTAATTTTGACTTTTTTTATACTACTTTCAGTAGAAAATCTCAGTTTGAAAAATGGCTGAGAGGCAGACAAATGTTGCAGGGAGAAGCCACTCAAAGTTCTCTCCTGTGCTGGTCCTGCTTCTGTGCCTCTCTTTTCAGTGAGGGTCTCATTTCTCTTGGGCCTTGAGCAGGAGTGATGACTCCTGCCATTAATACCAACAGCCCAGATTTGCCTCTTGAAATTTCCTTTTCTCTGCCCCCAGAGAAAATGATTCATCCCACCCATCTCAAAACACCAATTATAACTTGGGTCAAACTGCTCTCTGGAGGAGAGGGATCTATTGGACCAGATATGAGTGGTTTTGGTGGTGATTAAGTGTCTCCTATCCATGATACATGAGAAGGAATTGCTTTCAGCACATCTTGTCTCATCCCACAGGAGATGTCTGACATAGGAAGGTCTGCTGGCTGCCTCCTAGGACAAGTTTGTTCTCTCCTTTGGCCATTAAATTGAGATTATATCAATTATACTACAAATATCCCATAGAAAATTAATCCCATGTCCATCACCTGTCTCTTTATTGGGCAAAAGAGAATATCTAGACACCCAACCTGCCCCTGAAGTTAGTTTAGGTGGGCTGGACATCACACTAAAGGGGTGGCTGTGTAGAGATGTGCACTTTTACTTTGCTCACTTTGCTCAGAGCTTCCTGCAGATGGATTGAGAGGAAGAGAAGAAACCAGCACAGACTCCACGAGTGCACATTAAACCAGTTGCTCTTTTTTTTATGCAAAGTTTGGCCTAAGTTCAGCTTGGCCTCACTTACTGAGGACTCTGTGTGCTGACTGCTGAAGCTAATTTGTTTTGGAAGAGCTGCTTGTGTTGCTCTGATTCCTGCTGGTTGCTTTCCTTCCCTATACCCTCTGTGGAAGTCAAGCTAATTTGGATTCCCTGGCATTGCAAAGGCAAACAGCAGTTCAGTGACCCACGTGTGGAGTCTAAGAACAATGAGGTTTTTTTCCAATAATGAAGCAATTCCTGGGTCTGGCTTTCATGGGTACACAGAGGGGCACTTTGAAGGCTGGAGCTCTGAGGAAAAAAAGCCTCATAAATCTGTGATATTTGCAGAGATCTTATTGCCTGGAGGCCACTGATAAGGGACTGTCTTCAACTTTCACTCAAATAACTCATTGTTATTTTAACAACAAAAGAAAATTTGAGTTTCAAAAATCACCTTCTCAGAGTCATTGAAATTTTTTGGCATGGTAGCCTCTGAAAGCACTTGTTGCTTATAAATATTGTGACAATGAAGATCATCTCCTCCTCTTCACTGTGGATATGCTCTAAGACCTTGTCTTTAGCTGCCACTAAATAATTTTAACCTTAGTTTTATCATTAAGAGCCAACTGGCACCATGATTGCACCCTGACCTGTGCAGCAGTCATGCAGCAAGTTCAAAGCCATGGGGGACCAGCATGGTTGGACTATCTTGATGCAAATTGAGGCCATTTCCCCTTAACCTGTCACTTTGTACCTGGGAGAAGAGACTGAGACCCACCTGGCTACTCCCTTTCAGGGAGCTGCAGAGAGTAAGAAGGTTCTCCCTGAGCCTCTTTTTCTCCAAGCTGAGCTCCCCCAGCTCCCTCATCTGCTCTGCATCATGATGCCTCAGGTTTTAGCTTTTATATTTTTCAGATTCTGTACTGCTTTAGTGCATAATTCTGAGCTTCATATTAGGGGACGGTGAGCTCTCTTCACAGAGTTGGTAGACAAAACAATTCCTTCTCTAGCTGGGGACCAAGGACAGGACAAAGGATCCAAATTTCAGGCCCAAGAGCATAAACAGCAGCAGAATGAAGAAAGAAAAACAAGAAGGATGGGACTTCATGGGCTGGAGCTGGAATTGGACAATTAACTCCAATATGCAAATGGACCAGAGGTATAAGAGTGAGACCCCGTAAGCAATTGGGCATTTTGTGACCATTTTGGTTCATCTGGGTGTAGCCCTGGCTGGGCTCTTGTGCTGCCCAAGGTGGATCTGTTAAGGCTTTCTAATAAATTCCTACTTTATTCTTTAGCTCTATCCAGTCTCTGTTCTAGTTCAGCCTTCACAAGGCATCAATCAGACTCGTGCTCCAGACCCTTCACCTGCAGCAGCTGGTTGCAATAAAACTTCTGCCTCCTTTTTTCCTTGCTCACTGGCTCCCAATAAACAGCAGGCTGAGTTTTCAGATTGTAGAGTGCTTTATTTTGAAGAAGCTTCTGCCTTTGCCTGCTTTTTTACTGTATTTTAATGCAGCCGTTTACAAAACAGCTGCTTTCTGTGGGAAGTGGTGTTCGAGTCAGCGCCAGTCCGTGTGATAAATGAACTGTGAGAATCCAGCAGCTTAACCTCAGCAAGGTCTGAGCCACATTTATTTAAAACTCTCCTTGTTTTCTGTAAATAATGGATCTGTGTGATCAAATATTTATTAAGAAAGGGGTTGTTTAGAGCTTTTGGTTGTCATGTGTTCCTGTGTGTAAAGGTAAAATCTTTCAGGCCGTTTTCAATCACAGCAGATCATCTCTTCATTTGTACCATCCAAAAGGGGCAGATGCCTGATCCAGGTAGTAGCTTAGTCTTTTTTTTTTTTTTTTTCCCTTTATTATACAACACCAGCTGTGAAATTTTTGGAAGAAAAAAACCAAATTATCCACTGTGAGCTCATTTTTTATTTAAGCACAAGCCATTCAAGGAGGAAGCAGAAGGGGCATGAGTGGAGAAGGGAAGGAATCCAAAGGAGGCCATGAACATGATTTGAGGGATGGAGCACCTCTTCTGTGAGGAAAGGATGAGAGAATTGTGATTGTTCAACCTGGAGAAGGGAGGACTCCAGGGTAAACTTATTGTGGCCTTTGAGGTACCTGGAGGGGGATACAACAAATGTGGAGAGGAACTTTTACAGGGGCAAAGTGATAAGACAATGGGGAATGGCTTTAAACTGACAGATTGCGTGTTTAGATTGGATATTTGGAAGAAATTCTTCCCTATGAGGGTGGTGAGGCCCTGGCACAGGTTGCCCAGAGAAGCTGTGGCTGCTCCATCCCTGGAATTGTCCAAGGCCAGGTTGGATGGGGTTTGGAGCAATCTGGGATAGTGGAAAGTGTCCCTGTCCGTGGCAGGAAGTTGGAACTGGATGATCTTTAAGGTTCCACATGACCCAAACTATTCTGTGATTTTGTGTGATATGAAAGACTTGGGAGCAAGTTTAGTGGTGAGCCATTGGTGATCAATCTGTTTTCTCTGGTGAGAAGATGAGTAGGTAGACCCAGATTTTACTGACTGTTCACCTTAGTATATGCAGCTCTGGGGCTGTTCCAAGTCAAGAATATTCTTATTTTAAAACTATCAGTTTCACTGATTGTGGTGGCCTGCATTTCATATTTCAAAGGCAAGAATTTTCTCTTTGAAAGCTCTGAACAAGTCTGATTTGTGATGAGTCAGAGATGGCAGAAGGAAATCACAGACTGTCTTTTGTTTTTCTAATTCATTTGTTTAACAGAATCTCTTTCCAGGGTACAATTTCATTTTGAGGGGTCAGAGATTAAAAAGCAATTTTCCCTTGCTAGCAGCAGAATAAACTAGTGAGTTACATTTCTCTTAATGGCCTCATTTAACAGAGGAGTGAATGGAAATCCTTGGTTACTGACTGGAAAACCACACTTAGACTCATCTTTGTGCCCAGTGGCAGCAGATATAATAAATTGCCCTGCTCAAAGGTCAAAGCTTTGAAAAATTGTATTAAACTTACCTCCTAATGGGCTAGAGACACTAAGGAGTTAGGAATGTTATCACTGGAGATGCATACCTATCTGGGATCCATGGAAATGAGGAACAGAATTTAAGTATCCTTGAGTCCCAGCTGTGTAGCCTGAAGTGTTATTGCACTGGGCTGTGAGCTTGTCACATCTCATCAAGCAGCAAAATGGTCAAGCTTGGTCAGTGTTTGCACTGGAAACCTCTGCTGAAAATCTGCACATGCAGGCAGCAGGGTTCTCCTGCTCAGTTTTCCTGTCTGGTGCAGGGACTCTGTCTAGGCAGTGTCACCATTCCTCAAGAATTCCATGTAAAGTCACTCATAGCCACATTTCTCCTCACAAGGAAAAGCAAGGCAATCTTCCCAAGAATATTTCTGGGATTCACATTCTCTGAACCTCAGAGAATGATCAAAACAATTCCTGTCTTATTTGCTGTGCCTACATTTGTGCCAAAGTAGAATGCAATTTGGAGATTGTTTACCCAAAGCTGTGGTGTTTTGTTTCCTTGGCCTATTGGGGCCAAGCGTGTGTGTGTGTGTCGGGACTGTTGGCTGAGAGTCACAGGATGTTGTGCAATAAAGTGCAGTTGAGTGCTTAGCAAATTCAGTTTAAATGTAATGTAACAAAGTGTAATATAATAGAGAATAACATAGTATAATTAAGTAATTAATTAGCCTTCTGATGAGATAGATGCATCATTCCTCTCCCCTCGTCGGGACGAAAATGTCATCGAATGTCACTGAAGTGTCAGTGAGTCAGAGGAGGTCACAAAGATGCTCAGAGGGTTGGAGACCCTCTGCTCTGGAGCCAGGCTAGCACAGCTGGGGGTGTCCAGCCTGGAGAACAGGAGGCTCTGGGGAGACCTTAGAGCCCCTTCCAGTGCCTAAAGGGAACGGACAGGAAACCTGGAGAGGGAATTTTAAGAAGAGTTGGAGCAGCAAGACGAGGGGCCATGGCTTTAAACTGAAAAAGAGTCAACTTCAATTGGATGTAAGGATGAAATTCTTCACTAGGAGAGTGAAGGCCCTGGCACATATCACCCAGAGGAGCTGTGGCTGTCCCATCCCTGGAAGTGTACAAGGCCAGGTTGGATGGGGCTTGGAGCAACCTGGGATGGCAGAAGGTGTCCCTGCCCATGGTGGGGGGTTTGGAATGAGATGATCTTTGAAGTCCCTCCCAAGCTAAGCCATTGGGTGACTCTAAAAGATGCCAGATTGGTTTTCAAAGCCACAGTGAAACTAATAGTTGAATTCTACTATGGGGATTTATATTCCAGTTTCTGTGTCTTGATTTTTAACTTGATTTGTTTGATGAGCACCAGTTTAACAGTCCCCCTTTCCATAGGGATGGTGTAAGGGATCTGCCATCAGTACGGCATCATCTAATCAGACTTCCTTTCCCATGCCTCTGGAAGATTGCTCATCCTGTTTCTCTTGGATATTGTACCTCAGTCTGTGATGAACAGTGCCCAGGAGGAAAGAACCTTTGAAAAACCACTTTACTAGACAGTGAGAGTTTGACATTTTTGCCTAAAACTAATATTTAGTATCCTTTTGTGCTTGGTAGGGAATCCTGCTGCCCTTCTGGCTTCTGCTATGGAAGGCTGTTGTTCCTCCCCAAATCACTTTCACCTGTGCTAGCTGTGTTTAAATGCTGCAAAGAACCTGGGACATCTCCAATGGTCAGGAAGTAGCTGGGAAAGTAAATGCTAATTCCCCTGGTGTGCTTTAATAACTGTATTGATCATGAAGGGAAAATGATGTGTAAGGAGAAAAAAGCTACAGAAAATGAAATTGCTTTTATTTCCATTTTGACAAAGCCTGGGAGCACTTTAATCAAAGGTGTTTTCCATATTCCTGAAAGAAATCACAGGCCTGGTAGGACACCTTTGTAGCACAGCTCTGGGGTCGTGGCCGGGCACTATCAGAAGTGGAGAATGGGAATTGTTAAGTTCAACTTGTGCTCAAGAGGAGAAAAGAGAGTCAATTATAGCCTTTCTAAATCTGACTTCAGCAACACACAAAGCTCTTGGAAACATTTTGAAATGAGGAATAAAAAGCAAGGAGTTCTGTGCAGGGTGGGACAATTTGGGATTTCATTTCACTTTGAAAGGGTCATTGCATATCTCTCTTTGTGAGGAGAAAGGGTCTCCTTAGACAAAGAGCCTTCCTGGTCTTCAGAGAAATATTTTCTATAACTCTATCACATGAGGATTGTCCTTGTTTAGAAGATTTGCAGGAGAAACTTGTTCTTCTCTGGCTGGCTCTGATGTATCTTAATTTTGTTCTATCTCACACCCTGTTATGAGTTCAGGATTGTCAGCTCAAGCCTTTGACAAGATTCAGTCATTCCTAAATTCCCTGCTGGGGAATGAAGGGCTTAAAGTTTTCTGTGGAATGAATTTAGGAGACTAGGAAACATCCACAGGAACCTGTTCCTCTTCCTAAAGCACAACTTCATTTTTACTTTTTTTTAAGGTGACTCTAGGAAAAACAATTTACAAGGTGGGTAGAAAATTCATTATGATTTTTATGTTACAGTAAGTGCTGCATTTGATCCATTTTTAGTGGGCTGGGGTATATTCTTCATAGTTTTTTGGGTTTTGGTTAGTGAGCCACAACGTGTCATTCTTCCTTTTTACAGACAGCAGTGCTGTCCATTTACAAGACACAATTCTTGCATCAGTTCTTTTTACTGTAGAAGACATTTTTCTTACACAGACTTGAAGCATATAAAAAGTAAAATAAACTCTATTAGTGTTTATCTTTCCCCTTTAGAGTCCATCCCAGTGGATATTACCTTTTTTCTGAAACATTTTTTTTTTGTTAAGAGTTTAAAGAAAAGGGAATAATCTGTAACTTCAGGCTTTCACTGATGTCAAAGGCACATTAATGGAAGGAGAATAGAGCTTTATCCACTGTACAGATCACATTTGCTGATTTAATAGTACTGGGGAGAATTCATGAGTGTGAAGGTAAGTTTATTTTTTTCTAAGCAGAGAAATCTTAAATTCTACTCACAGTCTCCAAGCTTTCCCTGACTCTTCCCAGCTGTGCCTTTAAAAGGGTTTATTACTGAATATTGAGTAGTATAAAGATGCTAATCTTGCTCTAGTTTGAGAGATTGCAGTCTTGTTAATACTAGGCCATGTTTCTCCCTATCCAGGCAAGATTTAAATAGATCTGAAACTAGTGAAGAAACAATTAAACCTAATTTTTGGTGACTATCAGCATGGTTTCCTTGCATCTCAAGAAGAAGAAAATCCAAGTTCTGCTTTTCTCTGCCATGAGCAGTGAGCATGAACATGGAATTCATTGCAGCTCAGCTGAGGCATAAGGTGGGATCCATCTTAACTAACTTTGGGTGTATCCAAACCAGGAATTAATCACTGGCTGTGCTGCCCAGGTGCCCTACACCCTCACTGGAGATCTGGAAAGCATTTTGATTTCATATGGCTGCTGGGAGATGGGATCAGTGATGCCATAGGGTCCCCCAGACTATGGGGTCTGTACCAGCCCCAAATGGCCTGTGCTGCATCCCTCAGGTCTGTGGGGATGTGCCAGACCCCACAGGGCAGCTCAGATCCAGATGTTTGCCTTTGGGTGGGAGTGAGCCACACTGAGCTGGGGAGATCCCATTGCAGGGCAGTTTATTCTGCCTGGGCTGAGAACACAAGCTTTCGTTTCCTCGCAAAAATAATTCTCTAATTAATTTTACTTTAATGCGGCTTTAATTAATTTAATTCTCTATTAAATTAATTAATCCTAATGTGGTTTTTGTGTGAGTCTTCATCACATTAGAATAGGGCACTTTAATCTTCTTTCTGGTGCTGGGCACTCCCTTTGAGGCACGGGGCAGTTACTGAGGGCATGGGAAAGCAGCAGGAGGGATCCAAGAGCTGCTGAGCCAGGCTGCAGAGGAAAGATTACAAAAAGAGTTGTTTAAACTAAAAAAGAAAAGATAGAATTGAAGATACAGGTCTCTTGGTACATAAAAGTCTGCTGCATAGAGGAAAAGAATAATCACTGCTTTTTTTTTTTTTTGTTTATTACAGTTGGGAAGAACAAGAAGTAATAGACTTAAGCTGCAGCAGGAAAGAATCAGGGCTGATATTAAGAAAAGCTGTTTAATGATAAGGAGATTGAAATACTTCCTGGGGAGATGTTGAGTCTCTAGCACTGGATATCTGTAACAATATCTAGTGAAACATATTTCAGGAATGGTGTTTGTATAATTGCTTTTACTGTTGCCTGTCAGATCACGCTGCAAGGTCCAGTGTAAACAGGACATGTTCATATTGTATCACAAAGCATCATTATCTAATCAGAAAATGCTGCAGCCATGAATCATTCTTTGATTTTCATTCTCATCCTCTCCTCCTCCCCTGCCTTCTCCTCTCCAAAGTTCTTGTTTGGAAACTGCTTTAGGGGCCAAAATTGCTGATTTAGTTTGACAAAGGCGATGAGATTCAGCATTTTCTGTCAGCTCTGCTTAGACTGGGTGCTAGGGACGAATCATAGAATCATGGAATGGCTTTGGTTGGAAGGGACCTGGGAAATCACCCAGCTCCAAATCCCTGCCGTGGTCAGAACACCTTCACTATCCCAGGTTGCTCCAAGCCCTATCCAACCTGGCATTGAACACTTCCAGGGATAAGGAAGCCACAGCAGCAGCCTGTGCCAGGTCCTCACTACTCTCACCCACCACAGGGAAGAATATTTTCCTAACATCTCATCTACATCTACCCTCCTTCAACTTAAAGCTATTAAATCCCATAAATCACTTTATCCCAGTATTTTCTACGTGTCTTCCAGGTGTCCCAGGTTTGTTGTCCAAATGATTTCCACAGAAGTGTAGTCAATAAAGTCATGGTGGGTGTCCTCAGCAGTCCTTTGGATGAGGCAGCTGAGCCACACAGGCATTGATTTGACATTTGTGGGAGCTGGCATTGTGGTCTCTTTTAAGGGTAACAGATAATCACCACGTTTCACTTTAACAAGCTGTTGGAATTCTGAGGTCTGGTTATGTTTGATTAGCATCAGGGCTGGAAATAAGGAGGATTTATAGGAAGAGGGAAAATGAATGTGATGGTAGGACTCAGGAGGGAATGTATCCCTACTGCTGAATTAAATAAGGCCGGGGGCTGTCCTGGGAATCCAAGGCCTGGTTATGTCCTCATGATTAAATTATGAACTAGAAACATGGAATGGTTTGGGTTGAAAGTGACCTTTAAACATCACCTAATCCAACCCCCTGCAATGAGCAGGGACATCTCTGGAGCAGAAAGGGACAGCATCCAAACACTCCACTGGGAATGGTCCCTGCCACGTGCTACACACGACCTGGGAAATTCCTGGGAAGAACAGGACCAAGCTGCACCCAACAGAATGTATGGATGATGAAGAGCCACCATTTGTGCCTCTGCCTCACCCCTCTGAGTTATGAGTACAGAAGCAGGTGCTTGGTGCCAAACCTTGTGCACAGACACTCTTTGCTTATTTTCCCCTTGCCCCAGGGTTTTGTGTGACCATAATTTAGGGCAGGTCTGAGACACACCCCTCTGCATCCTTGGAGATGCTTCCATGGGAGCAGCACCTCTTTACCTGGGAGATAAACTGAAATTCAGTCCCTTGCTCTTGGTCCCTGCATGAGCTGTGCCATTACTCTGTTCTTCTTGCCCATGCACTGTGCTGAACCCAACTCACCCATTTGTCTCTCTGTCTTGGCCTTGGATCTCCTTTATTTCCTCTCTGGAGGTCCCTGACCCTTGGGTTGACTCTGATTTTTGTCACTGGACCTGCTCTGCTCTTGCTGTGGGACTGCTTGGTGGTGAGGGTGCTGCCCCAGCTCCCCTTCCTGTCCTCCCCTTTCCTGGTTTGCCCTGCCTGGAAGAGCAGCTTGGGCTTGCAGCTCCCTGGAAACTCAAAAATTCTCTCAGGGGTGCATACACTTACTCACTTTGAATGGTTTTTGAGAAAGCTGAGCCACATGTTCACCAGCTCCAGTTGTTGTGCTGTGAGTCACAAGAAACCTAAATTTTATTTCTGATTTCCAGTCAGAGATGAACTTGGTGTGCTCTTTGTTCAATTCAGTGCTTTTTTGTTTTGGCTTTTTCTGTTGTTTGGTTGTTTTTGTTTTTTTTTTTTTTTTATTTGGGGGGGGATGTATTTATAAACAGAAGAAACATTTTTTGACCCATAGATTTTGAAATAGCTGTGTTGTGATCAGTGAGGATATTGAATAGCTGTTTTACTACTGATGCTACTTTTCCAGGGCCAAAAGAAATTCTTAATTTGATAAGACAGGGGGTTTTTTTGGTGCTAAAAGAGATAATAGAGTCAAAATGAGGAGGGGACTGAAGCTCTACTTAGAGCCTTGGGCTCTGATAGAGACTAATCCCAAATAACACATGGAAACAAATCTTTTCCACCATGATCTCAAAGATGGTCATTAATTGGCTGAAAGCCTCTATAAATGGCAACTAGAATTCACAGCTTTTAGGAGCAGACATGCTGGAGGACAAAGGAGAAATGACATATTTCTGTATCAACCTGGAAAGTCACTGTAGAGAGAAAAAGAATGCTGAATATAGGTACTGCTTGCATAAAGCTGGATTGTGTTGGCAGGGAAGACATTGAATTCTGGGTATTGCTTTTAGAGAGGATTTAAACATAGCAGAGGATCAGCAGCAAGCCATAAAGTAAGACCTGAAAGTCCAAGGATTTGGAAATGAGAGCAGCATGCCCAAGACCAGGCAGCAGATTGATCCATGCAGCAGGAAATGAGAGCACAGGGAAATACAAAGCAGCAAAACGATATGGGAGACAAAGTCGAGCTTACTTTTAAATATTTTTTTTTTAATTTAAGTTGCTCTCTAAATACTTGGAGTGCTTTCCAGCATGCAGCAAAAGAGCCACCAAACCATATCCTGCTTTGGGTGCCATTGCCTTGAATCTGGATAATCATTGGAATTGGGACAGGAGTAATCTGGCAGAAAGAAAGCAGAATACAGCCCCCACTCTGACCATGCTGCTTCTGCACCAGCTGAGGGATGTTTTTTGCTCTCCCCCAGCCCCAGGGGTTGTGAAATGCCTGCTGTGCCTGCTGGCTGTGGCACTCAGTCTGCTGCATCCATGGCCATTGCCACCAACACCCAGTGGACACCAGGAATTGGATTCCATCTCCAGTCTTTTTCAGCTGCACTGCCTTCAGTGACAGGCAGAGTGGGTGTTGTTTCATTGCTTTTCCCTGGTCTTCCTTGCACTTTAGTATACAAAGCTAATTAGGATTGAACAGAAAGAAGTTGTTGAATTGGTTCTCCAGCAGATCAAACAATCCTGGTGTACCTGCTTTGTTTACACAAATGAATAAATATTGGCCCCTGTGTAGCCATCCACAGATGGATCTTCAGAGAGAAACAGGCAGAAACTTGTAAAGCTTTGCCTCATGGCTGGGGTTTTTGTGGTCCATCTTCTAAATGCAGTTCCATTCCCTGAAGACCAGGTAAGGAGTCAGAAGAATTTCTTCATAATAAAATCAAAATAAAATAATTTCAGATCTATTGATGGAGAACAATAAGAAAATGACTCACATCCAGAAGGTGGAAGGGAAGAATTATTTTTCACAGAATTGCAGAATCATTGAGGTTGGAAAAGACCTCCAAGATCACAGAGTCCAGCCTTTGAATGATCACCCCCTTGCTCACTAAAACCTATCAGAAAGTGCCACATCTGTTCGTCTTTTGAACCCTTCCAGGGATGGTGCCCTCACCACTTTCCTGGGCAGCTTGTTCCAATACTTAACCACTCTCTCTGTGAAGACTTTTTTCCTAATATCCAACCTAAATTTTCTCCGGCATGACTTGAGGCTGTTTTCATTGTCCTGTCCCTAACTGCCTGGGAGAAAGGGCTGATCCCAAGTTGTTGAACTTACCTGGAGCAAGATGAAAGAGGGGGACGGATATGTAAGGGGTAGAGCAGCAACAGGAAAAGACCTGAGTAGCCTGAAAAATTTCAGTAACTTCAACTGTAACAACACACCAGACAACAACTTGTATTAGAAGAGATTCAGCACAAGTCCCCAAAACTCCCCAACCTCAGAATCACAAAATTAAATAGGATGGAAAAGACCTCTGAGATTCTCAAATCCAGCTGATCACAAAACATCACCTTGTGTTTTCTCAACCAGATGATGGCACTGAGTGACACATTCAGCCTTTCCTTTAACATTTTCTGGGATGGTGACTCCACCACCTCCCTGGGCAGCCCCTTCCAATGTCTGATCACCCTTTCAGTGAAGAAATTCTCCTGATGTCCTCCCCTACTGCAGCTTAAGACCATGTCCCCTTGTCCTCTGGTTGCCTAGGAGAAGAGACCAGCCCCAGCTGGCTAGATCCTCATTTCAGGGGGTTGTGGAGAGTGGTAAGATCCCCCCCGAGCCTCTTTTCCCCCAGGATAAGGCCTTTGTAGCTCCCTGCAGGTTCATTAAGTCTGTCAGCACGCTGAGTGCATTTATGTGCAGTTAAGCTGCACCCTGAGCTGGCTCTGGCTTGACACCTTGCTAACAAAATATGCTGGCCCTTGAAAGCACTGTCAGATGTCAACCTGGGAAAAGCTGCAGATCGATCCAGCCCTGCTGTGGCAGTGCAATACATTATTTTTTTCCCAGTGTGGATGTCCCTGCTGGCAGTGACTGCTGGCAAAACAGAGGCTGCAGCACTAAATGTATAAATGGATACCTACATCTACTCCCCAAAGGTGGCAGGTGGAGGGAAGTTCCTACTGCTCCTGTGTTGCCATGGAATGTCCATGCTGGATGTGATTGACAGTCAAGAACGCAGGATTTTTAACCAAAAGCAAGATTTATTTTAATTGCATTTTTTCTCTGTTCCCTTCCAATCACCAAAAATGTTTAATTTCAAACTTCCTGGGACTTTCCTTGTGATAATCATAGAATGGTTTAGGTTGGAAGGGACCATAAGGATCACCTAGTTTCAGTCCCCCTGACCTCAGCACTGTCTTACTCACTCTATTTTAGATTTTATTTGTATTTATGCTCTATTCTGCAGCTGGCTGGAGAGGATTCTGCTGCAAAGCCCATCACCCATCCCACCAACATCTGGGAAAGCCCTGTGTCACCTCCAGCTGGCAATGGTTCAGCAGCACTCCTGTATTTCTGTTGGCCTCATTCTTCTTTCATTTTTTGTTGATTTGTTTTTTTCCATGTTTTAATGAAAAATATGAGGATTTTCTATACTCCTGTGAGGATTATTCTCACTCCTGTCAGACTGATCATGTGTTTGAGTGGCTTTTTGAGAGTGGTTTTTTTATTTTTTGGGAAGCACTAAATATCCCCTGCCATGAAGTTAGTCTAACACATTTGGTTTGATTTCACTAACTACTAAAAAAATATCCTTTTTTAATGAGTTTTTTTTTGCTATTTATTAATTAACCTGTCTCCCCAGGCCATATTTTCTCACAGTCTTTTCCTAAACATTCTACCTGTAGCTGATTTTTTTTTACCAACCTTAACATAGGTGTGGATGCTCCCCTCCAAACTCATTTGTCTCCATGCAAAGCAAATCAGTCTGTGACCCATTGATGCTCAAAATGAAAGCAGAAGGAATTATGGTGACCTTCTTGCATTTACATTAATTTTGTACATCAAGGTTTAGCCCTCTCTACCTTCACCAGGACAAGGGAGGAAAGCAGGACTAACTTTGCAAGAACTCTTCCTTTATTTGAGGAGAATTTTTCATTGCTCAGCTGTCAGCATTTCGTGGGTTGCCTGAAATAAGCAAATACATTCAATTCCTTTATGGAATTCTTTAGGGGTTTTGTTTTGTTTTGAGGGTTTTTTTGTGGTTTTACGGGTTTTTTATGTTTATTTTTGGACTAATGCATGAAAATCCAGTGAGATTCAGATGTGCACATCCATGGCCTGTGGTGAGGATGTCTTCATGACCTCAGCTGGTGAGCATCTGGTACCCAGAAGCACCGAGTGTGAGGTCGCCCTGTAATTCTTGTTCTGCAGATGCTGCTCTTGACAACAAGCCATTCTTCCATTGAATCTCACTCCTGTTTGTTTGTTTTATATTCCTTTTATTTCTCCTCCATAGCATTCTCCATCAGAGCGCATCTGTGATTCATTTACATTTTTTCTTTCCCAGGTCTGTGAGGTCTCTTACACTGAACTTGTACATAGCTTTATTTCATTTATTACAAAGCACTTTTCTTTCTTTCTTGTGTTTTGTTTTTTTTTTTTTTCTTTTTCCAAGCCAAACAGTAAATTTTTCTTCAAGGTGAAAGGCTGCCTTCCCCTCATGCTTTTTCTCTTAATCTACCTCAAACTGAGGAATGAACAGAATAAGTCAATGGTAAAATAAGTCTTTTTGAAGCTCTTGGGAAAAAAGGAAGCACCTTGATGTTTCATCACTTAAGCTTTTTTTTTTTCCCCCTCATTCACAATCAACATTTCCTGTTTTTTTTATTTGTTAAGTTCTACAGATATTTACCCCATATTCAGGGAGAGTTCAGAGGTGATAATGTGAAAGTCAACATTTCACATTTGAAATCCCATTTTTAATCTTACAGGAAAATCCTAGTCAGGAGATTCCAGTTCTCCTGGAAATATACCATGAAAAAGTTAAGGACACCATGAAAAGTACACCATGAAAAGTTAGGGATACCTTTCACCAAATGATGTCCAGAGTACCAAAATTACTTAGGAATTGAAAAGGTGTTTTCTGTGGATTTTGGGTGGTTTTAGGATTTTCATGAACCTAGGATGGATCCAGGCTGAATTATTCCCTCCCCCTGCACAGTTGCCTTATTTTTTCCAAAGTCCAAGGTTTGGCAGTGAGCTTCACAAACAAATATTCTACATTTCCTCCTGACCTTCCTGAGAGTTTCACTGAGCAAAACAAACACCTGCCTTCTCTTTAAGGTGCCCATTGCTCCTTCATCCCATAACACCAATCCTGGCCACAGCCATCATTCCCCAGAATGAGTTCACTGTATCAAGGCTGGGTTTTCAACCCTCAAAAATCTTCTTTCCTGTCCCTCAAACAGGAAAACATAAAAATGATTCCCCTGTTTGCTTTGCAGCCTCTTAACAAAAGAACACCGAGGGCGTTTGTTTTACCACAAATGAAGAAATCTGAACTTGGGATACATCCTACCTATATCCCTGTTCCACAAGTCTAAATCCCTTAGGCCCAAATTATTAAAATTATGAAAAGAAAATTAATTCCAGCTGGATAAATGGGACAGAAGGATTGTACTGCCAGTGCCAGCCTCGATGTCATATCTGGTATGCTAAAGGGTGGTACCACAGGGAGAAGTGCCTTGGAGTAAAGCAGCTTGAAACATGGCCTAATTGAAATGTGTTTCTTTAATTGCGTTAATCAGGCCCTTAATAGGATTAAAACAATTGCTCCTTTCACTTATATCCTGTAGCTCCTTTCTTTCTTCATGGAAATTCCATATTTATGGCTGTTTGTGATTCTTCGCATTTCAATTCATGTCTTAAAAACAGTCTCTGCTTCCAGCTGAGCTCACCTCCTCACAAAGAATGGTCCAGAAAATCTAACTTAGAATAGATTTCAGTCTCTGTATCTGAAAAGGTATTTGCTGTTGTGTGTTCAGATCAAGTGACCAAACCAAATAACAGATGGTTTCTGTGGTTATATTTGGAGCTGAAGAAAGGTAAATTTCAGTCTCAGTTTTCCAAGTTTCACTGTGGGATAACTCCAGGTAACCAGACTACGTTGTTAATTTGTTTTGCTTTGCTCCTTTTCTTTTTTTTTTTTTTTCTTCTGTTTATGGATTTTTGGAGGTTTAAATTAAAGTTTTATTAAAAAATATTTACTCCAACTTACTCCACTGTAAACTCGTCTAAGTGCTGAAATCAGAACTTTGTCCAAGTGTATTTTCAGGGCTGTGAAAGCAGAACTTCACTTATTGTTACCAGCAGCAGCCACCCCCCAGAAGTGCTTACATTTCTAATTTTCAGGTGCATCAAACTAAATTATAAGGAAGCATATTTCACAAAAATCTACAATAGGCTTTAACAAATCAGAACTCCCCTGAAAGAAGCATTTTTGCAAATGTCATTCAGCTGATCAGATTTTTATAAATTTGTACTTTTGTGGCATTATGTTCCATCCCTGCTGTGCTTATGAGAACTGCACATGTAATTATTGATTTTTCCCCTCTTTAAAAGCAGAGGGCTGGTTTCCTGTCAAGTCTCTTCAAATCTCCCTGCCTTTGTCCCCCTGGCTTCAGAGGCAGTGGTTGATTTGTTTCTGTTATATGCAAATGTTAATGCAAAATATGAAAATGACCTTGAAAAAATTTTAATCAGTGTGTTCTTTCACAGTAACTATAAGGATGGGGTAGAAAGGAAAAATTTGAGCTATTGCAAAATATCTAAATGCAAAAAGAGGTATTTCCAAGTTAAATGTGAATGCATTGTACATAATTTTTCAACCTTTTATCCCACCAGCCTGAGAATTGCACATATAGGTATAGATATATTTCCTTAAACATTCATAATAACTGCATAAATATGGAATAATCTGAAGGAAGTCACTGTCACTCGATTTATTTTGTTTCTCACTCATCCTGTACTTGGATACCAATCACATTATCCTACAGCATACAGCTGAAATGAAAAAAACAAAACAAAACCAACCAAGCAAGCCAATATCCTAAAAAGCAGCAATATTCTTTCCCTGGCTCTAAGGAGTGTGAGGGAGGCTTGGCTGGCTACAAGGATCTCTTTCTGAACCTGTGCTAAACCAATTCTCAAGCTCTGCTTCATCAAGACTTGAGAAAGATCAGTGCCTGTAGAAGATCCTCCCCCTTTCAAAAGATCTAATTCAGGATTCAGTGACTTACCCTGGCTGTTTGACCACCTGGCATTTACATTTTTAATGCCAAATTAGTTGAACCTTACACACTGAACCTTCTGGTTCCTAGCCCAAAGTGCTCCCGAACCAGAGGTACCTCAACAGACACTCCATGCTATGACCAAAATAATCAGGTTTAATCCTGGTCAGATTTTTGCCCTGAAGAGCTGAAACAGGAGATGGTGGGGAATGAAGGAATGTTGTGAGTATACATCTTTCCTCATAGCCCAACAGGACTAAGTGCAGAAGTTGTAAATTTTTTTCTCTTTCAGAAGAGGGTCACGAGTGTGGTCAGGACTGAGAATCACTGAGTTTATTTTTCATGGATTTACTGGCAAAATGACTGACAAACTTTAAGGAAAAGCAGATTTTCATAGTGACCACCAGCATAATTTTTATTTCCAGTCTTTCATGGGTCTTATATAAGATGAATAACTCTGGCTTGTCTCCTAAGATTTCCATAGAAATCGATTGGTCCTTGAATTTTTCAAGAGCTTTGCGCTGATGAATATTGAGTTTTGCTGATGACCACTGAGTTTTTATAATTAGTCTCAGTTGCCAAACTCCAACCAAGCATTTAAAACATTGACAAAGACTTTGTCCTCTGACCACTTAAAATTCTTGCCACATGGACCATGCTCTCAAACAGTGGCACAAAAATATCAATTTTTTTAAACTATGCTCTGAGTTTGAAAAAAAGTATTATTTTGTTCATAGCTGTTTTCAGTTGTAACAGTTGCCACTACCCTATTTCCATTATTTGCTTCCAAGTTATTAGGGCTGTTATTTAGTTAATTTGGGGTTTTTTGTTTGCTTCTTTGACTACAAACAGGTCTATCTGCAGTAGGGCACTCACTGATTTCTACATAGGCTCAAGAATAATGACCCTGAGTGGCATTATTGTATTGAAAAACTCTTTTAACACAAATCAGCTCTACATTCCCAAGGATAAATATAGCAGCCAGTTCCCCAAAAAGGTTGTGAGGAGAATTAAATTCAAGAAAGAATAAGTTTGTGAGCAGTTCAGAGGTTATAGGCAGAGGATTCATATAAAGAATGTTCAATAGACTGCCATGTCCTTCTCCTCTTGGGAAGTGTTTGTGCATCATTTTCAAGAAATAAATGGCATTTTGTATAGAAATGCTTTAGCAAAATCGGTTTCCTTTTGATGTATGTGAAGTCATAATCTTGTAGGGGCCTTTTCTGTGATTCAGCTGCTCCATGTGACATTCAGCTCTTTTTATGTATCTGGCTTGCAGAAGGAAATGCATGTATCTATTCCACTAAGAATGGATGTTTTAGCAGGTGTCAGGTCATAAAATCACTTTATACCACTTCTTGGAGCAGTTTATGATCACTGGATATTGTATCTCTGGTCCATGATATGGGGCATTGCCATATTGATTAAATGCCTTAGGCTGTTGCAGGGGAAAAAAATAAGGATATTTAATCAATAGACCTGTGCTTTAGTTACTGTTCCTGTCAGGCTGGAACAGAAATAGCTCAAGAAAGGGGCAGCTTCTCAGACAATCTGAGGGAGTTAAAGTTTGAAGAAAGCTAAATAATGCCTTTGCAGACCTGTGAGGGAAGATAATCAACTTAGCAATTGCAAGAGCAGAGATTGAGTTACCAGATCAATCTTGCTTAAGGGTTCAAAAGGGCTGAGAAAGGGACTTTGGGACTTAAAAGGGAGCCCCAGTGAAACAGTGGCTTAAACATGAGTGGAATAAATTCTTCTGGTTGCCAGTGATGTGTCCTGATCCTGAATGTTGCATGTGTGAGGATTAATTACTGCTCAGCTAAAGCACCTCCTTCAGTGAGAGACTTCAGGGCCAAGTCTCTCTGTGTCCATGATGTTGTAAAAGGGAAGAATAAGTTTTCCCAAGATTCCTCAACACTGTTATTGAATCTCATGGTTGTGGTGTTTTCTTGCCATTTTTTTAATCTGTTGTTACATTACTTTAACTTCAGACCTGTATCTTTAGATAGAATCCTCTGAGTACTCTCAAGTGGCCCTTCCACCCAGTAGAAATCCAGAACAGGTGAGTCTCCCTGAGGAAGTAGGAGAATGATTTAATTCTGCATTGAATGGTCAAAAATAGGCATCTCTTTCTGCCACATTTCTAAAAGGATATGGAAAAATCCCAAGTTGAAATGAATAGCATGTATGAAAAAACTAGAAGTGTGTATAGATTATTGGAATGAAGACTTAGAGCAAAGTTTATTGCACTGTACATGCACTGTGCTTGCAGGAGAATACTGAGCATTCAGGGCTCTGAAATGTAGCAGAGAGAAAACACAACAAGAATCAATGCCTAGAAGCTGGAGCTGGCACTTTATTCTTTACTTCATTATTTCTAACAGAAAGGGTAATAGAAAACTGGTGGAGATTACTGAAAGAGGAGAAGGTTTTTCATCTTCTGCTGCATTGCAATCCACTCTCCTTGCCTTGCTCAGTGTGGCTTTTTCTCTGAGGGAATTATTTGTACCTGATGCTTGTGAAGCCCTGTCACAGGGAGAGTGACAGCCCTGCCTTGAACTCAAATTTTCGCAACACTTTAGGGAATCGCTCTGGCCCACAAGTTCTAAAGATGGAAATTTGGATCTATTTGTAAAAAATATTATTTATTCAGCAGATAAGAGATAATGGATGGAAGAACTTAATCAGAGTTACTGCACAGTATAAACTAAAAGAACTTCTGGTAGATCACAGTATAGCATAAAACAGTGCACTACATCAAGGTGCACTATAATAAAGCCAGGAATAAAAATAGTATTTATTAGGAGTTGAATGTAACTCACAACACAATGATGATAATGTACAGATTCCTTCACTCTACCCCTGGGAGTAACCACAAAGCAATGTCCCCCACTCAGAGAAAAAACTCCATGCATTTCCATGGACATGTATAGAAGATTTCTACTTTGTGAAAGTTTGGTGTGGCTTTTAAAATTGTCAAGAGGTTGTCTGTCAGTCAGAAATCCAGCTTAATTTGCCAGATCTCCCTTCAAAAGCAAGATGTTTATTGGCAGCTGGGAGATACCAGGCCAGTGGTTACCCCAAGGCACCAAAATTATTCCCTACAAGACACCTTGTCCTGCTTGAGTTATCTGGCAGGATAACAATCAGCAGATAAGGTTTTGTGGGGGCTGAGACACCCTGCCACAGCCTGAATTAATGAAGGTGACATAATTGCTCTCCTCATCCCCAGCCTGTGGGAACTCATGGGATAAAACCCCTGCCTTTGCTGCCTGCCTTTTCCCATTTTGGCAGAGAGGAAGAAAGGGACTGGCTCCCCAGCAGGGCTCCTGGAGCTGGGTACACTGAGTCATTACTGCTCGGGGTGGAAAGGACTGCTGCACGTATTCAAGAACAAATACAGCTTGACAGCCTACAAGCTGTTAAGACAACCTGACCTTTGTGTGTCTACTCCAAGAACAGTAAGTTCAATTAGCTGTAATGCTTCCAGGTCCTGTACCACCATTAAGAAATGCCTTATTCAGCTAAAGCTGAGCATTTTTTTTTTTTTTTTTTTTTTTTTTTGGTCAGTATAAAAAGCATTAAACATACTGTTGTAAGTACTGCCAGCAATAAGGGGAAGAGTCTCATATTCAGCAAGGTCTAAAAAATTAATTAGCTTTATTCCTTAAATACAAAATAAATATATTCTGTCATAGGCAAAAGCTTCAGGGCTGAGTTTTAGCCAGCTGGGTTCAAGCCAAGATGACAGCTCTGGCAGCTGTTGGAAACATTTTGGAGTAGAGTTTGGGCTGGTCCCTGTCAGTTTAGAGATCAGCTGAAATCACCAAGTCCTTCTACAAAGACAAGAGGAGTGTTTATAACAAAGGCCAATAAGTGAAGAGTGAATCTGTTGAGACTACTGAGTCTATCAGTAGTTCACATGTCCTCAGATGTCATTTAATTGCCTCAGTTTACCCCTTCTGAAGGGGTGCTGTGATCCCTGGTGATCTTTTGTATTGTAAGTGGTTAAGTGAGGGCTTTGACATCACCTCAGCATTTCCAGAGGCTTCCAGTGTCCAGGGGACAAGAAGCAAAGATAAAGTGTTTGCTTTCCTTGAAGCAGAAGGGAGAACTACAGTGAAAACAAAATCATTTCCTATGAGGTTTTGAGGGATTGTCAGATGAATTAGCTTAGATATTGGAGTTCTGAGGCTTCCTGGAGTGAGAGTCCACATAAAGCTCTCTATGATTTTGATGCAGGATGTTTTTGAGATTCCTGGGAGCTATGTACCTTTGAGGAGCTGAGGAACAACAGTGTTTACCTGCTGTCCACATCACACCATACAAGAAATGCTTCTTTTCTCACCATTTCTTACATGGCATTATATGTTAGTGCCTCTGAAACTAATCTGGACCTCCATCATGACAGATGTATCACAAAAGAAAATCTTCTCCTGAGGGAACCCACAGTTTAAATAGACTCTCCTGGGCATAGAGCACCAAGGAATGATTCTGAAAAATTTTTAGTCCTGCTTGTGATGTTTCAGTGCCTTCAAGACACCCCAAATTAAATCTCCTGTTTCATGTGAGATACAGGAACAGGACAAACTCATTCTGGGCCCTTCTGGATCAGCTGAAGGCTCTGTGGAATGCCCCAAAGTTTTCAAATGGCACTAGGCTCTGAGACACCTGAACTGAGGTCCCAAATTAAAATCCTGCTTCTTTTCTTCTTGCTCCTGCCTGAAGAGCTGCCTACCCAGATTTGTGCTCTTCCCTGCCACTCCACAAATACCTCACTAAGGAAACACCTTGCATTGATGCTCTGGTGGCCCACTTTTAATGGCATAGATAGTTACTTTCTCATGTACTGCATTCCAGATGTTTGGAATTGCTTTCCCTGTATCCATCATACAATTTTTAAATACTTATTTTTCTTCAGCTGGCACCCAAATACCTTTTGAAGTCCTGGCTTAGGGTGGCATCATAGCTTCTCAGTAGGGGGAAGAGAAGAGACATTAATCCAGTTTTAAGAGCTGTTCCTCTGTCTCTCTGCATTGATTTGTGTGCAACTGTCCTTTTAACTCTCTTTCCTGTCTGACTTCTCATTGCCTTCTGAGGAAAGCCAGTCTGAAAGTGCAGGGTTGGATTTACATCGATTATTCCCTTTGTTGTCTTTCTGTGACCCTTTCTGAACTATGAACTTGGAGTTGTGGCTTGGTCATGAAGGGCTTTTATTCCTATCACACTGACTATAAATATGGATTAACAGCTGAATGTGACAGGCGTCTTAGCTTGTTTCTCTGAACAAGGAAAAAAAAACCTTTTCACCCTGTATTAAACTGCAGTTTGTTCCTAAGAGAGGAGCATATTGGAAAAACCAACAGCAACATCAAACTCTGCATTTAGAGTCTTTGGGATGAGAGGGACCAGCGAAAAATTCATGTGCCTTGCTACCATTAGGCATTGTAAAGTTAATCTTTACAGAGAACAATCTTTACAAAAGGGCAATTTTAATTAGCTTTGTTTTCTTAGTAAGTACCTTGTTCATCTGTTTAATACATTTTTGGAAGATACACAAAGTGTTAATTTATCTATTAGTCTTTCCTTTGGAACACAAATAGTAAGTACTAATAATGTGTGCCTAAATGCAATTACAGCTAATAAACCCAGGATCGGTTTTCTCAGGTTTTATATACCTGCTATTTTCCCCTGGATTTTTGTCTCTTTTATTCCTTTTTCTTTGCCTGTCTCCTCACAAGTATATTTTCTGGCTACACCAGAAATCTTTGGAAATTTCCTCTTTGAATAAAATACATCTTTCCATATACCAGCAACAAATCAAGGTACAGCACGTAGTATCAGTTTTCAACAGTTACTAGAGCAAGTTATCAGGTTATAAAAAATCCCCCAGCCTTTATCTACTCTTCTTAGCAGTAGAATAATTCATATGTGTCATTTAGTAAATCTTTGGAAGACCAGCAGGATGCAGCCAGGATTGTATTATATGACCTTCATCAGTAAACAAAAAAAGTGTATTTTTTTGTTATTAACTGTTTTTGAATAGAGATTGTCAGTGGATTTTTTGGGGGGAGAGGGAAAAATTTTAGATAATTACACTTTTGTTTTATAATTGAGTACCCAGCCCGGAATTTATTCCTTTGACCTTTAGAAGTGATACATCATCACACAAGGGTCTGAGCCAGGGTCATGGATCCATGTGGCCATCTCTCTTTGGAGAGGTTTAAATCCAAAATTGTTCCCTGCTCCATAAAGCATCAGAATCATTTTATTGATTCAAACTCAGTCAGGCTCCAAGAGAATGAAAAATAAATGCAGGTATAAACACAGTGTTTTGACAACTACTGTTTTCCATTGTTGTCTTTTGCATCATGTGAAATGCATGATGTGATCAGCTGGTCCATCTGCACATAACCACAGGCTGTTTGGAGAGGCCTGCCAGGAAAACCCCAGTCATTTCCACCAGCTCCTCTTCATCTGGACTTCACTGCTGGGAGAATTATTTTCTGTGGCCATCACAAGGGCTGTTGGACTGGTGCCACAGTATCCAGCTTGCTTCTGCCAGTGGGGACAGACTGTGGAGCTATGGTGAGGTCATTACTACTGCTGGAGCTCCTCCTTTCTGCTCAAAGCCCTGTCCATCCCCCAGGCTTACCCCAGTGAGAGTTCCACTGCCTCTCTTTCCCTCTTTCCCTCTGCATTCCATAATATTGATGGCAGAAAAACAGGAGAGAGATTGAAAAATCTGAAAAGCATCAAATGGTCAAGGATGATGGTTGCCATTATCACAGGGGCACAGGGCTTTTTTAAACAAATTATTGTAGAATCATGGAATTGTTTAGGTTGGAAAAGACCCTGAAGATCACCAAGCCCAGCTGTTTGCCCAGCACTGCCAAGGCCACCACTGAACAATGTCCCAGGTGCCACATCTGAATGTCCTTTAAATCCCCCTAAGGATGGTGACTCCACCACTGCCTTGGGCACACTCTTCTAATGCTGGACCATCTTTTCTGTGATTAACTTTTTTTCCTAATATCCAATCTAAACCTCCACTGGTGCAACTTGAGGCAATCTCCTCTTGTCCTGTTGCTGCACAGGAAAAGAGACCAACTCCCACCTGCCAACCTCCTATCAAGAGAGGCTCCTATCCCCTTCATAGAAAGTGAATGTAGAAATGGTTTCAGCAATTCCTTCTGGTCCGTGCTGAGGGAAGTGAAAATTTAAATATACCAGAAATAGTGTATGTACACTATAGAATGCAGACATATAAATGCCCACTTGTATTTTGATCAGTTGGTAACAGTTATGCTTTAAAAATACATAAGTAACATATGGTGATTATGGCAACATTGATTTAATGAAGCTTTAATTGAAGTGATTTGCTGTACTGTGAAGAGAAAGGGTAACCAGCAAGATCAAATGAGCACAAAGGGAAACCAAACCAGAGTTCCTGAAGGTCTGTATTTTACCAGTACAGCTAGAGACACCAGAAGAGTTTTAAATGACAGCTTTAATTTTCAAGGAAAAATAAGTCTAGGATTTTCAACTTTTCAAATAGATTTAAGCAAATGAAGAAGCACGTCAGATTTGACATCCTCGTCCCTGCGCCTTCATACTTAATGAAGTGTCACTAGAGTCCATAAGATAAAGCAATATTTAATCCAATATCTGAAGCTTCCTCCCCTTGGACTGTGTTTTCAGCTGCAAAACTTGGCAAAGCCCCAGCCTGTGGCACTACATCAACTTCCACCTCTTGCCAGTCTTGTCCTTTGTGACGTTGACTCTGATGGATTTTACTGAAACACATTAGTTTTCATCTCACTCGTTTTTTGGCAGACTGATGGGGCTACAGCAGGGTGGCTGTTGTGGTGCTCTGCCTCGTGCATCAACAACAACACAGTCATTTAATACTTTTCTACAATCTCTGTGAATGATGAGGATGAGCAAAGGAGAAAGGACGGACATCTTGATAATCAAATCCCCGGTGAAGTTTGAAACATTGGTTCTCAGAAATAAACTTCTGGCGTACACACTGATGGAATTCACACTAGGAGAAGAGAGAAATGTGGAAAGTGAAATGATTAATATTCACAGTCACTTTTTTGATCGCAACAGCAATAAGAGAGCAAGAGAAAACTACTAAAAATAACATTCTGCACAGAAAATCAGTCTAAGCAGAGCCAAATATGTGATGCATTGCTTTTTCAGACACACTGAACAGGCACTTTAGTCCATCAGGTGTGGAATGAATCTCTTAACACTTTGATGTGACTACTGTTCAATCTGTGTAGCAGTAAACAATAAGTCCACTAAAGCATCCCTATTTTGTAAAAGGGAAAGGAGAATAATCATAGAATCATGGAATCATAGAAGGACTTGGGTTGGAAAGGTTTAAAGATCTTCTCATTTCAACTCCCCCTGCCATGGGCAGGGACACCTTCCATGAGACCAGGGGGTTCCAAGCTCCTTCCAGCCTGGTCTTGAGCACTTCCAGGGATGGGCAGCCACAGCTTCTCTGGGCAACATTTGCAGTTACTCACCACCCTCTGAGTAAAGAATTTCTTTCTAGTATCTTATCTAAATCTCTCCTATTTTAGTTTAAAGCTCTTCCCCCTGATATAACTATCTGCCTGTTTAAAAAGCTGCTCTCCCCGTTTTTCATAAAACCCCTTCAAGTACAAGAGGGTCACAGCGAGGTCTCCCCAGAGACTTCTCCAGGCTGAACAACCCCAAACACTAAAAATCATCATCCCCTTTTGTCTGAGTGTAAATAAGCAAGGTATGAAAGATTCCTCGATTCTAACATTGAGTTTGATCTCATAGTCCCACACTAGAAAATACTAACTTTGCATTGTCAAAAAATGAAATCCCAAAACAACAATGCATTGTTTATTCTCATATTTAATGCTGCCAGGTGTTGGGAAAACCAGAGCTTTTTTCAAACCCTTTCATTTGTGGGATACTTCAGGCAGGATGTTATTCCTGTACAAGTTAGCTGGGTTGTCCCACTGTAATTCTCTAGGGAATAATGGCAAAATAAACATCCTCAGAGAGGTGAGGAGAAGTTCAGCCTTTCATCGCTCCTTTGAGAAATGACCACAGGAGTTTTTTTTTCCTTTTTCTCCACTGAATGAAACTCCCTCCACATGTCCACAGAATTCACTGGATAGAGATCCCTTAATCCCCATGGCCAAGGCAAGGTTTCAAAGGGGTAGGGTCAGACCTCTCTCCCAATTTGTTTTCCAACAACTTGGCTTTGGATTTGAATTTTTAGAAACCAGGATGGTTCTTTTTCTTTTAAACCTCCCTTCCTCTCCTTTCCACTTTATCTGCAGACTTGTTGTTTCCAAGCATTTGCCATTTGTGGGTCTTGGCATCTGCGTGTCCTCTCTGTTCTGCATAAATTTACAATCATTCAGCTGGTTTCTATCAAGTTGACCAAAGCAGAAATCTTCAATTTACATTCCTACAAAATTTTGGAAAAACCTCTACCCAGGTAGAGGAGAAATACTATTAATAACTCCACCAGGGGAATGGGTACAGGGCAGGTTCATTCCCTGCTAGATGTGAAATACCCTACACAACAGAAGGCTTGAGAAAAACAACTTTGGCAGTGTTGGTGCTCTCTGAGTTATTAAATTTTGTAGTAAACTTCAAAAGGATTCACCATTTCTACAACAGAGAGCATGGAACAAATGGACTGTCTGCGTTTGTGGTGCTCTGAGATAAAAATCCAACAGGATTTGTAGTGAAGATTATGTTTTTTATTAGACTGACCCAGATATCTGGGAAAAAACAAAACCAGAGATTCTCTTAGGAGTACAGACTTTGGAGTCACCTGAAGAATGACTCATGTCCTTATAAGTTTTCTGCCTCTTTCCTCAATTATTTCCTTTCTCTAATAAAGGATTTATTCTCCTCCTGCAAAGCTTTTTTGAGTGACATCACACTGATCTAAATTAGCTGCAACTCCTCCATGGCAGCAGGATTGGAACTAGATGAGCTCTAAGGTCCCTTCCAACCAGACAATTCTGTGATTCAGTGATATTATGAAGTGAAGAAACAGTGTCCAGACAAGGAAAGATTAAAAAAAATAATAATGATAAGAAAAAAGTTATCTAGTTATTAGAGAATCAAGCCCTGAAAATCTGTTTGTCTGGGGCTTTTGTAATGTTTAAATCTCAGATTACAATGCTGTTGCATGCAGCATGGACAGACACAGACAGCTTTTAGCTACAAGAATCTTCAATTTTATGGCCATAATTTTCCCCCTCACTTGCAAAAAGTCCTGTGCCCTCTGACTGAGCACACACACAAATCAAAACCATACAAATGAGGAGGTGGCTGCCGTGGTTATGTGTAGGTACCAAGAGATTTTCCATTTAATAGAGCCCAACACCTGGCTATTTAATAGAGGTCACCAGCTAAATCAGTTAGAAACGGCTTAGGCAGGCATGTGGAAGCAGGGCTGAATTGGAAATAAGTGAATCCTAGCTTTGGCCACAAATGTGTGGAAAATGAAACTAAATTAAGTTGCTTCAGCCCTTTCACTGGCACAAACTGATATAAATTGGTTTCATTAAAAAACCCTAATATATTTTAAGGCTGCAGTCCTAACCTATTACGTTTTGTGTGGTTGCCGAGAGCAAGTAGTTTAGTGGCATTTTATGTAGCAAATGAGCAAGGGACAAATAGAATTTTATTGCTTTGTAAATGAAAAGGCTGGGAAGTTTTTGAATAAAATTGATTTTCACATCTGGAAAAGTTTGCCTTATCATTAGTGCTGCGCTTGCTCTCTCTCTCTTACTCGACTTATTTTTCACTCCATTGTTTTCCACTTATTTTGCAAGGCAACCATGTAATTTCCATTCTCATTCATTCATGTTCCCAAATTGTGTTTTTCTTTTCCGAGCTCAGTGTTTGAAAATGTTTGCACAGGGGCTGCTCAGCTGAACTGTTCCTTGGATCCAGTGGGATGCATGTTGGTCTCTGCCTTTTTTCATCTCAGACCTCTGGGGATAATATTTCCAAAAGTGGTTTTGAAGCATTTTCAGAAACACTGACTGTGTTTAATGGAGTTTTCATAAACTCCATAATCCACTGGTCTTCCCAACTTTTCTGTGTGCCATGAGGAAAATGCACCCGTGGTATTATGCAGCATTATATGGAAATACAGGAGCAAACTGAGCAACTGAACTACTGTGGGAACACCACAAATATTTGGAAGGGTTTATTAGCTCAGCTTTCAGCTTTTGGAGGAGCTGGGTGGCTTGGCATCTCTTCACAGACTGACTTTTGCCACTTACATGAGACACTTCAGAAGCTCATCTGAAGATCACTGTTTTTCCCATATTTAATCTCTTTTTAGAAACCACAGGTGCTCTGTTTGGCAGTGGCGATTTGGCTGAAAAGAGAACTGTGTATCATTGTGCCAAACAGTATTTTTTGTAAATTGGAAGTGACAGTTTAGTAAGGAAAGGGCTAAGGCTCCATTCCACATATCCCATAATTTGCAACCTGTTCTCTGTGCTACAGGATGATGCAATTTCCCATCCCACAACAGAGACAGCCCAAGGTTGCTGGATGTGTCTCACACTTCTTTTCATAGAACCAAACAATTGTTTATGTTGGAAAAGACTTCTGAAATCATCAACTGCAACTGTCAACCCAGCATCACCATTGTGCTCACCCCTAAACCCTGTCCTCATGTGCCAGAGCCACACATTTTGGAAGCCAACACTTCCAGGAGTGGTAAATTAGATACTAGGAAGAAATTCTTCCTTGGGTGGGTGGTGAGGGCCTGGCACAAGTTGCCCAGAGAAGCTGTGGCTGCCCCATCCCTGGAATCTTTCAAGCCCAGGTTGTGTATTGGTTTTAGCAACCTAGTGTAATGGGAAGTGTCCTGGATCTTGGCAGGAGAGTTGGAAATAGGTGATCTTTAAGGTTTCTTCAACCCAAACCATTCTATGATTCTGTAATTTTATCCTTGGACATTATCCTTCTGTGTTACAGAAAAGTTTGCAGGAGCCTCTACTGCCCCTGCCCATTGCACTGGTTCTGTGCTTACTTTTATTAATTTCTTTCTTATTAAGAGTCACAAATTCTTCACTCAATCACAAAAAAAAAAAAAATCTTATCACAACAGTCAGCTGTGAGTTTGGGTTAGTGATTACAAAGTGTCTTGGTTGTTTTATGGCCTTCTAGATAGATTAAAACCTGGAAACTTCCACACCTTCCCTTTTGCTTTGGTTTGCTAAGTCCCATGAGGCACAGGTGATTTTCCTAGTGAAGATCTGCTTCTCAGAAGTTTTGCCTCCAGTGATGTCAGCTGGTCACCTTTTCCTGGCACTGAATGCAATTTAGAGTGAATAAATTCAGGAAGATTTTTGCCAAGAATTACTCAGCTCTTCATGCTGAAATATTAATTGATAACACCTCTTAAAATTTCTCTTCACTCCAATCATTTTTATAGTATTGCAATTTACTGCATGGAAAGCAGGGTAGTAAAAGATAGAAAAACCAGCTGTTAAGTCACATTATTATTAATATTTATCTGTCATTTACAGAGTCCCAAAAGGTGTTCACAGCACTTTTGTATTGCTCAGCAAGTCAGACAACACAACAGCTTTCCCAAGGACTGCAGCTGTAAATATGTAAATACAGGACAAAGAGTTATTCTAATCAGAGAAATGCCTTCAAACAATCCCATGGAACTTTCTGCCCAGAATGTCCTGACAAACCTTTTTGGGCTTTTAAAATGTGGATGGGAGGAGCACATGCAAATTGCATGTGTAAAAACACAATTCTTAATCTCAGACTTTGAGCAAAGGAAAATTCATTTAGCCATGAAAAAGAAGATAAAGTTATGTAGAGGTATTTGTAGGACAGAGGAGTCTGATTTAGAGGCAGGAGGTATTTTATTTTGGTTTGGTTTAGTTCTGTTTCTCCCCTGGAAACCTTCCAATATTTAATTTCTTATCCCAAATTTGCTCTGGAGTAAATTAAAATATTTATGGGGTTTCTTCCTATTTTACTGCAATGAATAGACCAGCTGGGCAAAAACACTTTTCTCAACACCAGAATGCTGAAGAGGCCCATGCTCAGAACACTCTTACATGGGCTCAGGTCATCCAGGGTCTTCTCATTTCTTCCCATTTCTGTGTATCCCAAGAGAAAAGCCTGATCATTAGAGCTGGTTACACCAGGGAGAGGTTTTGGTAAAGAATTAAATACTCTCTTTTGGTAAAGAATTAAATTACTCTTTAATTAATAAAGAATTAATTACATACTCACTGGTGATGGATAGAATCTCCCTCAGCCTCAGAGCTGCACTTCTGGAAGGTGTTGGAGAGGAAGACAAAGAGCTCCCCCAGAGCAGCCTCAAGCTGCTGGTGAGAAATTCATGGGGTTCCATCAGTTCAAGGCTCAGGGCTGGACTGAGGACAGGGATATTTACAGCACATTCCTCAGGGGATTTTGTTTTATTGAAACCTTTTCCTTGTGTTGCTCTGTTAGGTCATGATGCAGGACATCCACACCTGCTTGGGCTGCAGAGCAGCTCACCAGAGGTTGAATCAGTTACAGACCCTTCAGGATGGTATTAGATGTGGTGTGCACTGAAGAGGATTGAGTAGGAGAGGTAGAAGCGTTATTTGTAAAGGGAAAACAGAGCATGGTGGCATATTTTAAAATGTCACCTTGAGGAAGGTCATAGAATCATGGAATTGTAGTTATAAAATGGTTTGTGTTGGAAGGGACCTTTTAAGATCATCTCATTCCAACCCCCTGCCATGGGCAGGGACACCTTCCACTATCCCAGATTGCTCCAAACCCCATCCAACCTGGCCTTGGACACTTCCAGGGATGGGAAGTCCAGAACCTCTCTTGAGAGGTCCTCTTTGTGGGAAATGAATTTGAAGAGAATTTTCAAAGCCCGACAGAAGGCTCACCTAGAATGTATCTGTATGTAAACGTTGAGATAAGAAATGTTGACCTAGAAATGTTATAGAATAAGATAGATATTGTTAAGAGAAAAATAGAGCTAGAGACAAGCTTCAAAAGATAGCTTTACAAATAAGACTAGATACTTTGGAGAAACAAAACTATAAAAGATACGTTGTAGTAAGATTTACAAAGGGTAATTTTAGATTATTGGCTTTAAGACATTTATAGTATGGTGTAGCAAAAGCTGATAGACTAAGAAATGCTTAAAATGTATTGTAATTAAGAAATAGTTAGCATATGATAGTAATATACCATCTGTATTATCTCATCCTCCACGTGACATTGAAAATAGAATAAAAGTTTTTAAAATGACTCTCAGTTACCCCATCTCTAAGTCAAAAAAAGCTTAACCCAGCACTCTTGATTGGCCCATCTGTGGAATCAATGTGGGACTGTGCTCCTCAGCACCATTCCCTACTGAACTTGAATTAATAAATAGGGACACTGCTCACAATATTTCTTCCCACATCCTGCCCAGTAATTGAGAGAATTGCACTCAGTCCTGGAAGAGCTGTGTGTTTCAGCTTAGGGCAATTCTGGTTTGAGAGGTCGGAAGGAAGAGCAGAGTTCAGGCTTCAGTGGTTTTCAGACATTGGAAACAGCACAAAAGCGTTTTTATAACCAAGGTTCCAAAGAGTGGTAATTACACTGATTATGCAGTGAAGGTCTTGTTTTCGTGTTTTATTAATCCTTTATTCCTTCACCATTGTGAGTGGATGGGAGGGTTGGCTTTTCTCTGATAAAAAGTATAAGAATAGAATTCCATTAGTTACTATCTGTGAGCAGCAGCAGGAAAGGAATGTCAGTGCAGTTTTGCTTTCCTAAGAAAATCACAATATCACATCCTGAAAGAAAGTATAGCAGTATCCAGTGTCCAGACACTGGAAGTGAAGGCTTGATAGATAAGTACCACCTTGGAAATGCCAGTGGGTCTTGGTCTTCCCAGGCTGCACTTTAAGAGCTTTTCAGTGGTTTAGTGACATCCACTTTTCCCAAACACACAAATTGTATTGTGAGCTTTGACAGGTATTTCAGTAACAGCAAGATTTTAGACAAGACAATTTCTCTCTTTACCTCTCCATATTACCTATCCATCCTTTAAAACTGTCATGGTTTGATGAAGATAAGATTTATTTATTTTTTAAAATCCTAAGACGGAGTATATACTGCTGACCTTTGAGAAATATTTGGAAGAACTTTGTTTGCATCCACGTTTTTTTTCTGAATTCACGCTTTTGCAAACCATGGTACATTGCAACAACAAAAAAAATTCTTAATGCTGAAGGAAAGATTCCAACAGTCACACTGGATCAGCTACTCTCCCACAGAGGGGGCAATATGAGAAGTGTTTTCAGGACACTGTTTAGTCACAGTTGGAGCTGGGTTTAAAATAAGAAGGCACAATCTTGCACTTGATCCCTTCTCCAGTTTGAGAGTTTTCCTTACTGCTGCTTGCACAGCTCATTCCTGCCCTTGCTGGAATAAAAGCTGATTTCTACTGGGGTGAGACAAGTGCATGAAGAGAGGGCCCGTGTCTCTTGGGAAGAAGGATCAACATTTCAATGTCAGAGTCTGAAGAAAAAGTATTTCAATCTTAAATTGGGCTCCTGGGACATTTGACACCATCTGTGCACTGGGCTCATAATACATTTCCTATGTAAATTGGAAACATTGGGATCATCTCAAACAACAAGGATGTGAGGTAAGGAGAAGTGGGTGAAGAAAAATGGTGAGTGCACACTCTTGCCAATAAAAACCCCAACCAACCAAATCACAAAGAGGAGGCTGCAGGCAGAGCCCAGGACCCTGAAGAGAAGAAACTCAGGTCTCTTTCTTTCTGCCCTTGTGAGTGCAGGCTCTGAACCTGTTCCCTAAGGCACAAGTGGGACATCACTTCTTGGCCTCACCTCTCACCAGTTTCCTTGAGGGTGGCCAGTGAAGCAGGTGCCATTTGCCTCTGCAGTTTGGAGGGCCTTAAATTACTTTGTAAGGAGTCTTAGATTGCTTCTGAAATCCTGAAGAAAATGTAAGAAAGTGGATTTCTGTGAGTAAATTGTGAATGAGTAGTTTTCTCTGAGCGGTTGTTTAATTGAGCTGCAGCTGGTGCTGATTATGTTTGTTTTTCCTTCAGTGTCTCTCATTTCCTTTAGTTTCTGTTAATTCCTGCTTTCATTGGGTAACTGTTGCTGTACAAGATTTTAAGAGTGGTAAAAAAAACAAAAAAAAAAAACAAAACAAGAAATAAAAAAATGCATATTTTAGGATTTTTTTACGACAGTTGTTCCTGGAGACACCTGTAAACTTTTGAGCTGAATTGGGCTGCAGCTGCTGCTGATGACTTGGGGTGTGAAGGAGAAGGGGTGTGACTCATTCTTCTGGTTGTTCCACCACCCTGTCCCATGGCTGGGCCTGCTGAGATGGATGTCAGGCCATGTGTGCTGAGATGTCTGTTCATGGGGGTCTCTGGGTCAAGAAAACTCTAAACTGACTGCCAGAGGCTGGAATGGGAGGATGATGGAGGGGAAACGCAGTCAAATCACAGAACATCCTGAGCTTGAAGGGACCCACAAGGATCATCAAGTCCAGCTCCTGGCCCTGCACAGGACCAACCCCAGGAATCACTCTCCTTTCAGCTTGGAGAGGGACAGGACATTGGTATGGACAGAGGTCACGTGTTGTGGTAGCTCAGGTGGCATCTCTGCCCTGCTCAGGTGAGACCCCACCTGCAGAGCTGCCTCCAGCTCTGTGGACCAGCACAGGAAGGACGTGGAGCTGTTGGAGCAAGTCCAGAGGAGGCACCAAGGTGATGAGAGCCACTCTATGATTCTGTGATTCTCTGATATCACTGCTGTAGGTGAGAAGTCAAACTGCCGCGTGTCCTGCACAGACAGTGACCTGGGTGGATGGATAATGAATTCTTTGATTTTTTCTTTTTAATCTACATGAGCAAAAAGCAGAGATGGTCAAGATGGGCTGACCATCCTCATCAACCTCATGAACTTGAACAAGAAGTATTAAAACCTGTACAAGGGCCTGAGTAAGTGGCCCTGGGTAGTCTTGTTTGGACAGGGGGTTTGAACCAGATGACTTCCAAAGGTCCCTTGTAACTTCAAACATTTTGTGATTTTGTGACATTTCTCTGTCAGTGGGGAGGATTTTAGTACTTTCCTTCTTTTTTCTGTGGACTGTCTCTTCTCTCTTTGCTTATGCTGTAGAACAGATCCTGTGGAAAGAACTCACGTTCCACTGGAACTGCAGGGGCTGCCAGGTCAGGTTTTCCATAGAATGTTCTCCCAAGAAAGATTAATATCAGAAAACAGAGGTCATGTTGTGGTTTCCTACAGGGCAACACATCTTATCCTTGAAGGTTAAGTTAATTCACTTTTTCAACCCCTTTTTGATTCCATGTCCATTTACTATCTGTGACATTCAGGACCATGTGACCAGTCAAAACCTGCATTTCCTGTGAGCGTAGTAGTTTTGTAAAGAAAGAGAGAAATCCTCCAGAGACCTTTTGGAGGCATGACTAGATCAAGATTCTGGCTGATCTGAAATAAATAAACAAAGATAGATAGATAGATGTTTACAGTCTCTAAGTAATTTGTTCCCCTTCACACGGAGCAAAAGTTTTGTCTGGAGAGTAAAATCCATTGTTCAGGAATTCTGCATCACTTTGCTTCTCCACCAAGACCATTTCTTCTTGGTATCTGCTGACTTCTGAGGACCACAGTCAGCTTCTTGTGCTGCTTAACTATATTTATGCAGAGAGACAAATGTGGAAGCCTTTGCTACTTTCTTTTGTGTAGGGTGGTTCATTTCCAACTCTAGAAGTTCCTTTTTGTCTCTTCTGTTTGAAACATCCCAGTTGTCTGGATCTGTTCTCGATCTCCAGCCTCTGGACATCACTCTGTGATACCTTTGGCTTTCCTCTTGACATTCCTGTGAGTGACTTCTCAAGGTCACCACTATGCAAGGCAGTCATGTGGCCATTCTTGTGTTATTTTCCTTATTAACAGCTGTTTCTTAACAACTCCAGGGTCACTGAACACATAAAACCCAATTGAGCTTACTTTCCTCCTGGGATTTTGTCAATCCTGTTTTTCTCAGTCATGCAATGCTAGAGAGAAATTCAGGGTTTATGGTCTATCACCATGCCACATCACCACAGGAAAAGAGCTCCTATTTTAGCGTTGAAACTGGGACTACATGCCCCATCTTTTCATCCATTTAAAAGTTTTTTGTGCAACTAACTGAGAGCCACTAAAAGATTTTGGTCTCATTTACAGGCAGAAATTTGAGGAGAAGCAGTTAAGGAGCAAGTCACCACAAATTATTCAAGGTCAAATTTCTTTCCTTTGGGACCATATATCCCAATTTCCTGCATAGCTCCGTGGAAGCTTTTACAAACTGAACTTGTCCCCAGTGGCTGATGTTTTTAAAAAGTTCCTTTGGACAGGGTCCCTTTCTTTCCTTCAATGTGTGGTTGCATAAACTGTGCTGCCTTTTAATAGCAGTGAATTCATAATTTTGAATTACAGAATCACAGACGGGGACAGGTTGAAAGGGATCAGAGTGGATCACCTGGTACCACCTCCCTGCTCAAGCAGGGCCATCCCAGAGCACATGGCACAGGATTTTGCCAGACACAGGATTTTTGTGTCCAGACACTTCTGGAATTATCTCCCATTTCCAAACCATATTTTCCAGTAATTTTGCCTGAGCATTTCGATGCAGAAGAGGATAAGGTTCCCTTACCCCTGCGTTTAAGGCAAATTTCCATCTTAAAGGCAGTTTCCTGCCACTCAGCAGATATCCCCTGTAGAGTATTGCTGACTTTTGCATGGCATTGCAAAATTAAAGGCAGAATTTGCCTTCAAATTTGAAGCAACCAGAATTGAAGCAAATGGACTTGCTAGCCTGTCCCTTCAGTAGCAGATTGCCTCATGCACAAGGTGTGTTCTGTGGGATCGTGACAATGACCATGTTTCAGAGCAAACCCTTTTAAACATCACCTACTGACTGTCACAGCAGTGCAAACAAATTGGCAACTCCAAGGAAAAAAAGCCTGGTTTAAAATGTCCCTTGGGGAGCCAGAAACAGGCAGGGTTAATTTGTGTTTTCTGCCTGTGCTGGAGCAAAATCTTGTTTAGTTTTCTTTACGAGAGAGAAGCCGGTGCATCAATCCCCAGCACCTCCTGGTCTGCTTGACATCCTGCTTTTCTGGAATGAATACATTTCCTGCATTGCTGCATGCTTCTCCCAGTGTAGATATCTATGATTAATATGCCTTGTCTTTTATAAACAAACCTAATGCAAAGCCAATAATGTCAGTCCCATTTCTTTACTGCCAGCCCACAGCTCGGCTTTGTTTGGGTATATATGTAAAGGAAGAAAGATGAATGTTCACTCAAGCATGGGAGCTGGAGCCATAACAAATTTATGGGATGGAAAACACACATCAGTGTGAAGCAAATACAGCCTGGGAAGGCCTGATTGGCTTCCTCCTTTAATTTTGCTTTTTAGTAACAACAATACTGTGCTGTGCACCCAGTGAACATATGTTGCACTAAGTACATTGCAGGGGGAGCAAATGTGTGGAAGTACCAGGAAGCTTTTATCAGTTACTGGATTCAGTCATGGTAGCCTAAATGATGAAAGCAGAGGGAACTGCAGTGATCACATGAAGTGACCCTTAGCCAGTGAATTTCACCCAAATCAGTTTTGACTTCCTCTAGTTCGCTTTGGAGACAAGAGACATAGAGGGAGGAATTACAGTTTGAAATTTTGAATGATGAGAGGCCTGACCATAACCTGCATTCTGCTTCTCTGATGGAAATTCCCTCCAGTGCTCAAAACCCATGCTGGATTCCCAAAGTGAATTTGTCCATCTAATGAGTCCTACCATGGTATTTTACTTTTCCCTTACATCATCTATCAAAGCCCTCATTAACAAAGTCATATTCCCCAAACAACCATATCCTGGTGCCACGAGAGGCTGCCATTTCTCTTTGGTAAGGACAGTTTGTACAATTTCCTGATCCCATTCCCTTCATGTGGGCTTTGGGTTTTTATTTGTTTCTTTGTTTGCTTGGCTTTATTTTATTTTTTTTTTTTCTTTCCTTTGAGGGTAGGACTGTTTAGTTTTTATCACTTGAATTTTGCTGGACTTTTTCTTATTTTTCAAAACCTTTCATAGCTTGTGAATCCCAGATGTGGATCTCAGCACTTCAATAATGAGTGCTGAAAATGAGCTCTTCTCATTCCTGCTGGGGAGTCCCACATTCCAGGATCCCAAATCCTTTTTTAATCCATGTCTGAATTTCCATTTGCCCCCACTGGCTGCTTTGATCTTATGGACTTCCTTTGATACCTGTGTAACGAGGATCCTGCAATAATCTCTCTAAAGTGATAGATTTGTCATGTTGCTGATAGAAATACTCAGTTTGTCTGAAGGGAAACCACGTCAACACTTTCTTGTGGGATATTTTCCTGGTTACAGGGACAGCCAGAGACCAGAGTGCTTGACCATCCTTTGTTTGGAATAATTTGTGTCCTGAGGATTCATTGCACCAGTCCAGACATTAATTTTACATAATTAGCTTCATCACACCAATTTGTCCTATATCTTCACCAACAGGGACATAACATTTATTTAATGAAGTCTCTTCTCCAGAAGTCAGTGATGATTGATACAGATTTATATTAATTTTCTTAAATTCTTTATTAATAAGAGTCCTATATCAGTTGCACCACTATTTTGACTGAGATCAATGCTAGATTGACAGGCCTTTAATTACCTGACTCATCCCTTATTTTGATCTGCCTACATCATCTGGCTTCTTCACAAAGACTGGACCAATATGTCAGTGAATTTGTTCACCTTTCTTTTTTTTTTTTTTTTCCCTCAGCTCTATTATTGATACTCTTGCATTTCACTTGCAGTAATAGATTCAAGCTTAGGATGGTTTTGGTTTGTCTTTTTTCTCGTATATGGAAAATTCTTCTTTATTTTCCCTACTATTGCCAGTCACAGTTTTTGTCATGTGCCCTGTAGTTCACCTGATGAATTTTCTTCATTTCCTATCCTCTGATTTATAACACATTCCTTTTTTTTTTTTTCCCTGTTTGCAAAATATCTGGAGATTTTTATTGATCAAACCCTACAGAAGAGACTGGCAAAGGAAATAAGTCCTCTAGAGCATAGATGCCAAATGACAATTTGGTATAAAATGCAATTTAGTTACAATTTATGCTCCTAAATTCAATAATAAATTTTAGGAAAATCTAGGTTACATGCTTAGCTGCCACTGCTTGTTTTCTTTTCAGAACTTTTCAGAGTTTTGTATTGTAACCATTTTATTTCAGAATCAGATCTTTTACATTCCAGTGTTGAATTTTCTGATTTGCAACTCTATGAAGAATTATCATTAATTCTTATGACTTTTCGACTGGCATCTAACTCAGATCCAGACAACAATAGTTTACACAGAAAACTGAATGAGTAGTGCCAGTGTGGAAATATTCATTCCTTTACCGTGGAGAACTTTCCACTTCTGATGAGATTCTAAGTTCATCTCTCTTCTGATTTAGACAGAAGGAAATAATAAGAGTTTATAACTGAATTAACCAAGAGACTGGACAGTAAATCATTTGCAGAGTTGGGCTGGAAACCTGATTTCTCCCTGTCTGCAAGGCTACATTTCTTGCTGAGGATGAAAATTTCACATAGGAAGAGGTGTTGCCTGCAGTTAATGTCTTTTCTTTGCACTTAGTCAAAATTTTGGGTTAAAAATACATTTCCTTAACCAATAGTGTGTGATGCTTTTGGAGAGTCTTTTCTGAAATAGGGAAGCTCATGGCTGATTTGGGGGGGGTTATCTTAAAGGGTTGAGTTTACAGTGACTTGGAGTGGTTATTCTGGAAATGTTGGAAATATGTGTCAAATTACATATATTCTGGGTTTGTAAGGAAAAATAGGCTTTTAGAGGGAGGAAGAATGGAAATAGAAGACAGTTTATATATAATGTGGACAAGTATGCTGATGATATGGGAGAAATGGGAATTATTGAAATTTATTACTTATTAAATGCTTCTATAGTGCTTGCAAGCTGTCAGTTCTTGAAAACTCCCTATCTGGAGGAGATTCTATTATTTAAATGAAAAAAACATGGGTGTTAGGGTAGGAATTTTTTTTTTTTTTTCTGAAAGAGTTGGGAAAATGTTGATATGTGTGATGACATTCTAGATTTCTTACAAGGATCCTTGCAAAAAAAAAAAAAAAAAGAACCTTTCTGAAGTTTCCATTGAAGGATGAATTCCACATGTTTGACTTAAGGCAGGACATTTTAGGACATTTTGGGGTGGAGTTGCATCCTTTGACTTTATGCATTTCATTGAGGTACCCGAATTAGGGCTTGGACCTTTGAAGGGTCACATCATCTACTGGAGTATCACAGAGCCATAGAAATATCCTGAACTGGAAGAGGCCCACTAGGATCATCAAAGCCCAACTCCTGGCCCTGCAGAAGACAGTAATTATTCCTTTTCTTTTAGGTCTGAGAAGGATTTGCTTGGTAAGTGTACATCTAATTAAGACGGTTGATTTTTATTCCTGAGGTTAAGAAGTGTGATTTGCTCTTCAGTCAGGCCAACAGGAAACACAGAAGAGGAATTCCCCTGAGGGGATGAGGGTTTCAGCTGGACAGAAGGGACTCTCATCCTATAAGGAACAGAGCAGAGGGGATCCAAAATTCAGGGAGGCACTGGCAGATGAGTGTGGAGAAGCAGCGAATGCAGACCTTAGAGAGCAACAAGAAGGAATTTTGCCTGGGCGTTCTGAGGAAGGTCTTAAAAGAAGAAGTCAGGATGGTCAAAAACATCAAGAGTGGAATCTGAGCATTGCTTTGCCCCTGGGAATCAGAGAACTGTCTGAGAAGCAGAGAAGTGTTTGCAGTAGCTGAAACAGAAGAGGGTTATTTACCCAATCTCTCCCATTATAACAAATGTTCAAACCCTTTTGTAATTCTTGTTGCTCCACCAGGACTATTACCAGGGGATATCTACAGTTTGTGAAGTGTAGAGTCCACAATCAGCTGCAGCTCTTGACCCTGCTGGCACTGAGATCCCTTGAAAAGCCTGCTCTGCCTGACTGATAATGTTCCATCAAGGCATTCTCAAAGGAGTTCTGCTCTTCTTGTACAACATCACGCTGTTGCTTTATAGGGAGTTCAAGATCCCCTTTCAGCACCAGAATTGTGTCTGATATCCTGCCAAACATTTTTACATTTGTGCTTTTTGCCCAGAAAAGCTGTGAGGATGTGGATACCCCATCCCTGAAAGTATTCAGTGCCACCTTGGATGGGTCTTGGAGTAACCTGGTCTGATAGAAGTTGTCCCTGCCCATGGCAGGGGGTTGGAACTGAATGGTCATTAACCCAAGCCATTTTATGGTTCTGTGATTTAACTTCTTCATCCTTGGCATAGCATATTGTATGTCTGCAAATTAATTTTTTTCCTCCTAAATTCGCATCTCTCCATTTTTTTCAAGACCATTTTAGATTCCACCTCTGTGATCACTGAAATGTTTCTACATATACCCCACCCTGTTGATATTCACAAGAATTTAGTTTTTGTTTTTTTTTTTTACTAAAACAAGTCAGTGGTTGTATTTGAAGCAGGTCTAAAAAAACATCACCAAGGTATCTCATTTAAGATCCCCTTCTATTCTGATACTAAGAAGCTTCTGACAATTACTCTTCAAAAGTGATTTGCCAATTATCCCTTCCTCACTACAATTGGTTCTTCTTAACCTTACTGTTGAAAACTTTTTCTAGCCTCATGTAGCATCTTATTTTGCCATCTTTCTCTCATCTGGCTTTTTCTAAGTGAGGATTTAAATTAGGTTTTTTTGGAATTATTTCCTATAGTACATTTGCATTTTATTTATTGGTCTTTAAGAAGGTGATTATCTTCTCAGCATGTGCAGATGATTGCTTAATAATTTCTTCTAGCATCTGCCAACAAATTGAAGTTAGGCCTAGCAGTCTGTAATTTCTCAGTCATCAACTCTGCTTTTTGCAGGCAGGTTCTATATTTGTCCCTCTTCAGTCCTCTGGTACTTCTGAATCCTCCTCCAACTCTTGAAGATAATCACTAATGACTCAGTTTGCTTTAGCTGGTTTCCTGCAAAATCTTCAAGACCCAACTGATTCAAACATCTCTGGCATGATGAAATACTTCAAACCCACTCTTCCTGTGACCCAACCTCCATCCAGTCTCACGTGGTAAGAATAACTCTGTCAGCATCTACTCACAGGTTACCATCCTTGCCAAGACAAGCAAAACATCCCTGGAGCACCTCAGCTCTCTCTGCACCCTTATTAAGCATCACAATTTTATTTATGATTTCTAGAAGCATTATTGTCTTTTTGATGGTGGAGCTGAAGCTCAGGAGTTGCTTTCTCTCTTTGGAAATGGGATTCTCCTGTGTATTCTTGGTCATTAAAATAAGCAATTAAGTGGCAAAGTGGCCTCATCTCTATTGTGCTGTAGGAGTTGCACTTTGATCACGCTAAAACCATGCTGGGAAAATAATCCAGGTGTTTTTTTACAAGGAAAGTAATAAGCCAGAAAGAAATTTATAGTTTTCCCCACCGCCATGTGGTGATTTCATGAATTCTTTCAGAGCATGTGCACATCACAGAATGATCAAGGCTGGATGAAACCTTCAAGGTCATTGAGTCCAACCCTGAGTGTAGCACCACCATGATCAGCCCTAAACCACATCCTCAAGTGCCACATCCTGACACCTCTTGAATACTTCCAGAGGCAGTGACTCCACCACCTCCCTCAAAAGCTCATTCCAATGCCAATTTCTCTGTCAGTAGAAAAAGGGAACAAAAATAATCTAAACATCCCCTGGCACAACTTGAGATCATTTCCTCTTTCATCTGAGACATATCAGAAGAGATCAAATCTCCCCTTACTCCAACCTCCTTCCAGATAAGCACAGCAGGGTGTAGTTTCATGTGACCACGATATCATCTGTAAAAGGGTGAGGACACATTTCCCTTTTCCCAAAATCTCATGCTTCACCTTGCTTTGTACTGGCTCTGGTGTCTGCCCACCGCTGTGGAGAACCAGTTCAGTTTATTCACCTAGCAGGGAAATTCCTCAAAAGCAGAAAGGAGCTGCAGTTCTCAGTCCAGGACTGGAGCTGGCACACCCTGGCACTTTGGGTGGGTGAGGAGGGACAGGAGTTAAAGAACAGGACACACATTTCTTGAGAAATGTGTTTTTACATCATCTCAGCCAGGTGACAAAGCTTCACCCTGAGGGGACAGTGAGCCCCAGTGCCTTGACAGAGAGGGACCACTGGGAACCTCTTCCCAACCAGACAAAACCTCTGTTCTGACTGTCACTCCAGTAGGTGCTTTCTTTTAGACTTTACTAATCTTTGGATCAGCCTTTGGGACACAGCAGCCAGTTTGCTCAACCTTCTGTAATCTTCCTTTCCACGTAATGCTCCAGCTGTAGCATTCCTTAGAACATAATGTCATTATTATTATTAATGATGGAAAGAGCTTTGCAAAGAATCTCAGGAGGAAGCTCATTCACTTTCCTGCGTACCCGCCCCCCCAAACCCTTTTATCCCCTTAAATATTAAAGATTCCATTCAATGTAAGCATCAAGAGCCTGATTTTCAGCAGTGCTGAGCTCCCATTGTCTTCAGCAGGAGTCAAGGCTGCTCAGCAGTTCTGAAAATCAGCCTCTCAGTGATCAGCATACTGCAGAAATATTTAACACCTACCTCTTTCCTATCCATTCCTTTTCATTCTCAAGCCAACAAAACTCCTAATCCCACACCCTGTCCCCTAAAAAGGGCCACTTTTTTCCCTCTGTGCCTTCACATGGCCCCTTCACCTGGCACCTTGCAGGTGATGCTCTTCACCTGGAGCACGTTTGGTGGGAGCTGTCTCATCAGCTGTGATTTTCTGCACTGTGGGTGGCAGTATCTGGGCAAGTTGCCCTGAATTCTGCTCTCAGTCAGTGGAGGGTGAGTCAGCAGAGTCAATGGAGCTTAGGGTGTGATTTCCCATCCCAAAATAGGCACCCACCCCATTTGGCCAGATGACTCACATTGAACTTCATTAACTACATTTTCTGTACCTCCAGTGTCTTCAATGGGAGCCAAGAGACTCAGGTGGGACACCCCTATCAGATCCTTAAAGTGAAATTAAATTAATCCCACCCCTTCTGTGAACCATACATGATTTGCTGCATAAATCACACTCACCTCCTTCCTTGGGAATTTCTGTGTTGATGTCTACAGGGAATGAATCAGGTAATAAAGAGTAGTGAAGTAGAAAGATAATGGTAGGTCATAGCAGAAAGTCAGGCTGAATCATAGGTTGGATAAAGTGGAGCAGATTTATTGAATCCTGTGGAGTTTTTCTCCTTCATATAAGAATTTTGCTCAATAGAATTAAAAAAAAAAAAGAAAAAAATGAAAAATAAACAAGAGCTAAGTGTGACAGTGAATTATTCAGGTGTACTTTAGCCATTTTCTTTCCATGTGAATTTATGGTTCATACTATTTTTCTTCCAACTTCGCTATTACTCTTTATATTAGGAAATTTTCACCAGGGGCAGGCAATTTCTCCTCCTGGCCCTTCCTGTGTGCTGTGTAATGCTCCAGGACCTCACTGATTCCTGCTCTAAGGGCTGATAGAATCTATTGGGATCTGTAGGACAGGCTTCAACCCCTCCCAGTGTGAGATCACCCATTAAATACCCCCAAAAAATACCTCCTTTGCAATACAAACTATACAATATTTTTTGTTTGCAATACAAACTCACCTTTATCCTCAACTGTGTGCCCCAACTAGAGACATTAAACTTTGTTTCCTTCTAATTTCAACATTCATTTAGGATTTGGGAAGTTCCCTGAGGACTGTCAGATTTCTGTTGGCAGGAACCAGCAGTTAATTTCCAATCTGAATGTTTACCCCAAACAAAGAGGCTTTACCTGGTGCATCCTGGAAACTCCAAATGCTTGTCAGTGCAGTTTAGGAAGCAGCACAGCAGGAGGAGCCTAGTTATGAAACAGATATGTAATAATCAGTATGAAACACAGAGAAATAGAGAGTAATAATAATAAATTGAATTTAATTAGTTTTCCTCTGGTCTTCATTACCATTATCCACATCTTTTGCTGTTGCAGTTCATCAAAGGTAAGCACAGATGCTATTTCCACTTTCCACATATTTAAAAGACAAAGTCCACACTCTTCTCTCTTAGATATTTAACTCCCTCATTCATGACACTCTCCAGTTTAAAATGATCCTTCTGTGTTATAAAACCCTCCACAGAGGCACACCAGCCTCTGCCACAACTGCCCTCTCTGTCATTATCAGCAGGCATTTCCTGGGTTATTTCTGCTGTCAGTGTCTTCCCTACAGCTCTGACTTTATCCTCGTGTCCCTTTGTTCTGACTCATTTCAAACAGAAGTTGAAAACAGCTCATCTCTCCCTGGCTCCTGCCTGTTAATTTCTCCTTCCCTCACTTATAATTTAGCTGTAATGATCTTATTTAACTCAAGACAATTTCGTGGGTGCAATTGGTGTGAGAGGTTCTGCATATCATAGGAGGTAGGCAGTTTGTCATGGGCTGCATCAGCTAATGAGCACTTTGGATCTGATTGGGCTGAGCTGCTGAGGGCAGGCTGTGTTACCAAACCTCTTTTTTATGAAGATTGAACAACATGCTCCATTATTACATGGCATAAAATGCTGAAGAAACCAAACTGTCACATTGTCTTTCTTTCTCTTGTCTCTGCATGCAGATTTGTGAGTGTGTAGCACCTACTGACACACAAATCACTGAACAATATAAAAATCTTCCATAATGAAGCCCTGAGATCTGTCGCTGGTGAAGGTTGTAGTGTCACTCAGGGACTCGTTGACAAGTTTTGAGGAAAGAGATGGATTCCCAGGAATGAAAGAGCTAACATCTATCAGCCATAATTGAGCAAATTAATAGCTTTGAGAAGTCTCTTTTTTTGGTTAGGATCTCATGAAATGACAATAAATGTGGCAGAGTTTCTCTAGCAGCTTCCTCTTGCTTTTTTATTTTTTTCTTTCTGCTGTTGTGTACAACACATAATTACTCTGAAACAAAAGGAACCTCTACAGAACCAGCAGCAATTTTAGCAATGAAACACAGGTGTAAAAGGTAAAGACTGAAGCGTGTTTCTCTCCCCTCTAAAGGAGGGAGAGAGGGAGGAAATTTGAAGGAGGATTTCTTTGCATTTGGATATCAGTTTTGCCACAAATATTTTATCAGTCACAGGAGGAATCAGTAAGGAGCCAGCAATGGGACCTGGAAGTTCTGTCTTAGAATCACAGAATCATTGAGGCTGGAAAAGACCTCCAAGATCATCAAGCCCAACCTCTGACCAAAGACCACCACACCCACTAAACCATACCCCAAAGTTCCATGTCCACTCCTTTTTAGATCACTTCCAGGGATGGTGACTCCAGCACCTCCCTGGAGAGCCTGTTCCAATCCTTCTCCACTCTTTCAACAAAGAAATTTTTCCCATATATTTGACCTGAAATTTTTCCTATATATTTGACCTGAATTTTCCTATATATTTGGTGCTACTTGAGGCTGTTTCCCTTTACCCCATAACAAGCTGCCTGGAAGAAGAGCCCTACCCCCACCTCACCACAACCTCCTTTCAGGTAATTTGGTTATCTGCCACTTCCCCATCACTGGGCAGGAACTTTAGGGCTCTTTTCTTCCCACTTCTCCACATACAAACCATCAATGGCTGTACTGCTGCACTTTGCTGCTGAAACAAGCACTGCCAAGTTTTCCTTGAGACATGGACTTTGCTCTGTGCTTGCAACCAGAAGAATAAAATCTTAGGAAGAAAGTCTAGAGGAATAAAAACCTGGGAAGAAAGTTTAGTAGCCTCCACTGGAGAAAAGGAGGCTGAGGGGAGACCCTATTGCTCACTACAAATACATGAAATAAAGTCATAGCAAGGTGAGGGTCAGTCTCTTCTCCAAAGTTACAAATGACAGGACATGAGGAAATGGCTTGGAGAAGTTTGGGTTAGATATTAGGAGTAATTTCTTTATGGCAAGGGCTGTAAATCACTGAACCAGCTGCCCATGGAAGTGGTGGAATCACCTTCCCTGGAAGTGTTTAAAAACCACGTGGATATGGCACTGGAGGACACAGCTTAGGGGTGAACATAGTGGTGTGGTGGGTTGATGGTTGGGCTTCATCATCTTAAAGGTCTATTCCAATTTTAATGAGTCTGTCATTTTATGCTTCTAAGAACCAGCAAATGGGTGATTTACATTCCCATTATCAGTGGAAACGAAAAAAAAAAAAAAAACCAACAGTTTGGGTCTCTGTAATTATTGTCAGTTCTCTATGTTTTGGAGAACTCACTGCTCTTGCTTTGTTTGTTTCTGAAGTGTAACAATGGTAGAAAATTGTTGGCATCAATGGCTTTATACAGGACAAAGAAACTTTGGATACAGCCAGGGAGAAGCTGCTGCTGCAGGATCAAGTTGTTGTTATTTGGACCAAACCAGTACATCTCAGTACTCACCCAGCTGGGTTTTACAAGTAAACACAAATAAGAAAACAGGGCCTGAATTCAGCTCCAGATGCCCTAATACCCAGTGTGGCACAATATTCTGTCACAGTCCCAGGCTCATGCCTTAACCTGTTCTCATTTTTTGTATAAAAGAGAAAGCTATCCTAAGAAGTCAATTATATCTTCGACTCCTTAAAGCTTTTCCTTCAGCTTTAAAATAATATTTGCTAATTTCTCCCACCCACGGTTTAGTTTTCCTTTACTTTTGCCTTTTTTTCCCTGAAAGACAGCAGGTTTCCAGTATTTCTCTCATTACACCATTTACAGAGTAAAACGAGGTTGTGCTATTTACTTTTATTTTTCTAGTCTCTGAAATATCTCAGGTCTTCCAGATCTATTAGAAATAAACCTAAGTGGGTCAGTCTTCTTCTTAGAAAATTCCTTTTTGTGGAACTTGCCTGGATTGGTTTTTAAAGCCTTTCTTCTGAAGTATAAAACGCAGGAAGAAAGGATCTCAATTTCTCAGTGTTTTCCCAACAGAACCAAATATCTCTCACATGTCAGTCACATGTCACTGGGTCTGATCTGTGAACACTGTGTAGTTTGTTAAATGCTCTCAGTTCCAAGTTGTAAGGACAGATGAAACATTCACAGTCAGGGCTTCAGGGACATGCAATCCCTGTGCTTGGTGGCTTTCTTTGCAGTCCAGCTCCTAATTCTTCTGGGGTTGGAGGATGGTTCGTTCTCTGATTTTTTTCTAGGTGCTTTCATTGTTTCTGTTTTGTTTTCTTCAGCTCAGATTTATAATTTATGTGAGTATTTATTTATTGATTCTCTGGGGGAAGAAAAACAGGAAAATGCATCAATTTAAAACACGGAACTGTCCTTGACTCCCCAAAGTTTGTGTGCTAACAGGGAGAAGAGAGCTGGTAGATACTTAGTGCATGCAACCAGCATTATTTATTCATTATTTAGGAATATAAATGCATCAGTTTCTATCTTGGTATTATCAGTTTGTTCCTTCCCACATCACTTCCCACTCTGGCTGTTCCAGAGCTTCACAACTCTTATGTTGACAGCCTTCTAATTTTTAGTCTCCATGTCTTTGTGGCTAGTTTGCAAAAATTTGTCATTATGACAGCTTTTTCAGTTGCTTTAGGTAGCTTGTCTCCCTCCCTGATGTTGATTCTCCTGTTTTATTCAGAGGTTGGTCATCCCCTTCCTCAGCCTTTGTTGTCCTGGTCTGAACCAAGCACAGATAGTGTGAAAACACACACACACCCAAAATGAAACACACAATCATCAAAACAACTCTCACGGGATTTGAACTTGATTTTGTTGGAACTAACAACCTCGTCCAAACCTCCCCAGCCACAGAGCAGATGTAAGGCCTTACAGTTCTACTTTTTCAGAGTAACATTGCTCCTTTCAGGCTTTCAGAACCAGTAGTGACTTTTAAAGAGTTAATTGGAACACTTTCTCCTGACATCAGACAGTAAGATCCAGTTCCTCTGTGGAAAATATCATTAATGTGCAGAAATATGAGGAATTTATGGGTTAAACCCTAGAGCAGGGTGTCATACAGGATCTGACTGATTTTTCCTTGTGTATGGGATATGTTAGGAGAATTTTGGGCTTAGCACAGGAGATAAAAGGATGTAATGTGGCAGACATTTATCCACTGCTGTCCTCCTCCACTGTCCTGTCATCCATTGTCACAGCACTGATTCCTGTGTTGGGGAATTGCATTAGGAAAGTTACAGGGCTAGTTACCCAATTGTCTGGCTAGGGGCTGTGCCATGTAAGAGGACTGGAGCAGCTCTTCTATGGAGACCTCTTCTATGGGAGGAATGGGGTTGTTCAGCCCAGAGAAGAGAAAGCTCCAGGGAGACCTCAGAGCCCCTTCCCGTCCCTAAAGGGGCTCCAGGAAAGCTGGAGAGGGATTTGGGACAAGAGTCTGGAGGGATGGGACAGTGGCCAATGACTTCAAAGTGACAAAGGGTAGGTTTAAATTGCATATTAGGAAGAAATTCTCCCATGTGAGAGTGGTGAGGCTCTGGCACAGGGTGCCCAGAGAAGCTGTGGCTGCCCCATCCCTGAAAGTGTTCAAGAACAAGTTGGATGGGGCTTGGAGCAGACTGGGATAGTGGAAGGTGTCCCTACCCATGGCAGGGGGCCAGAACAAGATGATCCTGAAGGTCCCTTCAAACCAGAACCATTTGGTGATTCTCTGGTTCTGATATTGGCCCTGAATGATTTCCTTATCCTGTGCATTCCCCAGCCATCCCTTCCAGAGGAATTCCACTGCTCATTCTCCTGTGGGTCTCAGATCTGTGCACTCACAGTTCAAAGACAAGGTGAAACTCAGATATAATTCCCTACAGCGGTCCCAAGGAAGAGGAATTCTGGACTACTCTGGCCTTCCACATTTAACTAACATTCCACTTAGCTACTCTCTGTAAGCTGGGGCTAAGCTGCAGGCCATCGTTTCCTCTGAAACCTGAGAAGCTTCTGCTGTTCTCTCAGCTTCCCTGTCAGCTTGCTCTTGGCAAAGTTAGAGTGCATGAAGAAGAAAAAAACCTGCCAATTATATCCTCACTGTCTGCTGCTCAGGGGGCAAACACATGTCTTATACATTATGATTCAGAATCCTTCTTGCACATGGGGTTTTTTTTTGCCAGCTTCTGAATTCTCTGTATTGATCTGACAGCTAAAGGAAAAACAAAAACGATGTGAATGAGGAGTATGGAAAAATGCAAATGATGTTTGGGTGGTAATTCAGGGTAAAAACTTACTCCCACAAAAGGGCAAGAAAGCTTCCTAGCAGCCTTCCTTCCCAGCAGATCCAGTTTTGTCCTCATGAGGAAAAGCCATTCAAGAATTTTGGTGACTAAAAATTAGGTGATTGCAAAATTAAGTTTTATTATTTATGTATATATTAATTTATTTATATTAGGTTTTATTTGAAAGTGGCTTTCTCTTGACTCAAAATCAGAAGAAAAATCCATTTTCATTTGACTTAGATTCATTGTTTGCTTCTGGCCTCCAAATATAGCTCACTGAGTCCATAACTCAGGGAAGGTGACATTCCAGAATCTGGCAGAAACTCCTGAGTCAACATAACCTTTCCTTGGTATGAAACCCTCCCAAAACACTTTTCTGTGTTTATTTTTAATACCTCCTTTAGGAAACAACTCCCAGTGTGATGCCCATCCCCACTCTCTGCATAGGGCAGACAAATCCAAACAATCATCTGGAATCTCACCAGTGGGAAGGGACCAGTTACTTGTGGCTTGGGAGTGAACCCAGCAGTATGGGCAGTGTCAGGAAACATGGGGATGAATCCTAAAATGATGGTTGCTGCACTCCCAGGGAGATGCTGACACTGCTGGAAGAACAGCAGGGCTCTGTTTTGTCACACTCCCATTCGTCCCTTCCTTAGCAGATTTCCTATGTCAAGCTAGGAGCAGTCATCTGGCACTAGAGCTGTATAAATGGCAGAGAAATTCCCCATCAGCTATTTCTGGGAAAAATCAATTCTCTCTGTATTCAGGAAGCTCTGAGCTTGCTAAGCTCCCTACCTTTTAACTGCAAATAACTCTACATATTTTTCCCTTATCATCAATACAGCATAGGGAAGCAAATCTAGTTTGAAGCTGAGCTGGTAAATTTTCAAGCCAGTTGAAGCCAGGTGTTTTATTAATTGATCTTTACCTATGTGTGCAAAACATGAGTATTGAAAGCCATGGAAGTCCTGCTTTGATGCTCAAAATGGTCTAGACCAAACCATCTGGTGAGGATTTATGTGAGCTACTGTATCCTTGGGAAGGGATGGATGCTGGAACTCCTGCCAGATGCTCTAAAAACCTAAAAACAAGTAGCCATGAAGTTGGTGGCCATTAGGTAAACACAGAGAGGCAGGGCAAGGAGTTAGAGGTTTCAAATCCAAACCTGAGCAACTTGTGAGGAATGAGGCCAAAAAGTGCTCCAAAAATTCTTTGTAATCAGTGGGCACAATATGGATGCTCAGTTTGTTCAACCTGGACCAAATTTTGCAGACTCATAGAATCTCAGAGTGGCTTGGAAAGGACCTTAAAGTTTATTCAGTTACAACTCTCTACCATGAGCAGGGACACCTCCCAGATTCTTCAAAGCTTCGTCCAGCCTGGCCTTAAACACTTCCAGGGATGGGCAGCCCACAACCTCTCTGTGCAAGAATTTCACCCCACAGGGGTGCATCTCCAGGGGAATGGATGTAGCAGAGGAAAGCACCAGGATCTGCTGCTGCCAGCCCCATCAAGCAGGCTTTGTACAACCTTCTCAGCATGGTACAAGGCCCAAAATGTCTTGTCTTCGAACTGCTGTTGTAATTTCTGTCAGAACCATGCTTCTGACTTTACACACTGTGCTCTACACAATTTATGACAATATTTCTCCCTCAATAGCTTTTTGCAGAATGGGTACAACCTATTCTGCAGACTGCTGGTTTCCTTACTTAACATCTATTTTATGGGCTGCATTTTAAATTCCTTTAAGTGCAAGCAGTTGAGGAATAAGTTTCTGAGAGAGAGAGAGAGAGAGAGATCACTACTCAGCCCCAATTCCCTCATGCACAGTCTGTATATTCTTTATGGGCCAAAAACCTTCTCCTCCAGAGACTGCAGCATTTCAGGAGCAGACAGAGCAATCCCAGCCTATGTAAATCACTTAAAATTATAAAGTCCTGGGAGATTCTTCCATCTATAAGATGGAATGTTGGTATTGATATGACAGTAATTTTTCGCTGAAATCGCAGACCTCCCATACCAGGCATTACCCAAATCCATGGGGAAAACTTGTTCCTGCTTCAGGAACCTTAAGTTGCAAACATCAGTATGAGATAAAGGATGGAGGAATAAACAAAGGCTACAGCAGAAGATGCATCTACACTGTCAAATGACTCCCACACCCTGGTCCTCTGTCGTCCACGTTCCATAAATATTAATCCTCTGGGTTCATTTTTTTTATTTGTGTGAATCAAATAGTCCACACCAAAGTGAGACCTGGATGATTTTGGGATAAATCCCCTTTGTGTGAATGGAAACACTCCAGGTTTAGCTTCTTGCCCCATCCAGAGCACTCCAACACTTCACTGTGAGCCTCCAATATCCTCATGCAATCATGGTGGGTAGCAGCGAAGCTTTCAAGTATTTCAGGCAGCTTTGACGTGAAAAACCCCCCAAAAACAACAAAATACCTAAACATAAAACTTGATAATTATTTCCCACTGTACTCAGCACTGGTGAGGCCCCACCTTGAAACCTGGGATCAGTTTTGGGCACATCACTACAACAACAAAGACTTGGAGGTGCTGGAGCGTGTCCAGGGAAGGACAATGGAGCTGGAGAAGGGGCTGGAGCACAAGGCTGATGAGAGCAGCTGAGGGAGCTGTGGGGCTCAGCCTGGAGAAGAGGAGGCTCAGGGGGGACCTTCCCACTTCCTAAAACCACCTGGCAGAAGCCAGGTGGGATCAATCTCTTCTCCCAGGTAATAAGTGAGTTGCACCAGGGAAGGTTTAGACTGGATATCAGGAAAAATTTCTACACCAAGAGGGTGGTCAGGCATTGGAACAGGCTGCCCAGGGAGGTGGTGGAATCACCCTCTTTTGGAGTCTTCAAAAGGCCTGCAGATGTGGTGCTTGGGGGCTGATTTCAATGGTGGACATGGCAGAGTTGGGTTAATGGTTGACCTTGATCATCTTGGAGGTCTTTTCCAGCCTTAAAGATTCTATGATCCCATATCTTGGAGCTGTGAAGGCATCTCAGCTAGACCTGATCCATTCCAGAGGAGCCAATCCAGGATGAGGTGCATAAAGCTACTCTGCCCTTTGCAGTCAGAGTCCCAGAGCAGACATTTTGCAGCAGTGTAAATATAAACAGGAGACAATCCTGTGACAGAAGAGTTAATTCAACTCCCAGAGCCTTTCTCCCAGCTCCAGCTTCCTTGCCACTGAGCCCAGCTTTGGGAAAAGGGTTTGAGTGGAAGATTTAAGTCTAACCTCTTTCCAAGGGGTGATCACAACGTGATCAGAGCACGTTGAGCAGTGAGTGGTGACAGGAGCAGTGGGAACATGGAAACACCAGAAGGAAAAATGAGCCTGCTTTTCCACATCCCATATATGCTCCCAGCCCCAAAGCCATATAATTCTGTGTGCATTTAGGGTAAGGTGTTCACTTCTGATCAGATGGTCTTCTGCAAAGCCCAGGAATTACTCAAAACCCCCCAAAATCCTCTGTGATACAGCAGGTTACCTGGCCCTCTGTACCCAGCAGCTTGCTGTAGATCCTGGCTGAAGACTTTAAGGGCTTTAGTGGCTGTTCTGGGATGGGATGATCTGTACTGTGGGAGGTCTTGATTTAAACTCTTGAAATGCTGTAAAAGGCTGCACCAGCAAAGGATAAAACTTGGCTGGATGGCTCAGGAAGACAGATTTTTCTGATTCTTATGGAAGCCAAATAGGAAATCTGGGATTTTTTTGTGGCTAGAAGAGTTAATTATGTGCCTCATGGTGCTGTATTATTATTATTTGTAAGAAAACTTCATTTCACATGTATGTGAACCATGTAGTCATGGCCATGAGACAGATGCTTCTCTTCCTTGCTGTTAATCTCATTTAATTAAATAAATTTTATTTCATTAATTTCATTTGGCTTTTCTTACAAGAAGAATTCATGCTTGTAAAACAACTTTCATCTGTCTCACCTGCTTATTTAAGATGCAGATGTTTTTAACCCTTCACAAAACAAAAGCATAAGTTGCAATTCAGGAAATCTACTCAGTAATCCATGGCACAAAATGCTTATCTCTTCTTTTCTGTCTCCTGTCCTATTCTCACAGGGCTGTGCTGTAGTAGTTTTCCCAGATTCCCTTCCCTCATCTTTTCCCTCTCTCACTTGCCTGGCTTTCCTTGTGCCAATCACAATTCTGCTGTGTGGATGAAATTCTCTTCTCTTCTCTTCTCTTCTCTTCTCTTCTCTTCTCTTCTCTTCTCTTCTCTTCTCTTCTCTTCTCTTCTCTTCTCTTCTCTTCTCTTCTCTTCTCTTCTCTTCTCTTCTCTTCTCTTCTCTCTCTCTCCTCTCCTCTCCTCTCCTCTCCTCTCCTCTCCTCTCCTCTCCTCTCCTCTCCTCTCCTCTCCTCTCCTCTCCTCTCCTCTCCTCTCCTCTCCTCTCCTCTCCTCTCCTCTCCTCTCCTCTCCTCTCCTCTCCTCTCCTCTCCTCTCCTCTCCTCTCCTCTCCTCTCCTCTCCTCTCCTCTCCTCTCCTCTCCTCTCCTCTCCTCTCCTCTCCTCTCCTCTCCTCTCCTCTCCTCTCCTCTCCTCTCCTCTCCTCTCCTCTCCTCTCCTCTCCTCTCCTCTCCTCTCCTCTCCTCTCCTCTCCTCTCCTCTCCTCTCCTCTCCTCTCCTCTCCTCTCCTCTCCTCTCCTCTCCTCTCCTCTCCTCTCCTCTCCTCTCCTCTCCTCTCCTCTCCTCTCCTCTCCTCTCCTCTCCTCTCCTCTCCTCTCCTCTCCTCTCTCCTCTCTCCTCTCTCCTCTCTCCAAGTTCTCCCAAGCTTCTGATCATTTTCTTTACCTCTTCCAGCCTCCTCCTCCCCTTCTACCCACTATGTTTTATGCCATGGCCCTTCATTTCATTTAACTTAATTTCAATTTTGAGGCAGTACAGTGAAACTTGAGCACAATATTCCAGGTGAGGGCAACTCATTAAATGCTATAATGGTGCCACTTTCACTGTTATTCTCAATTCCATGCTTTCTGCACAATAGGATTTTCTTTTCTTTTGCAAGTGCCATTGTGGATGTGGCAAATATATTCATGGAAATATCCATATTTGGACTCTGAATGGAAGAATTGAGAGTCCCACAGAGGTTACTGGAGGCATCTGTACTGCAAGCTCAGAGATACAGCTCAGCAGGCAAACTCTTCACTTATTTTCCAAAGTAACTTTTGTCTGGCTGTAAAGAAATCTTAGGCTGAATTGCTTTGGTTTGTTTTGTTTTCATTGTAGAGGAGGTGGAGGTCTAGGGAAGGAAGTTTCCTTTTCACTACAAAAATAATTTGGATCTGAGTTCATGTCAGTTCTTGACAGAGAAAAATAATGAAGAAGATCTTTTGTCTCACTAAGTTTTTATTCTCCACCAATAAAACAGCATTTTCTAATCTAACTTCTTATTCACTGGGGTGGAAACTCTCTGGAACTTGGAAGAGGTATTTCTTAAATACTCATCAACTTCCCTGAGCCTCTCTTTTCTCAGTGAGACTCCTCCCAGAAGATCTTTGACTTTTTCCCTCTTCAGTGCCTTAGGATTTCTGTCCTGTGTTGTAGGCAGTGCAGGGTGGATGTGGTGTGAGCACAGTGGAGGCATCTTGGGCTCCAGCAGTGAGAAAATGAACAGGACCTTACCAAGGGATCTGGTCTGGGTCTGGCCTCAGAAGCAACCACTCTGTGAGAAAAGATTTGTTAATCTCTTCTTCTGGGTTAGGGAAGTTGGAGACAGGAACTGATTTTGCAGTCAAGACTAAATAAATCTTCATGAACTTCCAGTGTTGCCCATGCAAAAGATGTTTTCTGGGAAGATGAGCAGGAGCATGCTGAGTTCTGTTCAGCATCGTGGGCTGCTGCAAAGAAAGTCAGGGTTCCCAAGAATTCCATGGTCCAGTGGGAGCAGAGATGACAGTCTGGGCATTCTGGGACAGAAAGGTCTAGAACTGCTGTGTGCAGAAGCCTGTACTCACACTGTATTCCCTGTACTCAAAGTGACTTTTTCAGCATGCAAAGGCACTTTCCTGCCGGCCATACACCTGGCAGGCAGATCAGTTCTCCTCGCAGGAGCTTTGGGTTATATTTACTTCTTGCAAGTGGCATAGGGAGCCCCTGGCACCATGTCAGTGTGGATATTTTCATATTTAAGCACTTAGGCTCTTCAGATCTTTTCCTTCATCCAGCCTCCTCTATACCTTCCCTCTTACTCTGTTCCCACAGCAGTTTCCCAGTTCCAGCATCAGTTTTATCCCAGCTGGCACATGCAGTTAATCCTAAGCACAGACTATGAATTTTTTTCTTCACAGAGCCTTCCTGGCTACTTAAACCATTTGAGAACAAAATTTATAGAAGAAAGTTCCCTTTGTCTCTTCTATTCCTTGCTACATATGTTAGGTGGGTTTTTTTGGTGTTTTGTATTGTGTTGATCAAAACACAGTGATACAAAAATATGACAGACTTGGAAAAAAAATTAGAGCAGTGAATTTCTTGTTTTCCAGTGTTAGCAGATTTCAGAATGCTGATATTATGGAAATATCATGGAATCATAGAATCACAGAATGGTTTGTGTGGGCAAGGTTCTTACACATCACCCAGTCCCAATGCCCTGCCATGGGACAGGAATCAACAGTGTTCTTTTGGCTCTTTGAGAGGAGGGGAAGTTTTGAATGAAATAACCTTTTAATTTCAATATTCTACTGTAAATCAGTAGAGTAAGAGAAAATATTTATCCATATCTATAAATTTAGAGATTCTGTTTAACTGTGGGGAATAACTCTGTGCAAGTCAAGTATCTCCTGCACCTTATCCCTTCATTCACCAGAGCCATTTGTTAAGTGTGGAATATCTGCAGGCAAAAATATTTATCTTGATCACCTGCAACGTGGGAGTGTTCTCCTGACTGAGTCTTTGTCCTCCACTGTCCCAAAGGCTGGAATTTAGATCCTTCTCTGTGGGAAAAGGCTGGGATAAGGTTTCCTTTTTTCTCATTAGGAGGACAGTCAGATTAAGGAGGGAAATGTATTTGAGCAGCAGCCAGAGTTACACACAATTAGAGGCAAAGTCAAGTGTTTGCCTCAGAGCTGCCCAGCAGTCCTTGGCCTCTGATCTTCCCTCATCTGCTCCTGTTATTCCTGTTATTCATCAGAGTCCTTGGCCTCTGATCTTCCTCATCTTCCCTATTTCTGATTCCTCCCTACCTCTGCACCTCCTTTTGTCCCAGCTGTGTAAAACTGGATCTTATCTGATGAGGTATTTTGCCAAGTAAACTTATTTTTAGAGTACTGTGGGCTATTGGGTACGATGTGAAAATGCAGAGAATGGAGGGTATAAGGCAGCAAAAAAGTGATAAAGCATCATCCTTTTTATTCAGTTCCTGCTGGAATTGCCATCTTTGGGTCCCATTAGAAGTTCACCAGTTTATATAGGAAAAGAAATGCTAAAAGGAAAGTGGCTGTCAAACCACAGGTTGCTTCACTCGCTGGTTTCTTGTCTTGATCTCCATTTAGCTCTGAAAAAATGTGTTTTTTCTAACTTCTTTGAGATCCTGTTTAATGCTCAACCTCAGCCCAAACCCTTAATTTTTACAAGATATAAAAGTTGTTTTATACCCAACTGCTTACACATTTAAGCCTCTGAATCCCTCAGCTGTTTTAAATGCCACTCTGACAATGGAAAGGGCTAATTCAAGATCTGTTCTTACGTTTATAGCATCATAAAGAATGTTCAGAGTAAAGAATTCATTTGCATACATCATAAAAATAAACAAAATAATTTGCATAAAAGTCTGTGCATGGAGCAGTGTTTTGGCTGAGTGAGGAATATTGGGAAATATATTTGTAAGATGAGAAAGAGATGAGGGAGAGGAAAATTACTTTCCAGACATAGGAAGATGTTCATGGAATGTGATGCTCAGCTTCTTCAGGTTGCTAAATCCTTGGATATTTACATTTTTGAGGCAGACATAGGCTATAAAAATCCCTGGGAAGCCCTTGAAAGGTGTTAGTTGGCAGCTTCTCTGGGTTGGGAGTGATGATTGGTGGTGTTCCCAGTCAAGTCCAGGATTCTACTGGTCTGGTCAAAGCTCAGGTGAAATCCCAGTGGTTGGTTATGAATATTTATCACACATCATTTTCCATCTGTGTCGGCATCCTGGGTTTCTCTGTGGTGTGATTCAATATTGCTGGAGTCAGTAGCCTGCACTGGAACTGCACTGATTTCTTCTGCAAGATGAGAACCTGGGACAGTGGCATGATGTGGTGCCTGTTAAGGATTTTCTGGAATTTCACACCCACAGCATGGAAAATAAGACTGAAAGCCTCCTCTGATGGTGTTCATCTTGGCCATGGTTGCATCATTTTTTACTACCATATCTGCTTTTTTTTTTTTTTTTTTTTTTTAAAGAAAATAAATAATTTTGATTTTTGTTTTCATGACTTCTGTTTGGAAGGGTTGGCCTTCATGGGGCTCTGCTTGGAGAAAATTTGAAGCCAGAGGAGTATGAATTTAAAAGGTACTGAGGAAAACCAGCTTCCTACAATCTTTAAATAGTGCTTGGCCACTTTCCTTTTTTGGGGGTTTTGAATGTATTATTTCTGACCTTCCCAGCTCCCCAGTTCTTTCAGATAGAATGGTTTGGGTTGGAAGGGACTTTAAAGATCATTTCATTCCAGCTCCTGGCATTGACACCTCCCACTATCCCAGGTTGCTCCAAGCCCTGTCCAACCTGGCCTTGGACACTTCCAGGGATGGGGCAGCCACAGCTTCTCTGGGCAGCCTGTGCCAGGGCCTCACTACCCACACAATAAAGAATTTATTCCCAATATCCAATCTGATATCTGTGACTCTTCCCTGTAAAATCATTTTCAGAGACTGTGCTGCACTCAGCCTAAAAGGTGCCCTGCAAAGAGTACAAAAATAAAGGTCTTGAGAGCTAAGTGAAGTATCCTAAAGAGTTGTGTGACAGCTTGTGGCTGTCCTGAGGTCTCCTCTTATCCAACTAATGAATGTAAATCAAAATTGCTACTGGGATGGAAGAGCCTCAGGAAATATTTGAGTCCTGTGCTTGAGTAGTTGTGTGTAAAACTGGGGTGATTAGCTGGTGCTGTGGGGAAAATGGCTCAGTACACATTAGGATTCCACAGCCACCTCTCCTCCTGCCTAATGTAGAGGTTACTGGCTCCAGGAGCTGCTGGAGCACAGAGAACTTACCCAGGGAACCTACTGACAAGGCAGCCCACGAGGAATCCAGGTCTAGTGCCTGTCTGTCCACCAGGCCAGGGCATCTCTGTGGAATCAGGGGAGGGAAAACTGCTGCCTGCATCATCATTAGCTGAAAATATCCACCTGCATTTCACAGACTTAATTATTAATGAAATCTGTGTTTGCCTCGTCACATTTCAGTGCTTGCAGAAGACACTGTGTTATTAGAAATCCCACAGAAAGCAATTTGCAAGATTTCAAGTTTCTACTTGTCTTGGCCCAAATCTTCATGCAAAGACCCCTCCTTGCCACCCTTTGCCTTGCAATCTAAATGACAAGGAATGTGCCACACTTCACAGGCTGGGAAAGTGCCCTGCCAGCTCCACACAGACACAGGAACAGCCTCATTTCAACAAAGAAATAAAAAATATAAGGCTTGACATCCAGCTTTAACAAAGTAGCTCAGTTTTGGTTTCAGTAACTGGTATCTTCTAAAACTGGAGGAGCATTTTGAACTAATGGGGTGTTGTCACCTGCTTCTGCTCCCCAGCATCAAACAGGTTTGGGTGCCAGGTCCCCCAAAAGAGACCAAGTCCAAGCTCTGGGTCTCTGAGTTCCTTGCCTGACCTGTGGTTTCTTCCTGCTTTGAACACCTGAGATCTTGGTGCTGTTGAGAGGAATCTCCATGAAGAATATGGCCAAAACCCAAAGGGGTGAAAGCAGGGGAGGCTGCAAAGGGCACTTTGATTTTGTGGGCTCTGTGGATTTTTAAGGCTTGGGATAAAATTTTAAGCCATGCATATCAAATTATTCATAGACTCATAGAATCTTTGAGGCTGGAAAAGACCTTAAAATCAACAAGTCTAGCACCACCACCATGTTCACCCCTAACCCATGTCCTCAAATGCCACATTCACATTTTATAAATACTTCCAGGGATTGTGAATCTACCTCTTCCCTGGGCACTCTATTCTTCTAGGGCTTTACAAACCTTTCCAGGAAGAAATTTTTCCTAATATCCAACACAAACCTCCCCTGGTGTAACTTGAGGCCATTTCCTCTCATCGTGCCACTTGTTACCTAGAAGAGGAGACTTGGTTCCCTCTCTGGCACGTACAACATTCAGGCCATAAATGCAGTGGCCATAAATGGAAATCAAAATGTTGCACATATTTTGGATTTTTTTTTTTTTTTTTTTTGGCCAGGAGTGGTATCTTTTCAGCTCCAAAGCAGAATCCCCTGCACGATGAGCAGGGCAGGCAGTTTGGGTGTGTGCTGGCCACACCAGGCATTAATTTATCCCCTATTGCACGGCAGGGCAGCAGCAGCTAATGAAGAGCTGCCTAAGTAAATACTCATTTGTGTGGCTCGCGTTAAAGCTCTGGAAGCGTTTCCAGCTGAGCACGAGGCGCTAATGGATCTCATTATTACAAACTGCCGGGCAGAGCCAGGTGCACGGGGAGGCTTTGCCGTCAGCCCTGCGCAGCCACAAACCCTGGAGCTGTAATTTAGCCTGGCCAGGGCTCCCATCGAGAGGAGGGATTCCCAGACAGACACAGCATCCCTCCCTCCTCTGCTCTCTGTCTGTCAGCCTCAATATTTGCAGCCTCTGGTCTTCCTCTCATCCTTTCCAACCTCATTTTTACCACTGCACTCCCTCCAGTATTAGTTCTTTAATTATATTTTTAACTCTTCTTTATTTTTATTTTATTATTTCTCTTTATTTCTTCTTTCTTTTTCTTTCTGACCACCCTGGTCTAGTGGAAGATGTCTCGTGGTAGATGATTTTAAGATCTTTCCTAACACAAACCATTCTATGATTCCATGATGTCTAATTTTTAATTTTTTCTCCCCCTTGTTCTCCATTTCTGCTTAACCATACCACAGAATCAGAAAACAAGAATATCCAGAATAATAGAGATCATTCTTTGTCCAGTTCTTCTGGCTCTTTTCCTAGAGATAATGCAGGAAAAATCAAGCCAAATAAGATCAGTCTGTGAGGTTTCTATCACTTTTATTCCACTCTTCTTCACCTTATTAATATTGCAGCTGTCTCACTCTATAATCTCATGCATTAGCTTCACCCAGGCACGCAGCTCTGTGTTGATTCGTTTATTTTAATCAAAGTTTCGTCTCCTGATATTTTTCCCTGTCCAGGCTGGAACGGAGAAAATGAAATTTCAATAGAAAACACACACACAAATCATTAATATTTGACCTCTGAAAAGAACTCATTTATTAAACTTTTTTTTTTCATCCCTTCAGGGTATTCAGAGACATAGTTTCTTTGTGTGTTACTTTGACAGTAATACTGGAGCATTTCCCTTGGGCTTCTCTAAGTGATCTCAAGTGTGCACTAATAGCCCTTTGCCTTTGGCTTCTATGAGTATAACACACACTTAGTCACAGGATCCCCTTTGGGTCATGTGGGTTGGTTTTCTTTTTTTAAGTATGGGGATTTTGTCTTCTTGGGGGTTTTTTTCTTTTTTTTTTTTTTTGTTCTTTTTTTTGTTTTGTTTTTTGGTTTTTTTTTTTTTGGAGGGGGCTTTTGGGTTTTTTAATTTTTTTCATTTTTGGGGGTTTTACTCTTGGTTTGATTTTGGTTGGTTTTTTTTGGTGATAATTTACAAGGAGAAGATTGGTTATGTTTCAATGAGATATAGGATCCTTCTGCTGGAGCTCTGGGGTTTTAACAGATGGAGAATATCAAACCTATAAACACACACACACACACACACACACACACACACACATATATATATATATATATATATATATATATATATATATATGTGTGTGTGTGTGTGTGTGTATTTGAGTGTATAAAAAGGATGGATTACCACTGAGCAAGATGCTAGATGCTGGTTGCTGGTTTTCCTCATCCTGAAGCATGTTCTCCTCCTGATGGTAAGTGGCTCCAGAAAGATGTTAACCAATTGATCATCTACTCATCTCATTCTGGGTGCCAGATGCCCTTAGAGACAAATTACAGATTGAAGGGCTTGGAAGAACATGTTAAAGAAAATTAAAAATCCAATCAAAACAACACAGTAAAATCAAGAACCAAAACTGCAGTTGCTACACTGAGCACTAAATCTTGTCTGGGGGTGTTTCAGCAAGTTGTTGGTCAGAGTTTAACAGGAGAAATCTTCTCCACACTGAGGTGGAAAATGGGGTGTTTCTGGTGAAGGAGGACATAGGATCATGTTGGGACATGGTGTTGGTGGCATCACTTGGTAGAATTGAAGAGTTTCTGCGTCAGTGGGAATTTAAATATGTTAGAATTGTCACTTTCCACAGCTTGAGGATGAAGCAATGACTGTGGAGCAGAACCTGGTGTTCAAAGCAGCATAGGATGTAGGACATTGTCAGTCCTCAGATGTTAGATTATGTAAATAGACTTTTTCTTTTGGAGTAGGCAAAGATCTGGGACTGTGGGGGAGGGCCGGATGGTTTGGTCACAGACTCAGATGATCAGAGGGGATTAGAATATGCTCAGTTTGAATGGACCCACAAAAATGAACCAAGTCCAGCTCCTGGCCCTGCACAGAACAACCCCAAGAGTCCCACCATGTGCCTGAGAGCATTGTCTGAACATTTCTTGAGCTCTGCCAGTCTTGGTGCTGTGACCACTTCCCTGGGGATCCTGTTCCAGTGCCCAACCACCATCTGGGTGAAGAACCTTCCCCTAACATCCAACATTCCCCTAAATCTCCCCTGCACAATTTTAGGCCATTCTCTCAGGTCCTGTCACTGGTCACCAGAGAGATCACCACAGATCTGTGCCTGCCCCTGCTCTTCCCCTGACAAAAATATTGCCAACCCCACTGAGGTCTCTCCTCATTCTCCTCTTCTCCAGGCTGAACAAACCAAGTGGCCTCAGCTGCTCCTCTTACATCCCCTCCAAACCCTTCACCATATTCACAGCCCTCCTTTGGACAATCTCTAATAACTTTATATTCTTCTGATCTAGTGGTACCCAAAAATGTGCCCAGTGCTCAAGGTGAGGCTGCTCCAGTGCAGAGCAGAGCAAGGCAATCACCAGTTCATCCTGGTATGGATTCATATCCTCTCCTCTGCTCCTCCCAAAAGCTCTTTGTTTTCATTGTGTGAAGTACCTGAACAAGCTGTAGGCAGATCAGACCCAGGGAATCTGCATTTACCCCTGCGAGGGGCCAACTTCTCACCTTGTGCCACTTCCCAGATAAAACCCCAAACTCAGCCCAGCTCTCCTGCAAGACCAACACTCAGCTTGCACTGCCTGGGTCATGGGGCAATTCCTGGGAGCTGGAGTCATTGGTTTTCCCATTCCAGAGCTGCCCAGCCACCCACATGTCCTGTCCTTCAGGGGAACAAATCTGTGTGCAGCACTGAGCCCCTGAAGCAGAAATTAGCAACAATTCCTGAGTTTTCTTGGTTAAACTCTCATTGTATCTCACCAGCCCACTCCTTCCTTCCACCCCATCCCTCCACAGCCAGTTCCTTCTCGAGATCTATTAATACCCTGTGATTTACCTACACACAAAGAATGTTACTTTCTGATTCCCACCGGGCATATGGAACAGATGTCTCTTTTCAAGGGGTTTATCAGCAATTGCAAATAATGCAGTGTAAATAAGTTTTCTAAGACCTTCAATTATGCTCATTAGCTTGATGCTAATGAGAGATGGGATCAAATATAAATCCAGCAGCCTATAAATTTGGGGATGAAGAGGCTTGCTTAGGTCCACAGCTTTAACAACTGAATGTGAAGCCAGCACAACAAGGCACTGAAGATATTTGAGGCAGTGCTCCTCAGGATTTTACTGTGAGCTTTGCATGAACGAGGATCGTGACTGAAGCTCTCATATTTTTACCCTGGACATTACATAACTTAGTCTTGCTTGTACCTTTAAAGGGGCTGCTATTTTAGACCCTCAGGGGAGTAAAGCCTTCGAGGAAAACCCTTTTTCAAGGGAAACCAGGGGGTAACACAAATGTTAAGGTTTCACTTCTGAGGAGAGAGGAGATTTTTAGCTGTTGGGTACTCAGGTATTTTTAGCTGCACATGCATGAAGTACTTTAGACCTGGGGACTGCAAATCAAATTTCTCATTACAGTCCTTCTGGTTAGAGTTTTGGGGGAAAAGCCACAACAAACCAATAAAACCACAAAATCCACATCAAAACAAGCCAAAAGGCTTGTCTGGGGTTTTTTTTGTTTGTTTGTTTGTTTGTTTTTTGTGGCACTGCTTTGATTTGGACCATTCTTTCAAGCTGATCCTTGCAATGCTATTTCTTCTTCACAGGAAAATCTCAAAATCATGTCATTTATACCCACATCCATGGTAACTTCTACCATGGATGTTGTTTTGATGTAAAGATTAGAAATAGTGCAACAGAGCAGTTTCCTCTGCGTCTGGTTTTTAGTAGGAACAAGGTAGAAGAAAGGGATGATGGGCAGAGAAATGTGTCAGCCTTCACAACTTCACATTCTCAGGGAGAACATGTCCAGTGGTCCAGCCCAAATGTGTCTCAGGGATCCTCAGTATAACTGACATGTATTTAATATGCTGATTTTCTGTTGTTGGATCTTTGCTGGAGCTAAAAAGATGAGGCAGAATTAAATACATCCCAGAGAGATAAAAAAGGTATGTCTGGTGCAGGAATGTGAAGCAGCCTTTGAAGTCCGTGGGAGGTATGCCTGCTTCCTCCAGCTCAGGATTTGCATCAGACTATTGAATGCTTTTCAGAACTGTACATTAACAGATATTTTTAATAGTGCAGCTTAAAGCGAGTCAATGAGCAGTCTGTGGCAGAACTACTGTGTCACACTTTTGCTCTCTGTGTCAAGATCAATAATAAATCACCAACTCTACTCCTCAGTGTAAAGGGAAAGTACATTTCTCCCAGAAAATGATCTAACAGAGGAAACCTTTCTTTTCCTCCTCCCTTGATATATATTTAGAATAGATAGATAGGTACATTCTATTTTAGTAGAATTAAGTCTCCCCATACGTCCATAATAGATATAAAAGTTAGGAAAGGGTTGTTAATTCAGGAGGATATTCTGTGACCACATCCAACAATGAAAAGCATCCTGGAAAATTCCAAAATGTGTTTTTAAATATCATCATCCAGCACGAGGTGCCCAAATTGACTTTAGAAGTACATTGTTGTTATTAGGAGTTGCTATAATAAGCAGAATCAACCAGCAGCTATTTCCTGATGGGGTTTTATAATTGCTTGTTGGGTATTTCTGGGTTTTGGCTCAGAGCCTTTTATTCTTGTTGTTAACAGAAAAAAAAAGTGTAATAACCAGTAGCTGCAGCCTACTGTGGAGGACACCATCCAAGTTAGGAGAATATGTAATGAGCAGCTTTGATTCACATTCTCTTACTCTTTAGAAAATAATTCTAGTCTTTAAAAGGCTCCATGCACCACTTAACTCAGTAATTGGCAAGAGGGGATGGAAATACAACATTCTGCAAGCAAAGTTGCACATTTCAGATTACTCTGTGAGGAGAGCAGGCACTTTTTTGTCATTTATTCATAACTTCTCTCCAGCACTCAGTAACCATCTGATATCAGGCTGTTGGTTGGGTCTAGCTCTGCCTTGCATGGACAGATGCTGCCTTTGTGATTTCTGGGGTATTTTACAGGCACAGACACTGGGGGTGCTTCCATGCCATATTTTAAGAGACTGGGCAGGAATTTAATGATTTCATGGCAGGGTAATGGAGATAATAAAAGAATGACATGGAGCTCTTGGAGCAGGTCCTGTGGAGAGCAAATGGGGTTAGGGAATGGAGCATCACTCTGATAAGGAAAAGCTGAGGGAGCTGGGGCTGTTCAGCCTTAAAAAGAGAAAACTGAGAGGGGACCTCATCCCTGTCAGTGTCTGCAAGGAGGGCTCAGAGCAGGGACCAGGCTCTGCTCAGTGTGCCCAGCAATGGACAGGAGGAACAGGCAGGAACTGATCCCAGGAAGTTCCACCTGAAGGAAGAGAGAAATTCTTCCAAGAGGAACAATTTTCTGAGCACTGGAATAGATCATCCAGAGAGGGTGTGGAGTCTCCCTCCCTGCAGATATTCCAGAGTCATCTGGACACAATCCTGTGGTCTGGGATGGCCCTGCTGGAACAGGGAGGTGGCATCAGATGACCCCACTGTGGTCCCTTCCAGCCTGACCCATCCTGGGATTCTGTGAGTCTGGGAAGTGGCAAAGAACAGGAGGAAATGTGGATGAGAGAGATCCTTCCAAAATAAAAAAGGAAAGCATTTCAGTGTAGAAGGTTTGGGAAGGGAAGGTTTGGGAAGGGAAGGTTTGGGAAGGAAAGGTTTGGGAAGGTTTGGGAAGGTTTGGGAAGGTTAGGGAAGGTTTGGGAAGGGAAGGTTTGGGAAGGAAAGGTTTGGGAAGGTTTGGGAAGGTTTGGGAAGGTTAGGGAAGGTTTGGGAAGGGAAGGTTTGGGAAGGAAAGGTTTGGGAAGGTTTGGGAAGGTTTGGGAAGGGAAGGTTTGGGAAGGTTTGGGAAGGTTTGGGAAGGTTTGGGAAGGTAAGGGAAGGGAAGGGAAGGTTTGGGAAGGTTTGGGAAGGTTTGGGAAGGTTTGGGAAGGGAAGGTTTGGGAAGGTTTGGGAAGGGAAGGTTTGGGAAGGTTTGGGAAGGTTTGGGAAGGTTTGGGAAGGTTTGGGAAGGGAAGGTTTGGGAAGAGAAGGTTTGGGAAGGGAAGGTTTGGGAAGGTTTGGGAAGGGAAGGTTTTTTCCTTTCAAGGAAATTTCAAGGAAATTTCAAGGAAATTTGAAAGGAAAAAGGAAAGGAAAGGAAAGGAAAGGAAAGGAAAGGAAAGGAAAGGAAAGGAAAGGAAAGGAAAGGAAAGGAAAGGAAAGGAAAGGAAAGGAAAGGAAAGGAAAGGAAAGGAAAGGAAAGGAAAGGAAAGGAAAGGAAAGGAAAGGAAAGGAAAGGAAAGGAAAGGAAAGGAAAGGAAAGGAAAGGAAAGGAAAGGAAAGGAAAGGAAAGGAAAGGAAAGGAAAGGAAAGGAAAGGAAAGGAAAGGAAAGGAAAGGAGATATCATGCAGTGTAGATTTAGTTGTCACTTTTTTTTTCTCACAGACATAGGATTTCACACCAAAATGCAAAGCACAGTAGATCCTCATTCATGTTGCTTTCTACTTTTTTCAGCAAGGCTAAAATTCAAAGGGAATCATCTGACCTTATCACCAATCTCAGTAGTCTGTTTTCAGTAGAACTCCCAGGTACTGAAAGCAAAGCTCTCCCTAGCACTGAGAGTCTCTCTCAATTTACTTAACCTTCCACAGTCCTCCAGGAGTCTGGGCTCCAACAAGAGCATTCTTAAGGTACAAAATTTTGCTTTCTAGTTCACTGAACACACAGAGAGCCATGTGTTGACATTATGTGCCCTGTATCTTCAGGGGAGACAGCAAGTCATGAGTGGAGAGGTTTGTGAAATTCACTTCCAAAGTCAGGGAAGCAAACAAGCAGAGAGATAAAACATTCCTGACAGGACTAAGTTCAGTATTACAAAACAGAGAGGGGAAAAAATATCAGAGAAAATAAATGCATGGTGAGATTTAAAGCTAGAATTAAATAAATTAATTTTTCCAATACTTGTATGTTCTTTATGAAGAGTTTAATTATGGTGGGATTATTAATTTGTTAAATGATTAATATAGGATTATATTAGAACAGACAGATTTCTCATTACAAATTTCTTGGTTTATCTCATCCCTGCAAATTACAGTACCAAATCTTGGAATGTTTAAATTCTGTTCTTCCTAAAGGAAAGGGGAGTTTTTTCTTCCAGAAAAACATGCAATATTTGCTTGAAAGCACACTTGGATACATGGACTACAATTTGGACACTGGTATTCTGTTTTCCATTGTTGAAAGATGTCACTTATGTCCAGTGAATCTTGTGAAAAATTCTTTACTTTTGTGTTGTTCAAATATTTTCTGTGCAAATTGAAGATGCAATTCATCTGATTCACTCTGTTTGCTCTTTAATTAAACTGTAATTTCTTTGGGGGAGGTGTGACAAGATGACACTTTGTTAAGAAAAAAAAAGTATGTAAATTCATGTTAGACTTAGTTAGCATACAAAGCAGAAATCAAACAAAATCTGAGTGTTTTTCCTCTTGTTTTTTGACAGCAGAATAACATGAGTGATGGAATTGTATTTGCTGCTTGGTTTAGTCTAATTAAGCCTCAAAAATCTTGTGGCAAATTATGATCTGAACTAAGACAGAATAGGAGAATTTTTGCCAACCAAAATTCAGCCCATCTTCTTTAACAAATGATGGTCCACAGACTGACTGCCTCCCGAGTGAAATCCATGGCTAGGCTTTGCAGGAAAACTCCATGAATTCCCATTTCCCAGATTGTCACAGACTCATTTAAATGTCAGGATTTCCCCCATCAGGAAGTGCCCAATCTCAGCACTGATGTGTTGAGACCTGAGGAAGCAAAAGGTAAAAGCATTTTCATCATTATCATGTTGTAACCCAAATGCAAGAAACACCTGAAACACCATCTGGGTGATGCCAAAGCTTTGTCTTTAGGGGCAGACATTTTCCTGAGCCTGGTTTGGGATTTGGAAGCCACAGTTTTTAATGCAGGCAATCCTAGGTAATTTTAGCAACCTTTCTAAGGAAATATCTGTATCTTAATTTGTGCTGCTTTGCAGAGGTACTTGAGAAGACTTGGGTAAGAGAAGTAGCCCTTTCTCTGGTGCAGGAGAACTCACTCACCTTTGGCCAGGTCAAAGGAGAAAATTCAGAGACCAAGAGGAGAATCCATAAGGCAATCTTAACCTAAACATGGGAAGCAGTTGGGAAAATGTTCCTGTGGTTCTGTCCATTTTTCACTGGCCCATACTGGTGTGGATTCCCATCTTCATGATCTGATCTATTTCCTGTGTAGAATTAAAGAATTGTTTAGGTTGGAAAAGACCCTGAAGATCCTTGAATCCAACTGTTAACCCAGCCCTGCCAGGTCCACCACTAACCCACGTCCCCAGGTGCCACATCTACACATCTTTTAAATCCCTCCAGGGCTGGGGACTCAGCCAGTTCCGTGAGCAGCCTGTGGCAATGCTTGACAACCCCTTTTGTGAAGGAATTATTCCTTATACCCAATCTAAATTTCTCCTGGTACAACTGGAAATCATTTCTGTCTTGTTGCCTGTTATTTGAGAGAAGAGCCTGACCCTCACCTGGCTCCACCCTCCTGTCAGGGAGTTGTTAAGAGTGAGAAGGTCCTTCCTGAGCCTCCTTTTCTCCAGGCTGAGCCCCCCCCAGCTCTCTCAGCCTCTCCTGGTGCTCCAGACCATTCCCCAGCTCAGTTCCCTTCTCTGGACATGCTCCAGCCCCTAAAAGTCTTTTTTATCATTGGAGGCCCAAATCTGTCTCCAGGTTTCAAGGTGTGCCCTCACTCACCAGTGCCCAGCACAAAGAGACAATCCCTGCCCTGGTCCTGCTGGCCACACTATTGCTGATCCAAGCCATCATATCCATTTGAAGAATTACTTCACTTTCCATGCACTTTAATGTCTTAAAAACTGGCCAAATTCCTCAGTGATCTGTGTGTTTAAGCTGCCTGCATAAGAGGAAAAAAAAAAAAAAAAAGGAAGGAATAAATGTAATAACCCTTGAGTGGATTATTTTCAGCCTCTAATATGGCATTGATTTAAGCCTCACAATGAAAACATAAGTGAAGAAACACAAATGAATTTGCTTACATAAAATCCGCTTATTAAAAGCGATAAGCAAGGCTTGAGAGAAACATTTCTGCCATTCCTCTTCTTTGATCACTTCTTGCCTGGCTGGGCAGGACATCTTGGAAGTGCCTGCCAGAGCCTCAGCAGCCTGGCAGTGGGGGATGGCAGGAAGAGGGTGGGCATGCTGTGGGAGGCAGGTCCACATGTCCACCCCAGGTCTGAGCCCTGCCTGGCACAGAGAGTGGAAAAGGCATCTCCAGAGCCTGGTTCATTTTCTGTCCTGGCACTGGGACTCCCACCAGATGGGAGATGAAGATTTTTCTTCCCCTTTGCTGTCCCACACCCCAGTCTGACCTCTGGCACTCTGCTGATTTCACCTATTCCGTGGCAACCACTCCAGCTCCAATCCTTTATTAAAGGACTGATGGTATTGAGAGCCAGAGGACACAGTCTCAAGCTGCACCAAGGGAAATTTAGGTTTGGATATTAGGAAAAAGTTTTTTATGGAAAGAGTGATAAAATTCTGGAATGACCTGCCTGGGGAGGTCATGGAGTCACCCTCCCTGGATGTGTTAAAACAGCCTGGATGTGGCACTGGGTGCCATGGTTTAGTTGAGGTGTTAGGGCTGGGTTGGATTTGATGATCTTGAAGGTCTCTTCTAACCCAGTGATTCTCTGTGTGTGAATTTGTACCATGCCTGGTACTCCAGGCCCCCTTTTAAGTACTGCCATAAGCATGATTAACAGTATTTATTAGAAGTGCACATTATAGGGCTTCTGCACATCCACAGTCTTTAAAACATGGATTCCAACTACAATTCCACCTATTCCAAAACAACATGAGACTTGGTAAACTGCAAAACAAACAAAAAAAAATTCAATAACACTTTATTATCTGCAGATGGAGTCACAAGAAAATTCTTTATTTGGCTACAACTGTTTTCACTATAATTTCCCCCTCATCTCTCTTTCAGGGATCATATTCAGATTGTATGTGCAAGGATTACAGTCCTTGCTGGGGTATGCAGGCAATGCATGGAGTGAAAATCAGAAGCTTTTAATTCATGGGCTTTTCCATATTGGAATTACCAGACTAGACACTAGAAACTATAGATCAAAACCATGTAGGGATATGTTATCTCTATTTTTCTGTGTAATCTGTTTTTAGAGACCAACATCCATTTGCAAAATCAGCCACAAAAATATTTATTTTTATGATAACATTCAAGAGTTTCAAGATAAGGAAATTAAGCTGATGGCATGCATGTAAAAATTCAGTGAGCTCTTTGATATATTATCACTTGGAAAGTGAATACTTAATTTGTAAAAGCTGGAGATTACAGGAAACACTTAGAAGTGGATAAAGCACTGGTTTAAGGGGAGATGCTGAGATATGATCAGTAGCTGCTGGATTTGAATTGGCAGTGCAGACTGGGACTGATCTTGTTCAGGATTTTCATGTTATCCTAGCCTGGTGCTCAGTCAGGAGGTATTGGGAGTTAAGGGAAGAAAAGGATATCACAGGGAATACTTCTACCCCTGCTAGTGAAGCTGCAAATACATTTCCTAACAGAAAGTGACAGGTTATTCACTTAGGAACTAATAATTTTCAGTGTAAAATGGGATCATATCAGCTGAAATTGAGAAAGAAAAAAGCTTGTACATTCCGGGGGGGGGGGGGGGGGGGGGGGGTGATAAATTATTAATGAACAGGTTCCTGAAAAGACATATGTGGCCATAAGATGTGTTAGACAAGATATTTCTGGTCCTAAGAGAGGCTGTTGCCACTGCAGCAGACACTGTGGGGATTTCAGTGAGAGGATTGTGGGTCATTCTGAGCAAAAAAACCGGAGTTCAGGCAAGAGCAGAGGGGACATGATGGGGAGAGGGGGGGGTGTTACCTCAATAAAGGCATTTTTACCTGCTGCAGTCTGCAGCTCAGCACTGAAATGTGCTGGCTGGCTCTGCACGGGCTTGCTCAGATATTGCAAACTCTGGCAGTGCATGGACGAAGTTCCAGCATGGAAATTCAGCTTTTTATCTCCCAAACCACAAACCCAGAGCTCCTGACACTTCAGTGAAGTCACTCAGAGCTGAGTTGGTCTCTATGGGACACTACAGGACAGCTAATGAAGGGCTGAGGGGAGCTGTTTATCCCTCAGATCACTAATACTGGGAGAACAAACACTTACACCATACCCATGAGAAAATTCATGCTAAATTTGGATTGAGACTTTCCAGGCAAGACAATCTGACTCAGGTTTAGGTGTATTCTGATCAGTTACAGGGGTCAGGGCACCAATGCAGATGCCTGATCCAGTATATGCTCCAAAAAAAAAAAAAATTCATAGTAATGAGCACATTTCAGGAAAAGTTCTGCAGGCTCCCCTCAGCAGTTCTTAATTCAGGACTCTACAGTGCTCCTGTGCTCCTCATCTCACAGAATCATAGAGTCATTAAGGTTGGAAAAAACCTCCAAGATCATAAAGCCCAACCTTTAACTTAGTTTTAGTGGTACCTGGGACCTGTTGTGGAACTATTTCTTACCACTTTAATTCCTTTATATGCCTTTAAAGTAATAACGTTGCATTATTTTAAGTGCAGTGAAATAGCCAAGTATGATTACATGACATAGTTCTCTTCAAGAAGAGGAGATTGTGCCTAAAAATTTAGGAAAGCGCCTTCTTCTTCTTCATATTTTAGTTTTAACTGTTCACAGCTCCTGAGAATTGTGAATCTGTTCTGCCACCAGCTGTTCTTGAACCAGCCTAGAGAAAACACAGCTCATATCCACGAGCTTTAGATTATGTCTGGTCTGTTTCTTTGCCTGATCCAAACCCAGCACTTCTTGTAAAATAATCAGACACCTTTTTTTTCTTTGCATAGTTTGTTCCTTTGAAAATTCATCTTACTTTCCTGGCTGTCATCTCTGTGTTGTTTTTGTTTAGGATGTTTCTCTCTGTGCTTTCCCAACTCCCTTGTGCTCAGTTTTTTTTCAGATTTCAGTGCATCTCACTTGTGCATTGGATTCCATGGGTACTACTTCAGAGAGGGCCATTTGTTTTATTTAATGATGCAATTAAAAAGGGATGGTGTTTATTACATTAGTGCACACATCCATGTCAGACTTGTCTCCAGGAGAATTGGGATCATTTGTCTCATTTGGGACCAGTAACTTCACACCTCAATTATTCTGTGCTGTTGCATAAGTAACATTGCCAGGATCTCTATTAGATGGGGACACCAGGTGACTTAAGGAAATTTAATACCCTGGCATTTTCAGCTGCACAGCACTTGGTCCTGTTATTAATCAAGGCTCCAGAGCCTTATTCATCTCCTGATTAAAGATTTCAGCAGAAGGGAATCACGCAAGCTTTAAGTACAGTATTTTTAATTAGGGACAAGTTCAGGGTATCACTATGCATTACTTCTTTAGTAGGTGTAATTAAAGAGCTGATCTGTAACGAGCCCACTTGGAAAAAATACCTGTCTTTAAATCCTAGCAGCCTGCTCTGGAAAAGAAAAAAACTGACCAAAAGAAATGGGATAATAAATCTATCCCTCAGAAATACAGATGGGAAATTTCCTGTGGTTATTGTGACCACCTTAAGGCTAAATATCTTCAAGGAAGGCAGGTCCAGACACAGGGCACAGTATGCAAAGCACACTCAGCCTTCACACATGCAAGAAGAGAGTGGAGAGTTACTTCAGTTTAAAAAACAGTTTATGAATTGTCTGTAAAAGGCATCAGGATTTGCTGTAACTAATTTACACCATCCAAATATGATTTGCCTGCTTTAAACTAAGTCATCTGGGCTCCTAGTGGGGAAAGAAAGACTCCTTCAATAAGGACTTCATCCTGCCCATGATAAGTGTTTGAGATTGGTTATCACTGCCGACTGTGGTGCAGCACACAGGCTTTAGAAACTTGGGAAAGAAATTTGTTCCACCTGCCATCAGAAGCCCCTCTGGCTTGAATATATTAATAATTTCTGCTGCAGTGGCTGCTGCAGCTTTCTTTGGGCTGAAGCTTCCCTCAGATTTCCATTTTCTCTTCACAAGCTTCTTCCACTGTAAAAAAAAAAAAAAAAAAAAAAATAAATAAACCTCTTCAAAATGAACCACGTTGGGTTTGTAAAGCTTCCATGGTCATAGAACACAACTGCAAACAAAGGGTGTGTGATACAGTGATACAGGACAGAGATGGGAAATTTCCCCAAAGGGATATGGATTTAAGTGGAGATAACATATTTAAAAATAAATATCCCATTATTGTGGGAAGCAAATGCACCAAACCCAAAATAATGTTATCTACTGTTTCATACCAGAGATTCATTTCCCATAATCTGTTTGGAGCTGACCTTGAGTTCTAGGAGCCATCAGGGAGTTCTGAGTCCTTCCCAATTCTTAGTTCAAAGGTTGTCCAGTGCTAGAGGAAATACAAGTTTAATCTAATCTTGCAGTCAGGTTAGAGCAGCTGAAAAACCTCCACACCTCAACTTCCAATTAACACCTTTCAGATGAGCTGCTATGAATGAACACTCAGTGTTCCCAGGCTGTTCCAGCAGGAAGAGTAGCAGGGACAGCATCTTGGCTGAGGAGGCTCCAAGTAGGACCCAAGCAACGATAAACTCCCATTTTTTAATGAAAAGGAGGTATCTAACCTCAGATGTAACTGCTTTCATGGATGCTCACGGCGTAGCTGAGGTGTCTGAAGGTGCTGGCTCATGGAGAATGGTGGACAATGCCAGACTGGCTCTGTTGGATACACCCTGGGAGTGAATCCACATCATGGAAAAGCTTATCTGGGAATTCACCACTGCTTTTGTTACAGTTGTTATCTGCAGTCAGTCACTGGAAGCAAAACTAATACATCCATGAGCGTCAAAAAAAAGATTTTTTTTTTTAATTAAAAAGCTCATGAGGCTCTGAAATTTGTGATTTGAATGACTAATAATGAATTTAAAATGCTGCATCAGTGCAATGTAATGTGCTGATTGTCTAAAGGCATTGATCAGGCTAAAATCTGTTCAAGCTGGCTGGAGTAGCCTGCCATGACAGACTGTAGGTCAGCCAGGGGTTGTATTAAGTTCCTATTAATTTTCTGTAAAAGCAAATACCACGTGAAGATGCAGCCTGAACTCTGTTTTACTGAATAATTCAACAGAAACATGATGTCCCGTTCAAATTTGATCATTGGCTGGTGATTTCACAGAATCACAGAATAATTAAGGTTGGAAAAGATTTCTAAGATCGTTAATCCCAGTACCAACCCAGCACCACCACCATGGTCACTGTTAAACCATGTCCTCAAGTGCCACATCCATACATTTTTTGAACACTTCCAGGGACTGTGATTCCACTGTGTTTTAATTCAGATTTCATCTTTAGGGCTGCAGGATCATAGTCTGATTTTCTGTCCTCATCAATGGCAAAAGGGATTGTGCTGGGAGGCTAAAGGGCACGTTGAGTGTTACTGCAGACATCAAGGCACAGTTACAGGCACAAATCAGCTTAATTTCCTTGAGAAAATTGTCCTTACTGGTGTGGAAAATAATAATTTAATTTATTGCCCTTTTTTTTTCAATTATAAAAAGGTGTATAATTAAAATGAACTAAATTTTTAAACAAAATCCAATGGCACGTTAAGGGAAAAACATTATTTACCTCGCTGGGAAGAGTGCCTTCAATGGCAATCATTCCTTTTCAATTAACCAAAATTACCTTAGGGAATTAGTATGACAGCTGCAGGAAATAAAACGAGAATGAGAATGTACTGAGAGAGTACAGCTGGAGATCAGGACCTGCTTCAGATTTGGTTGGTTTGAGTAGGGTTTCTGCATAGAACATGCATGACCATGTTTTGAAAAAGTTACTTTCTTCATAATTTCAGTGGGGAGAGCAGCAGGGATGGACATGTAATGATCCATCCCTGACACCACTTTCCCCTGCTCAGGCATTTTCTTAACCATGCTAACCATGTGCTTAATACTCTTTGATGGAAATATACTAATTTTTTTCCATTATTTTCCCACTCCGTCTTGCAACCTGCTCTAGTGGAAGGTGTCACTGCCTTTAGCAAGAGGGTTAGAACTAGATGGCTTTTTAAGGTCCTTTCTATCCCAAACTGCTGTATGATTCTATGTTTTTACTCATATTTTGTAACCATGAAGATATTTAGCATCTACTCTCTTGTGTAGGAATAATTTCTACAGTCTGGATTATTATGACAGGGAAAAAATAAAATCCTTCATTGTGTTTCAGAGTTGCCATATGATATTTTCATGTGAAGGTCTGATTTTCTTGTATAAATGATCTGAGTGGAGGGAAAAATAAACCACCAAAAAAAAAAAATCTTCCCCAAAATCCCTACAACGCCAGCAGATTAAAGGAGGGGGTTCTGCCCCTCTGCTCCACTCAGGTGAAACCCCACCTGCAGAGCTGCCCCAGCCCTGGGGCCCTGCACAGGAGGGATGTGGAGCTGCTGGAGGAATCCAGAGGAGGCACCAAAAGGAGCAGAGTGATGGAGCAGCCCCACTGCAAGGAAAAGCTGAGGGAATTGGGATTGTTCAGCCTGGAGAAGAGAAGGATTTGGGGTGATTTAATTGCAGCCTTTCAGTACATGAAGGAGATGGCAAGATGTAGAGGGGCTATTTACAAAGGCCTGGAGTGACAGGACAAAGGGGGAATGGCTTCAAACTGACCAAGAGTGAGTTTAGATTAGTTTTTAAAACAAAAATTCTTTACTTTGAGGGTGGTGAGGCCCTGGCACAGGTTGCCCTCACAAGCTGTGGCGGCTCCATCTCTGGAAGTGTTCAAGACCAGGTTGGCTGGAGTTCTGAGCGACCTGGGACAGTGCCAGGTGTCCCTGCCCATGGCAGGGGGTTAGAATGAGATGAGCTTTATGATCCTTCACACCCCAAACCATTCTGTGATTCTGTGATCACCACCACCCCCAATTTATCTAAAGAATTATGGAAAGAAGATGATCCTCTCACTTATTTTGGGGGTGCAAAAGGTATTGGGGTAAATGAGCCTGCACCCCTCCTTGTGAAGTTGAGGTATCAGAAGAGGAATAGCAAAGAGCTGCATATGATGGAGTTTCTGTCTGTGAACCATCAGTAAGGTTATCAGTAACTAACTCCCTTAGAGACCTGGGGTTTCCTATGCCTGCTCAAAGGTGCATGCCCGAATTTTGCTCTTTTTATCCGTGGATAACATGGCCAAGTCCATTATCCCAGTGCAGAAATGGGAGCTAGGCCATGGGTGCTACCAAGGTTTCCTCATGATAAAACGCAGGAGGAAATATCAGCACGGAAGGAGAGGGAGAAAGAAATAAGTGATCCTGAGGACAACAAAGAAGTGAAATGTAATATTCCACATCATGCATTTGGGGATGAATATTAAAGAAAATGATCCTACTATCTTGTAATTTAGCCTATATTATCAGAGACAGCAAGAGGGATATGAGCCAAGGATTAGGTTGCTGAAGAGCTGAACTCCAATCTTGGCTCTGCAAATGGTTTGATGTATGCCCTTAGGCAAATTCTCTACCTTCTCTCTTACAGCTTCTCTTTCTGCATTAACAGGATAATAATATTTAGATGAGCTTTGCAAGGACTAATTAGTTAATGATTATAAAGTGCCTGAATATGTAAAGTGCAATGCAAGTGCAAGGGATTATTATCATCTTTGAAATAATGAAGAATGTTTATTAGTTAGTTATTGTGATTATTTCTTTTAAACCTCTTTATTGCTAAGTGCATAAGAGGCTGTCAGCCATAAAGTGGGTTTTACAAAGGGATTTAAAAGGGAGGGGTGGAGGAATGGTTTGGAGGCACAGATGTGGTTTTAACAGGGAGTTTTAACACTGTTACCATGCCAGTTCCTACCTTAATATGACAGCTGGTAGCCCAGATTGGAGAGCAGTGAAGAGCAGCATCTGCAGCCTCTGGATGGTGTTTTTCTTGCCACGTGGGTTCTGTGACCTTGCACTGGCTGCTTTTTGGGTAGCACTGCTCTTTAACTGTGCAGTGCTCTTCTTACTGCTCTCTGCAGGCAGTTAAGGGTTCTCTGGGACACTGTAATGAGAGGAAAGAGGAGGGGCAAAGCAAAACAGACTGTTTGGTCAGGGCTGAGAAGTCCATGTCTGTCTGGGAGCTGGCTAGGAATGCACTGACAGAATCACAGAATAATTTGATTTGTGGCATCTCTGGAGAAAGCATCATCCAGGCCTCTTCTCAAAGTAGGGTCAGCCTGAGCAGGTTTCTCAGGGCTGTGTTCAGCTGAGGTTTGAATATCTCCAAGGATGGAGACTCCTCTGCCCCTCTAGGCAAGCTGTTCCCATGTTTGATCACCTTCACAAAACAAGAAGAGTGTTAAATCCTGTGTTTAAATGAAATTTCTTCTATTTTAATTTAAGAGGCCCGTTGCCTCTTGTTGTCTCACCTGGCACCCTTTAGGGCTTCCCTTCAGGTACCAATACACATGGATAAAACACACCTGAGACTTTTCTAGGCTGAAAAATCCCATCTCTCAGCCCATGCTGGTGTGTGGGACTATTCCTCCCCAGATGTTAGACTGCAGACCTGGGACACACAAATCCAGAATTGTGAGTGAAAGGGTTCATTTCCGTAATTTTCCACATTGTTTAGCTCGTGGTTTGGGTTTGGTAGGTGATGGTTTTTTCCAGGGGAATGCATAAGATTGGTTGATAATTCAGGCTGAAAGGGACCTCAACAGCTCTGCAGTTCAAACTCTAGCTCAAAACCTGCTGCCTCTGCCCTCTGAGTCCTCCCTTTGTGCATTGGAGCCTGTCAGGAATTTTCTTCATAGCCAAACTCGTGTTCTGATATGTCTGATTGTATTTTGAGTGTTGGGATACCCCATTTTCACCATTCTTGTGCTTAGAGGATGCTGTCTTTAAAACTCTCATAAATTTTCTGAACTCCATTGCCCTTCAGAGTAGCCTCACATGAGATCCACTGACTGGTTCCCTCAGCAAATCAAAGCATGTTTTCTTAAAGTCTGGGTCTTAAACCTTTCAGGATCTTGAGCTACACTAACTGGGGCTCACTACAGCCAAGACTCCCTGTGATTATGACCTGTTTGCTTCATCCAGCTAAGTCCACCTGCACCACACCTGGAGCTAAAAGTGGGCTAAAAGTTGCCCATTGAGGTGGCTGGACACTGGACACTTTGAGTCTGCAAACCTGCTTCCAGAGTGTTTAGGGAAAAGCCAATTTATGGTGGTTTTCTTTACTGGGTGCTTTAGCAGGAGTGACAGTCTAAGTTCCACACAGCATCACAATGAGGAGGTTTATTCTCACCAGCCCAGGATCTGTGCAGCTCTTTCTGCATGGTGCAGACGTGTTCTACATTTTCCCTGGGATCCTAATCCTCCTTGAGCACTTTGCTATCAAATCCCCTAAAAGTATGTTAATGCTTAACCTGTAAAAGCTCTGCTAATCTTTCTCCTGCCCTCCCACTACCCCAAACAGAAAACTGCTGACAAGTCTCAGGGTGAGATAAACTGGCTCATGAGGGTGAGGAGATGGAAAGAGACTTAAGCTGACAGGCTTGATCTCCTCCTGCCACCCTTTTCCTCCAGCCAGCCCCTCAGAGCTCCAGCACAAACTGCACGTGGAACAACTTGTACATGACAGCACTGCTCCATCCCTCCCCATGAGCTTCTTAGGGAAGAAACTGGATTTATTCCCATTTCCCTGAACTTCTCTTCTGTGCAGTGCAGCCCATCCCTGTGCTCTCACTGTCAGATGGTGACAGTGTGATCTATAGGCAGCTTCTGAGGTGGAAACTAAGCTTATAAGTGCCTTAAAATTTCACATGGAGATGGGTTTTCCATTGTAATAAGAGCTGACGGTACCTTTTTGTAATCAAAATGCAAACTCCCTTCCACTGCTCAGTGCTCAGGAGCACAATTGAGAGTGACAGAATTCATTACACAACAGAGACAGATGGAGTACTTTAAAAAGAACCATACATCAAGAGCGGAGGTCTGTGAGTGTGTAGATAGTGGGCAAAAAAGCTTAAAAACTTCAATCCCCTCCATACTGCTGAAAATTACCAATCTTCTTATCTTGGCAAAACCTTATTATGCAAATAGTTGTCAAGTGGAACACTCAAATTGGCAAAATTGCTTTATTGTGGTACTTTTTACACTCCTTCCAAGAGAAGTCTGTTTTGCTGGTGTGATAAGTAAATGATTGATTACCCATGCTGGTCTGGAATAGCAGAGTGGAAAATGATGTAGTAACACCGTCAGTGGCACAAACTCCATTTAAAAAAGGAACACTACCATTTTTGAAAGGAGTGCACCACTTGAAAATTGCCAAGTCAGTACCTCTTCCTTCTCCTACTTAAACTGAAAAAAAGTGAGTAAACAGATTTTTTTTTTTAGACACCAGATGATTCAATCCTTGTTCTTGAACCATTGTGAACTTGGGTTGTTTTTAAACAAAATATAGAACTTGCCAGCAGTTCTTCCCTTCCAGAAGTAGTAGAGATTTTAGGTTTTTTCCTTCCTCTCAAGAGTTTTTCTGTGTGTACAGCATGGGATCCTTCAGTCTCACAGCTGTGATGAATTGTGTTCATTACCTTGATATAAAAAGAATTATTTCATTGGATTTTTCTTGAGAAGGCAAGAACTGGAAATGGCTAATGGAGCAGAACTGCAAGCTCCCTCTCTCCAGAAGTGTTCAGCTCTTCTCTCCAGTGCTGGTTGAAACCAGCTGTTGAATTGTGGCACAATATTGCCAGGTACACTGTGGTCAGATGTAGCCAGCACTTGGCTTAGCCCTGAATAATAAATGGCACTGGAGAAGAACCAGATGAAACAGAAAACTATTTGATATGGTTATGGCATTATCAAAGTGATTGTGTATCATAAAATCATAGAATGGTTCGGGTTGGAAGGGACTTCTGAAGGCAATCTAGCTCAGTCTCCTTGCCATGGACAGGGACACCTTCCACTAGACCAGGTTCCTAAAACCCCCATCCAATGAGGCCTTGACCTCCAGGGGTGGGACATCCACAATTTCTTTGCACACCCAGTTCCTGTGTCTTGCCAGTCTCATTGCAAAAAAGTTTCTTCTTTATGTCAGACCTAAATGCACCCTCATTTAATTTGAAACCATTGTCCCTTGTATTACTACAGTGACACCAAAAGTCTGTCCCCATCTTTCTCTAAGTCCCCTTTAGGCACTGGAAGGCTCCAAAAAGGTCTCCCTGGAGCTTTATCTTCTCCAGGCTGAACAACACAGCTTCTTTCTTCATAGGAGAGATGTTTTCATCCTTCTGGTCATTTTTGTGGCTCTCCTCTGGACCCACTCCAACGGGTCCAAATCTTCCAAGTGTTGGGGACCACAGAGCTGGGTCTCACCAGACAGAGCAGAGGGGCAGAATCACCCCCTCTCCTGCTGCCCCCCCTGCTTTTGTTGCAGTCCCTATCATGGTGGAGTAGGAACTTCAAAGTTTTTTAAAGAAGCCCTGAGGCTGAGTCACCAGGTGCTAAAAAGACCCTCTGGCTTTCAAAACCCTTCTCAGAGGAGTTTAGGGACAACTGGATCCAATCTTAACCTCAACAGTTTAAGTCTTGAAACTTTGTCCTGCAATTTTAATGATGATAAATCAGTTATATTTATGAAAGATGATTCATTTATTAAAACAAATGAACAGACAGAAGATCTGAATTGGAATAACTGCACAGTACAAATGCTAAAAACAACAATTGACTATAACATTAAAGGGCAAAGTGCACTATATTAAAGGAATAACATTAAAGCAGTCATATATTAAAACTACCAAAAAAACATTAAAAAGAGGGTGATGTATGTCACCACTCCCCCTTCATTTTTGGGGTGCTTCTCCCACTTCCTCTCAATCCCTGGGAAGCAACCATGAAGAATTGTCCCAGGGAAAAGCTCCATGTTCTTTGAGGCATCTGTGGAAGAGTCTGACAGTATGGAAGGCATTCTGGACTTACAGGGGAACAGAGCTGCCAGTCACATCCCTTTTGGGCAGTTAGCTTATTGACAAGCCTCACCTCAGAGGGACAGATGTGTGCTTGAAATCAATCAGCCAGAGTGGCTTTTCAGCAGATTCAACACCAAAAAATCCCCACTGGTGCCTCACGTAGCTCACCACAGACAGCTTGTACTGTGTCTATCTCCTGACTAGGTTCCAAGCCAAGCAGGTAAGATTTTTCATCCTGCCACACCTACAGAACCATTGACAGCAGCTTCACCCTGCTGGGTCCTGGCCAGCTTTCCATTCACCAGCATCCCCAAGTCCTTCTCTGCTCTCAAACTTCCATCCCCAGTCTCGTGACACTGGGGGTTGTTCAACCCAGGTGCAGAACTTTGCCCGTGGCCTTGTTGAGGTTTGTGTGGGCCCCCACCTCATTTATTTATTGGATATGGGAGAGAATTCTTGGAAGAAGAGCTGTGCTGCTCACAACAGGTGGTCCTGCAGATGGGGAATGCTAATGATGTATTTCCAGGCAGATCCCACCTGCCTTCTCGTAAGCATTCCTGGTGATGGTGTTGGGAACAATCTGGAGTGCAGATCACTGGAGTTTGCAGGGGCCTGTGTCTCTCCTTACCTCCCACCTCAGCTGTAGTAGGTGACACTAAAATGAGTGAAAAAGAAATCACACCATTCTTTCTCAGAGTAGGGAATGCAATAGCAATTGAAAAATGTGCCTGTGGCTTGACACTATAGAAGCTTTTTGAAGGGCAAGTAGTGATAATTTCCAGGAGCACAGAAGTACTCTAGAACTTTATAGACATAATTTAGATATTTTCACAGAGTTCTTCATAACTACAAAGACCATAAAGAACATTTAAGCCTCATGAAGATGCCTTGTTGCACCCTAGGTGACAAAAGCTTTTCTTCTTGGATATCATTGTATGGTTTGGGTTGGAAGGGACATTAAAGATCATTTAGTTCCAACCCCTCTGGTATGGGGAGGGATGTCACCCACTAGGTATGTGACAAGGAACTGTGGTTCTGGGTCTTCACCAAAGCCAGGGAAGGTTGGTGTGATGAAACTCTTTACCAGTTATTCATGAGATCAATACTTTGCCTTCAAAGAAAACAGTGTGGTGTTAGCTGCCTTTACCAGAGAACTAATAAATGCTTTTTGTAATTCTAATTTCTCAGCAGATTTGTTGTTTACACATCCACATGTTTTGGTACCCTTTTTTTGTCTCTCCCCAGTGCAATGCACTCTTTTATTAAATGCAGCATTGTAGACAGCACCACTTAAGAAATAAATACATTCCACCTGGATCTATCTAAATGGTGTGTTCCTAGAGTAGTTTACCTGACATGTGGTCTAAATATAAACAAATTATCCTGAATGACATATTTTATGGATATATTTACATAGAATGCATTTACACAGTTTTGATAATTCTGTTTGGAAATGGTGCAGCTCATGTTCAGGGCAAGTGCAACATCTAGGCAATACAGATGCTTTCCACTTAGCAGAAGCACACAACCTTGCTGCACCAAATTTTCCTTTTTTTGAGTTAAAGTGGTGACGTTTATACTTCTGAAACTTCACAAAATTTATGTGTAGGTCATTGATGATGCATTGATTTTCAGAAGTAATTAGAAGATCTGTCTGATTGCTTGTATCCCAGCTCAATTACTTGTCCATTGAATCTCATAACTGTGTTTTTTAAAAGTATTTTATTTATTTAAAACTATTTATTACTCCAACGTGTTCAGGCTTAACCAGCAAACCAGGTTCAGAAATTAGACCATTTGTTCCAGTGGTTAATCAACCTCCCAAGCACCACACCTTGCTTCTAATTAGAATTTAATTGATGTTTCCAATTACACTAATTTTGTTGTCTTTTCCATTAGCTTAAAGAATCTTTTAATAGATGGCTTTTGTTTTTCTGTCCCTGGATTTATTTAAAGGGTTTAATGTTCTGGTTTTTGCTGAAAAAGAGTTTTATAAGCCTTAAATAACATTTGTCTTCTGACCCATGTCATGTTACTTAGCATCCATTTTAACCCAGTACTGAAATGTGTTGAACATTTTAGTTCCAATCTCTTCAGTGTCTCACAGCCATGAAATCAGCCAAGGTTTGCATCAGACCTGTGGCCACATGACTGCACCAAGAGCTCATCTCAGCTGTTATCTGCTTTGACTCCTAAATCCTCTGCACTCTCTACATATTAAAATACATTTTCCCATTTCCAGTGTGGATATTTGCAATTCTCAGATGTTTAGATTTACATTTATCTGCATTGAAATGCTTTAATTTGTTTGACTGGGTCTCTGTCATCATCTCTATTGCCCTGTGTTCATTGCAGCACTTTGAGTACTGGTGCAAAGATCAGAAATGTCAGATCCAGTGGTTGCTTCAGAAAACCACCTTAGAACTTGTTCTGTTCAGTAAGTTCCTCAACAACAGCATGAAAAATTGGGAAGATTTGTGGATAAGACCATGTCCTAGGAAATGGATCATTTATGGTCTCAGATTTTCCTTTCCTTTCCTGAACTTAATTCTTTAATGATGTCTACACAGGTAATATGCCCACATCTTAATTTGAAATGAAAATGTTTTAGTGGTGGCCCTGCCCATGACAGGGGGTTGGAACAAGATGATCTTTAAAGTTCTTTCCAACCTAAGCCATTCTATGATTCCATGGAAATTCCTCAGTGCTGCATTTTCCATCAGAGTGTTCTGGGCTGTGGAAGTCAAGGACCTCCTACTTGACAACTGGATTATTAATCACCTTCAGCAGTCAGGGTTTTTTGTTTGTTTGCTTTCCCTAATTTCAGAATGCAAAGCAATTAATCCTGATAAATAATGTTTTAAAAACTTTAAATATTTATATACATATCTATTGTTTAGTTCTGGTCCAGCCTTACACTTGAATTCATTCCCAGTTGGGTCCTGTGTTGTTGCATTATTTTGGGGTCAAACAGCACATTGTAGTTACTTGTCTCATGGCTCTTGTGTTTCTTTTCTTTCATTATGTCCCAGATCCCCAAAATTTTTTTTTTTTAGCCAGGCCAGGAATTGTTTGTACTGCTGCTTTTAGCTTCTCTTTGTAATTTGTGGCTGACCTTACAACCTTTTTATAGTACATTTATATTTTTAAGCTCCATCTCTTAAGGAAATGAGGTGCATTCAATCAATCTCTTCACAATCTGTCATCACTGAGACTTGGGGATATCAGAGTAAGGTGGGATTTGAGTGTCCTTCGTGGGGATTCCAGACCATGGATATGCCATTTGTGGCATCATTGTAAGAGAATTAAAGAGCCTTGGAATGGTTTGGGTTGAGGGGACCTTAAAGATCCTTCAGTTCCAAGAGCTGCTGTCACTACTGCAGGGACATTTCCAGTCTGGATGTAGAACTAGAGGATTGCAGAGGACATTCCTCCCCCATTCACAGGACAAATCCTTCAACTTCTAGTTGCTGCCCAAAATTTATCACTGAATCAGAATGAGGTTTTAGCTAAAACTCAAATTTTTGGTGTGAGATCAAGGCATCCTCACCAGTTAATGGGCTGTTCTTTTGAGCACACTCAATTTTCCTTCTTATTTTCCTATTTACATGGTTTCTGCTGTGATTGTTTTTCTCAGAACTTTCTCAGTTTCAGGAGATGTGCCCTTTAGAGGCACCAATTACATACATAAGATGGTACTGATTGAGAATTGATTCTGTTTTTCATCTTGAACGTAATCAAATCATGATCACTCATCCCTGGGTGCCTACAGATTTCCAACCCAGTAAGTAATTCATCTGTATCCCTCATAATCAGGTGCAACCAAGTCATTTTGCTGTGGCTACAGTAGACTAAAATAAGAAGTAGCAGCTGCTGGTTTTATACATTAATAGTGACTCTTTGCAACCTTAATCATATTCCTTACAAACTGAAATTTTGCTTCCCAACATAGATTCTGGTTTTAATTTTTTAACCTTCTCTCATCAACAGGCAGGTGCTTAAGGAGTAACTTCATTTTCACTGTTTTATTTGATAGTTATAACAAATCCCCTCATCTGTGTCTGCTCCTGGGCTTTACTTAGTAGGACTGAATTTCAGAAATGTGAATTATTTTGCATTAGTGGCTCAGAAAGAAAATTCTTAATTGGTAATAATTATTTAATAAAAAGCAATATCTTTGATGAAAAGTTCTTATTGCTGTCTTCTCCACCCCTCTCACCTTTTTGAGTCTTTTTAAATAAGTACTAAACATCAGAAGTGGTTTGTTTGACTTTCTGAGACAGCTGAGGAGGTGAACATCCCAAAATGTGCTTCCAAACTGCCAGGCAGAGATTAAATCCACTGCCCTCCTCTCCTCATGGGCTGCTTCCTCACCTTCCAAAGACAGGGCTCAGCATCTGCCAAGGTGCAGAACTGTGAATCCCCATACCAGAAATGCCTGTACACACATCACACACAGCAGTGTCAGCTCTGCTGTGAGACCTCAGACATGTCCTTCAATTTACATGAATCTCTGTCACCCACTGAGAAGCATTTTAGAATTCAGCAGTGTCTTACAGCTGTTGTATCTCAAATTATCTCAGCTGAGCTGCTGGGGAACAGCTGGAATCAAACAGGAAAAAGGGGGAAAGGGCCTTGAGTTGCACCAAGGGAGTTCACATTTGATATTAGGAAAAATTTCTTCACTGAAAGAGTGGTCAAGAATTGAACAGGCTCCTTAGAGGAGTGATGGAGTCACCTTCTCTAGAAGTATTTAAAAAATGAGTCCATGTCTCACTTCTTATAATTTGGTGGGTGTGGTGGTTTTGGGTCAAAGGCTGGACTTCATGATCTGAGAGGGTTTTTTCCAGCCTTAATTTTGTATGATTTTACAAAAGATCAAGTCAGTTTCTTAACCAGAAAAATCTGGTCAAGAAGAGCATCTTCATTGACTGTCCTGGTGAAGATGGAGTGTTGAACAGGCCATGAGCTCAGAAAACCTCTCCTTTGAGGTGTCATTCTCTTGCAAAGCCACTCCAAAGTGTCACAAGAGATGAGGGATAGGGGAAAATGCTCTTCATGTATTGTGGGGCTTTTCTTCTGAACTACTTGGATTTTTGGAGCCTGCTTACCCAGAACTTCTATGCTCTTAAAAAAATAATTATAATATTTGAATCATCCACTGAATGGAGATTCAAATAATAAAATGAGGAGGTCTAAGAAAAAGAGAAACCTCCTTTAAAAGCCACACAATTTCTCACTTCTCTCTCACCACCATACCCACACAGTCATTAATCCACAGCAGTTACAAGTTGACAATCAACAGATCAACACCTGAGCCCAGCTAATGAGATTAGCAGAACTAATTACAGAGAGATGGAAATTATTGCAGTTCCACTACTTTGAACATCATAGGCTGATGCATCCAAAAAGGCTTCAGTTGCAGGGATTTTACAAACTATGTGAATTTGGCAAATTCAAAAAATGCCACGTACGAGATCCCCACCCACCTCCCCTTGTAAGCTGCTGTTCCAACAGGAGGTTAAAAGGAAGGACCTGTTTTTATCTTTTAATTAACACCCAGGTGCAGGTACTGCTAAACTTGAGAGGTAAAATTACCTTTTTTGTTAAAGAATAAGCTCCATCAGATGGTATTTCTACATCAGCATCCAAGGAGGAACACCTTGGCTTTTTCTGCAGTTTTTAGACCTAAAAGCTGTGAGGTCTTTGTGATCTGTTATTAATGGCAACGTGCTCTGAGGGATTAAGCTACTTGTTCAGACAATTATCAAGACCCCAAAATATTCCAATATGATGTTTAGCTGTGTGAAACAAACAGATCATGAATAATTTTCCCCACAAATCTTTTGATATAATTTCTGTCCATTGAACAGGTGGAACAAAAAAAGACATAGATTTTTTTTTTTTTTTATTCTTGGAAACATTATCTTTGTGTCTTTCCAAGATGAAAAAAATAACAGTACTACATTCACCTGCCTGCCATATGGATTGTTTTCTGAGCCTTATTTAAAAAAAAAATAAAAAGGAAAAAAAATCCAGTTCCAAGATGAAGAGAAGAGAGAAGGGAGAAGGGAGAAGTTTTGGCAAGGAACAAGGTTTAGAGCTTAATGCCCAGAGCATTATTGAAGCCACAGCTCCAACATCCCTGGCTACTCCTTTCTCCCACCCCTTGGCACCAGTGACAACTTGTAGAGATGACAACACTTGGCAATATTGTCATGGCCTCAATGTTACTTGCAGGATGAGATATCAGATGTTAGTGAACAGCTGGAAGGCAACAGCAGTCCCAAATTTACAGCTCCCTAACATCCTTAATGGCCATTCACCATCAGCTTCACTCTGACACTGCTGGGGCAGACTCCCAAGGTTCACATTACAGGTGCAGCTGAGCTCTCCTGGTTGCTTAGGCTTTACCTCCTGTTTTTCACATTTTTAGTAACTGGAGAGCTCCCGAAGGAGGGTGGGCTGAGACTACAAAGCAGAAAATTTCTTATTCAAGAGCAAAACCTCCAGGGAAGAAACAGTTGCCTTTGAAGACAACCTTTGCTTCCACCATGGTTCATTTCTTTTATTAAATGTGGAGATGTGAGCATAGGCTAAAGTTCATGATCAGCTCATCTTTGGCCTTACTACTAAAAGTCTGGGAGCAGTGTTTGTTCTTGCTCTCATTAGAATTTTCTCTGCCTGCTTCAGAGGCATGGCTGCTGTTTCCTGCTTTGTCAGGTTTTTTGGCTGGAGAAATTATTTGAGACCAGATCCAAAAGAGAACTTTGCCTTATAAAGAGAAAAGAGCACAAAAATGGAATTATTATTCTATTGTATCTTTGCCTGTGACAGATTATTCCTCAAATAGAATCACAGACTCAAAGAAAATCCTGAGTTGGGAAGGACCCACTAGGATCACCCTGCCCAAATATTGCCATGATGATCTGCAGGATCTGCAGAGGGATCCACAGACTGCAGCTGTCATGGGGAGCAGGACATCACATTTCACTGAAACTCTAGGACAGAAACCCAAGTTTTTCTCCAAAGAGCAGAATTAATAATTCCTAATTTGCAGTCAGCTGTGGCCATTCTCACCCTAATTTTCTCTTTTTCTTGTGTTTTGCCCCTCTATACTCCACTGTCTATAAATTGTACAAATTTGGTATTTCCAGAAACTGCATTATTTGCTGTTTAAGCAAACAACTTCTGCCTAACCAAGGAATGAAGTGTCTTCTCTACAGGGCAGCAAGTATCCTGAGAACAGAAGTACTTTAGATGCTTCATTTCTCTCTCAGATGTGATTGAATTTGGCAAAGAAGTTTTGGAGCACTTGGGAGCAGGAAAAGGACTGACAAACAGAATACCTGCTTTCCTGCAAATTACAGGCTACTGACAGAGCACATCAATCCTGCTTTGAAAGGATGTGTGTAGAAGGACAAAAAAAAAAGATTTAAAAAACATGTAGCTTCAGATTCAATTTTTTATCTGTCAGCAGTGATCCCACAGATAATCTGATCAGCATCAACTGTTTGCAACATTCACTTGTACAGAAGCATTTTGGGCTATTTATTCAGGGACTCTCTGATTAGAGAAGTAATTTACTTCCACAATTTAATAAGGAATTTTGATAAGATTTAGCAGGATTATGGATTTAAAAAAACCCCAACAACTCAACAGTGAACTAAGCAGAGCAGTTCATTGACATTCCCAATCACTCATCCTTTAAATGGCAGCCAGCTACTGCATGGTTTGAATCAGAGACACAGAATCCCAGAATCCCATGGTTTGTGTTGGAAGAGACTTAAAAAATCATCCAGTTCCATCCCTGCCATGGCCAGGGATATCTTCCACTATCCCAGGTTGCTCCATCCAGCCCAGCCTTGGACAGTTCCAGGGATGGAGCACCCACAGCTTTTCTGGGCAACCTGTGCCAGGGCCTCACCACCCTCACTGTAAACAATTTCTTCCTAAATATGCTAAAGATCTCCTCTTTCAGTTAAAAAACATCCCCCCTTGTCTGATCTACCTGTCCATTTCAAAAGTCCCTCTCCCTCCTTTTTGAAAGCCCCCTTAATGCACTGGAATGAGATTTCCCTAAAGCCTTCTCTTCTCCTAGCTGAATAACCCCAATTCTCACAACCTATCTCCACAGCAGAGGTGCTTCAGTCTTCAGAGAATATTTCTGGCCTCCTCTGGGCTTACTCCAAGAAGTCCAAACCTTTCTTGTGCTCAGGAGCCCAGAGCTGGACACAGTGTTCCAGGTGGGATCTCACAAGGAGCAGAATCACCTCCCTTGATGTGCTGGGTCATGCGAAACACAAAAAACACAAAAAAATTTAGATGGTTTTTCCTATTGTTCAGGCTAGGTTGGATTTCATCAAGGATTTTTCCTAGCTTCCAACTGACTGCTTGTTTGCATCCTGACAGAGAAGCATGCTGTAAACCCAGGAATTTCCCAAAAAAATAAGGTAAAGGAAACAATCAGGTCTTGGCTATACAAAACACTGGAGAATTTCACTGAATTGAAACCCCCAGAAGGTGAAAACCTCCTGTGTGCTGCTCTATTGTACCTACAGCAGTGCCAGACCCATTTTGGAGAGAAGTCACAATTAATGGCTTCTTCTGCCCATCTTTGGTTAACGGTTGCTTTTGCCTCATCAGACTTCTCTGACAGCAAGAAAATATCTCCAAAATGGGAATTTGTGCTCTGCTGAGCAGTGCACATGATCTTTTTTTTTTTTTCCAATATTTTGCTAAAAAGGAGGGAGCCAAATTCATCAGCCATGGTGTCAAATTTTCCTTTAGAAATTTGATTCTGTGTACACCATCCATCTTGAACTGGTTTCTGGCAGTTACACAATAAATTCATCATATTTCTGATGGAAAATTTTCTCCGTCCAGCTGTCAAAGTAGTGTTGCCACTTCTGGTATGATTTTTTAGCACTCTGTCATGAATAACCTAAAATTGTACTTTACTTTTAAATATATATGTATATTTTCCCCTTTGGGGAATAATTATGTAGTCTAATAGAACTTGGGGCTAAAGCTTTTTCTTTCCTCAAGTTTAAATTGCGTTTTTTTTTTTTTTTTTTTTTCTTCAGAGGCATAATGTATTCCGATTACCCCTCATGGAACACTCTAAACTATTTTCAGCTTACACTTTCATTTCTAGCTCCCCCCCCCGCTTCCCCACAACAATTTTATCACCTTTTTTTTTCCCCTTTTTTTTGCTTCAAGTTATTAACAAATAAAGACTTGGCTCCATCAGTTCCTTGACATTTTTTGCAGACATTCTGACAACGGATTGAATAAATTATATTATCCAGTGTTAGCCAGAGCAATGGTCTATTATGAATGGAGAAAAGCAACGCCAGATGAAGGCTGGCATTTCTGCTCCTGCAGCACGTGAATGGGTGTTTTATTGACTCCTGTGCTGCTGCAGCAAGAGCCAAACAATCCCTGAGTGCCTGAAGGTGGTGGAACTTGTCCATCCCTCTGACTTTTGCTGTGCTGTTTCCATGGGAAGGGCTCTTCCTTTGTCCAGCCCCCTCTTTTTATCACCAGCTCAACACCTCCTGCAGCACATTTTGGGTCTCGGTATGCAATGGAAGCACAATAATCTCTCCAAAGGAATCCAGATTTCCCCTTCCCCAGGCCTGCAGCTATCACCAACTTTGTCAAGCGTCACCACACTGTCAGCTGTCAACCAGTGCCATCAAATAAAGTCATCCATGATTAATTACTCTTAAATGACAGCAGCATATTGAAACAAGCTGATAGCTGCTGACAGTGGAAATCCAATTAACCTGAATTACTATCTTGATTGTGGCCCAATTAATGTCAGCTGTGCCATGTCAGAAGTAAAGGCTTGGCTAATATAATTGTTTCATTAATTGGTTGCAGAGATTGGATGATGTGGGACTGCCTTTACACTGCTTTTCTTATTTTCTCCCCTCCCCCTGTGAACATTAAATTTGAGGGAAAAGCATAAACAGCTTGTTATATATAGCTCTTTGCTTGAAGTGGATAAATGGAGTTCTATCTTAAATCTAGTTTGAAAGCTCACAGAGGGTACAGGGGAGCTTTTAAACTTCTGCAAAAGTCTATCATGGCCCTTTGTTTCAGTGAGTTTCACTGTGCCCCTTTGCTGAGATCCAAAGGGATTATGAGGAATTTCTTTGATGCATTCAAACTGGGATATGATGTAGTTATGAATTCATGATTTCTCTGGCTGTTAAAGCACAGCTAGTGAGCAGCAGGGAGGGTGGTAATGGTGATGGGTATTTATTTGTCTTTAGAAATAGAAACTTGAGTCAGAGGTGGCTGGGGGTTTGTTGCTCATGGTGTAATATCTGCCTGCTGCCTTGAGATTAGTTTATCTTCTGAGACCTCTTTGTCCTGCATGACAAATAAAAGAGCTTTAAGAAATGCATTATGACTAATTTTAGGAATGACTCAGGAAGGAAAAGGGTCTGTTGGTGGCTCCTCCAGTTGGAGCTCATTACAGTAGCTATTACCACCATCTTTGCCACATCCATTTCCATTCCTCCATCTCTCCTCTGGTCAGTTTTCAACAGCCATAATGCATTTAAAAGTAACATTTCCATTCATAATGGTTGTAACTCAATGATTCTTGAGGGGATTTTCAGCCTAAATAGTTCTATGATAATATGGTTGTATAAAGGATGAGATAGAAGTGCAAAAAACTGACTGTGGAGTAAGTGTTGCACTGAACCACTTACTAAAAATAAGTTGGAGTTTGTGAAGTAGAGACAGAGAAAACTTCCCTTGATCTTCACCAGAAACTTTTAAATATTCTCAAAAAATACAGACAGGCTCAGACTGATTACCAAATAAGAGGATTATAATGAGAAATGGATCTCTAATGACTTAAAGGAGCTAGCATTAAAAAGTTAAACTTGGTAAATTAATATGTTAAGTACAGAGGCTCTGACAAGCAGTGAGGGGAAAATATACACACATCCTTACAGATATCTATATGGGCTTTTCCCCACGTGGAGCTCAACTGTTTAAGCTCTTGTCATAGATGCCAGGAGAAAAGGGATGGAGAGTTAAAAGCTTTGATCAGCTGCCTGTAAAAAAAGCTGGGACACTTCACAAGTTCAGAGGTTCCCTTCACTTCTTCAGACTCTTCAAAAATATCTGGTTACTTCAATGTCAACCTCAAAAAAATTCTGTAAGCGGGACCTCCCTGGAGATGTCTGTCTTTGAGTTGTTCTCCAAATAGCACCAGGGCATAATCTCCCATGGAGGTTTCAGTTTAGGTGGAAGTGCTCAGAACTACTTTAGAAACTTTCTCAGAGCTTCAAACCACTCATTCAGTCTAGTTTTCAGGACTTTGGGAGAATTTGTCAATAAGTTTGGGAGGATTTTCAGATCAGCCTTATCCTAAAAAGTGATTAATGCCCTCATGCTCTCAGCAGTGTAGGAGAACCACTCAGCATGTTTTAAGAAAACTATGTCATAACAAACTGAACTACATTAACTCCTTTCTTTTTAACTTAGTTGGCAGTTTATTAATGTGCTCTCTGTGCGCCTCTAAGAATATTTTCTTTAGATGGTGTGTAACTCAAATTTGTTCTTCTTGGCTAAAAGTTAATTATGGTTGAGTGACACATGGCCTTTTGGCTGCATGTCTTGTGTTCTGCCATTCTGGAGAATCCCATCTCTCTGCTGTTCTGTTAATTGGAGGAAATGTTTGCAGGTTGTTTCTTCCTTACCCAGCATAACTGGATGGAGTAGATGAGCTTTCTAATGTGAATCTGGCTCCAAACTGGCACCATGACAGAAACCACAAACACAAAGATTTGTTGGATTTAATACAGTTCATTGCTTTCTGCCCCTTTCCATGCTTGCAATGACATAAAACTCAAACATGAGGACTGATTTCACTTCCACCCTTACAGACCCGTGGTTTAACTGAATTCATTCTCTTCCAGCCTGTCCTCTCATTGCTGTGAGGGATTGATATGCTCTGTAGGACAGCCTGTTGGCACTGTGCTCTGTGACATTCCCAGAGCTCTATTATGTTGTCTATCACAGTCCAGTTATTCCTACACTCTTCACGTAAGGAGCCCTTTGTGCTGGCAGAGCTGACAAGACTCTGCCTAGACACAGGAGCTGTGATTCTGACCAGCAAGGTCAGGCTCCAAGGCCATTTGTGAAGCAATGCTGATATTCCATTGTTTGTTACAATCATCTCTTTCATTCAGAATCCGTTGCAATTTGCAATTACTCGGTGATTTTGACACAGAGGCAGGAAACTCTCAGCTTTGATGGCAGTGAATAATTCAGGATGCTCTGAATGCTGTCTCATTGCCAGGGGCTGAGGAACAGTGAAACGTTTTGACTTCTGGTCATTCTCAGCTTTCATATTCATTGTCCCCTTCAGCTCAGATCAGACCAAGCTCCACTTTAGGATGTATTTAAGGATGCTGCCAAGAGCTTAGAATGGTTGTTTGAGAGATGAAGGAAGGGACAAAAATGTATTCCTCTGTAATATGAGCTCCATTGTCATATCCATAACTCTATTGTGTGACTACATAATTAAAGAGAAATGCTTTCATCCCAGAAGATTTTAAAGGTTTTAAGTGAGGAATGGCTCAAACAGTTTACCTAAAACAAAACCAAAAAAAAAAACCCATCCCTAAAAAAACAGATATTTTTTTAAAATGGTGTTTGTGTGTTTTGGCAAGTAATGGCTCCATGATCCAGGGATCACTATTTTTGCTCTGTTTATTTAATGAAGTCACATCCCTCACGTTACAACATGGAAAATGAGGAATGAAGAAGTTAAATGACTTATAAATAGCCACATAACAATTTAATGAGAAAAGGATGGATAGTGCTATATCTCTCTGTACAGTTCCCCTCACTGCCTGCTCTTTTCAGATTTATTTTTGGTATTTATATTTAAATGCTCTTCTTACAAGTCCTGAACTCTGCTCTTTGACTTTCTCTGAATCTGCATCTGTTAATCTGAGTAGCAAACCTCAGGAGAATATTGTCTCACACAAGATTTTCCAATACTTGGTGTTTTCCCCTGGAGTCAGAAGTTCAGTATCAACTCAGTCTACCTCCTGCCATTTGTGCATTTAATCCACCAGAAAAATGAAAATGAAAAACCAATAGAGAGTCAAAATACTCTTCAAACCTTGAAGAAGTTCTTTGGGTTTAAACAAAGGCTTAGATCAGGTATTTTGACAGCCTGACCAGTTCTCCATGGCTTCTAGAGAAAACCAAGCAGCATCAAATTTAATTCTTTGCCACCCAATAAAATGATATGAAGGCTCTATTTCTGCATAGTTTTACTGGTGCTACACTAGATGAGACTTTATCCACTTCTGTGACAGACATATAAGTAAGTAATAAAATGGAAATATCCTTCTGTCGTTTTGCAATTATTTAAGATTCTCAGCTTTTATGTCTCGGCTCTGCTTTGAAGAGGTGAAGACTCACGTTTGTAAAGGTATACATGGGTTTAAGAAGCAGTAAAATGGATTTCAGTCTGCATTAGGCAAGATGTGAGATTTGCATTCCTTAAGTTCCTAGCAACTTGTCACTTTTCAAAAGGAGGGTTTTCATGCCTGGTCTCCATGTAATTTTCTCACTTTTCCTTAGCCCTCTGCTCACAGGTATCCTGAGAAGGAGCAGCAGGGACATAGTGGGTGCTTGTAAATATTTCCTGCACTCTTTGGATTTCCCTACCAGGAAAAAAAACCCAACAATAAGAGGTCTATTTAAAATTCAGTTGAGCACAAGTTCAGCTCTGTTCTATGATGTTACAAAATAATGCAGGGTAGTTTGTGCCTGTCAACCACTGTTTGACATGCTAATGACAGGAGTATTTTAGTAGTAGTACAGGTAGTAGTGATGCTAGTGATAGTGGTGAGCAAAGTTTGTAGGAAGCAATGTTCTGTATGAAATCAATGGACACAGTAAAAAAAAAAATCCCAAATGGTATCAATAAATTTAATGAAAACACAGACACTAGACACTGCCTGTTATGGTTCTGTGACATCATTGCTCTGGAGATCCATCAGCTCCTAACACTGACATTCTGAGGCATTAATGGCATGGTACTCCATGGAACCACTTCCAAAATTTGGTTTTTACATGTAATTTCTGGGGCTGGGAGGAGCTTCTTGTGTATCAGTTCCTGAAATGGACTGATTTTCATTGAGGTACCTTCTGGTAGGGTCAGACCAGCTTGGACTTTCAGGTTGTTGTGTGGTGCCTGAAAACTTCCACTGAGGATAATTTATCTTTATTACTGGTGAGATTTGAAGACAAGTTTAGATTCAAGTGCCTTGAAGACTGAAAACCTTTCTTTCAGTCCCAGCATGAGCAATATTGGTGTACCACAAGAGGTAACAGCCTCGAATTGCACCAGAGGAGGTTTAGGTTGGATATAAGGAAAAAATTCAGCACTAAAAGGGTTGCCAAGCCCTGGAAAAGGCTGCCCAGTGAAGTGTTGGAGTCACCATCCCTGGCAGGGTTTAAAATGTGTAAATGGGACATGGCTTAGTGGTGGCCTTGGCAGTGCTGTTTGGACTTGATGGTCCTAGAGGTCTTTCTCAGCCAAATTCTTCTGTGATTCTTTTTTTACTACCCCCTACAAGTACCTTTGTTTTCTTTATTTTCTTTGTGTTTGAGGATGTTCAAAAGATCCTTCATGGCTGATGTTGCACTCTTTTGTAAAGCATTTTATCTTTATTAGAATTTTCATCTATATTCTTTTTTACACCTGTATACAGGGTAGTGAGGAGAAATTCTTAAATTATTTGGACCAGAGTCTCCTCAGAGTACACTGGAGTTAAGCCAGACTAAATGCTTTTTTTGGCTCTGATCCTTTTAAGATTCTGCAAAGTTTGACTTGGTTGCTGTTGGCAAAAGGAGCCGTTCTGGGGAGGGCTTAAGTGGTTTTGGGAGCAGAGACTGAGCTGGTTCAAGAATTAAGACTTTCTGCCCTGAAAGAGAAACTGAGGATGTACAGACCAGAAAAGTGAGGTTGGTCAAAATCTGGATGAACCGATAGGCTCAAAATGCTGATTGGCAGCACAATGAGCCAAAATCTGTCATTTGCAATCCTTCCAAGCAGTCCCATTCATAAAATATTATAATCTAGCTGATCAACACAGCTCAGCAGGAAGGTTTTCTTCAAGCACGGCACAGCTTCAATGTGGTCAAATCATTCTCTCTCTGCTCTGCTCCCTTGCAGTGTTTCTGGGTTTGAATGGTTGGGGGGAGTTAAGTTCTCTCTGAATCTGCCTGTGTGGGGCTTTTAAGCATCTCAGGGTGGTTTCTACAAAAGTGTAAGCGTTTGTTTTGCTACTCTGGGTGAGTTCTGATTTGGGAAATGCAGTCTCTGGTGTTTCAGGTGCACACACCAGTCATTACCTGCTTTAAATTGCTGGCTGGCTCTGCTGTGTGGAACTCAAGCAGCTGCCAGAGGTAGGTGGCTTCATTCCAGAGCTGGTAAAAAGATAATCCTCTTTATAGTGAATTTGTAAATCACGTTGGAGGTTTGCTGCCTTGAAAGGCGTGCTAGAAATGTAAGCCATTATCATGTGTTATTACAAATGATGTCTCAGCCATTAGAAAAACAAGTGTATTAGGAGAATATTAAGATTGCTAATTCAAGCATTCAGAAGGTAGAAAATGCAGCAATTAAATCTGTGTGTACAGGCTCAACATCAGCCCCTGTCAGCTTTTAGGCAAGCCAGAACAGAGAGCACTGTGCTGCCATCCTCATCCTGATAGATGTGGCAGATGGTGAAAATTATCTCAAATTTTGAACTAGTCGAGAGTGTACATGAACAAGGGTTTGAAAGAAGTCATATCTTTCCTAAACTGAGCCAAATTTCCCAGAAACACTGAAATGAGGAGCCTCATCAAAGGGTCAATCCCCTTTCTGCCTATTCTTCCTTACACAGGACAAGGGAAAATGGCTTCGAGTTGCACCAGGGGAGGTTCAGGTTGGATGTCAGGGAAAATTTATTCACTGAAAGAGTGGTCAAGCATTGGAACAGGCTAGGGACAGAGTGGACTCAACATCCCTGCAAGTGTTCAAAAAACAAGCAGATGAGGCACTTCTCCATATGGTTTAGTGGGCAAGGTGGTGATCGGCCAAAGGTTGGACTTGTTGATCTTGGAGGTCTTCTCCAACCTCAATGATTCTGTGATTTTTTCTCAAAGCAGGGAGAGACTAGAGAAAATATTTTCATTATCTTTTTCAGGATGGAATACTTGGAAATTTTTAAAATAGTTTTTTCCTTTGATTTGGGTGGCATATTTTCATTTAAAAGAAATAGCTTGGGGTAGATTCCAGGCATGGAAAATCCAATCCTGGATGGTTGTCCCTAGCTAGTGGGAGAAAATGCAGTCTTGCAGTAGGCTGTGCTGAGGAATCATACCTGTAGATGGCACTTGGCTTCACCTGAGTTATAGCATAGAAACATCTGGAATCATGGAATAATTTGAGTTGGAAAAGGCCTTAAATATCATCCAGTTCATCCCCTCAGCCATGGGCACACTTTCCCGTAGACCAAGTTGCTGAGGGCCCCATCCAATCTGTCCTTGAACACTTCCAGAGATGCATGCAAAGAAAATTAATTAATGAGGGGAGGATCATGAAGAGACTTATGGGGAATGGGAGAACAGCACAGAATTAGTGGAAAACAGCAAATACATGGACACATCATAAAGGAAAATGTGGAATCAGCCCAAATGACATGCAAGTGAAGGCCCAAAAACAATATGTCAAAGCCAAGTGATCTATTTCCTTGCTGCTGTGGGCTGGCCTTTCTCTGTTGCTCTCATATCTTCTGGGTTTTATTCATATGTAACTTGTCTACTTTGTTCTCATTTAAAAACACTCTAAGTGCTTAATAATATTCCTGGCCTTTTCTAGCCTTGCCTGCAGAAGCAGTGATATTTGATGGCAAATTCATTGTAGCTCTATAAGGAAGCCATACCATAAAGGTCAACAAATTTGGTCAGTGCATTTTAATTTGTACACACGTTAAAGGTCACGTTCCTCCTTTCCACTGCAATAACTCAGAGTGTTTACTCTCTTATCAGAGCTGATTGTCTATGGCTTGGCTGAGGGATCTTGTCAATGCAAATGGAATATGATGATGATGATGATGATGATGATTTGATGATTAATAATAATAATAATAATAATAATAATAATAATATTGCTGTTGCAAGTGTAGGGGGATTTTTTCCCCTCTGTTTCTTTACATAATTCTTGGAGGTAACCACTTGTCTACAAGGTCTGACTTTCCTCTGTGTAGCTCCAATATTTTCTTTTCCTCTCCCATGAGAACTCCCCAGCCTTCAGCAGAGCTTCTGCTATTGTCCACTGGAATGACAGCAGTTCCAGATTTATAATATCAGCTCTGTATAAACACGTCCAAACATAATTAAGAACCTGGGCTCTCGATCCAGCAGACCTCAAATTAGCTTTCAAAATGCATATTAAGAGCACAGACAAATGCTTTCATGAAATTCCAAATGACCTCTGAGGTCAGGGTGAACAAAATTGTATGAACCTCTTTAATGTCACAAAACTCTCTACAGAGATTTGCATATAAAATGAACCATTTTATGTCAAACAGATTTGTTAATCTTACAATAAAGGAAGCAGCTCTTGAAAATTAATCAGGGTGGGTTTTCATTGCCCAACAGAGGCCCTTAAAAGGACCTGACCTGATAACTGGAGGCTGTTATTGTGTGGTTGCTAAAATTAATAATTTGTGGTTTTTATCCGCTGAATGGGTTTGCAGGAAATAAATTTCCAGAGCAGATTAGTCTGCAATGTTTTCTTTGCACCAGTAGTGGAATTGCACTTTCAGAAGTTCTTGCATTCCTGGTTCTGTTCAAAGATGCTTCATGAATTGTCCTTTATTTTAAAATTGTGTTTGAAACATGGGGAAGCATTTCTGTAAGTAAAATGGATTGTCTTATTGAGTCTGTTGGCATTGAGTACATGGGTAGATTTTTGCTTGCTGACCATAATAATCTGAGAAATTATAATAGAAAACTGATCCTTTTCCACTAGGAGACAGATTCTTGCCCATACAACCCAACTGAAAAGCTCAGGATATTTCCAGACCTGTTCCTAGTCCTCACTCCTAAGCTTTGGAAGCATTGGAAGAGGCTGCCCAGGGAAGTGTTTAGAAACCTGTGGATATGAAACTTGAGGACAGGGTTTAAGGGTGAGCGTGGTGGTGGTTGCTGGGTTGAAGACTGGACTTGGTGATCTTAGAGGTCCTTTCCAGCCTCAGCAATCCCATTTTTCTATGAATGTTTCTATTATTTAACATTACAGGAGGGAGAGACAGAGTCAGGTGTTCTTGGGTTAACTAGGGCAAATCTCTTTGGTTACTGTCTTCATCCTTATCCCCATGCCAGGGCTGAGACCTGGGAGTGATGGAACAAAGACGGGATACTGGAGAGATTAATTTAATCAATTTCTAATGAAAGTAACCTGCCCAATTTTGTCCTGCAGAAGACCTAGAAAACTCTCCACCATGGAGTTGTAGGGTGTGACTCTGCTCTGAAGTGGTGTCATATGCTCTGATGTTCCCAGAATAGAGCAGCTGCTCTCGTACAAATCCCTGCCTGAACTAAAATTCCTGTTTCTAGGGATTTTCACCTCCTTTGTGGAGGCAGTTGAGAAATCTCAACTCCTGCCTTACAATCCATAACTGCCTTACTCCTCCCTGCCTTGCACTCCATAATGTAATCAATCCACAAAGGGTGGAGAAGCCCAGTGCTGCTTTTCTATATGTGAATCAAGTGGTTTTTTGTTTGTTTTTCTGCATTGAATATAAATGCAGGAAAAATAGTTTCCTTTAGCCTCCTCTATTATTTATGGTTGGCCTCAGCTAGTTTTTGACTCCTTAGCAAGAAAGCATTTTTTTCCTCCTTGTAAATGTGTTTGCTTAGGAATTTCCAAGATGAAACTTACTTTTCTGGGCCCGGGGCCGTAATGGGCTTTAATTGGTTTTAATTACTTAACTATCTGTTGTGACATAATTAAAATATTTTTCAGCATTTCACCCCCAAGAAATAAATATCTTCTAGGCTGTAAAATATGACTTGCAGCTTAATTTTCTGAAAGGATGAGGGAAAGGTTTCTTCCAGGCTCAGTCACATCCAGTTTGCCTGTCAATATAAAGTGCTTCTCAGCTGTGTCCCTAAATAGCCTTGCTCATTCCTTCCCTGCTTTTCACTCCTATTTCACATGTGTGTTTAAAGAGCCTCTGTCAGGATTAAAATATATCTTTCCTTATTTTGCTAAAAAACCCTGAGAGCCCAGAAAAAATAACTGTAAAAAGCCATTACATCTTGCTAAAGGATTAGAATTTTTTTGGTCCCATGTTGCATTCTTTTCATCCTGGGAAAATGTGTACAATGAAAATAGATTAGCTCCAATTTAATCAACAATTTCTAGGTGTTATGGGAAATGGACTTACAACAGGTTGGGACAGAGCTATAAAACCAGAGCAGTGCTGCAGCATAGCATTCAAGGTTTAGAATAAGCTAAGATAATTAAAATGAAATCAGATAGTGGGCTTATAATTATTTCTCATGCATTTTCCAGCAGAAGATAATCTTGTATCTTTGAACTTTTCCCAAATTCAGCCTGAAATTGTTTGTTGCGTTGATTTCTCTATCTCTATTTAAATACTCATTTTAACAGCTAGTTAAAGGGAGTCAGTGCTGTCCAAGGTGGAGTTCCAGGACAAATTTCCCTGGGAGAAATATGGGTTTTGGGAGGTTTTGTTAAATTCCAGCAGCTCCTATATGTGGACAGGGCTTTGCAATGTAACAGGAAAAAATATGGAGAAAGCAGGCATAGATTTTTGTGACCTCCAGGAGTGTTTGGCAAAACCTCCACGTCTCGGGAAAAAAAACCAACAAAACAATTATTCCCTCAGGTTTTCTGGATATTTTGTGAAGTTGAGGTGAGGACCATCCAAGTTTAGTTTGTACCAAAAATGCCCTTCAGCTGTTGATCCATCGGCTGTGCCAATGATCCTGGGTATGTCTTGTCTGCAAACATCTAACTCCAAGAGCAGGTGGAAGGTTCTGGGTAAAATGGCCTTAAAATTGCTCCTGTGAGCAGTCATGGGTGTAGTTGTAGGAACTGAGAGGAGGTCATGTTGCCTCAGAGCTTCCAGGAAAGTCAAGGAAGACAGGGAATAGGAATAATGCAGAGGGTGAGGGAAGGAGCCTCAGCAGCTGAGGGGAGAAATTGCTGGGGAAAGATGAGTGAAATCCACTGTGTATTCATGGGAATGCTGCAAAAATGCAAAGCTCCCTGAAGAATTATGCTCTAAAATAAATGATTCATTTTGCAGCTGGTTTGGCTTCTTGTGGGTTGTTTCAGTTTTGTATTTTTAAAATTTTTCCTCACCTTTTCGATGGCTGGGATTCTGTTATGCTGACACTACCAAAATTATGGCAGAAACTTCCAAGTGTCTGTCTCGGACAGTAAGGAACTTGTCCTGGTGAGAAATCCTGTTTGGAAAGTGTTTGGAAACTGTCTTCCATTTCCATGTAAGTGTAGATTAACTTTGATGCAATCATGAAGCACATTTGCTTTTTATTCTTTTTTTTTTTTTTTTTTTTTTATTCTTTGAGAAAACTGTAACTCTCTTGAGATCAGCTGTACTTTCACCCAAGGAATGTGTCTCTACTTCCTCCACTTAAAATGGATATAACCCAATCATTGCTTCGATGTTTGGGATGGAAAGAATTAATTATATGATTCTGCTGTCATGGAAACCCCTTGAAAAAAATCAGGATCTTTACATTAAGTGAGAGCTTTGCGTGGTCTCATGTGAACATGACTTTAGATAGATGTCCTAAGAAAACCTGAGTAGATAAGTAAAATTTCTAAACATGTATGATGTACACAGAATAATAATTATTCCCTTCCTGAATGAGGCAGAAATCCTACTTTAGAGAGAGGCAAAGATTGCTCCCTGTACATGCATACATGGAAAACACAAACTCAGGGATTTCTTCACTGCTCAGTGCTTACATTTCTGAGGTGGCTGTGCTTCCAGTGTGCAATGTTACCTCGAGGTTTTTAAAAAAACTCTTTGAAAAACTCAGTAAAAGGGATGTGTTTGTTTTTGTCTCTCAATGCCCTTCAAGAATGGCAGTGGGGCATTATGACACCATTTGTAATCTCAGTTTGGCAACCAGACTCTGTTAACCTAAACTAGGGATGATAGCAGAGTTAGTTAGATGTATTATTATTATTTATGTTGTTTATTAGTGAAGATTTATGTAATATTTAAGTGAGGGTGCCCATAGCACTGATCAGATCCTGTCTGGGGAAGAGAATCTTCAACACATTCTATGCTTGCATCTTTCTCCTCTGATAAAGGCAGGAAAGGGGTCCCAAGAGCTCACAGAAATTCAGGCTGGTGCTCTCCACAGGACAGGCTTGGTGAGCTCCATGGGGTAGCATAAAATCATAGAATATTAAGGTTGGAAAAGACCTCTAAGGTCATCAAATCCAATCTTCATGCCAAGTCTCATTGAAGTGATTCTTTCAAGGTCCTTCCTGAAGCAGGGTGTGCACTTGTCCAGTGAAGGGACTTGCTGCTTTTGCTCACATATCAGTATTTTTCTAACTAAGGGACAAACCCCTGGGGTGCTGGTATCCTGCCACTCTTCCTCAGGATCTGTAGGAAAGGTGGTGTGTCCAGGAAGGGATCAGAAGCTGCTTCCAGCTTGTACAATCTGTACATGCTGCTCCACCAGCATGTACAGATTTATGGCTGGAGACTAAAGCAACTCAAAGAATTCAACATTTTCCTTATTGAAATGTAAAATAAGGAAAAAAAAAAAAAAGCCAAAACTAGGAATAGACAGGAGAATCCTGCCATTGGTTTATGGCTTTGAAGGACAGTTATACTTAATATGCTAGGAGATATTTTAAAGGGCAGGAATCATTGCCCTGACTTGCCAGCCAGGACAAGATCATAAAATGTGAACCAAATCCCAGGATGCAGACTGGGCTGCAGCTCTCCTGTTCTCTGATCAGTCTCAGTCTGTTTATGGTTTGGTTGTTTAAAAGCAAGGAAAAAGGGAAGGGAGAAGAGACTCTGAAAATCCAAAATAAAACTGACTTGGACTTTGTAATGCTGGAAAAGAGGAAAAGAAGAGAATCTCACTGCAAAGGGATGATGGAAAAGCCAACTGAAGCGATAACTATTCACTCTTTGGGGCTCTTAATGGACTATTTGAGAATTCTGCTTGAAGCTAAATGACCCATTAGCATCCTCTGCTGACCAAACACAGGCTCTGACTTTAGAAGTGGACAAGGACACCCAAGTGCCTTTGAAAGTCTGCAGTTTGAAGCAGGGGTTTCCTGGTTTGACTTGGAAATAATGAAGGTTAAAATTAAAGGGGAAGCAGTAGCATGTCTGTTGTCTCATGGGCTGAGCTTTCAGGATGCATGGCAGTTTCTTCTGAAGAAATTGAAGTGTTAGGTGAGGATCTGCTATGAAGAAACCTCCTCTTGTGTGTGGAAAAAAAAAAAAAAGTTAAAGAAAATCAGAGAATCACAGAATGTTTTAGGTTGGAAGATTCCTTACAAACAATCTCATTCCACCCCCTGCCATGGGCAGGGACACCTTCCACTGTCCCAGGTTGCTCCAAGCCCCATCCAACCTGGCCTTGGACACTTCCAGGGATGGGGCATCCACAGCTTCTTTGGGCAGCCTGTGCCAGGGCCTCACCTCAATCACAATAATTTCTGTGGGCCTTTACCCACTCATATTCTCCCTCACAGTCACAGTAAACTGATGGAAAAGCATGAAAAAAATCTGTGCTCCAAAGTAGGGGTTTTGGGAAGTGGAATTGTGTCCCCTCACACACTCCCTCCTAGCATGCCTGACAAGAATATCCCTCTTCACAAATGCACATAGAATGATATATTTTAAACTTTTTTTTGTTTTTCTCATCCAAATCAAAGAAAACCTATCTGTTTGAGTGATTGAAAAGCTGATGGAGAGCCACGATGATTCACTGATTATCTGCTGGGGAGGCAGGACAGTACAGCATTTTAAGGTGAAAAAAATAGTAATCTGCAAATCCACACTTTTATAAAACCACAGTTTGTTTGGTGGTTGATTCTGAAAGAGAGAACAGGTCATGTATCACTGCTCCCTGCTGGAAGTGCTTCTCCAGCTTGTTGGGCACTGAGAGAGAATGAAGGACAGGATTTGGAACACCAATGGAAGAGAGGAGTCCCCTTTGCAATGTAGGAGATCAAAACATCCCAGAACAGAACAGTGCAGCTGGGGAGCAATGGCTCTGTGGGAAATGCAGTGCAGAGTGATGTAAAGCACTTAGAGAAGGATCCAAGGCAGACTGGGAGACCTGATTGCAGCAGTTAGGGAAAGAAGGAAAAGTGGCTAACAGCAGTAACATTAACACCATCTCTCCTGTGAGAGTGTTGCTTCAGTTGTAAGGAAGGTAAAGGACTCAGGAATAAAGCAAATGGTTTGTCACATCAAGGTGATGCTATCAGCTCTGATGGCTGGAGGACTGGTTGATCTGGTCTCAAGGAAAATGTCAAAGTTAAGGATTTCTCTGAAGTTACTTTTTTCTGTGTGTATTGGATAACAGGACTCCTTACACTGTGGGATCATGGAAACACCCTTCCTCAAATCCATCTACAAAGGACACAGGGGAATTGAATTATCTGCAAACATTTTAAATGGGAAGAAACAACATAATGTCCACAGAGGTCATTAGGAAGACTGATGGGTTGAAGTAGAAACAGACATCAAAATTAAAATTCCACAGAATCTCTTTTATCATATTTGAAAGTGAATGAGGTCAGGGTGGTTAGCACTGGAAGCACATTTGCCTGCCCTGTGAACAGCCCATGTCAGTGCTTGTCTCAGTTTTGTTGCACAGCAGAATGGAGAGGGAACTTTTTCTCTTACAGGGGACAGTTTTCTCCTGGCAGCCAGATGCAGCTCCAATACCCCCAGACCAAAACCAAACTGAGTGGCCTTACCCAAGTTCAGCCCTCCAAGCAGAGCCTGGAAATTTAGTGTGACACAATGATTAAAGCAGGAAGAAAGTACTGTAGAAAAGGGGATTGTATCCAGGAGGAGAAATCTGGATTTATTCAGAAAGATAAGCCATTCCAAAAAAATAGAGAAATTCTCTACATTGCTTCAATTTGTTCCAAACCATTCTTTCAATGGAAAATAAATACCATTTCTTAGCGGGTTTAATCACCATGAATTAATTTCCTTGTCTGTCTCCCCTCAGCTACGAGCCAGGAAGATGAAGTGCTGCCTCCTCTCCATCGCCTTGGCTGTTCTGCTGCTCGTTGTCATCATCATCGCGGTCTCCGTCAAGCGTTGACCTGGCTGAGCTTTGCACAGGTAAAACCCTTGGGCCAAATCTTTGATCATACTCTGTAAGGTGCCTGAAAGACAGTTTAGGAAGCTGATCACGGTAAGAAAAAAAATATCTTCACCTGCAGAGTCAGGTCTGGCATACTAAAATATTTTATTTTAAAGGGTGTTAGAGATATTCTTAATGGATCCTTAAAATTAAGCCAAGGTGTTATTCCAACAAAACAGCCTATGACCCTTTCCTCTGCTGTTTGTGTCGTGTTTGATTTTACAGGAGTCTCATAGCAATGCTAACCAATGGATCCTAATTATTAGGATTAGGAGTTAGAGATGCAGAAGCAGTTTTAAAGACTCCAGGCTGGAGCAGGGTCAGGGGCAATCCAAGCCCAGAGGTGCTCCCAAGTGCTTTTGTCTTCTGAGACGTTCCAGAGACCCTCCTGAGGAGCAGGAAGACAAACAACTGGAGATGTCAGTAGGGATGAAAAATAGAAATGAATTTTTGGTGATCTTTGCTCTGGATCTACACCTAGAAGGAAGATTGGTCTCTAGTAGGAGGATCGGGGTGTAGCCTTAGGAATATAGGTGAGATATCAAAGCAACTTCATCCTGTTAGTGAACTTTCACCTATAGCATGTTTACTTTGTAAAAAAAATGTACTTTAAATGTAAAGGATAAGACACAAAAAAGAAAAAAAATTTCCTTTCTTGTCCCTCATTGCCCTGGGAGAATAACTCATCAATTATTTGTGATATTCTCTTTCTGATGCAAAGCATGTCTGGGTTTCTCCTTCCTTAGAATGGAGAATGCCAGGCCATTGTTCAAGGAGAGGATATCACATTTACAGATTTTCTACCCCCCAAAGGGGGGCTGTATGCCTGCTGTGAGGGCAGGGGTCCCATCTGGTAAAGCTAGAACCCAGAGGCAGCAATGGGACTTTTCCTGCAGACAGCAACTCTCCTTTGAAATTATCCTTGGGAAAACCAAAGGATTGAGAGATTTTGGTAATTCTTTTGTTTAGCAAGGGTCCAGTTAAAAATGCTCTCCTTCCACATGAGACTGAGGCTTCTAAAGTTCCTTCTTTCCATGGAAGCTAAAAGGAGCTGGTTCAAAACCATCACAGAAAGACCATTCTTCACACTTCTTGAGCTTTGGCACTTCTTCTGCCATGACATTGTGGTCATCAAAATTTTGGTACAAGAAGGAATTGTACAAATGAAAAAAAGAGAAAAAAATTTGTTGAAGGATTTCAAGAACCATCTCACTGGTTTGGATGAGGATGATCACAAGCCCTACATCATTGCTAGGAGAAATGGGTAGAAATATTTTGCTACACTTGAATCTTTACTTTTGGCTAGCCCTGAAGCAAGGATGATATTGGTGAAATGGACCTTTAATTGACTGAATATTGATGTTCTTACAGCATATCTATCTATCATCTATCTATCTATCTATCTATCTATCTATCTATCTATCTATCTATCTATCTATCTATCTATCCATCTATCATTTCTATATATATTTTTTTATCCCATTTTATAGAAGAGACACTGCTTATGGGTGCAAACAGGAATATGTCCTGGTAATTTAAATCTAGAGCAACTACAACAATTTTAATTGCATCACTCTGCTTTTACTCTGCATTGGTTTGGAAATTTGTTCCATCAGGATAATCTCTAATATAACACAATTTCTTTTAGTGTAGTTAAATATTCCTATCTGCTGGAAATTACAAATCTTATCATCAGTTTGCTACGTCTAGGCACATTTTAATCAAAATCCCTTTAGTGGAGAAAGTCAGAGAACAAAATAATCTTACAATAAAGCTCCATTGGAAAACTAAAATTAATCTCCTGTTATGAGATCCATGTCTTCAGGGAAGTGAACCTAGAGATACTAATGAAAGCCCCAGGAAAAATATCATGCTCTACTTTTCATCATCAGTTGTGAAACTAATTACTGAGCTTCTAAAACAAGAGTTACCAGAACTGGAGGCAGGACCTGCATTGGATTATACTGGAACAACAATGATTTCTGATCTTTATACATGGTTCTAAGTGTTTATAAGTGGTTCTAAGTGGTGAGCAGCAGATTTCATATTTTTGCTTTGAGAACTTCTAAACCAGGATGTTTTCAGAGTTTCTCTGTATTTCATCTAGAGGTAGATGAAATTCTATTCTGAATTTTAATGCAAACAGATTGTTTAAAAATCCACGGTTTTTAAAATATCAGTGTATATAAAGATTACCTCAAGAAACAGGTTCCTATAAAGCTCTCTTAAACACTTTAGGGAGATAAGGAACAGCTGGGTTTTAATGTGTAACAGCTCTGCATGACTTCAGACAAAATAAAGGGAGGAAAGCAAGTGAGGGAACTAATTGCTAAATACTCTGGCTGGCTCAGGACATGTCACTAAATAAAATCCAAAGTTTGTTTAAGAATGGCAAGAACTTCCACTTAACATCTCCTCAAAATGTTTGTTCCATGCTGGATGAGTAAGGGGCCAGAATAAAAAGCCTCAGCCACTCCATTCCAGGGGTTTAAATCCCATTTGCAGGATATTAAAGTTAGGCTTCTTTAACTTTCATGGCTGGTGAGAAGAAATATGAAGGTCACTATTCAGTGATTAAAAAAATTATGCCATTAATATCTATGATTAGTAGTTATTGTTTTGATCATTAGCAGGTTTTTTTTAATTGCTTGATGTTTCTGCTTTATCAATAATGATACTGAATCAAGAGCTCTTCTCAAAAGAAGAATTTTTTCCCCACACCAGGAATCAGACATGGCTTGGACAGACAAGCCCATTCCTTCCAGAGGGGAGATCACTTGATGAATCTTGCCAAGTGAAAAGCAGTTTTCCCTGTGAGTTTCCCAAGCAGTTGTGCCATCACTGGCTGCTGGCTCAGAGAGAGAGCAGCTGCTCAGGAGAGCTCCCAGCCCTGGCTTTGCCTGTCGAGGGCCCTGCCATAAGTGTGTCACTGCTCCCTTGGGGCAGTTTTGTCTGGCAGAGAGAGAGGAAAGTGTCTACAGTGAATGCAGGGGAACTCCTGAGGACTTGTGTCTGTACATTTGTTTGCTGACACCTTAGGAAAATAGCCCAGGAACTTTTGGGTCACACTGTGTGCATCTTGGAGAAACACTGCAGCTGCTCTTTTTTTGCTGTTCCATCAACATCAGTGACCATTCAAAAGGACAGGATTGCAGGAGCAGTCTGAAAGAAGCTTTTTTGGGTAGTGTCAATATTTCAGCTAGACAGACCTTCTGTGCCCTTCTTTTGACTCATTTGCCTGAGTGCACACTTATCCAAAGTGACAATCAAGACTGTTGGAATCCTAGGTTTTAAGTCTTCTTTATAAGAAAACAGAGGTGACAAACTTTGAGAAAGATGCTGCATGTATGTGACAGCTGGAAAATATGTTGTTCAATGACAACTTCATAATCTCAGTCCTGTTGGCCAAAGAAAGAGAGAATCAATGATGGCTTGACTGAGCCCTGTTCTTGGAAGCAGCAGAAGGTGTCTTCACCCTTACCAAGACACATTTCTGTCAGACAAAGGGTACTGGACTGAGCACACACATTTTACCATGTAGATTCCTTAAATCCTGTGGGCTGTGACTCAGCAGATTCTCCCAGCATTCAGCAGCTTGAAGCTCAAAGCCCTCCTGATACAGGAGACAGGTTATTAAATCTTTAATGGACATTGATTCATTCCTTTTTTGATAATTTGACCATTTGGACTTTGAACCATCCTAAACTTGTAAAATACTAACTATCCTGAGTGAGGAGTTGTATTCTGATTACACTCTCCCTGTAATCTTGAATGTACAGACATAAAATCCTTAGAATCACAGAATGCTCTGTGTTTAGATGGTATCTTAAAGTTCGTCCAGTTCCAATGCCCCTGCCATGGGCAGGGGCTCATTCTTCTATCCCAGGTAGCTCCAAGCCCTGTCCAACCTGGCCTTGGATGCTTCCAGGGATGGGGCAGCCACAGCTTCTCCAGGAATTCCATTCCAGGGCCTCACCACTCTCACTGTAAAGATTTTCTTTCTAATATCTCACTTAATATCTTGGACAGTGTCTCCTGAATTGGGCTGTAGTCCATGTAGAATGTAATAATCAGGCTCCAAGCATGTGTTTCCCAAATACACAACTGTCTTGTTTTGTGTTTAAATTAAATTATCATAGAAAAATAGAAAATATTGGTTTAGTTTGGATTATTTTTCCCCTCCCCCACAGTTACAGCTTTCCTTGCATAATTCATTTATGGGTTTCTAATGTGGTTAAGTGTTTTATGTAACCTGATCAATGAGGATGAGGTTCAGACAGCTGATTTTACACAGCCCATCCTTGGCGTTTGTTTTTCTTTCAGACCTTTTGCTTTTTCAGCTGGCTGGATTATTTTAGAGCCTCGTGCACTACACTGTCCCTGTGTGCTGTTCCTCTTGCCACCAACAAATGCAGTCACAGCATCACAACCCTGTGTGGGGGTCATGAGGGTCAGGGTGGCAGAGAGGGAGAGATTGACAAGTGGCTTTGTGGCACCTGGCATGTGCAGGTCTGTTGTTCCTTCCGAGCAGGAGACAAATCTGGGCACCCTCTCCTGACACGCACAGCAGAAATTCTGACTTTGCCCATTTCATCTCCCCCTGGCTATGTCAGGCTGCTAAAGCACAGCAGTTTCTACTCAGTGTTGAACAGAGAAATAATTTAACCTAAGGAACTTTGTAAATAAAGGCAAAGCACAGAGAGTTTTGTTTCATGGTATTGCTTTTGCTTTTAAAATTGTTATCACAGGGCTTTTCTTGGTGTCTCTGTTTTCACCACGCGTCTATATGTGGCTTAATGTGTGAGTGGCTGAATTTTCAACCTTGTTTCAATCTTTCAAGCTCTGTAAGGGTCATAATACTTTTGGCAGCTGTCATTGAAATCCTAAAATAATTCACCCTCTGCCCTGGCTGTGGCACTGCTGCCGTGTTTGCTGTGCAGCACAATCAGGAATCAATAGCTCTGTAATTTTTTTTTTCCCCTGTATCCTATTACTTTGAAAAAGTTCCTACATTTAGAGTCAGGTGTCAATTCTTGTCATTTCAGTTCTTGTCTTTTAGCCTATAATTAATTGCTCAGATCCTGGCATCCCTGCTCAATTGTTGCTCTGACAAGAAGGCTGAGGTACATCCTCATTCTGCAGTAACTTTTTGCTTCAAATTTAAGATCTGAGAAATGAGACCTGGATTTTCACTGGATAATATATAATGGGCCTGGGTTTATGATTTGGCCCAATTTCTTAAATTAGGCTAACATTTGTATTCTTTAAGACTTTCCTGATTCCAATGGCCACATCTCCACTTCTCTCCGCTGTATTATTTCCCTGACAGCACAATAAAAATGTGCTGCCACAAATGTACAGAAGAAAGAAATTATTATTCGTAGAAAAAGAAATTTTAAGAGACAAGAGTCTGCTTTGTGAAAAAAAATCCCTCAAAATAACAGGACAAGAAAGGCAGAAGTGCCAGGAAATAGGCAGGTTCATTTCTAAGAATTTCTCTGAGTTTTTACCATTGAGACAAACCTCCAAACAGATTAATGTTTTGATGGGACATCACACAATCAGGATACTGTGTTTTAATGTATTTCAGATTATGGCTGTTGCCCATCTTGTGGTCTTTGACCTTTGTAAGTATCACATAATGCCAGGTCATTAACTCTGTGACAAGTGAAGGGGGGATGTATGACATTACCTTGCCTAAGAGTCGATGTGCAGGCAGTTCCTGCAGCTCAATTATCTTGAGTTCATTGATCTGATTCCAAAGTCAGGAGGACTTTGGAACAGCCAGCAGCTTTCTCCATCCCATCTCAGGTTTCTTTGCCATCAGTAGGAAAATGGGATACTCCCACTGAATGCACAAAGCTGACCTTTCTGATGGATGCTGAGTCTGTGATCTGAGCTTCCCAAAGCACTCTGAAGACACTAATTATTTATGCTTTGTAACTCCTTTAAACTTAAACCATCCTGACACACCTCTAAGGATCTGGCAGAAGAGGGTGATTTTCAGCACATTCAGTTTGAACTGTGAAACAGCACAAAAATGGATGCACTGTTCAGACCAATGGTTATTCTCTCACTTTCTGTCCCTTTCACAGATGTTTAAGGAAATAACAGGTGAAAAGCTGATATTTCAGCTAGAATTATGGACAACACCAGCCCAAGTGTGGCTTTAGATGGCTAAAATTTCAGTTTTGACTTGGAAAAGATTGTTATGAGTGTAAGTCTAAAATATTTGAATGAGTTATTGCCAAGTGACCTCTTCCCTATGGGTAGTCTCATTCCCTCAGGAGCAGTGGTGTCTGAGGGAGCAGTTGGTGCTCAGCTCAGGGAGCAGTTGCACTGATTAATGGCTCAGGAGGGCTCTCTGAGGCAGAAATCAGTAGCCCCAGGAGAAGGGAGGACTAAACTCTTTATAGGAACAACACAAAGTCAGAAACTGCTCTCACATCACTGCTGCATTATCAGCTGATATTTTCAGCTGTCAATGCTGGAATTATCTGTCTCATAGAGTCCTAAAAATGCAGCAAGCTTGTGCTGTTGTGGGGAACAAGAACAAAGATCAGCACAAGGGAGTCCCTCATTCATCCTGGTGCCCATGGACTGTGGAGTGAGTGGACTTGCAGTGAAGTCAGCATGGGAAGGTTTGTGGCTCTTTCTGATAAAGCTAAAGCAGTGAATTCATCTGTGGAGAGCAATTCCTCTTGTCCTGGGTGGGGTGGGGACATTGATGATGTTGCTGCCACTGGGTGCAGAGCTTGGTGTTTGGGGGTCAGGGGTGGCCAGTTCTGTTCTAGCTTGTATTGATACAACAAAGCCCACAAATTCTGTGTTTTGTCATCATTCCAGTTATCTCAACTGGCTGGACATTGCCTGTAGATGGAAAGCAGAGAATAAATTTCCTGTTTTCGTTTATTTCCATGTGCAGCCTCCACTTCTGCCTTATTTAACTGCCTTTATCTTGTTCAAATGTTTCTTTTGTTCAGTCTTATTTTTTCCACCCACACCACTGCAATCCTGTTGAGGAGGGAAGAGACAGAGCAGCTTGGTGATCACCTGGTGTCCAGTCAAGGTCAACCCACCACAGAGTCTCAGAGGTTTTCTTGGGAATAGGGCAGCACAGAGTTCATCAGAGCCATTCCCTACATGGCAGGGCCTGATTCCTGTTGTTATCCAAGCTCCTTGAAAGTGTTACTGCACTGTTATCCTTGGTGGTGGTGTCAAAGCAAGGTAATTTTGGATCAGTATTGTCTGGAAGAAAACCTGAAAATCAGCCCAGGAGGTTTTCTTTGGTAAAAGTCTGTTAACAAATAAATATTCTGTCAGTTTAGCTGGAAAATTTCATGTCCCAGCAGGGCAGACTCTTAGAAAGGCAATAAATCTGTGATTATCTCTTTGTGAAGAAGGATGTTGGAGGGGACAGTGTGTCTGGTGTTGAGACCCTCAGAGTGAGGTAGATGGGAAGACTGTTCTGTTTCTTCAGTTCCAAAATTTGAGAGCTGTCTCGAGGATGTTCAACAGGTTGGAAAGTGTCTTAGTGTCACAGGAAAATCACTGCAAGTGATTAAATGTATTTTTTGAATTGCTGTCCTTTGTCCCAGCCATTTCCTGGGAAGCCCTGGTGCTGGTCAACCTTTTTCTGGGACATGGCCTTATCCCAGGATGTGCTGCAGGTTGTTAAATTCTCCCTTGGAGCCATGTGACAATTTCCAAGCCACCACGATGATCTGGGAGCTGTCCTTTAAAACTGAGAGTGAAATCAGGGCTTCTTCTTTGGTGGCCTCCTTTTCTTCTTAGGAAATAAAAAAAAAATAAAGTTATAAAAATTATAAAAATAAAAAAATAGGATAAAAATTCTTCAACTCCCACTTTGCTACATTCTTTTTAATGTAGTGGTAACCAGATCCTTGTTAGCTCTCCACCTCCTCAGGCAGAACTAGAAATGTCCACATTTTGGTAATAGATCAATGAATATGATATATGAATATATAATATATTCAATATGTAGATTGTAACCTCCTAATTGCAATCATCTTTCTGATGTGAGATTCCTCAAACCAACTTTAAAAAGAGAATTATAATTCCATCCTACTCAGTGAATTTTCTGAAATATTCCTTGTAGCTTCATCAGGCTTTACAAGGAGTTGGAATCTGCTTCACAACGATCACTCATTTACAGAATGTTCTTCAGCTCCCAAAATAGACTTTTAAGGTGTATCTGGAAAAGGAGACTTTTGACTTCAGTCTTTGTTTCCTAAAAAACTGCTGGAGAAATGCTTTTTTACTTTTGACTTTGGTAAGGACGTTCCTTGAGCTTTTACAGATTCTTAATTCCTCAACAGCCATATTTTGACACTGAAATGGGATTTTTTTTTTCACATTACAGTATTGCTGCATAGTCCATAAACCATTTAATTCCTCTCACAAGTAGGTCACCAGAAATCACTGCATTTGTGGGTCTTGTCCAAAGAGCCACCACATTTACAGCTGTGCACCTCACATGGATCTCATCCTCCCAGCCCAGAAGGTGGGCAAAGCTCCTTGTTACTGAAACAACCAGCAAGGTGGAGTGCAGGGAGATGACTTCAATTAGCAATTACTGATGTTGATTGAATTACCTCTCGTAAGCTGAACTGCCTGGCTGTCCATGCACAGCCTGCTGAGAGTGCAGGGAGAAATGCATTAGTCCTGATGTCATGTCATCAAAACCTTCCAAGAATAACATCCCAGCCATTGCTGCCTCTCAGCTGACAAGCAGTAACTCATTAAACTTCATTTGATCCCTTTGCATTGTCTGCCTCCTCTCAAGAAAAAAATAAAAAAATCTGTATTGTCTGTAGAATATTTTCAAGGCATCTGCCTTTTCATAAAATCCTATCCAATGAACAAGAGTTTCTTTCTTTAGCCAAAAATGGAATTTCCTCTCCTTCAATTCCTGCAAGGATTGGTGGGTTTTGGGGTTTTTTTGGGTTTTTTTTTGATGTATAATACTGTGTCTGGTAGGAGTTTGCTCTGTGAAGAGCCACTCTTGTTGATTATTTGGAACAAAATTGTTCTCAGTTTTACAACTGCCATTTGTATTATGTTTACAATATGCAATTAAGGACTCCTATTTAATGTTCTTACAAGGCAGATCCCAGTGACCAATGTTTATTTACATTTTTTCCAGAGCACAGTACTGAAAAGACAATAGAGAAGAAATGTAATGCAAGAGAGGAGCTATAAAACCTCCATTTCAGCTTGTTGAACAAATTTGGGCATTCACTGGCCTAGGAAATCTTCTCTTCTGATGCTCAAATATTTCTGTGGAGTGATAGGCACAAAAATTTCCTGGAATCCCTTTGATTTGTAACAACTTCTCCTTTACTGAATTACATTATTTCAAAGAATATCTTGTTAATGACCAGTATATGGCAAATGATTTTTCCAAGCTTATTAGTACAGAAATAATTGCAAGTGGCTGCTATAGTTCATTAAGGCTTATTTATTTTATAGTTCATAAAGGCTAATTTTATCAGTACAAAATATATTTTAATAGCCAGTTTTGCTTCTTTTTTTAATGTTTCTCTGCCATCTACTGCTAGCAATAATTTCTGATTTTCTTCTTTGTTCCTGGATAATTTTCCACTGTATTTACTGTGAACTACTTAGTGGTGGCTTTTAATCAACAGTTTTTCTGGGCAGTAGCAAATGCTAATCTTGAGTCAGGCATATATTAATTTACATCTGTGTTTTTCCTGGGTTAAAAAGGGCTGGTATATTTTATTGTTTAATATAAACAAAGACTATCACATTAGCTTGACATGCAGCTAAACTCACCAATTTTCCAGAGATAATTGGAGAGCCAATTTTCCAGGCTGGATTTGAGTTAAATATTTATTGTTTTGTTGTTTGTAATGAGCTGTGATATGGAAAACTGAGTTTCTTTGTGCCTTTTGCTCAGTGTCTGGCTGAGACAGAGGGTACCTCATCCATGGCACATCTGGGTTTGACATCTGCCAGAGAGAGGCAGATTTTTCATGGCTCAGTTTTTCCAAGAGATCACCAGGGAAGGTTCTCCATCTCTTATGCATTCTTGATTTTGATCTGAAGAGAAACTAAAGAGTAACTCTACCTTAAATCCAATCAAATTATCTCAGAGACAGAATGATGCTCAATTTGGTAAAGACAACTCACATCAGCTCAGACATGGGAGAGAGAGGGAGAAATCAATTTCTTTTCCTTACATCTTTTCCACTTTCAATGAGTACTTAAATATTTATTGATTAAAAGACCAGAATTTGAGGACACTGCCCCTCCTTCCTGTCTTTGCCATCAAGCAATGGGACTGGGCCTGTTTAATGTCTGTCTCAGCAGTCATTTATACTTTAGGAACAGTGAAGCAGCTACAAAACAGATTAAATGGTGACCTCTCCTGCATGTCTCATTCCCTCCTGGTGTATGGCAGGGATCCAGTTCAAATCCTTACTCAGGGTTTAAGGCAAGATCTAGGTCTGAACTCTCATTTAACCCTATAAATCTAAAGCTAGAAGGAATAATATGCAGAGCCCTTAACTGTTCTCCTTCTCCTTCCTGTGGAATTAAAGGAGCCAATGTGACAGCATTCAGGAGTACCCAAAGGCAGAGCCATTCCTGTCCTTCATTCTCACAGGGATAAAGTGAAATTTGAGTCTCATACAACTGTTGAAAAATGTGCGTGAGGAAAGGCCATGGCCTTAGGATTTCTTCTCTAAGACTGTGGATATACTGAATTTTAGGACCTGCAGGCATTTTGGTGTGGCAATTTCAGAACAATTATCTGTTGTGGTTGAGCTTTTTTTAGGTGAACTCAATGTTATTTTTTTTTTGCTAGAGCACACACAGATGTGTATGCACGCACACATACACCTGGAATCTGGGGTTATCAGCAACACTAAAAAAATCCTAAACTAGGTGTGTGGAAAAAACTCAAGAAATTATTGCAGTCAGGGATAAAAGTAAAGATTGCTCCAGTTATGAAGAGGAACGAGAGTGCAAGAGGTTGACACACAGTCAGCTTTCCCTTCCATTTTCTTGGAGCTGAAGGAAAAAGTACATGTGTGTGTGTGTGTGTTTTTCTGTTCATATCTGTGTCAGACAGACAGACACGGGGTTGTTCAGCCTGGAGAAGAAAAGGTTCTGGGAAAATCTTAGAGCACCTTCCAGTACCTTAAGGGGGCTGATAAAAAGAAGGGAGGGACTTTTTTCATACAGGGACAAGGGAAGGTGGTTTGAAACTGACAGAGAGCAGGTTTAGATGAGATGTTCAGAAGAAATTCTCTACTCAGAGGATGGTAAAGCACTGGCACAGGTTTCCCAGAGAAGTTGTGGCTGCCCCATCCCTGGAAGTGTTCAGAGCCAGGTTGGATGGGGCTCTGAGCAGCCTGATCCAGTGAGTGACATCCTTGCCCATGACAGGGGGTTGGAGTGTGGTGATCTTAAAGGTCCCTTCCAACCCATGCCATTCTGATTGTATGATCACTTTCTCTGCTAAAACCAATTTAGTTTCATTTCATTTGCACTATGAAATATCACACAAATTGGATACTGTTGGTTTCAATTGTTTCAATACAAAACAAAGGGCTTTAAGATTACTCTCCATTTCTGTGAATAAGCACTGAATGCTTTCCTCTTGAAATGTTTTTCTAAGTCAAAAAGGTGGCCATTCTTTCTTTTGTGTTGTTTATAATGAGTGGGCATGAGGGCTGTTTTTGTCTAAACACCAGGGAAGTTAATGAGCTTACTTCCATGGGAACAGAAAATCCTGCTACAAGTCCATGTAATGCCTTTTTCCTGGTGAGATCTTGGTGCATACAGGCACCAAGTGGAGAAAAGCTGCAGTAGCCAGGAAAGCAGATTTTTCATCTTCCAGGGCACTGCACCACTTTTTTTCTCTCATTCACTGTGAACCTGAAATTGAAGGGACCTTTGAGACCATCTCGTTCACGCCTCCCACCATGGGTGGGGACACCTTCCTCCAGACCAGGTTGCTCAAAGCCCCATCCAGCCTGGCCTTGAACCCTTCCAGAGAATTTCAGTGCCTCACCACCCTCACAGTAAAGAATTTCTTCCTGGTATTCAGACAAAACCTGCTCTCTGGCAGTGGGAAGCCATTCCCTCCTGTCCTGTCCCTCCACGTCCTTGGAAAAGGTCCCTCTCCAGCTCTCTTGGAGCCTCTTTAGGCACTGGAAGGGGTTCTGAGGTCTCTGCAATTCCATGTAGGGCACACTTTGGTTTTGTAAGACTCCCCTGTTCATGAGAATTCTTTCTCCTGCCAGCCTAAATACGAGTTCTTTGTCCAACCCCTGCCACAAAATAATCAGCCCAAGATTTACCCTTGATGCTGCAGCACAGAGAACCAAATCCCTTGCTGAAACATGCTGAGAAAGTTTAGGCCTGCCAGAAATATTTTGTGAGCCTGTCTTGGGCTTTTCAGTGAAAGGCAGGGTTTTAGGTTTTACTCTCTGTCAGATTTTGATTTTTAATCTCCTTTTGATGAGCTTCTTTCTTATTGGGTTTTTAGCTACTTACAGTAGAAAGTTAATTTTTTAATTGTGGTTTTCAACAACAACAAAAAAAAAACCTGCAAAAAAACCCCTCATCGCTTCAGAGTCCTTGCTTTCATTTTTCCTGCTGTTGCTTTTACTCTTGACATTCAGCCTCCTCAAGTCCTGATATGACACTCCATAAAATCTTTATCCTGTCAAAGCCCTGCTGTGAGCATTGCCCAGTGCTTCCAGAATTTGCATTTAGCATCCATTCCTATGACTCTGTTGGTGGGGCTCTCTTATCACTGAGTAGCCCTCCAGCTTTATATGAAAGGGCACAAAGTTAATGAAACCAGCATTAAAACTCAATTAGCATTTAGTGAGATCACTAAGACTTGTTCTGAACTTAATAGTTTCCAAATTTTTTTTCTTTTTTAACTCACAGTATCCAAAAGCAGAGACAGCAGAAACAGTTCCATCAAAGAGCCTGTTTTTCAGGTGAGGATGTTATGTCAGAAGGAAGGGAAGGCTTTGATTTTTAAGGGGGTTGTTTCAGGGTTAGGGGAAATTTTATGTGTTATTTCATCCTTTTGTCTTTTGACAGAAGAGCCACTCATTGGAACTGATGTCTTTTCTGTACATTTTGAAATGAATCCTAGAGGGAAGAAGATCTCTTGAAAATGTCACAATATACTCAACTTATTTCAGAGTGTTAATGAGGATTTTTCTCCAGACACAAACTTTGCTTGCTGTTGCTTTTCTTGGGGGAGAAGAGTTGAAAAACTCAGTGTAATGGTGGTACAGACAAAAAAATTGCCTGCCATGCCAGTGAAAAGCAGACTAAACGATGCTTGAGTATAAACATTTGTGTACACTCCATTCACAGCCCTTTCTCTAGCTCAGGCCAGGGCCTCAGGTGTATTGCTGATTTTAAAAATACCAAGAATATTTCTCTGGCGTCAGGGCTAAAGTACAAGTCTTTGTTACTTTGGCAAATCCTGCAGCTCCACTGTGTAGGGTAGCATCTCATATTCCTAAATTCTGAGTCTTCCCTGGGTCCTGTGTGGTTCTTTTATGGTCCTAAGACATTTTTATGCATTTTTTGCTGTGTTTCAGTCTCTGGAAGTACCTACACTGTTACACTTTACTGATAAGGATGAGCTCTTGAGCTAAGAAGTGCCACAGAATTTGCCACAAGAGGTGTAGAGATTTTTTTATCTTTGCCTGGGAAAAGTTTTGGAATAACTGTGGTAGATTGTGCCTAAAACTTCTGTGTTTGAGTCATCTCCAGAGACACAGCAAGGAGAGGTGGGTTTGTGGTAAGGTTTCTCAAAGGTGTAGGGGTGTTCAGCAAAGGGAGAGGATAGAATTATTGGAATGGAATGGAATGGAATGGAATGGAATGGAATGGAATGGAATGGAATGGAATGGAATGGAATGGAATGGAATGGCCTTGAGTCATCCACCCCTAGGAAGACCCTTGGGCAGAAGGAAAGTGGTGTGTTCTGCCTGAGAATGGCAGTTCTATCAGAGAGAAACCATCACGTAGCACAGATTTTAAATATTTGACTGCTCTGATGTTGTTGGGGACCTGAGTGAGACACAGACATTGGCAAAAGTGAAAATGCTTCTGCAAGAAAAGCAACTCCAGCTGAGGGACTTCAGCCTTTCTCTTTCTACAGAAGAAACCCCCAGAAACAATCAAACAAGTAGGTTCCAGAATGCACAAAACCTATATTTTATTTTCATTCTTTGGACTGAAGGACAATTTGATGACTGATAAGGAACCGGACGATCCCAACTTAAATCTCGGTTTTGATGTGTCCCTTTCCATGAGAAATCATCCCATTTTTGTGCTCATTTCTCTTTCCCAGATTTGGACAGTGTCATTTGGACCAATTGTTTCAATTATTTGGGTCATTTGGGTCAGTCCTTCTTCTAAAAATGGGTGTAAATCTCTGACCTAAAGGTGTGTTTTTAAGTCAAATCACTGAGAATTCCTCACAGATAATACAGGAACGTTAAGAGAGGTCACATAAGGACTTAGGCTGATAAAAGGACCTAAGAAGAAGAGCTGGACAGGATAATCTGTCATGTGTTGAGTCAGCTAATAAAAAAGGTAGTTACTTAAAATGTCCACAGGCACCAAAGCGTAGCAGAAGTCTTAGACAAAGGAAAATAATTGAAATTACTATGGACATAATGAGAAATGCACTATCAGGTTTTGCAAAGGCCGAGACCAAGGGCTTGATTCCTGAGCAAGAGGCAGCAGAATTGCAATGTAGCCAAGTGTAAAAAAAATAATAAATTAAGAATGGATTTATAAAAGGACATTGTGGAGGCTGGCATTAAGTGAGCCCAGGTTGTCAGTTCTGAACTTCAACAAGAATCCAGGAACTCTTTTTGCTAGAATGAATAGAAATTGAAGCATTTAGAGCTGAACAGTGTTGTTTGCCTCACATTCTTTCAATAATGGACTGTAAACCTGTGTGCTGAACTGAAGATGTGTAACACAAATGTAAATAAAAGCCCTGCATGCCTTTCATCCAGCAGGTCTCAGCTTACCCTCCGAGCACCCCTCTGAGGGGCAGAACTTTCAATATTCTTGTTCTAATGGCAGCAAAACTGAGATGTAAAGAGATTAAGTCACTTGCTGGAGGCTGTTTGAGAAGCACAGTTGTGTCAGCTGCTCCCGAGCTCTCGCCATTCAGGCTCAAAGAGATTTTACTTACACCACGCTCTTTACAAAGTATGTGTTTAGATAAGTGAAAGGAAAATATCTGTGGCATAAATCTGGTGATTTCAGCAGAAGTGCTTTGGGGATTAATTTGATCTGCTCATTTCTGGGTAGGTACCAGGAATTTTGCTGTGTGTATTTAAAGCACACTGGTCCCACCTATTGGGGCTGTTGGGGAATTCATTTTATTGGATTACAGTAGGTCATTTATCTTCATGCTGATAATTTTGTTTGCCTTTAGTAGTCTTTCATTATTTTCCACTCTCTCCAGTGCATTTTTCACCATCTAAGGGATTTCAGGTGTAAGTTTATTCCCCCACCACCAACCTCTGCTAATAATTTGACTGCTGTCTTTGGGTCAAGTATTGATTGTGACCCCTGCATGAGGAAGGTGTTGATATTTAACATCAAATTTTCTTTCTTATACCTCATTTCATGCAAAAAAGAAAAAAAAAATCCCTATGAGAGCCAGCTGTAAGGATTCCTAAGGAAAGGCAGCAGACTGAAGTCAAATGAAGAAAGTCAGATTCATCATCTCGAACTTGTCCATTTTAAAGTTGTATTTTCAGCCTCAGTGAGCTCTCTGAACTCTCCTTTGGACAGCCAAAATTGTAGCTATAAATAGAGGCTGAGCCATCCTGCCTCTCTTGATGTTATCTCAGATGATGAAACAGCTTTTGGAGCTGCCTTCTCCCTCCTGATGGCTTTGCACAGATCTGGGTAAATGTCCTTTGAAAATTAAGGGGAGGAGAGGAAAGAGGAGAAGAGGAAGAGGAAGAGGAAGAGGAAGAGGAAGAGGAAGAGGAAGAGGAAGAGAAGAGAAGAGAAGAGAAGAGAAGAGAAGAGAAGAGAAGAGAAGAGAAGAGAAGAGAAGAGAAGAGAAGAGAAGAGAAGAGAATTTAGACAGAAGTCCATCCAGTCCACAGCCATGATTTTTGACAGGACCTATTTAGGGACACTGAAGAAAATAGATGAGAAAAAAAAAAAAAAAACAAAAAAAAAAAAAACAAAAAAAAAAAAAACAAGAAGCATTTAAAGAAGCCAACTAGAGCATTGCTAAGTTAAAAAAAAAAATCCACCATGGAGTTTATCTCAACTTTTTCTGCTTACTTGCTCTGATTCACCCCACTAGACAGTGAGGATGGTGAAGTGCATAGAGCTGTATCCCACGAGTTTGGGAAGAGCCCATGGCTAAAACTGAGGACAAAATACAGAGTAGGACAAACTGGTCATGAGTTTAGGCAAGGGTACAGTTCAATCTCAAATAACAAAAGTTTATATTTAGTTTATTGCTATTTCCAAACTATTGGAAATAACAGCCCTGGTGTTATAGTCAGGACATCCAGTGAATAAAAATCATTAATTACTTCAAAATAGTCCTCAAAAAACTTGCAACATGCCAGAGTGAAGTTCAGATTTCTGGCCTGTTTTATTCCAACTCTTCCAGCGCTTTGTGTTCATTTCTTTTTGGCTTTGCTAAAAAAACAGAGAGTAGGAACAGCATTTTAGTACCTTCCAAAATGACTTAATCTTTACTGAAGCCTAAATATTTTAAAGAATCCAGCTCCATTTTCAGGGAGCCTGTACCTGGAACTAGGACTGCTGCATTTTTTTTTTATTGTAATGTGATTCATAGGCACAATCTGCTCAATAAAATGGACAGAACTCCACAAAAAGAACGTGGTGCTTTTGCAGAAAAATAGTTTTATTTTCTCCTTTGTATATGAAAGATAAAAATAAGGCAAATATTAGAATAAGGTGTCTAAAACTAAGTTCTTGTTAATGCTTCAGACCTTTTTCTTTGAAATTTACCTTGAAAATGTAGCTCCAATGACATCATATAAAATTTGCCTTCAGCTACCGGAAGCAGAGTATTGTATCTTCTGATAATGCTTTCTTTTTTTTGAATAATCTAAAATTCAAAATAATTCTTATATTCAGGTGAGGTACTAGTTATGCTCTTATTTTATGGCTTGAATGATTCCAGAAATAGCTTTCTATTTTCCTTTCTAAATGATACTGGAAACTACAGGGGAGGAAACAACCCTGGTTTTGTCCTTTTTTTCCCCTGTAATAATATTAATAATAATAATAATAATAATAATAATAATCAAAAGCAGAAGCATTCTGTCTGCTGTGCAGCACAATTTCTCATCTGGAGACCTCGAAATGCTTTTGAAAGCATTTGATATTAACTCTGCTTTAGTGACTGAGGAAACAGCAGCACACAATTTAGCAATTTTTCCAGGATCACACTGAAAATCCACAATAAAGAACTTCAAAGCACAAGACCCTAATTCCTCCTGTTTTATTGCCACATGGTTATTTCAACAGCATCATCTTCTCCATCCTCTGTCAGTTGAATTTCCTGCACCCAGCTGTGCTTGGTTAGATGTGATTTAATGATAAGTTCATCTTTTAATTGTTACTCTGATGACAGGAGAGAAGGAACCTCTTCCTTTCCAAACTGATCATTGTTGGGATGCAGTCTGCTCACTTAGGAGTTGCTTGAGACTCAGAGATGAATAAATAACAAATTATTTATTTGTTTATTTATCTATTTATTTTTAAATAATTGATAATTCTGATGGGGTTCCTGTGCTGTGCTCATCCCTGAGGTTTCTCAGCACGTGGAGTTTCATAGGAGACTTTTCTTGCTGGAAGGCTCATGTTTGAGGGGCTACAAATGAGATATGGCTCTGAATGCTGTAGGACATTAAAATGCTGACAATAACGAGGCCAGGACCAATGAAGGATGCCCAACATCACAGTGAATGTTTTCTCTCACGACACTATGTAGGGCCCAAACTCAGAGCAGATGCAGCTGAGTTACTCCTGATGAGTATCACCACCTGCTACACATGAAGTATTGAAAATCTAGAAATTTAGTGAAAAGGAAAAAAAAAAAATTCACCATTAATTCCATGGTAAAGAAGTATTAGGAAAACTGCTTCATGCTGATTTTCATAACATTAAGATGTACAGACCATTCCTAAGTTTGACTGGAGACCTCCTACAGAAGTCCAGCTGCCAATTAGACAGGTTTCAAGTGTCATGAGATTAAGTTCTGAGCTCCACCTTCCCTAGAGTAGTCTGGTATTTAACTGATGGACTGCTTTAATCCTTTTGGCTGCCTAAAGCCTCTGCTGGAAGAAACTGTGAGTTAATATCACTGGAAAACAGGCCTGGAGAATTAACTGTAGCACCAATGATTTTAATTCTTGGTGGCCAGCCTTACAAATCCCTTATTATTCATTCATGGAAGTGTCATATTTAAAATGCAAATTCCTTCCCATTGTCCTCCCCCATCTCAATGCATTTCCTTTGAAGTATCCCTGGAGCTTTCCAGGGGCCACCCACAATGGGATCACTGTGATCAGCCAGCTTGCAAAAGAGTGCCCTGCACCAGCTCAGGTGAATTCAGCTGGGTCCTGCTTAGCAGTCCCAGCTTTCAAAAAGCATCCAGACTTTGTTTAAGAGGAAGGAAAAAAATGGTAAAATAAAGGATATCAGGCCAGGTATTTTTACCAAGCCTTTTTAGCAAGGTTGCCTCTCCTGAGACACATCACAGCCCCGTGTCTGCCACCACCACATGGCACTGAGGTCAATAATAGAAACAGATCTGGTTTGTCTTGCCCATGTTCTGCTGATTTTGGAAGAACAGAGCTCTCTTATGACATCCATTGCAGAAAAAGGTGTCAAGGCTCAGCTGGCAGAGTTCCTGTATCCATGTAGGGAATTGTCCTTGGTCCTTGCTACCATTCAGCCACAGTTACAAGTTCTTCTGGGCAGGAGTAGCTGACCCAGGCCAAAATTGTGATAGAAATAATTCTATGAATGGGGAAAGGCCACTCTGGTCCACTGCAGGAGCTATGGCTGCAGGATGCTTGGGGAACATATTGGAGGGAATTATTGTGTTTTCAGGTGAAGTTCAGGCTAGTGAATGCATTGTCTGATTCAACCTTCCAGGAGCAACATAAATACTGATAATAATGACCTTAATAGCAAGGTAAATTATATTATCAGTAATGGCTAAATAGTTTAATAGTCTTCATCAAATGACTGAGTACTTTACCCAGCAATGAGACTTGCTGGCTCCTGTGTGCTAATGCAGCCAGTACTTAAAACTGGAACCAATGTATTTTTGAGTAAAGACTGCACTACTTGAATTAAAAACCTATTTTCATCAGTTTCATGTGGTTTGTGGGGAGAGTTCATGCACATTAAGTTCATGCACATTAAGTTTGAAACTTGTGTCCAGAAAGTTGTAGTTTAAAATTTATCAAATTTTACATAATATTAATGGGGTCCTGGAAGAATAATGTCAAATTATCAATTCATTTCCCACTATGAGTGCAGAAAGATGTGGCATTATTTGTCAACAGCATTTTCCTGAACTGATAGATGAAAACTACAAATACACTGCTGAAAATTCATGCGTTGTGAATTTATGTTGATTTGATGGCGTGGAGAAAAGGCAGCTTCTGAGTGACCTTATTCTCACCTTCAGGTACCTGAAGAGCCTACAGGAAGGCTGCAGAGAGACTTTTGACAAGGGCCTGTAGTGATAGGACAAAGGCAGTGGTTTTAAGCTGACACAGGGCAGGGTTATATTAGATTTTAGGAAGAAAATCTTTGCTCAGAGGGTGGTGAAGCCCTGCACAGGTTGCCCAGAGAAGCTGTGGCTGCCCCATCCCTGGAAATGTCCATGGCCAGGCTGGAATAGGGCTTGGAGAAACTTGATCTAATGTAATGTGTCCCTTCCCATAGCCAGAGGTGGAACTATGTGATCTTTAAGGTCCCTTCCAACCCAAGCCATTCCCTAATTCTATAACATGATTCTCTGATTGGTAATGATCCACATCCATAAACCAGCCATCCTGGTGTCTCCCTTGGTTCAACACTTGTCCCACTCAGCTTGATGTCCTCACAAGGTTGAGCACTTTGTGTTACTGCCCAGTCTGGAACTCAAGTTCTGCATCTTTCCTACTTTTTAAGCAAGGTCTGGATGCCCTTAAGAGAAATGTTGATGCTTTCAGAAAAAAAAATGATCCTACCACTAATGAAAAACTCTCTGGAAAGTTCTGTGGAAAATGCCCTGAAGGTGCTGCTCAACAGGAAGATGAGCAGATGCCAGCAGCAGGACCTTGCTGCAAAGGCAGCAGAGGGAATCCTCAGCTGCACTGGGTGTATTACCAGGTGAGGGAGGTGATCTTTACCTCTACTCAGCACTTCCAAGCCACACCTGAAGTGCTGTTCCCAGTTCTGGGCTCCTCAGTACAAAGGACACATGGACATAATGGAGAGAGCCCAGCAAAAGAGGACACGAAGAGGAATCAGGGTTTGGAGAATCTCTTCCAGAGCTGGGACTGGTCAGCCTGGGGGAGGAAAGCTGAAGGGGGATCTTATTAATTCCCAAAATATGGGAAGGGAGGGAGCAAAGATGGAGCCAGGCTCTTTCCAGTGGGTGCCCAGTGACAGGATCAGAGGCAATGGGCACAAACTGAAGCACAAGAGGCTCCCTGTGGACATCAACCCTTTCAACCTCAGCCATTCCAAGACTCTCTGATTCCAGGTGCTGATAATTAGAGAAAACTGGGAACACTGTTGCCTGGAAAAGCCAAACATCCTCAAACAATGGTGTGATCAAGTTTGCAGCTTCTAAAATTTCATTAGCAAGTAGGTAGTGAGTGACATGAACTTCCTTGACCAAATCCCCTTAGCTCTGTTTGGATTTTGTGCTTTGTATTTGGCTCCATGGATGTCTGGGAGACCTACTGCTGTTTTTATATGTGATTTGTGGATTTATTAAATGGATTTGGTAGTTAATTGTGTTGGGATGGTCCTGCCTGCCAACAGGAAACCAGGGCAGCATTTTCAATGCCCTTCAGTCCGCATAATCTAAATAAATTCATGAATGCACAGAAATTATTCTACCTTGTTCCTTTTGCCCAGCAGAATGTGTTGGCTCAAAGAGCTCAGATTTGCTGTAATCGCCTTTTCCTCCCCAGTAATTCCTTAGGAGTCAGCCATATCCATCAGAGAAAGGCACAACTGACACCAAATCTAATTATTTCAGATTTTGTTTCTTTTTATGAACTTTTGGGCATATTTTGTAGAAGGCTGAGAGAGTAATCAGTAACTTTTGAGTGAGAGAATCACAGGAGCACAAATGTTGGGAGGACACACTCCTCAATGATAGATCTGCTGAAGTCAGGACTGCTTTGAAATTACGTCATTAATTCTTAGTAGTTTAAGAAATTAATCTCTTAAATGGGTTTATCAGAGAAACAGGATTTTGGGACTCAAAAATAAACCTGTAAAGGGACAAAATTTAGATTTTGAAAGGGTGAGAACAGATTATTTTTTGTATTACCAAAATGTTCCCCCTTTTTTTTTTTCCGCTGAGAAACAGTGAAAACTATGTAAACTTAAATACCCTTATAATCTTTCTATATACTGTGTTGTTCTTAAAAAAATGCATTTCCAGATAAGGTATTTTTACTGCACTAGATGTTCCATTACTTAAAAGTTATCTTTACACAACCCTGTTCTGGAAAGGCATCAGAGGTGAAAAAAAAGAACATCTGTTACATTACACTCTAAAATAAAAGGTTGTTTTTACTCTCTATTTAGTTCTGTTTTACAAGAACAAGCCAAAGAGGGCTGAAATGTTTCTGTTAAGAGATAATTCCTTGCTCCTGCCTGATGAAGCATTTAACATTTGTCCTCATATATTATCTGGTCTTTTTGTTTTATCATTGCTATTCTGTCAGAGCAGTCAGCACAGGGCTCCCTTCTCCTGTGGAAAAGTTATGGATTTTGGTCTTGGAACATCAAAGATTAATTTTTATTACATTTCCACGAAGATTTTGGATTTTTTTTTTTCCTTTATGTGTGACTAGGAACACTCATCTTTACTTATTTATTAGGAATTTCATCAATACTTCTAGAATTATTGTGAAAAAGAACATCAGTTTCTGGCTCACTTCAGATTTAGTGAGATCTCAGTGCTGTTTCTTGGAATGTAAGAAAACAGATTGTTCCTTTGTTAATATCTTCTCTCCTGCTTCTGGGATCTGTGACAAGCATTTGTTTGCATGGTGGTCATCTGCATATTCTGAAATAGTTGCAGCTGTGCAGCAGATGCATTCTGTAGGGCCTTTTATCTTCCCTACCTTTAGAAAACACATGTGGATCTCTCCTATTTCACATAAAGACATCAGATTCTTCTGGAAGAGAGAGAGAAAACAGGTTTTTACTCTCTGTCAATTCCAATTTACTGTTTTTTATTGATTAAAGGACATAGAATAAAGAAAATAAAAATCATAGAATCATAAAATGGTTTGGGTTGTAGGGAACCTCAAAATCATCTCATGCCAGACCCCTGCAATGGGCAGGGACACCTTCCACTGTCCCAGGTTGCTCCAAGCCCCATCCAACCTGGCCTTGAATTTTCCAGAGATGGGGCATCCACAGCTTCTCTGGGCAACCTGTGCCAGGGCCTCCCCACCCTCACAAGGAAGAATTTTTTCCTAATATCTAATCTAAATCTCTCATCTTTTAGCTTAAAATATTTTAAAATATTCCTCTTCTTTAAGATTGCATCAGAACTTCAAGATTACTGGACATTTAGCATTTCTGTTGGCCATTCCTGCTCACAAGAGCAGTTGTTTCTTCAATTCTACAATGAGTGCAACATGACAATGCAGTGAAATCCAAAGATAGAACATCTCCAGTGGAAACAGAAAGGGAAATCACTCCTACAAAATGAACTGACATTTCTACATGTCAGCTGAAAGTTTTGTTTTTCGATACAGACCAGATCATGCCTGGGATGTGACAATCCCCCTATTCTTTCTGAATCACCTATCATTGCTAATAGCACACTCTGTCACAGATACTCAGGCAAAATATAGAGTGCATTATATAGGAGGCAGAGTAGAACCCATCTCATTTCCCTCACAGTGATAGTTTAGAGAAACAAAACTGATTTTCACCAGCAAAGAGCAGAGGCACTCAGGGAAATGATGCCACTTCTTTCTTCATCCAGGGACTTGGCTGATTGGAGGGTGAGGCATTGATGTGGGATGTTCAGGAGTCCTTTTTCAATTCATCCGTTTCCAGGTGGGACACACAAACAATTATGGCATTGCACAGGCAGTGACAGGATTTCCCTCTGGAATACAACACATATTTATGGCTAAGAAATCTAAATTCAAAATGGGAAGGTGGAGCAGAGGGAGAAGCAGTTACTGCTTAGTGATTCACAGATTCCCAGAATCATTAGGGCTTAAAATACCTCCAAGATCATTTAGCCCAATTGTCACATTTAGTCCAATTGTCATCCCAATACCACCACACCCACTAAACCATACCACAAAGTTTCTCATCTGCTTATTTTTTGAACACTTCCAGGGGTGGTGACTCCATCACTTCCCTGAACAGTCAGTTCCAATGTCTGACCACCTAATTCTTCCTAATAGTAACCTTTTCTGGCACAGCTTAAAGCCATTTCCCATTGGCCTGTCACTTGTTACCTGGGAGAAGACATCAACCCCTACCTTGCTCCAGCCTCCTTTCAGGGAGCTGGAGAGAGAGTTAAGGTCCCTTCTGAGCCTTCTTTTCTCCAGGCTGAGCCCCTGCAAAGCTCCCTCAGCTGCTTCTCTTCAGACATATGCTCCAGACCCTTCCCCAGCTGTGTTTCCTTCTCTGGATACACTCCAAACCCCAAATGTCTCTCTGGTGAGGGGCTCAAAACTGACCCAAGAATTCGAGGTGTGGCCTCCCCAGTGCCCAGCTCAGAGAGACAATCCCTGCCCTGGTCCTGCTGGCCACACTGGCTCTGACACAGAAGGTCAGGAGGTCACCTGGGCACACTCTGGCTCATGTTTGGCCACTCTTGGCCAGCACCCCCAGGGCCTTTCCTGCTGGGCAGCTTTCCAGACACTCTGGAAATACCCCTGGAGCACTGCAGGGGCTTGTTCTGACAACAAGGAGGAGACCTTGTCTTACAGAAGGCATTAATGAGGTTGTACTGATCAGCTGAGCTCTAGAGAAGCCCCACTCAGCTCGGCTTGGCCATGAGCAGGGCTGTATTTCATTCCTGGGCCGGGGCACTTGATCCTATTTAGAGGTAGTGGAGGTCACTTGCAATGGTTTTCCCAATTTACCATGAGTTCTCCTTCAGCACTCCCATGTTCCTGTGTGCAGTGAAATGTGACAGAGCCCACAAAGGGCTTGTGCTGCTTCTTTTTGCAAAAGGGAATCTGGAGTGGATGCAGCCCCTAGCTATAAATCCATCACAATAATCCAGCTAAGAAATATTCACAGATCCAGTTTTTAAAACTGTGAATAAATCAATGCATTGTCCCAAAGTTCTCATTTGTATTTATTTTTTCCTCCTTTCCCTTTCATGTGCCTGTTACAGATCAGTAGAGAGTTTAGAAGTCTGCATTCAAACAGACTGCTATTTTTTAGGAGTTTTTTGTTTCCATTCAGTCCTGTTTCAAAAATGCTGACTGAGACTAACAAAGGGTTAAACCATCTTGTAGTGGGCAGTGAGACACACACAGATTAGGAAGGATTAAATCTCTAAATGTCAAAGGGAGAGAAAGGAAGAGTCTGTCCTGCAATCTTGACTGAGCATCCCATCATTCCCCAGCTCTAATGCTGGGGAAACAGAGATTAGAAAATCTTCTGCACAGCTAAGTGCAGACTGCAGCTCGGAGATAAGTGAACCAGAATATCTACTCTGGGCTCATTTGTTCAGCTTCACTCATCCAGAGCCTTTCTGATGGGGAAACACAGATCTCAATACAAAATTCAGAGCTTGTTCAGCTCTGCTGTCACTTCCTGAGCCACTCTCACTTCCCAAACCTCTGTCACTGTCACTTTCCAAACCATTCCCGCAAGTGAAGATCTATCCTCTGCCCTGCTGAAGGCTCCCAAGGATGGGATCTTGGGTTCAAGCACTCAGCTGGGATCCACACCAGGGATTTAATCAATTAGATAATATTTTTTTTGTTTCTTGCTGCTGTTTGCCAGGAAGCCTTGAGAAGAATGGATGGAAGAGTCTTGGTTTATTTTCAAAATACAGTCTCCTTCCTTCTGAATCAATATAAAATGGGTATTCTCAGGAAAAACATATTTTGCAGATTCTGTTGTCAAACTGTTTGTCATTAAGAGGCTCCAGCAGATTTTCCCAGTGGTCCAATTTGGGGACAGATCATTCTATTCTATTTTAATTTTCTTTCATTTAGAACTTTAAAAAAAATTTCATTTAACTTCTGTGATATGATCCAATCCCCTGAGGGGGAGAAAATATACAGATAAGTCAAATCTGGCCTGATAAATTGAAGAGTAAACAGTAAATTTTACTTATAGAAAAGTATAAAAAATATCTGAGACACCAGCTGATTTGGGGATATGACTGAAGATGAAGTTAAAGGAAAAAAAAAATCACACAGACTGTATAATATTATCCTTTATTCCTCTATTCCACTAGGAAAGGGAGTTTTTTTAGCTATCAGCAGAGTGGCATTCTGGATACAGTTTGACAGTGATGATTAATTGATAGCCTTGGGTTTTAAAACACTGAGAAAATACCTCAGGCCCTGAAGTACCAGCTCCTTTCCCATCCAGGTTTGGTTTCAAAATTGCTCTGGAGATGCTTTGCAGTTGAGATGATTTTGGCACAGAATTGAGTAATGCATTTGGAAGTGTAAGATAAGGGGTCATTTAATTTATTTTTTGGTATTTTTCAGTGTCTTCCTGGGTATTTTTGTGTTTTCCAGCATAAGAAGGTGAGGATTACTGGGTAATGCCATCAGCACACTGGTTTCAAGGGTGATAGGAGACAAGGAAAAACAATTTAGGAGTTAGTGTAAAAGTAAAACAGCAATCAACCATCCAGAAACCAAAACCCTTGTGTTTCAAGGATGATTAAAAAAAAAATGTTTCTAGGCCTTAGGAAATGCAATTTGCTAATAGACTGTAGTGCAACGATTAAGGGGAAGCGATTGTAATTGTAAATTACCCTGTGCCACGTGGAAGGCACTAATACACTTAAAATACAATAGTGCATACATCTATGACTGGTAATGAAGGTGATAATCACCTTATATTCACAAAGGAAATGATGTAATAAATCCTATATAATGCAGTTTACAGGTTACCTTGGCAAGGGCACTTGAATCGACAGGCAGAGAACAGGCCCTCCACGAGCTGCAGTATATATTATAATTAGGGGCATAAAATTCTAATGAAATGTTGTCCTAAGTGATATTGATTCCAATTTGGCAGACTAGGAGCTCGGTGATGTCATGATATTAACGTTGGTTGGTGCACCAAGGAATTCAAGGAGCACCCGTACTCCCCTTGATGGGGCCCTTTCCAGCTTTTCCTTCAGTAAAACTTGTTTTCTGACTCCAAAATAAAAAGGAGAGAAAAGATCCTGCAAACACTCCATTGCAGCAAAAGCCATTTTCCAGCTTTAATTAACATAAGTGTAACATTCTATGCAAAATAAAATGGGGCTGCAGAGCGTACAGGCTGAACAAACCCTCCCCAAAGTGTTCTTAATTTCACATCAATCTCACTTTGTATGGGGGGCTGGAGATGTTTGCAAGGAGAGTTTCATGGTAAAGCGGCCCTGTAAGGCAAGGGAGAGATCCACATGGTGTGAGAAATTGTGGAAGTGAATCAAGGGCAGCTTTCTGGGATCAGGATGGAAGTCTGGATAAAAAAGGCTCCAATAATGGTAGGAGATTGGCAGAGGTGCCAACACGAGCAGCACAATATCAAATATAATCTTATTTTTATTATAACTATTATACAAATGGAAAAATAATAAGAAAAATAGCAGGGAAAGACTGGAGGAGTTAGACCTGCTCTTCCTGGAGAGGAAAAGGCTCTTTATGGTATTCTAGAACTTAAAGGGTGGCTACAAAGAGGGCAGAGACTCTCATCACAAGGAGGAATATTGGCAAGACAAGATGGACCAGGCAAGGTTTCATCTTGAGAGAAGAAAAAAATTTTTTACAGTGAGAACAGCCAGTCACTGGGTAAACTTCCCAAGGGATGTGGCAGAGTCCCTGTCCCTGGAAGGTTTCAATCTGTGGCCTGACAGAGTCCCAAATGGAGTCACCAAGGCTCCCTTCCCCAGAAAAGTTTGGACCAGATGATGCTTTGAGGTTCCTTCTAGCTTGGGCTGTTCTATGAGGCAGCGAGTCCAATGACACATGAAAATGATTTCTAGTTGTTGATTTAGACCTGTAACAAAAATATTATTTTTGAGGCATTATAATTGCTAAAAACTTCTAAATAATTTCACATAAATTGCTTTTATACCAACTTTGTCTGAGTATTGCCCATCCCAGGGTAAAAACCATATGATACTCAAGTTTTGAAATGGCAACTGAACACAGCTGCAAACACAACAAATTCTGAAATTCCATTGCGGACTTTTCCATTTCCACAGTAGTCCCATAGATCTAATAAATGTATTAAAATAGCAGAGAGCTGGAGGTGCAGGTAATTATCATGTGTTTGTTGTCAAAGAGAGTTCAGAAGTTCTATTCAAGTTTTTATTTTTCCTTACACATGCCTTACACTTGTTCATGTTATGGCAAGAAGTAAAAGCCTCCTAAGAAAGCCTGAGGCCCATTTCTCTGAAGTTGATGGTTGCCTCTGAAAATGAAGATTACCCTTATTTTTAATCAGAGAAAATGTCTGACATAGGAAACAGCAAGATACACGGGTGTCTTTTTTAGCCAGGTACACAAACTTCCCAGATTTTGAACACCCAGGAAGAAAGCAATTTGTATTTTTTGCCCCCTTTATTTATAGTACTGTACCTTCAGTACAATTATTTTCCTTCAGTAGGAAAATAACAGCCCTGTACTCATGAAAACTCAAATTAAAACATTTTGGAAGTGAAAGCAGATGCTTTTAGGAATGAAGGAGAGCAGAGTTTAATTCTCAGTGACTTCCCTTTCAAGTGATGAGTCCTACATTGATTGCCATTGTGCCCTATTGAAATTCTTATTATTCTATCATTGATAGCAGTGAGGCAAAGGGAATATCTCACTGACCCAGTCAGTCCCCATAACTCAGCTTGTTAGACTTCCAAAGGGGCTCCTGCCCAGCAGACAAATAAACTCAGCTTGATGTTATAAAACCCGTCAGATGTTTTAGGGCAAGACTGGGACGAGCAAAACAATGTATTTTTCAGACAGCTGGGTGTGCAGTGTAAGCAGAATGGACTGCAGAACTGGAGATCATATCCTTGGAGATTTACTGGAAATGCATCCTTGCCTGTTTATCTGGTTTTATATCAGCACAAGTTTGCAATTCCATATGCTGTTTGTTATCTGGGGTTTTGTCATGGCCTCTGCTTCGCTCTTATTCTGTCTGTGCCTGTTCTCCTGTGGTGAGTCTCTCCCAGCCTGGCTGGTGCAATTTCAGTGTTACAAACTTTAAATGACAATCCAGCAGGATAATGCCTCAAAGGAATCTTCAGCACTGCCGGGTAAGTGAAGCACAGCAAAAAAACAAAGGTTATTAAAAAAAAAACAAAACTGAGCAGAGGGTCAGATGCAGAGAGTCAGAGCTCAGAATGCACAGGCAAGAAAAAGTGGTCAGCACAGGGGGCTTTGTTTCCCACAGAGTCCTGCACCAAGGAAAATGCCTCCATACCCACATTTAAAGAAGCTGTCACGATGTAAGAGAGAAGGCTGATTACTAACGGTGAGAAAAAGATCAGAAACAAAAGAGATCAGAAACAAGGTGATTAATTTTCATGGCGGAGGAAATTATGAACAGGAGCCTTGGCTGTGCTGTGCATAATGCTCTTTCAAGAAGTGAGGTAATGATCTGGTAAAATTACTGCTGACTGAGAGTTATTCAGGTTATTTAGAGCTAAAGAGTCTTCAAATTATCTCAATGACTGCACAAAGGAATAAAATTCACTGTTGACAAAAACAAAAATGGGTGCATAGGAAAAAAAATGGAAACAGTGTGTAATTATTGTCAGAAATCAAATTATCTATTCCAGCTTGGGGGAGAAATTGTTAAGTCATCACCTGAAAAAGCCAGCTCAGTGGCAGCCAAAAGGGCAATTATAATGACAGGAATTATTTGAAAACTGTTTGAGAACAAACCAGAAAACATCATTAAGCTGGCCTGTAAAAATTCACAGGATGCACTGATAGAGAAGCTGCATGCCAGGCTAATTGCTCTGCCTCTGGAAGTTATAGAAACATGGAACAAAATATCGAGGAAGGCAATGATGCTGATCACAGATATGAAATGATTCTCATGAAAAACCTTTTGATTGTGGAGCTGCTTGCTCAGATTCAGGCCTGGGAACAGCTGCTCTCCACAGGCACCACCTGGAATACAACACAGAGGTGTGTTATGCAGAGAAAATAGGAGAGTGGCTTTGTCACTGCAGCATGTGTTGGAGTGAAATAGGAGGATGTGGAAGTAGAATTAACTGCAGGATTGGTTGGTTTCTTGATTCCTTTTATAGCTGCACATTTTTTTTATCCTTCTTCAAGTAAAACAGAAAGGGACAAAATAGAAATGTCCCTCTTAGTTCAGGAAAACTGCCAGTGCTCAGATCCTTGCTGGGAAAAATGCCAGCACTCCACTCATGCAATATCTTTCTCACTTTAAGCACGCTCTTTAAGAATTGGGGGAAGAGTGCAAACCAATGAAACCTCAATACAGGATGTGTATTTTCTTTATGCATAGAGAGAAAAAAAAAAAAGCACCTAAAATCATGAATTTTCAGTCTACTAAGCTGTTCAGGGGAACTCTTTTATTTCTCCAGGATTATGGCTTTTGCAAGTGCTCTCTTCACAGAACTTTGTAGCTCTCCATCATTGGTTATTGCTGCTGTGCTGCCTGCAGAGCTGCTTAAGTTCAGAAATACCTCAGGTAGGAACAGAGGGAATGGAAATCTGGAAGGGTATTGCAGCCCAAAAGGTGTTGGGGTTCAGGAGGCATCTCACAATCTTTTTCCCTCTCAGTCTGAAGCTGATGCATTTACCTCCATGCTGTTTGAGTTATGCTGGTGGTTTCAAGTTATCATATGGAGTTCCAGTTATTTTGGAAGATGCATAATCGTGGGCTTGTGTAACCATGTGGATTTCTTATGAGTTTCTGTGCTTGTTTGGGTAAATGATCTACACAGAATGAGTCATCAGGAATATATTTTTTTAATGGAGAAAAAAGAGAACTTCAAAGGTCCAAATCAAGTGTAAAATGTTATAACTCATTGGTGTACAGTGAGAAGGAGACTTGTGCTTTTGTACTTTTGAAAATCTTCCTCCCAACACCTAAATGCCACCATCATTGCCCTCAGCTGATCCTCGTTTTGGTTGGAAACTATTAGAGTTTGGAATATCTGTGGGAATAGGTGAGCCTCTCACATTTGTCTGAAATCATTCACATTTCAGCTGAAGACTACCCATGGAACAGCTCAAACATGGTTTCATTGCCATCACCTGCCCTAGATTATCTCATATGTAAAAAAGGAGAACAAAACAAACAACAACAACAAAAAAACAGACAAAAAAAAACCAAAACAAAAGCAAAACAACTAAACAAAAAAATTTCTCACTGGTGTCTGGAAATTAAACCCAACAGGTTTAACATTTTGGGAGAAGACCTAGAAATGCCATAATTTTAGGACACCGTAGTTTTTTCCAGTGTTAGAGCAGATCCATGACTGTGTAGACAATATATAGTGAAGTTCACCAGCCAAACCACTTGGTGGTGGAATCTCCATCCCTGGAAGTGCTCAAAAACATCTGGCTGTGGCATTGAGGACATTGCTTAATGGTGATCATGGTGGAGGTGCTGGGTTGAGAGTTGGATCTGATCATCTTAAAGGTCTTTTCCAGCTTTAATGATTCTCTGATTCTCTTCCATTAACTTGATTGATCCTGTAGCTCCCTGTTCTGTCTGCAGACAACAGGGTGAAAATTTGACACTTTAACTTTCATTGTGTATCTACCTGTTTAAAAGTGCACTCACTTAGCAGAATAGATTGTTCAGCTCTTTCCCCTTCTCCATTCTCTCAAAAGAGGACAGAGCAGGAGGGGATGTAAGCTGGGACATCAGGAGAGGCAGAGCTATGAGGTTAATTAAGACTGTAAGCTGTCATACTAAATGGATTTAAGCATTGCATTCTAATAGACTTTACAAACACCTCCAAGATAAATCAGAAAGGGAGATAGAACAAGAAGAATCAAAAATTACTTTTGTCTTTATTACCTTGGGCTTACATTTCTGCCCACAAACACCTCATGCTGTGGTGTGGAGGTGTGGTATGATTTTAGTGGGAAGCTGTGCTGGGATCCTTCACCCAGCACATGGGAGGACCCCACACCTTGCAAAACCCATCCCTGAGCACAGTGGGAGCACCTGAAGTCACCCCAGTCTCTTTTGCACAGACACAGAGCTGGCTGAAGTGATGGGTTATGAGAAATGCTACATAAAAAGGAGGGGAAAATAAAAAATGAGGAGGAAGGACATCATTCATGGTGGAGAGAAATGTTTTGCTCCAGATCCCTGTTCAATGTATGAATGGTGTGTCTTATTTCACATGCTCAGTCATATCCTCCCCATTTCACATCCTGAATTTGATCTGCTATGTAGTTTGGGTAAAATTACCTACATACATAGGCATATAGAAGTACATATATTTCATCTGTGAGGAAGAAAGTGTTATCAAAGCTCAAGAAATTCAGGAGGGATTAAGTTCTCACCTAAGGTCGTACAAGACTTTGTGCTGTCTCTCAAAGTCACTAAAACCTTTGAGAGGCACAAAGAATTTATCCCCTGGCACCTCTCCAGACAATATCAGCAGCACAGCAACAGTCACTGGTACCTTTAACCATCAAGGCCTTCCAGGAATGGGGATGAGGCCACTGATTTGCTTTGGAGCAGCTGCAAAGTGACTGCCACCAAATTGAACCTTCCAGCACTGAGAAGCTGAGACCATTTTCATGTCAATCTCTGCAGCGAGGCTCCTGTTGAGCATCTTTAGAAAAAAGTGCTGCTAAGTTTCTCCTAACCTGCTTCCCTGGCAGGGGACAGATGAAAGAACCATCTCTTTATATGAAGACATCTTTGAAGGCTTTTGTTAGCTGGTGGGACCTCCCGTTGGTGGCAGGGTCCTGGCCGCTGTGCTCCCAAACTCTGCTGCAATGGATTCACTTTTATAGGGATTTTCTCACAGTTTGTCCTGGCTTGAGTTGTCCTTTTTGTGAGAGCTGTAATGGATGAGACAGTCTGAGAGCAGAGCCTGTGTGGTCCTTGGTAGTCAGCAGTGCTCCCTTGAAGATGCTGGTAGGTCCAATTCTAGAGGTCACAAGAACAGCAGAATGGTTTGGGGTTGAAGGGATCTCAAAGATCATCCAGTTCCAATCCCTGCCATGGGCAGGGACACCTTCCACCAGACCAGGTTGCCCAGAGCCCCATCCAGCCTGGACTCAAACACTTTCCACTCCTTGAGCTCAGTCAGGTTGCTGCCATGACCACTGTTGCAGTGCCCATCAACCCTCTGAGTGATATTTTCCTAATATCCCACCTAAATCTCCCTGACACAACTTAAGGACATTCCCTCAGGTCCTGTCACTGATCACCAGAGAGAAGAGATCAGTGAGAAAGCTGCAGACCACAGCTGGGCAGCATCAGTCTTAAACAACCTAAGACCACCAATCTTAAGTGACACCTGGACCACAATAATCCATGAAAAGAGCAAGGAAGCCCCTTTGCTCTGGCTCTCAGTCAGTGACACTGTGAGCAGCCACTGCACAATGCTCCTGCTGTCCCTGCCCAGGGAGGAGAGGCCAGAGCACTGACAGGGAAGCACCAGGCCAATAATGAGTCCTGCATTAAGCAATTAAATTCAATGAAATGTGAACAGTGATATTGAAATCACAGGGAGCCTCCTGCAAACATCAAAGGGAAGTGGCGATGGGTGTGAAAGGCACCTCAGCCTCTCCACACAAAGGGAGGGATTGGTTTATTTTTAACATGGCCTTGACAAAATGAATATACTGGAATCTCTGACCTCCACTGGCAACTGGCTCCTCCAACAGGGAGTAAAGAACCCCCTAAAGGAACATCCCATGGAGTTATATCTGACACCCAGGGAGAGGCAATGAGCCTTCAGCAGCCAGGCTGCAAAGCAAGATGAGCCCCATAAAAGGGGAACAGACAGCTGTGCTGTTAGGGCTAATCCTAATTGGAGCCTAACAGGAGAGGAATTCTTTGGCGTTTGGATTTAGATAGGCTGTCCCCAAAAAATGTGTGGCATGGTGTGGCAAAGCACCTAAAAAAGAGACCAAGAGAACTGTCATGTCTGAATGAAGGATTTTGATTTCAGTGCTTGACTTTCAGTGTTGTCTGGTGGTATTTTAAAATGAAACAACACTTGCCATGTATAGATTACCACTTTTCCCCATATATTCACCTCAAATTTAATCTGTTAAGAAAAAATAATCACATGATTCAGCAACAAAGCAGGAGCATGTTTTATGTGAAATGAGTATAAACTATTTATGCAAAGATATAGAACTTTAAAAGGAGTAAAATAGTTTTAAATTAACTATTGTTAGCAAAGTTAAAAATGAATATTGCTTCTATAATTTATTTCAGCTCTCTTTTGTATATATTCTGGTATGATATAAATTTCACTCATCTAAGGAACATGGCATTAGGCACAGAATGGTGAATGGCCAGTGAACAATCACTTCTCCCTCTCATTTTTACCATGTGGTCACAGATCTAATTTACTTAAACCGAAAATATAAAGTTTATCTCTTCTTTGGGAGCATCCATGTCTCACTTAACCACTGCATCTCAAGAGCACCCCTTTTATGTAGGATCACCCTTTTTTGATCAGATTTATGAATGAGGACCCAAAGTGCAGAGATGTTTTTGTCAAAAGTGACTGGTGGCATTTGGATGCTGAATTATTCACAATTACAGCTTGTTTTATTCTGAGAGCTGAGCCACAGGACAGCCTGTGGGTTCACAACAGGTCTTATCAGCAGGTGTGCATTCCCAGAAGTCTTGCAGATACCCAAACCTTTGGATGGTTGTTTCCCTGTGAGTGAAAGTCAAGGGAAGCATGGAAGAAGCATTGCCTTTGTCTGCACTTCCTGAGAGCCTGTGGGATGAAGACAGGAGCAGGATGGATCATGCAGGTGACATTTCTAAAGAATTCTAAATTTCTGAAGATTTTAGAAGTGGACACCCTTATGCTTATAGTAAACATAGGCAAATCCAGCCCTGTATCTATTTTTCACATGAATGACCAAAGCAATATTCTGGGTGCCACTGCCAGTATCAGTCCCCTGTTTGAAAAATGGCTGCATTAGAAATTCTCAGCAAGGCATCTGAAGAATGTTTTAGGGCTGTGGATAAAAAAAGAGCAAAGTTTAATCAGTTTACTGAGTTTGCCTCGCTGTATGAGGTGATCTGTGGTAATCAGCAAGCAAAAAATGGCCCTCATTGAAAGGGAGGCAGAGATGCACAGGATGTTTCAAGCATTTCTGGCAGCGAGTCATTCTGGGTAAGCTCATTTAAATGGTTATGTGCCCCCTTATGGCCTCATCAATGAGGCTATTAAAGCTAAGGTTATTTCCAGCAATGGATACACTTGCACATTGCAAACTTGGGAGAAAAAGAGAATAATAAAAAAAAAAAAAGTCAGCAAAACAGAGAGAAAAAGAAGTAGGGAAAAAAAAAAACCCAACAAAACCAACCAGGATTTTGACAAAGCCAATTCTTTCGTACTGCTGTTCAGAGATAACCAGTGATGAAACATTCACAATAAACTGTGTGACAATGGAGATAAATCCTTGGGGAGCGGAAATTAAAGCTTGAAAGAAATGTGGGCGACTGCAGCATAGAAAGGTGGGAACACTGTGCTGTCTAATTATAGGATAAATACATGCAAAACAAATGGTACTAAAGCACATGGGTCACTGTCTTCAACAGCTGTTGCAGTAGAATTTTGAGCTTTATATTATCCACTTCCATGATGAAAAGTGAATTCTGTCATCTGCTCATCTTACAGCTCTTGGTGAGCCATTTGAACCCCTTGTGGCTCAAGATGCCTTTAAGGAGTCTTAAATTCAGTTTTACATTCACCATCTGATACCCAAAGCACAACAAAATTCCCCTGGGATGAAAGCTTGAGTATGTAATTCCCTAAATCAAGCCAAGTTTTATTAACAGCTCACTGTACCTGGAATGAGACATTGGTCATGGGAGCAGGAGTGTGGCAGAGTCCTTCTGGCCTCTGTTGAAACAGAGGCTGTTATTCCTAGATTTAAGAATTTTGCCTTTCCAAACTCCTTTAATCATTAAAATAGTTGAATGTGCAGCTTTTCCTTATGCTGTGACTCCCATTCTGTGTTGAGAATGATTTTATGTAATTTCTGAATCGCTCAGGCCTGCATCAAATCTTGTGAGAGCCAGGTATAAGGGTGAATGCAGAAAACCAATCCTTTAAAATAAGAATATATACAAACTTCCCGAGAAGTTTGCACCTCTTGAAGGGGCAAAATGATCTTTAAGGCCATCATGCTGCCGCAGTGCAGTTGGGATGTTGGGGAGAGAGGTTCCTGTCTGGCTGAGGTGCTGTGGTGAAGTAATTTGTCTGGTTTTGTTATAAATGTATCTCACTTCAAGACTTTCACCTCTCCCCTCTTCCTAGAATGTTATTGATTTCTTCTGCTCTTACTTTTCAGCCCATAGCCTCCTTGGCTTGAGTCAGGCTGGAATCACAGGAGAGGAGCATCCCTGAGCTCTCATGCAAAAATTTGGGATAAAATGCAGATTACTTTAAATACAAGATGAAAAAGCTTCCTCTCTCATTTTGACCAAACTGTACTTTCATGCTAATTTTTAATTCCCAAAGTAGGGGTTTAAAACTATTAATAATGAAAGAATATCCTCTCAATTTTTAAAAATATTTTGGGATGAAGTTTGATAGCATTATTATCCACACCTCTAGGAATTGCTCTACTAGAACCTGAAATGCATCACAGACCAGTGGATTTCACAGTCCAGATGTGAGTTTATGTGTAGAATTTGTCAGTCATTTGGAATACAGCTTTTCAATTTATTCCTAGTCCATAATTCTATATAATTCTGGACCAAGTCTGAGTTATAAATCGACTTTGGTAAAATGTGTTTATTTTACATGCTTTTAACTACATTACCATGTCATTGCATTTGCATAATAAGCCTCCCAATCTTTTCCTCTTGTTTGGGAGAATATTTTCCTCTTACCAGTCATTCCATTCTCACCATCTCTTCACCTCATTCTGGTTTAGACTCAAAATGTTCGACCTGTCACTTCTAATTCTATATTTGCCATTGTTGCAAATTCTCACCATATTCCAAAATCACTAAGGAAAATTAAATACATTAAATTTTAATGTTTCTTCCCATGAGGCAGTCCTTCAGTTTTGCTTCAGTACTTGTTGTCCTTGCTTTGACTTTTGTGTATCTACTTTTTTTGGTAAAGAAAGTGATCTGAACTTTAAAATAAATCCCTTGGGCTGGATGGTCATGGTAGGCTCATTCCTATTGAACTATTCTATTCTATTCTATTCTATTCTATTCTATTCTATTCTATTCTATTCTATTCTATTCCATTCCATTCCATTCCATTCCATTCCATTCCATTCCATTCCATTCCATTCCCTTCCGTTCCATTTTTTAATATGTCATTATCTTTCCAAGTGAAACTTCTCTCTCAGTCTTGGATTGGCCTCACAAATAAAAGTTGGTGTGAGGTTTTTACTGATGTGGAGCTGTAAAGCAGTCATGGAATGGCTGATTTGCTTTCTTAATCTTAACAAATTGCAGGAATTTCTCCTACTGACATTCTCCTGTGTGTCGTGGCTTCAAGAACCGATGGCAAAATTCCTTCCTTTCTTCTTAACCTTTTGTGATGCTCCAATGCCTTGAGTGTTGAGCACCACAACTTCAGCTGATTTGTAGTGCTCTGGGCTAATTTGTGGCCATTTGTCATTTATGGACAGCTTTTCAACTGAGTAAAGTATTCCAAAGAAATCCTGAATCTTTCATATTTTTGGGAAGTTTGCTCAGGTCTACACTTGGTGCTTTAGGTTCCAAAGTACCTTGGGAAACTTTACCTTTAGCAAGATTTCTGCTGAAAACTGATGTGTTAGCTGGTACATAACCCCACGGCTGAGTGCTCACAGTATATCAAGGCAACTTCAAAAGCCCCAGCCCTGAAAAAAAAAAAAAAAAAAACAGCTGAAAGCAATTAGATGAAAGGAATTTCAAAACTTTTCTATGACAACAACCTTTGGTATTCTTAGTACATTTTTATTTTGAGCAGTGAGTCACAGAAATGCAGCGAGAAACAACAAAGAGGACGTCAAGTTCCATTACTGTAGCTCGATGGTGGATGACAAGGGCATCTGCTTGATAAAACAGAACAGAAAATTGCACTTTGTCTGGCAATTAGGGGAACAAAACGGAAAAAATTGTCACTGTCTTATTTCTGTTTAACTTCAAAAAGTACATATAATTCTGCCTGGGGAAGTTCTGTAGGTGGCTGCTTGCCTTGTAGTCCTGCTGAAACATCGATTTGTGTTCAAAGTGGAGAAGTAAACTGGGCGATGAAATATTCATCTGACTAAATTTCTGACTTTTTTGTTGTTGTTGTTTTACTTTAAAAAAAAATAGGAAAAAAGAAAAAAGTCCCATTGCTGACTGGCTTCAGCTTGGCTTTTGATGTAACCATTCATGACAGAATATTGTTTTTTAATGAACTTTGCAGCTGGTTGTTGTTTGGTGCCAGAAGAACTGGGTGATGCTATGGACAAAAGAAACAAACTCCTTTTTTTTTTTTCCAGAGCTGAAATCAAAAGCTGAACTTGTGTGCATCTTCTGAAACATCTAAAACAACCTAGAGATCCCTGTCCTGTGCTCCACTAAGGCTGATCACACTACCTGCAGTCCTGAGTCTTTCATATTTTTGGGAAGTTTGCTCAGGTCTGCACTTGGTGCTTTAGGTGCCAATGTACCTAAAGCTAAAGTATCTGCAGCTACCAGAATAGGGATAAAAAATATAGTAATTTTGTGACATATTTTCCCCATCTTTACAAGATTACTGGCTCAAAAGTCAAAAGGGAATTTGAATGAGTTATCCCAAAAAATTTCATTTCAAGTTGTAAATAATGTTTTTTGTTCTCTCTTTTTTCTTGGTTTTTTTTTTTGGGGGGTGATTTTGAAAAAAATGTGACTTTCTTCTCTGAGCACAGACAAATCCAGCCCATTATCAACTGGATTTAATAATAAAATCCAAGGTTTTTATTTATTCCCAAAAAGGGAGTTGAATTCCAAGGTCTTGCTCACTGTGCCAAGGTGGAGGTCACAGGGAGCACAGTCTGCTGTGATGAAGCTACACAGAGCAGTAGCAGCAGCAGAACTGGGTGAATTGGGACCCAAATTACGTAGATTATACATTTCCTGTACTTTCTCAGATTTCTAATTTCATTATTAAAATGCTCAGCATTATCTCTTAATTGTTCCTAATGACTTCATACATAACAAGCCACTGTTAAAATGGAAAATATGACTGTCTGTTCTCTCCGCCTTCCAAATGTTTTATGAAAAGAAGAGGAAAGCACCCCACAATTTGCATTTATTTTTAGCCTTTAAGGAAAACCAGTGAGCCACACCAAATCTTCATCCAGCAGGATTGGAAGGTTTTCCATTAGGATAAAAGACATTTTCAGATTGTTCAGTGGGAGGGAGGTCAGTTGCTGAACTCAGCAGGATAGTGGTCCTGGCACCAAGTCTGTCAGACTTCAAGGAAGGTATGGACAAATCTTTTAGTCAGATGGTTTAGTTTTAGTATGGGTCCCTTCCAAATTGAGATAGCCTATGATCCTAAATCAATTTTGGGGTCAGTACCTCTTGGCAGAACCTCACTAAAGCTTTTTGATCATTCTAAGAGCTTCATATTGTATAACACTTAAGTGAGACCTGGACTTTCCAGTTTGTCACTTCAGACTCCATGAGGTCCTTCTGCATTTTGTTGCCCATCCTATCCTATCCCATCCCATCCCATCCCATCCCATCCCATCCCATCCCATCCCATCCCATCCCATCCCATCCCATCCCATCCCATCCCATCCCATCCCATCCCAAAAACAAGAGTATCAAGATAGGGAGTTCTATTCCTCAGAGATAAGGCAAGAGCGCAACTTCCCAGTGAGTTTTCATTTATGTTTGGGCATGGTTTGTATAATTTGTAGAAGATGTGGTTTCAAACTGAGACAGTAGGTTTGGATTAAATAGGGAAAAAATTCTTTACTCAGAGGGTGGTGAAGGCCCTGGCACAGTTTTCCCAGAGAATCTGTGGCTTCCACATCCCTGGAAGTGTCCAAGGCCAGGCTGGATGGGGCTTGGTGTACCCTGGGACAGTGGAAGGTGTCCCTGGCCATGGTAGGGGATGGAATGAGATGATCTTTCAGATCCTTTCCAACCCAAACCATTCTTATTCTTGTATTCTGTGAACATGGTTCATATTTAGAGTCCATGAGCTAAAAAATGCAAGGGTTCAAGGCTTCATGGCACAGAGTGAGCAGGGCTAGAAAGCAAGAGAAAGTAGCAGAACCAGGACTGTCCCCTTGAAATGAGCTATCACCTCTTCAAAGGCACTCCTGGCATGTGCCACCAGGGCCTGTGACAGAGGTTTCTCTTTCAAGCCATCTCTTCTGGGGTCTCATCCCCAAATATATGAAGGAACTGCAGTAGAAGACTTTTAAATACAAACAGGAGAAGGGAAATGGCATATGGCAGAAGGAGATGGGTGTGCTAGTGATGGAATATTTAGGATTTTTTCCTAGAATCTTTTATTGTTATGTTGAAATGTGATGTTCTGCTGATGTTGAGTGTAGCCCATGTGGTTCTAAAATTTTCAAGGGATAATTTGCTTCAGCAAACTGTCCTTTTTTCTCTTTCCTTTATGTTAAGAAGTGTGATTTTTTTAGAGTTTGGAAATTCCTCAATTCCCTCTAGAAACAAATTCTACAAAGTGTAGATCTTCCACTGGCAGTCCTTTAAAACAAAACAAGGAAACAAGAATCCAAAGAGAAAAGCATTCAGCAAAAAGATTGGCATTAATAGGAATTTCTGTCCTCCTGATTGCAAAGTTTAGAAAATGAGAATCCACAAAATTACACAAACATCTTTTGCATTTCCGGAGCTAATTAGTGCGTACTGGAGGGGAGAAAATTACGCCAACTTCTAAACAGAAATGTTAATTATCAGCCTTTGTTTTTCAAGGCAGTAAGGGTACCCTGGCATTTCTGCCTCCTTGATCCCTGCATAGGGAAAGAGAAGGAAATCTATTTCCCCATTCATCTTCAAGTCCTTTATTAAGACATTCTCTGTAATGACTACCCCAAAAAAAAAAAAAATAGCCTGAGCTACAAATTATATTTATGTGTGTTTTGATTTCAAACTCTGTGAGCAATGAGTCAGAATTCCTTGAGTTTCCAAAACACATACTCCTGTTTTATGTTAAAGGATTATATTCAAGCCTTTGTGTGGTTTCCTGGACTATACTTCTAAGTATTTTGGAGGTGAGATTTTGAATTTGACCTTTTCTTTACTGGATTTGAGATTGCTATGTGTACTTATTTAGTTACCTAGAAGAAACCTCAAGCCTGGAGCATATAATTTTGTCAATGAGGTTTGCAGAGATTCCCATGAGACATATTTTCTCACATTTTCAGTTATCCCAAATTTAAATAGTCTATGTAAAAAATGTTTCTTCAACAGGATTTCTATACCATAAAGACACGAACCATGAATATCTATGAAATTTCAACAAACAAGAGAACTTAGGTTCATGTGAAGAAAATAACATCTCCTTTGCCATGTCATTTGAATATTGTTCTCTGTCTTAGATGGTTTTCAGGACACTGAACTCCATTTCCAAGAAATATTCTGAACATCTGCATTAAATCATAGAATCAAAGAATCATTACAGTTGGAAAAACCCTCAAAGATAATCAGGTCCAACCTCTGACTGGATCCCATGTGCCACATCTTTTAAATACTCCAGGGATGGTGACTCCACCAATTCCCTGGGCAACCTGTTCCAATTTTAACCCCTATTCCAGTCAAGGAATTTTTCCAAATATCCAACCTGAATCTCCTGTGGCACAACTTGAGGCCTTTTCCCCTTGTCTTATCAATTATAAAGGTTTAATCTCCTTTTGTTTTATCAATTATAAAGGTTTAATCTCCTGAGTTTTGCCTTTAAATAATGTATGACTGTAAATATACTTCAAAGTTTTTTTGTTTGTTTTGTTTTATATAAAAATGATCAATTTTAGTGAGTAAATGCAAAGAGTATCTGCATGGATTGCAATTTTTTTTTTTTTTTTTTGTAGTCGTACAGATTTTTCCTCCTAAAAAGAACAGTCTTGATGCATTTGTATTCTTGGATTTCTGGGATATTTCTCTCCTGCCTCATAAAAATATAACACCACTGCAAAACACAGTTCTGAGAGTACCTCAGAGATCTGAATATTTGTTAAAATATAACTGAAACTATGAAATATCAGAAATTTGTGAATTCTTTTTTAATGCTTTCCTTTGGGCACCAACCAATTTCAGAGAAAGACAAATACCACCATAATAATAAACAAAATCCCTACATAAGCAGAAACAGTGAGTTTCATAACAAACAGTCAGATGGCTCCCAAGTCATTAAAAGTGTTATTATATTTGAAGGTAAAGGAAATCTCTGTTTCTCTTTTCCCAAAGCATTTGTTTCATGCAAGGGCAAATATTTTCTGTCAGCATTTTGAAACTTATTCACGATACACTATTTACATTTATCATTGTTATCTTTGCATCATTTTTTACTCACTGAAGAAATGTGAAATGAGGCTCATGAAAACTTTTACCTTTGAATAAAATGTTTAGGGTTTTAAATGATTGAAAGACATGGATTTATAGAAAGTGCTGTATCCACATCTACATTTAAAAGGCCAAATTAATTCTACTTGTAATTAAATCAGGGATTAGGCTCAGTATCAAATGTTGCAGTGCATTTCTCTTGGATGGATGGATGGATGGATGGATGGATGGATGGATGGATGGATGGATGGATGGATGGATGGATGTGACCCAAGTTTTTTATTTATATTGTCTCTGTGCTGACTTTTAAACATTGCTATAAAACAACAGAAGTAATTCTAAACACTGTAGAAAGCAAATATTAGACTCCCTAGGCCTAATTCTCATTAACTTTAACAACAATTCACCCAACTCTTGCAGTGCACTGGGGCCATAAACTGAATTACATTAAACATAAAATGTTTCTAATGTGAGAACCAGAACCAGTGTGTTTGCAGCAGCTTTACAACCAACTTCCCAAAGATGGTGCAACCCTTTCCAGTTCCCTAACAGTGGGATCATCATGGCTGTTTTCTCACTTTCGAGTTGGAAGGGCTTCTTCCTTTCAGTGTACACAGTTTTGGATTAGCTAGAAAAGTTAAAAAAAAAAAATTTAAAAATTTTTTAAAAATCCCCCTCCCAGAAAAAATATAAAAATGCATTGCTGAAGCTCTGTTATTGACTGCACAAACCCTGTGCTGGACTTAGAATATATCAGCTGTACACCTCTGTGTACAGCTGATCCATGACAATTACTTCTCAAATATTGGGTAGAACTTGACCAAAAGAGGCCTGGCCACATAGGAAGAAACAAACAAACAAAAACCCCTAAATATATAAACCAGGTCATTCCAGTTAAAAGTCTCAAGTGTTTTAAATAAAAGGAAAATTTAATATAAGAATTGAAAATGTTCTAAGAATAAAGTTTGATGTCATGGCTGGCATGACCTGCTAGGCCCATCAAAAAACTTCCAGTGTGGCAGCCATGAGTAGATCTAATTTTCTCACACAGACATTCAAATCTGACATAGATCTACAGATAGTTTGGGAAACACAATTTGAAATGCACATAAACATTTAAACACATTTCCATTTATTATTCCTTGCAGTTAAAATTCAGTAGAAATCCAATATGAAATCTGTGCTTTGTTGGAAACATCCAGTTCTGCCTTTTTAAAATACTGAACTATTGCAGAGAGTGATGAATAATAATGAAAATAAAAACTCTACATTAATTATAATTTTCTTCATAAGGAATTCAGATGGAGGATTAAAATAACAAGAGATTTTCTCAATAAAGGAATTAATGCTCTGAGAACACATTCACAGAACATTGTTTTTTATGGTATACCAATGGACACTGGGAGATAGAACAAATAGAGGAAAATCACTGATTAAATAAATATTTAATACATTTAATGGATTCACAGTTTTTGTAGAACAAGGTGATACACAGAGTGTTTTATCAAGAGCACACATTAAATATTTTGCACGTTGTGTACACTTGCAGAAGTAAAACTGAGCTGCTGCAGGTGCTTCACCCTGGGTGATGCAGTCCCAGAACTGGTGCAGGAATATCAGCAGACAGAATTATCTGCAGTGCCACATGGAATGATGCAGCTACTCTGCATCAGAGCTCCCTAGAATGGGGTCCCTATCAATCCCCAGAGGGTGAAAACTTGCCACAGGCCTTTTGGGACAAATTAAACTTACCCTGTGAAGTGGAAAGCAAATGAATGGGATTGAAGGAATGGTATTTATGGAAGAATAGTCAAGGAAAGACAGGAAGGTGAGATAGGAATCGCACAATGTTTTGGGTAAGGCAACAAAGCTACGCAATGGCAGCCATCCAGACTGATTTGGGAAACATCAAACCATGTAACAGCTTCAGTGTAAATGGAATAATGATCCTTTAGCCCTGTGGTCCCTTTGGCTGATAGTCTTATTTGCTGAATGCAATTGCTGCAGTTAAAACCATAATCTTCCCAGATCACACAGAATCACAGAATGGGTCAGGCTGGAAGGGACCACAGTGAGGTCACCTGGTGCCACCTCCCTGCTCCAGCAGGGCCATCCCAGAGCACAGACACAGGATTGTGTCCAGACAGTTCTGGAATAGCTCCAGGGAGGGAGACTCCACACCCTCTCTGGGCAATCTGGCCAGTGCGCAGTCACTGAAAGGGAAAAAGTTCTCCCTCATGTCCAGGTGGAACTTTGTGGGATCAGTTCCTGCCGTTTCCTCTTGTGCCATTGCTGGGCCCCCAGAGCAGAGCCTGGGCCCTGCTCTGAGCTCTCCCTGCAGGCAGGGACAGACAGGGATGGGGTCCCCTCTCAGTTCTCTTTTTAAGGCTGAACAGCCCCAGCTCCCTCCATCTCTCCTTATCACAGATGCTCCAGTCCCTTCATCATCTTCATCACCCTTCCCTGGACCTGCTCCAGGACTCCATTGCCCCCCTAGTCCTTAGGAGCCCAGAGCTGGATAGAGCATTCCAGATGTGCCTCACCAGGGCTGAGCAGAGGGGCAGGATCACTTCCCTCAGTCTGCTGGCAATGCTCTTCCTGATGCATCCCAGGATCCCATTGATCTTCTTGGCCACAAGATCAGGATCTATCTGAAAGCTAAATGTGTCAATAAATCAGTTATTTTCAAATAGGCCTCCCATTTCTGACTCTTTTCTTGGATTCTCTTTACCCTGTTTCCCCAGCAACGTGTCTGCACTGACTTTCCCTTCTGAGGTCTTCTAGTAATTCTCTGATACAGCCCAAACTTGTTGAGACTGTGATATACAGGGACACAGGTACAGCAGAGGAAACACTATAAAAGTTTCAATCCTATTCCTTAACCCATGCAAGTATTTGTTGAAATCAGCAGTGTTATTTCATCTGCGAGGACAATGCCTCACATGGTAGATCTGCTGTGAAATGGTTTGTGATCAGTGAGTCTGAGTCCAAAGGGTTTGGAAACAACAGAAGCTCCTTCTAGGAAAGAACCAAGACCTCAAGCTGTTTCAAGCAGAAGTGGAAGAGTTCAATATGAATTCATTATTTGAACTTTGTCTTTTTCTTTATTCTTTTTCCTTACATTTCCTTTCATTCTGCCCTCTGCTCCAACCCAGTAGCTTGCACCCATCTGTTAAAATATAAAAAGGGCTCCCTCTGCTAGTGCCTATTAAAGTGCCATATGGCTGAGGTATAGCCTGAGGTGCTGAGCATCACAGAGAGCAGCTCTGCAGAATAAAGATTCCTGCTCTTGAGGTTTAATTAGGTAAGTGCTTTTTAAGTAGCATCGCTGTTCCCCCTTAAAATATTTACTACTCCTCACCAAAGAACAAAGATGAAGCTGGTCTAAATCACAGCCTGACATGTTTCAATGAGTGATCCCCTCCTTCTCATGATGATTCACTTCTCCTTCATCCTCAGAGCTCAGGATAACAGGCAAAGTGGTCTCCCAAATGTGTGTGATCCCTCCTACTGTGGAGGAATCTTTTCAACCTCATCGCTGCTGCTGCTGCTGCAGACAAGGGTGTGCTCTGGGCTCCACCTGCTGCAGAGGAGGAGGGAGTTCTTTCTTTCCAAATGCAGCTGCAGTAAAGCTTTATTGAGGGGGAAATACAGAGAGGAATTGTGTGCTTTGAGGTGTCACTTCCAGTGATGGGCTGGGGTGTGGTGCTGCAGGAATCTGCCACCTCCAAAGAAGGAATTTCAAACTGGAAACCCAGTGCAGAGAAGGCAAAAACATCTAAAGAAACACTTGGCAAGGTCTACTTTGAGATTATTCTGATTCTTCCAGCTGCTGCCAGCTGCAGGTGAAGAACAATAAATATTGTTACTTTTTTTATTTTTTAGTTTGATTGTTTGCTTGGTTTTTCAGTGTTGCTGGTATTCTTGTTAAGAGGAAAGTTCAGTATCTGGGGGGAAAGGATCTCCACTTTCCTGGTGCATGTGAGGTGTAGGCTTTTGTTCAGACCTGTTAAATATGATGTGCAGTAAAAGCCCTCTGAAAAAGTCAATGGGAAGTCCCAAAATTCATTGCTAAATACCATTGTCTTGGAGATCTAGGTTGTGCTGGACAGAGAAGGCTTTGCATCAACTACCAAAATTATTCTGCTTTTCAAACAACTACAGAGACATAAAGAAAACTCAAAAATCTCTTTCCATTCCACGGATTCACAGTAACTCCCTGGAATTTCCTATCTTGTATTTTGTCTACACTAGGTTTTCACTTTTGTGTTAAGCACCTCAGTCACTGTAGTACACAAGATCTGTTAAAAAAGATATCCTTTTTTTTTTTTTTTTTTTGTTCCTTTGCCTCTTGTTTAATAGACTTGAGCTGTAAAAAGGCTTTTTTGATACCCAAAAGCTCTCTCTGTGTCTACTGGAGCCTTCAAATACTTCACCTTCCCTCTTTTCTCTCTTAATCCTTTATAGCTCTACATGCTAAGGAGTAAGTAAAATCTTAATCATTTCTGCTCCCAGAAATGGAACCAGAGGCACGATGCAGAATATAGAATGTATAGCTGACTCTTCAGTGATTACTCATGATTATCCTCCCTCCCCGACAAACTTCTGTTTCTTTCCAAAAGAAAATGGAGACACTTCTGGAACTCTACATAATCCCTTTAGTGCTGCTCTTCCCAGCAGGGATCATCAACAGGGAGGAGTTAAATGGATGCAGCACCCTGATAAATCTGACACAGCTGGTTTGGGGAGTTTTAGGACACCCAGCCTGGCCAGAACAAATTATTTCCCCCCTTCACTGTCTCCAGCAGTATCCATGAACAGACACTCAAGGAAGAGTAATAACAAATTATGTACATAAAACATTCCCCGGGCACTGTCCAAGCTTCTGATTATTTCCTGCTCAGGGAGTTCTGACATTGTTTCTTGCTCAGTAACTCAGAGATCTTTCTTTGAAATATTTTTCTATTCTTCCCTTCAACCTGTGTGTTTTATTTTATTCATTTTTGGTGAGTATGGCAGGAGAACATACATATTGGAGGATAGGATTGCTTTTCTGTGCATGAGGAACATTATGTGGAAAACAAGACGTGAGCTGTATCCATGCAGTAACTAAAGAATTTATAAGGGTTTAATTAGGTGGGTCCCAGTAAGATCTAACATGAGAGTTGATACTTATGCTTATTTCCAATAATGCTACCCAAGAAAATGAAGATAATCTGTATTCCATATGGAAATGGGAACATTTTGTGTGTACATTAAAAAAAAGAAGAAGGGAGGGAGGGAAGGAGGGAAGGAGGGAAGGAGGGAAGGAAGGAAGGAAGGAAGGAAGGAAGGAAGGAAGGAAGGAAGGAAGGAAGGAAGGAAGGAAGGAAGGAAGGAAGGAAGGAAGGAAGGAAGGAAGGAAGGAAGGAAGGAAGGAAGGAAGGACAGGGCACATTATGAATAAAAGCATCTTTCTGATCCTAGTGGTTGCAACACTCATTTATCTGGTCACTGAAAATTTGTTCATAGAAAAAATACACAAGGTAAAGCATAAAAACCTGTGAACAGAATAAGGTATTACAGAAATATTTGGTCCAGAATTAGAATATTAAAAAAAAGAGTAAGATGATATTAGTGTCACTGAAGTTTGGACAACTAAACCTGAATTTGTTACTTGATGTTCCCTTTCAGGCTAATGCATAGATTTTTTTTTCAGCTATTGAATGGATTCATTAAAGTTGAGCCAGATTGTCCTCTTTCCTCTCTAAAGAGAAATGAGAGTGATTTGTGTTGAACTGGAACATTTGAATTTGAATGAAAAGAATCTCATCCATAATATTCCATTTTGACTAATCTGGAGCAGTAGAAAAGGGAATGAACATCCATTAGGCAGGATATTTCGCCCACCTACACTGGAAGAATGGTGGAACAGATCAAAAGGAAAATCAACTCAGCTGTTTTCACCCTTATTTATGAACAGCCCACTAAGGTCCAAATAAGGAGGTGTCCAAAAGATTTACCAAGGTTATCTACAAATATCAGAGTGAGATCCCTGACATATGTGCATTTTCCTGCCATAAGCAGGGATCAACTGCATTAATCTCCCTGGTGTATATAAAATATCTCTTTTCTGATGGGATTAGGGTTTGCATTAATCCACTACTGACTGCTAGAGTTTAAGCAAAGCAAACATGTGAGGCTTCTCTCCATCCAGTGCCTCAGCCCTGGCACCATCTGTAGGAATAACACCAGCAAATGTATGTAAAACCAGCATTACCCAGAGTTAACAACAGCCAGAGCCCAGATGGATGAAAAAAATGCATTATATTTACATCTGTAGAATTTATTAGTTCTTTTTTAATTAGCTCTCTATGCAGCAATTTATTTCCAGTGCTGTTCTTAATGAAAACTTTGTAATTTACAGTTCTATTTCCAATGTTAAGAGTTTTGTCCATTCCATCTCTGTCCTCAGTTTTGCTTCCTTCATAGTTAAATAGTCTTTAAAAAAATTATCTGAGGAAGGTACTTCTTGTGTTTAAATATGCATTGCTGCTGCTCTGAAAACACCCATCAGTGTGTGAGACAGCAACTCTTGCTATGCAAGTGTGTTTTTCTTTCCTGATAGGGAACATTTTCAGCTCTCATTTTCCCTAGTTCTGCACAAACCACATTATTCTGCCACCAGCTCCCTTTCAGCAGAACTGGAGCATACAGTTCCTGCTCCCTTAGCTGGAATAGTTTAATGCCAACCATTTTGTGTGTCTTCCGAGGGCTTTTTTAAGGTTTATTTCCAGTAACACGTGAATGAGAATTTAAGGGTTTCTGTCACCTTTTACAGCTGTGATTTGCTTGCTCTGTAGTTAAAAGCAGCTGCAAGGTGAAAGCCTGGTATTTCCCCATGGCAGGTTCTCAGGGATGGTGGGACAGTAACGAGGCACTGGATGGCCACTGAGAGATTTGCATCCTTGTCAGCCTTGGCTGTGTACTCCAGTGCTTAGCATTCATCTCCTTGAATCTGTCCTGCAACCAGACACATTTTAACATAAGTCAGCATTTTTCCTCCTGATACTTAATCCAAGATGAAAGTCAAATGCCAGTAACTCTGCTTGTTCCCAAAAAAATCACAAGATTTGCCACACTGGTGCAAATGGATGAGTTGCCAGGTCTGCTATCTAATCTCTCTTAGTGTCTCAGCTGGCCAGTGTTTTATGTCTCTGGTTTTTACATTATCCTGAGTGCTTCCCAGAATAATTCCACATATTCATGAAGCTGCTTTTCTCTCTCCTTCCTCCCTCCACACTGCAGGAGTTGCCAAATGTGAGTCAGGGAGCCCTCTCCTGATAGGGAAAGGCAGTGGCTACTCAGACCAGAAGAGATGTGGCCTCTTTCACAGAACCATCTTGCAACTGAGCAAAATTACTGCAGTTTAAATTGCAAAGTGAGGCCATGGATGAAGACCAAACAATGACATTTTCTTGGTCATTCAGTCACTTAGATTTGGATCACACATTGCTGGAAATTTTACCTTTCTTGTCAAGGCAATAAAATAAACTTGTAGCCCTCCTCTGTAACTCGAGCCTCACTCTTCTGAGTTTCAGCCCTCAGAAAAAGATGATTCCAGATAAATTTATTTTGTTTGTTATTGGGATGTTGTGAAGGAAATCCCAAATTACAAGGGAGTTTTTTTTGAGAAATAGAATCATAGAATCTTTGAGGTTCCAAAGGACCTCTAAGGTCATTGAGTTGAACTCTCCTCCTACCACCACCACCACCAAGTTCACCACTGATCCAAGTCCTCAGGTGCATGACCACACATTTTTTTTCCACTTCCAAGGAGGGTGACTTGACCACTTCCATGGGCAGCCTGCTCCATTGTTTTACAACCATTTCCATGAAAGAAATCCTCTTAATATCAACTCTAAATCTTCTCTGGCACAACCTGAGACAATTTCCTCTTCTCCTGTCTTTTGTTACCTGGGAGAAGAGAGTGACACCCACCTCACTATTACTTCCTTGAAGGTACTTGTAGAAAGCAATAAGGTCACCCCTTTTCCTCCAGGCTAACAGGGTGACAATGCTTCTACAAGAAAAGTAATATGAAGAGAAAATGAGTACACATTCCTTTGGAGGAAGCATCTCCTGTGTCTTGTGACCTTGAGAAGAAGCAAGGCCTTGTTATTACTTGGGTTTGGTTCTTTCTCTTTCCTGACTTGCTATAGTACAGGAATGAAGTTTGTGTTTCAGTAGCTGCTGAGGTTTCCTGTCAGAACTTTCTGTGAAAACTTGTTAGAACCCCAATTTTAAACTTCACACAACCTCAAAAAATGCATTCAGAACTTATATCAACTGTATCACTCAAAAAAAAAAAAAAAAAGTTGCTGAAGGTTGAAAAAGAACTTTTTCTTGTATTAAACATTGTCGTGTTAAAGAACTATGCAATGACTTTTCAATCATACCGAACTCTGCCACGCACAGCAGGCTATGAGAGAAAAAATGAGGTCAGCTCACTCATAAATAGATTTTCCCCTTGTTTTAATGTGATAAGACAATGCTGCTGTGATTCGCTCTTCACTTGCCATTTAATCAGAGCTGAGTTTGCAATGTCATTACCCGATGTTTCACATATTCAACACCAGGTAATTTAAAAATCTTTATGCAAATGGCCCTGCTACTTCTATAACAGCATTTGTTTTTAACAGGTTGGGCAAAATTACTCTAATTCATTACGTGTCACCTCCCAGGCACTGGGCATTCCACCTTTGTGAAATGAATTTTCTCATGATCCCCGAAGTTCAGCTAGCAATATTCACTTCTGAAATGTGATATCACCCATTGTATTTCTTGCCATTATTATGTCATCTTCTGCAGCTTTGCCTCCCAGGTGCAAATTCTGAGCTGCTGCAGACCTCTTTTGCATGTTTGTATGAGTACCAGTAGCATGTTACTTAAAGGCTTTGCCATGTACTGTGCACTGCTAAGACAAATCTTGAGGGGTCAGACTGAAATGCACAGGGGTAAATTCCTGCTGGGAACATGACTAAACATGAAGATGGAAAAGATTTGGGATTTCTTTCAGTGTAGTGAATCCCAAGGAACTGACTTGGATAGACAACACCCTTCTTGGACCCCCAAACAGTGCCTGGACTGTGGGCTTGGGATTTGTTGCTGGGATTTTGTTTTGGTTTGTTTTGTTCCCAGTATCATCTAATTCCTTGTTTTAGTTTTGCTTTAGGGTTAACCCATACTCTCCACAAAACACACCTATGCTTTTGTGGTGGTCCCTGACAGATACCCATGCACTTGCATTAATATCTTTATCCAAAACTCCTATTTTAACAATGATCTGCAGCTGCCAAATTTGAAGAACTTCATATCAGGGCCAAAAGTACCCTAGACTTCCAAAGGGCCTGGATTTCTACTGGGCCATCTTTCTAAACAGAAAAAGAAATTATTTCAGTGAAGTTAATCAAAGGTGGCTTCTGGGAACCATTGATGCAATTAAGAGAAAGCACAGGGGAAATAAAAGTGTAAGTGAATATTAAGCCATATTGCACAGGGTATATCATCACCCTGCCATCTCATTTTTTTCTGACAGAAGGCTCTTGGGTTATTAGGTCTGTCCTATTTTAAGAAGCTGCTGTTAGAACTCCAGTATAAGCAGAAATGACCAGAGTGGCTGAATAAGAGCAGCAGCTTTCCTGCTGTGGGCAGTCGTGCACTGAGGAAATTCTGTAATGAAAAGTGGACATCGTTTGCTTCCTTAGAAAATTAGTGGGAAGGATTCTTTAAAGAGATGAACTTTAACTGATGAAACAAAAGTCTTTACTGAAGGCAAAATCTCATCATTGTGTACTACACTTGAAAAAAGGCCCAGCTAAAGGCCTGGAAGGTTTAGAATGTCAGAAATGTAATTCTCAGACTAATCTGCTATCTGATTAACTTCAGCTTCAAAGAGGCAGGAAACACCATAGGTTTTCCTAGTATTGTGACCTTTTCCTTCCTTTCCTTGTATTTTCTTTATTTTCTTTATTTTCCTGAAAATACATCATTAAAATTTAAGTATAAAATAAAGCTGTTATATCAAGCCCATTTTGAAACCTTCATCAAAGTGATCAGGAAGGGTTTTCAGAGGCCATTCCCTGCCACCACAGATGGAAGAGATTAATTTCAAATTTGTTAAGCCATGAATTGCACCCCAACTGCAGAGAAAGGTTATCTGACTTAGGATAAATTTGATGTTGATGTCCAAAGCTGGTGATCTGTTGAATCCTAAACACAGAAGCAAAGTATATTTACCATATTGTTAGGAAATGAAAATCAGAACATTAGCAGCTACAAGGAACTAGAGCCAGAAAAATGTAAACAACCATAGATTTCCTGCTTTCCCTCTAATACTCCCTTAGGGGTTTCAGAAATAGAAAATTTAGATCCTCGTGTTATAAGATGCTGTCTCTGCTATCAGCCTCACAGATTAATTTAGGTTCTACATGCACATCAAGAATGAGATGATGTCACAGGATTTCAGCTTTGTGGTATTTGGAAGGTACTTTGCAGTGTGCATCTGAAACTATAAAGGATGCAGCAGTGTCAGAGAAAAGCAGATAAAGTGTGTTTTGACATGGATTTAATTAGTGTAAATTTGCATATGGGAAGGTTTGAGTTTGAAAATATCAAAAGACAGTAGTGCCTTGGAAACAGCTTCACCAGAACACTCAAAATCAAAATCAAAATAAGAGAAAACAAAACTGAAATAAACAAAATAATGGCAAGATCAGGTCAAAGGCTTAACATTTCCTTTCTGTGGGCTGCAACCCAAGATACCTGTGCTGAGGGTCCAGCACTGGCACAGGCTCCCTCCCTGCCTGAGTCTGACACGTTGGGAAGGACCTTTAAATAACTCTGAAGAGCTGTTTTCATGTCCATGTTTTCAGTGCTCACCTCCAAAATCCATCTGTTCATTCTATGACTTTGCAGAGCAGCTGCAAGACCTTTCCTATGGCCCTGATGCAAGGCTGGATAAAGTCAGTGAGAGTGTTTGCATGGACTTTAATCAGATTTGGGTCATCTCTCCCCTTTCACTGAGGCAGAATTCCACTTGGGAATTTCATGGGCCACCTTCACTCACCTCAATCAGCTTCTAATGATTGTAATGATTGTCATTGTTTGACACTTTTAAAGAAACATTCAACCACCCAAAAGCTCTGCATATATAATGGTCACCTACTATTAATAGTGGGCTGTGGTTTATCTGGATGAGCCTTTTCCAACAGAGAAGTCCTTTGAGATTTGTATCTATGAGAAAGTCTTAAATCCATATAAATTTGCAAATGTCAAAGGTTGTTTTATCACAGCTTATTTACACAGTGTGAGACACATCCTCATATTTGCCCAGAGATGTCACTTGATTTGGAACAACAGCAGGTAGGGACAAATTATTATTTATTACTCTGAATAATTTATCTTCCCATGAGACCACCTCTTTAATTCACAGCCAGAACAACCCAGACTAAATAAATGAGCAGAGACTACACTGTGAAAAGAGGGGAAAGATTCTTCTCTGAGCTAAGGAGGGCTGGAGGATGGATCCTTACCTCAGGTTCCTGTTGCAGCTTAGAGCTACCACATGTCTGGAGCAGCTCTTTACAGTCTGCTTTTACAGTTCTCAGTAAAGAGATCTGTCAGCCTATAGAAGCATAATTTTAGCAACCTGATAGCAGCAGGGTCTTTTTTTTGTTTGCATTCTTGTTTTATGCATGGAGAAAAAAAAATCAAGATAAATATATCTGTTTTCTTTTAATGATTATGAAAGTAATCACAGGAATATAGACAGACAAAGCCTCAAATCAGACATGTTTATACCAGTTAAGTTCCCAAGACATTAAAGAAAACCTAGGATGTATTCCAGCATAATTTTAATTTATTTCCCTCTAAAGATTGTTATTTAGTTCTCTATTTGTATAGTAACTAAGAAAAGATTGCATAGGCCATGAGTAGAACTGCTAAACAGCATAATTATTGCTACCCAAAAAGTAAAAAACCATCTTAAATCAAAACCTAAGAGTATGACAGAACTCAAACTCTCTCTCAGTAACTTAAATTCATATTTATCCCCAAGCAAACCTGAAAGGTATATGAAGTCTTTTGGGTTTTTGACCCAGAATATCTTTCAGCCAGTTTGTGTCTGGAGAATCTCTCTTGCTGCACTCCAAGCCTGTAGATTACCTATTTCTCATTCACATGGCTTTTGCATTTTAAATATTTAAATTTAAATAGATATTTTCCCTGCCTGCAGATGAAAATTCAGAATCCCCAGCAGCTGCAGAGCCTGCTAAGAGCAATGGGCCATGCTGGACATTGGGTTTGGTTTCATGTCCAGCTCATAGTGCTCTTCATCCCAGTGCTTGGAGAATTCTGTGCGAGCTCCAGAGGTTCTGTGCTCTTATTCTCCTGGACACAGGCATGTGTGTACGTGCAGAGGAGATCTCTGACATGAGGAGAGGCTGAGAGAGCTGGGACTGCAGCCTGGGGTAGGGAAGGCTCTGGAGGATCTTTCCCATCTATAAATATGTGAGGTAGGGGGATGAAGAAGGTAGAAGCAGGCTCTTCTCAGTGGTTTCTGCTGACAGGTCAAAAGGCAGTGATCACAACCTGAAAAATATAAAAAGTTTTTTGAGCATATGAAAACACTTTTTTTTTTTTAATATAAGATTGACCAAATGGGGAAATTGGTTGCTAAGAGCTGTGGTAGCTTTGGAGCTATTCAAAATCCAACTGGACACAGCCCTGCTCACCCTGCTTCATCTCCAGAATCTGTGAATTTCTGTGATTCTGTAACTTGAGCAGGCAGTGAATGTTGTTGACTGGCACCTGCAGAAATAGGATAGGATTCTATAATGCCATAAAATGGTTTGGGTTGGAAGAGACCTCCAAGGTTCACCTTAGAGCCTTTCCTCTTTAAAAAGTGCTGGGAAATATTAAATAAGCAGAAAAGTGAGAATAGTTCCCAAGAGGAAGGAAAGGTTAAAAGATTAGTGGTGTCCATCCCCTTTCCAGAGCTTTTTTACTTGTGTGAGCGACTTGAGCAACTCCTCTTGTGACATTAAAAAGACTTTGGCTGCTGAATTTGTGCAGCTAAATTTAGATGTCAACAGTGAACCTCTCTGCATCTGAGAAAGTCATCCTGAAGATCCCTTTGCAGTTAGCATGAGTCAATACCAGCCAGTGAAATTTAGGTCAATATGGAGTTGATTACTTTATTCAAATGATCCCCATCCTAAAAACCCTAAAAATCTTTGGCTGTATTGATTAGATCTGTAATTACTGTAATAGGAGCCTGGATCCTGGAAGTCATTCTACTCACATGGAGGTGCTTAGACCTTAAAATAGCTGGGGTGAATGTCATCTTCAGAAGGGCACCATTCCCATCAGAGTATTTCTATTGCCTCTTGGAAGTGTTTATGTGAACACAATGAACACAAGGAACCCTCATCTCTGCTTTGTATCTGCAGCACAGCACATAACGGACATCTGGTTTCAAAAATATTACCTGAACAATCTTATAATGAGCAGTTTAAAAATTAGCATAAATGAAAATATGTTTGTGTCTGTATTTGGCTGCTTTGTGTCTGATCATGGTCTATTTTAACACCTTGTTGGTTTGCAGTAAAGCATAATGAAAACAGTGTTTCTGAGGCTTTCATCTGTATTAAAAAGAATTAGAAAAAAAGAAAAGAAGTTGTTATTAGTTATGTCTTCAGTAATAATAATGACAATCCAGCTTTTCATTCCTTTCCTCACCCTGGATAACAAGTCTAACTAGATTTTCTTAGACTGCATGTGTACCCAAGCACAGTCACTGAGGAAATAGAGGTAGAATAAACACAAACACTACAAAATCCTGCTGATATATTTCATAGTGATGCTTCTTACAAACACTCAGGGCTGTTTCATAGGTGGTGAGTGCAAAAATACAATCTGTGTAACCTCAGAAGTGCAAAGTGCTGATCTTGTTGGAGGTGCTATCCTGCTGCTGATGTCATTCTTAAGAAGTTTTTTACAGTAATTGGAATGAAACAGACTCTTTGATCAAAAATTGACTCTCTTTTTTTTTATTCCATTAACTTGTCTACATGAATAGTGTAAACATTTTAGGGTTTAGATCTACATGTTTTTGATCTCTAATTACACATCTACAAGGTTTAATGAGTTGTTCCTAGTCAGAGGAAGTGCCTAAGGTTTTCATTTTTTCATGGCGTGGAAAAATGGGAAATAATACAATTTCTCAGCTATATTCTGACCAGCAAAGTGCACCAGTGCCATGCTCTGCCTTCTATTCTTTGTCCATTTTGCAGAAAACTGTTTTTTTAAAACTAAATGCACTTTTCTCCAGGTATGGGAATTGCTGGCATTGAAGAAAACACAAAATTTACTTTTTTTCTTGCTACAGCAGGTTATGTGCTGTATTTTCTTGATGAATTTGGGTTTTTTTCTATATTCTCAGTCATGGAACCACAGAGCCATGGAAGAAGTTTGGGTTGGAAGGTACCTTAAAGATGATCTCATTTCAGCCTCTCTGCCATGGGCAGGGAATCGTTCCTGGTTATTCACAGCCCCTTCCAACCTGGTTTTGAACATCTCCAGGCATGAGAAGCCTTTGTGGGTAATCTGTCCCAGTCTTTTTACCCGTTCCACTTCCACGATCACCTTAGCCTGGAATCAGTGAAAATACACTTTCCTGAGCTTGATCTGCTTTGTGGTTGTCTGTGCCTTTTGGGAGCAGCCACCCTTCCCTCAGTGACACCTCTGCACCAGAAACTCTCTGGGGGTCCTGTGAATACTCACCAGCTGTTCTTGGTTTTACAGAGCCTGTGGTCACCCTGGAAAGTGGAATGGATTCTCAAGGCACTGCACATTCAGGCCCCACGTCCGTGTCTGCATTTCTGATCGCGTCATATTAAACCTGCTATAACCAACAAGCACTAATTGTATCAAAGAAAAGCTAAGTTTTATACTGTGTGTTGGCATCATTGTGAATAATTTTGCCTATTTTTTCCCCCTCTTCATCATAGGCATGTTTTACCTTATGTTACAGATTTTAATTATACCTCCTCTATCTGGGGAATTCTATTTCTTTGCCTCCAGATTTGCTATACAATGTGCTGTAAGACAAGTAGCTGTTAATTCATCTCTGTTGTTTGTGTTCTTAACATGCTCCTGATCTCCAATTCTGCTCATTTAAAACCGTGAAAGTCAAGATGTTTGTCTGGTTCTTTTTTTTTTTTTGTTACTCTTTTTGTATGTTTAAAAATTAATTTAGCTCAGATTCCCCTACTGTGCACTGCTGCTTTAGAATTTGCTCTGCTGGATCTGAGCTAAGCACTTCCACAATTTCATGTGCCGTTTCCAACACATCAATTAGATGCTTATTTGATCCCACTTTATGCACAGAACACCATATTTATTCATGAGAAACATCACTGAAAGAGCAGGACAAATAAACAAAACATTATATTATGATTTTTTTTGTGGCCTTTAAAAAAACACCAAGCAAGATATCTCATGAAAAATGCCAAATCTTACTTTAGACTTCATTTAATAGGTTTCAATGCAACCAACATTTGTGAGTTTGTTCCATTTTCATCCATAATGTTTTTTCCTGACAACATGATTGAAAATGCCATTTAAATTCATCTTTAAATGTGTCGTGTGTTATAAATGCAGTTTTCCTCCAGTAAATAAAGCATTTCAAAAACGGTTTTAATTAAAATGCCATAGGAATTATTGAAGAGAATTTACCAAAATTATATATTTTTTACTGTTTGGGAAAATCAAAATCTTTTGACAAAAATATTTCCTACCAGGAAAACAAAAAAAAAAGAGAAAAAAAAAGTTATTTCTATATGTTATGGGGGTTGGATGCTGTGAAGATTTAGAAAAGAATAACAAATATTAAGCTGGATTCTCACCTGCACTGATATCAGTTACATGCTCCCTTTCCAAAGAGCTGACACAGTCTTTCATCAGTAAAGGCTGAGCACAGAAAATGCTCAGAGAAATCTTGCAGGTGCTTAAGCTCACTCAGGGTCAAAACTGTGAAACTTCTTAAATCAGCACAGTCAGGTTTGGAGAAGAAACACAAGTCACAGTTTCTGGTGGTTTTTCTTTAGATTTATAAAATCTACCTAACTGGATTGATATATGTTACATTAAATATTCATTAATTGCTACTAAGAAAAGCTGATGAATAGAGTGACACTCTTCTTCTTTTTCTCCAGCCAAGCTTCGTGCTGGCATGAAATTAGAAATTATGACACCTACAGCTTTACCTTACAACAGAGAGTTTACTTCTGAACTAGAACTCGCCTTTTCTGTCCACCACAAACTGCAGACTGCCTCCATCAGCACATTTGGCAAATCCTGCAGAGATGAAAATAATTTTCATCTAGTTAGTGAGAGCTGAAACCAACCCAGCTCGTAGCTGATTGCAAGCAAATATTTTGAGAGCTTCGAGCTGCATTTGAACAAGAGATCCAGAACAAACAATCCTTGCCCAGTCACTAATCCCATTCATTAGGAGCTCAGTGATTGCCTCATTAGTATGATTGAGCTTTCCCTGGGTCAGCTCACACAGCAGATCATTTGGCATTGATGACCCAAGTAAAGAATTTCTCTGCTGAAACTACAGAGGTTGCCTGGCTTCAAGCAAGGAGGAAATCATGTGGCAACAAAGATAGGCTGTTGTGCATTATAGACTTGGTTTAATGGTAAATGTCATTAAAAAACCCAAACAATTCATGAGGTCATTATAAAACAACATATTCATGCTAAAGAATAGAATTAGAAAATGGTTTGGTTGGCAGGGACCTTCAAGGATTATGTAGTCCAAGTCCCTGCCACAGGGACCTTCCTCTAAACCAGGTTGCTCCAAGCCCTTTCCCAGCCTGGCTTTGAACACTTCCAGGGATGGGGCAGCCACAGCTTCTCTGGGCAACCTGTGCCAGGGCCTCCCCACCCTCACTATAAACAATTTGTTCCTTATGTCTAACCTAAATCTCTTCTCTCTCAGTTTAAGACCATTGCCTCTTCTCCTGTCACTACACCCTGGTGAAAGGAAGCTCTGTCTTTCTTATAAGCTCCCTTCACAAACTGAGATGGTGAAATGAGGTCTGTGCAGAGCCTTTTCCTCTCCAGGCTGAGCACTGGAACACCAGCAGCACTCAGAGGAGTGAGAATGTGTGAGAACAGCTCTGCAGACAGCCAGGTCAGGGCAGAAGGAGGGGCAGGAGCTGCTCCAGGAGCTGCAGCAGAGATTCCCCTGCACCCCTTGGTGAGGGAGCCGAGCCCCTGCAGCTCTTGGGGGTCCACAGGCTCCTGGCAGGACCTGTGACCCTGCAGAGAGAGGAGCCCATGCTGGAGCAGGTTTGATTGTTCCCACAAGCAGCCCAGAAAGACTCAGCCTGCTCCTGAAGGACTGCCCCCCATAGAAGGGACCACATTGGAGCAGTTTGTGAAGAAGTGCAGCCCATGGGAAGGACTCACACTGGAGAAGTTCCTGGAAAACTCTCATGTGGAAGGGACCCCAGACTGGAGCAAGAGAGGAATGTGAGGAGACTTCCCCCTGAAGAAGAAGGATCAGCAAAGATGGGTGAGGAAGTGACTGCAAGCCCATTCCATGTCCCTCTGCCCCACTGAGGGGGATCAGACAAAAGACTGAGAAGTCAAACTCAGGGAGGAGTGGGGGGAAGGTGTTTTAAAATTTGGGTTTATTTCTCGTCATCTTGCTCGGATTCCATTGGTAACACATTAAACTAATTTCCCCAAGTGAGTGTTTTGCCCAGGGCAGGAACTGCTGAGGGATCTCACCTGATGGGGTGCAGGACTTTGCTCTTGGCCTTGTTCAGCTTCACACAACTCACATTTCCCAGGCCTGTCAAAGCCCCCCTGCCCAGCATCCTTTCCTTCTGGTGTATCCTTCACAAACCTGCAGAAGGCTGCACTCAGTCCTGGTGTCTGTGTCATTTATAATGATATTAAATCGTGCTGGCTCCACAGGGACACAACTTGTTACCAATCCCCATTTGGACAATGAGCCATTGACTGCAACTGCAAGTGAAGATTTATTTTCTATTTCTTTAGTCACTTCATGGGTACATTTTCCTTTGCCCTCCTCATGGAAAACAGAATATCTAACAATGTCATTAAGCAGCTGTTTTTGTTACTGATGCTTTGGGAGAAAATACAGGCACAGTTTCTTCCTCTTTACAATATCTCTGGCAGAGACACAGAGCCCAAAGATTTCCAACAGCAGGCAGTTCAGTTTGGCAGATCCTGCAAACCACCATGGTGTAGAGGGTTAATTGGTAACAAATAGGTGAGAATGGGATATGACAGGGGAAAATTCTAATAAAACCTCTTTGCAAAGGCATTACGAGGAGTGAGAGCATGCTGGCAACAGTGGAAGAGAAGTTAAAAAGACCCTGACAAAATCAATTAAAAGGAGGCACATCAGAGACATGGTGAGCTAAGTACCCAGTTCAATTATTAAGTTGTCAGGTCCTCTTAGTCTGGAGTGGAATAGGAAACAGTTTTTTCTCTGGTGCCTTTAGGATAAATGTGAACGTGAGAAAAGAAACCTGTTTGGGTGCCTCGTGCTGCTGCTGACAAGCCATGCAGGAGCCAGGGAAATTTCTCAAATTCTGAGACCTTTAAGAATGACTGCCAAAACTGAGTCCACAAAAGAAGACACATCTCAAAACTGAGAGTGTTGCACATACCATCAACTCTTCAACAACTTCTTGACTTTTTCTCCCCTTTTAGGACACACATGAAAAATTTTACTGTATGTACAATTCCAAGAGTCAGACTTTGATGAAACTTGTAGGTCCCTTCCAACTCAGCATATTCTATGATTCTGAGAAATCTTCTGTACTGGGAAAACAGCTGCTTGAACTAAGCAGGAGGAAATCTTGAGGAGCCTTCTATGCCTTCATCAGCAAAAGGTAGGACACAAGGACAATTCTGCTGCCTCAGCTCAATGCTACACATCACTCAGTATTCTGTCCCCAGCACTAACAAAAACCAAGTGTCATAGAATGGGAGTCTACCCAGTGGGAGACAGAAAAAAGTTCCTTTGATCTTTTCTCCCTAATAATCTCAGAGTCTTCAATCTTAATTTTTCCATTGAGGGGATTTCCAGGTGATGGTGTGGCTTGAAAACAAATTTCAAAGATCTACTACCAACAGGGAAAAAAAAAAGAAATCCCCCAAATCCCATTGTTTGTTTTTGTTGTTTATTTTTTTTCTCATTTAATTTGTCTTCAACTACTATAATTTTATATCCGTTATTTCCTTCCATTGACAAAAGGTGTTGGCAGTCTGTCTCAATACACCCTTTCCAACTCTTCATAGTTTCATAGCCTGCTAAACAGAGGATATAAAACCCCAAAGAGTCAGGATTTACATTAGATATTAGGAAGAAATTATTTCAAGGGGTGGTCAGGCCCTGGCACAGGCTGCCCAGAGAAGCTGTGGCTGCCCCATCCCTGGAAGCGTCCATGGCCAGGTTGGAATAATCTGGTCTACAGGAAGATGACCCTGCCCATTGCAGGGGGTTGGAACAGGATGATTTTTAAGGTTCCTTCCAACCCAAACCACTCTCTGATTCTGTGATATGCTGACTTTTAGACAGCCCCCTCCAGCTGAAAGGAGTTCAGCCTTTATCCTGAGCCGTTATGTGCTAGCAGGGGAGCTGTTATCTCCTGTGCATCCTGCATTTTGATCCAAAGCCAACTGAACTTATTGAACATGTCAAGCATTTTGTTTTTCTCTTTCACCTATTTTCGTAATTTCTTAGTCAAAAATGAGAGAAAGCCACAAAAGTGAAAATGCAGTGATTGACACATTCCTACACTTTAGCGTTTCGCGCCTCCAAGAGCGGATGGAGTGAGAGCGAAGAACGATGGAGCGGGTCAGCAGATCACTCTCTAACAACTTATTAATCTGCAGTTCTGTCAGTCCAAGGGGACTTGAAACACTGAAAGTGGCTGCAATTCATCCATTTAGTTTAAGTGTGTTAACCCACATAATGAGGTGCAGTTCTCTTCCAAGGCAGCAGCCCAGAGCATATTAATGATCCCTCACATGGAGTCTGGGCTGTGCTTCTCGTGTGCTCACTCATTACAGGCTTCCACACTGTGGAACTGAGCTGAACCTAATTAGACCACAAAGAAATATGGGTGTAATTGGTCTGGGGCAGCTCAGCAATACGTAATAAGGAAGTTTAATTGGCTTCTTCTTTGTTTTACTGGGTCTAGAATTTATTGCCTGCTTTAGACATTGGGCCAACCCCACCTCAGCTTGCCATGGAAAGCAGATGAATAAAAATATGATGATGATTAGAAATTTGGTTGTTGATTATACACAGTGAGGGTAGAAATTACTGAATTTCAAAATAAAATATGGGGATTCCTGATCCTTGGATGCTGTTAGTAACTGGAGTATCAGGTTTCAGAGTATCAGATAGCATTTAGAAAATTAAATAGGACACTGTTGCTTTATGATCCTTGTTTCAATGTAATGGAGACCAATGGCAAAATCTCTAACCATCATAGCTAGAAATCATATATATATATATATATGTAAAAATTAAATTACAACTTACCTCCAAAGTGAACATGCTTTTAGTTGTTATAAACAGAGCAAGGAAGGTCATATAGTGACGTTTCTGGAAAAAATGCGTAGGAAAATAAATATTCCTTCTTTCCTTCCTTCCTTCCTTCCTTCCTTCCTTCCTTCCTTCCTTCCTTCCTTCCTTCCTTCCTTCCTTCCTTCCTTCCTTCCTTCCTTCCTTCCTTCCTTCCGCCACTTCCTTCCGCCACTTCCTTCCGCCACTTCCTTCCGCCACTTCCTTCCTTCCACCACCTCCTTCCTTCCTTCCTTCCTTCCTTCCTTCCTTCCTTCTTTCCTTCCTTCCTTCCTTCCTTCCTTCCTTCCTTCCTTCCTTCCTTCCTTCCTTCCTTCCTTCCTTCCGCCACTTCCTTCCTTCCTTCCTTCCTTCATTCCTTCCGCCACTTCCTTCCGCCACTTCCTTCCGCCACTTCCTTCCACCACTTCCTTCCGCCACTTCCTTCCTTCCTTCCGCCACTTCCTTCCTTCCGCCACTTCCTTCCTTCCTTCCTTCTTTCCTTCCTTCCTTCCTTCCGCCACTTCCTTCCTTCCTTCCTTCCTTCCTTCCGCCACTTCCTTCCTTCCTTCCTTCCGCCACTTCCTTCCGCCACTTCCTTCCTTCCTTCCTTCCGCCACTTCCTTCCTTCCTTCCTTCCGCCACTTCCTTCCTTCCTTCCGCCACTTCCTTCCGCCACTTCCTTCCGCCACTTCCTTCCTTCCGCCACTTCCTTCCTTCCTTCCTTCCGCCACTTCCTTCCTTCCGCCACTTCCTTCCTTCCTTCCTTCCTTCCTTCCTTCCTTCCTTCCTTCCTTCCTTCCTTCCTTCCTTCCTTCCTTCCTTCCTTCCTTCCTTCCTAGTTAAAGTGACATTCTTCTGCCCCTGAAGTGGCATATTTGAAGACTCAGAAGTAAACTCTATTAAAAATGAATTCACACCTCCAGTGAGGGACTCTTACCAAACACCTGGGGAAATTCCTCAACATCCCATCTTGAAATCACTTTTCAAAACATTTTGCTTGAATTTTCAATCTCCTATTTCAACTTCTGCCTGGCTGCTTTGCTCCCTTTGGCAGCCTAACAGGATCTCTCTGTGCTCAAGAATCACAAGAGTACAGGAGGATGTAGTGAATCATCCCCATGATAAGTCTCCTTTTTATTTCAAGGGGGAAAAGCCAAAAAGTCCATGACAGGCATAGCTGGATCATCCTTTTCCATCCTTTGTTCACACAGTTTGTAGATATGAATGAAAGACTTTGTGGCAGGTATTTACTGGATAAACTTGGTCTTTATATGGGTCACTACTGGCACTGCACTGTGTGTCTCAGCGGGTGACACAGCTTAGAGACCCTGCAGGGTCTGGATGTGTTTGTGTGGCTGCAGAGGTGCTTCCATGCTGAGGGTAGTGACATCCCTGCAGGATGTGAACTCTGGAGGAGAAAGGAAGTGCCTGTAGAAACAAACCAGAGAGCCCAGGGGACTCTGGCTGATGCTGACTGCAAATCATGAAAGCAGGATCAAAGAATCACAGAATGATTTGGGCTGGAAGGGATTTTAAAGGTCATTTATTTCCAACCCCTCTGCCGTGGACAGGGACACCTGCAACTATCCCAGGTTACTCAGAGTCTCATCCAGCCTGGTGCTGAGCACTTCCAGGGATGGGGCAGCCACAGCTTCTCTGGGCAACCTGTGCCAGGGCCTCGCCACTCTCACCATAAAGAATTTCTTCCTAATATCTAAAACCTAATCATCTTCAGCTTAAGAATATCATCCCCCATCCTAGCTATTCATGCCCTTGTGAAAAATCCCTCTCAAGATCTCTTGGATCCTCTTCAGATACTGGAAGGGGCTCTTGGGTCTCCCCAGAGCCTTTTCTTCTCCAGGCTGGACAACCCCCACTCTCCCAGCCTGGATCCATAGCTGAGGTGTTCCAGCCCTGGGATCAACTTAATGTCCTTCTCTGGACTCATTCCAGCATTTTTCTTGTACTGGGGGCTGAGGTTGAGCCACAGTACTGAAGGAGAGGTCTCACAAAAGCAGAGTAAACTTTGCTGAAAAGAGACCCCAGGAGTGAATACTGCAATCCTCTGTCTAACTGTGGCACTAACTTTGTAGTACCCAGCTTGCTGTCACACTAGAAAAAGAAAGAAAACGAAGCCAAAAAGGACTTCATGGAGAATGCTGATGCACCAGAACAGCTCCTGGAATTCCTGACCACCATGCAGTTAGCAAAAGGCAGGACTTTGGGATGAGAGGCAGTGCTGACAGCAGCAGGCAGGAAAACACCAGGCAGGTCTGGGGTGTCTTTGCCTTTTGTTTCCTGGCTTCATGATTCCACTGGGGTGTTTCTGACATGCTCAGCAGCAAGGCCAAGTGCTGGGAAGCCTGTGCCAGGATCCTCCAGCCCTGCACATTTCAAGCACAGACTCAGCAATTTTTCAATCTGCAGGATGGCTTTAGCATTCGTTTTCTTTACAGGTAAGTTGGATTCATTGCTGAGCCCAGATTCACCTTATCTTACTTTAAGCATTTAAAAATGAGCTCAGCCACTTTCAGCTCCTATTACAGTCAGTGGAAAAAGATCTTGGGATAGACTCTACTACCCTCTGGAGATTCTTATGTTTCCCAAGGGCTGATGTGTTCAAAATTTAGAGCTTCAGTTAGGTAGGGTGAGTCTAGACTGATTTTCCCTTCACAAAGCTCCAAGATAAAAACACTCTCTGGTGGGCTATAAAGTTCCATCAGGGCTGCTCCTTCCCACTTTTCCAAATCCCATATTGATCTTTCCTGTGCTTTTAAGTGTTACTAACCTTCTGAGCCTGCATCTTCATCTGACATAAGACCAAATAAAATACTCCACACAGGTAGGCAGGCAGGCAAGAAGAAGTCAACCTTTATAAATGCCCTCAAATATTTAAAGTCCCCAAAAGAGAAAATGCAAGCACAGTGCAAAGACTGAAAAAAAGGTCACTCTCCATTCCCTAAAGTCATTAGAGGATTCATCAATGGCTGGATATATTACTAAAATCAGAAAACTTTGTTGTGAAGAACTTCACTGTAGATGACACCTGAGAAATTATATCTGCTGGTTATGGTCACAAAACTCTGGCACTGGATAGTGTGAAAGGATTTGTTGGGATAAGTCAGAGAAGGAAGATACATCCACAGGGAGGAAATTAAACACCAGCTGAAGAGAATTCAGATGATATGAATATATGGTAAAGACAAAACAACTTTTCATGTTTGAGCCAAGATAGGCAGGATTGGAAACTATTGCTAATTCTTCAGTTAATGTGTTTTGTTCCTTCAAGTCAGGTGGATTCCAGGTATGACTAATTCCATGTTTAATCCATAACAATAGAATTCAGTTTCTGATCTTTGATCTTACTGAGAAATGGCATCAAATAATCTGTGCTTTAAAACATAAACAGGATATATTATGCTGTCCTGGCAGCCAGCCACCCCTCTTCCATGATCAACAACATCTATGAAGTGTCCATGGGCTAAAAAACATCAATATTTCTCTTGTGTTAGAAGCTGAAGATCAATCAGGAAAAGAAAGATCATTTCACTTTTGTCAGCTTCTTATATGAGGTGAATATTTCTGCCTTTCTACACCCACTCTGTTCACTGAGGTTTGCACTCTCCTGAAGGGCTGGGGCAGTTTCCAAAGAGTAAGGGACAACAGAAAAGCATGGAGAAGCCAAATTGTCATCCTAGTATGTTGTTATTCTTCACAACTAGTTAATCATTGCCTGTACATGAGCTCAATTTTGTCTGCTTTACTGATGAGAAGTGTACATGGGGCTTTTCCTTCCTTTTTCCTGCTGTGGGGAAATGGAAGTTTGTAATTGAATCAGAAAGTTCATTGTTCTGTCAGCTGTGGCAAAGAAAATAGCTGTGAGGTGGCCCCAAAAGGCAAAACACTTGCCTGGCATGTCTGGGATCCTCACTCTCATTTCCAGCCCTTAAGGCATCAAAAGTGTGGTAGAATTCCAGGGGAAGAATCTCAAGATGATGTCAGGCTTCCAAGAAATACAGGTTAAAAAAAAAAAAGAGGGAGGATAAAGGGAGATGATGAGTAGGGAAGACAATCCAGTGAGGTCTGGAGGGGTGAGGAGGTTTGGAAAGATTCAAAAAGTCACTTTTCCCCTTCCACCTCTCGGTCCACAGCACTGAAACCTTTTCCCTCTTCACAGTCTCCCATGGATTTCTCCCAGACTCTTGGTAGTTTAAATGGGGGTTTGATCTGTGCAAGCAAGAACACAGATGCTCATTTTGGAGCAGAGCTCTCTCCTTACATGTGGCCAAGAGAGGCAATCCTGGCACTGCCTTCTGAGCTCATGAACTCCCTACTTGATCAGGAGTAAAGGCTTGCTGCTGCTCTGTGCATTGTTTGGTTTAGACTCAGACTGTGTTGACAGTAAAGGATTTAAGGGTTGTATTTAATCTCCCAGTAAAACACTTTACAATGAAAGGGACAAAATATTATAGAGAAGTACTGAGAAATACACTGCTCTCCTGCTCTCAGCAGTCCCTCCTACATACTATTAAACATAGCTTTTCACCAAAAGAATGTGATATTTTTACATTTTTGCCCCATACACAAAGATGTGGCATTATAAGATATAGTTTGACTCTGAGGACCCATGGACCCTGCAGTTTATATTATTGTTCCTCTCAATTTCAGCAGTTTTTGATTCATATCCTGATTTGCTGCCCACTTGACCACACTCCCTTTCCCTACTTTTTGCCACATGGAAACTTCCACATTCCTCTCCAGAAAATTTCTTCTGTTTTTGCAAAACCCCTTTGAGACATGGCAGGCACTAAAAGCAAGAACTGGAGCTAAGAATAGAAAGGCAAGATGGTAATCATGACAATAAAACCTCCCAGATGACCACTCACAGCAAACATTTCCATGCTCCTTTGGAGAGTTAATGTTCCCCAGCCACAACTCAGTGCTCAGTTCCATGGGGGCAGGAGATGGGGGTGGGAGAACAGCCCCTTGCTGGTTTCTAGCACAGCCAATAAGTGTCATATAAACAAATATGAGCCAGGGGAACTGGCTGGGCCATGTCAGAAAGGTCTGAAGGGATGATTGCAGGTGAGGTAAAACCCCTGGAGTGGAACAGGAGAAAGAGAGGTAATTTGGAGGGTGAGCCACAAAAGCCTCAGCAGGGTTGGTGAAAGCTTTTAGTGTTTATTCCATGATCACACAACCACTGCTCATGTGTAATGAAAACCTGCTTTGTCTTATCAACTCCATTGCTGGTTTCACCAGGCTGGTTTTGCATATTTGTAACCAAAGCTATGCTATAACATTTTTATAAAATAAAGATTTTTAAAAGATCATTTCTTTTTCTCTTAGTCATCTTTCCCCCTTGATTTTAATGGACAGTTATAAAATCCCTGAGATCTATCACAACTGTTAAAGCCCCTGCTGCTAAAATCCCTTGACATCTGAGCTACAGAGAGGAAAAATCTGGAAAAAAGATGTTGTACATATCAGATGGTGGAGGCAGAGATCTACAGGATAAAATGACCCCAAGAGAGAAAGAATCAGAAGTTTGGGGAGGGAATGATGTGAGTGAGGAGTAAAATGTGATAGGAGAGCAGTAAAAATACAGTTCACAAGAAAAACGTGATGTGTGTCACTGTGGAAATGTGTCTCTTCTCTTTGCTTTCCCTTTTTAATCTGTTTTCTGGCATAGTCAATGCATTCAGTCAAAATCCAGCTGCAGGGTCCCAAAATGACATACCCTCCCCACCATGTCAGGTTTGTCGTGCCTTCCAGTTCCTGAGAATTTGGAAACTTTAAGCCAAATGCTGTTCAATATTTTTATGCTTTTTCAGGGCCTGACAAGAGGTGTGCTGCTACTCAGGAGACTTTGTCCTCACCAAAGCTAATTTGGATTTTTTGTCTTTGAAAGTGGCTAATCTTATGTGGAAAATTATTTCAGATGCTAAATTCCTTCACTTTAAAAAATAATAAAAACAAAACAACAAAAACCACAATCCTACAGAGAGTTTCCCTGCTTCCACTTGCCAGAATTGTACTTAATCTGTTGATAATTTTCTTGTCATGTTCTTTTCCCAAAGATGGAGCCCAGCTTTCCTGGGGGTGGCTCAACACCTGCCTACCCATGGGAAGCAGGGAGTGAATTTCTTGTTTTGCTTTGCTGATGTGAGCAGCTTTTACCTATTAAAATGTCTTTATCTCCAATCATGAGTTTTCTCATTTTTAGGGGAGTGAGAGAGTGGTTTTGTGGGGCTGAGTTCCCAGCTGGGGTTAAACAACAAGAGAATTGTATCAGTGAAGTCACAATGCTCTCTTCAAGATAAAAACAATCTTTTATTTTGACACCAAGAAACTTACCATCAGACAGAAAATGACTTGTCTGGGTTAATTAAAGTAAGTGTGATATACAGGCTTCATAAAATATAATGATATTACATCACAGAGTATGACAATACAGTCTGAAAGCTAAGGGAAAAATAGCAATATTACTGGAAATTCTGTGAAATATTTCTAATAATTCTGTCTCTGAGATCCATTAGAATTTGTCTCTTTACATGTGCTTTTTTTTTTTCCCTTGCAAAAATATTTCATTGACATTAAGGAACATCTTTGGCCTTCAGAGCCTTTCTATGTGGCTGTCCAAAGGACAGTTTCAGAGAAAGCTGTGAATTTTGTAATGTGACCTTCCAGGTACTTTTCCACCCATTAGGTGGTCTTTTAGTTCAAGAAATGGTAAAGAAAAAAAAATAATAAAAGAAAAAGAGAAGGGGGAAACGTGTTCCTATTTGAACCTGGGAAAAGTAGTGATTTAAAACACATTTCTGCTTTTCTCTGTTAGTGATATCAAGTGGATTTGCCTGCATTGAACACAGCCTATGGGTTTCAGCTGACTTTATATAAACTCTCTCTCAACAGAAACACCATATTTGTCCCATAGATCAAAATTTCAACAACAGACAGTCATTTATCTTCAGCTCTCCCAGGACTGGGATGGTTATTGTTTTTCTCATTAAGAAAGTTGCTAAATCCCAGGGGAGTCTGGGGTTTACAGTTTCCACTGATACTCATTTGTCATATTTCTATTGCTGGTTAGAGGCACATAAATTTAGGTAAAGAATAATAATTGCTGCCTGAGGTCAGTCCCATGCCTCCCTTAAGAAAGCTAGAGGGTTATGAAGAAAGAAAAGGAATCATTTAGGAAGAGAAAATATGAAGACCAAGATTCTTTTTAAAACCCAGGCACTACTAAGGTGTTGGATTATTGTTTGAATCAAAAAGGGTGGAATTGTCACTCTGGACTTGACATTTTCTGCATAATTTGGGACAAGGAGAGAACACCTGAGTCTGCAGAGTCATGGAAAACTGCCATGGAAGAGCAAATCCCGTCCCATTCACACCAAGGAGATGTTGAGCTACTATTGATGCATCAATATGTTTATGAAATTTTGATATTTTGAACTATTTCGTGGCTGACAAGAGAAAAAAAAAGAATGAAGCTGCACTTTTTCTGAAGTATGAATGGCTGTCACAGAAAAGACAGGATGAGGTCAAAATGTCACCAGGACCATTGTGGCAAGAGATGCAAAAGCAGCAGAGGAAGCTCCAAAATGAGATCCCAGAACAATTCCTCTGTGCAATATTTCAGGTAACAGCTCCAAGGTAACCTGGGTGGGTATGAAGTCTCAGAGTCTGGTGGATTTGATCTCAGCATTCATTGGTATTTTCAAAATGTGCTGTGGGGGCAAAGAGATGAATGCTGAAACAACAGATTACAACTGTAATAAACCTTTAGGCAGTGCCCAGAGACACTGTGGCTGCTCCATCCCTGGAGGTGCTCAAGGCAAGGCTGGATGAAACCCTGAGCAGTCTGGTCCAGTGGAAGACTCTGAGCAGTCTGGTCCAGTGGAAGGTGTCCCTGACATGGTAAGGGTTTGGAATGGGATGATTTTTAAGGTCCCTTCTAACCCAAACCATTCTTTGATTATATATATATGTTTTAATTTTTTTTAATTCTGTGTGGATCTCTCACCAGAACAACTGGAGTGACTCCCCACCAGCAGTTTATGGAGCAAAGTCTAAACCAAAACATGCAGCTCCTGCTGCTAGCTCAAAGGGATTTCTGCAAATTATTAGTGCTTTACCTGTCCTGCCCCCATTCTTCAACAAACAGCAAAGTTCTTATTCTTTGCAGTAAAAATCTGGTGAGGACCCTGCAGGGCACATCTGGAGCCTGTTGGTTTTGTCCAGTGCCTTGGGGGATGTTTTCCCAGGTGTGTAGTTAAAGAGAGCCTCTGGGGCTGTTCCCCCAAAATATTTCATCACTGCTGCATTAGGTTGTAAGAAACAAAAAAACAGAAGAAGAGTTAATAAACCTACAAACATTGTAAGATTCTGTACAGTTTTGTGGGGTTTTTTTCTAGACTAGGGAGAACAAAAAAATCTTGTTGCTAGGTAAAGGTCATTTCTTCAAGTATCACATATGTTCACTGGTTAAGTATTTCATTACAGTGCAGATAAAAGCACAAGATGTCTCCAGTGGTTAGTGATGCCATGTTTTATTTATTACCTTTTGTAGCTTTATTCATCATAAAGGACACCTACATGTCCTTTTCTTAACCTCCAGTTGAGTGTAATTCTGAATGGCAATACAATGCAATGAAAAAAAACCAACCAATGAACCAAACCAAAGCAAAACAACTTGTATCCGTAAAACATTTGAAAATATACCCCTAAGTGATTTATTTCATTTGATTTCTACAAAGAAAATTGTGAAGATGTGGGTTTCTTATAACAAAAGGTTTGAATGGCCTGATACATATCACCAGATAAAAGTGAGTCACTTATTGCACTGCTATTCCTAGGTTACAGCATTATCTCTGAAGAGATAAATAAAGATATGATGTTTATCTTTTGCTGCTTGGATTCTTTGCCCCCACTTATAGAAAACTAAAATAACCCAAATCTTCTCTTTCTCAGAAAAATTAGGATCAAGTCTTGGGCAGACTGAATCTTCCACCTATACTAAAGATGAAAAATTCACCTTCAAAGGTAGAAGGATACTGACAACCAAGTTTTTTTATAAATACTCAAAGAGAATTTAAAGAATGACAAAAACCACTCAGGCCTGTAGAAAGTTTGATATTTTACTCTATTCCCAAAATTAATATCCATGTATCCATATTCTCCCATCCTCTCCATTTCCTTTGGGCAAGTAGGCAGTGGCTTCAACAAGGGCAGAGAGACTGTAAATATCTTCCTGGTGGCAAAGACTGCTCCAAATTGGAAATGTTCTCCATATCTTCAGAGTATGTGATACACCAGTGTAAAAAATAGATGAAATCTTGACTTATTTCCACTTTTTCTCCCCCCAATAGACAGCTCCAGTCTCAGCTGGATGAAGCCAGGGTTCCCATTTGAGTCCAAACAAGACCCAAGAGAATCAGAGGCACCAGTGGGTAGTGACTCATCTGAAACTCAAATAGTAAAGCAAATAATAAGAGGAAGAAGCCAAGCTTTACCACCAAATTTGCCCCCTCCCCTCTGTGTTCTGAGGTGGCAAATTAAGGTGTGAAAAGTGGTTTTAAGAAAGCAGATATTTTTTCAGGAAGGATGAATAAACCCACGATGGGATTGCAGAGTGTCACAGGTGAGCTCTGTGAGCTTAGCACGGCAAAAATCAGAGTTCTTTTAAGATACAAAATTCAGCATTAATCTGGGCTATGTAATTAGTCAAAGATAATAAAAAATGTCCAGATTTGCTGAAGATACCATGGAGAAAAAGGGAAGAAAGTGTTCTGTTTTCAACACAGGTAGAAAGCAAGACACACCCTTCCCACGAGGAAATGTTCATGTAGTCTTACGTCAAACTTTTTGATAGAAGGGAGGGTGAGGCTTTGGAAGAGATGATCTCCCCTCAGGAGTGTAAAGGCAACCCCTGTCCTTGGGTAATTTCAAGAACACTGATAAAAACCTGCCAGACATTTCAGGGCCTGACCAAATGACCTTCTGGATCCTTGTAAAGTTTATTCTCTTCCTTTGCAGTCCTCTGATGCTTACCAAAACCAACCACTACTCCCTGAGCTTCTCAGTATCCCATAGTAAGTGAGAAAATGCATTTCCTTCCTCTCCCTCCAGCTTTTGCATTAAATGTGACTCCAGGACTGGTCCCCTGAGAAGACTGGGATTGACAGATTTGTCAGAAAGATTTTAACCAAGAGACAGAGAAGCAGAAAACAGAACTGCAAACTGTGTTTAACAGAAACATGTATTTATAGGGGTTTCCAGGATTGCTTTCAGCAGTTTAATGTCTTATGGGAGGAAATTCACAATTAAAGAAATAGTCCTGAGTGAGGCTTTCTTCCTGGGAGCCTGAGGGAGGTTTCAGCAAGTCAATGGTGTTGTCCAAGAAAGAATAGGTAGGAAGATTATTTGAGTTCAACACTTTTCCCAGAGAAGTTGTGGATGCCCCATCCCTGGAAGTGTTCAAGACTGGCTGGATGAGGCTTGGAACAACCTGGGATTGTGAAAGGCATCCCTGCTCATAGTAGGGACCTTGGAACATCCCTTGAGATCTTTAAGATCCCTTTCCATGCAGGCAATTCCATGGTTCTGTGATTCTATGATTTAATGAACCTCACTTCAATTCAACCTGAATTTATAATTGGTGGTATCAGCTGGGTGAGTTCACCAAAGATACCTGTGCCACAAAAGGACTCCTCCAGCCCATATCTTTCCAACCAGCTGATGGAAATTATTACTTTTCAATGGAACTCTTGGAGGCAGCCCCAAGATGTAATCTCACTATGCACTATGCACCTCCAGTTGCTGAGAGCTCTTTTTTTGTTTGTTTGTTTGTTTGTTTGTTTGTTTGTTTTTAATAATATCTAATCTAAACCTTCCCTGAAGGGAAAAAGCAGCTACTTAATCCAGTCACTGGCTAAATAAATATGTGGTTACATCCAGTAGTTCTGTGTGAGCACAGCTCAAGGAATCCATGCACAGCTCAAGGAAGAAGAGGGAAAAATACAGTTTCTTCACAAGTATTCCCTTTCTTCCCCAAACACTTCAACCATTATTAATGAAATTCAATTAACCTCCTTTGCCCTCCTCTTTTCTACAGAGATTTCTGTAGTTATCTATCTCTGCCCATCACATAGACTGGAAATTTTGATAAATTGTTCAGTCTAATTTGTACATCACTTGAGGCAGATGAGATAAATCATTCAAAAAGCATCTAGTGGCTCACAATAAAACTCACCAAACTTGCCAAGAGGGTAAATGCACTTTGACCAACCTGGTCTAGTGGGAAGTGTCACTGCCCATGGCCATAGGGTTGAAACTGCATGTATTTTAGGTCCCTTCTTACCCAAACCAGTCTATGATTCAAAGATCTATCTGTCAAAATTTCCATGGCTAGCTAAATTTGATTGTATAAGGGTATGTTTGCAGCTTGAGGCTGCTGTTCAGAGTCTTTGCCCAAAATTTCTGTGTGAGCTTGGAGAATTCACTGTCTGGTCACCCAGAGCATGGACTCAGATTTTCACTTTCCTTGCCTTATCTGGCAAGTTTTCTGTGTCAATGACCAAGCACTGGGGTGGGAGGTGTGGGGGTACACAGCACTGGCATGAGACTGAAACCAGTTCTGCTTTTCCAAGAATTATTGTTTGGGTAAGAAGAGACCTAAAATATCACCCAGTTCCAACCCCTTGTGGTGGGCAGGGACACCTTTCATCAGACCAGGCTGCTCCAAGCCCCATCCAGCCTGGCCTTGGACATTTCCAGGGCTGAGGCAGCCACAGCTACTCTGGACAACCTGTGTCAGAGCCTCACCATCCTCAGAGTAAATATTTAATCTACTGTCTTTCAGTTGGAACCCCTTCCCCCTTGTCCTGTCACTACCCGCCCTTGCAAACAGTCTTGCCAGACTGGATTGAATCAAAGTGGGTTTCCAGTTCTATTCCAAATTAATAAAATGCAAAGTTGGCAATATTTCTAGTGGGTTATGGAGCCTACACTCTAAAGAATTTCCGTGACTGGAAATACTTGTGATTTGGTGCAGCCCTCCTGGTTATCCACCAGCATTGATTGTGTGCTGTCAGCAATGATTGGAAAAACCAGGATATGCAGAACTCCCTCCACGACCAGTTCATTTGCCTTCTCATTTTTTTGGCTTGACATTATGTATGAACACTAACACATATTTAAAGGGTACAATTCCCTGAATGTACCAAACAAAGCAGCAGCCTCTAATTTTGAATTTCCCTGGAGCTGGGGAGAAAAAGGGTTTGTCAGAACTAATAACGGGTGAATCCCAAAATGGGCTGTGAAGAGAAATTGTCTAATCCTAGTCATTTCCCTTGGTAGCCACCTCCACTTTTACTGGGAGATTCTGCCTGGAAAAATTGTATTCAATAACATGTTTTGTCTATATGGACCTATTTCAGTACAGTTCCACTCTTAGAGACCCATCTGAAGAATTGCAGCCCCACATGTCAACCATTACAGAGGCAAGAAAGCAAATGTTAATTTTTGCTGTGATATATTCTCTGTTTCACTTTAATTGGAGGAAATCCCCAAATCGATCAGTTAGGAAGCATTTGCTTACAGTGGAGGCTGGAGGTTTTTAGAAGGGGCTTTATTTAGTCACAAATAATAAATTATTATATTTAGTCACAATAATAAATAACTGAGTAGCAACAGGAAACAAGGAATTATGCAGCGAGTCTTCCCAAATCAAATCTCTTCCCATTGCTGTGCAAGATGCATTACCATGTGCAACATAATGTTAGGAAACAGTTTATTTCTTTTAGGGAGAAGACCTCATTCATCAGAACAAACATCTGTCTTCCCACATGATTTAGTTCTGCGGGTCACGATTTAGTTCATCTGGGTCTCCCTGGTGTAACACACCATTGAGGTAACAATTAATGGCTTAGTTCCACCCTGCTAAGAGCTATTACTGCCTGCTCTGTATTCCCACAGTGCCTTCCCTTTCCTGGAAGGCACACGCAGCCACTGCTGTTCAAAAAGTGCCTGTGCAGAACCCTTAGGGTTAAGACAGAAACTGTCTTTGGGATAGAGAAAATATCTCCTTAATTGAGTAGCTGGGGCTGCCTGGATGCTGCAGTAGTTTAGTCTCAGACCACAAGGCTGGCTGGACCTTTCCAAAAATGTGTTTAAAACCTCATGAAGTCATAGAATTGTTTTGGTTGGAAAAGACTTCTAGGATCACATACACAACCGATCCCAATAAAATATGTCCCAAAGTCCCACATTTTTAAAATGTTTTTTAAATCCATCCAAACATGGTGACTCCACCACTGCCTGATTCCTTCATCCACATCATTTGCAAAGGCTGACCCCAATTCTCAACCCTGAGGGACACCACTGGTGCCTGGCCCCAGCTGGATTTAACTCCATTCCCCACCTGGCCACCCAGCCTGGTTTTTACCCAATTAACAGAGCACCCACCCAAGCCCTGAGGAAACAGTTTATCCATGACAATGTTGGGACAAACGGTGACAAAAGCTTGGCTAAAATCCACCTAGACATCTTCAGCCTTTCCCTCATCCCTGAAGTCACCTTGTCATAAAATGGGACCAGGCTGGCCAAGCAGGACCTGCTCTTCACAGCCCCTGGTGTCCCCTGCTCCCCTGAGGGTTTTGCACAAGCCACAGGATGATGGTCCAGGGGATTTACTCCATAACGTTCCAACACTAAGGTCAGGCTGACAGGCTGTAAAAAACTACTGTGAGGCAAAATCTTCTACAATCTAGCATTTTGCCTTCAGGCTCATGCCATAATGATGTGAAAACCACACTGTATCCCAAAAGATAACTTTTTATTCACAGGGCAAACAATTTCATTTATTTATTTATTTCACTCAAAAAAAACCCCCAGAAAAACAAACAAAAAAAACACCACTGCTTTTTACCTCTTGTATATTCAGTAATGTGGTTAAGGCACATGGCTTGCATGAAGTCTGAATAAGGATAGTTTCTCATGAAATGTAAAGTAATGCAGTATAAAAATGAAACAGTCAGCTTTCTTGTGATATTTACTGAATTTTACATGTGCTGAATGTGATATCTGTGCTCTACTTTCTGCAATCTACTCTGTAGTTTCTAAAATATATACACTAGATTTGTGCCCATTAAAATAACATTATATAGAGATAAGGTGGTTCAACAAATCAGTTAAATCCAGTTCCAACCTGAAGGTTGGATTTGCAATTTAAAAAGAACGTGAGAATTACAGACAGTTAAAAAAATTCCTTCATGTCATGACATGCTCTTGTATTTGCTTTTCCTTAATTTCCCCTTCTTTAAGAGGAAGACAATTCTTTTACCTCACTGCAGACTGCAGAGGATGAATACATGAAGGTCATTAAATAGTCAAAATAATGGGCAACGAAAAATTATTCTGAAGTGACAGACAAAGATAGCACTAGTAAATAACAGTTTCTGAAGTAATTTAATTTTTTTAAACAATCACATGGATTATTGAAAGCTGTTTTCAAAAAGAATGTATTTTCATAGAGTTAAAAATGGTAGGTTATGAAATTATTAATGACTAGATAAGTTCCTTAAGGAAAACAAGACTTTACCTGTTCTTATCTCTGCCTCTCTCAAGCACAGTAGAAACAAGACCAAGGGCAGATGTCAGACTTTTTTCCACATAAAACACTTATTTTCTTCATCTATGACTCCAATTTTTTTAATGCATAGTTTTATTTATAAGACTTTTAACTAAATATTCAATTTTTATTAGTCATGCTTGTTTGATGGGTATTTTATTTAACATTAAAAGGTAACATTTTGTATTCATGAACATTGTATTGTGAAATATTGGTTTAAAATACCTGAAAGCATATCTTGACTTCTCTTGATTTTTCTTCATTTGAGGCTTTTTTCCCCCTTTTGATCTGTGCTGTTTCATCTGTAATGGCTTTAACACATACAAAAACAAGCAGTCCTGTTGTTTCTCTCCTACTGAAAACCACTCTGGATTATCTTCTTTCACTGAGATATCTTTTTTGAACTCTTTCTGATGTCTTTGTCAAACACAGGCACTTCAAACAATGATGGTGTGAGAGATATTTTATATTCTTCAAGAGCCTGATCAGATCCATAAACACATTTCCCTGCCAAGCATGCTGGCTTTGTTACTCGCCAAACACTGGGATGCTGAACATTTGACTTCTTTATGTGCTGGTAACTGTTTCTCCCTTTTTGTGCCAAGGCTCAATGCCTAAAAATAATAACTGGAAATATGGAGTAGTTGTGCATATTCTCCTTTCGCAACTTTTGCTCCATTTCTGCTGCTGAGTCTGCAAAATCAAAGTATTTCAGGTCACCCTGCTGAAGGCAGTTGGAATATTTCAGGAGATATCAGCAGCAAAAAAGCCTGAACAATTCAATTTTCTGATCTGGGGTCTCTGCAAAATATGGGACAAACCAAACTCCTTTGCTCACACATCTTCTCTCTTCTGCCCTCCCCACCTGCCACTCTCCCAGAGAAAGTTAAAGGGCATAAATCTGTGATCTGAGAACCTGAGGTGGGAGGGGAATTTCTGAAAGAGAAAGCTGAAATCCCTGAGTTTCTCCAGAAGATCAGAAGGCAGCAGAACTCGTACAATTAAGCTCATGCAGATGGAAATGCCAAGGTCTTCTGCAGAGTACAGTTTGGTCCTTCATAAAAGAACTCAAATGTTCTCTTCTACTCTTTTTTGGAAGTGCACCATCCAGCCATCTCCCCATGAACTGAGGGTTTAGGTTCTCACATTTAACAGCAGTAGGCTCTGTACCAGCAGAGTCAGTGGGAACAAGGATGTGACTCATCCCCATAAAGATGAACATCTTGTTTTAAGCTGAGTTTCACCCACTGCTGTATGGACTGTGTGTGTCAGGAGTCCAGACTGACTCACACCCTTAGGCTGGGACAAACCCACCCTGCAGGCACCCACCTTAAAACACAACACTGCAGATTTGCCTGCTTTGAATGGGTGCAGATTTTACCTGCTTTGAATGGGTGCAGATTTTATCTGCCTGGGGCTTAAGGAATTGCCTCTTGTCTCTTGCTATGGCTTGGCATTCACCTGCATCACTACTGACACTCTCAAAATGGTGCTAAAACCAGAAAATGAACAGAGATGTGAAGATTTATTTGTTTATATGCAGAGTTTGACAGCAACAATCTCAGGTTTGATTCTCAATGAAGACAAGCTGAGGATTATGTCAAATTCACCTGTCCTCCCATAGTCACTTTTTCATCCTGTATTTGAGCAGGACAGTCCTGAAGAGCTGAAGCTGCCTTTTAGGAAATGCATCTGCAACCTGTAGCTCAACAGGGCTCTGCTGTCAGGGGACAGTGCCAGCTGCTGCCATCAGAACTGCAAAAAGCTGTAGAGGCAGCTTTTTCTTCTGTGTTTCCTACCAGGAATGGAAAAAGAGAGTGAAATAAGCAGAGACAGATGGTGGGAACAACAGACAGCATAAGTAGCATTAATCTAATTCACTCCAACAGCATAAAAATGGGTTTCTATCTTAAATAAGTTCTTCAATACACAACTGAAATGCAGTGGAGCCTCAAGAAGGTGAATATTTTCACTTAATTACAGATATAAAAATTGTATGGATTACACATGCTACAGTAAGAACTTATCTAAAATGCAGCCTCCAATCTGAACTGCCTTTAGTGAATCTTGGTGCCTTTTGCATATGGAAGGTTTAAAAGCTGTGTGGATTTTGAGCATTCTGCAGGACAGCTGGAACCTCAAATGTCTGAGATGAAATAAAAAAAAACTTTTAAATGCAGGAGGTTTATAACATGATACGCTGGCATGTTAGCCAACATGATTATTTTATTAGATACAAACTAGTTAATAATCCATGGGGGATTTTTTTTTTCTTTAAGAAAAATGTGCTATTTCCCTACTGCTCATTTAAGAAAAGCTTTTAAAATTTTCATTATGAAAAACCTCCAAAAATTGCCACTAATTTTCCCCCCTTCTCTGCCTTTATACTGCTTGTAAATCAGATGTGATAATAACTTCTGAGGAGCTGGAAAGAGCATATTTATCTCCCTGAGAAAGTTATGAGGATGACAGCTCAGTGCTTCAGCAGTGTCAGAGCTGTTACATTTCCATTCATTAACTTTCCCTTTTTCTATATAAAACCACATAATTGGGACTTCCCTTAGAGGAAACATTTAGTGCATCTTTAATGGGCGACTCAGGATCACAGCACTTTATGCCTGAATTTAAGAGTTATTGAGAGCTTCCCAAGAGCTGCCAAATGTTGCATGTTCCCTTAGACTCAGCATCTTTCAGGATTGGACTCTCTTCATATTTGTAGTGTTAATAATGTCAAATCCCCTGTAGTATTTTCCTAATCTATTTACAAAAATGTCTCATGCTGAGCATCCCCAAAATTATCTATTTTTTTTTTTTAAGTATGTTTTCTCCAAGCCTGAAGTTATTAAAATAATGTAATTTCCCCCCTTCTTCCAGGTGAACTTTCTGGCTAAAATTAATGAGAAAAATAAGTATTAATTCCAATTGCTGATGGGGAGGTTGAGAGTGAAAACTGTAATCTGGAGCAGAGAAAGAAAAATTTCATCATGACTGTCTTGATGCACCAGCATTCAGAAACTAAATACTTGGCTGGAATTTGGGTTTGTGAGATTTCCAGTTTCACACCTGTGAGGTAATTTGTTAATTTAAGGTTCACCTGACCACCAGCCTTCAGGAGAGAAGAATTGATCAGAGTTAGAGCACAACTCAGTGGAACTCTGAGCTTTTGGGGTCATTCTGCCATGGGCTTCATGCACAGCTCAGGAGTTCAGTACCCACAAAATGAAGAACATACAAGGAACCTTCTCCTTCAACTACCTTCTCCCAAGGTGTTTTGGGAGAAGCTACTTACCACAGAGTCATAGAATCTCCTAAATTCCTGGAATCACAGAATAATTTCAGTTCCAAGGAACCCACAAGGATCATTGAGTACAACTCCTTGCTTGATCACAACTGAACCTGTAAGACAAAAACCCCAAGCAGAAAACCACAATTTTTCTTAGAGACAAAGCTACTGTCAGAATTCCCATGATTCCTTTCCTAATAAACTTTACCTCCCTCAAAAGCTACAGTGAATCCCAGAAACATCTTCCTCTGTACCTGATCCTGCTGCACCCCCTGAGCAAGCTGGGAATTTTTCACATAATAAAATGTGATATCATGAGGATTGAGAAATACTTTTGTGTGTGCTTGACACTTCAGCCCCAAAACTATTACTTAAATTTTCTCCTCCTGCAATAAAACAGGTTGAACTGAGACAAAACCCTCAACATTCCTTTACTAAAAACTGCCATTGCAGCATAATTTTTCCTTGAGAAAATTGCATTTTTGCAATTATACTCTCAACCACTGCATGAGCACTGAGAAAGCAGACCTGAAAATACATGTATTTTTGTTTCCAAAAGCAATTAACCAAATTAAAAATGCAGTTACTTCAAGATTAATTTATTTATGTTTTCCATACCTCCTGGCATTGAGACGTATCTCATATTCCCAGATGTGAGATACCATTGCTGTGATAAACCACCACATGGGACTCTGAGTAACCTGGTCAAGAGGAAGGTGATTAAATGATCTTCAAGGTCTCTTCCCAACCAAACCTTACTGGGCTTCCATATTTCAATGTAACAGGCCACCACAAGAGATTGAACTAAGCACTAGCACCATGGATAGCTCAAATTCCTTTAGTCTGAGCTGAAAAGCCTCCTAATTAGAACGTTTGGTACCTCTTTAACCACTTAAATACCACAAAAAGGAATGGAGACAAAGGGAGCCCCTTGCTGTGCCTGTGGGAAGTACAAATTCATGTTTTTCTTTTAAGTGTCCCTCTCTTACTATATGGAGCAAAAGTGGATTCTTCATGACAGTATGGATGTAGTTTTCTTTAAAGTTTTCTGTTACATATTCAACAAGTCCCAGAGGTTGACACACTGAACTTGGTGTTTGTTTGGCACTTGTTTGTTCATGGAGTGCTTGAAAAGGGGATTAGAAACATCTGGTCACATAATCCCCATGATCTTCAGAAGATCAGGAATCTGCTCATGCAAAGAAATCAAGGAATAGTAAATCCAGAAGCAAGGACTTGTGCCTGGATTGTGTGTCAGAGGCATCTTGGTGTTCTCAGCTTGTGTGACATTTAGCCCATGTTAATTCAGGGTAGTTTCTGATCAGAAACATTGGGGAAAAATATCTGAGTGCCTTGAGACTGAAAATGAAGGGTTTTCAGCAGGGTCCCATGAGGCAGTTGCCTGCAATAATTGGTTCTGGATTTGATGACAGTGGCAATTTCTCCAGCCTAGTGCTCCTAATTTATGTTGGGAACCATGCAGGACGTACAATGAAGACAGGAAATGTTTTATATGAAAAGTAGTTGCTGGTTGATTGGTCAAGATTCCACATTTTGGTGATGCTGGGGTGAAACATTTCACAATACTGATGACATTTGAAATGTTCAGGGAAAAGAAAAGGATAAATGGCTATTAATAGCTGTTTCTTCAGTCTTTCTTGAGTCAACAAGCACCAAGAAGCAATGCTATTTTTGAAATCATGTGTTCTTCAAATACCAGATGTTTTCTATTGTATTAGTGCTTGAAATTTAAGTTTGTTTCTCGTCAAAGATCAGTCTTTAGAAACATAATGGAAAGACCTCAGGGGGAACCAGCTGGGGGATCAGTCTCTTCTCCCAGAAAACCAGTGATAGGAAGAGAAAAAGGCCTCAAGTTGCACCAAGGGAGGTCTAGATGAGATATTAGTAAAAAAAAAAAAAGAATCATAGAAAGAGTTGTAACTATTGGAACAGAGAAGGAGAAAATGACAGGTGACAATTGAGTCACCATTCCTAGATGTGTTCAAAAAATGTGTGGATGTGGCACTTGAGGACATGGTTTAGTGATGAAAACCTGGTGGTGCTGGGTCAAAGCTTGGACTTGATCTTTAAAGTCTGTTTCAATCTAAATGATTCTGTGGTTCTAGGAGTAGGGTGGCTCTTTTAGTCACTTTATCTAAACATAATTTGTTGCTCCCCTTTGTCCAGTTAGAAATACTCACACAAGAAGGTAACATAAAACATATAAAAATGCTTAATAAATATACAAATCAGGTCAATTTAATAAACACTAAATTGCCTTAAATTTAAAAAAAATAAAGAAACTTTTAAGAAAGGAAATGAATTCGTGTATCAGAACAATGAATTTTCCTTTTGTGGGTGCCTAAGCTATTGCTACCTAGATTGTTCTAAAACTACACAGATATTTTCCACTTTGGGCTTGGTTTGGGTGCTCTTTTGCAACTCATAGATTTTCCTTGGGCTGTGGAGGTAATTCTGCCAAGTGTCCAGATAGCTGAGCTAATCATGAGTCTTTATTAGAGGCAGGGAGCCTGAAGATTACAGCTCTAGATCTTCACTTTTCACCTGTGACCTTAATTTGTGACTTCTTCTGGTTCTTTGTTGTTGTGGTGCAATATTTCTTAATAGACTCAGACCAAAGAATACAAGATCCATTTGACATTTTAAAGAGAATTTAGGCAGGGCAAACTGGAGATACCTGTGTCTGGCCAGGGGACCAAATTCACTGATGTTGCATTTGCAAAGAGTGCAGGAAATCTTTCTTTGCATGAGGAAAGAAAATAAATTTAAAAAAAAAAAATCCCATTGTCTTATTTATGTCTCAGCAGAACAATCCTGGGGGTGCAATGCCATGTTGCTCTCAGTGAGACACCTGAATCCAGTGGATGGACTCCCTGGCCATGGCAGGGGGTTGGAATGAGATTAACTTTAAGGCCCTTTCCAACCAAAACCATTCCATGATTCTATAATTAAATATGATTTATAAAACTACCATTTACTGTGGATCTGCCTGAGAAGTTCCTCATCCAAACACAGCCCCAAGCAAGCACCCTTGGGTCTGCCAAGGTCACAGAACACAAAAAACACCTCCTGAATCCTAAGGAAAACTTTATCTTGTTCTGACTCATTCATTCAGCTTGACTGAGTTAGAAGTCCCCCTGCTCTCTGCTGCCTGCACAATGAGCCAGGGGGCTGGGAAGCAAAGCAAAATGAATATGTAGCTGTTTCACGGGGTTATAATGGAAATTTCAGAGTAATCTGATCAGATCTGTTCCAATATACCCTCAAACCACTTCTGCCATAAGCATGATGGGTGAACACATTGAAATTTGAGCCCAAATTGTGGGACTAATTCTGAGTTTATTGAAATGAACAAGGACAAATGAGGTGCTACTTTCTCTCCCAGACACACAATCAATTTTAGAAGGGCTGCAGCACCTTTATCGTGAGTTTTGAGCTGTAAATCCCACCAGAGATTCGACTTTTCACTTTGGCTATGACTACAGTGGCTTGACTCCTTGACTCTTTGTGTAGATAATAAAAAAACAGATATCACTTGCATTTAAACTTGGTCTGCTACTATTAAAAACAAACAAACAAACACAACCAAAAAAACCCTACCTAAACAGAATCAGTCTAAAATCAGCTTGAAGTTCTGGCAGCAGGACACTCTTTGGCACTTTTCTAGGTATGTTTCCCTTTTTTTTTTTTTTAATAGCTTTATTCATATTCAGCACTTGTTTTTTATTTGCCTATTTCTGACCTCACATAACCAGCTCAGCCAAATAAACTGGTTGGAAATGCTTTGAATGGAAAGAACATTCTTTAGCCTGGAGGGAAAATCATCCTCTTAGGATGTCAGAGAGAGAGTTTTAAACACCTGAAGCCAAGGACATCCTAAAATTCCTGTCTCTCGCTTCTTGAATAAGCATTCAACACACAACGATTTCTGGGTTATTGTGGCCAAAGTTTGCATTGCATTTCCTTCTCAAGAGATTCAGTCTTGCACAAGATATTTCTGATTTAATGAGGAGTGCAGGGTGGGCTCAACAGATTCAGATTTTATATTAGGGGAAAAAAAATAAAAGTGAAGACACTTCACTAGGAGGTTAGTGCAGTACTGGAACAGATGATCCAGAAATTGGTGGGGTCTCAGCTGTGAGGGATTTTAGGATTTGGTGAGGCAAAATGATAATTGACCTGATCTACTGCTGGGCACATTCTTGTGGTGTGTAGATCTCTAGAGGGCCAAGCAATATTTCCATTGCCATGGGATTCATTTGCCTTGGGATTTGTGTAAGTGAATCAGAGAGGATCCAAGCATAAATTAATAGTGTAGGAAACGGGTTCTAAGAACATACTGACAAGGACCTCATAATTCTTGATGCCAATAGAAATGTCTTTATATCAAAGATTAGATTTACTTTGATTTTGAATAATTAATTTAGAAGAGTGGTTCCCAGATCCCCAACCTGTTTGGTAGAAGAAGATGAGTTACCTTTTCCCTTTTATTCCAGTATTATGCCTGCTGAACTGTAGGCCCTTTTAGACATATTTAGTTTAAGTGACTGCAGGAGACAGCAAAGAAGTTTTCCTCTAAATGTTGTTAAATCTTCTAAAATATCTTAGACTATTACCAGTAAAGAATTCTACAGCAAATATGTGAATGACTAAAATAACTACAGCAATTAGAGTTTTCATCTCTTTACATTAATGTCTTATTGCTTTTAGCATTACTGGGCCATTAAGAAAATGCAGTTAGGGATAATTCCTGAATTTTGTTTTCTTCCTGAATGGTCGCCATGCAGATTAAACAAAAATAAGATTTAAACGTAAATAAAGAAGCTGCTTTAGACAGGCTCTTGTGAATCCCTCCCCATTGATGTAAAACTCTGCCAAGTGGATGAGTTATCTTCTGCCAGACTGTTCAGAGAGACTGAAACTGCATTCTAGGATACAAAAAAAAAAAAAAAAAAAAAAAGAAGGAAAAAAAAAAAAAAAGACATTTGGAATAGTCTTTGGGAGCCTTTGAAAGCAGCAGATAAGATGCTGTTGCCTTTAATTCTCCTAGAATACAGAGAAAAGGGAGCCAAAATGGGATTGACGAATGACCATCACCATGATAGACTGGGACAATTACAGTAATAAGAAAGAGGCAAGATTTTATTTAAGTTCTCCAACAGAGCACTCGTAAGTAAAAATCAAAAGGAATACATTAAATTAGGGTGGATAGGTCTGATCTTTTTTCTATGTCCTGCTATGGAGCAGGAGAACCTGCAAAACCAAGAGATGAACCTAAAAATGTCCCAAAAGAAGTGCAAGCACTGGGGACAGAATAGTGCAGAGCTCAAAAATGTCATGTTACAACCCTAGACACCACCATATGGGTAGCATACAGGCCTCAGCTGTTGCTGCTTGCTCTTTATTTGGTTTTAGATAGAAAAATTCAATTTCCACACTTGTCAATCCAGTGTTGTGCACCAGCTTCTAACCACATACACACAAATGCTGTGTAATCATTTTTTTGAAAGATGTTACATGTAAGCCTGTCAGAAGGAGCTTTGATATCTCTGATTTTTAAGCATAGTTTGCATTTTTAAGGCAATAAACAAATAAATACAACTGAACTGACTACAAAAAACCTGTAATCTAGAGAAAAGCTTCAACAAAACTTGATAAAAGGCATGACTATATCAGATACCTGGAAATGCCTGTCATGTATATAGAGTAGCTAAGTTCTTCCAGAACTAAAGAGAAGATAACAGCTTCATTCTCAATTGCCAGCACATACACGACACTTTTGATATGAGATGTCCTTCTTAGCTGGAATGCCTGAGTGCACAAGAGATCCTCAAAATGGGTGGGAGTTTCCTTCAGTTATCTAAGCCTGTTCTATGTACATGAAAGAAGATAAGGAAAAAAAGTGCACTCTAAAAATCTATGCTCACCTTTAACTTGCAGCTATAGAGACATCCCATTTTAGACAGTTACAATTCCAATAAAAATGCAGTCAGAATTAAGGAAGTAAATTCAAATCTGAATTACTGTTAAAGAGAAATGAATAGTTTTTATTCTCAATAAATCCATATGCATGCTTAAAATCTCACTTAATTATAAAAAATATCAATCTTTTTACTAAGGAATTGCTCTGAGATCTTTTCATCGGGCCAAAATGCCAGACTTTTTGATGGACATGCTCCCAGCCTGTGACAGAGGCAGGTTAGGAACACCTATTTCCTTCCCAGCCAAGATCTACATGGGCAGCCTGATAGGAATAACATCAATCTACATGTAAAGTGCTCTGAAAGATGCTGATCACATTCTCATGCATGTGACACAGTCAGGTGTGGCTCCAAGTGGCACCAAGTGCAACCATGCAAGTCCTTATGTTCTTCTAGACCATAAAGATTGGAGACTGTTTCAGTTTAAAGCACCTGCTCATTCATTTCCTCCATGATATTTCAGGATACATGGAGAAATCCCTTATACAGTTTGGAAACTGGAGTTAAGTTTTACACACTCCACAGTCTTCCTGAAAGTTGATACTGGGTTATATATAAAAGTTGTGCAGCACCTGCCTGGTGTCCCTGAGGTGTTTACCTTGAAGGTAATAAGAGGTATTCATTTGAAGCAGTTTGTGGCAGGGTAATGAGAGTCCAGGGAGCACAAAATTCAATTATGGGAAGTGTGTAATGTATGTGTGTTTTCATGATTTGTATTGATCCATGTGCATGACAGATTGGTTATAAATTGGGTAATATATTACCTGGTAAATGAAATACACTGGACTGCAGCAGCACATTAGGTGGTGTATTGAATTCTCATGGCCACTGTGACATTTTATTTGTGGGTGTAAGAACCTCTGTTACTGTGTCTGTGTTTGTTTGTCTGGTGTAATTGTAATTTATAGGTGATACTTGGGTCATTTATGGAAATATTTTGGCACCACAATACATCAGGTCACTGGGTGCCCTTGCCACGAGTGAGGGGAAAGGATGAGTCTCTCCCCTGGGGAGTCAAGAGTCTCCTGCCAAGCTCATGGTCACACCTTTCACAGCCTTGTCAGCCTCAAAATGAAAATATCTGCTGGTGAATACCTTGGCACATCAAGTTTCCTTCAGGTCTGAATCTGGATCATGTTCTTTTTCAGGAGTATCAAAGCCACCACCACAAAAACAAGCAAACAAACCGAAGGAACCTCTCCAAAATCACCCTAAAAAACCCTAAGAAAACTTCCTTGTATGCTCTGTGGACATTTCCCTCAAAAGAAAATGGAAAGGAACAAATTATATTAAGGAACAAGCAGGAAATAGAGAGTTTTAAAAGCACACACAAAAAAAGTTGTTACATTCCTTTTGCAAAGGAATGAAATAAGGAGAATAAGACAACATTTTTTGTCTTTGTCCTGATGGTTTTGGCTGGCAAAAATGCAGAAGAAAACTTCAAAAAGTTTGCTACTTCTAGAGAGGGAAGTGAAAAGAAGATTTATTACACCTTATTATTTATACGACTTCTTATAGTTGCAAATGTATTTCAATAATCTTTATAGAGCTCAATTATACCACAGCCAATTGATATGAGTGATTTCAGTACTTCTTAATATGCTGTTTAAAACCTCCAGTGAAAACTTTTTTTTAATGCATGGTATAAAATATATGGCAAACTCTTTTAATGTAAGTAAGTCCTGGTTTTATTTTGTAGCTAAAATGCAGAAAGTGCAGAGATTGGGTTTGTATTAGTCTATAGAGATGTTTACCTCGTTCCAGTTCTGTCAGTAATTCCACTTCTAATTTGGCAAAGAGATCTTGCGCTGATTGTGGTTATTTGTTTATTTCAGGGAATAATTATGTCTTCTGTTCTTGATTTATGCCTGTTCTTGGCTGTCTGAAATTCTGTGCTCTGTGTTAAACTGGAGGTTTATGCTCATCAAAGTGCATCTTTTTAACTTTAGCTCCACTGTTACAGCACTGTGTGTGGTAATTATAAATTTATTAATTATGGGAGGTACTTGGGCTGGAGATTTACCACCTCTGAAATACTCCATGGAACTCAAATCCTGGCATCAGTATTTACCTGCCTGATCCCTCCTTGGGCATCTCATCTTTTAGACAAACTCTTTGCAAGAAAATGAGAGGGGGCAACACTTGTGCAAAATGTTTCGTGTAAAAACCACATGTTTTTGTGACTTTTCAAATATGTGGTTAGAAACACTTTAAATTATTGTTTTCATTTAACAGCGTAAGGTCATGGAGTACAATTTTTCCTCTGTGAAGGAAAGACTGAATCTAGGTCTCAAGAGTGAATCTTCCAAAAATGAAAGACAAGTCTCAAAAAATGTGCAAGGTAGTTGTGAGGTAAGTTCTAAAGACGGTTAAGTAAAATAGTATGCCCATGCTGAATGGAATAGTGATTTGCAGAGGTGTTAGTTTCCATAATTAGCCCAAGATTTAGGATTGGTCCTGGTGACATGAATATCTCCCTTCTGGAGCTCTTGCACTCCACTACCCAGGTTCCCTGCATACCACAGCCTGAGGTGCTTCTATTGCATTCTACTAATGTTCTATTTCCACAGCGTTTCTCTGTTGCATCAGTCTCCACCAGGCCCTGTGGATACCTATTCCCTAAAGAGGAAGAATCTTTGACTTCTGTGGTAATTCACCCCCCCTCTCTTCAGTACTGTCCCTCCTCTGAACTTTCCTACACGTTAGGAACCTGCAATGCACAACCCCTGAGAATGACAACTTGTAAGCACAGGACTCTGGTGGCAGGTTGTGTTTGTCTCCCCTCAGTCATCTGTACAAAGGAAAGGAATATTGAGAATTAAATAGCAACCTGTAGCAGAGCTGTGTAACTTGACAAGCAGACATAAGTATATTTAGCAGCCTAATGCTCTCTGAAATTAGATTTCTTCAGAATAACAGTGTTTTCCAGACAAGCAGGAGGATGATGGGCAGCCTAATTTTTTGTAGCAAATTAAAAACCAAGTAGTCTTTAAGGTGGGAATATTTATCTACGTAAACAGGATGATGAAATGAAATTATCTTTGGTCTATTATTTTCATAGTCACAGAGCCATTTAGGTTGGAAAAGACCCCCAGGACCACTGAGTCAAACCTTTGACCAACCACCACTTTGACCAACCACCAGAGCACTGATTGTCACATCCAGTTGTTTCCTGAACACGTTGGGGATCAGGTCAAATCCTGACCACCCTTTCCAGGAAGAAATTTTTCCTGACATCCATCCTGAACCTCCCCTAGCACAGCTTGAGCCATTTCCTTCTGTCCTGTCATTAATTTCCTAGTAGAAGAGGCTGAGTCCCACCTGGCTCCAATCACCTTTCAGGGCAATGTAGAGGGTGATAAGATCTTCCCTGAGCCTCCTTTTCTCCAGGCTAAACACTTCCAGGTCCTTCAGTCACTCTTCCTATGACTTTGTCTAGGTTTGAAAAGACAGGTGTCTGCTTAAGGAAGGTTGGAGCCTCCCCTAAAATGGAAAATGTAAACCCCCTCCCTCCAAATTGTTATAATTTTGAAATTAAAATGCTTTCAGGCAAAGACGGGAATAGGAATAACAGTTCTTTACTAGGAAATCTAAAAATACAAATGCAACAGTACAAACAAAAAAAAAAAAACCCCATTGACAGTGTCAGAACAGGAGCTGACACCCTGTGGGTCAGGCAGCAGTCCCATTCCAGGGTGGCTGCAGCCCTCCTGCAGTGCCAGCTGTGGTTCTGTTGGAGCAGGGATTCTGGTCAAGGGTGAAATTTTCCTCTGAAGGTCCAATTGTGGGGTAGATGGGCCTGGTCTTCCTCTGGGAATCCAGTGGAGAAGAAAGCTACTTCTCTGAGAATGCAGTAGGAAAAGGCTGCCTGTGGTGTTCCAAATCTCAGATTATATCCAGGTAGGAATGCTTTGCTCCTCCCCCTGGGCAGAGCATCTCCTGATCCAGAGATGATGGAATTTTATCAGCCATGCCGTGACACTCACTGGCCCAATTAACAGCAGATATCTCCTGGAGGGAGGATTGGTTGTGGAAGAGATAAAGAAAACTGCCCAATGAACAGAAGATAACTGGCCCACCTCTAGCAGATGGGAAATAGAATACACCAGCTAAATATTTCAGCCTAAGACTGACTTGTTCTCCAGACTCTTCACCAGCTCCATTGCCCTTCCCTGGAATCCCCCATTCACTTTGAGACAACTATACATTTCATATGAACAATAAAGTACCCCTGAAGATTTTCCTGTCAGGCCACCAGGTATAAACTAACAGGAAAAGCCACAAGGCAAGAGGATGAAGATAGCATTGACCAAGTAAATGTTTTTTCAATGAATGTGTGACATCTGCACAACATCCCCATTGAATTTTTGACCAGTGTATTTTTCTGAACAGGGAACAAGTGTCACCATCTCTTCCCTTTGCACCTGCCCTGCCTCCCTGATCTGCCTGCTCTGCACCTGGCCAAAATGCACAGAGGCATGGGATGTTACAGCTGAAACTCTTCTTTTGACTCATATTTTTCATACTTTACTAAAGAACTCCTTAATGTTTTTTTGGCTACAAAAGTAGAGGTCCCACAGTTGCATGACTTTGCTGCCATCAGGAAGTCTCAGAGAAACTCAAAGGAATTCTGCTTTGTGGGAGGAATGAAAACACACCAATCTTCACTCAACTGATTCACACAGCGTTGTGGTTTTGCCTCCCTTTCCACAGTTCTTCTTCCAGGTAACAAGCAACAGGACGAGAGGAAATGGCCTCAAGTTGCCCCAGGGGATGTTTGGATCGGACATTAGGAAAGATTTCTTCACTAGAAGGATGGTGAAACATCGGAACAGGCTGCCCAGAGAAGTGTTGGAGTCACCACCCCTGGAAGTGTTCAATAAACATGTAGATTGTAGATAAATGTGCAGCACTTCAGGGCATGGTTTAGTGGCAGACCTGACAATGTTAAATTAATGATTGGACTTAGAGGTCTTTTCCAGCCTTTTCCAGTGATTTTGTGATTCCATATCTGTGCCCCTCTAGTTATTTCTCTGCTCATGGTGAGATGCAGAGCTGGAAGTTCATGTCAGCTTGCCCCATGGAAAGCCTATTCTTCCCAATTACTTTGGACACTAATTGAGCTGAACTGAACAATGATGCATTAACTTGGTTTACTTGCTATGACTCAAGGATTTACAAAAGATAACCCATTTAGGGCTCAAGGTGCCTGTTCTAATTGTTTTCCTGAACAATGCATCTTTCAATCACCTTTTCCATTATCCACGTAAATTAACTTCATTGTCTTTGGAAGTAATTGACACTGGTTTTTATTCTTTTATCATCTCATAATGATGTCAGTGTAAACACAGCCAGAGGTAATTAATCCAGCAAAGGGGATAAATTCTGCATGCTGTGCAAACAAAAATGAAAAATCCAGGGAGATTTAGTCAATAGCACTGTGAGCTTAATCATCTCATAAGATACGTTAATAGGAATAATATCCAGCATTGTTTGTAATTTATTTTCCTCCAGTTTCAAGTGTGAACAATGGTTGCCCATAAGTATCAAACAATGGTAACTGATAAACCAAGGCAGCTGTTTATACCTAAACCTTGGCTTATAGTAGGCAATGGCTCATGAATGTTAATTTTGTAACGATGACTAATCCACTTGACCACACTCTCAAATAAACAAGCCAAACTATTTCTGTTCAAATCAATTTTTTTCTTTCTGTATCATGAGTTATCAAAGTGCTGTTTGAAGAAAAGAGCAGAAAAGCCTTTCAAGATTTTCTTTGGTAGGCTTTGTCTAAAATAGGTTTGTAGACAGTAATTGAGGCTTAAACTGCTTTGCTCATTATCTGCTTATCTACTCGCTTGGAAAGCACGCAGAAAGAATATATTGCTTAATCAATCTGCCTCTTTTTTCAGGCATAATTTCTCTTTAGACTCTGAGTTATGAGTGCAAGAATTTTGCCTTATGTTGCACAGTGTTGGGTACAAAAGTCTCAAACTGCAGATCAAACTCTGACATGAATTACAATACAATAACTAATCATTAAGAACACTGATTAAAAGTAACAGCTAAAATCATCTGCATCACATTCAGCTGAGAGCAATTATAAGTAGATGGGAATATTCCCAGGTTTTACTTGCTATAGTCCGTTAATTATGTGCAAAGCTGTGCTTTCCCAGACAGTTACTAAATGTTCTGTCAACTTGTTTGGGGAGAAAAATTCATTCAGAATTTCTGAGACACAGAATGTTTTAAATGAAAACTTTAAGGGCTGTCTCTAGGACTCAAGTTTTTGAAAAATACTCAGGCTTTAAATTTTTGACTTAAACCCCTTTTCCGACACGAGAATACAAGTCAAATTCAGCCAAATATGTGGGACAGAGAATGGAGAAACACATTTCCTAGTCCATAACACAGATTCCTGAGGGAATCATGTTCAATAAGGTCCTTCCAAATATTTTCCAGAATGAAAAATATATTAAATAAAACAACTAAGTTAATAATTAAATATATATAATTCAATAGAACTGAAATATAATAGTTGTATACAAATATTCTGAGTTTCAAGTCTCAACTACATGAGGCCATAGAGTAAGTTCATGTGTCACAGAGGAAGAGGCTCTTGTTTTTTAATTGGTAGAAAAGCAAAACATTAAACAGTAATAGGCTATTAGACCACACACTAATTAGTAGAACTCAGTAATAGAACTGGACAACAATTTTTTATTTTCAGCCTCACATTTAATCTTATGAATTCTCTTTTTAAGAAGAAGAAGAAATTCCACAAGGATAAATATTCTTATTAAAAGCAGCACACTGTCTTTTAACAGTTTATGGGTGGACAAAACTATAGTTCAAGGGACTAAAACTACTCAGCACTGCATATTGCCCTTTTACTCCTACAAAGACAGCAGATAATGCCAGGTCCTCAAACATACCCAGCTCTCCCAAAATGTCCCAACCCAAGAATATTTTGTTGATCCGACAGACCCAGCAGAATGCAGAGGAGGGGCTGTTCTGGTACTGAGAGCTCCTCTTTTTCTGTGATGATTAATGTTTTCTGTGTTGTCACATATTTCCTGGGATCCCAACTAACCTTTAACAAAGCTCATTTCTTGCTTTTCTGTCTTTGCTGGCACAAGAAGATTATTATTATGGGAAAACTGGCTCATCTAAAACAGAAAAAAATAATTTTTTAACATTAGAGTTAATTTGGCTTTAAGCAGGATTTTTTTTTGTGCTTCTTTCTCATTCTAGGTAATTTCAAAGAATCACAATAATTACAAGTTGTTTTGCCTGTTATTTTGCTTTCAGTTAGTTTAATGACAAGCCTGAAAATGAACTTATTGATTTTTTCTATTTTCATTGAAACACCTAAATATAGATTTTTTTTTTTTCAGGAAAAACGTCCTGCAAACAATATAGAGTGCAATGTCTTCTGAATTTATCATAGCCCCCAGTGTTGCAGATCAACAGTTTCTTGTACATTTCTTTGGCTGTTGGAAAACACCTTACAAATCTGATCATGTTACTGTATCTGTTTTACTGACTGTTTGTGCAGCCAGGTTTCACAGCATATCATAAACTAATCCAGAATAAAACAACTCACCAAAATGATACTTACAGTAGACATGAATACATATTTATTGAAAGGGGTATAAAACAGAGCTGGAGAGGGACTTTTCACAAGGGCATGAAGTGATAGCAAAAGGGTAATGACATTGAGATGAAGGAGGGTAAAGTGAGATTAAATTTTAGGGAAAATTCTCTTTACTGTGAGGATGGGGAGGCCCTGGTACAGGTTGTCCAGATAATTTTTGGATGCCTCATCCCTGGAATTGTTCAAGTTCAGACTGGATGGGGCTTGGACCAACCTGGTCTGATGGAAGGTGAATACCTATAAGGTCCTTTCCAATTCAAACCATACTGATTAAATGACTGAATGAATATTTGGCATCTTAAATATTTTCTTAATCCAGTTCACCAAACAGTTGCCAATCTGAGTCATTCCAGCACAATGCCTGCAGTTGTTGGAACAACCAGCTGGGAACTTGTGGGAAGGCAAGAGGGACTAAATTTGTCTAAGTTGGCTACAGCAGCAGTCCCACCAAATGTGCAAGCAAGGAAATAGTTTCATTTTGCTCTGAAAATTAACTTCTTTATATGGAAAATATATGCAAATCGACCAGATGCACTGAGAGGGGAAACATAGAAGTCCTGATTTAGCAAAGTACTTAAGCACACTCTTAAAGTTAATCATGTGCTTAAGTCTATTCACTGGAGCACTTGACTCATGTGTGTGCTTTTGCTGAGTTAATGCAATAAAGCAGAGACCATAATGATAGTCCTAGGATAAACAGACAGGCTGAGTTGTTAAAAGCAAAGCATGTGCAAGCTCCTGCTTCCTATATCCCATCCTAAAATAGGTCTCTAGAGCAGAGATTATGCATCTCACACTGCAGGCACTTCTCCCCTTCCCTTGAGGGAACTCAAGGATTACTTTAGACCAGACAGCAAATGCTCACAAAGCCCAGATTCAGTGGCATGAGCTGGAATCATGGGCTGAAAGCTGCCTTGCTGTCAAGCAGCAGCTTATTCTCCTGGTCAGGGGAGCTGGAAGTTTTCTGGGATAAAAATGCAAAAGAATTGACATCTTGTGAAAAATTATGATCTCATCCCCTAAGAAGATGACTGAGCCTATGGAGTGCTCCTCTCAATACTGGGTCCTTGTTAAAAATGAATGAGCAATTGCTTCCTGCTTGCTACCTGCTAAAAAACTCCAAGGAAAAGGGTGGAATCATGGAATCATTAAGATTGGGAAAAACCTCTCAGATCTTCAAGTCCAACCATTAACCCAGCACTTCCATGTTCAGAACTAAACCATATCCTCAAGTGCTACATTTACACACATTCTGAAACTTCCAAGGCTGGTGATTGACCACTGACCTGGGCAACTTGTTCCAATGCCCAACCACCCTTTCAATGAACAATTTTTTTCTAATATCCAGTCTAAAGATCATGTAGGAGAGGTTTGTTCAGACTAGAACTATTGTTCCTAGGATGAACCTACACACCTGAAATCAGGCAAGCAGTGGTGATTCAGAGAGGCACAGTCACCACAAAAATTAAACCTTCTAAATGGAAAAACATGAACCCTATTTCTCATTAATGAGCATATACATTGCCCATGGTCAGTAACTCCTAAACGTGTGAGTGAGCCACAGGAAAAGACACCTGTGAGGCTGTGGACTCCCCAGGTGTGGAGATGGCCAAGACAGGCTGGATGGGCTTTGAGCAACCTGATCTGGTCCATGGCAGAGGGGGTGGAAGTAGAAAACCTTTAAAGTCCCTTCCAACCCTATCCATTCTATGGTTCTGTGATTCTAAATTTAGAACTTTGTTTATAGTTGTCTACAGGTGGAGGAGATGTCAGATCTCCTGTGACACTCAGGGGAGATCAGGTCCATGTACTTACAGGAGCCTAGAAAGTCAAAGAGCTCATCCTAAAATTGGCTGTTCCAGCTAAATTCTTTCTAGTTTCTGCGTGCAACATGGAGTTCATCTTTCTTGGTTTCCATGAAATGTTCACATGTGGGTACTTACCTATAAATCTTTCACTGAATCCTATCCTGAGAGAGTTAAATTGCTCAAGACACTCCTGTGGAGCAGTATAGACAAAGTTTATTTAGTAAATATCTTGTTTTACCCTCTTTCTCTGGGAAGCTGGTACAGTTGAAGACAGGACACTCCTGGTCAACCTGGCAGGCAGTTAAATTCCACAGAGTTGTTCACTCACACTCCCCACAGTGGGATGGGGGAGAGAATCAGAAAAAAAGCTAAAACTTGCAGGTTGAGTTAAAGCAGTTTAATAGGACACAAAAAGAAGGGGAAATTGTAATAAGAATAAAAGAATGTACAAAGAAGTGATGCACAATCTCTCTCCACCTTCTGACTGAGGCCCAGCCACTTCCTGAGCAGAAATTGCCACTCACTGGTCAACTCCTCTGAGTTTCTTTGTTCAGCCTGATGCCATAAGGTGTGAAATTTCACTTTGGATCAAATGCTCCAGCTGTGTCCCCTCACAGGTTTTTATCCATCCCCTTTCTCCTTGCTGGCAGGGCAGCACGAGTGAGAAGTCCCTGACTTAGAGTAAGCACTAAACAACAACTAAATCAGTGTGTTATCTACATTATTCTCATCCTAAATGCAAAGCACAGCACTGTACCAACTACTACAAAGAAAACTGACTCTATTCCAGGTAAGAACAGGGCAATACTGAGCAAGGTGAAGCCTGTTCTGACCAACTCTGGCTTTTCTTACATCCTGACATCATGTTGTGCTTACACACAGTCACTGTTTACTTTGTGTCCAGTGGTGGCACTTGACTCTTTTGTACTTCATTCTTTCACCAGGATTTCCGTTATTTTTACAATATCTGCAGTGAAAACCCATCACTTTCCTTTCCTCTTTTTATTTTTTTGCTTTATGCAGGATTTTGCTCATTTGGCATTTTCTCAATTTTTACCTGTTTCTCATAGTTCTTAGCAACCAAAGCCTACTGTAGACTTGAAAACTCGTGCCAAGACATTCAGATGGATTCTAGGATGTCAGCCAACTATCATTTCAAGCTCAGATGCAACTTAAAATGTTTTCAATTTTTTTTTTTTTTCCTTCTTTTCATCATTGTCCTTTCCAGGATTTAACATTCCACCTGCTGTTTAGTCATCGCAGAATCATGGACTCATAGAATGGTTTGGGTTGGAAGGGACCTTAAAAATCATCTTGTTCCACCTCCTGTCACAGGCAGGGACACCTTCCACTAGACCAAGTTTTTCCAAGTCCTGTCCACTCTGGACTTCAACACTTCCAGAGATGGGGCAGCCACAGCTTCTCTGGTCAGCTTGTTCCCCTGCTGCCACACCTTTACAGTAAAGAATTTCTTCATAAATTGTTTCTGCCTAGCAAAGGTAATGTACTAACTATGACCTCATTGCACAGAACAATTAATTTACCCATTAAATCCTCACAGCTGTTTTACTGGAGTGAGTAAAGTCATATGTGTTTATCACCAGTTTCTGTCAGAAAAAAGAATGTATCTTCTTCATCAATTCAAAGAAAGGCCAAAGGAAAATTTCTATGTATTCAGCAGAAAATCAAAAATATGGATCAAGTGTACAGAAAAGCAATTTAATATTTCCTTTTTGGAAAGGAGCTAAGGGAAGCAGGACAACTTTTGCAGAATGGTCCATGGACTTAAATGGAACATGTTGCCTTTTCTACTCCCATTCAGCATCTCATTCTTCAGAGGCACATTTTGATAACATATGTGTAAGATGCACATTAATGATTATGCGCATTCAGTTGAAAAAATAATACAATAAATTAATTTCAAATAGAGGTGAAGATGAGAAAAAAAGATTTTGTGTCTACAATAATAAGTAAATAATCATATAATGTTGCTGCCAGAAACCCTGTTGCAACTGGTGTAAATTTGCAGCGTGGAGCAAATATGTGTGGGTTTGATTCATCCCTTGTGCTCAAGTTATGCAATACCACCAAAATATTCTATATAAATACAGTTTTGTTTACTTTAACTTGACTTGATGTACTGCAGGAAAACATAAAATCAGATCCCTTTTATTCACTTATCAGTCTGTTTATACTCCCTTTTCATGAGAAGAAAAGGACCTTGAGTTACAAAACATGAAAGAAGTTTATTCTTGTAAATTCCATCTCCCTATAAATTTTACACTGTCGTGCCCCTATTGACTGAGGAGGAGTTAGTACTGACTTAATGACTGGCCAGAAAAAGTTCTTTTTTAACACAGCTGCTTTACAAGGTAATCTTGATGCCTGCACTGGCTACAGAATGCATTTGCTGAATAATAACATTGGACATGGAGTTATTTTACTTGGTGCAGGCATAAATGGATGCAACTGCATTGACTTTTCCAACATATATTTTATACACCAAATTTCCTCTGTCTATGAAATGATAATTACTCATTCATATCCTGTGCATGGGGGAGCTGCAAGCTCCTGTCTGAAGCCTGGATGGGTTTTGTAACAGCTTAGACTGGAAGAAAGAGCTTTAATGAGAAATCAGTGGGACTGTAAAATACACTAAATTAGGATCTTCAGGAGTTGGTATCTACAGTGCACATCTGAGGAAATCACTCTGGGTTCCTGTCAAAGGTAATAGAGAGCTCATTTGTGTAGTCAATGACTTCAGGATGTGATTCATCTCCTTAAATAGGCACCTGCATTCAGTTCAATATAAATTCTGTTGACCAGCTTTTTACTGACTATTTTAAGAGCCTCAAGAACCATCTCTGAAGCAGATGCCCCGCTGCAGATATCTGGAGTTAGGTGAGGGGAATTAATCAGTTATAAGTCTCTTGTCTGAGGATTCCAGCCTGATGCTACTGCTGTGTGCAGGTTTGGGTCACATTTGGGGTATATAAACAACCCTTAGAAAAATTACTACCTTTTATTACAGAAAATAAAGGCTGTTCAACATGCAAACCATGACAGTGCAACTTCTATTCCTTTTGTATTCAGAGAATCATAGAATCCTTGAGGTTGAAAAAGACCTGTGAGATTATCAAGTCCAACCATCAATGCACCAAACCCACTCTGTTCAGCACTAAACCATGTCCTCAGGTGCCATTGCTACGAGTTTTTTTAACACTCCCAGGTGTCTTAGGTTGGAAATAGGGGTGTGTGTTCTACTTCCAATCTGTTAGAGGTGGGCCAGTTATCTTCTGTGAGTTGGGCAGTTTTCTTTATCTCTTCCACAACCAATCCTCCCTCCAGGAGATATCTGCTGTTCATGGCCAGTGAGTGTCACTGCATGGCTGATAAAATTCCATCATCCGATCGGGAGATGCTCCGCCCAGGGGGAGGAGCCAAGCATTCCTACCTGGATAAATATGACACTTGGAACACCATAGCAGCCCTTTCCCACTGCATTCCCAGAGGAGCAGCTTTCTTCTCCACTGGATTCCCAGATGAAGACCTGGCCCATCTACGCCACCATTGGACCTTCAGAGGAAAACTCCACCCTTGTCTAGGATCGCTGCTCCAACAGAACCACAGCTGGCACTGCAGGAGGGCTGCAACCACCATTTAATGGGACTGTGCCACCACCCTGACCCACAGGGTGTCAGCTCCTTTCTGACTCTCTCAGTGGGGTTTTTTTTTTGTTTGTACTGTTGCATTTGTATTTTTAAAATTTTCCTATAAAGAACTGTTATTCCTATTCCCGTCTTTGCCTGAAAGCATTTTAATTTCAAAATTATAACAATTTGGAGGGAGGGGGTTTACATTCTCCATTTCAAGGAAGGCTCCTGCCTTCCTTAGCAGACACCTGTCTTTTCAAACCTGGACACCAGGGAAGGTGACTCTCCAATCAGGGCTGCCTCTGTTTCAAGACTTCTGTGTGTTTCTTCACCTCAAACTCTACTCTAGCTATGTGGTGCTAAAAGGACAAAAAATTTTTAATGAAGTTATGCTCAGTCAGTTGTGCTTTTGGAGTGGTTTCTCACATGACTTCTTGAGCTACAATGCCTCTTTACCTCACACAGCAACAAACTGTAGGATCTGTTTGGATGGTTTTTAATTGCCTTAATTCAAATAGTATTACATCCAGTCTATGAAAACCAAACCTTCAGCAAAAACATATCTCTGAAAATGCATCAAAACCATTTTATGACTTTATCACTGCTTAGCTTGTGATATTATAGACTAGTGTGAAAGTGTTCCTAGTAAAAAACCACCCCACCACCCAAATGTCCCTTTTTAAATGCCCAAGTCTCACTTTGGTAAATCAAGGGAACAAAAAAAGCATTTTTACTTACCTTTCATATATTGGGATCTCAGATCATGCTCATTCAATAAACTTTTCACAGACCTTTTTCTAGTTGAGATGAGAATCAGTATCTCTTCATCAATGCTGGCTTGATAATGCAGAAGAACAGGGAAGGTAAGTGAGATTATAGATGATGAAAAGTTAAATATAAGTGGTATTAAAGAAGAATATCCTACAGTGTCTGCTTGACATTTAATGTCAGATTTTTCTCAAATAAAGATATTAAAGGAGAAAGGTGGATTTTGATCAACAGCAGAATATTGTGCTTGAAATATCAAACCAATGGACAATTGCAGAATCACAGAATAATTAGAGCTGGAAGAGACCTCTGGAGATCATCTGGTCCAATCTCCCTGCCAAGGAAAGTTCACCTAGGGCAGGTGATGCAGGAAAACATCCAGGTCAGTTTTCACTGTCTCCAGGTGGGTTTATTGCCATGGAACAAGTCGCAAGTAAATTATAAGGTCAAGAAACATGGCAGTGTGGGAAAGTGAATTCCTTTACTCTGAGCTGCTGTTGACCTTGTGTGGAATTGCAGAGTAAGGCATCAGACACTGATGAATCCCAAAACACAGCTCAGTCTGACATTGCACAGGAAAGAAGCCTTTAGGTAGGACTTAAGTGAAATTTACTCTGTCAGACATCCCAGCCTGAAAACAAGCAAGGATGGGTTTGGGACACACCTCTTCTGTCTTCTGGCTTAAAAATTCATACTAATTTTTCCAAGTCCTATCAGTAAGTAGACGTGAAATGACCTCTGTGATTCCAGATTATCACCAAACACTTTGACACCTCTGCTAAGTGTCTGTTAGAGGAGCACAGTTTGCTTCCATCCTTTTCCAGATTGCTTGCAGATTATTGCTTGCACACATTCATTCATGCAGCTCCAAGCAGTTTGCTGGCTGGGGACTCCAAATTGTCACTATTGCAGAAGCACCAGTAACCTCAATTTACTTGAATGACCACTGAATCAAACAAAGTATTTGCAATTACACCTGTGTGTGTGTGCTTGGGCCATGAAAGGCAGCTTTATTTCCTTGTAGATGAAAAACCTCTCTGTATGTGAAGTATTAATATTATTCCTTCAAACCACAATCTTTAATTTAAAGATCTGAAGTTATTACAACAACAAGACACATTTGTCATCTGCTGTGGGTATTACTTAAAAAATTTATGCTTTGCTGGTTTTAAATATGCATTCAAAACACTAAAGGCTTTTTGTTCAAACATCAAGATTGGAGTATTACACTGAAAATCCTTAGTAGTAATTAATTTTATGATTTCAGCAGTAAAACTTCTTGAGCTGAGAACAGAGGGAGGTGTAGGAGATGCAGAGTTTGATGGACATTTATTCATATTTTGGGGGTTCCTCTGCTTTTTCTGCCAGCTCTTTCAGGCACATGTCAGACTTAAAGCTTCAGCAGGACCTGGTCTTCTTCCAAATGATCTGGATTGCTACAGTAAAAGGACAGAGGAGGTCAGTACTGAGTGAATTTGATCTTTAAAGGTTCAGGTTTGATTCCCTCTCACTTTGTGAAATTATCACTCCTTGTGTGCTGTGGATCTTGGCTTGTTTCCTTGTAGGATTCTCCTTATCACCACAGCCATGGCTTCTCTGCTCAGGGTGGCAGAGGAGCTGGGCTGACAGACTGGGCAGAGGAGACCACAGTGGGGAAGGAGGGGTGACACTGATGCTGCTGCCACCTCTGTATTTCCTGGGAACACACCAGAAACTCCTTGATTTCAACATGCACTGATTTTTCATGATGAATGCATTTAATGCAAGGGAAACAGAGAGACCAGAGATGTTGGTGAAGTATGACAGTGCAAACAAGGGCATTAAAAGTTTTGATGACTCAGTGGTCATTTCACTCATCTAATTGAAGCATTTGTACATTATCTGCAAAGTATTTATCTCTGTTGTTTGTTCAGAGTTTTTCATTTGTTGACATATCTTTCTAATGCAGTATCAGTATGTTAAAAATCTCAGAATGTAAATGAGAAAGAGAATTTTAAAGGATTGTGCTTTTGGCATTTGGTCAACGTGCTTTGTAATTAAACTTCTAGTGAAAAGTTGTTTAAACCTCTTTTTGAACCCAGAAATCTCAAAAATTCCCCAATCACAGCAAAGAAATGACCTCATTAGACATCTCTGAGCTGCAACTATTGCACAAACCAAAGGTTTCTTGTTTATTGGAGTAACTGATGTGTTTACATATAACTGGAGTGAGCTGTAGATCATGTCAGGGGTGGTGAAAGATGAGACTATAACCAAAGAGAGAAGAGAGTTCATTTGTTCACCTGCACATCTTGGAATCACAGAATGGTTTGGGATGGAAGAGACTTCAAGGATCACCCAGTTCCAACCCCCTGCCTTGGGCAGGGACATCTTCCTCTAGACCAGGTTTTTCCAAGCCCCATCCAGCCTGGCCTTAAACACTTCCAGGGTTGGGAATGCACAGCCTTTCTGGGCAAACTGTGCCAGGGCCTCACCACCCTCAGAGGGAAGAATTTGTTCCTAATATCCAATCTGACTTCACCCTCCTTCAGTTTAAGGCGATTCCCCCTTGTTCTGTCATTCCAGGCCTTTGTCCAAAGTCTCTCTCCATTCTTCCTTTAGGCCCCCTTTAGACGCTGGAACCATCTCTAAGTTCTCCCTTGAGCCTTCTTTTCTCCAGGATGAATTGACCCAACTCTCCCAGCCTTTCTCCATGGGAGAGAATCTCCAGCCCTGTCATCAATTTCATGGCCTCTTCTGGACTCATTTCAGCAGGTCAGAGTCCCCAGGTCGGTCTTGCTTAGCCTTGGACACTGAGAATTTATTTTTGTGAAAGGAAGGGTGTCCTGATGGTGATGATTTCATAAATTATTTAGATAAATGTAAAAAACAAAGGATGATCCTTGTAAGAAATGAAAAGTAGATTATGCTAAAAGGAGAAAGAAGATGAGAGAGTTATGTACAGGCATGTAGAGAGACAGAATAGGAGCCACAGAGCTGCAAGTAACAGACAGATATTCAGGGAAGAGTGCAGATGACAAAGTGCACGTAACTATTCATTGCCTTTTTGTTAAGAGGAGTTCACACATCCTCAGACAGCCCAAACAGAGACTCACACAATGAGACACTACTGAGGGGAAAACAAAAAAGAACAAGCATGAATGGCAGGGCACAGACTTTGCACTCAGTCAGCTTACACTACATTTCAGCTGGCAAGTGAACAGTCTGACATTCTCTAGCTCATTCCCAAAGCAAGAGAGGAAACCTTTAGCTCTGCCCACAACAACACCAAGAGCAAGGCTGGAAGGAACCCTGTCAAGGAGCCCTTCTTTCAGCCACAAGGCAGCAAAAACTCTCTGAGAAAAAGATCTGACCAAATGTCTGCCTGACCACATCTCGAGGCACACCCAGCCATGAAATCCGTGTGTCAGCTCTGTAAAGTTTTCCATGCACCTTCACCTTCCACAGGAAACATTCTTTTTTCTCCTTAGCATTTGCTGAAATTCAACTGTCAGGGTACTGTCAACTCAGCTACTGGAGTACAGGCATTTAGCACTGTTTGAGAGATCCTGAGGTGTCCAAACGTCCACATGGACTGACAGATATGACAGAGGAGCCACAGAAGACTCACACCCTTCTGGAAAGGGAGTGAGGCCAGACAAAACACCGTAGGAAGTGTCAGATTGAGGGGAGATAAATGCCATACAATTCTCTCAACTGGAACTCTAAAATCTAATCTAAATCTTCCTTATAGAATTTGATAATCCCCCTTTATGCATTATTGGAGAAATCTCCCCTGTCACAGAATCTGAGCTGTGAATTTGTACTGTGTTGTTCAGCTGTCTTTTGAATAGAAACAGAAACTAAGGGAACATGAAAACCTCTATGTATGGCATCTAGACTGCTTAAAATCAGAGTAGAAAGTGAGTTTTCCCTACCAGTTGTGGCCAAAACTGAAATGCTGTTTCACAAGTCTAACAGAGCACAGAACACTTCATGCTCCTTGAACTATTTCTTCATAGTTCTTGTTTTTTCATGGAATCACAGAATCACAGAGTGATTTGGGTTGGAAAGGACCTTGAAGATCATCTTGATCCAACCATTGCCACGGGCACTATCCCAGGTTACTCCAAGCCCTTTCCAGCCTGGCCTTGGACACTTCCAGGGATGGGGCAGCCACAGCTTCTCTGGGCAACCTGTGCCAGAGCCTTGCCTCCCTCACATGGAAGATTTTCTTCTTAATATCTAATGTAAACCTACTCTCTCAGTTTAAAGCCATTTCCTCTACTTCTATTGCTCCATACACTTGCAAAAAGTCCCTCTCCAGATTTCTTGTCAGCTCCCCTCAGGTACTGGAAGGCTGCAATTAGGTCATCCCAAAGCCTTCTCCTTTCTAGGATGAAAACCCCCAATTTTCTTGGCCTTTCCTTTTAGGAGAGATGCTCCACCCTCTAATCATCCTGGTGGCCTTCTCTGGATTTGCTCCAACAGACTGATCTCCTTCCTCTGCTGGGGACACCAGAAGTGGATGCAGAACTCTGGATGGAGTCTTTTGGTTTTACTGTGTGGCTCTAAACCTCTTGTGAACCAGTAATAATCAAGATATTCTGCTGCAGAGTGACTTTCTGGCCTACATTTCTCATCTGTATCTACAAAAAAAAAAAAAAAAAGATCATTCAGCCCTTTAGATTAAAATATGCATTTGCCCTTAGCGAATTGCAGTGTAATACTTTCTTCAGTCCACTTTGTCAAGATAATTTTGTTTAGTTTGTGCTAATCCTGTCTTCCATCGTGTCCTCCTGGTAGCCCCACCCATCACAGTGACACCTACAGATCAGATAAGAATATCTTTTGCTTTCTGTTGTGACTCACTGTGCTCTGAGGACTGATAAGTTCCTGCCAGTTCAGAAGGGGATTCCTGCCACAGTGATCTCCTGATAATCACACCAGGAACATGATATTTCTACCAGCTATGCATCTACATCACAGTCATTCTGTTTAGATCCTGTTCAGGATAAAAATACCAGAAGTGTCAAATATTTTCCAAATCTAATACAGAGGATGTCTACTGCTTTTCTATATCTGTGAGGCTTTTACACTCTCACAGTATGATTTTAGAGGGCTTGACACAATTTTGTGTAGACAAATCTATTTTGGCTTTAACTCACCCTTTTGTTATCTTCTAAGTGTGTACAGACAGTTTGATTATTTGTCACTGTGTTGTGCCAGGAACTGAAGTTAAACTCACTGGTTTAGAGCTTCTTGGGGTTTCTCTTTTCTATGAGTTCTAAAGATAAATATTCAGATTTCATTCTGCCAGTTATCCAGAAATTCATTTGCATTTCATAAGTTCTTGGAAATGTCCATGAAGAAATATGCAGTTACCTCAGTTTTCAGCCTAAGTACCCTATCATGAAATTCATGAGACCCAAAAGACTTGAAAACTATTTTTTCTAACTGTGAAAGCTTCTGCCTTTTTTCATTGCTTGCTCTCAAATTTCATTTGCAAAGATACTTATGGTGTGGGGCTAAGGTTTTTTCTTCTTCTAGCAACATGCATGGTGTAGGGTCCTTTAAATTCTGTTCATTTTCAGAACCAATAAAATGCCTTATTTCCAATCTTGACTTGACCTCGTATTTCACAATACCAAGTTGCAGCCTATTCATGACTTTCCGAGTATTGTTCTTATTTATTTGCTGATGTTTATGTTCTTACCAGGAACTCAGAAAAGTTTCTGCTGAGTTAGTTTAAGAAATGGTTGGCTGTGCAGTGTTTAGCAGCTGTGTAGTGCATAGAAGTCTTTAATATTTTTTAACATTCTCCAGAAATTACTTACTTCTCCCCATTCTCCAGAAATTACTTACAGAGTAATTCCCTCTTTTGAACCTCCTAATCCCTTGCATATTAAGTGTTTTTTTATCTGGGGAAATTATCAGAACTATCTCAAATGTTTCAATGTTTATTGTCCTATTAGTTCTCACTTCATCTTTTTTTTTTTTAATTCAATAGAGATTTCTCTGAGCCACAGAACTCAGTTTGAGTTGCATCCAGTTTCTAGTTGTTCACAGTAAGTATTCTTGAAAAGCAACATTTAATAAGTCATTAAAAATCAGATTTTTAGTGCTTTGCTTCTCAAGATAAATCATAGAACTTCCACCACCTTGTGTAAAAGGAACATTTGCAAATTTTGGCGTGTTACTTATGCATCTTTTCCTCATATCCATTTTACATTTTTAATAGGACCAATTTCATTGTATTCCACCATTCTGCATTGTCTTATTTCTACCCTCCACATATTCTACATGTATTTGCCAGCAGTTCCCAAGTGCAGCTCAAAAAAGCCCAGATTCAGCCTTGCTCAATTTTCTATGTAACTGGAAAGGCAGTGTGGATCTTTACCTTTCCTGGCCTTGAACACTTCAAGGAATGAGACATCCTCAACTTCTCTGGGCAGCCAGGGCCTCACCACATTCACAGGGAAGATTTTCTTCCTAATATCCTAAATAAATCTACCCTCCTTCAATTTAAAACAAGTCTTCATTTTAGACTATGCTCCCTGATAAGGAATCCCTCCCAATCTTTCTTGGAGCCCTTATAGGCACTGGAAGGAGCTCTAAGGTCTCCCTGGAACCTTCTCTTGTCCAGGCTGGACAACCCCAACTCTCTCACTGTTTCCTTGCGGAAGAAATTTCACCATCTGAATTCTTATTCATGTTAAAAAACCCCACAAGCAACCAAACAACCCTCTGCACCAGGGAGACATAAATCCTTACCTGCAAAACTGAGTCAGGGCACCAAACAGATCAAGGAATTGGCCAAAGTCACATTCAGGCAGTAAGTGGAACTAGTGGAAGGTGTCCCTGCCCATGGCAGGAGGGTTGGAAGGGACATTAAATATCATCTCCTTCCAACCCAAACCATTCTGTGATTCTGTTTCCAGGGATGCAGGTATGGATTTAATCTCAAGTATTCCAGAGAGAATGTGCCTGATATATCATTTTCCTGCCTCTACCACTTCTACAAGTTTTTATCCCTGTAGTTAGTATGAAACAACAGAAGAAATAACAACATAATTTTTGTTCCCATTCTAGATTTTGGGAGCTAACTGGATTTCAGGTAGAACTTCTGTGGCTAAACCACAGACAGCAAACCTGTCCCAAATTGGGATGATGACCAGGCTGAAATTTGCTTACAACAGATTCAATGATATTGTACAAAACAGAGCTGTAACCTTCCACTGCCATGGACAGAGGATATGTAATTAGCTGCTAAAATAATTACAATCTTGCAAATGGAAGCCAGGCATGTAATATGTATAAGTATCCAGCCTTGTCTGCATCATTAATAAGAGCCATAATCCCTTCATCTGAAATGTGGAGCACATGTGGGTTGTAGTGTGAGTAGCAGGGTATTAAATCAAGAGGGCTTGGCAGAGAGGATAAGTATAGGAATAGAGATTTGCCCACACAGGGATAAATTCCTATATTACCAAAACTTTAATAAACTTTAATTTTTAATTGAAATCTTTTGAACCAATTCAATTTCCTCTTTCCTTTTCTCTCTTTTGATTCCCATCTTAAAAAAAAAACACACATCAAATTAAAAAAAAAAAAAAAAACTTAGGAAAAGTATTTTTCTTTTCCAGATTAACAGCCTTTTGGAGGAAAGCTAGAAAAAGTATCTGGCAAATCAAAGTGCATATGAGGATCTGTGTGCATTTGCTGGGAGCACACACAAAGATTGACTACTCGTGGACTACAGGAATGACTTTAAACAAAAGCACTCGGGGTAGAATGAAGAGCAGAAAGTAATTATAGTGCCAAAGGATAAATTTTCAAAGATGCTTCTGGGAATTTGTTGCTGAATTTCCATTAGAGTTAAATATTGTCCTGGTGCAAACCCTGTCTGAGGATCACTGAGTTTAATAAGGTAGAATCAGTGGGCTATACGGGAAATCAGAGAAGGGAAAAATCTTCCCATGAAATACAGGAAAAGGAGTCATTTGAAGGTACAAGTGTGTATGTACTACAGGGAAGTGTGGGAATAACTTCTCAGGTGAAAATAATTGTGTATTACATTTGTGGCAGTTCTGTGCATGAAGTAAAACAGTAAAGGAAGCAATAAAAACATTTTAACATTTATAAAAACATGGATGCATTACAAGAGTAATATCTCCAGCTGGAATAAATCAGCATACACCCATTAATGCTAAATTGATAACTATTGGTAAGAATATTTGCCTTGCCTTAACAAAACAGTTTTCATATTTACTCTGATCATACTTTTTAGGAGGCAAAGATTCTGCTTACCATGAGGTGCACTGTTCCAAGAAATCCACAGTATTTACAAATTTTGCATGTGGTGATGTGTTTTATAAGCAGTTTGGGGCAAAGAAAAATCTCTATTAACTTTATCATTGATTTCTTGGTAAAATGCAGCAGAAAAACTCTGAGGGCACCCAGAAAAACAAGAGCAGCATAAAATTATAGTGATGTAGACATATTTACAAGCCTATGCAAAGTGTTTGTTGCAGTTTAGGATGACAAAAAAAAAAAAAAGCAGGAATTAATGAATGTATTTTGGTCACTTCTCTTAATAATTCTGTAAATACTGAAATAATTGACACTATTGTTGCATTTTCCCTGATTTCTAAACCCAGTGATTTCCCAGCCACATTGGAGCACTGAATACAACTTTCAAAGGCCCTCTCCACCTTTGTGTGGCTATTGTAAGCTCATTAAATGGATCAGTGCTTTGGATGAAGCCTTGGCCCAGCTGAAATCAGTGGGAAAACTTCCATTGACTTCAGCGGGGTCAAAATTTCATTTTCAGCATTCATCTTCCTTTCTCTTAGAGGAATGTTATTTTTAAAGCCTCCCTGCCATGCTTTGTGCCTATTTATAAAGGGAAGATGTCAAAGTGTACCTCTCCACTCCTTTCAGGCCTAAAGCCAGGGGTTATTTTGCCTGGAAAAGGTCTTCCCAGTCAGGACACTCAAGGCAGTGGTTTCATTAGCGAGGGCGAGCCAGCAATCAAGAGGTCAGCACTCAGTGGGTTTTGAAAACCCTTAATCCTCCAAAACAGAACATATCCCAGTGGGATTAAGAGGCAATTCTGCCTTCAACTCCTCTGTGTGTTTTATAGCTCCTTTGTATGGAACAACTTTATTTTAAGAGGCTGGGGAATGAGAGTAGATGCCAGCAGGTCTCCAGCTGGTTTATCCCAGGTCCCAGGCCCGTTCTGCTGATCCCCAGATATAAAAGAGGAGGTGGGTGGGCATGGTTAAAACTGCCCCACACGTATCAATAGCCAATTAGGGAACATAACTCAGTTTGATCCACTACATACAGGGAAAGAGTAAATGGCTTGATATGAATAAATCAGTTAAAGAGAATTATTTCTCCCTCTTTAGAAATTATAAATGGTTCTATCAAGTGCCATTATCGGCTTTAGCGGAAATAAAATCTGACATTTGTCTCTAGAGCCTATTACATTAAAGAATGATTTTTACAATTACATTCTCCAAACTTTTAGTTCACTAATGGCAGGAAAAGAGGCATAAGGGCAACAGTTGGCAAAGAAAGGAAGCTCATTCTCATGCATGTTAAAATTAAAGAAACCCTTAGGAAAATTCAGGAAATAGGAAAGGTCATGTTCCAGTCTTCAGGACTCTGGATGTAGACAACATTTTTAGAGTAAAAGCTCACTTTCCTGTAGTTAATAAGAGTATCTGATTGCATTTGTAAAGAATAGAAGAAAACTTTTGGAAACAATTGGATTTACGTGTCTTAGGAACTGAAAAAGGCTTCAGTTGTAGGTTATCATAATTAGGACATTTTTAGGTCTTTTTTATACCTTCATGTGACCAATATGAAACTGGCCAAGGTTCCCAAAAGGGTCCTGTACCAAATGAGTGATCACTCTCATTCACTGTGATGGGTCTGATGGTTTTTCATTAGTGTCTATTTGCCCCAAAATAAAGATTCCTGGCTGTTGTATTTCTATAAATAAGGCAAAATTTGTTTTAAAATTAATCCCTCTTATTATTCCATATGAATCAGTCTAGCTTACTGTTGTGTTGTGTTAAATTGTTCCCCCTCAGTTGTGAGTTGGACTGTTCTGTTTTCCCCCCCGTATCTGTTATGGTTCAGCCTTGGCTCACTCCACCCTCCTCCTCACTGCCCATCAACACCGCTCCTCCCATCCCTCAATGTATCCTTCCCGGACTCCTCCCTGGTGCCCTGCCTGTCACTCGGCGCCCCCTCCCTTCCCTCTAGAAAGTTCTAGCTGAGGCGTTTGGTGATTGCCTCAGGGGCCAGGGTTCCGTCCCTCCATGTTCCCTTATTGGTTGTTCCTCATTGTCACTCCCTCAGAGGCCAAACCCCTCTTTGCTTCCCATTGGCCCAAGGACTGTTTCCACCCTTAATTCTGGTGCCCCTTAAAAGCTGGTGTAAGCCGGGTTTTGCTTTGTCTTCAGCTCTGGGTTTGTCCTCTGCACTGGGACTTCCCAGTAATAAAGGCTGCTTTGACTCTCAGCTGGAGTCCCTCTCTTTCCTGGCTGGATTGCTGCCGCGAGTCTCCTGTCCTATGTAGGGAGCTGTGTCCACCACAGAGTGGAGCAGTCGTCCCTAGGCGCTCTCTGGGTAACCCAAGCACCTGCAAGCAGAGTGCTGGGGCAAGCGGCTGAGAGGGTTGAGCCTTCATCCGAGCAACTCGCTGCTTCAGTTTGGCGCCCCCCGTGAGGCCTGGGTGTGCTCCTGGACCCCGTGGACAGAACTCGTGGAGCCTTGGATTACAACCCTTGGATTTCCATCTGCAGTTCCTGTGGCCGTTCCTGTAGTTAATAAGAGTATCTGATTGCATTTGTAAAGAATAGAAGAAAACTTTTGGAAACAATTGGATTTACATGTCTTAGGAACTGAAAAAGGCTTCAATTGTAGGTTATCATAATTAGGACATTTTTAGGTCTTTTTTATACCTTCATGTGACCAATATGAAACTGGCCAAGGTTCCCAAAAGGGTCCTGTACCAAATGAGTGATCACTCTCACTCACTGTGATGGGTCTGATAGTTTTCATTAGTGTCTGTTTGCCCCAAAATAAAGATTCCTGGCTGTTGTATTTCTATAAATAAGGCAAAATTGGTTTTAAAATTAATCCCTCTTATTATTCCATATGAATCAGTCTAGCTTACCTTTGGAAGGAGTACAGGAGCTGATGAAAACAATGCAATGCAATCCTACACCAGTTTGTAAAGACATCAGTAAAACAAACATTGTAAAACCTCACCCTTCACTGACTCAGAGAATGAGAGAAATTATTGTGGTTGGAAGGGATCTTTGGAAATCTCATCTCCTGCAGGACAAAAACACAACCTTACCTTCCCAGTAGTGACCTGGAAAGAACTGTGAGTTTCAGCTATATTTTGACCCACAGTCTCTGCTGGCTGGGCTCTCTTGAGGAGTGCAGGGGAAAAGAGTGGCCAGGGACTCCATGGACAGGGACCAGCACCAGACTGGCTGTTGGCATCTGTGACCTTCAATGTCAGCTCCTCTGACAACACAGTTCAAGGAGGGTTCTTTTCAAGTATGTTCAAATTATCTCCCTCCTTCCTGGCTCATGGATGCACTGTCAAAATACATTAAAACTTTGGTCGATGTCTTCTGGTTTTTTCCTTCTCAGGATTTTCAATGAATTCTATTTTTTTTCTATATTTACTGAAAATAAGGGCCTTTTTTCACAGAATCACAGAATAGTTAGGATTGGAAAGGACCTCTGGAGATCCTGCAGTCCAATTTTCCTGTTAAAGCAGGGTTACCCGGAGCAGTTTACGCAGGAATGTGTCCAGGTGGGTTTGGAATGACTCCAGAGAGGGAGACTCCACACCCTCCCTGGGCAGCTGTTCTAGGGCTGTGCCACCCTTCATGGAAAGAAGTCATTACTCATGTTGAGTTGGTACTTATGTTTTAATTTATGGCCATTTCTCCTTATCCTGTTGATGGACACCACTGGAAAGAATCTTG